>NC_138827.1:33082430-34282430 GCF_965183815.1 Platalea leucorodia | reverse complement strand
ATGAGATACATCAGTAGAGGAAGATAAGCAATCTTTTTGGATAGAGTAGGAAGTGGTGAAATGGAGGAAGGTTAGTGAGCGAGGGAGGGGCTCCCCTGGGCTTGCTAGGATTTAGAGAGATGAAGGATGAATCATGGTTTGTAAATTAATTTCACAGTTTTAGACTTTAACATAAAATTTTATAAAATGTGGTACTGCAGCTAGGTGTATTAAGCTACTGAGGTTATGGCAGTACAGTGAGTTATCACGGTTGCTACAGGATAGAAGGAGGTGTGTAAGAATTTTGTTAACAAAAGGTGAGAGAAAAGCCATTCAGCTCTGCCTGTATAATAACGTATAAGGAATCTATAACATGAACTAGACATTAACAAGGGATGCTCTCCATATGAACAGGAATAGGGACCACATCCATAGGGACATGAGTTTCAACATGCTTTAGTCTTTCTGATCATTATTATGAGGAGATGCAGACTGCACCAAGAAACAGAATCTGGCGTGAGCAGGACTCCTGGGTTTGGGTTTGTTCAGGACTGCAGGTTTGGATTTTGCAGTTCCAGGTGTGAAAAGTAGCTATTAAATACAAATCTGGTAGCGTGAGGTGAAGTCTCCACTTCATTTATTGCTTTGTATTACTTGGAATAATGCATTCAAAAAGCTTCTTCCATAAAAAAATTAGGCCTAAAGCTTTACTAATCCATTATACCAGTCTTTCTAAAGCATTTGTGTTAAATCAGCATTAATTCACACTGATTTTTTTTTTTTTTTAAGGTTGTCAGGGCTTTATTTGAAACTCGTCCATTTTTAACGTTTCAACAGACCTTGCGAAATGTGCAAGATGAAACATACATTCATGTTTCCATTTCTGTTCTGAAAAGGAGCTTTACAGTTCAAAGCAGAATTGCTAATGTGACTGAAGTTGAGGAGGTTTGGCCTGAAAAAACGTTGTTTTCATATCTGAAGTGTCTTTCAGGAATACTGCCCATAGATTTCAAATAGACACTGAACTGAGGAAATACTTCTCCAGCTTCAGCTTATATTTGAGAGTAATGATTTTTAAATGTCATGCCATTGGTCCAGGAAGAGAGTTTAGACCTCATCTTGAAAAAAATCCTGAGTTATTAATTTGATGTAGTATTTCCAGTCTTGTGAGATAAGTTCTTAAATGTTTTATTGAACAGCTGTTAAAAAGACTGAGATACACACACATACTTGAGTATATGTATACATGTTATATGTATAATAAATAACTTGTGTGTTATTTATATATAAACAATTGTTTATACATAAACAAAATATATTTCAGTATATATGCAGGTATATACATGCATGTATATAATAAATTATATAAAGTATTATATTATTCTGATACAAATAATATATAATAATATTATTTGTTTAGCAATGTTTGTAGGAATAATATAGACTATTTATACACATACACACACACATATATTAAAAAAACCCTTTGATAATCAAAGGGAACTGAAATGACTCTTGATTCAAAGGGATCTTATTGCAAGGCAATGGAAGTAAAGACCAAGTCAAAGATAATAAACTGAAAATTTACTAGGAAGTAGGTCTGAGGTGGCTACTAGGCAAGGTTTGTTTTCCCCCATGCTGTCAAAGCTGTAGGTTACTTAATACTCAAAGGAGTGATTGGTCGTATAGCGGAAGGAACAGACCTAAAGCTGCCAAAGCAGGCAGGCAAAGTGGAAAGAGACATTGATAACGGTGCTAAAGGCTGCAAACAGATCAAGGAGTGTGCATCACTGAGTTAGAAAGGAAGTTTAGTTGCAAGTCTTGATAAGGGAATGCTAGATTGGACAGATAATAGTTGGGCAAAGTAAGCTTAAGATTTCTTGGGCTTTAGAGAGATTGAGGCATCAATACTAATTGTTTAAGTGACAAAACTGGAACAAAGTTCTTGGATGGTTCTTATCTGCATGACTCAATTGGAGTATTTATATAAAGAGAACATTACTGAGTTCGTTATTTTCTTTCTGTAAAACATCATAGTGTTCTGTGCAACCATCAAAATAATAATGACAAAGTGATTGTATTCAGCATTCTTTATTTCTTATAAGTTTCTGTGTCTGCATCAGAGACCTTGGATGGACAGAAAGACCTCAAACAAGAGAAGAGCTTGCTGAGTGTTCAGTACCACATGTGAGTTACAAGTTGAAGTTTGCTTTTGGTATATAATATGCCTGATTGTAGAATGTGTCTTTGTAAATAAATAAAAGCAAGATAAAGTTTCCTTCTCCTTTGACAAGCAAGTCACGTGCTCCTGCATTTTAGCCTTCACGGCTTCAGCACTCTTCAGGACTGTTGCATAAGATCTCTCTCCAGAATATACAGTAAAAGCCACCATAAGTTCTGGGTAGGATTAAAAACTGTAATTTTTATGTCATTGGGGTGCCATGATAGACGCCAGGAAGTTAAATAATTAATCCAAACCAGCTCTATTCCACTCAGGATTCTGTTAGTTTATGCCCTAAAAGTCAGAGGATTTCCTTTTAGAAGTCAGCTGTGTTTAGTTTGGACTATTGGATTCTCTTGCTGTTAATAAAGTTATTTATACTAACTTGCTTTTAAAAGGCACATTCTTTTAAAAGTTATGCATATGTTGCATATTAAATATCTGATACTGCTGCCTACTGTAAGGAATTGGATTTTACTCTTTCTTACTTCTGTTGACAAGTGATTCCCTGGTCTTGAAAATCCCAGCTACAGGATCTCAGAAAATACAGCTTCTGAAATGTCATCGCCCGGCAGCAATTGCCCACACTTGGAATCAGTTGGTGAGATAACAAAAGAGGAATTGATACAGAAATCTCATGTGAGTTGTAGCAGCTTACTTTCTTCCTATCACAGTTAACTCTGGTCGCATATTTTAGCTACATATCTTGTCATGTATAATTAGTTTTAAGATGCATTTAAGTGTTAAGCATGGGTAAAATCTTCTGTACTGGAATAGTGAGGTTTAAACGAAGTATGGGAAGAATTATGGACTTGATAAAACTGAAAAACTGTTTTTCAGTATTTAACACTTAAAGAGTACCTTTCCCAGCAGTGTTTTCCAAAGCAAGTGGTATTTTAATGGAAATATTAGTTAAAGGAATTAGCATAACACCAATCTGAACTTTATTTTCAGACACTGCCATTATAGCAGTTAGTTATTTGGAATATTAATCTAATATAGTATAACTGACTTGACTTCAAGTAGAAACTGTGACAAAGAAATTTATGCTTAAGTTTTTCTTGGATAACAGTTCACTTTTTGATGGAGGAGCCACAGTTTGAGAAACTGCCCCTACCTGAACTCTTGGTTTCCAGCTAGTATTAATAAATGGAACAAAGGAGGATCTTGTAACCGATTATAGTAGCTGTGAGGTGATGAAAAGCCAAACCTTTTCTGTCCATGGTGCTAAATTTCTTTATCTGAAAAGCGTAACAGTTAATTAGCTGCTGAGGCATATAGCATTTCTCTAGTGTTGCATCTTTTTTGTAAACCTTTGCAGGTAGTGTTGACTGTCTGCAAATAGGAATATGCAGTTATAAGTTCTATCACTTTCATTTCTTTTTATGTTAAATTGATAGGAAAGACCAATTCTGAGGATTTTTATAATAATGTGATGTGATATATGTGTATGCTTTATTTAGAAGAACAATTTCTGGTTTAAGATTAAAACTCAGAGAGAGATTCAAGGTTTTACTAGAAAAATATGCTGATCTTAAGATTATGTGAAGCAAAACAAAAATTGAGTTGGTTATCAACACATCCTTTTTTCTGTCTTAAAATTATTCAGTTGATACTGAGCTTTACAGTATTTTTTTCTCATTTTGTCTCAAAGTTGTGGTTTACTGGTGAAAGTAAATGAAATACTACTTTGCTTGTGTGTTTAATAGGGCACTTGTCAGGACTGTAAAGTCAGAGGACCCAACCTTTGGGCATGCTTAGAGGTAAGTTCTGTTGTTCCATAGTAGGGTAGATAAAGTTGGTAGTATTTTTTTGAAGAAACAACTATAATGAAGTTCTTTAAATTAGTTTCTTTAAGTTATTGTTTAAAAGCAAAACCTCTTGTGCAGTTTTTTATTTTTAAAATTATTTACCTTTTATCAGGTACATATTTCTTGTAATTTAAGAATACTGTGTTCAAAATGAGATTTTGGGTTTTTTTTATAAGAAAGTAGCATATCAAGTTTCTTCTTGAGTTATGGGGGTTTTTTAGCTCTTAAGTTTTTTTTTTTTTTTTTTTTTTTATATTTTCCCCAGGTCTGTAGATCTGAAAAATAATATATTATTCCTGAATTAAGTTACTTTTTATAGGCCCCTCTTGGGATTTGTATTAATAACATCTAGCAGTAAATGCTAAATTTTTACAGCATGAAAATATGTAGACTTTTTTATTCTTAAGCAAAACAAAGAAAAAACTCATTTTGAAACTTGTAGAAGCATATATAAACATTCTTCAAACTTTGTATGAGTTTTGTACAGTCTTTACCCTGTATATAGTTCTTTCTTAAATATACTTTTGCCTTACTCTTCTTGCCATCTACAAAAACCATAATTTTCAGTCTGTTTAAAACAAAAAGCTCTGAAAATGTTGCTTCTGATTGATCTATGATACCAACAGGAAAGTATGTAGCTAGTTTAGTTTTTCAAATGTCTTGTGAGTTCTTCAGACACACAGCTGTTTCCAGAGATTGAAATTTTGCTCTATAGGCTTGACTTCATTTCTTGGCAACATTTGTCTTAAGTCCTGTCAGGAAGATGTCTAGGCTGAGATGCCAACCTTTAGGTATTTTTAAAAATGTACTTCATTAGTTTCCATTTAAGTGGATTATGGTAACAGTTAAGACATCAGATTATTTTGCTCCTTCTGTCAATAAGAGAGAGAAACGAAGGGGAAAGAAACAGTGTTTAATGTCTTTTTGTTACATGGCTTGAAGTTTAATTACATATAAAAACCTTCTTGGGAGTAGGAAGAGGTGTTCAGGGATGTGTCAGCCTGGCAGGTGGGGAAATGCTGTGAAGCTTAAAACATGTTTTTTATTTCTCACTTAGAGCTCTTAAACTGTTACTGAAAAACTTAATTTCATACCAACATTTCCATAGGAGAGTTTTCTAATTGCAGTAGGACACTTAGTGTCGTGCTGTGATATATCTCCTCTTGGATGAATTGGCATCTTGCCTTCACCTTTTTCAGTAGAAAAACATGGTGAGATCCCAGCATGTTAACTCTCTGTAACTTAACCAATATCTGTGATTATTTAATATAGAAAATTGACTGTGTTCAGCTGCTATTTGATTGTATAAATTAACGTGCTTAGAGTTATACACATAACATGCTCTACCCTCTTATGTGATTGTCTTGACTCATGCAAATGAGGAATTAATGCAAATTGCTTGAAGACTGGCAGCTGCAAGATTCCACACTCAACTCAGCCAAATATGTTTTGCGATTAGCACAATTAAAATCAACAATTATTTTGCACGTTATAACTAGAATGTAGTAAGTACTTAACCATATAGTGCTGGAAACTCTTACTTGAAAAAATAATGAATTGTGAAGTAATACTCTGATAAGTAGGCACTGAAATAGGGGTATACAGGCATTTTTTGTGTCAGTGTGTCATGTTCCGAGACTGTTGCAATTCAGTGTTTTAGACACTGGGCTAACTTCATATTTTCTGTAACAATCTCCACCAAATCATGAATTGTAAAAAATACATGTTGACCTTAATCTGAATAAATATATCAAAATGGCAAAAAACCTATATTCCAAACACATTAAATGTCTAACACTGCCTGCCGGTGAGAAGAGTTGAGTTAAATCTTGCAGCATTCTTATTTGCTTTAGGTGATATTTATTTTAACACTCAATTGTGCATGTCTCTTGGTTTGTGTAGGACTCTGCAAGTTTCAAATTTAAGTGAATTTTAAAGGGACTGGCAGTATGTTCCTATTCTGTAAGCCTGTTTGACACCCCTTTTTAATTCTGTATGCTTCTTCGTATCTTGCTCAACAGAACAGATGTACATATGTTGGCTGTGGTGAATCCCATGTTGATCATAGTACCACCCATTCCCAGGTATGTGTATTTGCTAGTAATACAGTTATTTGAAGCAGTGAAGTAGAATTAGAGAACTTTTTTTACTCATTTTAGTGAAGTCAATAACCTGTGTTAGCATAACTGTTTGGAAGTTTGATAAGCTATGATTGTTTTTCATCTACAGAAGCAGATCTTACTAATTTAGCAGTATGCGAGTTCACAGTCTTTGTGCAGCTGCATAATTATGTAATTCTGACATTATTGTGCTCCTTATAAGAACATGGTGAAAATTAAAAAAAGAACAACAATTACTGATGATTTTCAAGATGCGTGGACAAAAGAATTCTTGAGTATTTCAGCTTATATGTAGTACTTCACTACTTCAGTCTAACTTTCTAGGATTGTGGCTGCCTGATGGATAAGGGGAGGGAAGTTGGATTAATGAAGGTGAGAGCTGAACAGGTGTAAGATAGGAAGTATAAATTACCAGAAACAGGTGCTTTGTTTCTGCATTATGCTCCCTGTTCCAGTGCCTACAGATGAAGAACCTGTAGACTGAGATGAGCATGTCCTTTCATGCTATGTCCTGATTTTGGATCGAGCTCGGTAGGAGCAGTGGCGTGTGTGCGCTATGTTCCCCACTATGCCAAGTTCTGGCAAGGTTGGACAGCTTCTGAGTGCATCTGTTTGGGTCTTAAACTCACTGTCTGTTCTGTGCACACTTGCCAAAATGAAGCAAATGAGCTATGTCATTCTCTCTTAACAAATGTACTGGGGATGGAGGGATGACAGTTTTATTAACCTGTCATTTCAGAATTGGTGACTTTCCGATTAAATTAAATTCTTGCCATCAGTTTACAGTTTGTTTGTCAGAAAATACTTTTAAGGTTCCACACTGAGCAATTTTTTGTCCTTAAAAATACTAAAAAAACCAAAACCCTGGTGAATATTAAAATGAACAAATAGCATATACCAGGTTTTTACAAGAAGTATGCTTTATGACTGCATTTTGCCACCACTCCTGATTTTTTTTTTTTGAAGCAGGGCCTCGAGCGCATATTTATACAAATCAATAGTGCATTAATATAACTCTATTTAAATAGAATTTTTTTTGCCAGCTATTTAAGCTGAATCACAGTTCTAAAACCTTTACAATAGATATATAAATGAGCGGCTTGTAGTGCAATTCGGGAACAGATGGTCCCTGAATTTCTTGCTTACAACTTTATACCTCTTGGCTTTCTACGGTAGTTTATTCCTGATTTACATGCTGTTTTAGCGATGTTATGTACTTGCCAGGTAAGAGAAAGGGAATGGATAGTTTGCTTGCTGTCAGTGACATCCTTGTCTTGATTTTCTCGTTACTAAATTTTAATTTCTGGATAGTAAGGCCTCTTCTGGATTTTTTTTCCGCAGTGAAAATCTCAATAAACTCACTAAAATGAGAGGAACAAGGTTGACATGAATCAGTTTATTTCTGCTTACTCCAGTTTCCACCAGCAAGACTCCCTGTACTGCAAATAATCATGTTCATTGTGTCCACTTCAAGAAAATTAATAAGCTGTTGCTCTGGAAACTTGTAATTATTTATGCAGCTGAAGCTGCAGAATCAAGCATATTCTCATGATTAAAATTGTCTGAGATACTTATATAATCTGATGGTTTTTAGTAGGGGGAGGGCTACTTAATGAAATTGTAGCCCACATTATATATGAAAAATGTTGTTCTTGTACAAGGCCTTATTAAACAAGGGGAGGAGGGACTTGGGCATCCTGCAGTAGTTGTAGTATTTCCCTAATTTCTGGCAAATCCCTCTGTCTATAAGCCTGGCTGGTGCTGATATACAAGGAAGAAATACAGGAAGGATTGGTGGAAATACTTGGAGGATGATAGCAGCTGTGTACACAATCTTACAGTAAGCAAAGAGGTTAAAAAATGAAAGATGATGATTAGAACAGTAAAAATATTCTCCATCTGTCAAATTTTTATATTGCTTCACAGCATGAAGCTGTCAGCAAGAGAACTGATTGAGTCTAGAACGTTTGTTTTGATATGAGCACCTCTTGCTGTACCTGAACTAAAAATCTTCTCTTACTCTTCTGATTGATTGTTAAATAGCTTGAATTTCCTACTGCAAACCAGTAGAAATAAACACTGTCCTTACTGTAGAGGAGGTGGCTGCCACTGTGACCAATAGCAGACCTTCCTGGAAAATTGGTTTGTTGTGAATTGTAACACTTCTGCCAACAGGCTTTCTTCTTATTTTTGTAACTACACAGAGGCATGTCAGATATGACAGTGGCTTAGATTCTCATTGTACCTAGTTGCTAATTTGAGTAACTTGTACTAAAAATGAGTGTTGTATAGTTCATGCTAAAATTCCAGTAATTGAATTGCTATTTTTTAATATTTCCACATACATATTTGTTTCATTGTTGAAAGATTTAGAATTTTAATACTTTTGTTCTATCTTGCATGTAGCAGTATTTTGTTATTCCAAATCTCTGAATCACACTTTTGCTTTTTCTTCTGTTTTAGGAGACAAAACACTGTCTAACTGTCAACCTTACTACACTCCGTGTTTGGTGTTATGCCTGTAGTAAGGAAGTATTCCTGGATAGAAAATTAGGATCTCATTCTCCCCTACCAAATGCAAGACTGTCTCACCAAGCACAAGAAAATAGCGTGCAGGTATTTTTTAATCCAATGAAACAAAGGCAGCTGTAGCTTTGCAGTAAACATTGTGTCTTATCTCAAGTGAGAGACTGACTTTTCCTCCTTTCTTGTGCTGAACTTTCTATTAATTTCTCTCTATTTTTATAAAATTTCTTCAAAAAGACCATGTCCAGCTTCTGTGTTCTGTCCGTGTACTGCGTGCTTCCTAAGAATGCCTTTTTTCATCTTATTGTCTAATTGTTTGTAATCTACAATAAACTGTAAAGTACAGAAAAAGCACAGGGTTAAATTTAAGGTTACAAGATTGGAATAGTTCACCTGTGCTTCCCCGTTCTGTCAGCTCTTAAAAAAGTTATTTACAGAACTCATTACAGTAATTGCTGGCTAACTTACAGGGCGCGGCAGGATGCCTTAGTATGTGTTTATGAATACTTGCCTGAGATACAAATTCATTCATACAAGCACAGTACTTTTCGAGAAATATATGCTAATTGTTAACCTCATTCAGCTAGTAATATAAGACACTTAAAGGGATTCCTATAACTTAGTTTCTGATGTTTAAACATGTCTAGTTTTCAGTTTTGATAAATGACTGAAAAGGTCTTGATTTTTGTGTATGTATAGGTGTGTGAGAAAATTTTTACAGTGGAGTGGCATACACACAAACCCTCCCGAATAGTTAAGAATTTAACTACTATGCAGACATTTACTAAGAATGCAGTACTAACCTGTGTGTATTCTATAGATGTGTTTAATTTTGGTGTAGAATGACAAATACATTGTGTTAGATTCATGTAGAAAAATATGTATGAAACTAGAAATCAGGAGAATGCTAATAGCGTTCTGTGGCAGTTCTATGCCAAGGAGTATAAATATGCCAAGGAGAAAAATACGGCCAGTATCTGGGAAGTTGATATTAGTTGAGTAAAACACAGGCTTCAGATTGTAGTGTTTTATATGATTATGGCATCAAAGACAAGATTTTATAAAAGTGCTTAGCTGTTCCTAACTCCACATTTATTAGCAATTAACATAGTAGCTGAGGAGTAAGATAATGAATGAAGTATTAGCTAGTATTGGAGACAAGTTAGAGGGGAAAAAATGAGCAAAGCGGATGTTACACAGAGAATTTTGAAATATACTATTTGCTTGTCTTGTTGGTCTGCAATTTCAGAGAGGTTTGTGTAGGTTTGGTTTGTTGTTTTGTTCTCTTCTCCGGGTTACATTAGTCTTCACTGGCGTCAGTACTGTTCACTCTGATAATACCTTTTCTAGATAAGTGTTGTCTTGGAGAAAGTTATTTTGCAATTTCTTAAGTATAATTGGCATAATGCATGTATCTGAAAAAAGGTATTATTTGTTTATTGCATATTTAATGTACTTATATAAAAATGACAGGTAGCTCAGTTAAAACTGCCACAAGTACAAGTACGGTATTTCTAAAATTAGGCATAGAGGTGTGGAAGAGATACCGTGATGCGCAGGTTGGACAGAAAGATGGGTAGGACTATCCTTTAATATTTTTACTTCAAAGTTTAGTATTTAATATGGACGTAATCTGATCATTTTCTCATAAAATACCAGCAGCTCAATTGGAATAGTACCATTGGAATCTTTTTTTAGATTTCCATTGTCCAGAAATTCTGGTGACTTGATATAAAACTGAGTTCAGACTTCTGAACTTCCATTCTATTATATTGAATCTGTTTTAATCTTCCAAGAAAATGTGTATAATATACAGAAAAATCAGTAGAACTTATAAAGTCTGTCAGTTTGTTTAGAACTTTTATTTATATGCTCACACAAAGAGCTTGTCATGCAATAGAAGTCTGCCTGCCTAATACTGTCTCTATTTGCACATTTTGCTTCCAACAGTTTAATTTGTCTTGGTTAAATGTAGTGAGCCATCTGGTGGCATATCAAAAACATATACACTGAGTTTTATGTGATGACTACTGTGTTAGCTTCTCACTGCTGGCTTACTGTTTGTTACCCAAGGGAAAGATATAGTATAACTTGCTTTGTTTTGATTCTTCAGCTGTTGTCATAAAATCATGCAATGTTGTCACTGCTAATCTGAAAACAAAAACGTGGGGTTTTTCTTAGTAAACTTTATCAGGGTAGCTGTGGAATCCTATTATTCTCATTTTAGGTGCAGCGAGATTTCAAAATACATTCACGTAATTTTCAGTTCCTAGATTTGTTGGTGAAATTATACGTAAGCTCAACTAAGAGGAAAATTGATAAATACAAGTAAATATACTTTTTTCTTTTTCTCCTTATAAGGATTTTAAAATACCTAGTAATCCCACACTGAAGATTCCGCTAGCAGCTGTATTTGATGACTTAGATATAGAAGTGGAAGAAGATGAGTTAAAGACTAGAGGTAATAAAAGCAAAATCCAGTGCTTTATTGCCCTTTATTGCATGTGTATGTCTCCAAGCCTGTTCTCCAGCTGTATACTAGTTCTGTTCTAAGTGGAACTGTTTCCTATTCTGCTCCAACTAAGATCTTTAGTTGTAGTTTCACCTTTATTGCAGCAATCTTTACTTACCTTCAGAACAGAGGATGCGGTGATAAATGTAGTGCACCCATGCAAGCAGCAACAAAAATAAGAAAGCATGTTGGAGTAAAGTTCAATTTAGCTGGTGTTCTAGTCACTCTGGTAAAAGTAGTTTTTTATAAAATCTGTTCTAATGTTTTCTCCTGTCCTAAAAGGTTCCTGGTTTGAATGCTTTCGTGCATTTTGGGTAACCTTTTTCTGAGCCTGTAGTATCCCAGTATGGGTTTTTGGTTTTTTGTTTTCTCCTTTTCAGTAATGGATTTCATGTACTGCCAAACTTTCTGGTATAAAAGGTTACCCTACCCTAGTATTAAACTATTGTGAAGATGAAAATGAGAGTGGATGAAACCCCAGTGAAGCCTTAATTTCTCATTTCATGAGAGAAAATAATAATTATTGTTTCTTACAAGTCTCAAATTGGTATTGATCATTTTAAAAAGGATATGTGTATTTGTTTGTAAACGAAATATTTCTAACTACCATTTTCTCAGAAAAATCTGACCAGCAGGTTGTTAAGAGATTGTTTTTGAGATGCTAATGCATATGTCAAGGCAGTTTGTTTTCCGTCAGTGATGATAAAAGAGTTATTCTAATTTATGGATCTCATTTCTCCTTTACTCATCTACTACCAGCTTTCCATCTCCTAAGTCTGCTGGCATTGGCCAGAAGACCTACTTTTCCCCTTCTGTTGTCTGGCACGATCTTTCCGGATATGTCACTACCCCACTAATTTGCCATCTGCCCTTAAATCATTAAACCATGTGTTGTATTTCCAGTTAGTTTCTCCTACCAATGTGTGTATTTGTGTATCTTCTTGTCCTGTTAATATTTTTGGGAATGTAACTTGCATAGCAGTAATATACAAGTAGAATTGCATGAGAGTTCCCAGTAGTATTGATGTGACTGTGTTAATACATTTCTCAAATTTAAAGGAAAAAAGTTCTTTAGCTCCATTTTAACTTCGTTCTTAAAATTTCTTTTGAAATGCTTTTGATGAAGCTAACATTAGAATATATATTTGCAAGAAAAGAAGTCTATTGCAAAACTTTACTTGCAACACTGCAGGCTGGAAAACTGTAGTGAGAGTATCTTCCTGATATATCTTCTGCTGTTAAAAAAATAAAATGAAAAAAAAAAATCCTATGACTGTTCATACTTTCTAATTTCAGTAAGAATGACTGTCCTTTTTTGTAGCAGAATCTGGGCTTGAAAATAAATTCTGTGGGGAAGTCTAAACTGAGCAGTCTGTGTATAAAAATAAGGGTATATAATTGGCATAGAAAAAGCCTGATCGTAGGTACTTATAATTCTGATTCTGGGATAATCGCATGCTGAGTAGGTTTTGAATGTTTAGCGTAATCTGACTACTAGCATGAACTTGAGACAGAAGAATGAAATCTTCCTTGAGAAGCTTTTGGTAATATGATTAACTGTTATGAACGCAGCATAGCAAAAAAATTAACTGAACAGGTAAATTGTTAAGTTCAAGTAAAACTTAAATATTGATAAACATATTTTAAATTACGATCTGCAGCTGTCATAAAACATAAAAAGTTAGTAAGATGAAATACAGTCTGCTTGTCTGAAGTGTTTTAGTCAGCCAAAATCAAAACACTTAATTACTTCTTCTAGTTAGATTAGTATTCCTTTAGGAGTCCTATGTTTCTTTTAGTTACAACTCTGCATTATAATTGGCATCAGAAGTGTTACATGAGTATTTTAATTAGTACATATTTTCTAGGAAGTATTTTCCTTAATATGTCCTGTATTGGATTAACAGACTTGCTGAATATTCATTCTGTTTTTCAGGTCTAACAGGATTAAAAAATATTGGAAACACTTGTTACATGAATGCAGCTTTACAAGCTCTTTCCAACTGGTAAGGAAAATGATTGTAAATGTAATTCTGTCTTTGCTTATACATGCATTTTCTCAAGATGGACTTAAGGATTCTGAAGGGCTGCACTACCATGGAAGGAGACGTGTATTTGTTAAATCTCAGTCTTATATACTACAAACAGTTGTGTCACTGATAGGAAAAAAAAGTATTGTGGTGTATGGGGACTCAGCTTTTTCCCTGTTTCATTCTAATTCCTCACTGTCCTAAATAAAAATACATGCAGTTCTAGAAAGGAGAAGAAAATCTGATAAAAGCTATTAAATTTGTGGGTTTTTTTTTTTCTGCTACAGAAGAAATCAAAGGAAATGCATAAGAATAAACACTAATTAAAAAAGAGACATGTTAAGATCAAAAGGTCCAAATTCAGTCCTTACAAGCGATGCATCTGGGACATTCTATGCTAAATCATCCTAGGAATGGCTAGAACACAAAATCTTCTCATCCCATGGGGATACCAGACAAGTTCACAAAGGAGAAATCTACAAAAGCTGAAGAGATAATAGCACTATCCAACTCTGAAGTTTCTTGTACTCGAAATGGTTAGGAGGGGACAGTACTTGAGCATATATCATATATGCTTAACTGTATGCATCTGCTTTTGGCTGCAATCCAAGGCAGGATACAGGCCCAAATAGACCTCACTGACATCCTTTGTTGAGGCAGAGGAGAACTGAGGCAAACCTCTCTAGAAGGTGAAGTGGACAAGGCATCTAATCATGAGGAAATTATTCTGTTGACATATGCCAAATTTTGCAAGTATGCTGGGATATCTCCTTTCTTGGATAAAAATAGGTCCAATATGTATGAGGGATTGTGACTTCAAAAGGGGGGTTGAAGGGAGAGAAGTGAAGGAGTATGTGAGTTGGTAACACTGCATGAAGTAAACAAGTAAATAATCATTTAAGTGTAAATTATTTACCTATAAATGTCATGGAGCATTATTGGATCCTAGAGAAAAGAAGATTTGTTTAAGATGCTGTTTGTGGACTAGGCTTATGGTCATTGTTGCTGTAGTGGTACATGTGTACTTCGGTGATGGCTAGTAGGAATTGCTTTGAATTTGAATCCCATTAGGCAATTCTGTTGCTTTAACAAATGTCAGAATATGTTTGAGGAGCAGTGTTGCTGTACTGCTTAAGTCCTACTAGGAAATGTTTGGTTGCAGCATTTAAGGATGTAGGAAATGGAATTGTTCAATTACATAATAGTATTACTCTTTTTTTGTTTTTAATAATCTTGTATGAAATGCATATTTCCTTGTATTTTAACAACCTGAAACAAGCTGAAAAAAATACTGTTTTTTTCTTTTTAATCAGCCCACCTTTGACGCACTTTTTTCTTGACTGTGGAGGCTTAGCCCAAACAGATAAGAAACCGGCAATTTGTAAAAGTTACCTCAAGCTGATGACGGAACTCTGGCACAAAAGCAGGTATTACATCGTTTTGGTGATGAAATGATTATAAATAAACTCCAGAGTCATGAAGGATGTATTAATCTGTCCTAGGTTTCTAATTTTTATTTTGTGTGTATCACAGAATTCCTCTTACAAATGAAGGAAGGAAAGACTAACTTGCAGGATTTAAACGCTCCTTATAACCTGTTCTTTTCCATATCTACCAAAGACAGGACAAATAACTGATGTAAACTGTAGTGAGGAAGATCTGACAAGAAATAAGATGATAAACACTATACAAAGTAGCATTAAGATTTTAAAAATAAGTTTATATCTGCCAGAAATACACCTAAAATGTTTAACTACTTTATCGTCTCTGTGTCCTTCATTCTGTATCAATGTTTTATCAATTTGTCTTATTTCTTTATATGGAACTTCTGTTATCTCTAAGAAAATACTTCAAAATATAAGTACAAAGGTAAAGAAACAGTAATTGTGCATAGTGTCAAGAGTATGTCTGATTTGTCGTGTGATTCTCTGACAAGAAATGTGGCATAAAAGTCCTGATAGAGTCTCTATTTCTGTTGAATGACACATTTATAAAAAATTGTACTGTTAATTATTGAAGACCAATATTATGTTTGGTTAAGAGTAGTATTATTGGTGTTAGACATGTTATAGTTCAGTTGCAGATAAAATTATGATCCCAATAAAGATAGAAAATTCCACTTAAATGCTTACTTTTTTATGTATATTTATATATTTGAAACTTTTCTTTTCAGGCCTGGTTCTGTTGTTCCTACTGGTTTATTTCAAGGAATTAAAACTCTTAATCCAACATTTCGAGGCTACTCTCAACAGGTAAAACTTTCTGATGTCTTTTAAATCTGCCTAAGCCATGAAGTTATCTCTTATTTTTAAATTTAGTACTTAGGATACCATGCTTCCTATATTTGTTTAAAGCAAATGCAACATAAACTTTATTTTATCTGCTTCAAATGTAGATCATCTGAAACTGAACCATCAACAGTTAAGTCAGGTTTTATAGAATCATAGAATTGTTACGGTTGGAAAAGACCCTTAAGATCATCGAGTCCAACCGTTAACATATCACTGCCAAGTCCACCACTAAATCATGTCCTCAAGCACCATGTCTACCCGTCTTTTAAATACCTCCAGGGATGGAGACTCAACCACTTCCCTGGGCAGCCTGTTCCAATGCCAGACTAACCTTTCGGTGAAGAAGTTTTTCTTAATATCCAACATAAACTTCCCCTGGCGCAGCTTGAGGCCGTTTCCTCTCGTCCTGTCACTTGTTACTTGGGAGAAGAGACCGACACCCAGCTCGCTACAGCCTCCTTTCAGGCAGTTGCAGAGAGCAATAAGGTCTCCCCTCAGCCTCCTCTTCTCCAGACTAAACCACCCCAGCTCCCTCAGCCGCTCCTCATACGACTTGTTCTCTAGACCCTTCACCAACTTTGTTGCCCTCCTCTGGACACGCTCCAGCACCTCAATGTCCTTCTTGTAGTGAGGGGCCCAAAGCTGAACACAGTACTCGAGGGGCGGCCTCACCAGTGCCGAGTACAGGGGCACTATCACCTCCCTGGTCCTGCTGGCCACACTATTCCTGATACAAGCCAGGATGCCATTGGCCCTCTTGGCCACCTGAGCCCACTGCTGGCTCATGTTCAGGCAGCTGTCAATCAACACCCCCAGGTCCTTTTCTGCCAGGCAGCTCTCCAGCCACTCCTCCCCAAGCCTGTAGCGTTGCATGGGGTTGTTGTGACCCAAGTGCAGGACCCGGCACTGAGCCTTGTTGAATCTCATACAGTCGGCCCCGGCCCATCGATCCAGCCTGTCCAGGTCCCTCTGCAGGGCCTTCCTACCCTCCAGCAGATCAACACTTCCACCCAACTTGGTGTCATCTGCAAACTTACTGAGGGTGCACTCAATCCCCTCATCCAGATCATCGATAAAGATGTTGAACAGGACCGGCCCCAACACTGAGCCCTGGGGAACACCACTTGTGACCGGCTGCCAACTGGATTTGACTCCATTCACCACCACTCTCTCGGCTTGGCCGTCCAGCCAGATTTTAACCCAGCGCAGGGTGCACTGATCCAAGCCGTGAGCAGCCAGCTTCTCCAGGAGAATGCTGTGGGAGACAGTGTCAAAGGCCTTACTAAAGTCATACAGTTTGCAGTAATTTATTAAAAGCTTTTGGGCTAGAGGAAAAATTTAAACCCTGTAATTAGAAAAGCTTACTAATATCTTCCAGGTATCTGCTGCTATTCAAAGGAATTTTGCTGTTTCAATTAGCATGTTTCCTATTTGTGGAGTGGAGGATTAGAACACATGTTTTATTGTTCAAATGCTGCATGTAGCTGTAAAGTAAATGTTTAAATAGTAATCTCAATGTTTTTTAATTTACTCATTTATTTCTTAAGAGCCACATGAATTTCTGGAAAAGTAGAAAGTTGATCTTGATAACTGAAAAGGAACTGTACGGAAACTTGATTCTCACAGCTTTGAACACTGATGAGAATGTCTTTTTCCATGCACAGCAACACTTAATGAGAACCTTTTTAGGTTCTGCCTGGATCACACTTCAGTTGTATGTTTAGTGGGTTTCATGGCAACGATTAAAACAAAGCAGATTTTTTCATGACTGACGCTCTCCTATTGCCCAGCCTCACAAGTTGGGCAGCCAAGTGGGCAGCCATGTCCAATATTCAGGGAGAAAAAGGAATTCTTTTGCTCAGTAGGGAATGTTTATCAGTTAATCTTTGTCTCAAGGTTTGAGTCGTCTTTTTTTTTTTTTTAAGAGATTATCAGCAAATAGGCATATTAGATTCTTTTCTTTACCCAAATCCAAAACACAAATCTACAACAAAAGTTGTAGTTTTTAAGAAAAAGAATGTTTTCTAGTCAGCAGTTGTGAGCTTAATAAGTAATTGCTATGACGGATGGGAATGTTGAGCAGCAAAAATTATTGTTATGAACAACCAAAATACGAAAAGGAAAACAGAGGAAAACAGAAGCAGTGGTAGTTGCCAAGAAGAGGCTATTGTTTTCTCCCATGCTTGCTTTATTAGATATTCTCTATTGCCAGGAACCAAGCTGCTGCGTGGATTGTTGAAATTTGATGGCTTTTAAGATATTTCCAAACACAGATTAGACTTGTAGTAATACTTCATAGCTCTTTGTGGAAACACTGATAGTTCAGGAATCTTGAGAAGATTATTTGAGGCTTCAGAAGAATAATTAAGGTCTTGTTGACAGTATGATGCAATTGGACAGACGGGCTAAGTACATCATAATACTTTTTAATAAAGTACTTCCATGCCCAGTGACAGCAAGGCTCTGATTGCTTTGCTGAAGATGCTGCATAAGGTTTTAAAAAACTGTCCCTAAAACATTCTATTACCAGCAAAGCTAGAGTCTGACCACACTGTTGGTAGTTGCTTGAGTTACATTTATGTAACTATGTGTAAGCTATGGCAGTATTTTTGTTAAAGTTGTTGAAATAGGCTTTTTGGGGATTGAAGTGTTTTGGAGGAAACTGTTGTGTTAAGATTACTTGTGACATGCAGGAAATGGATGCAGGAAATAAATATGTGGTCTGAAAATGAAATTTAGTTTTAACATTAGACCTGAAACAGAGGAATTTACCTTATTTAACAGCTAGCTGTAGCTTTCATTTTAGTGATCTGTATCTTTTCCTGATATGACTTTAATATCTTCCAAATAAAATGGAATAATATTGTAAAATTGTTTAAAATCCTAGGATGCACAAGAATTTTTGCGTTGTCTAATGGATTTGCTTCATGAAGAACTTAAAGAACCAGTTGTAGAATTGGAAGATGCCCAGCCTATGAGTGTTGAAGACAGTATGGAAGAAGACAAGAGCCAGTCAGATGTAGGCTTTCAGCCCTGTGAATCCTGTGGTACCTGTGATAAAACAGAAAATGATGCTATTTTCAAACCTGTCTTAGAGGATCCTGCAGAGACAACCATGTTAATTCAGGATGATGATAACAACTCAATCACATCCAAAGACTGGCAGAAAGAAAAAATATCAAGCAACAAGCTTAAACGGTCAAATTCTATGGAGGACTTGGAAAAAGACACAAACACTGCTTCAGAGACCACTGAATTTTTAAATAATCAAGGAACTGTCAAAGTACAGATACACAGCAGATTCTCGGGTAATGCATTACTAGTGTGCAATTGAAATAGTCAAATTCTTAGCCAGAATATCTGTGTGAGTGGAAATGAGTTGAATACAGTAGAGAAGTGTAGGTCAAATAGGGTAGGTGGATTTACTTGTAAACAATACACCTTCTTAATTTATTTTTTCAGTTTAGGTGTTCTGAATTCAATTTGAATTCCCTTGAAAAGCCTAATATTTGTATATTGTAAGGTTTCAGATAACCCAGCAGAGTGGGGTTTTTTGGTTTTTTTCTTAACTTAAAGGTATATGAATTGAGATGGTGCTTCATTCCTAAATGTTCAGTGACTTGACAGTGTGGTTAAATAAATCACATAACTATTGTGTTTGTTAATTCTGCAGTACATTTTTTTGGTAGAATTATGAAATAATGCAAATATTAATTCCAGAGTACATCAGTGATGTCCACATGAATGATATGTCTGCAGCCCAGACCCCATCATCAAATGAAGGGATGAACACACGCTTATCAAACAGTCCTCCAAAATCATTCTCATCATGCTCTTCACTGGCACCAGTCCACAAAAAAGGTATAGGTCATTTATTTTCTCCCTCCTGGTACTGAATTGCTCTGTATTACAGTTTTCATTTTGTTGTATCTTGTGTCTTGCGTAGCAATACAGTGTAGTTCTTAGGGTTTTGTGGGGTTTTTTTGTTTGTTTGTTTGTTTGTTTTAAACCCCGATCCCCAGTGGGGAGAAGGAGCATTATGTAAGCTGGACATACAATAAGAATCCCTTTACTTCTGTAAAATTCTGATTCTTTTGAAGCATGAGTGGTATTTGCCTCTACTTTCGGAGGATGGAATAATACTTTTAGACAGCTTTCTCAGTTGGACTGGTTTGGAGAGACTCGGGAAAATGTGGGAGAAGTTAGTACCCACAGAAAAGTAATGCTTTACAGAGAACATGTGCGTTGGTTCTTCAGCAGAAGTTCAATAAGGCAACATTTTAGTTTATTAAGGTTTAAGGAGCCATGTGTACCTATACTGTAGATAGACTTGTAAATGCTAGCTGCTTTCTGGTTGTTACTGTCTTTGCGGTGTAGACTATTTCTTTTGGCATTTTCCACAGTATGATGTGTTTATCATCATCCACAATGTTGAGACTTTTGCCTTTAGATACAAGACAGTGCAGCTTTAGGGCACAAGGAACAATATATGACATTTTTTTTGCCCTTATTTGTCTAACGGTAGACTATTTTAATAAAAGCTTGTCTTTTGGAACATGCTTTTAAGGCTAGTATTAAACCAAACCAAACCAAAAAACTCCCACAACTTTAATATTGTGATCCTCTTTCATTCAATAGGCTGTCCAGGATAAGTTCTGAAAACGTTCATGTTATCCTTGTACTGCTTTAGCATTGATGTTGAATGGCAATGATTTAGTGGACTTAAATCATTGACCTCCTTTGTTCATTTGTTCAGCAATTTTGACACTGCATCTGTCTCCAGTTTTGGCTTTGCCGTTACAGAAGGGTTTTAGACAAACTGAAGTGAGTCTATCAGAAGAGGTACTAGGTGGCTGGAGCCTGTCACGTACATGGAGAGGCTGGGAGAGCTGGGTTTGTTCAGCCTGGAGAAGGAAAGGCTGAAGGGGAACTGTTGCTGTCATCACCATAATGGGTGGTTATAGAGAAGGCAGAGCCAGACTGTTCTTGAAGCTGTGCAGCAAACAGAAATGGAAGCAAGCTGCAGAAAGGAAAATTTTTATTAGATGGAAGGAAAAAAAAAAAAATCTTTCCATGGAGTGGCTGAATACTGGAACAGAGGTGGGAACCTAGAGGTACCTTGAGGTTCTTGGAGATGGATATTCCAAAGTTCAACTAGAGCTGCTTTGAACAGAGACTGTACCAGATGATATCCAAAGGTCATCTCTTCCAATCTAGACTACTGATTTTTGTCACTTCCTAATAATTTAACTCTTGGTCGTCTTTATTGAGTATTGAGGGAACAGATAACGTGTGCAGTAGAACTGACTAGAGATGTAGTGTGGCAGCTGTTTGCAAGCTTACAAGGTGGGTTGTTTGTTTTTTTTTTTTAATTCCCCATAATGACAGGGGAATTCCCTAGTGTGCCAGGACTTGTGTCTGGGGGCTAATACGTAATTACAACACACCTATTCCCTCCTCTTCCCTTTCCCCCTTGCTGAAAGCATGTGGTATCTGTTGGGTGCCACAATTCTAAGATGCCCCTGCTTGTTATTGTCTTCCATTTCTTCCTGCTGTTTGTTAGTGTGGATAAATGCAGCTCATCCTCCACATCACTGATAAATGAAGACTTTGGAACCATCTTGAAGCAGTTTAGTGGCAAAATAAGTGATTGAAAGGAACCTTAGAGAGTTCTGGGCAAAAGGCTGTATAAGGCAGTTTGTGTCCATGATAAATGAAATACATCTGATGCATTGTGGAAAAGAGGGTTTTTCAGATTACTTCTAATGGTTGTTCTTTCTGCTGGAGATACTTTTAAATTCAGACTTTTCTATTATTTTGGACATCTTTCTAGGTATGGGATGATACAGAGACAATATATAATTCTGCTGGACAGTAAAGAGACAAGAGTACTTGCTTGTGGGCAAACTCTTTATGTACAAAGGAGCCTTGGGAGGTTGTGTTCTATGTGAAGGATTTATTGGAGCAATTCAGTTTCTTTTTCACTGTAATTATTTCCATGTTTCACTGCCTATCTTGTTACTGGCTGTCAGCATTTTGGCAGAGTTTGCCTTTGACTTCTGCAAGACTTTTGAGTGGTCTCTTGGGTAATGTACTGACTCCAGAAGAGGTTTTGTGGTCTTCATTTTAGCCTACTATTCCAGTAATCTGTAGAGCCCAAGAGACTGCTCTGGTGTGTTTACCTAATTAGTAGTGGATTTGGGTGGGGTGCATACATTATTGGATTGGAGTTTTACTTTATTTTTTTTTTTAATAAGCTGCTGTTAGGCTGGACTCTAGGAGTAAATTTAGTCTACTTCAACCCACTGCCATCAGTGATACAATAAACTTGTGTATGAGCTCTTCAACCCAACATGGTTAAAACTTCCTGGAAAGACGTGATCAGATTAAATGTCAGATAGAATGTGCATTTTTAATTTATACCTTGGAGGATTCCTGCCAAGAGAAATCTTGTAGCAGCAGGCTGTAGATTTCAAGACTGGCAGTTTGAGTTTTACTTAAATAGAGGCAAAATTTTCTGGTGTTTGTCCCACATAAACTGCTTGAGGAGCCTACATGAATTGCCTGGTACTAGCAGTTATCCAGTTCTGTAATTTCTAAGAAATATTTTGTACATATAAAACAGGGCTTGGCTCATAATTTAATCCTAAATAGGTGTGATCTCTAATTAATTATGCCAAGTTGAAGGAAATCAGAATCCACTGTATCTTGATTTACTTTCAGCATTTTATTTTTGTTATTTTATAGTTTCAACTGTATCATCACCAAAAAGGAAGAAGCGCAAGAAGTACAGGAGTGTTATCTCTGATATATTTGATGGGACTATAATAAGCTCAGTACAGTGCTTGACTTGTGATCGGGTGAGTAAAGAGGGGAAGTTCTAGCTTTTAATATGTTTTTTTTTTTTCCTCAATACAAATACTTACAGTTTTACAAATACGGTCATTCTCTGGTAACTTTATTCTTTTGTGGCAGATTTCCTCAGAAGGTTAGGTTGTTTCATACTTGTTCACTCAAATAGTAATAGCAGCTACTACCAGCACTTTGTGTTTAGACTAGTTTGCTTTCATTGAGCTGGATATTTACTCAGAGCTGAAAAATAACATTTTGAGATTTGGCTTACAGCAAGGATGGAGGAAGAGGCTTGCTCTTCAACTTCGCTTAGGTATGATTAGTTTCTAGTACTGTTCTGAATATCCTAATGCATATCTGCTACTGTCGTAAGTTCTCAGGTACATAATGTTACAAAGAAAAGTAAAAGACAGTAGTCCAATCATACTGCTATAACAATCTTATCAGGTAGATTGAGGCTAAGAAAATTCATGTCTTTCAAAAAATCCAGGTAAAGACACTTACTTTTACAGGTTATATGAATCATTAACTGCTTTCTGAAGTTGTCCTCTACTGCAACATGTGGTGCAATATAGGAACAGTTGATTTTTTTCTGTACTATTTGCTCATAGAATTACTTAGAACAGCACACATGATCATTTTAAAAAAGTCAATTATCTAAACATGTCTAGTGGACCACTTTAGTTTCAAAGCAATAGTATCCAGTATTGGATATCCAAATCTTTGCATTGGGGACAAGTTTCTCAACATAAAGTTTAAACCTGGCCCCGATGCAGTTGCATGCCCTTACTGCTTCCCTCGCTTTAGATCTAAGAATACCGAGACCTCAGGGTAATCTGGTGAGCAAGTTCAAAAAACAAATAAGAGTTTTTAAAGTTTGCTTGATGTTTTACTCTGTGACTATGTGATCATTAAATCCAACATGGGAGAAAGAAAATGCACAGCTGGGTCTTTTTTGCAGTGGGTCCAGTTACATCAGGTCAAGATAATGTCAAAGGAAAATACTGTCAAAACAATGGGCTGAAGCTTTCTGAAACGAGCTTGTATAACAGGAGCCTAAGGCAAAAATCATAGTGCTTTGTATGACTAGTAGGAAGACAAGTAATTAATAACGACTTAAAAAAAAGTTTCAGTGACAACAATGTGCAAGTTCACTCTAAAATGTTATTTTTTTCTTCCTCTTTTTTTTAGAAAATGAATTCTTATGTATCCTTATTTATAATTAATTCACTACCTAGTGGAATTTTCAACTAGACAGTGACTTAGTAGTTACTGGTGAACCTTACAGAATTCAATTTAATTGCTGTTTCTCTTCAAGCTGAACTATTTTGTTTCATTTGTTTTCTTCTTTAGCTGTCTGTAACCCTGGAGACCTTTCAGGATCTGTCCTTGCCTATTCCAGGTAAGGAAGATCTTGCTAAACTCCATTCTGCAAGTCATCAGACATCTCTAGTCAAGGCAGGGTCATGTGGAGAAGCGTATGCCCCCCAGGGATGGATAGCTTTTTTTATGGAATATTTCAAAAGGTAAATAATATCTACCCTGTTCTATTTATTTATCTATTTTAAAATTCCAGTTTCTGCTCTTCTGGCAGAACATTTGTTGGTTTTCTTTCTTTTCTGTCAATGATGTTTCAGGTTTGTTGTCTCATGTGTTCCTAGCTGGTTTTGGGGTCCAGTTGTAACCTTACAAGATTGTCTTGCTGCCTTTTTCGCCAGAGATGAGCTCAAGGGTAAGAGGTTAATTACATGAACATGTTTCTTCTGGGTTTTTTTCCTCCTGACACAATAAGATGATTAATATCTTCTTAGCATCACGCAATTAAGCAAAGGCCACCTGCTAGACTGTAATACAGTCGTTCCTTGCTCTTATGGGATCATTCATTTCAAAAAGGTAAGCTTCTCAGTCAACTAAATATTGGAGGCAAGAAATGCCCATGAAAGCTGCTTTAGAAATGTCAAATAACTCTGAATTTGGTTTAATGAAATGGTATCAACTGAAGGTTCATAAAAATTTCAAAAACCACTATATTAATACTCATTCTCGTAACCTTAATTTGGACTTAGTAAATTATTTCCGTTGTAAATTATATAGCATTGTCTCTTCAGATTATGCTGTAGTGCCTCATAGTTGAAAGCATAAAGCCTAAGAACCTTTCTGTTTAGTTGCTATGTCAACACTCTTATGACTGTTAAATATTGAATGCAACCTAAAGATAAGTTCCCTTGAAACTTTTACATACCAAATGTATGCTCTGGAAGGGTAACTATTTGGATTTAGAAAATAATGGTGGTTTGTCTTCTCCCTGATATTTGCAGGTGATAACATGTACAGCTGTGGAAGGTGTAAAAAGTAAGCTGGCTTTTACCTTTGTTTGTTTTAACTTGTCTCAATTTGAGTGCTTTAATGCTTCTGTTAGTCAAGAGGCATTTATTTCTGTTGGATATGTCGCAGTGCTATTAATCTTTTGATACTACCTTATGTTCTGGCTGTCAGAAACTTAGTATTACAAAGGTGCAGGAGTCACAAAGCACTGACTCGCTGTACCATATTGCAAGCCAAATGTGCTTAATTCTTTTTCATGTTCCTTACAATTTTAGACCTTTGTAAATTGTTTTTGATAAAATAGAAGCTTTCAGCCCTCTATATTACTAGCAGGTTTTCATTGATATGCAGTAGGTCACTTCAGTGAAAGTTAAAACTTTTAACTTCAGTTAAAAATAAATAAATATACTATGGCTTTAAATACTAAAGAACCAAGAAACCAAAGTGGTCTGAAGACTGCTCAAAGCCCTTTATGGAAAAGGAGTGTTATTCCTTGCTATGTAACTGGTGATCTGCTGTAGGTAATTTCTTAAATAAACTTAGTTGGTTTCTTTTTTCTCTTTTGCTGAATAATCAGCTTTAGTGAAGCTTTAAAGTTCTTTCCTTTGTGCTAAGACAAACTTAGCTAGATGGAACTTGATTATCTGTACTTGCTGATTTGAATTTTTCAGCAGTACAGATTGTCTTCTGAAGTGTCATTGTTTGTATCATTTTGGCTACTCCATGTCTAGTCTACATTCCAGAAATATTTTGGGTTTACTAGTGTAATGTTCAGCTTAGACTTTTCCTGATCTAGCACAGTAAAATAAAACCTTTTCAGAACTAAGTACTGGTTATTTTGTTTTGTTTTTTTTTTTGCTTAGGTTAAGAAATGGAGTGAAATTCTGCAAAGTGCAAAAATTTCCTGAGGTACTGTTACTACATGCACTTTAAAGCACTTTTTCTGCATGATTAGGAATGTGGTAAGACTAATGAGTTGCATGGAGTAAATTGTGTTTATAATGTTATATGATGAAAGCATATCTTCATATTGGCATTTGTTTTAAGAATGTGAGCAATGTTTCATTATTCATCATGTAAGAAAGTAAACCTTGTACATGAAAAGCAAAGTTAGAAGGATGGGGTTTTTCTATGTTGTTACTGTCAGCCTGCAGAACTTATTTATACTGTAGATCATAGAATTAAACACCAGAGCCAGACTGGAAATCTTTTCTATAAGTAACGCTTGTAACTTTACGTTTTAAAAGTAATCCAGTCTTACACCTCAAAACATGAGTTGATGGCTGCAATAATCAGGAAGAATTAATGTCCCTTGTGACAAGATTGTGCAGTAGGTGCATTGAGGAAGAGAAAAGGTATGTTGTTCATTGCTGCATCAGTGTTAGTAACTGTTCAGGACTGTGGGGGTTTTTGGCTTTTTTTTTGTTGTTGTTGTTTGGTTTTTCTTTTTTTTTTTTATAATGTTGGTAAGATGTCTTCGAGAATTACAAATTCATTTCTAACTCCTTGAGCTGCAATTGATTTAAAAAAAAAATAAATTGTAGAACACAGAGCTTATAATAGTTGCCTCAAGCTATAGGAAAAAGTGACCCTTTGGGGATGATAAAAGGAAAAGATGGCATGCACAGTGTAGTTATTATATATCAAATAGTAGCATGTATAGTTCTTGAGTGAATCTGTCGATCCTTCTTACAGATATTGTGCATTCATCTCAAAAGATTTAGACATGAACTAATGTTTTCCACAAAAATTGGGACCCATGTGTCCTTTCCCTTGGAAGGCCTTGATCTTCAGCCTTTCCTTGCGAAGGACAGTCCAGCTCAAATAGTGACTTATGATCTCTTATCTGTCATCTGCCATCATGGAACTGCCAGCAGTAAGTATGAGGTTGATTGTTTGGTCTTTGCAGTTGATATTCACATCAGCACTTCTGTTTAAGGATGATATCTATATACTGAAGGGTAAATAGATGAGCATTGGTAGTTATAATGTGAAAGATAAATGCTGTGATTTTTGCCTTGAGCCATAAGATGGCTTGCTCTTAAAGAGTTGACACATCTTTGAAATTGTATGGCATACCTGAATAAAATTGTAGGTGGAAAAACGTTAACAGATCCTGGAATATTAAGTAAAACACCTACATGCATTATTGAAAGTGAACAGTATAAATATACAAATAATGTTACATGCCAGCAGATGACCAGTTGATCGGCTGTTCTACAGCTGTTGTTTGTCTAGAGTTTTGATGCTTTGTATGCCTTACTTTTTTGGAAAGAGTTCACAAAGCACCACAAAGATGCCAGTAATTTTTTTCAAAGATGTTCTCTTGGGTGATCGCTGCCAATTAACCCCAAAACAGGCAGTAACTGCTATTTATGGGTAGTGACGAGTAGCTGAATAAATGTCTTATTGCTATATGTTAAGCTCGTTCCTGCCCAAGTGCTTTCAGTATTTATAAGATTTGGAAAATGGCAGAACGAAAAGTTTGAAACCAGAAACTTCACGGATTTTTACAGAAGTTACCCACCCCCTCCTACTCCCCAAACTTGAGGTATCCATTGTTTAGATTAAGTTGTTTCCATTTTTTCTGGATGCTTTTTCATCTTCCCATTTAGTGCTTGCTGAATGATGCTTCTCGCAATCAGTTCAGTAGATATTTGATTATTTAATTATTGACAGTTGAAAATGTATTTAAAAATAGTAATAATTTAAAACATATTCTGAATAGTCTTCAAAACATAGTTAAGTATGGTCTTGATATCACGTAGCTGTTAGACATCTATGCTAACTTCTATTATAAAGCATACAAAAATTCGAAAAGAGTTCACTGTGGAAACTGATTAGGGTAAATTGTTCAGACAGTCTGATTTGAATATCATGGTTCAGGAGTGCATTCACTAGACAACAGGCTATTTGATGTGTTCAAGAACATGCTGAAAGTAGTGTTCAACTTTCTACTAGCTGATAGAAATTCAGAAAAAAAAGCTGATCCTGAGTTTGACAGAAGTTAGTATCCAGGTCCTGTCTGCTAATGATTTAATGTTTGTCCCATTTAAGACTTGGTTTTTTTGGACTTAGTATGCAATACATAAAAAGGAAGTAAAATGGGCAGCTCTGGACATTTTTTTAATAACTCTTGCTTCTCACACTCTAGGTGGACATTATATAGCTTATTGTCGCAACAATTTAAATAATTTGTGGTATGAATTTGATGACCAGAGTGTCACAGAAGTATCAGAATCCACAGTGCAAAATGCAGAAGCCTATGTTCTCTTCTACAGGTAAGAAATTAAAAGTACAATCATACTCATATTAGTCAGGTATGTAAATAACTTTTTTAAGCAGTTGAGCAGCTTTCAGAAATTAGCTGCCCCACAAGAATTATAATGGAAGAATCTGACGAACCAGAAAAGCCTATGCTGGAGAGAGACTTAATCCTTCAGTTATGTCCTTAACACTTGCTTTGTCACTGCTAAAACATGTATAGAAGTTAAAATGAAAATTAAATCTGCATAAATAAAGTATAGTAAGATGACTAGAAAGAGAACTTTAAGCAACTGTTAGAACTGGCCACTAATTACCTTGTTTTCAATTAAAGGAAAGGAATTCTGCACATGGGGAGGTTTTGCACACAGACTCCAACTGTTAAAGCTCTAAAGTGTATTGTGGAAAGTCTTTAGCAGATGGGATGTGAACAATAGAGGTTTTACTGTGGTGTAATTTAATTTCAGGGAATTTATAGGCTCGTCTTTTCCTGAAAGTTGAAATGAAACATGAGAAGTCATGTTGTTATCATCTTCAGTCTAAGGAATTTTTGTACTTGAAATAATAAAAGCAACTTAACTCAATTTTCAAATTCTAGATTTCTGGTACTCAGATCAAATTTCCACTAGAAGTTGACTGCAAAATAGATTGTGTCAGAGTTGCACAAGAAATGATATGTGTTCTGAGAATGTTTAAACTTTCATTAGGAGTACTTGTACCTGTCACTGCCTGAGCTAAGCCTGTAGGTCTGAGTCAGTAGGTCTTTTAAAAGGAATGTGGAAGTCATGCTGTATTGCCAAGAAAGAACACTGTACCTGATTGTGGGCAAACATATTAAAATAAATTATAAAATAATAGCATTCATAAAATTTGGTTTTGAAAAAGAATATACCCACAAAACACTACCACACACACAAAACAGATGTTCTTTCACTGCATTTTAGAAAGCTTAGTGGACATATGTATGCATTTTTAAATTACAGCTGGAAAGTGAACTTAGCTACTTCAATTTCATTTCCAGACTTTTAAGGTTTTTGTTAAATAATTTTGATCTGAATTTAAACAGGTAATGTATTTTAATTGGGTTCATAGCATTTGGGTTTTTTTCCTACTCTCTTAGTCTTGTTTTGCTATACTATAAATAGCCTTGTTGCTGTAGCCATTAGGTCTACCTGAAGTTTTTCTATCAGCTATTTGAGTCAAATTCGTCTCTGTAAATTAACTCAGGTGGCCCAGCTTTTGTGTAATGCTGAGTGAAGTTTCAGGTGAGGGTTTTGGAGGATGGAATGTATGGTTCAAACCTGCTTTCAGAGAAGAGATATTCTATTCAATCTAAAAATAGAGGAGCAGAGGTACTTCAGTTGGACAGCAGCAACAGCCTCAATAAGAACAGTAGAGGGATACAGGAGAAGTAGGGGAATTACCTGATCTACTTGCTGTTCAACCTTACTTCTGAGAGTAAGTAAGGAACATCCGCCCAAGGCATACAGCTTGCAAAGCTTTAGCTCAAAAGATGCATAGAGGAAATGGGCAGGTGGGCAGAGCCTTATCTTCTTCTCCTGTGGTAGTAACCACCTCTGCGGTATAGTCTGCTGTCTCTGTTGCAGTCCAACTATTTGCTTTAGGTTGAATGGAAACTGTCAGGGGTCTTTGAGCTGTTGAATTAAGCAGGCAAAAGTTCTCATAAGCATGATAACACCTGTGCCATGGCTTATCAGAACTAAGGACAAGCATAGGTTTAACAGAGCAAGTAGTCTTTGCTGCCCTTCCCACTCTGTACTAACTGTACTGACTCTTGTGACACACAGTTCTGTAATGTGACAGTCTAGGTTCCTCCCACACATTTAGATGGTGGCTCTGGCTGCGCATTAAAGGTGCAAGTTTTTTCACGTGGTAAGTCGACTACTTCATGCTAGTGGAACTTTGAAGTATAGACAAGGCCCAGATAACTTACTTGAAAGTACAATTTTCTTTTCACAAAGTAAATTATCTGTGCTGTACACAAGGATATACATTTGTTTAATGATTTCTATTTCGGTAATAGAAAGAGCAGTGAAGAAGCACAGAGAGAGAGACGGAGGATATCAGGTCTACTGAATATGATGGAACCAAGTCTTCTGCAGTTCTATGTTTCCAGACAGTGGTTAAATAAATTCAAGACTTTTGCAGAGCCAGGACCAATTTCAAATAATGACTTTCTCTGTATGCATGGAGGTGAGACTGAGTATCATTTAAAAAGAATTTGTCTGTTGACTTGCAGCTATATAGGGATGTACACTTGTTTTAATTAAAGGAATTATGAATATAGTAAGTTCATATTATAACCTCTGTAATTTCTTAGGTAAATTAGAACTATAACTTCTAAGTAAATGATTTCTCTCATTTTAGTAGCTGACTAGTTGGAGATGATACTGTGTGAAGTTCTAATTTTTTTTCTTTTCTCTGCACATTTGATTTTGTTTATAAGCTTTCTTGATTCTTAAAGAGGAACAGTTTGGCTTATCTGCTTGCTTCCTAAATATGTATGTTCTCATTTTTAAAAATCCGGTCACTTTATCACCATCCTTAATACTTTGGTCTGCCAATCTAAATCTTTTTCTCAGCTACATGCTAGAAGCAACAAGAAGGTTTGAAATCTGCGGAACAAGAAATTGGTCTGGTGCAGAGTATCCAATGCATAACAGTGTGGAAACAGAGTAGTAATTTTGTATATTTTGTATAGGAGCATAAAAATTTTCTTTGTGCTAAATGTTAATAAAAATGAGAGAATTACATTAAGAAAAACATATTTGAGTAAATATCCATATTTGAGTGCTAACATTCCAAGAAATCATTACTATGTGGTGTTCTTTTACCTATTTTCTAATAAAAAATACAGCTGTATTAGATTAGCAGTTAAAGGTGCTGCCCCTGTTGCTGAACCAAACTTTTAACATAGGAATGTTGTGCCCCTGTAGCAATTTGCAGAGTGTGTACATGTGAGCCCTTGTGGCTGTGCCTTTCCTTTCGCAGGGTTACAGCAGATGACTCTTGTTGTACGAGTGGCTGAACTACTAAATTTGCCCTATTCAGAAGAATTCCTGCATAGCACATTGCTGCTTACCATGTGCTTCAACTCACTGCTGCTAATTCTGCAAGCTCCTCTATTTCTGCCTCCCTCAAAATTTCACTACTTTCAAGCATTCATGTTGTTTGAAGTAATTCAAAAAGGTCTACAGCAAATAAGTGAATTTTGAATAGACAGTTTGCTAATGTGTTCACATGCATAAACAAAATATTTAATCACTCTAACATTTTAATTGTATACCTTAAGAAGCGTTTTTGCAATCAGTATCTGAAAAGGATTCTAGCCCTTTAATTTTAATCTTTCATGTAGTTTGCTTCTGCTTTTTATAAACTTTTCAGCCTCATAAAAGAGTAAAATTAGAGTAGTCTCTTTAAATACAGTAACAGATTATACTGTGGTAAAACTCATTTCACATGATTTCTCTGAATTCATTGAAAGGTTGTGGTTTGGTGTTTTGTTTTGTTTTTTTTTTTTTATTTAGATACATCTAACATAGTCTCTTCCCCCCTCTCCCAATAAAATCCACAAGTTGGTTTTTTTTTTTTCCCTGTTTCTGCAGGTGTTCCTCCACACAAAGCTAGCTTCATAGAGGACCTAGTTGTAATGCTACCTCAAAATATATGGGATAATCTGTATAGCAGGTAAGTTCTGTACTGTAACTGGAAAAAACCCAGTGATACGGTTTTAGAGCAAACATGTGCCAAGCAGCAACCACAGACTTCAGAATTACTGAATCAGAAAGATAGATAGATAGATAGATACACACTCTAGGCACAAAGCTAAGTGAAGGGATTGTGAATGGCCGATTTATATAATTTGCTTGTGCAAAGTAATGCTAAAAGCCTACGTAAAGTAGTGTGTTACTGGGATAATACTTGAGTATTAAAGCAATAAACATATATGGTATGTACATTGTGATACAAAGTAGGTCAGCAGAAGTACGCTTTGCAAGAGGTATTTTTAAAGAGCTCTCTGTATCAGCTTCCTGTTCTCTGTTGGACGGAGACAGCTTTTCTTTTATGTTGGCTTTGAATCCATAGCCTCAGCTGCCAGTACTGCTTCAAAATAACTTATATCTAAGCGTTCCCTATAACTATTCCACACTTTTTAATGTAGGTCAGGTATAAGTGCTTGCTTATAAAGGAGGGATTCTTACAAGAGGTATCTCCTTTTAAAGTAACAAAAAGCAGCAGAAGAGCTTTGCTGATGACCTTAAGGACTCAGTATTGCACTTGCATTAAATATTTTTAACTGTTAATTTCCTGCCACCTAAGCGCTATAACTAAAGGGTTGAGGTTTTTTTGTTTTAGTTTCAATGGACACAAGTGAAGAAAAGAAACAATACTATTTCCAGCTTATTTCCACTTTCCTAGATGTACTGAATCTTTCTTCCAACCAACAAAGGCATTATCTGTTTTCTGTATGCAGAAATATTTGTTAAATCTGAACGAAAATGTTTTTAAACTTCTCATTAATTTCCCTTCTCTATAAACTTTTTTAACAAGATGTCAAACGTCAGTCATTTGATAGAGAGGTAGAAGTCCCAGAGATGGCAGGGTCCTCCAGATTTTGAGAGTAATCTACTAGGTAGAAAAGAGGTATGAATTGTTATTGCTAACATTTGTCTGTTCTGTCTGGCTTCCTGACTGGCGGATGCACCCTTCAACACAGAGTAGCTCTGAAGCAACCACGTTTTGCTTTTTGTCTTGCTGTTATCTGGGAATTATGGGAGAGTACCATGGCTGCAGTGGGTGAGAATTTAGGGTGAGGAAGTCAACTATGGTGGAAGCTGACTTCTACTGAGATAGTATTAAGGAAAAGGAGATATTCGTCTAGGATGCCAATTGCCAGTCTGTGTCCCAAACACATTTATTTTGCTGCTCACGTGGCACTACTATTCAATTCCCAATACTTTGGGGTCAGAGTTGCTTCTATATAACATAGTATAATCCATACTTGACCTATTTCAGTTAAAAACTTGTGAAATGACCCGTGCAGTCTAAAGACAAAATGTCATCTTCAGAGGTGCAATTTAAGTGGTAGGTGAGAGGTGTTCCATCCCTCTGATCATTTTTGTGGCCCTTCTCTGGACCCGCTCCAACAGGTCCATGTCCTTCTTGTACTGAGGACCCCAGAGCTGGAGGCAGTACTCCAGGTGGGGTCTCACCAGAGCAGAGTAGAGGGGGAGAAATCCCCTCCCTCAACCTGCTGGCCCCACTTCTTTTGATGCAGCCCAGGGTATGGTTGGCCTTCTGGGCTGCGAGAGCGCATTGCCAGCTCGTGTCCAGCTTTTCATCTACCAATACCCTCAAGTCCTTCTTGGCAGGGCTGCTCTCAATGTGTGTGTATGTATATATCTCCTGCGCTTCTCAGTGCCCCTGAAGACTTCCATGTATGCAGTTTCACACAAGGAAAATAAGGAGAGAAGGGTCATGGAGAATAACTTTTTAAGAACAAAACAACAAACAAGTTTAGAGGCTGGTGTCAGGGAGGTAGCAAACTGATGAAGAGCCTGCAATGGAATAGAGGAACATGGTTAAGATAGAACTGGCTGGAACATTTCCATAAGCTGTTTCTTAGAGGCCTTTAATAAAATCACACATGGTGTATACATAACAGAATACTTGCTCACTGACATGTTCTTCCCATAGTAATGCCTTTTGAAGTATGTGATACTGCAGAATTTGAGATGGTTTGTACTGGCTTTAGGCAGTCAGAACTTAGAAAATGGTTATGTCTTAGGATGGATTACAAAATATTACTAGGAAAATAGATTATGGCGTTTGTGGGTCAGTGTGACTGGCATGTATCAGATTTCTGTTACATATTATAAGAAGCTGACACTTGCGATGTCTATAGGTGCATGATCTTTTTATGTGGTATTTTCCACAAGGTTAATGTTTTTTTTACTTTTACTGCAGGTATGGAGGAGGACCAGCTGTTAACCATCTGTATGTTTGTCACACCTGCCAAATAGAGTCTGAAAGAATTGAAAAAAGAAGGAAAAATGAATTGGAAATGTTTATTCGGGTAAAAAAGTAAACTTGTTCATTCTGCTTTTTGACATCAGCTGATATTCATGACTTAACCCAAGGGGTGACCAGAAGTGCATAGGTGATGCCTGTAGCAAATGGACTTCATTAAATATCTGTATACCTATATGGAATCTCTTTGCTGTTGGCAACAGTAACGTTCTTGTGATATCCCACATAACTGTTGATATGGAAATGTACTTATAGAAAATATTTAATGTGTTTCTTAAATTGCTTTTTTTATAGTATGGAAACAGAGTGCAGCCACATGAGCGGTTGTTCTTTATACACTGCCAGTGATCTGTTCTGTGCAATCCGATAAAGTTTAAGTGCAATAATACTGTGCCAGCAGAAAGTTAATCATAATCTTTATCTCTAGTTCTAATTTTAAAAATATCATTAGAGGCATAAACAAACAAATAACTCAGTGTGAAGGAAATACCTTAGTATTGTAATGGATCCGTAAAATTAATATCAAGCAGCTACTATATTTTCCATGAGTTAGATTACGTGCGTGAGTCTGATAAAAAAACTAGTAGTAATAATTTTGTAATTCTTAAACTAAAAATGTGTTTTGAAGTTTTCAGTGAAAATAAATGCAGAGATATTGGAGTCCCATTTCTGCTACCTTAATTCACGAGAGATAGAAAAACAGAATTGCAGCTGTTGTTTCAGTTCTGCCTGTGCTTGAATCACACTTCAGAGATTGTGTCAGCTTTTCCATATTTTAACTGCTATTTGAACTTTTTAGTAATTGATTTTTCTTTAGTCTCGGTTACCACTGGATAGTAATTATTATTAACAACATTGAGTCAACCTCATTTGCTTTAGCGATGAGTATTTTTCCAGTATGCACAATGATTATACGTGCAGTGTTGTGCAAGTATTGTTACTGGTTAGCAGACAGAAAATTCTGTTATCGTCTATAAAGATTGCTTTAGGGAATGATTGCAAAACATATTCTATCTGAAACCTTAAGAAGTTGTGTTGATGCCTTAGGTTCATGGCTTCAAGGGGGAAGTATAGCTGTATTATTACAGAGCTAAAACATAATGGTTTTAAAGGTTTAAGTGACTTTTTGCATGTTTCTTAATAACATTGTAAAAAGATCTGTAGTCTCTGAAAAAGAATAAAATGTTGAACTTCCTGAAATCTTAATTATAAAAAAAATATTTTTTTACAATGATAGAAACAAATTTAGTTAAATGCAACTGAGACTCTTTACTTAGCTGTTTTTTGTAATTTATACAGTCACGTTGCCTTGCAACAGAAACTCAGAAAACCAGTATGTGATTTTTTTTTTTTTTTTTTTTAAATTTTAAAATAGTAGGAACAGAAAATATTTGTGTGTTTTAAATCGAAGCAAAGAAGAGTCATGAAAAGTCCCAGTGTTTTAGTTCACCATGCCTTTCTTGGAATCGTACTGGCATCTGTTCAAAGTATTAGGGGAAAAAACAAACATAGATGAAGATATAGCTCATCACACAAAGAACCTTCCATAAAATTATGGGGCAAACCTTTCAAAACATTGTTTTATTTTATTTTACAAACCTAAGTTTTCTGCTTTCTTTTGCAACTTGAAAGTTCAGCCTTCACAGTAATTATCCAGTAGTGTTTGATGGGTAAGCACTTGTGCTTAAGAAGAACTTTTTGCTGTTTTCAGGATAAATAAATAAATAAATTCTCAAGTAAAGAATAAATCATCTTTTAATATGAAGGCTACCACTACATCAAAATCTCACCTTGGGAATGCACCAGGTCGTTACAGTTCTGATGGTCAGTAGTTCTTTAAAATGTTTGTAGCAGTGTAATAGTATGCTGTTAATAATTCCAGTGGTTAAAAGAATTCAGTAATTTAAAGAAAAAAAAAAGGGGGGGCAGAAAAACACTGATTCTTTTTCCTTTCAGCTTAATAGAGCATTCCAAGAAGAAGAATCTCCATCAACGTTTTACTGCATTAGTATGCAATGGTTCAGAGAATGGGAAGGATTTGTAAAGGGTAAAGACAGTGGTAAGTTGTGCTCCATTTCAAAATATGGGTAATTTTTTCTTTTTTGTTGTCATGCAGTGGTACTGTTTAAATTGTTTCTGCTTTTATAGAAGGCTGTAAGAAGAACCAGATAGAGAAGGCAACAAAAGCTCTTAAAACAAACATCTAAGACACAGGTTTTATAGGTTACAAATAGATCCAGGAACAAAATTACAGAACATAGTCAAATAATTCACAAGAATGGATAATGGGATAGTTGTGGAAAGAATGTTGCTTGTTTGCAGGGGGTTTGCTGTTAGCAGCAGCAGGAAAATTGGATCGAAGTACAAGGGAGGATGGATTTTGTGCAAACTGATAGATAATGCTACAGCTTCTGGGGGAAAGGTGACCTCACTGTCACAACCTAAACTCATAGATAAGTGAGTAACAACTATGATAATATCACTTTAGCCTACTTTAGGTGCCTCTAAAGTTTTGAAATGGAATCACTGATAAAATGTTCTACAGTCTTGTCCGAGCCTGCTCTAGGACAACTTTTCTAGGGTTAGGACTTAGGATTAGTTTGTGTTTTGCGTTGCTTCAAGACTTATTGTAATCATGAATGCTTTAAAAAACTTGCTCTTAATTAAAATTATTATTAGCTTTTAACAACTTAGAATGTACTGTTAAGCAGGACAAGAACAAGCAGTAATCAAACAAGCTATGTCTCCTTCCATGTGAAAATAGCACCTCCAACCTGCCGTTTGTTTTCAGCTCTCCCAATTTTAATCATCTTTCTGTTACACTAGATCCTCCTGGTCCTATTGATAATGCTAAGATCGCAGTAACAAAATGTGGAAATGCTGTGCTAAAACAAGGTAGGTGTCCACTATTCCTGCAGCTTTGGGCTCCTTATGATATATTTGCTGAAGTTTGGAAAATTTATTATGATTTTTTTTAACTGTTATCATAAAATGGCATTTCCTAGTGAATCTGTGTTGTGCCCATTTTGGGGGGAGCAGCTTATGCTTAAAATAGAGAATTAGTATCTGTAATAGACTAATCCAAGTACAGATGAGAGTGTAGAAGGAAGTGCAGAGTAACTTTAAAATGGTGAAAGTGTGCTTTGGCTTTGTATCACTTGGTTTAGTATGAGTTTTCTTAATGTCAATTGGGAGATGCTTGGCTTTTAAACTGTGTCAAATATCTGTATGTAGTTATTTGAATCTTGAAACCTAATTTGAATTGAGAGCTACTTCTGACACAGGGAAATAAACTGCAATAAATGCTGGTGCTCATTTTTTTTGCAAGTTATTTGCCACTGTACATTGCAAAAACTTCTTTAGCCTGCAAAGATACAGATTTCTTAGTTATTCTTCACAATCAGATGCTTAATACCATTTATTTGAAATGTGTAGGTACAGAGAAAAAAATTCTAATATGGCCTGCTTTATGAAGACTTTAGATTTAATATGAATATTTAAATTCATTGTAGCTCAGCTTAAAAAAAAAAAATTGCAGCATTAAGATTAACCTTTATTTAACTGGATTTTTTCCTGATTTAACTTAATGCTGCAGCATACAGTGGACCTACCAATTGCAGTTCACTGGGGGCCACTAGCCCCTGCATAAACCTCACCAGTTGTAAAATGTCAAGAGCGTATTTAAAAAAGAATGAGTTGTTGCACTCATGAGTTTTGCAGTACATTTTAATGATTTAAGCACTAATCTAGAATTCAAGTAAAAGCATCCCACTGATATGTAGCAAAAAAAAAAAAAAAAAGTTGTTTTAGAATCAATAAGTGATAGCAGATTAGCCAGTTGTTGACTTAACTTTGTCTACATTGGTTCAAATTAGAACTTGGGTAGAAAGGAAGGCGAATAGGCTGTGGAAAATTTGTCTTTTAAGTCATGAGAGAAGAGGTGGGAGCGCAACTAAATAGTGTACAGTATTACATACGTCTGTGATCCAGTGGTCCCGATCCCAGTGCTTAGTTTGCTGTGCCTGTTCAGTTAAACCCGACTGTTAGAAAGGCTGGAATCTGGATAAGAGTGAAGATCTGCTCCTGTGCCTGCAGAGATGGAGTTGGTTTTTTTGAGTACCTGAACCTAAATAAGTAAAACTGAGGTATAACGTCATTAGTACTGGCATAGGATCTGCGTCATGACTTCCAGATGAAGCTTTGCATGGTTGAGTTAGTGTAGCTAAACAAATGTGCAGCCCTTTGTACGCTTCCTTTTTGGAAACCTTTTATACGTAAAGTACAGTAATAGGCACACTGGAGCAGGTGGTGAGGACAGAAGAGTATAGGAGAAGTCCTCTTGTTACAGCACGCTTTTTTTTTTAAGTAGGAGGGTGCTGAAATTAGGCTTAACAAGACAAATTAATAGTATATAATAAGGATATTGGAGGAAAGTTGCTGCAGGGCAGGTTTTTAATGAGTTGCTTAAAGAAGGGGTTTATTCAGATAGAATAGAAATTTGTCATCTCTGCCTATGTTAGTGTGAAGAAATCACTTCAACTATATCAGAGAGGATCCTTGTGTTAAAACCTAGAGGGGTAAAGTGCTGATGCTCCCTTGCCCTTTGACACTATAAAAGGTTATGGAAAGTCAGAAATTATTATTGGATGCTGACCTGAGACAGGAGAAGGACCTCTAGCCAGAGGAACAGAATCATAAACAAAGACTTTAATCAGTGAACAAAAAGCAATCAGGCTGACCCATCAGTGCTACATACAAGGAGCATTAGTGGGGCTGTTAATGTTCTAATCGTGGTTTCTCTCTGGGGTTCTGAGAATTTCACTGTGGTTCTCGCACTTCTATTCTTTACTATCAATATTAATGTCTTTGATGAAACAAGAATCTTGAGTCCTTGAACTTTACTGTGTAATTGATGGGACTGCAGATCCTTACATTAATATGAATCGTTGTTTCCTGTGTACCAAGAGGTACAAGTTGTCATCTTGATTGATACGTATCAGATAATGTGTTTATCATAGAACCTTCATGTGTTTTATGCTTGAGGTGTGTTAAGTATTTGGATAGTTTAGAGCAGGTAGTTGTAAGAATCAAGAAGTATAAAGTTAACACAAAATAATGTCATTGGGTTTTGTAGTTGGTGTGAGATAAAGCACAAATTCAGATTAAGGTTTTAAATTTGAATCTATATTTTTTTTCTTTTTGTATCTGTTATGGACTTCAAAGAAATAACAAAAGAATTATTCTAAATAGTAATTAAAATTTTAAAAATGTTTTCAGGTGCAGATTCTGGACAAATATCTGAAGAAACGTGGAATTTTCTTCAGTCGATCTATGGTGGAGGTCCAGAGGTTATACTCAGACCACCTGTTCCTCCAGTAGAACCTGATATCTTGCAAACAGAGGAGAAGATTGAATTAGAAACTCATGGTCTGTAGCTATTGAGAAAAAGATGACCTTGTAAGGAATCCAGCTTCCTTACAAAATGCCCAAAATACATTCCTGAAAGTTTTATTCTCTTATGTCTGTTGGAGGCACAGCTCACTGGGCATTACATTAACTACAGAATAGTAAGTTGAAATATGTATTACAATTTGTTTAAATAGAGGCTGTTTCTCTGTTTTGGAAGGCATGTGGTTTGTACATTTTGGAGTGTTTGGTCAATGGAAAAAAAAGTAATTTCTGAACTTTTTGGTATAAGTCAAAATCCTGTTATATCCTTAGACTTGAAAAACGGGGACAAATTTAGAAATGTTCAATAACCCTTCTGATTCCTGATTGGGCTTCTGATATCTACAAACTTTTGCCTGTCTTAATTGTACAGTCTTGACAAGCCTAGGTATATGGGGAGTATATTTTAAATGGATTGCAATCAATGACAAAGAAAAAGGATTTTAATTTCCTAAATGCTCAGGAAAAAAATTCTCACTTATTTTGCACTGTAAGTATATGAAATGGTTAGTATATAACATCCAAATACTTACTGTATTTGAATGGATCAAACATTAGTGTAGATTGAATATTGTTTTAGTCAGCAAATGTCATAACTTATTACCTACTAAATTCTACATCTTATTGTAGTCTTCTGTAACTCTATAAACCGGGCTAGTGTCTTTAATAGTATATGTGACAAAAAGATTTAGTCTTCTCTAAGGTAATGTTTGAGAGCATGAAGTGTGAAATGTAAAATGATTATGGACATGAGTGATATAAATTTCAGAAATTAAATTGTCTGGTCTCTTGAATTACGTTCATAAACAGTTCCATTTTAAGGATTTTATTGTATTGTTAAAAATTTCCATTGGCATGATGACCTATAATGTCAGAAGCTGGATAAAATGTATATATTGCAAAACTTTACTGAATGATTCATATTGGAATGCAGAATGGCACTTGCTCTTGTTTTTGCCTGATACTGTTACCAAATGAGCAGAATTATTCAAGGCTGGATCAATAAAAAAAAAAAAAAATTAAACTGTGGAGGGGGGGGAGGGAGCTTTCTTAAACGTTTTACATTTATTACATTCATATAAAAGCTTTTGAATTAATGCTGTGGTACTGCTCTCACACCCATATAACGGTATTTCTTGACCACTTTATGTTCAGGCAATGATGTTGACAGTTCTAGCTCCAAACTAAGAAAATGCTGACATAGCATTCTTCTGGATAGTTTTATATCTGGTATAAAACCAAACTAGTTTTGAACTTTGTACAGCACTTAAAGCCATTTTGGTTAAAAAGCCGCCTATAAAGAGTCCTAGAGAAAGTGTCTTCTAGCCTTAAGTACTCGCTAATGTGCCATGTAGGAGTAGTCAGTTCTGTCTGAATATAAATCCCAGTATTTTCCTCAGCCTACCTGAGAAGAACTAGAGCTAAAAACACAGCAGTGCAAATAAGAGGGGTAAATGGACAGCAGCGTGAAGCCAATGATTATATGGCTGGAAAATGTTAAGGAAAACATTTTTCAATTTTAAACGGTATCACAGGTATCTCTTGGGCAGCCTGTTAAGTTTCTGAACTTGTATGTAAGTGTTCTTTAAATTCCAGAGGAGGTCATGGGGCACCGGCAGCTGAGAAGCCTTGCACGTAGATAGGTGTAAATGTAAAGAAGCAGTGAGCACAGACTTTTAATGTCCAACAATGCATTTGGACAATTTTATATTAGTAGATAAGGCAACTTGAAGTTAACGTCAACTTACCTCTCTATGTACAAGGTAAACGAACACATCAGTTACTGCTACAGACTTGTCTTACTGATTGAGGTAAAGTTCACTTGATTATGAACAGTCAATAGTAACTTGCTGATCTTGGCCTGTGGAAGGCTGTCCCACCTCCATTTTTTTGTCCTTTTTTTCATATTAGGGTGACTAAACTAAACCTGGATTTATACTGCCTTATTTTAACTTTTTTTTTTTTTTTGCTAAGGTTTTATCTCATTTAAGCTATTCTTAAGGTTCTCTAACATATTAAAACTAAATAACAATGAATAGGTCTGCTTAATTTAGGAAGAATTTTTCCTACATGGTGTTCTTAATTGGAAACTTGGGAAATATTTTCTTGGTTAAATCACTGTATGATGATCAGGTTTACCAATTTATTCAGTGTTTTCATTAATAATCTGGATGGTGGAACAGACTGCCCCTGTAAAACTTGCAAGAGAAAAATGGATTGAGTGTTAGGGACATCAGCTTGTTGGGGTAATGAAGCAGTTCTGTACTAAGTATTCTGGGTATTGTAGCAGATCAGACTAAGAGTTAAAATCCAGTGACACCAAAACAAAACCTGTTCTGGGTAATAGTAACAAAAGCATCAGATGTGAGGCACAGGAGGTAATTATTCTGCTCTACTTGGTGCTGTACTTGTTGTGAGATCTCATCTATACTGTTCCCAATTTTGGATGCTATATGATGATAAATACAAGTTGGGGAGAGGCTATTTCAGAGAAGAGCAACAAGACTCAGCATTGAAAACAGTTGTTTTCTCGCTTAGAAGAATGCTGAAGATGCAAGACTTCCAATGTGGAAAGAATTGCTGGATAATAGTGAACAATTCCTCTTAGATGAGTAGGAATATTTGCCTCAGCTTTAGCAATGGTGACTTGTGCTGGGTTTAGGTAGCCTATTAGAAATCTAGCAGTTTTGTCAATCTCTTCCACTGGGTGTCTAGGAATCCATAGTCAAACATAATCTCAAACTGTGATGCACATAGACCAATAATGAGACACTTTAAACTAGCAGTTTGTGAAATGCCTCTGTCACCACAGTAAAAGGCATCTTCAAACTACAACTGTTTGTCATGCTTTAAAAAAAAAAAAAGAAATCCTGAGTTTGCAGAGATGAAATAGATGTGTTTGTGTTCAAGACAGTTCAAAAGGGATGACGGTCTTGCTTTTAGCCCTTTGAGAGCTCTACAAAGGATTTTACACCACAGAAATGGAAGCGGCCTTTTAAAGTAAGACAGTGTGGGAGAACTCCAGATGGATGGCTTGTGTATGCTGGAGGGAAGGCAACACTTCAGAGTATAGGTAAAGGAGAGAAGCCTTTACTATGAAGAGCTGTCTGATTCACAGCAAAGAAAGAATGCATCTCAGGAAGGGGCTGTGGAAATTATTTTTTTCCATAAGCCTTTCACCAGACTATTTGGATTCTTTGTTCACTTGTTTCCAGTTGAGGAAATGCAGCAATGTGTTTGGGGGCCAGGGAAGCTGTCATTTCAAGAAGGGAAAAATCCAGTGGAGTCCTTGTTTTAGGCCTGGGAATCTAGATTTGAGCTGTTAAAAGCCTGCTGTTCAGTCTGGTAACTTTAATCCTCTCTTCTGGAGAAAACTCTAAATTTTTTAAGTTTTTTTGCAAGTAATTTGCTAATTGTTCGTCTGAACCCCAAACGTTGAGGAGAGTGCTTCAGATACTGTGTGATATAGCTGAACAGTATAATTGCAGGGAAAAAGATTAGCAGAAGAGCTATTGAGTTGCTTAGTAGTAAAATAAGGCACTTTTATAATACACTTCAGAGGTGAGAGCTGAGTAGTCAGTCTGCTTAATTAATAAAGCAAATAAGAATGACCTGCTTGTTAGCTGTAAAATTATCCCATGTTATGTTTTTACTGACTTAAAGGCCGGTCTCTTCTGTGACTGGAACATTAGGAAATGAAGGAAATTCTGAAGACAATTCTGTGATGCAAATTCATTGTTTAACTTCCGTAGTCCAGAAAGCTGTTTCTGTAAGTATAATCTAAATTAGTCTTGTGTCTAGGGATAGCTATATAGAGAGATATATAAATGCACGTAATCTGTTTCTCCAGTCTATTAATTGAACTGTGGCTAGAGCCACTACAGTAATTATTTTTGGTTCTATGTTGGAATAGTGATCTTGAGTAAATACATCCGATAAAGGTTGGTTTTTGTTTTCAAATAGATAAGTGACACTCAATTGGCTGCTGTAATGGGTGTCAGCCTTCCCATCGGTAATGGCCTGAAAGTTGGCTAGGTAAGTTAGAGACTTCGTACGCTGTTCAAAAGCTTTATCAAGATAAGATGAAAAAGGGCAAAAGCTATTTTTATTAATTCATATCAGACAAACTCAGAACCATTTTGATAACTCTGCATATTTTATTTGCACGCTGTTGTCATTGTCAGCTGTTGAGCTGCCTGAATGCAGCAAAAACATGTTTTAAGGTATCCTCTAATATCTTTTGACAAAAACTGCTGTAGCATAAGCTCTCTGTGCTGAGACACTACAAACCTGCCAAATCTGAATTCAAGGGAGAACAGCCACACCCATTGTTGCTACACGTCCCTGGCTGTGGTAAAGAGATCTTGCATTTTAATTTTACTGCTCTGTCTAGATATCGTACTATGACTTGCAAACCTACTATATGCAGCTGGGTCAATGTAAGCTAATTTATTTAGGTTTTTTTTTCTATTTAATTACTCTGTTTCTTCTCCCTGACGATATCATATTTGATGTCAAAGTTCTAGTCTGTTTAGCTTTGCTTGGGAGTCACATAGTCATGTGGGAATGCTTACCATTCTATCGACAGAGCTATGCTGATAGAAATTAACTTCTGACCAAGCTATCAAAGTAGAGATGTCAGAAGATTGGAGCTAACAAGTAGTAGTAGTAGTGTGTTAGTCCCTACTCTGGATGCTAGATGATGATGTACTATTAGAAGAAATCTGTCCTTCCACCAGAGTGCAACACTCAGTGACATCTGAAAGAATTTATGTTTAGAGCCTTTTGTAAATTTGTATGGTCACGTATTTTGGTAAAGAGAGCCCCAGAGCAGGGTAATATCATATAAGTATCTGTTGAGTTAGCGGTATGTCCCACTGACAGTGGGGTATCAGCATAAAGTGTTAGAAATACGTTTGGCTATAAAATATATTATGTGGATGAAGCAGTTTTCACTTGTGGAGCAAAAGTTAAATATGCCCATCTAGGCCTGAATTTTTCTTTTGAAATCTGGTGTAATTTGATGTGCTACGCTAATGCATTATGTAAGAATCCTGCTTCTCAGATTCAAAACTCATATAGTGATTGGCTTTTTCTAACACAAGATATCCTAGGTTTTCTTAAAAGGACTAAAGCCAAGAAGTTTTTTTTCAAACTAGCATTATAGGCATTTATTTATAATGATACTGCTAACATTTGATTTTTTTTTTTTTTGATTGATAGATTATCCAGTATTCATCATTTAAGTTCATTTGGAAAAGCAAACCTGAGACTTGGAAAATTTCCAGGAAAACTTACAGATTATCTGCTTAAAGGGGCAAGTGGTTTCTTCATATTTGCCATACAACTATTCTATACTGAACTAAGAAAATTCTGTTCCATTTATTCCTTTTGAATTCCCTATATACATGTGGCTTAGTGCAGTCTAAGCAGTTTTCTCACTGAAAACCTTTCAGCTCTTCATTTTGCCCAGGAAATGAGTAAAACAACTAGGCTTTTTCATTCTTCCAAACAGATGGCTTTTCTGGCTTCCCTCTATACTTAAGCCATCCAGAGCTGACAATTAGTAGCAGGAAGCAAAATAAGAGTTCTAGATTTCTGAAGTGTCGCAAAGAAAGACAAATCACTTTCAGTGTTACTTCGCAGAAATGATCTGGTTGCAAACAAACTTGGTTTATATTAGCCTTCAAAATCTTAGCAGATTAGAAAATAGCCTTGTTCAGTAAGAAACTTCAAAAGGGCTATTCTCACTAACAGTGAAAAGTATAACTTGTTTTCTTGAATATATTCTATAATGGATATGTAGCTGTTTAAAACATGTGACTTGACTTAAATTAAGAATAGCTTGAGCCTAGCTTTTGGCCATTCAACGAGGTGACAAAGCTGTTTCCCCATAAAAAACAGTGTGAACACTGCCACACAGTAAGAGGAAACGTCATCTGTTTATAATACGTTTAATTACAGCTGTTCGCTTACAATAGCAGAGTCATGTTTTCCATAGAAAGCCGGTATTATTTACTCTATCACAAAACTTTTCTCAATGTGTGTCAGCTGAGACATGCAGCTAGAAAAAGAAGGTCCATTTGCGAGAAACATATCACTGATGTGGCTGATAGGTTTTATGGATTCCTACTGATACTACATGCCAAGTCGCTCCATGACAAGTTTCCTTATAAGGGTCATAGATGGGTATATGTGTGGACTTAAGAAAATGCAGTAGGAACTTGATCACTCAAATAGGATGCTTATAAGATGAATAAGCAAAAAAATTCATTTTCTGACTTGTTCGAGATTGAGTTGATTAGCTAAAAGGGTAAAATTCCGGTTGTTGAAGTGACTGGGCATGAGGAAATACAGTTGACACTTGACTTATTGATTACATACCATTATGAAATGAACTGTCAGTAAAAAAGTAAAGTTGGAGTAATAGAAATATACTGGTTATTTATGCAGTTTTGATATGCCTTTATGCAATGCTAGTGAAACTCAAATCACTTATTTTTCTTACTAGTCATTTGTTCAGCAGCATGGGAGGTGCAAAAATAAAGTAGTCGCCATCTACAAATTGTTTTCATAATATAAATGAAGTTGAGAAGATTTCACTTCCAGATATGTTCATCCTTTTTCACTTGCAACTCACAAAGAACTTACTATACCTTTTGAACTTTAAAATCTATTTTTGGAATAACTTACAACATGAGAAAGTAACTCTTAAAGTACTTTGAGAAGAATAAAGAGGGCAGAGGAGGCATTCAGTTCTTGCAAGTAAGAAAAAACTTAGCTCAAAATAAATTGTCAGCTGTCAAAAATGAAAAATAGCATTTTTTGTCTTCTGTCTCACAGAACAATGCCAAGACCTTTTTGTCTTCATTGTTCGTGAATAGTTTTGCCTAGAAATGAATATTTTTCTAGGTGACTAATTTTGTTCTGTCCTGTGTGGTTTTTAATGTACATGCTAAAACAAGATGTCCTGGTTACCATGGTGATACATTGCTTCCCCACCCCCCCTCCCCTTCCCTCGGGTGTCTGTTAAAATGCCAAACCCAAATGAGCAGAGATGCAGCACTTGCTCGTGCTGTGAAGGCATATTTCGTTCCACCAATGTGCACACCTTCTCTTTAGGACCAGAAGTAAGATTACTTTGAGATTTTCTGCTGTAACAAAAGAAATGCACTCATACATGCCAAAATGCTAATTGATTGGCAGCTATTAATTCAGTTAGACAATATTTTCAATTAAATTTCTAGTCTAGTACTGAGGTTTTTATATTTAGACTGACTTTACTATTTAACTGTAGAAGCAAGAAATAAGACATTTATTTAACTATGAACTCTTCTTTGGTGTCCCATCTTCTGAATAATTTTCAGTAAGGGAAATGTACTCTCTCTTACCTTGTTTGTTTGTAGTAATTTGCTTTCGAACCAATGAGGGTAGTGGAGGTAATTTGTCTCTTAAACTACGTCAGTAGCAATCTGAACTTCATGTATGACCTTGACACTCAAGTGCAGAGGCTAGTCTTCCTGGGCTCTTTCTGTAGATATTGAAAAAGACAGAGGCAATGGAGGCATGTTCTGGGCTTCTGCTCTGCAAGCCTCCTCCAGAAGATGTTAAGCTTCCTGGTGGCACTGTTAACTTAAATCTGAAAAGTGCCTACCCTCCACTCTGGATTTGAGCCCTGAACAGGGGTTTCTCCTTTTTAAACTGTCAGTGGTGCTGGTGTCCACTCCTGTGTGATGGCAATTAGGTTTAAATAAAAATTCAGTCTTTCATATCCTGTATGAGAGGGCTCTATCACAGGTTAGGCTTGTCTTTAAAAAACTTTTCTGTTTGAGAAAAAAAACCAAACAAGTGCCTAAAGGCTAGGCAGAAATGTGCCAGGTTGTATTTTATTTTTTTTTGATTTAGACACCTACATCTTACTTGAAAACTTCTCATGTGTGTTTTTCTGGTTTACATTGAAGATACTACATGCTGTTCAGTTTGTGTAACAATAGAGCCCTTTATTGTGGTCTAGGAGCTGAAGGATTATGCAAGGTAGTCAAAACAGTAAGAGGGATATTCCATGACCTGGCACATCTTTATGTAGGTTGTACATAATTGAAAGTATTAATGCGGAACCACTAATACCTGAGAGTGCTCCATACATGTAACAAAGGGTAGTTTCTAAAGGACAGGGGAAAGATAAAAGTTTGGATAGGCATTCACAACATCTAAGGGGTAAAACTCCTTGAGTAAGCTAACTAACTCTTAAAGTCAGTGCTGATGTGAACACTCCAGTAAGGTACCTATTACTATGGACTCCAATTTTTCAGTAGCCTTAGGCAAAAACACCTGTGCCCACACAGGTCCAGCTCCCATTCTAATCCCATTTAGTCAAAACTTCCCTGTCTCACATATGTGAAATCTTGCAGAACCTCAAAGTCTCTGACTGTTGTTTTCTTGAAGCCCGAGTCAAAGTTTATGCACTAGAATAACATGCTCAAAGTAACTGAAATAAAGCAAATAAAAAAATACAGTTGCTTGAAATAGTTTAGACACCAATATTTCAGTTTTGAAATATAAAACCTTACTCTTGAGCATTAAAAACTAAGAAGTAGAATACATTCTGAAAAATGAAGAGCTTCCTTCTTGGTATACTGCTTTTATGTTTAATGAGTTCCAATCTGGAATATTTTTTTTAATAATGCACTACAGTCTAGCCATCATTTCATAGCTACCTGACTTTGAAGCCTCTACTGAAATTAGGAAAAGCCATGTAAACGGGAATACGTCATGAGCGAGGAGTGGTTATACATTGTACTGAATATAGCCTAATGAATTTAACTATTAAAAATAAGTATCAGATCTACTCAACTGCAAGTTTTTAGACTAATTTGGGTTAGATTGCCCCTACTTTAAATATGTGGGCATAAAATGGAAATAAACTAATAACTTCCTAAATGTGTTTGACTTTTGTAATAGGCAGCTTGCTCTTTCAACATGGAATATGACATCTTTCAGTAACCAAAGTAAACTCTGCAGTAGTCTGTCTGGGTTATAAGACTCCTAAATTGTCTCATGTACATATCCTTTATCAATGACTGGAGATCGTTCTGTTTAATAAATAGCTATAACTGATCTCCCTTGCCATGTTCCCACAAAAAAAAAAAATTGTCATAAAAACAGGCATTCTAAATTTATGGCTGGAGTGGATTTATTTTGAGTAGATATTAGACCAGGTAACCACTTACAATCCTGTGCAATTTACCACAGTTGCATTTTTTCAATTATGATTTTAGTGATTTTTTATTATTAATTTTGACATGCTGACTTCCCTAATGACTGTAAAGTCTTTGTCCAAGTAGTATTTGAAGTAGTGGAAGTATTATTAAAAACGTGCATTTAGTTACTATATTACTGAACTAATAATATAGTAGATTTCAATAAAAGTTGTGGCAAAAAGCCTGTACAGTTTCTGATGTAAACTGGCTACTGAAACCACACCTAAATGAGTCAGTAGGGTATGTCTTCAGGCAGAATTTTTTTTTTTTTTTTTTTTTTTTAAGTTTAGACACCAGCCAGTTTTGTTTATCTAAGGCATTTTACTTCAGGTGAAAACATGGAAAATGCTCTTTTGTTGTTGATGAGCTTAAGGGAAATCTAGCCTTTCTCATATTTGTTATTTGCATATGGTAGCATGAATTTAAAAAAAAATTAGAATTTAGGGCTCTCCAGGGAATACAGCCAGCAGAACAGAGCAGCAAAACAGAGGACCTATAACAAAGGAAACATGAAGTGATTCTGTGTAAGTATGCATATTAAAGCAGAAAATGGTCTTAACACAGTTAAAATTTTTTTTTTCTTCTAGCTCAACAAAAACGTCCCTTTTATAACTTTAAGTTATTTTCTGTAACTATCTGTTGTTGAAATTTTCTTCTCACAAATGCAAATGCTTTTTCTTTTCTTCTTTCAGAAATAGGTAAATACAAAATCCAAAAGGCCACCTATAAAGTACCTACAAACAAAATTATTTAGATGGTAAAGTAATTAGTGCAGACACTTCTGAGTGTTATGCCGAGCCAGCTCGCATCCAGTCCAGGATGGTTTATTAGGTTTGGGACATGCTGTGGAAGTTGACCCTAGTGAACCTAAGCTGGCTTTAGGAAAAGTCTCTCCGCTGTTGTCCAGGGCTTACTGTGCAGCCACCCAAGTAATTCCACCCCACCAGCCAGTCCCATACAGCTGCCCTTGGGTCAGAACAAATAAGCTTGAGCTGAACTCTGGACATGAACTCAGCTATAATCTTCCTCATCCTGCATGCCCTTTATAATAGCCAGCGTAGATCTAGAGCTGCAGCCAAGAACATAAGCCCTGTTTTAACTGCAGCGTTGGGTAGCAAGCAGTAATAGCTTGCTCATGTTCTTGGGGCACAGTGTGAAGATACCAGGGTTGCTGTCACAGAACTAGCCTAGATCAACTTAGGATCAACGTCTCAATTGTGCTGAATTGTGAAGTGTGAACTTTGTTAATATTTTTTCAGGAAAAAAAAAAATCACAGTTAATTTGCTCTAAAAATAAGAGAAGAAGCTATTAAGCTGTTTCATGGATTGAGATAGGTAGAAACAGTGATGCTGCCATTGAAAGCATGAGCCATGTCACAGCTTCATCAAAGCTGCACCTTGGCGAATTAGGCAGTTCTCTAGGCACAAACATGAGCTGAGGTTTCAGTGACGTGGAGGGATAGAAAACATCTCAGCTCCTGATTTTGTAGAAAGTACTGACTTGGTGGAGGGGGGCTGATACAGTATTTTTTAGCTTGTCCCATTGTAACATGCTGAAAAGCTGTAATTAACACCATTTTCCCTTGATCAGAATAGTGCGTGGGTTTGGTTGTGGTGTTTGTTGTTTGTTTTTTTTTTTTTAACTGCCAACATTGATGAGGCCAAAGAAATTGTTATTGCCCTATACGTGAGTAAGGGTGCCCATAATAAATACAGCTACTAATTATTGGTACAAGATAGATGCTGTAGCAGAGAGGGAACTGCAGGCACAAGACTTAGGAATGTGATATAGTTTGGGTGGAGTATATGAGGAGCAAGGGAGGCTGACTGGAACTGAAAATGTATTGGAGAAAGCAACGTGGTGCTGCTAGGCAGGAGCATATTCCTTTATACTTGGGAATTACCTAAAAGCTGCTATAGGATACTGTAGGGAAGGGGCTGCAGGATAGCATGGATGGATGAAAAAGAGGGTTTGAACTGTGGGGACGAGAGAGTGGATGCTTCAAACCAAGCAGGTTTCTCCAGGTTTAAATGTAAATTCTCTTGGGCGGAGGTCTTAGTAAACCTGCTTGATCTCAGTCCTTACTACCCATGGGCTGCTTCTTTCTTCTTTGCATGTTGTTAATTTTCCTCTGGAAGGTTAGCTGAGCCAAACTACCCTGTAGATACACAATGGCTGGATTCAATCCAGGGAAAAGCAGGGGGCATGCAGAGGTGGGGCAAGAGCCTCGGAAGTATCCCTTTCATTAGCAGCAACCATTACCTGAAACATCACACCAGTAACAACAGTTGCTCTTTGTTATCATCCCATCATTAGACATTATTGCTTCTTAGGCAAGATGGCAGAACATAATATTCAAGTCATCCTCAGTGAATTCAAGGCGAATCCTGGTGTAGGGTGTGGTTACACAATATAGTTCAACTGGTTTAATCCTGTTGCCAAAAAGTTAGTGCTGCCAAAAGAGGGTTGTCTTGTTCCTCCCCTCTCCTGGCAACACTCTCTCACCCCCATCTCACGTGCTGGCTCTTCTGTCAGTCTCCCTGGTGAGCCAATGCAGCTTATTTTCTAGCTGAAAACTAACACATCAGAAACAGGAACAGTTTCTCGGTGGTTTAGGAAGTCTGACTGGTTTACCATGTGTGTAGATGAGCACCAGAGCGGGCAGTGGGAAAGTCTGTGGGGCAGGGAAGATGGGGGGAAAGTGCTGCCTCGTGTGTCAGCAGGCCATCAGATTAGGTCAGCTCTATTGCTCAACTGCACCCTTAAACGGCCATGGGAATTTGAAAAAAAAACCAACATCAAAAAACAAAAAAACCACTCGATTTTGCACTGAAGCAGCTGAGAAGAACCCTCGGTTCTACTGTGAAAGCACCAACACTTGTCTGAAATGCAATAATATCTTCAGGCGCTGCAGCTGTTTAGCTAAGTGAACATATTTCTAAATGGATTGCAATTCACAACATTTTAGTGCTTACAGGTGCGCCTGCAATAACACAAAAAGCACCATTCCTCTTTCAGATCCGGGCACAGAGACAGACGACTGCATGAGAACAGTGGCATAGATTCAAGAAAAAAATTTCCTTCCCTCTCTTGTGGGATTTCAGTTGTTTTGAATCTGATCACAGGAGAAGACTTCCAAGTCAGCAAGACGCAGGGAAAAGTGAGAACTGCTTGGGAAAGTGGAAAAGCTACTGAGGTTTTTCTGCAGACTCTGGCATTGCAGAATGACTGTCTGTGGGACTAGCCTTGCAGTTTGGGCAATGAGTATTTTATTAAATCTGCTTTCTTTGCAAAAGTGTCAGTGGAATTACCATACAGTCAGTAACTACTTTTAAAAGCAATTGAGAACATACTTCAATAGTTATGTTATAGAAAACTGTTTTAGCTTAGGATTTTCTAGCAATTTGGAAAGTTGTTAATTATTCTTAATGAAAAGGTTCTTGAATTTCATAAGCATTTAAAAGAAAACTTGAGTATTTTGTGTTTCTTGGCTACACAAAGCTCTTCCAGATGCATTATAACTGTGGTATATCAAGAAAAAAATGAGGGGTTACAAGGATAGTAAGAGATACGCAGTAGTTCCTCTCTCTGGAGGAGTACAGAGTTAATAATCTCCTATTAAAGCAGGCTGTGTGCGTTAAATAGTAACTCTTGGTGATCACATACGCGTTATCGGAGAATCAGGCGGCACCAAAAATAAGGAATTTGAAAGCGCTACTGGTTAATTTTCAGTCATAATTTAGAGGGCTGGAGCACCCCACGGTGCCCGTTCCTCAGGCACTGCTTGAAGTGGGGAAGTCAGGAGAGAGCTCTGGAAATTGTTCAGGAGCCGCGAGCAAAACCGCCCCGCTTTTGGGGCACAAAACCGGCTGCGGAGGCGGGCGCGGGGGCTTCTGGAGGCAGGAGCTGCCTCCCACCACCGGGGAAGCGGCGCTTCCAGCCGGCACAACGCCGCCCCCGAGCCCCGCTCCCCAGTCCCCTGACTAACCGCGCCAAACCTGCAAGTCACCAGGCGCTGGCCGGCTGCTACCGCTGCCGGCGGCGGCGCGGACGGGCGCCAGAGCAGCCCGCCGGAGGGGGCGGCAGGCGGGACGGCCGCGGCGCTGCCCGCCGCGGCGGGAGCGCCCGCAGCCGCCGGGTGCCGCTTCGGGCCGCGCCGCGCTGTCCCTCCTCCCGCCTCAGCCGCCCGCCCCGGCCGTCCACGCGGAGCCCCGTCCCTCAGAGCGCCCCGCCAGACACCTGCCCCAGCCCACGGGCCACGTCCCGTCCCCCGGCCACCTCGCAGGGCAGGGCAGGGCCGGGCAGGGTCCGCCCTCCCCTCCCCTCGGGGCCTGCCGCAGCGCGGCGCCGCTCGGCCCCCACCCCCGCCCAGGGGCAGCGGGCCGTCCCCCCGGCTGTTGGCCGCGGCCGCGGGCAGGCCGGGCCGGCCGCCTCCGCCCTCTGCCAGCAGGCGGAGCTGCAGGGAGCGGGTCCCCGCCGCAGCGGCTGGAGGGGGAGGGGAAGGAAGCGGAAGGAGCCGCCGCCGCGCTGAGGGGAGCAGGCGCTGTACGGAGCCGCCGCCGCCGCCGCTGCCTGGTGCGGGCAGCACGGAGGGAGGGAGCGAGCCGCGCACGGGGCTGCGCGGGCCGGCCGCGCCCGCCGCGCCGCGCCGAGGAGCGGGCGCCAGGTGAGGGCTCGGGCCCGGGCGCGGGCCCGGCCCCGGGGGAAGGGGGACCCGGATGGTGCCGAGTTCGGAACCCGCGAGGGGAGGGGGAAGGAGGAGGAGGAGGAGGAGGAGGAGGAGGGAAGGAGAGGGGGGAAGCCCCCACGTGACCAGCGCGTGCGGGGAGGAGGTGGCGGCTCGCGCGCCCTGTTCGAATCAGCTGGCCCGCAGCGGCGCCTCCTGCGCCTGCGCGGAGGCCCCGCCTCTCCCCCCCCCCCCCCCCGCTCCCCCGCCGGAGTGTTACGTGTGCGTGCGTCTGTCCATGCGCGCGCCCGGCGCGAGGCGGCGGGGGGGCGGGCGGACACGTGCGCGGCGCCGTGGCCGCCATGTTGGGTCTGAGCTGAGGGCGGGCCGTGCGCGTGCGCGCGCGGAGCCTGGCCGGGTCGCGGGGCGGGGTGGCGTGCGGGGGGGGGGAGGGGGAGGGAAATCTCGCGAGGTCGCGCGGTCCCTGCGGGAGCGGGCCGGCTGCGGGATGGCGGCGCAGCGCTGGGCGTGCTGGGTAATGGTAACGGGGGCCCGGGGGGCGGGGACCCTGGGACCAGCCTCCTCCCCGCCATCGTGCCCCGGGCCACACGGGGAGCGGGGCGGGGTTGGGCGCCCCGGGGAAGCGCGACTGGCTCCGCTCCGCTCCCTCCTCCCCCCGCCCCGGCCCTGCCCCGCCTCACCTCAGATCACCTCGCGCCTGCCCCTCGCAGTGCCCGGGCCGCGCCGCCGCAGCCCCCGTCCCCCCCGCCTCTGGCTCTCCAGAGCAGCGCAGGCTGCAGCGTCGTGGCCGGTGCCGTGTCCCATCGCTTGCCCCGCGCTTCTCCCCCGCCGCCGCCGCGCCGCCTCTGCCCTTGCGTCCGGGGCCCTCCAGCCGCGGGGGCCGGGCTGCGGGCAGTGCTGCTGGCGCCGTCCCGGGGTGAGCCCATCGGTGCGCCCCTTGGTTGTCCCCCGCTGCCCTGCCGTATCACCTGCCGGACAGGGTGCCCAACTTCACAGCGCCAACTTGGCTGTGCCTCTGACTGCGCCAGTGCTGCTGTCACGGCTCCCCGGCAGCGTTAGCATCCAGAGGTCCTTTGGCCCTTCCTCGACCAGCGTGCGGCCTCGGGCCATGCCCTCGCCCCCACAAGCACTTCATGGTGGTTTTGCTGCCTTGGCTTGCGTTTCACACCTGTCCCATGCTGTTACTTCTGTACTCGCTCAGGTTTCGGCTATTGAACCCAAACTGCTCCTACCCTGTAGGCACGCTGATGTTTAAGGATGCGGGGGTCCAAAAGAGATACTTAACATCGCAAATCTGATCTCTCTTGAGGCTATGATCCATGTCCCATTATATCCCAAACTTATAAAACACATTTTGGTTTTCTCTTGTGTTTGGAAAAATAATTCCAGTAGCATCCAAGCACCCCAGCTCAGCAATATCCCCTTTGTCTCCTAGTCCTGATCTCTCTTAAGGGAGAGCATATGGTTCTGCTTCTTCCTTATGGTGCCTTGCATTTCGTCCCTGATTATCCAGGAACGCTGGCAGTTCTTGTAGTCTTGGGAGTATAACTCTGCATTTTACTAATCTGGTTTCAGGCTGCCACATAACTGGTACTAAATTTTTATAAAAGTATATGTTCTTTAAGCTTTGAAATTCTTATTTTGGAAATATGTTTGCAGTTATTGTTAAACAAATTATAGTAGCTCTTCAGTGGTTGTACATATATTTGCATGTGCTCCATTGATATTATTACTGTACTAATAACATAGTGATTGTTTACTGAGGCCTTTAAGGTGAAGCTCGAAGTGTACTCTGTATTTCATGTTAAATACCAACTCGTGCAGCCTTTTGAGGATATGCTTTTTAGGTGTATTTCTACCCTATGGTGAGATATTATGCTCCCCCTAACCCCAGCTGCTACAAGGACTGGTGATCCAGTAGGGACTGGTAGGTTTGGGGTTAGCAAAATTTGATTCTTTTCATAAGCCAGTGTAACTTTTCAGAAAATAAGTTGACGAGTTACTGCTGCGGTTTGTTTTCAAGTATCGTTTAGTCTTACTGTACTGTCTTTCAGATTAATAATAGTTTTTGTTTAATCAGAAGTGGAAAAAAGTTGATTTAAGATAAAAAATATGGTGTGTGTTAAACAGTAGGGGAGAAAAATGCAGTTCTTTTAAAGTAAAGAGTATGTGGTAAAATGTTCAAAAAAGTAGCTATCAGGTGAAGTTTTCACCCAATTGAAGTCACTCATGAAACTCCCATTGCCTCAGAAGGGGTTAGCACTTAGTAATTTACTTTAATATGTGACTTCTAGCAAGTCAGTCAGAACCTAAACAACTTTGGTTGCAGGCTTTCTCCAGCATTGTCATGCTTATTTCATAAAAACATTCTATGTCTTGAATTTACAGTGAGGCTTTTTTGTGAAGGACTGTTACACAGTAAAACCGTGTGTGTCAGTAAGGAGCAGCAGTTGTGACCTTAAATTGAAATACTGTTGATAATTTATGTGTCTAGTTATTTAGTCCAGTATAGGTAGTTGTTGCAATTCTCAGTTGCACCACTATTAACTGAAGTGATTTTTCCTTTGCATTGCATACTCCAGGTGTATAATTACTAAGGGATAGGCTGTATTAAATGGCTTAGTTACCAAGCTATTTAGCCATGAAGTTCGATCATATGTTTTGTCTCATAATTTTTAACATTTCTGAAAAAAGAGAAATAGCGAATAGGATTTTTGAGCTCAGTGTTATTACAGATTTAATGTGCAAAAATAACTAGATATCTATTTCACAAAATTTGGGAATGTGTCCTAGTATGGTCTTCTGTTCTACAGCTGAACAGCACGTGACTGCTCTGATACTTATCAGTGTTTCTAACATACTTATGTAGCGAGATTCCAGTCTGCTCTCCATAGTCTCATACAGAATGAAGGCTTTACTCTCCCAGTATATCCAGGAGACTTAAAGATTTTCTTGTTTCCGGTTCTTCCAGATCATTCTAGGTACTTCGATTAGGTTGACTTCTGGTCAGTAAGAGTTGTCTGGCTGATACAAAGTGGAAAGACTTTTACTCTGCTCTTTTACCACCTTGTTGGATAAGGGAAACAAGAAATGTTTTCTTAATGTTTCTAAAAGTACTTGGGAAATTGGAACAGAAGTCTTTGCAGTCTGCCCTACTTCCAGTTGTGGGGTTTTTCTTGTTTTTTAAATTAGTCTTTCACATTTGAAAAGCTCTCTTTAAAGTCTTTAGGGCTAATCTATTGGAGTTTGCTTTGTTTTGGTTTTCCCCAAAATGGAAGTCTTTGCATTGTGTGGGAACTGATGATACAGGTCTCTCTGGTCATAAAGAACCAGATTTGCAAGAGATAACTTATTTTTCAAGTATTCAGCACTTGCTTATATCCATAGATTTACATTGCACTTGCAGTTATAGAAATGCAGTACTGTAAGACCTATTGTTCCCTTTCTTTAGGGTTGGTTTAAACGTACCTAGGTTATTCCAGACAGATATTTGTAGAACTTGTCCTTAGAAACCTTGAACAAGAAAAATTCTGCCACCTCTGTAGGCGGGAGTGAAGTTGCAGAAAGTGAGAAACTTTCTCACTTCTGTAGTGAGGAAGTTTTTTTGGGTTGGTTTTTTTTTTTAGTTTCCAAATTAAGTGTTCTTTGCTGGAAATCAAGCTGGTGATTATAAGAACTTGCTTCTGGTAAGCTTTACACTCTAACACTTAAGGGTATATTGTTCTAGTTTTAAGAACATTGTAAATATGGTGTCTGCTGCAAAAACTGCCTTGGTTGTAGAAGAACCGTCATGACAGTTTATTTTAGTTTTGTGAAAACCTTCTTTCTGTTTGTGTAACTTGTAAAACACACTTAAGAAATGCAGAGCTGAACATTAAACAGTGTGTTCTCTTTCTTATTGGACACTTTTTCAAACAAAAAGACTTCTAAACAGATTCTCTGAGTAAGTGCAGCCTTGTAATCAAAATATTCTGGTTTTGTAGCGTAGTAGGTTGATAATTTGTACAGTCTGTGTCCGAAATTTGTGTATTGAGAGTTTGCATTGAACTACTTTCCCTTATACAAACAATTTGTCATACAAGAGGTTTTTATATCTTCAGACAAAAAGCTTAGTAGCTTAACTTACAATAAGTGTTCTTTAAAGTTACTTTAATGTTTTGATGCTTGTAATGAATTCAGTTAAATGTAGAAATACAGAAAGGTCAGCTAGTCCAGTCCTCTGCCCTTTGGAAGGGTACCGAGATCATTTCCTCTGATCATGAAGTTCCTCTGTGTTGCTTGTTTCAGCAACTCATCACCCCATGGTTAAAGTTTTACCTGATACTCAGTGTAAGTATTTTTGCTTTAAGCAAAATTAAGCTGATTGCTTTGTGTCCTGTTGCTTCAGAAAACAGTTGATTCTTCTTGTAGCGATGTTTTATCTCCATTAGCCACTCTCCATTTTTTCTGGTCTATTGAACTTCATCATAGGACATGGGAATATGAATGTTGGCAAGAGAGACAAATTGATTGTCCAAGATTTTAAAGATGTTTTTACTCATTCAGATTTAAATACAGTATTTAAACACAAATATTTGTTTTGATTAGTGGGTGCACATGTGCCAGACAAACTAGTGGTGAGAAGAGTAAAAGCTTACCTTTTAGAGAATACATCAGTAGTAGAGCAGTGGGATTTTGTCAGTCTCTTACAGCTTTGTCATGAGAAATACCTGATTTGTGTCCCTAAAATGTAGTGATTTGAACTTTGTTCAAAATGCTTATTTTAGTTAGAAAATTTAAAAGTCAAAAAGGAAATGAGTGTTCTTGAGAATTTGCCTGTTGGTACATAAATGGTAACATCCTGCTTTTTGTTGTTGTTTTTGTTTTATCGGTGTGTGTATATATATATATGGACATAAGATCTGAATTTTTCAGAGCTAGAGATTTTTTTTTTCTCAATTGAAGTGTCTCTGTAGTATCTCTAGTATCGTAGAGGAAAGGAAAACAGGGATATAGCCCAAATTCAAAATTGGAGGAGCTATGCAACTGGGTTACTGTGCCACATACAAATACATTAAAGGGGGAGGAGAGTGGTAGAGCCTCCCCTGTATATTTGTGTTTGAAAGATACTCTGCCTGTACAGTAGTGTTGAAGTTAGGAATTTTATCTCCACAGCTAAAGAATCTGGAAACACCAAAAATAGATACTGTCAGAGAAGATTTGCCATGCTGGTTAGTTATTTATTAATTAAATGCTTTAAGGACATTTCAAATTGATGGCATGCATTGAGTGGAATTGTGCAGGTGGTACTTTCTGAGTTTAATCCTGTTCAGTCTTTCAATTGGTGACCTGGACGATAGAACAAAGCAGATTTACTAACTACCTGGACAGTACAAATCTGTGAGGGAATACAAGCCATTAGAGCGTGAAATGGTCTTGACAAATTGGATGAATGGTCTGAACTATATGGGATGCAGTTCAGTAAAGAGAGACGCAAAATAATATGTTTGGGTAGCAACAATAAACTTAAATATGAGAAACAACTGACTGGGTGACAGTTCTGCAGATAAGCAGCTGTATCACAAGATGAACACAAAGGAGTCATGACAGCTCTATAAAAAAACAAGACTCATACTGGGATAAAAGAACAGGATTATTGTTGTGTGTAAGAGATGAAATTCTTCTGCAGTACTCGGCGTAAGGCCTCAGATCATGTACTGTCTCCATTTTTGTTACTCCAAACAGATTTGGACCAATTGAAGAGTATTTAGAGAAGAGTTGCAATAATGACCTTTAAGGAAGGACTGAAAGAATTGCACTTGTTTAGTCTATAGCAGAGATGGGGAGCCATAATAATAGGCTTCAAATATGGTAAAGATTTGCTACAGAGGAGAATGTAATAAACTGTTCTCCCTAGGTAGCATAAGGAGTAATGGTCCTAAAGAGCACAAGAGGAGATTTTGATGTTAGGAAAAACCTTCCAGCTCTATGGATAGATAATCACAGGGTTAAATATCTGAGGGAGGTAATGGGATATCTATTGCTGAAAGTGCTCTGGAAAAGGTTAAATAATCTCCTTTTAGGGGTGATTTAGGTATAGTTGGTCTGTCCTTGGCACAGGAGGTGGGATGATTTGCCAGCATTAGATTTCCACATTTTTATGATTTTTGTAATTTTGCTGGCTGTGATTTAAAAAAAACAAAACAAAACTTCATGGTGGAGTAAAAAAATAGTGATGTGACAGTAAGATTTAGTTTTAAAAAAAATCATCAAATACATTCATTAAAGGTTTTTTATAAAGCATTTATTAAAGCATTCTGTAATGTAATATTGAAAATAACTTTTAATAGAGTCTTCATTGTAGATCTAATATCTTTGGCTTACCTTTATGTATTTTTTATGATCCAGTAGAAATAAACTGAGCTAGAGTCAAAGTCTTTCAGAACACTTCACGGAAGAGAAGCAAAGTTCAAAAGATTAAGTCTAGGGAGCCAGGGAATCGGGTGCATTCCAGGCTCTGAAACAGAGCAAATCATGCAACTTCACCTTCTTTCTGTCAAATAGAGATAACAGTTATTATCTGAGAGATGTATTTTGAGGGATAATCATCACTTATAAAGTATCTTCGGGTTCCTGAAGGGTTTGTTATATGACATCATTTAAAATTGGTTTGTGTTCCATGAATTAAAAATAGATTTCAGTCTTTCATGCCCATTGCTGTATAATAATCACAATATGGAAAAGCCTGAATAGAAATATATCCTTTCTACTACATATACTAGTTTTAAACAAAATTTCCCCTTTGAGATTTTTTAGGTGATTTAAAAATATTTGATTAAATTGGAAGAACTAACCTTGACATAAATGAGTTGTTAAAGCTTTTTAGGGTTAAAAGTACTGGACAATTTGATAAAACCGTGTTTTGAATCTAATTGAGTTTAATGGATTATTCTGCACTTTTTCTTTTCAAAATCAACTGCCTACATTCTATGTGACATTGTTCAAGCTTTTCTGATTTTTGAAATTTGCCAAAGCTGCTTTGGGCTTAATGATGAATGAAGGATAGGCCCTGTGTCACAGATGTGTGTGTGTTCTGTAATTAGGAAAAGGGTTAAAGTGAGACACGTTCTCAAGGTTTAAAAAAAGTGTAGAGGATTTAGATAAAGTAATGCTTTCAGTCTGTTACTGCCTAATTGTAGTTAGGCTTTTAGGGCATTTTTCCATCTCATCAATGATATGGATTAAACTTCATATGTACTTTAACTTCACAGGATATCATCATTCAGTTTGTTGTAATTGATGGGAAATTGGTCACTAAACCATTGAGAAACAAAGTGTTGGTAACTGACAGGGCACTGGGTTTAGATCCTGATGCAATGTTTGCTCATGTAGAGTTGCAAATGCAGCAGGACATGGTGGAAGTTAATTCTAACGGTTTCGTATACTTTATTTCAGTTAAGTAAATGTGATCTCAAAGCTGTTCATGAGAATCCTATTTCTAAAAATCAATAAAGGAAGAACGCAAACACTGTTCACTATATTAGAATGATGTCAGAAAAGGAATTTTTTCCTTTCTTCAAATATTTTAAATCTTCCAGGGATTTTCCTTATATGTATCACTGCAGTACAGAGGCTTTTTTGTAGCGTATTATAAAGGGGTCACAGTATCTCATGCAGTAGGGGCACAAAGGCTTAAGTCTTAGGCAGAGACAGATGCACCTATTCCCTAAGCTCCACCTGAAGAGCTGTAACTGAGAAGAAATTATCAGACAACTGTCTGAAAAAGGCTGTTTTAACCTGGAGTTTGGAGAAGCATTTCTTGCAGAGTGGACTGGGGGAGTGTATAGGCAGTGACTGACTAAAAGACTTGGAGTGGGAATCTGTTAACATTACAACAGATGCTGGTGTTTGTTTGCTTGGTTTTTTCTTTTTTCCAAGTGTATAAAATTTCTTTGGCAACTTTAAAAATTGTATTTTATTAATCATTCTAAAGTTAGAATGTATTGGTACATGTTTTCTCATCCACCCCCTACCTTCTTCTCATTTACTTGCACTTTCTCGGTATATGTCTCTGAAAGTCAGAGTATAACTAGCAGTGAGTTTTACTGGTTAGGTGTACGTGATTATATTGCTTTCGCTAGTACCTACTCTGTCTAAATTGTCCCTTGAAAAGACTTGACAATGTTTCTGTGCTTTGCTGTGCTGCCAGCACTGTTCTTTGGGTATTTCCTCAAAAGCTAGGCTTCAGGAAAAAGGAAGCTAACCAGATGTTCTCAGTTCTTTTCAATCCTCAGTCTGCAACTTTTCTGTATTTTTTTTAATTTATTTTTGCCCTGGAAAAATAGGCAAAATAGAAAGCCACTACAGCTTATGATTTTTTTTTTTTTTAACTAGTTTTCTATTTTTAGCAGAATCGTGGTGTTTATTGTGTCAATTTTCTGGAAATTCTGCTATAACCAGTGCATTGCAAAAAATGCAGAAAGGCTGAAAAAAAAATCATTATTCATAGTATCATTGTGGAGGCTGCAGTAATGCAATTACTTTTCATACATGCTTGCATAGTTTCAAATCCATCTGTGGGGAAGTGGTTTCTAACAGAACAGAGTGTAGTCATCTCATTTCTCTTTGGGGAGGTCAGCTGAGAATTTCTCTGGATGGTATAATTGGGAATCCACTGATCCTTTGTTAAGAGGATTCTTAAGATACTTCAGATGGAAAAGGTTCTTCACATAGCTGCCGCCTCACAGCCAGTGCTGAAAAGGACAATGAGAAACATTTACTCTTTGTATGATGTCCTAGTGCAAATAAAGCTTCCCCCCCTCCTCACTCCCCACCCGCCCCAAAGTGAAGTCTGTCTTCTTTAGATTTCTTTTCCTACTTTACAGTTAATTTCAAGACTTTTTAGATGTTAAGTCTTTTCTCAGTGTGGTTCTTGACATGCAGTTTGAAGGTCTTAGTTGTTGAACCAAAGACAATTTTGAAAATCCTCAAGAACCCTCTATATTTTATTCTTATAAATGGGTTGCTTTATGGAGTACAATTTGCTGTCAGGACCGTTCAAATTGTCCAAGTGTGTAAGTGTAAAGGAACAGATTTCTTGATGTTAAGATCTAGACAGTCTTTTGTTGTTGTTGTTTTATGACTACCCCTCAAAAAAACCCCACGCCGACAATATAGGTAATTAATTTATTGTTAATATTTGAGAATTGCAGTTATGTCACTCATGATCTGAAAATATCCCCGGTTAATTACAGCCCAGAAGAGGTTTTATTGAAACTTCCTGTATTGCATGAAGGATTATTTTTTTTCTCCTGTTGAAATTCTGAATGTAGAGAGGGAATCTTTTGCAGGGATATGGAAGTAAAGGCAGGCCAGTTAATGTCATTTTATCCAGTGTGACTCATGTGTCATTGATTTTCCACTTGAGAGGTAACTCTGGTGATCAGACCTTTGTGTCCTGCTTTTAGGGTATAGCTCATAATTGAATTTAGTTGCAGTTAGATCAACTGCCTTTTTCCAAAACTCATGTTAGATTGTTGGCTGTCTGTATTTACTTGGCCCAAGAAGTTCTCCCAAAGAAACCATCCCAAAAAGTCAGGAGATTCTCCATGAGAAACAGGAGAGCCCTGGAGAGGCTTACCGTGTAATATTCTTCGTACCATTTTCAGTTTTGTTTCATGTGTCACTATAGCTTTGTTATATGACTTGTACCAAATAATCATGTGGACGTTTCTCCTCATCCTATCTGTTCTGTCAGTAGGCCCGATTTGCAGAAGTGGCATGAGCTAGAATTTAAGTTCTGTTTGTTTATCCGCCCTTAAATGCGTCCTTTACTACGCATGGGCTATAGTTACAGCTTCCTAATTGGTTAGCTCTTGCTACTGCTTTGAAACAAAAGTTTGCTTTTCTTATACTTAAAAATTAACCTCTGTTGAAGTCTGGACAACTGTTTCTTTTTGACCTTCACTGACTATATTTTCCATAATGAGAAGATGTCAAAAAGAGCCCAAGGGTTTGAATCAGTAACAAATCAGAATATAGCAGGTGTGTGGTTTTTTTTCCTCTGATGCCTTTTTTGTGCCTCAGGTTCTGTCAGTGAAGACTGGCATCAACTGGATTTCAGTTAAATTTTCGATAGAATTCTAGGGGTTTTATATTCGGGTGAACAGTAAAACAGAATGAAAATAAAGTAAAACACATGATGCTATGACCCCTGCTTTGCAGAAGCAGACATGAAGAACGTTTCCCCCAAGGAGCCCACAATTCTAGTATAATATAGGTTATAACTGGGCAGTACAGATAGGTGGAAACAGTAAGATAGTTGAATTATTTCCTGTGTATCAGTTAAAAATATTTTTATCCTCATCATGGAAGATTAGAGTTCCAAGTTAAAAGAAGTAACTGGGCTTCTTACGCTTTCAAAGCATAATGGAAAGCCTGAGAGTAAGGCTTCGCATTACAGCTAACCTGATCCAATGGCTGTCTGTCACCGAAATACATAGTTGTGACCCCTGCTTTCCACTGGCACCTGTGCTCGTTTCACCATTACAGTAAGGCTGTTTAGGGAGCTAAACCAGCAGAAAAATAATGGCTCTTTTGTAGGGGTTTGTATTTCCTAAATCAGCTCATTGTGAGATTGGATTGAATACTAAAGCAAATCCATAGGAAAAATCAGGATGATGCACTTGAGAGTTACAGGAGAGTGGGATTGTTCCTTTTTATGGGTTAAATCACTTAACAGTAAAATGAAACCTCACCTGGGAAGTCTTGTTGCAAAATTAAAGAGAGAATGATTGAAGGCTCACCAAAGTGTGAATCAACCTTTTAGATAAGGAATGAGATGATAGATGGGTGTGGCTTTGTTTGCTGTGTTAGAAAGATATAGGGAAAGTGGTGCCTTGGACAAAGCAATGAACTAAGGAAATGCTCTTTGGAGCATCTAAATGGACGTGAGTGGAACAGGGGTAGAGAAAAGAGCATTGAAGTAATCAGGATGCAAAATGCCAAGATTCTCATGGGAGTTACCTGCTTGGGGTAACAGTGGAAACCTTTCTAAATCAAGCCAACTGCTGAAAGAGGGTTCAATCTCTAAAGAAGGTGTTTGCCATTGGATCTTTGTAACCTTCATTGTCAATGAATGTGTAACCTTCAACATAGGCTCCTGGACTGGCACAACATACTTTTAATTATGATTCTGCTAACTCACATATGGAATTACTGTTGTATTTCCTCAGTGGCTGTTTAAATACACGGACATTGTAGAGTTGCTCTTCCTCACCACTAAGAGTGAATAAAAAAATATTTTTAATGTTTTTCCGCAACTGAGCAAGGATAATCCAAGCGTTATGCACGCAGAACTCAAGAAAGGAAGTAGTGCCCACCTTAGCTGGCACATAATTTAAGAGGGGGATTTTCAGTCAAAATAAGCAGGTGTTTTAAATGTTAGAAGATGGTCAGAGTTGTTAATTTCAATCAAATACTTAGAGAGTAGTGATACTTTAATAACATTATTTCAGTGATTGCAGAAAAAAACCCTCTACTCTGATAATAACCTAGAGATGATACAAATCTGATGACTCTTGATTTCACCACTGTCTTGAGTCAGAGTTGTAGAAGGATCTCACAAAGCTGAGCGAATGGGTGATAAAACAGAAGCAGAAATTCATTTTCAGAAATGTGAAGTAATGCATGAGAATAAAACAACTTTATGCAAAAAAACCCAACCCTGACTTTAAATCCGCTATTACTGCTCAGGAAAGTGCTCTGATAGATATTTCCGTAAAAACATCAACTCAGTTTTCACTAGCTGTCAAAAAAAGTAAATCAGTGTTGAGTATTATTAGAAAGGGGTCATAAGATAAAACATTACTATTCTATGGTAAAAATCCATAACATACATACAGTATGCTTTGAATATGATTATCCCGCACTGATCTGTCTGCTAGACTTAGTACAGAAAAAAGCAACAAGAATAATCAAAGGTTTGGGATAGTTTCTCTATGCAGAACACTAAGGAGATAAACCAAGTAAAATATCCTTTAATTCTGGGAGTGTACAGCAAAGGTATGTCCTCAGGTCTGCCCTGCGATACATGGCCACTGTATTTCAGTACTTTCTTTGTTTCTAGATACAGTGAAACCAGTTTTTAAAGGTACGGGATTTTTACGTACCTTTTTTTCCTCCTGTTATCGAGAAAGGAATGTGTTTAATTGCTTATTGCCCTAGGAGAGATAATGTATCATTGAGTTATGAGGGCTTTGTATATTCAAGAGCAGCAAAGGCTGCTTAGGGGCTATATTCTTACTGTATTTATTTTTCTTATTTTATGGCTACAGCATTATGCTGTGGGTAATACAGTTGTTCATAGCTGAATAATTTCATGTTTTTATACAGAAATTTCAGATGTTCTCTAAAAGAACTGACAATCAGTTATTTTTTGATAATATTTTAAAAAAGGTTAAGCGATTTTATGGATGGCATGTAAATTACATTTGTCAAGTTAATCCTTACTTAATACTTGATGTCAGCTCTTCAAGGGTACTAAGTAAGGAATAAGCAGAGTACTTGGTTTGACATAGCACTGTTAAATTCCTTAAATAGTTTGAAAAAAATGTGCCTTAGAAAGGGTCAGTAAGGCTTTTTTAGGACATCACTAGCAAACTGTGACTGATTTATTATTAAAAAAAGCTATGTAGAGTCTTCTGCTTGATATCTTTTATCAGTGCATATGACTGTCCAAATGAGTGAACTTTCTAACTTTGTAACTGCTTTTATTGATTATTTTCAAATTCATACTATAAAGATTCCAAACTGTATCTATGGCAAACTCAGAAAGCTACTGGTCAAATTCGTTTTGGTCTTGTAAGAAATAAGCACTTGGAGTAATCAGATCTCTACAACTGAATGTTTCAGAGGGATAAAAATCAGAAAAAAATCCATTTTACATTATATTTGTGTAAGTCAATATGTAAGTCCATAGTAAATAACTTAGCCACTTAGTCTAAGCTTTATCTAATTTCTTCAAATTACAAGATTTTAAATGCATTGTCACTTGATACAGTGTGTGGGTGATCTGATGTGCATTTCAGAGGCAAAGGCCATGCCTGTGGAGAGCAAGAACTTAACTGCAAGTGCAGATTTTGTACTGCTGTCATGGGTTAGCCATTTAGAAAACTGTCTGAACTCTGGCAATCTGCTCATTTTTGCTTAAGATAGGTGTGGAAACTATCTCTGACCCAGCTTCTGGCAGCTCCTTCCTGTTGCCTGAATCTGTGATAAAATATGCTGAAGGTAGACGGTAGCTCTCTTTTCCTTTGTTCTTGTGCTTTGAGAAATTCTCTAGTGGCTGAACCTGGAACTTTAATAGCCCTTTTATGTTTCTTCAGTCCTTTTACCTGCTGTTACAGGGTAATTGTGAGGAATGGTAGGATGAGCATCTCCTTTTTATTTTTGGAAATAGTTATTATGAAGAATTTTAGATACCATAGCCAGACATATTTTTATGTAGAAGGTTAAATGCTCTAATTGTTATTTTATTAAAATGTGGTCACAGTTTGCACTGTATTGGTGAATTAATAACTGATGAAGTATAAAATCAGTGAAATATTACTGTAGTCATGAGTCCTATCGTCTTGAGACAAAGGGTGGAAGTCAGAGCTACTTTAGTTTCAGAAAATTAAAATGAGAAAAGGCAAGATGCTATTTAAAACCTTGAAGTCATATATGTTCTATTAGGGTAGATTAAAACTGCAAACGTATACGTAGGTTACTAGTACTGAGTGTATCCATTTGAAACATCCATGACATTGTAGTTGAAAAGGCGTACTTTGTTTATGCAGTAGCTTTCCGTAATTGATAATACCATGGATCTTTTTTTTTCTCTTTATTCCTGGAAAAATGTATATAGGCAAAGTCATAAAAAGTGAAGCAGAAGGGGGAGCTTTGAGTAAAACACAAAAATTTTATTCTGCCAGTAAAATACAGTTGAAAGCAGTAAGGAGAAAGAGTTAAATTTGAAGTTGCTGTGAGTTGCATTGGATATCTAACCTTGCAGCCTTTCTTTTTTTCCAGGTTACGGGTCTTTATATCCATTTGTAAAAATGAAAAATTAGAATTCTCTTTTACAAACACATCAGCGGGATAGCTTGAATGCTAAAAATTTATGGGAGCTCCAGGGGAGACAGGGAAAATTCATGGAAGAGAAATCCATTGAAGTTTAGTAAATAGATAGAAATCACGTATGACTTAAGAGGAGCCTGAGCTAGAAACAGTTGGAAGCTGGGAAGGTATTGTATACAGCTGCTCTTCTCTAGCCATTTGCCCATGGCTGCTGTTGGAGACACAGTACTGACTGGATAGACCTTTGGTCTGACTCAGTGTGAGGAAAGAGGTTTGAAATTAATAAAGGTTAAAATCATTGGTTTGCTTTTAAAGTTAATGAGGAATAAGATTTGAAAATGGATGGTGAATTAATGTACAAAGGGGATTGAGTGTATATGTGCATAAGCGACAGGTATGTTCATGCGCTTAGGCGGTAATAGGTAAGTCCCTTTTGCTCTGTAAATACAGTGCAACATCTCAATATCTGGAGCATGGGACGTATTTGGAAAGTGTTTGGTAAAGTATTCAGCAAGTGGGAAGAGATAATAGAATCGGAATGAATTTTTCACTTTGTAGGCAGTCTTTCATTTTATGCTTGAACAGTGAGCGTAGTTTTGAAAGTAGATTGTCTCATGTAGGTGCAGGAAATCATAAACTGAGTATTACAAAACAAAACAACCCTGAAGAACAATAATAATCAAAGCAGAATAGCTGGCTATTCCTTATATCACAAAGCTGAGTAAAGAAAGCAAAAGGAAACGCATACAGAGGGTAAACTGTAATTGTATTTTAGCAATGTATTGACAGGGTAATGGAGGGTTTAGCGTAACAATGTAAAATCTCAGAAATGCTTAGAAATGCATTTTAAATTTAAAATATATATATTCAACAAATTAATAAGATACCTGAAGAAAAAACAGCTGATGCGTAGTTGTACTGTGGGAAAAGTTTTACTCTTCTGGCTGAATCTTTCAAGATAATTAATTTGTGAGTTTTAAAGATGAAAAAAAGTGTGAATCAGACTGGTCTGAGTTTTTACTGTGCCAAGGGCTGTAGAAACTGCAAAACTGATGAGCAAGCTTGCATCTAGATGAAAAAAGTGAGTAGAGCAAGCCTAAAGATTATTTATCAGTGGTCACATGAAAAGCAAAGACATATAGTTATGGTCAAAAAAAAAATACTCCTCTTCTGGGTTGTTTACAGAGTGATAATGGCATTTTATGCCAAAGCATTCAAACGAAAAAAACGTTCATGTTGAGAAAGTAAGCAGTAACTAAAAGGCTGAGATTTTAAATGTAAATGCAGGCCAAACAGAACTTTCTTTGTATTTCCAGTTAGTACTGTAAGCATAGGCAAGGCAGAACACAGAAAACCCAGGAAATTAAATGCAGCGTATTGTTTATCAGTGACTGTACTGGCCTGCAAAGACTTTCTGAGCAGAGCAGGAGAAGAAAGCAAGATAGCAATCAAGCAAAACAAAATTACACATGATGCAATCATAGTCCTATTTGAAATATATATATTGGAATAAAAAAGGAAAATAGACTACCATTGTACTGTTAAATCAAGGAAATTCTGGCCAGCTTTCCTATCTGAAAGTAGTTGGATGTAGACAGAAGCAGCTAGGCAAAGTAATATACTAGTTGAACTGGGACCACTCATAAAATAAAGTTTGGTTTTTTTAAATCAAGGCCTCTATTACCAGTAGGTATTCTGTAATAAAAAGGAAAAGTTATGTGATAATGTTCATATTTTTCTGTGCCTGGAGACAGGACAACAATCAAACAGAAAGTAGCTGGTTACTGTTACTTTAAGAGCTTTTAAAAAATGCTGTTGCTAATGCACTTAAAACACCTTCAATACTTGCCAGTTGAAACTTCAGGAATCCAAGTAGACTGAAATATGCATAATGGTCTTTTATTCAGAACACTTAAATACAGACTGAACAAAGAAGGAGAACATCAAACTGTAGAGGGGTATGAAACCTCTCTGCTTAACAAGCTCAGTGTCAGTTGCAAAGCAGAATTTGGAAAGAATCTAAGAATAAATTGTAAGACGCTAGTTGTAAGTGCTGTTATCTGCTGTTCTGTCAGGATGCCCAAGCACTGGGAGAAAATTTCCGTCTGCCTTCAAGTACTCCTGGGGGGGAGACAGGCTCATTCTCTGTGCAGATGATGCTGACATCCTGCTCACAGAACACGAACGTGCTCAACACTGCTTTGAAAGGCTATCCGCAAAGGCAAAGCTATCATGTATGGCTAAATGTAGCTAGCAGTTGTGCTGTGTATTAGACAACACAGCAAAAACAGACAATGAAAATAAATTATATCCTGTATGGAAGGCTGGAACAAAAAGTAGGGATGGGTCTTTTTGCCACAAATCACTATTTTGAATACTGCGACAATGTTGAGGTTCTAGCATAGAGGTATATCAGTGAAATGTTTCAACAGCTGTACTATCTTAGACTGTTTCTGCAGAAAATAGATGTTTCTCTACTTGCTGTGGGCCAGAGACTTGACCTGGTATAACAAAGTCAGATGCGCTATACAATTTTATTAATATCTCAAAGTCAGTCATAACACAGCCACATGAGCATTAAAAAGAGCTATGTCTCTTAAAAATAACTGCCAATCAAAAAGCAACATAAGGCAAGTCATTTAAGGTTGCACTTGATGATCTTAAGGGTTTTTTCCAACTGAAATGATTCTGTGATTCTATGGTAGTAGGCTACTACCATATTTAAATTCAAAGTTAAAGCATAGTTTGTCTTATAAGCTAGTTCATTACTTTCTAGAGTCCCTAGCATGTGAGAACACATCTGTTTGGTTATCTGGTGAGTGGTGCAAAAATTATGCCTGCAGTATCAGCTCATGTGGCAAGGGATGCTGGTAATTCTAGGAGCATGAAGATGCATCTGGTCAGAAGACACAGCAGGGCCACAGCATAGCTGTGACAGGCTTCATTTTTTTTGTTCATAGATGCCAGGGTAGTTCTGGATCCCTCCCTGCCCCCAGTCTGTCCAGAATGTGTTTTTAGCATTTAGAGGCATAATTTAGATCAACCCTTTAGCTTAGGCAAGAAGGTGTCCCTCTATTTGTTTACCATTACCACTGAGTAAGATTTGAACCTCTTGGCCAACTTAGCAACCCCCTTAAAATTTAGCTGGGAGTGAAGATCTCCGAAATATAAAGAGTTTGAAGCTTTCAGGAAAGTTGGAGTCCACTTTTTAAGGAGGATTACAGTCTGAGCCCAGCAGTTACCTGCTATACATGGTTTGCTAGCAGTCTAGTCAGTGCATGTATAGGTTGGAATTGGCCACACCATCCTTGAATGTTGGAGATGGCCAGAGGGAGGAACATGGAAGTTTTTCAAAATGTTGGAGGTGAGGTGGGATGTCTGGCAGAACTGGATTGCATTTAGGACTACAAAGAGCCAGCCCATAGGATAGCAGTTTTCATAGAATCATTTAGGTTGGAAAAGACCTTTAAGATCATGAAGTCCAACCGCAGTCCTAACACTGCCAAGTCTACCACTAAACCATGTCCTCAAGCACCGCATCTACCCGTCTTTTAAATACCTCCAGGGATGGAGACTCAACCACTTCCCTGGGCAGCCTGTTCCAATGCTTGATAGCCCTTTCAGTGAAGAAACATTTCCTAATATCCAACTTAAACCTCCCCTGGCGCAGCTTGAGGCCGTTTCCTCTCGTCCTGTGACTTGTTACTAGGGAGAAGAGACTGACCCCCAGCTCGCTACAACCTCCTTTCAGGTAGTTGTAGAGAGCGATAAGGTCTCCCCTCAGCCTCCTCTTCTCCAGACTAAACAACCCCAGTTCCCTCAGCTGCTCCTCATAAGACTTGTGCTCTAGACCCTTCACCAACTTCACTGCCCTTCTTTGGACACGCTCCAGCACCTCAGTGTCCTTGTTGTAGCGAGGGGCCCAACATGCTTATGTTCTAGATGGAGTCAAAGGTATTATCAGATGGAAAATAAGTGGTTAAAACATTTTTCATGAATGGAGATAACTTGAAAAACATCCTTAATTCTTGCTTGGTTTTTTTTCCCTTTGGGGACAGAGGAGACATTTTAAATTTTGATGAAAAATTGAGAACAAAATAATTTTAATTCTGATGCAACACTCAAAATATTTTACAGGAAGCATTGCATGCCTCATGCTTCCATTTTCCAAATTCTCTGGTTTGGTACTCGCCTTAGTACCCACGCAACAGCACTTCTAACCACAATCCATGCAGAATACCTGGTGTGTACGTAGTATTGCTCTATCTTGTACATCAGTGTTTGTCATTATGATAGCCTTCTGAGGCTTACATAGCTGATGCTGTAATATTGCATATAAAGAAGTATATTAATTGATGTATTTCAAATGCATGCCCTTGATCAAAAATCATCTGGGTAAAAATATGTTCTATACAGTATTTCATACAATATGCACGTTACAGTGTACTTCATAGGGTAGCGTGTTTGCAGTCACTGTTCCAAAAGTAAATCAAACAGAGTAGATATTTCCCGTGTAGTATTCTACAAAAATGAACAGACTGGTTTATCTTGGAGCTTTTAAAAAAGTAAAGGGACACTGTTTTTCTTCATCACCTTCCTTTTCATCTGTAAGCTGTTAGCAGGGTTATTAAGTACTTCATGACCCCTTACAGTTGCACCGTACCTGTAGGAAAAGAGAAGTGTCTTTTTATGCTTGATATTTTCTGCATATTGTAATAATAACTTCACTAGGACATAAAGCGTATTTTTCCTATTTATTGGTATAAAACTATCTTCTAGCTGTGGTTAAGAGATAAAATACTTTTGGAGTCTATTCTGCTAGAATAACATTTTGATAAATGGTTACTGTAATCAAGTTACTGTAATTAATTTTATAATGAGCTTTTCAAGAACCTGTGTAATTTAATGTATCTCAAAGATGTTAGTCACGTGTTTTGGTAATCCTGCACAGGAGATGCTCTTTGGATAACAGCAAAGCCATTTAGCAGCTGAATGGTTTCGCATGAATGGGTTCACACGAAAAGCATATTATAATTTAGAGTCGGGCTTTCACTTAGGATTATATAGTGGAGTGGGTAGGTGGGGTGAGAAGGGTATAGAGTGATGGCCAATAAGCGAGGTTAAGCATGATTTTTTGAAGTGGGATATTAAAGTTATTTGCGTAGTCGTTTTTTTGTTCTCTTGATAAGTTCATTGTATCAGACAACAGTTACTTTATTGACTGATTAATAAGTTTGGTAAGGGTGTTTAGTTAAGGCTGCTGTCTTTATTCATGTTAAATGCGATTTGTATTAAATGGTGTCACAGTAATTGAACCTTTTCTGCATCTTTCTGGTAAGATGAAGCACTACTAGGTGGTGCATTGAAGTGTGGAATGTAGTTTATTGTTCCTAAGGCTTTGGTACGACCTTAGAAAGTTCACATCTTCACCTTTGGTTCTGGCCATATGATCCCACTCTTGTGCTGCAGCACATTGTCCCACAGGGAAAATTGATCCATCTGGACCCATCTGAAAAGGAAAAAAGAAAAGGTGATATTTTAATCTCAGACCTATTTGTAGATTCATTTCGTAGTATAGTTCCACAAATATTTGTGTTGACAGAGTTGTCACCAGTATTTCTGATAGATAATTGGGATGGGTGCTGTGGCGATATGTATAGATTAGTTGTGACTAGGTAAGATCCCAGATTCTGTCAGGTCTGCCTGTCTGCTTCTTCCAGTTATTCCCAGTTCCAGTTTCACACTTTCACAGTTGTGATCTTTCTGTCTTCTAGCAGTTCTTCAGGATTTCCAGTCTGTCTGTTTCTCCAGTCAGCATCCACTCATTTTGCTAGTGTGCTCTCCTTACCTATCCATTCATGTTTAGCACTCCCTTAGCCTGCCTTCATCACAGCTCCCCCAGGATTTTTGTTCTCAGGCAAATGCTTCTCTATGCCAAATTCCAGTTTCATACTTCAAAACATGGAGGTAGAAAAACTTCTTGAAGAAAAAGTCAGATGTGTCTTAAGCAGTAAGAGCGTTTAAAAAAAAATTGTATTTGTGCAGAGAAATGAGTAATTATTTTGACTGAGAATGGAGGGGAGAGGCAGCAGGGTGGGAATATCAGTCTGAGGCAGATGCTTCAATGTATGATTTCAGCGCAAACTAATTTGGCCAAGATATAACAAACTGACAGCAGTTTAGGGTTTGTCTGTAAGGAGAAGAAATTTGATAGAGTGTTTGCTTTTCTAGAGTTCTGCTGTGCAGTTACACTTGTGTAATTCATATTTAGTTTTATATGAAGTAACTTTGCAACCTTATCTTGGAATGTTTGGCTGGAAAAGGTAAGCCTCTATCGTACCCATCCCCCCAGTGAATTTCTTCATGTAGGTAGCCCAGGAGAGTGAGAAATATCAGTGCAGTCAGCTGTTTTGATAACCTGCTGCTGACTGGAAGGGATACAAAGGAACAGATGTGCATTGCTAGTCATTGTCATATAACTTGCTGGTTTGACCTTTTTCTTTATTTTGTGGTTGTAGGGAAAGAGGGGTCAATGTAAGGCAGTGATGGAGAGGAGGAGGTTAAGCTTTTGTTTATTTTCACACATCCTACATACTCGCTTACTCTTCCATTACTTTTTTTTTCCCCCGCAGAAAGAACTAGAAACTATTTTTTCCGTAAGAAGATTCTTTCTAAAGATTTTTTTTATGTGAGAATCGGTTTGTCTGACCTGGTGAACCCATCTATTTTAAGGAAGAAAATGAGCATATTGAACTATCCATTCCGGTTCTTTGGCAGTTTTTGTTTTTTGGTAAAGCATGTCCCTGCTAGTTTTGAGTGGTACAACTTTTAAAAAATGTTGATAATTTTTTCCTACTATTCTAAATTTTTCTTTTTTCTTTATTTTCTTTATTTCATCTTGCTATCCTTATATATGATAAAGCAAATATAAGTAGTCCCGTTCTGACAAACTGTATTTTGACCATATGTAATACAATCTTACTGTATCAGAGATGGCTGAAATCTCAGTAATTCCAGACCATGGAGCCTCGTAACGTTTATTTATTTTTACTTTTGTTGCATTTAAGCTTTCATTATACCTTTAAGCTGCTTATTGTTATATATTATTTCAAGTAAGATCTTTGTAATGTCTTTTGCTGGGAGTTGTTTTTATAATTTGAAAGTATTGCTTATTTTGATGTAATGTAAAATCAGAAAAATATAGTGCCTTCTCCAGAAAACTAATTTCTTGCTAGTGTAGTTATGCTAAGCTCAGTATGTGTGGGAAGAGCTGCTGGCATACTCTAGATGTGATAGACTGGTGAATATAATTTGTTAAATGGAATTCATCCCTAATTTAGTAATACCACTTTACTAGGAAGTGACATGCTTTATATGTGGAGATAAACCAAAGTCCTGATACTCTGATGTCTGTGCAGGTTCTCTTCTGTTCAAAGATGCTAATTTTTTGTCTTGGGCAAATATTTCTGTAAAGGATTAGATTCTGTTTACATAAATAGCTTCTGGAGTCTTCATTTTATACAATAAACTTTCCATTTAAAAAAATGTACTGTTTTAAAGAACATACTACTGCTCTGCAGAGAATTTAAGAATTGCTGTTTTATACCACAGAGATACACCAATTTTATTCATAGATGACTTAAACTAGTAAATATTCTTTTGTTTTGAGATACACACTTAAGCAGTACTATGCATGCTTAAAATGTAGAAAATCTAATAGTTTTTCTCCTATGTCACTGAAATAGCGTGGTCTGGAGTGTATAGCTGATAAGAAGAAAGATAATGGTGATTAAGAAAAGATAAGATAAATGGTGATAAGAAAGATCAGGATGTCTCCAGGCAATAAGAACACAAAACCTTATTCAGGATACCTTTGGTGTAATTCTCTGTGGAAAAAAGAAAACTAGAAGATGTAATTTCACCCCCCACCCTGCCAAGGGCCATAGCATGAAGCATATACAGGGTTCTGCTAACATAAAGATTGTGTGCGTGGATGCTTAGAGTATGCATGCAGTAATTGGTTAAAAATTTATGATGTGCTCATACCAGAAGGTAATGACAAACAAGAGATTCATGGTAAATGTTATGCTTTTTCTTTGTTAAACCACTTTAATGTAGAAGACTGAATTACAGATAGAGTGTCAGGTCAAACTCAGGTTTTATCAACTCTTACAGATCCTTGGGAGAAGTGGAATTTAGAAAGAGTCTTGAGAAAAATCAATTTTGGCCATTGGTTTCATAGCTGCACTGAGATAGACCAGTAGCAAGTTAGTTCCTCGTGGACTGTTGTTTCCTAAAATGTAAGTAGTGGCCAGTGGCTCAGAGTGGTTTCTGAGAGATTGTGAAAGAAACATTTCTAGGTTCAGAAATATGGCAGGCTTTTCTATATTCTTATGTAAAAGTCACAGTTATTTTAACAGGGTTATATTAAGTGCATTGTAATAGCAGTCTAGAAAATCATTAGGTCAATGGAAGCAGGATATAATAATTAAAGAAATAGTTTGGGATGAGATATAAGAATAATTGAGTGTACGTTGTCTCAAACTAGCTAAATTATGTACAGTCTTATACTTTCAAATCACACCATATTATTGTCATTGATATAGTTTTGTTTCGATTTATTTTCTTGCCCAGAAAATGTTCTGCTTTTTGGTATTAGAAAGATGTGTGTAAACGTGATGTTTCTTCTGAAGTGTTACAATTTGAAAAAGATAATGTAAAATCTGACACAGATTTTTAAATGAACAAAATACAATTTTTTAAAAAAAGGAATATATGTTAAGGACTCCCAAGTTCTGATGACAGAAGTAGGTACGATCAAAGAGTCTTATTGACTGAAATAAAACATTCTGCAATATTCCTTGCAGCCAGAGGCAGGCAAGGTCCCACAGATCTAGAGCAGAAAGAAAATGAAACAGGAGAGGGCAATTATATGTGTGTCACATTTGCTCTTGTAAATGGTAACTACACCAATAACAGACATTGGTTTTGAAATGATTTTGGGATTTACTGCAGTATGGGACTAGAGAGTGCTACTGCTATCAGGTATCTGCAGTTGCAATATCTGAACACCGGAAAAACTTTTGATCTTTATCACCATGCAGTATTATTGTATTATTGAGCATGAATGGAAACAGATTATTAGATGAGACTCAGAAGAACAGGAAGAGAACAGATTATTTCTCTTCATATAAGATGATGATTTGTTATACTCTAGATGAGATGAACAAACTTTTCTAGGGTTGAATTGTTGTGGAAAGCTGTAGCTATTGTCCATTTCCATAAAATAGTGACATCAAATAACTATTGGAGACTTTTTCCTGTTGCAAGAGTCTCTTCTCCCCTCCCCCCCCAAATACACGATTTTTTTGTTTGTTTGTTTAATGTTGTATGTAATGTTAATATATCCATCATAAGTACCGTATATATAAAAAGCACCACCACACAATTACAGTAGAGGCTTTCATTGCTTTGCTGCTTTCAGGTCCTGTATGCTGATACACCCCGTATGTTCATATCTTGACCTTTTTTCTTTACTATTTCTTTTCCAGCTTACGGCCACATTGAATATACTTTTAACTATGTACGTGTTTCTTAATTCTTGGGGTTCCTTTAAACAATCGACTTGTTTCCCAGATCCAGTACTGTCTTAACCTAGTGAAGAAATTGGTTATTCTGCATATTTAGGAAGGAGTTTCTTCATTCTGCTGTCTTTAACTGTTGGTTTCCATCTCTATGTAAATTTGTTTCCTCTGTTGCTGGAGGTTTTCACACACACAGTTCAACATTCACTAGCTTTGCTAAATAGGCTTCTGCTTAAGTTAAATAAAAATTCTAGCATAATTATATGACTGTGGTGTCTATCAGTAGAGTCCGCCTAAAGCTATGTAACACTTTAAGGGTTCTCAAATGCTAAAATGCATACCCTGAAACTCCATCCTGTGCTATCATCAAATTCTTGATTGTGCGTAAGGTGTTATTGACAATTTCTGTAAGCAGTTGAACTTCAGTCTCACTCTGTAGAAGTTCCATACTGATTAATGTATGACCATTCCCTATAAGGTTTCAGCATCAGCACTCGCTTGCTGTCTTCTTACACAGGTCCTTCCCCGCAAGAGACAAATTCAAGAGTCCCTTTCTTACTTCAAAGCTTTGTCTCTGTCCGCATTACATTCTACTTTCACCTGTAACTGCCTCATTTTTAGTGGGCTTTGCAAACCAGACCATGGTTGTTTCTTAGCTGATTCTTTCTCTTTAAATATTCTCTTTCTTAAATTTTGATGTGGTTCCCTGAAAAATGGCTTAGACCTAAAAGCGTATTTAGTTTCCCTTGCACTCCTTATTCCAACTCATAAATACCTTCTAAAATGAGTGGTATGCAAAACATTAAATTACTCTTCCATTGAATTTCTCTGCCGTGGAAGATGTGGTTGTGCTAGGTGAAAAAAGTAATTCTGATTGCTTATGAAATGTAAAGAAGTAATAGTTTCTTTTCAAGATAATTTTTCCAAGGAAACTTCTGGGAGAAGTTATTTTATTGTTCACTTAGTAAGCTCTTGTGAATGTTTTTTTTTTTTCTAGTTTTTAAGCAGTAATTAAGGTGCAGTCATTTCAGTGTATCCTGATTAAAGTTTTCGAATTCCCTCCCCCCCACCCCTGACCCCCGCCCCAGAAACCGCTACTTAAAAAAGAATCCTGACTAGGTAAAACTTTTTTCCGCACCTTGGCTTCTCCTCTTACAATATTTAGACATTCTTTTTGGTGTTTCTAAAATGCTCTTGCTCTCCCCAAAGGTGACTAGGCACAGCAGGGGTTGTGTCTTTCCTGCTGTGAGTAAAATAGGGTTGTTTTAGGGGAAAGAAAATTGGTGGAGATAAAATGTACAAATCTGAGGAAAGACTGACATTACTATTTCAGCCATTCCTGAAACAACTTATAGGAATTTTCTTTACTTATGGACTGGTAAAATAATTTTAAAAATTGAGATTAGACCTCCTCCTGTTTGACTTAGTGTTATATTTTTTTCAGGCTTTTTTCCGTATTTTGTGTTTTACCAAAGTTACTGAGCTATGGGATTTTTGTTGGGGTATATTGTTTGGTTTTTGCAAAAATCTGTCAAAATCTCTCTTTACTTTTGGTATCTACATGTGTATCTTTCCTGTCAGTTAAAGAGATCTATAGGAAAGGCAACAATATAGGTTTAAGTAACTGAGAGTGTACCAGAATATTAAAAACAGAAGAAACTTGATGGTGAGGGGACAGGGGGACATAGGCTGAAGTCCCTTGATATTGGAGCTCTTTATGGAGTTCATATCTCACCGTTTCTGGTTCCATTCCTGGTGCAGCTAAGTAGCAACTGTTCCTTTCTGCTCATTCCTTTCAGTCATTTATCTCTTGCATTTTCAAGTGTTTTTCCTTGCCTTCTTGTTTTTCCATTCTTCATTTGTCTTTTCTTATGACCGTTCTCTGCTGTTTGTTAAATTAAGAAATTCCACTGAATAATTGAAATCTAATATGATTTAGTTATCCATATAATAGAATTTATGATAACTTCATGTCACATCATTGTAGAAATATCTTTCATTATTGAATTTCACTGTAACTAGACATAATTAATCTCTTATTTGGCTCAGTTTATATTTTGAGTTGTCAACTTAATGGGGAATTCGTTTTTTGCTCTCATGAGTATGAAATCATAAATAGGTTGAAAGGAAAGAAGACAATTTCCAAAGGCTTTGGACATATATAGTCTAAATATAATAACTGTGTAGAAAGAAAAACGTGGAGGAACCTGTCGGCTTGTGTTTCACATCATGAAGTTTCTGAATTGTCAATATGAAAATAAGTTCACTTTTATGAAGTCAAGAGAATATGGAGAAAGGTTCAGTAATCACTGTTCTATAGTGATTTATGGTGCCTCCATAGTACTGGATGTTTTTAAATTAAATGCAGTTCCTGGTATGATTTTTCAAGTAATAGCTGTTGGGCATTGGCACTGATGCCCAAACTCTGGAGACAACTGAAAGCATTGTGTGGCTTTTGGATCCTTAGATTTATTTCTGTCTTTCAGTATCAAAATTGGTTCGATTCCACTATAAACAAGGTAGTATACATTGTTTTGCTTGGGTGAAGAACAGGTTTAATGTGAACTCTGGAAAGCATTTCACTACTGTTGTGCAGATGAAGGTTATTCAGGGATTTGGAGCCCATATAAGTTTTGAGTTCTGCTCAGTTGATTAAAATTAAATAGCAGAAATAATTGTTTTTCACTGTGTATCTAATTATAAAATATATTTATGACAACGCATTTCATAATTCATTAGTTGTAGTAATATCTTTCACTACTTGTTTTCTTGTGTCTCTTCAAATATCTTCTGAGGTTTGAATACCCTAACACACGACTCTGTTGTGAATTCATTTGCTTGCAAATCTTTAGTGTGATACAGTGAATCACTTAAAATAACCAAGAAAGATATTTTACATTTGAAATCTAAATTAGCATTTCACATTCTTAATTACTTTATAGCATACTCTTCCTTATGTAGGACACTTGTAAAATTGATAATTGCTTCTTAAAAAAGCTGTTGCTCTTTATATGTCCTGTTGCATTCTTCTTAATTTTTAATGAAATAATTTAAATGTTTTATTGATGCCTTTGTCTTTTTCTCAACAGTTTTCAAAATCTTGTTAATCTGATGGCATAAACTAGTAAAAAGGCATTTGTATTACATCATGGATATCAGCGATGGTGATTGATATTATTCCAGTGGCGCAGTATGAGTCTGCTGTATGAAATGTCAGAAGTTTATATTTCTTCTAGTTTTGCAATGGTAAGTTTTTTACATTTTGTACTAAGTCAATAATAACTTTTTAACTTGTTATGTAAGGTGTATTTCTTTAGAAAGTAACATACCAGCAAATCAGTAAAGATTTCTGTCTTTTGTATTATTTCTAATGTCTGTCGAGTTCAGCAGTAATTACTCACCAAAGTGTACATTGGAATTTGGTTTAATTTATTTTATTGGTATCCATTTGAAATGTCAGTTACTCATCCTTAATGTGTGCTCGCCTTAATTAGAACAACCTAGGTGTGGTGGAATATCTAAATGACGCTGTTTTTCATGTTTGGGTTCAACCCGAAAGATATGCAGGCAAGTTTATCCATGTGGAAAATAGATATAAACAACCATTATAGGCAACACATAGTTACATGGTTTTTTTTCCTCTCTTCAACTCAACTACTGATGTTGTGCCCATTTGCTGTTTGTCGTGTTACTTATGTTTCCTCTTAAGACAGAGTTCATTGGACATCTCACACTTTGTCATGTGTCGTTACTTTCAAATGGACAGAATGGAAGTTAGTACGATAGCAGTTCTTTACCTGTATCTCCAGGAATACAAACAGTGCACCTTTCCGGGCATTCGTGTAAGGCAGTGGGAATAGCTAACAAGCAGGGGGGTTGGAACTACAACACAGTTGTTAAAGGAGCAGCAGCTGCCTGAGCACATTTGAAACTTCCACTTTGTAATTGCGTTTTCTTCATTACACAAAATGAATGCTGTCTTATGCAGTTGTATCTAGAGCTATACTAAGCAATATTTTTAGGATACATTACTTTCATTAAGAAATACTACTTGCATTATGAATACTTAAATAGACTATAGTAATTACTGTTAATTGTGAAACAGAACTGTATTGCTTAAGAGGTATACTGGTCTTGTCCTGTTCTCTCTTTTCTGATCTAGGACCATCTGACACCTAAATAGTAGATTTGTGAGGATTTATGCTCTTTTTTTTTTTTTCCTTTCTCCTTTGCTGAAGATGAAAAACATCTATTGAAACAATTTTCCTCCATTTGTCATTTTCAGTCTTTCTAAATAACATGTAAAAGGTTTGATTCTGTATTTAAAATTTTAAGTCTTCACATCATATGTCAATTGAACAGGTTTGTATAATCTGGAATTTGGGTAGATGGAAAAGGGAAGGTATGCCATTATGTACAAATGTGAATCTATTCATTATCATGGATATTATGACAAGTTTGTGGTGATATGCAGTTTGACACATCGAATTTTTAAAGATGAAATGAATAGAAGGGTAAGACTGAACTGATTTCTATTAAAAGTGTTATTTTGAGATTGGGCAAGTCGAGTACTGCATTTCACCCTGAAAACTGAAATACAGACACTCTCAAACTGGATGTTTTAAACTTAGATTTGAGTCTGAATTTACTTAAAGCCAATGTAGGTGATGGTTCATCTCACCAGCTGTGTGAAAAGTTTAAAAATGGAGAAGGCTTGGGAAACAGCCTTCTAGTACCTCAGAGATTACTGAGAAGATAGAGCCAGGCTTTTTGTTGATGCAAATGATGCAAAAATAGGGGAGGTCCCACCTGGGTCTAAGAAAAAATATTTTCACTATAAGAACAATTAAACACTGGAACAGGTTGCCCAGAGAAGTTCCAGAATATCTGTATTTTCAACACCCAGCTGCACACTGTCCTGTGTAACTAAATCTGAATTTAGTCTTGATGTTCATTTGAGCAGGAAGTTGGACTAGATTGTCTCCCAAAGTCCTTTCCAACTTGAATGATTTTATGATTCTGATTCAGGCATTTTGGTTTACTTCATTTTTACTATTAATGACTGTAACTATTTTATACTGATGCGATTTTTTTTTTTAATCCCCTGTTAAATTAGAATTGCAATTATGTTTTGTTATTTATGAGTGATTTGTTTTTGTTTTAACCAACAGGTGAGCAAGCAAATACAATTGTAATGGTTTCCTTCTTAGTATGTGAAACCATGTAACTGGAAACTGTGGGATATTAAGAATCTGATTTGATACTTCTCATTTGACCAGACAAACTTTAATAATGCCAATACATTGTATCATATATACAATACATAAAAATAGTGTATTTTAGTAACTGGAGCCTAACTGGAACATTCCAGCCTTACGTAAGGCATAAATATGGACAGCATTGACACACAAGTACTAAAGCCAGTACAACCACAAATACCAAGTCAGCTACTTTGTAGCTTATGTGGAAAACTTTATTAATGCCCTAAGGAAATACCACAGAACGAAGTAGTATTAATACATTGCATAGGCATATTCAGCTTTACATTAGGTGCATTTGTGACAATATATGCAGATTTGCTATGTCTGTAGGTGTTTTTAAAATATTTTTCCTGACTCTCTTGTTTACATTTTTTGAAGGTTTCCCAATGAGTGGATCATGATGAACATACTTTAGGGACTTGCCATAGTATGGCTGCTTCTCGATCTACTCGTGTTACAAGATCTACAGTGGGATTAAATGGTTTGGATGAAAACTTTTGTGGTAGAACATTAAGAAACCGTAGTATTGCTCATCCAGAGGAAGTTTCACCCCATCCTCAAATACGGTCAAGGTCGCCAAAGAAGAGGCCAGAGTCTGTGCAAGCTCAGAAGGGAAGTAACGGTGGAAGAACTACTGATTTGAAACAACAGAGTGCTCGGGAATCATGGGTGAGCCCTAGAAAGAGAGGGCTGTCTACTTCAGAAAAAGATAATGTTGATAAACAAACTGTGGAAAATTGTGAAAAAAAACAAGCAGAACCTGTTTCACCAGTTTTGAAAAGAATTAAGCGCTGTCTACGCTCAGAGGCACCCAACAGTTCAGAAGAAGACTTGCCTACTAAAACAGAGAAGGAATCATTGGAGCATAAAAGCTTAGTGTCGGACAATGATGCAGTCTCCACAGGGACTAAGCGAGCTTGTCGATGTCTTATATTGGATGATTGTGACAAAAGGGAAGTTAAAAAGGTGAATGTCTGTGCAGAAGGATTTAATAATTCTGCAATAGTTGACGAGATCGCAGGTTATCAGACTGTCAATGGAGTTGGTGAGAGAGACTCAAATTCGCTTAACTGTGATGACTGTCAGCTTGATGGGAACACTAAGCAAACCAGTGCTGGTTCCTGTATGCCCAAGGACAAAACAGTAGCAGAAAATGGAAACTCATTTGCCCATTCTTCGTTGCTGCTTAATAGCAGCAAGGAGGACAGTGTTGTAGACCATTATGTGCCTTGCACAAACTCTCAAGAACAGGTAAAGTTAGAGGACCACAAAATAATAAATGACTGCTTGCCTGAGGAGCATGCTAATCAGGCAGATGAGCCAGCTACCCGGTCCTTTTCTGAAATCCAGTCATCTTTGTTAAGGGATTCGGAGGAGGAGGTAGATGTTGTAGGAGATAGTAGTGCCTCTAAGGAACAGTGTGCTGAAAACACCAATAGCAACCCGAATGCTCATCATGACAGTGCATCAATCTCAGGTGAACCTGAACCACATTCTTCAGTGCTGGACTGTGTTTCAGCTCAAATGACGTCTATGTCGGAACTTCAGGAACACAGATATACATTGAGAACTTCACCACGAAGGGCTGCCCCTGCCAGAAGTAGCCCTACTAAAAATAACTCTCCTTGTAGAGAAAACGGACAGGTTGAGGAAAATAATCTTAGTCCCACTGAAAAGAATGTACCTGTAGGTATTAATAATATCAATGGATCTCCCAAAAAGTCTGAAGAAATTAAACAGAATGAAAAAGAGAGAAATTGTAATACGGGAGATCATGGGAGTGATGGACTAAGAAAGCCACTTTCTGAGGCTAGGCTTGTTGCTGGATATGTACCATCTGCCAAAGAGAGTGCCAACATCCACACTGCAGAGGATGATGAGGAAGAGCCTGATGTGTATTACTTTGAATCAGATCATGTGGCATTGAAACACAACAAAGAGTATGTGTAACTATGGTAACCATGAATTCTGCTTTTGTTTCTTACCAAAAATATATAAATTAATACATATTTAAAATACTTTCACAAAAAATTAAGTGCTTTATAATTTTCATACTCTTCAGTCTTCATTTTTCTTCCTTGTTTCTACCCCAAACAAAATTAAACTCTATTTAATATGCAGTATGGTACAGCAATATGGTTTATACATTTCTAGCAATATGAATTCTTTAGCCAGAAATTGTTTGGTGGTTGGTTTTTGTTTTTGTTTTTTAGCACATCTGTTGCCTCTTTTATCAAAAAAAGTAGCGGGATAAAAAACCAAAGGAATTATAACCCTTAATTAGAGTTCAGTTATTTATCAGCGTATCCAATAACAGCTTATGAAATTATCATTCTGTTGTGAATTTAAGGTTAGATACCTATTTTCAGAGTGTCATGGGAAAGACATGATTATTGTGTTAAGAAAGATATATTGATCAAATGCAGCAATTTGAGAACTTTCTCTAGAGTAAATTATGTCTACATTGCTGTTTATATTCATTAAATGTAAATACATACACGTTCTAATTATTATTCAAAAAGAGCACTAACTTTTTTTTATATTTATCATCTGAATGTCTGTAAATAGAACTGTGCTAATCATACATTTGTGGTAACTGTGAAAGAGATTCTTGAAACAAAAGGGCAGTTTTCTCAGTGAAGAAAGTTTACATGGAGAAAATTTGTCTTCAAATGATAGATCGGGCCACAGTTTTTATTGCAGTCTTTGTAACACTGTTTTGATTTCTGTGTTTTGCTGTTTAGTAGATGTTCTAGATTTTATTGTGAGTACTGAAAAGCCAAATGCAGATGATCTTCAGTTTGCTTCATATGAAGGGTTAAACCACTGCTAGTAGTTTCTGTAAATAATAACAGCACAATTATTATGAATATGGGGCACAAGGCACTAGCTAAGTTACTACAAAGGTACATTAGTAATGTATCTCTTTTTTTTTTTTTATTTACTAGGAAAAGAATGATATAGATCATATCAGATTTTTAGATGTAGCCTCAATTTTTACTTCTTTCAAATCAAACATGTCCGAAATGCACAGTTTTTAAAAATCAAAATCTGCAATTGAATGTAAATACTGTAAAAATAAAAGTTCCTTTTTTTCTATTCTTACAATTAAACACAAATCTAAATTGTTCTTGAAAAATTTCAGGAATGTGCCTTAGTGTTAGCTTTTCAATATACACAATTGCTCTGAAGATATGACTAGTTGTTGTTCAGATTGGCAGCCCGTTTGTGAGAGCTTGTTGGGGAGCTTTTGAAATTGCAACTAGGACTTGGTAGCTTGCTACTAACTTGCTGCCTGAATGCAGAATTCCAAAAGAAATTGCTGTTATTTTTATCCTATCTTATATTTTACTGATTTTTGGTAGCAAAAACAGTCAAAGCCAGAATTCTCTTCTAGATCAAGAAAGAATAATTTCTACTTTTGAGAAGGGAAGCATGCTACTGAAGGTAGCGTTAGCTGGATTTTTTTTCCCCTTTAAAAAAATGTTGATATAGTTGGAAAGTTATGGACAGCCTGTTGTTGTTTGTATTTGCAAGAAAATAAATCTAGTCTTCTGATGGTTCCTCATGATAATAGGATCCTTCGAAGAACTTAAGTCTATATTTTGATACTTGAATGCAGTTGTCCTCTATGCAGAACTTCGTAGCTCAAGAGTTAATCAAATACGGTGCACTACATCCTCTTTCAAATTTTAAAAATAGCAAAGTTCATTAGAGGATACTCCTAATTCATGTGTTACAGTTCTTGAATAGTGTGTCTTAATTATACCCTTGTTTAATCTCATTTGCTGCTTATATTCTAAAATGTTAAACTATTTAAAAAAAAAAAAAAAAAAGTTTTTAGCAGAAATGTTTTCCCTGATTTATCAGATGCAAAGAATTCCAGGGTTCCCATGCTGTCAGGTAAAGGCTATTCGCTTTGCCTTTGATATTTCTGGCTAAGCAAAGCATGCTGGTCTTCTGCTTGTCAGATCTTCAAATGGTACACAGCTTTGTTTTTCTGTCCATCATCAGTTATTAAACTTGTCTTTATAGATTATTTTTTCTCTGGTTTATATTTCTGTTCTCTTTTAAAGGCAAATTTAGAGAGACATTAGCATCTTGGCTAGGTTGAGGAGGCAGATTTCTCCAAGAAGGCGTTAATATCATTCTTTGGATGTTCCACAGAGGAAAAAAAGCAATTTGATATGTCTGTAAACTTACATTATTTCTTGTTATATTACATAGCTTGATGACATACACATTCATACAGCTGATTATCACTCTCCGAGAAATTACTGTAATGTTGACAAAATATGAATATACCGAAACCTTCAACAGCTGTTGATAAGACTTGCTATAAGAAAAACAACTAAATGTATATTGTGGTATTTTTGTATGAATTTTGTTGCTTTTTGAATGTAGTCATGTTTAAACAACATTCATTTATTAATATTTCTGGGAAAACTGGATGATATAATGGGAAAAATAATCATCACAGAAAGCAAATTATGGAATATTATTATTCAGAGAGAAGGCTGAAATGACGGATGTTCCACAACCTCTTTAATAAAATAGAGCCCTCCTACAAAGAGAGATCCAAGATCTCTAAATAGAAATTTTATCGCAACATAGACATTCATGTAGGTAATAACAGACTTATCTAGGAGGTTGTGTTAATAGTGAAGTATTGCTAATGTTAATTTTTCTGTTATTACACACACAGTTTGAATTTTTGTGCATTATGATTCCCCTCAGAAAAATATGGTTTGATGCATATTTGAGAATTTTGCTTATATATTCTAGCTCAGAAACATTTACATTTTCTCTTGAGATATTTTCATCAAAACTGAACTTGTTGATTTAAATCTTTTTACACTGCTTAATTTTATATGCTGCGCTTAGTGTTTTGCATATGTCTTTCCTCAGGAGTTTCTCATAGCTCTTTGCTATATCTTTTTATAGTTTACTTCTTTCTTACAGTGCAGTAGCTTACTTTAATTTTAAGTTTTAATCTTATGCAATATTTTATTCTCAGTACATTTTCCCCTTTGCCCAGTGTTTCATTTAGTGCCCTTTTTTCTTTTTTTCTTCTTCCTCTCTAGTTACTCTCTTTGGGAGATTTGCAATATTTGGCAGGTATTAGGTTACATGGGGGAAAATTTTTGTTTAACACTTTGCTCTGAGATCTAGATGAAAATGTAATTGAGGAATTGAGTTTTCATGTGCATATAACGCATTATACAGTGTATTTCTAGGAGCCTGTAAATTGTGATTAGCTTTATAGGGGCCACTTAGGCCTGTAGGTAAGCTCACTGAAATATAAGAATTATGCATGAGCACTTGCCTACAGGCATTCAGTTGCAGGAGTTTAGGACCTTGCGTTTATTCAGTAAATAGGTATTTTCATATATCTTTGGTTTAATTTATTACTTTATAATATTTAAAATCATAATAGCTGTACTGACATTTAAAGTGAAGACAGATTAAAATGAAATATTGTAATACATCTCTTAATACCCAGTCTTGTGAATTCTTACTTACTGCGGGTTGTATTGTTGCAGACGCCTTGGAAAGACAGAGGACCGTGTAGGATCGTACAATCAGATTTAATATTTAATTTACAATTCAGAGTAATTCTGTTAACGTCTTTGGATGCACTTTTGATATTATATGAATGTGAGAAAGAAAAGAAGCATCTGTGGCATTTCCTGTGGTACAGGTTTTGTGTTTTATTCAGTCACAAATGTTTCTGCCTAGTGAATCAGGTTAAAACAGTTCTCTCTAAAAGTTCATCTTACTGCACTTCACTTGTTGGAATAGGTTAGGTCTGGTGCACCTTGCCATACTGATTATTTGAGAACTGCCTTAAACAGAATCTTCTTAAAGTGTAACTCTAACATAATCTTGTAGCAGTCTTTTTCACTAAGGTGAACTTCTGATTTTACCCGCACCATGTTTTTTCTTTAACTGGATGACAATTAGTATTAAAAATTAAACTACTTTTCATTAATATGTTTTAAGATAAAATCTCCATGTCTATCTTCATATATATTGGGCAAAAATAATAATATTACATCAGTGTTGTAATTTATCCCCATATATTCAGAGATATGTCTCAAAATTAAGGTCAAATTTATCACGCAGGATGGATTTATTTCAATGTATGGATAAGTCAGGTAATCTAACATTCCTTGGTAGTGATGTCATGTAGCTATGAGTAGCTAATACTATAGAATAAATTATCCTCCTATATTATTTTTAAGGACACCTTTGTCTCATTTTCCTATGGGACATACAGTTTTAGTCTGAGGAGACTTCAGTTGTTACATTGTTTCATCATAAGGAATAAAGGGCATTGGTATAAAGCAAGTAAATCAAGTTACTTTTTGTAGTTTTAATCGATACTAGGGTCAAGAATGTTACCAGACAGCAACTATTTTGTAAACTTGTAACCTCTGAGTACTTTATAGAATGTATCATCAACACAGGAGAATTGAAGTAGTATACATTTTATGTTGAAGAATAATAGAAGTTAATAATTTAAAAAATGCATATATGCCATATATATTAGATTACAATGTGTTTTAATTCATCCTTTATTCCACACAAGAGTGGTGTGGCATACAGTGATATTTTTCTTAAACTACCTATTAAGGTAAAACTTTTTTCATACAGAAAATTGGTACTTTTTTCAGAGGGTAATTTCTACTGTCTGGTAGATTGGTCTGTGTTCTTAGTAAGCAATAAAAAATTCAATTGGCTTTAAGTAAAAATTTCATTTTATGTAGAAGTTGAATGCTGCAACTAGTTCATCTGCAAAAGAAAAATATAACGGAAATCAATTAGAAACTTCTAATATCAGTTTCTGATCAACTGCAGTTTGGTATTGCAGATAATTGTGTTATTAAAACGTTGTGATAGCGTACTGGGCATACAACCGCATTTATTAATGAAATCCTCATTATATTTTACACCAGCTTGAAATATTAAGTATTTTGAGAATTGCTTACTGCCAGCATTATTATTTTATCATTTCTATTTATAAATACTTATCAATAGAAAAGTTATGTGATGCAAAATTATTGCGAGACTAAAGAAAACGGTTTTGTTAAGAGTATTTTTGTAATCATAGAATCATATTTTATAATTACATAAGCTATTCAATAAGCACTAAATAATAGAGTTCTTAATTTGCAAGAGACAATGCCTTGGGCATGTGCTGCATCTCCTTTTCTCTTTCTAGCAATAGGCTTACTCTAGGAGCCATTAAGTGTCAAGTACCTTTGTCAAATTTGTTTTCCTTTCTCTGAACATAGTTATCGTGCTGTCAACCACAGGACAGTCCTAGTGAACAGCACTGTCAAACACAGCGCAATCCTCATTTGAATAAGGCATCCTGTGGAAAACAAAGCTTGATTGCTTTTGAATTTGTGTCCTTGAATTCTCTTCTCTCCTGATTTGCCTGATACCGGCTTTGCTTTTTCTGCCTGTGCTCTCACCTCCCAGAGTCCTTTGTTGCAGCATCCTGTCCTGGAAGAGAGCGTGAGCTCTCCAGCCAGAGCTGCTTCCCTGCTGGCTGGCTTGGTAGTACATGTGGATGTGTGTGCTGGTGGGTTGACCAGAGAACGTGAAGAGCAACAGTTGAATTCTGCTTGCCTTTCTCTTGCGGAGTCTAAAAACTGCCAGTTTTTAGGAAACATACAGGAACTCAACTTGTCTTTCCAACTTCTTTGATCAACAGATCAAAAATCATGGGGGAAAGATACACAAATTTAAAAAAAAATAATAAACACAAACTTACTAATTTAATACAGAAAAAGGTAGAAACTTATTTTCCCACCTGTTCATTTGGAAATGCTTACCATTTCTAAGGATCCTCATTAGTAAATTTATCTAAACTGGAAAATTAAGTATTAGTAAATAATAAAAATGGTTTTGAAGTGTAGGAAATATCAGTTGAAAAAAAAAATAGCAAATGCCATAGGAAATTCATGGTCCTGATTTAAACAAAGGAGAGACAAAACCAAGAAAAGATGAGGTAGTAACATACTCACCCAGCACAGCTGTGTCCAGAGTAAGGCTCTGGCTGTGGTTTTGGCTATGCACACAAGGGACACCTAACAAAAGCAGAAGTGGTAAAGTGTGGTTATACCAGTTATACCAATGTAATGTGTGGCTGGCGGGACAAAGAATAAATTGTATTAACATAATTGCCTACTTGGTAGGGATGTACAAGTATTTCACTGAAATATTGGTAAGCATAATGATACCACCAAGACAACAAGAACATAGTGACTGGCATATGCTGTGAGAATGAGGGTATCTTTTCTCTTCAATTTGAACTAAAGTAGCTTGAAATGATAACTGCATTACCAGTCTTAAGTATTTGTTTTGGTCTTACATGAAGTTTTGACAGCAAGTCCGTCATGAACTACAAAACTGACTATCAGTATCTTCTGGAAAGGAATTGTACAAGCAGTACGTATTAATGCTTGTTTTAGTCTCAGCAATAAGTTCTAATCAAGATAGGTGTTTCTTTGGTACTGGAAAGTACTTACATGCTATTGTGAGAGGAGGAAAGAACCTACTTTTTTGTTTCCTTTAAATTTTGTTCGTGGTCGGAATAACCAGCTGCTTTTCAATTTTTCATTTTTGCACATCTTTATTTTGCTTTGCATGGTTCAAGGTGAAGATGTGCTATTGTTTAGTATAACAATCTTTGACAGCTTTATGCTTTGTAAGCCAAGGACCAACTGTGTTTGTCCATGGTTTATTATGATAGTGAATACTAATCAAAATATACGTTCTACTCATTTTCTTCCTTATTTCTAACTCTTCTTCCCCTTTTTTACCCAAAAAAGATTGAGTGAATAAATCTTCGTATTGCTGTTAGAACATTCAGCTTCTCATGATTGCATGTCATGTTCTTGTAATCCAATTATCGTCTTCGGATATTGCTGTAACAGAATTCTTGAGGGAATATGTTAATTTGTTCCTATGGCAAGAATATGCACCTGAATAACTGGGGGGGGTTCTTCCTTGGGTTTTAGTGAAAACCTGCATAAACTAACACAGAGTGAGTTGAAGGAGTTCAGTAATCAGTGTTGTCAACTTGCTCAGATTTTTTTGTTCAGAGGATTTCTGTACAGTTGACTCAGTTTCATGGTAGCATGGGTTGCTCCTATTTTGTCTCTGGAAGAAAGCCCCTTCTGAATGGTTGCTTTCCCCAACATCTTTTTAGAGAAGAATATAATAATAAGTGGAGATATTGGAGGAATCTGTTGTATTTTCTCTCAGTAAAGGAATTGGGCCCATTCTCATTACAGATGACGAGCAGGGAGGAGAAAGAGTTGGGGGTGTGCTGTCAGTCTTTCTTTCTGTGCCCCTTGTGAGGAAAGCAATTTTACTGCCATTTCCTCATGTCACCCCAAGCCTTGAAAGTAGAGGAATGACAGGGACCTATATCTTCTTCCCTACTAAATGTCACAGTCCTGCAGGCAAATACTTTCGAAAGTGCTGTTAAAGGAAGATCAAAAGGCTATATTAAAATGTGTTAACTGGGGGAGGACTGACGGATGATGTTTTAACCTTTCATGTTGACAAGACTGAAACAAGTTACGTGTTAGTTCAGAGGCACAGAGACCTAATTGCTACTAAAAATTTTCAAAACTTGCTGGAAATGTGGATATTTGATAAAGGTGCTTTTGTACTGCTAATATTAAATCCTGCTGAGTGTGGTGGACAGCTCTTGACAAGAATGAAGCCTATAGAAATATGTGAGTGGGCGTTCTGTTTCTGGGGCAGAGTTAAGGATGTAAGAAAGACAGGGACATCACAAGTTCATAACCAATAAAATACTGTTCAGATGCTTGCAATATGAAGTCTGGAGCTGTGAAAGTTAGAAGAAAGGTGAAATGAGAGTGGAAAATGGCTCTTGCATCTAGGTAAAAGACTGCAGTAGGGTTTTCTGTTTTGGTTTAGAGTTTGTTGTATTTTTTAAATGTCCTTTAAAACAAAAATGTGCTTTTTGGCTTAGTTCTGTTTTGTTTTAAATAGGTGTATATTACAGCCTGAGGCTGGCATTCAGCCAAATTGCGATTTTTGTTCTGTTACTGGCAAGGTAGACTTGGAGAAGCCACTTAATGTATACTTTAGTTGTTTCATGTATAAAATGGAGATGCAGTTTAATTATTTACTTACCGCAGAAGTCTTTTACAAGGTCTGAAGTACAAATATTAAATATGGATAGAGAAAGTACAGTAAACTGTGCAAAGAGGTAAAGCTAGAGTGGAAAACAATTTCGTAATGAGTTGTAGAATTGGCTATAAGTAGATTACCCTGGTCATAGCATCTAAGCATTAGGTAAGAATAACCTACCATATGCTGCTTTCTTCAGGCAAAGGTGTTCCTATAATTCCTGAGAGGAGCTGATATATGCCCTTATTGATTATGCCCTTAAACTCTTTTCTCTTTCTGAAAGGAGATCAAAGAAGGGCCACTCTTCATCAGTCTCTTCTGCTTCCTCGTTGCTGTCATGTGTGTTCTACAAGTCTAGCATTGAATCCCAGCACTAATGCAGTAACAGATTTTTTTAAATCTCAGATGCACATCAGAATAATTTGCGAGAAACTGTACAGTGTCAAAATTACTGTATCATGGCACACTGGCAAAGATTTCAGGCCAAGCTTAAAAGCCAGGAGCATTATCTGATATTTCTGAACTGAAACAAACAAACTCCAAACAAAACAAAACACACAATTCTTCGAAATGAGAAGGCTCTGTTTGATCTGACTTAAAGATTTCTCCAGGAAGCCACTCTCTTACTGTCTGAAGTTTTCCTTTTCCTACAGTAATTTGCAGTCTTATAATATAACATGTTTAATATCCAATACTTTCTTAGCTTAGTATCTAATAAGGGATTTCTTTCTGAATCACTGTTAGTAGACCAAAATCCAGAGTGATAAATGACTAGGTATAGGAGACCAGGTTTTAATCTGTACTTTGCTAGAGTGCCAGTAGATGGCAATAAAACAAAGACTTCTTCAAATCCTCCTGATTACTGGTACATACTGATTTTGTCACAGCTCTTGGAAAAAGAAAAAACAAGTTTGTTTTAAGGTAGATATTTTTTCTACGTATATTTTAGCCACGTTTTGTTATGAGAAGTGTATACTCCTTCATTTAAAACAAATCCTACCTGCACAAGAAATAATCAATATTACTAATGTAAAATTTAAATTATGGCACACATGTTTTTACATTCTAATCCCCAAAATTGATGTTACTATACTTTATATCATATTGTGAACTATATTCACACAACTGTAGAAGTGCAGTTAGTTTTGGGGGTGGAAAGTGATGACCACCAGCTGCACAGCATTTTATCAGTCAAGAGAGGATAAGTCACTTATTTTTAATTAGGGATCAAAGTACATGTCTTTGCAAGGTACTAAGTGATGATTGTAAGACAAGTATAGTTGACAAAGTCACTTTTTTATTTCAAGTAATTTCTGTGAGCATACAGACAATAAATTACAAGGAACTCTGTACGCTGATTTTGTTGTATACATTACAAATAATTTCTTGCTACAGTTTTCCATGGTTAATAAGTGTCACCTTTGTCACCTGCTAGCTTTATAAAACTATTTTATATATTGTCAACTTTTTAAAAAATACTGAATAGAGTTGCATTAATGATCTACCGATGATAAATATTTAAATAAGGGAAAAAATTATCATTGTAATAACAATGCAAGTGTTTTAAATCTGTATATGGTTCATGCTAAAAGCAAGTAGTAAACATTTAGCTATGTGTTGTAAGGTTGTCTGAATGTTATGTGAAACTTTGAGGCAATCAAAATTGCGTGAGTTTATATAGAGAAGTAAATATGAGAATGTTCATTAGATCATTACTTCAGAGGTGATTATGTTAGGTTGAAAAAGATGAAATAAGGACTAAATATTGAGCTGGCAAGGACCTCCTTCCATTTGTTTTCCTTTGAGGGGAAAGTAGAAGTTATACTGCTGTTTCCAAGTCTCTAGCGTAAAAGGTGCGAAAATGCATTATAATTATGTTGGAATATTACATAAGGGAAGTTCAATAAATAGTGCACAGTAGTGTTTTGAGATGCCTCTTGCTAATGTCAAGTTTGTGTGTAAGTTTACTTTGGATAAAGATACTTAAGATGAAATGTCGTCTTTTTTTAGGATAAGACCCATGGCAGAAAATTTCCTCATGTGTTCTTAAATGTTTGAGCATTAAGACTTTGTAGGGGGCTTGTTTTTAGAGGAGGCTTGGCATTTTTGTGGTGTTTGGTGACTGTTACCAACAGCCACTTTTATGTCTGCCACTTACATTATCCAACAGGACAAAACTGATGCTTCACATTTATTTACCATAATTTAACTGAAAAGCTTCACTTATTTATTTTATTCCATCCACTAATTTGAATTAGCTACCTAAAAGTTAGAGTGTTCATTTTGTAGTATCAGTTTCATTCATCACTCATTCACTTAAGGTTTAAAGTACAGTGCGTTCTTCTCTTGAAGGGAGAGGAAACCTTCAGAAACCACAGAGTGACTAGCCTCTGTGACTGAATGACTCTTATTGTAATACTGGAATGAATTTATTTAAAAATGCCGAATGACACGACTTCTTGTACAGGATAGTGTTAAGTCATTTAGTATAAAAAAACAAGAGTAAACTTAAGAAATGTGCTATTCTTAAGGCAGATAGACTCCAAAGATATATAGTGCTTTCTAAAGCTCATTGTTGGTTCCTTATGCAAAGAAAATAAAATTTTGTGATGCAACTCTGGGTGCTTAGATCTGGAAATGTAAATAGTTTTATCACAGGATGGAAAGAATGGGGAAAAAAAGGCATCTTGAAACTAGATCTCAGAAAACTGGATCAAAATGGAAATGGGTCTCATTAAGGTACTAGCTACGCTATTTTCAAGCTTTATCACAGACAAGAGAGGAGGCTGCTGTGTCCATAATCACTATTAGAACAAGGTTCAAGGAAATGAATAGTGCAGTAGCTAATTGCTTATGGCAGGACTTCCAGAAATATGGCTCTGCTATGTGATAATTATTTTATGGAGCAATCCAAAAGAGTGAGTAGTTACCACTGCAGCAGAACAACTGAATCAGCAGGAATCCCTGCTGATCAGTATCAATCTTTAAGAAGTGGCTTTCCTTTTTTAAATATTGGTCACTCAAAAACCCATTTTAATCAAGGTTTTTCAGCATCAGTTTCTATACTATACTGAATTATTCAAGTGTTCATCTGGCAATTAACATAATTTAAGAAATTACAAGAGTGTTTCAATACCAGGATTGTGGAAACACGGAATTACATTCTGTAGAATGAAAGTTTTCCTACAAAGAAAACTGCTTTGGGTTTTGTATGTGGTAACAAGGTAGTAATGAGAACTGAGAAGAGTGTAACTTCAGCCAGTGTAGGGGATATGACTGTGTGTGAGTTTCCTCAAATTATGCATTTGTAGTTGTATGAGTTTGTTCTGTTGTGACAGAGGATGTGAGATAATTTTCCTTGGTAATTCCCCACAGATCTTTCAGAAAGAATTATGTAAATGTAGCTAGATAATTTAGACATGGTCGCTCTTTGATTGCCTCGTCGAAGGATGGAGCCAGTTTTGCAGCAGACTACTGAGCAAGGTTCCGGTTACTTTCTCTTTACCTTCATTAGGCTTTTTCAATTTTGGAGAATGTTAGCGCAACTGCAGAACGTAGTCTGAATCATAATTGTGCTTATTTACAAAGAACCGTGGAAGATGAATAGTAAAATTGTCAGCCACTTTTTTTTTTTCTTTTTTTTTAAAGTAGTCTTGGAAAATACGCACACGGTGTCTTTTGCTTAATGCGGCAGAAGCATTATGTTACTGTTTGAGACTAAGAAGCCAGAACAGACAGATACTTCAAGAACGTGCTCAACGTGTGCGTTATTTGGCTTACTGCTTTTTCAGAGAAATACTTGGCTTTATTACAGTCATGTAAGGCCAGAGAACTAAAAGCCTGTACAAACCTGTGAAAACAGTAGTGGTTCAAAACTTAAAAGAAATTGTGCAGACATATTATAATACACTCAGTTAAAAAGTCATGTTGGAATTTAAAAGGATGTGCAATGGTTCGGAGAGAATGCAGTACTGCAGCAAATCCGAAGTACCTGAATATGGAATATGCAAGCTATATATTTCAGGATTAGTATTTTCAATTTTTTCTTGGCAATGTAAGACCCCAAAATTTCAATTTCAATACTTCTGATATTCACTTGATAAAATTGCACTCTTATTCCTGGGCTTCAGAAGATACTCATTCATAAAAAGTGAATATGGAAGTTAATGTAAATAGCTCCAAGTTAATGCATTTCTTCAGCGGAGGTGCAAAAAAGTGCCAGGAAATCCTTTTGTCTGAACAGTTTGCTCAAAACCCACTTTTTCTCTCTTGAATTATTTCATGATAATAGTGCTACATAGCCACAGATCAACATCACATGACATGCTTTTGAATGATCCTGACATTCTTGTAATATTTTTTCATATTTCCATGAAGACCAGAGGTATTGCTTCTGAACCATTTATCTTCAAGTCCGTGTTTACTTCAGTGAGGTCACATGAATATTTTAACAAGGAAAGTAATTGGAGTTCGATATTCTTGTTTTCATTGTTATTTCTCCCCAAATGTAATTTCTTCTCTTTCCATTCAGACTTAATTATTTAAGGCCAACTCATTAAGATTATTTCTTCCCTCACTTTACACCTGTGAATCATCGTTAAATTAGCACTTCATGTAAATTGCCAACATTTGGTTGCTTTTTTAGTTCTATGTATTATAATATGTATTCTATGTTTTAAATGAAATTATTATTTTCTTTCAATTTCATTTGGAAAAGCAATCACTTAAATACAGTTTGAATAAATGAAGTAAAATGGCTCAAGAAAAGAAAGGCAGGCATTTATTTAACATCATCTTAGATGCAAATTTTTGCGTACGCTACTGTGTAGAGTTAACTCCAGAGTCTTGTATAGAAGTTTTGGCACCTGCTGATAGAAAAAGGCTTTCTGTTGTCCAGGTTAAATCATCTCCCTAGGCATCATTAAGCTCTTCTGTGTTATTACAGCTGCATCTACATCAAACATGTTAGCAGCCTGCCTATGTTTCATTTCTCTGGAGCGTGCTAGGCAGGCTTCTGCATAAGCAGAGCTGTCAGTCCACCTGAGCGTGGACAGGGGTTGCCCAGTGCAAAGCTAGGCAGTAATCAGATGCTATTTGTAAAAACTAAGTAAAGATCTTAATTCTACATGTGATGATTCCTGTAAGCCTGTAACAATCTGAACTGCGCTCTTGTCTCAGGCCAATTTTGATGTGCCTTCACTACTTCTGTAAATTATTTCTGAAGTTCGTTTTTCACCTGTTCAAGAATAGCCCCATTGTCTTGCTTTATGCAAAGTTATTTTGTTTAGAAGAAACTGGAGCACTTTTCCAGTAGTGAAAATATTCCACTACTGTTCCAATATTAATGGCCTATTTAACAAGCATTTTAGGTCTTAGTTGCATGTAAACCTTGAATATGTGCAGACAAATTTAAATAATAATAAATTCATAACAGAATTGTATCCTACTGTTTTTAAACAAGCTCAGTATTTTAGTTTCAAACTTTGGAAAGTATGGCTATATTTTATTTTTTCAAATATTACATTTGAGTGGATAGAAAATTACCCTTTTTCATGGGGAGGCAGCAGTTTAATATCTAGGTAGAAACTTAAATATTTGATGGTACAAAGCCTGTGTTTTTCCTTGAGGCTGTTTACTTCCCTCCACTTAAAGCCTTACCAGTGCAGTCAATTGAAAAACTGGCATTAGCTCAGTAACCTCTGGATCTTTTCTGTACTACATGTGGAGTTCATTGTGTTAGGCTTGTCTTTGTTTTAGCAAGTAAGAGAACAGAAAGAAAATGTACTGAAATAGTGTAGTAGTGAATAGATCTTACCTGATTTTAGTATACGTTAGTTTGCATTTTGTGCTGAACTAAAATACAGTTGTAGTATTAAATGTCAGAAAACATTTTCATGAAAACAGTTAAGTTGATACATAATAATTTGCAACAGCAGGGGCCATGAGTAAACTACATGATTCAGAAACTGAAGTGGACAGCTGTAACTATAAAGCTAATAAGTATTAAATGTCGTTACCTATTTTTTAAAGGCTGTCTTACAATATCGTATGATTTCCTGAGTTAGCTTTATAGAGAACAGTTTGGGAAGCATACGCTATTGGGTACAGGTATGATACTCACCTCAGTGACTCTCAAATGTATCTGTTAAATAGAAAAATCAAAATTGTGTGTGCATCTGGCATGGCAGGTTTGAGGGAATGCTGACATTTTCATTCAACTTTTGTATTCTTAGAGGAATATCTTTTGTATTTTTGTAAATTACTTATTCCTTGGTTTATCATTACATTTCGTAAATGAATTTTGTATTCTGCTCGAAGGTGAGGCTTAGATGAAATGTTTAGATACAATTTCTAAGTCATTCCTGTCCAGCCTGTGGGTGGTTGAATGTAATGTTAAAATTCTGTGGTAGAGTCATTTGTACTGGGGTAGAAGGAAGCAGATTTTGAAGTGGAAGAGAAATTAGGTGATTTTGTTTGTGGTTTTTTAACTTTGTAAGCAAAGCTTGTTGGTCATAGCTATTGAAAATATTAATAGCTTGTCCCTGATACCGTATTGTGTTAGCTAGTATAGAATTTGCATTTAAAGGAAATCACTGGGGGTTTTAAATTTTTTTAACGGGTTTATATGAATTCATTTACTACTTAAAATAGATTTGATACGATTTTTTTATATAATTCAGTAAAAATGTCTATGAACTGTTTCAGATAAGCTATGAAATTTGGTAGATACTAGTAGATAATCATGGCTAGTATTTAGATTGTGGGGGTGTCGCTTTTAAAGACAAATTTAGTGAGATGTTTTCCTTTGTCTCTGTAGTTATCAGAGACTGTTACAGACGATTGCTGTACTCGAGGCTCAACGTACTCAAGCAGTTCAAGACCTTGAAAGTTTAGGCAGACACCAGAGAGAAGCACTGAAAGATCCTATTGGATTTGTGGAAAGACTCCAGAAGAAGGTATTTCAATGGGCTTTTCTTAAGTCTTATTCGGAATTTTTTTTTTAATAACTAATAATTCATCGTCTATAGAAATCAGCGAATTCTATATATACTTGCGTAAACATTATGACTTTAAAATCTTTTCTCTGCTGAGAAAAAATGGCCCTTTGCTTATTAAATCTGTAAGACGCAAGTCTTCAATGATTTTATTAGATATGCTTTCTTTCCTTTTTTTGGTATGTAGAAACGTAATCTTTAAATTTCTAATTGTAATGTAGGTATTTAAGACAACCGGAAATCTACAGGTGACTGGAAGTACTTCATAGTAAGGCATCAGATCAGTAATTCATAACTTTTCTCATTAGAGAAATTGAATGTTGTGCTATGAGTGAATTTCGTAGGGTACTTTTTAAAGAGCAGGAAACGTAGTTCATAGTCTAAACCAAAAATGAATGCTAGAAAACATACCTGAGTTCTGGATAACATACTAGAATATTGTCTGATGGAGGAGTATTTATTTTGATAAGGAAACATTTTCTTTTCAAGCTTTAAAAAAAAAAAAATTGTAGTAACAGGGATACTGAAAAAATGTTTAAAGGTTGAATACTTTCTTGCTGCCAGGTCTACCAGTGACAAACATGCTTGACTTTCTAGTCTGGTAGCAACATGTTGTATTTCAGTGAATGAAGTAGGTATTTTATGGTGCTCTTTTGCTAGGTTTGTAGAGACCTAGGTTTAAAGAGAGGTCTGATGTAAGCCCAATGGTTTCAGTAGTTGTTTTTCCATTAAATTTTGAGATGAGTTAACAGCATGCATGATGTAAGTGTTGCATTTGATAATCATTGTATGGGGAAATACTAATGCTAGTTGAAGGTATCTGGTGTATTTTTGTCTCCAAACCAAAGGAATGATACTCTTAAGGTTGACCTTTAAATAAACTGGTGAGCTTTGCAACAGTTGTGCTCTAGGCAGAAGACCGCAAAATCAGTGTAAAATACACATTGATTTCTTTGATGGGAGGAGTTTAGGTTTATCAGATGATAAAACTCCAAGTCCTATAGTTTTCTGTGTTAAGAAGGGTACAGATCCTGGGCAAACAGTATGTTTAAACAAAATAAAAGACAGGTAGACAGTAACAGGATATTGATGTCAGAAACACCTGATTTCAGCTGTGAAATACACGCTTTAAAGTTTTATGCTCAATAAGCCATCATTGACCGTGCCGCTGCATATTTTATATGCACTGTTGTGTATTATTCTTGAAAGATATCTTCTCCTTAAAAAGACTATGTGCTGCCTGGCACTTCAAAAATTCTGATTTTGAATCCTGCTGTTAGTTACAAAGCAGTATCAGGTTTTCATAACTTTCCAGGATGCGTAGTTTTTTGTTTGGATATACAGTGATTGCATTAAATATTGCTTTTCACTTTTCACTCTCTTTTTTCAGGTCGATATGGGTCTTCCATATCCTCAGAGAGTTGTTCAGCTCCCTGAGATTGCCTGGGACCAATACACCACTAGCCTTGGAAACTTTGAGAGAGAATTCAAAAACCGAAAACGTAACAGTAGGAGAGTGAAGCTGATTTTTGACAAAGGTAAAAGGAAAGTGGGCGTATGTTACAAGAAAAAAAATGACGAGTGTGCAGGTTTAATAATTCCTTTTTTGTATTGCTTACAGTAGGTATACCTGCAAGACCAAAAAGTCCTTTGGATCCCAAGAAGGATGGAGAGTCTGTTTCATACTCTGTCTTGCCTTTAAGTGATGGTCCAGAAGGTTCTACAAACAGTCGTCCACAGGTAGTTGTTACCAAAGGAAAGATAAAATTTTATAAAATTTACTTTTGAATTTTTTTCTTTTTTGATACGGGTATGTGGGTAATCTTAACTGCTAGTTCAAATGTTAATGTTGGTGATGACATTTCATTCATGTACTCAAATCAGAGAACTTACTTTTGGTTTAGGCAAATTATTTCAAGTTTTCATGTGTTTATTTGGTTTGGTTTTGGTTTTACTTAGGTAGGAAAAGGGTTAAAATGAAGTTATCCTAACTGTACTTTTTCTAAACGCATATTCAATTTTATATACTGTATTTGAGCAGATGATAAGAGGACGACTTTGTGATGAGACCAAACCTGAAACATTTAACCAGCTATGGACTGTAGAGGAACAGGTAATGGGAAACTTCCATTTTGTAGCTGTGGTAACATATATGAGAATAAAAGCAAATTGTGTAATAATGTTTAAAGTACTTAGAAGTTCAGAGTCACAAGTATGTAGATATTAATCTTTTGACAACTCATATCTCTACTAGGAAAGATGTATTAATTTTTTTCCCTGTTGATTTAGAAAAAACTTGAGCAGTTGCTTTTGAAGTATCCACCAGAGGAAGTAGAGTCCCGACGGTGGCAGAAGATAGCTGATGAACTGGGAAACAGAACAGCAAAGCAGGTAACAAGTAAAACACTTGGAGAAGTAATCCCTTTCCTTGACCTTTTTTTTTTTTTTTTTTTTTTTAAAGCTTTTTAGGAAGCACTGATAAGTGTTGAAGAGAAACCTGGATACAATCTCTTAAGTCATTTATTTCTAATTTGAGGGTTTTTCTGTTAAAAAAAAACCCGAACAATTCATAAACAGAGGAATTAAAAAAGAGGGTTTGATTTTTTTTATGTCATAATTAAAGCAATAAAATTTATTTTGCTAGAAAAAAGATTTGGCTGCTTGGGATTTTGAGTGCTTGTGCTGTGGTAGTTGTGACGTCAGTCACTGCATCCTAGCAGTTCATAGAGATTCACAGATTTATTTGTAGATGTCTTTTTTTTTTTTTTTTTTTTGAGATAGCAATAAATAAAATCCAGAATCTTTTCAGTAATCACTTTTTCTTAAAAAATGTAAGAGCAGGGCCTGCACTTCACTCATAACAATGTGACTCTTATTCTCGATCTCAAATACAGAATTTTAAAAGTGCCCCAAAGCCCATGGCAAAGCTCCCATACCTAGCTGTTCATTAGATTTTGATAGCATGCATTTAATTCTATATAGAAAGTGTAGTGACACCAGGTGTTCTCAGATTGAGTTACATTGGAGTGCTGAATTTCCTGCGCCTCATACTGTAGAATGGGCAGACATTTTAATACGCGCAGACAGAAGAATTAGTTCTGTACTGGGGCCGAGATCCACAAAAGGACACAGATGTGGAGACACCGAGTGTTTCTGCATCTGACTTGTTAGGATTTTTTCCCCTAAAATGACATAATTTTGACCAGAAGTAAAAAATGCTGATGTTCTGTTTTCACAGTATTATAATTTCTCCTATTTCAGTTGTATGCTTTCAGGTGAAAGTATACTTAAGTATTTCAATATACAAGATTACCTCATGTCTGATCATATCTGTACTTAAAGGTATATTTCTCCATACCTGAAAAAATTAAAATATATGCTTACATATTTCATAAATAAAATATAGAAGTACTTTCTGTATGCTAACTATGCATAACTTACCTGTCATTGTTAAGAAAGAATAAGTTTAGCTTCATCAGGTAATAAACTACTAAAATTCTTTCTATCACAATTTTTGCTAGATTTCCTATGTACTTTTAAACAAGGGTAGGTTTTTTTTTTCTCTGAAAGCCTTTGAAGTGTCTGGAAACATTACACGTGCAGCATTGCAAGATAAGTAGTGGTTAGAGTAGTTGTCGCAAAGTAGAAAATGGGGATTTCTTGTCTTTGTACCAATGTAGCAATGCTGGAAAAACTTTGAAGTGAAGGCCTGTTACATTTCATTTGACATTTAATTGTTGCACATTGTTTTTTCTAGGTTGCCAGTAGAGTGCAAAAATATTTTATTAAACTGACTAAAGCTGGTATTCCAGTTCCAGGAAGAACTCCAAATTTATATTTATACTCCAAAAAGGTGAGACAATATTATAGCAGAAATTCTATATGTCTGTTGGCATTTACGTGCAAATTGAGTATAAATCATTAATATTTTCAATAGATTTAAGTCTTGATTAGTGCTTTCTTACTAACTAGTTCCACCTTGCATGTATTTATTACTTAATAAAGTAATCTTTTTCTTTTGCCATTAGCATTGTAGAGTGAGTTGAATGTTATTCTAATTTCACATCAACATCTGTTAATTACCTCTCTATTGGATAATCTTGGGGACATGAAGTGTCAGAAAAGAGAGCATAGCAGTCAGATTGGAGGCTGAACTCACAGGCTTGAATGATTGGTCTTGGGGTACTTTCTCCTCATTTGTAAGTTTAGTGTAATTGATCTAGAAGAGCCTAATGAGAACCCGGTTGGAAGAGGATAAGGAGCCCTATAATTCATATTGTACAGTCATCTTCTAATTAACAAAACAAAGAAAATTATATATAACTGAACATACTGAACTAGCACAAGCATAGGCTTAAGACTGAAATGTCATGTCTTATTTTGATTTGCAACATACATGACCATTAAAATAAAGTGGTCATATAAATTACTATTAAAATACGGTGCTTTTCCTGATCTTGGAATGGATGAGAAAAGAATATGGTCCTGAGAAATCTTAATTTGCAAAAGAAAAGACTCTAGATTTCTATGCAGACTAGTCATATGTTTTGATTTAAATAATGTAGTACTCTTGGGTCCTAATAAGGACCCTAGACATCTGAAGAGGGCAGTCTCAGGTTTTGTGGGGGTTTCGTTTGCTGGGGTTTTTTTTGTTACCATTGTGTTTACAAAAGTTCTTTAAAACCTTTGTAGAGTAACATTACTTTTTTGCATCCAGGTGGCCGTGATGTTTTATGATAAAGAATAGAGTAAGCCTTACATTGATTCTGCAAAAAGGCAAATTTGCAGACTTAGTCCCTTGAAAGGTTGGGAACAAAAGTTACTGCCAGAGGGGCCTGATAGAAAGATCTACCACAGCTCATCTCTAATGATTTAAAATGTTACATACCCCCAGTTGTCTCCTAGTATTCTCTGAAGTTACTGCAAACAATGAGTGCTCATATCAGAGGCTTCCCAGTTTGCCATCCATCATGGTAATGCCATTTTACTTTCACTAGGATTTTAATCTACTATTCTGCTCTATAAGCAGAGGCAGGGAAGGTGCAGGCATGACTCTGTCTGCCGCCTTGTCTATTGGAAAAGCATTTTCTGGCAGAAGAGCCAAAAAAACAGCTGGAAGCATTGATACCTTAAATACTGTGGTGAGATTCATCTGTTAGAACTCTAAATTGCTTGTACAGTTTACCATACTGTGGGGCTAATTTCAAAATTTAAAATTTAGTTTTGAAAATTATAATCCTTTGAGTTCTTTATGTCACCATACCATTTTAAATGACCTTAGTCACATGTCTTTTCTTCTTTCCTCTTAGTTTTATTTGGAAAGACTGTTATTACAGAATGTGAGCAATGCTGCTAGGCAGCAGATCACTGTGTTTAATAAATAGTGGAAATATTTAATCGTGACATTTTAACCATATTTTTCACTAATTTGAACAGTGATCCATAAAGTTCTTTAACCCCACTGATGTGCGTACAAACACAGCATAACCAAGAGTGAAACGTGGTTTTTATAAAATTCTTAACATTCTTACACTACAATGGTAATGCTACCATCCTACAGATTTTTCTTAAGCTCGTGTGTAGAACAAATCTAATACTTACGTCTGTTTTCACAGTATGATTCATATCCTTATTACCAAGTCATAAGAGTAAGGTCATTGTGCCCTGGTTTGTATTAAGGTAGCATCTCCATTTCATATTTGTATCCCACATAAGAAATACAGCAGATGAAAAGATCAAACAGATAGCATATGTGGGGGAACTGAGCTCTCAGTCTGCTAATATAGCTGTCTACTTAGAGCACAGATTGACAGCACTGTACCAGGCTGTAGTTATTCCCAAGTCTCCAATGGAGATAACATGATGTGGCAGAAAGGAAATGCACGGGGTATTGGAAGTCTGGGTGATGCTTATGCTGTGCTTATCCTTATTTTGATATTCAGTATGCACATACGCTTGTAAATGGTGGTATCTACTTTATTGCCAATAATAGAAGTATGAAAATCGGATGCTGATACTTAAAGCACGCATCTATGGGAGAATAAAAACATAGATACATTTAATGTAAATAATTGTGTCGAAAGAGTTGCTTCACAAGAAGGTACTTGCATTTCTCCATGGGGATTGCCTAGGATGCTTCTTTTAAATGGTTACTGGGGAGGTGAGAAGCCTATTCAGTTCTTGAACATCTTGAAGTTACGGTGTATATCTCCTCATATGGCATAATGTCTGTTCTGATAAGTGATACAGGAAATCAAACAGGATGCATCAGTTTATTTTCCTGTATAACCATCATCTGCTACTAGTGAAAATAAAACTGAATCAGAGATTTAGGACTCTAGTATTCAGTTCTTCAATTATGGCTTATCATTGTCAATTTAATGCTTATATAATATCGTTAGTGCACCTGCTTTTAAGCTTAATCCAGAAGATATATTTCTCAGAGGAAAAATGATTTTTTTAACTGTCTGCTTTTATGTAGTATTTTAGTTCATTCTTCACCAGAAGTAGAATAATGTTAAAAAGAGAATTCAAATCCTCAGTTAAATTCCTAGGTCATAATTTAAGTGTAGACACAGTTTTCCTTTCTTGATTTCCAGCTCTAGTATTGAATACGGATCTGTTTTCTGTTAACAGAAAATTTAAATCACTGTGTCAGCTCAAGCTGAAATACCATCTAACCTTATAAATGGAAGTATTTGGGGGGGGTTGAAATCTTAAAGGAAACTAGAAAAGCAGCAGAACACAGGAAGCCAGTGATCATAAGGCAGAAGGTGGAAAAATTCAACACAATGGATAGTATATTAGTCTTAGAACAGAATGTTCATTTTTATTCTATGCATTGTAGTTCTTCTGCAGATCTGAGGTACCAGCTTCCAATCGTTACTAGACTTCATCTCTTCCCTTAAGAGTGAATGGGGCTAGTCTCAATTCTGTGTTATACTTCTGTCTGCATAGCTACGTTCCATCTAAGATAATTTGTGTGATCTTTGCCTTTACTTTTTAAACCGTGCACAACTGTAAAATAATGCTAGATCCGTCTTTAGAGGTTGAATCCATCTTTAGAGATAAGTGGTTCTATTATAGTATTACAGGTTTGTAACTGATTTAGGAACCTTTGGGATAAAAAATCTTGTGTGAAAAGCAAAAGTATTAGCTATTGTAAATATTCCTTATGCTTTATCTGTGTGAGAGAAGCTAGACACTTTGAGACAATCTTCTGTTTAACGATTATTAAAAAAAGCACTTTTCATACTTCTGGATTTGGATTCACACTGTTTTCTTTCAATTGAGGAATGTAAGATTTGACATTTAAGATGTCAAAATGCTGGTCTGGAGAAGTAGCTAAGTAAAAAGTTGAGTCAGTTTCATTCACCCTAAATTCTTCTTTTTTGATATTTAATGTTCTTCCATGGGGAATAAGTAATAGGGGCTGAGTGCCTTTAAGTAATCTATTTTAAAACTGCCATGCATTCTACACCTTCAGACAGCATTAAAGTTGAAAGGTTTTAGATATACACTAATGGAATAATTTATCTCATCTAACATTTTTTAGGTTCCTTTTCCAGCCAGTGGCAAGGAAGAACCACCTTCAGAAAGCAGTTCTTTCTAACTCTTAGAAACCTCTTTTATGGTGGAGTGAATTGCCTTTTCTCTCCCTGGACTAGGAAAGAAATCTGGACAATTAGCCTAGACCTAGATTTTCTAAGGCACAAATTAATACCAGAAGTTGATGATAAATGTCAAGCATGGACTGGTATTCTGGATCTTGGACCTGTGCAAAACTACTTCTTTGTTTAGTCTTGCACTCACACAGTTCGTGACTCTTGGAAGTCTTTTAATATCTTTGCACTTTGGTTCTCAGTCTTCAAAATTGTAACAGCTTTATTTTCTGTTTTTCTATTATTGTCCATCTCATTTATTTAGATGGCAGGGTTTTTATGGTAAGGGCTCTTTCTTACTGGGTTCTTACCAAAGAAGAGTTGCACTGTTCATCTGATTTCATTTGTTACGGGGCGGGAAAAACTCCAGCTGTATGAGGCTCTGTTAGAGAGGTTTAACTGCAAATAATTGGAAAGATGATAGACTGTTTAGTGCAAAAGAGCAAATTTCTGGCAAGGTTTTATCGATGAGGATTACTTAAATAATAACCAAGGAATGTTTTTAAAAATATATCATTCTTTCACTGTAGTCATCAAGTAGACGGCAGCATCCTTTAAATAAACATCTTTTCAAACCTTCAACTTTCATGACATCTCATGAACCTCCAGTTTATATGGATGAAGATGATGACAGATCCAGTTTTCACAGCCATATGGATACTGCAGCAGAAGAGGAAGTATCGGTATGTCATTTAAATCACTCAGAGAATGTCTTGCTTACTGTCATTTTAACCTTATTTAATGAATAATATGAGGATTAAGCATCTTTGCCATAAAATAAATAACATCAAGTAAGTATTAAATTGTGGTAAGATTCATGAACCATTTTGAATGATAAACACATCACTAATATAAAGGCCCCCAACTGCAGAAAATTTAGACCAAGTCAGAAAGGAAGTAGGTAAAAGGAGTAATAAACATTTTTTTCTTGAAACAGCTCTAAAAAGTTTTGGTTGCCTATTTTCAAAAAGTGATCTGACATGAGATCAGTTTGAAAATCATATAAACTATATAGTTATGATTCTGGTTAAAGATGTGTTGTATCAGAAGAGTTACATAGAGCCCTGGTAAAATTTGAATGCTATTGGCATCATTGCTCTTTGTCTTCCTTCACTGGCTGAATTAATTAGGGATTTTTTTAAAATCCGCTTCAAAGCGTGAACTAACAGACTGAGTTGTCAACCAGCAAATGTATTTTTAGAGGAACATTCTTGTAGACATCCCAACCCAATGTATTATTACATTGTAGTGTTCCACTTTCCTAATTTATCACATGCAATAACACTACAAGAATTTAGACATATGTCTTTCCCACTTCCATATAAAGGGACTATATCCTACCACTAGCATGCTGGGCAAGATTTACAGCTGGTGTGAATCACTGTGGCTTTACTGTGCTTAGACTGAAGAACCTGACTTGTTAAATTTTTTTTTTTTTTTTTTTTTTTTTTTTTTTTGGTGAGCCTAGTAACATCTTATGTGTGAAAAGCTTGTTGCATAACAGAAGTATTAAGGCCACCCAGTATAAGTCCATTCATTTTCTTTATTGACTTTTTACATGCACTGCGTAATCTTCCATAAATTTTTAAATATGCTCATCTGTTACTCAGTCTTAAATCCCATCTTCAGTCATGTTCTGTGTTCTCTCTCTGATGGTCTTCTGGTTCATCTACAGACATTCCCGATAACTTTGCATATTCCAATAAGAACCTTAAAAGGCCTGGAAATGAAAATGCATATTAGAAGAGATGCAGATTACTATTATTTATCTCAATGGAACTGTTTTTGAGCAAACATTCTTTCATTCTGTATTGTTTTTAAATACATATTTTCTAACTGTTTTGAGTATTTTCCTAAAAAAATTTGGTTTTGCTATGGTGTCCTAACTCTAATAAATATAGGCACCATAAACTGGGACTTATTTTAATTTGGGTAGAAATTGCTAGTTTGCAATGCGCTTTTTTTGCAGTGATAATGGTGGACTTGTGCCTTTTTTTTTTTTTTTTTTTTTTTTTTTTTTTTGGCTTAATCTTTTCTTTCTTCACTAGTGCAGCATTTCCAGATGGATTTATTTCTGGCTTGCAGTAATGTAGAAAGACACAGGTGAGCCCAAAAAGATCCCCATTATCAGTGCAAAATAGAAGCAATTTGGAAGAAAAAAGAGATGATGAACTATATTCAAAATGAACGTACAGGATTCTGTTCTAATGTTAAAAGTCACATCTCTTAGTGACAGTCACTGTCTTGGATAAAAATACTTTGCATCAACATGGTGAAGAAGAGATTCTGTGTAGCAAGAAAATTATAGGAAAGGTTTTCTTTGAGTTCTTTACAATGGAAGTACCAGGTGCTGTTCCCCTATAAAGACAAAAGATTTTGCCTGGATGTTACCAGTCAACTTGACTGGCATAACCATTCCTGAAAAATTGTTTTAGTATAAATAAGTTATTCCCAAGTGAGGACTATTCCCAAATGAAGTGTCCACACAGGGAGCTATTATAGTGTAGTTTATTTGATATATAGTTATTTTGTGCTAGGCAGTTTTTCTCAGAAAAACTTAGGAGATTTGCATGGAAGGTGAATCCCTGTTTTATATTAAGAGACTGTAGCTTATCACCACACAATTTAATCATGTCATTTAACCTTGATTTTTCTGAACATTTGCAGTCTAGTCCTTTATATAGGTTCATAATTACAATTAAATAATCAATAAGGCCTTTAGAAATTTAACACTAAAGAGCAAGCCTCTTTCCCTCACTTCCTTTAATAAACTTACTAAATAATACAGATTCTTTAATCTTCATGGATTTGTAAAAAGAAATCGAAATTGTGTGTATAGGCTACATTAGAAGAATTTTGATTACTATCTTGTAGTTGTTCTTAGTAGCTGAATGTTCCTAACAGTATAGGATCTGAATACTGCTCTACGTCAATAAATACTTGTCATCTTTGAAAACAGCTGACATCTACCAAGTACAGCTGCTACAATTAAAGAGCTATCTTGAAATGGGCATCTGAATTAGAATAAGAGCTTCTGTCTTCTCATAACATAGAGGTCCTCAACCTTTGATGAAGAAAATTGAATGAGAAAAAAAAGAAATGGTATGTTTCTTTAAAAAGAGAGAACCAAAGTTGTATGCACCAGCCTGTAGGGAGACAAACTTTTTCATAATTTAGGAAAAATAGCAATCTATTTTCTGAAGCTATTAGGAGACAGCATGAAGTAAAGGGATGAAGGAGTTGGATAACTCTGAAACTTCTGCTCTTCCAGTCATGGAATGATACTTCTCATCACTTTTTATTTTTATAGGTGAAGGTGAGAAGTTAATACTGTTAAGATTGACTTGTCTTCAAATTAAAAAAAATACATATAATGGAAGCTCGGTACTGTCTCGATTTATGGGTCTTTTAAAAATCTGAGTTTGTGCAAAAATTCTTAAAACTGTAAAAAGTTTTTGAGTGTCCTTTGTTTTTAATATTTTCACAGCTTTGAAAGTACTTCAGAACACTGATTGTAACTATCCTTAGAATAGTATTATTCCATACCATTCCACAGAGTAGTAAAGAGAAAGATCAATTAACTTGATAAAACTGACCTGAAATTTCAGTTCTCAAATATAATATCTGTTGCCCTTTATTTAAAACTAAAATAAACTAGCTTTGTCTTAAACAAAAGTGAAGTCTTCTACTGCAGCTGCCATTTTGCCCACAATGTAGGGACAAGTGGATTGTATGCAAATTGCAGTTAGGCATCTAAGATGAGAAAAAACCTAGGAAGTAAAGTTAGGCACTGCTCTCTCCTTTGTACTACAGCTAAACTCTTCACCAGAAGAAATTTGTTTGTAGGATAACTTTTTTTTTGTTTTAATGCAATAATAAAATATAAATAATACAAAATAAAATGCTGGTTTGTGCTATGTTTTTTAAAATAATTTCCCAGTATGTTTCTTAGAATATATTGCCAGCATTTTCTCAAAGGTAATTAATCGTACATAGTGATTTATGGGATATATGTCTTACTAGTTATTATATTCTTAAACTAAAGAATGTTTCTCATTTATTTTTAACCATGAACAGGATGAAGAGAGTATTCCAATAACATATCGAGAGTTACCTGAATACAAAGAACTGTTAGAGTTTAAAAAATTGAAGAAACAGAAACTCCAGCAGATGCATGCAGAAAGTGGATTTGTGCAGCATGTGGGATTCAAGGTGAGTTTAAGAGATGTTCTTCTGTTACTCAGTGGATTGTAGAAGTTTTCAAAGATAAATGGTTTGAATTTCCTAAAAAGGCTTTGTTTAATATAGCAAGTTTGGTTTCTTAGTTCTTGTTCACTGGGTCTGCTTTCTCTCATCTTCTTTAATAAGTAGTTCATTCTTTCCAATAGCTCAGGTTTCACAGAATACTGATATTGTATGAAAAATAATAAGCATACTGTCTTTTTGTCATTCGTATTATGAAAATACAGCTCTAGAGCCAGGTTAAATCATTACAGAATTCTATTTGACACTATACTCTGTTTTGACAATGATTCATTGATGGTAATTTTCTGATTATGAATTTGGAATCATTTTGCCTCCACCTAAGGCTAGAGAAGGGACAAAGATTTTTAATGAGAACAGTAATAGATTAATAATTTTTTTTGTTTTGTAGCAACTTCCTAATCCTATCAAGTGATAACTTGCAGAAGTTGAAGCAAGGACACGAAACAATAGTTATGTGAAATTAAGAAAATAAATATTAATTTAAACTAATGTGTTGTCCCAGTATCAACCATTAATAGGCAACATGAAAGAAAGGGCATTCTCTAAATCACATTTTCTGGTTTGCAAGTGATTTTATGTGTAACTGGTTGCTATGTTAGAACAGTTTCTTCACTTTGTTTAGTGTTATGCAGCTAGATTTCTTTTCTAATACCTATTTATATAAGAATGCAAAGATATTCAATTTAAAGTTCAGTTCAAAATGACTGGAAAATTAAGACAGCCTTGTTAGCTGACATTGACAGACTTAATCATGGTGTTAGACCACTAAGGCGCTTTTTATTTTTGCGACTCTTTTTTTTTTTTTTTTTTAAAGTTAGCATTGGTGTGTTTGGTTTGGGGTTTTTTGGGGGGGTTGTTTGGTTTTGGTTTTTTAAGTTAGCATTTTCTTCCCCAAAATTCAAAACTTTGCTCAGGCAGACCAGACTTCTAGGTAACAAACTAGTTGCTTTTTCTACATAAAATTACTCTGAAAAGTAAATTGCCATTATGCAGTGTCAAGCATTCAAAGTTTGAAAGTTTCTTTGCAATCTGAATTTGATTTTATTATGCATTATAGTAAGCTATGAAATTACATGATTATATACTATTTTCCCTCAGGAGAGCTGCCTTGCTCAGTGCACAGGCTGGACGGAGCTCACCTAATAAGCAATCATTCAGAACGCTTGTGGTTCTGCATGGCCTTCAGCCTCATTTACTACACATTAGTCAAACTCCACTTTGAATATTGAATTACTGAATCCCTTGTGGGCTTTTTATGGCTTTCATTGCTATAATATCAGAGCACTTTGCAAATACTTTTTTTTCCTTAGCAAATGAAAGGCATGGTATTATTTCTGTTTCGCAAGGGAAAGAGAGGGAAGCTGGAGCACAGAAATTAAGGTCAAGGGTTTCCACTATCTTGGTTCTCAAATTGAGATAACTGGAACCAATTTTTATTTTTTATTTTTTTAAAGTATTTAGCATTATGCTGAACTTGATATTTTCAGAGAACAGCTCTGAGTATCCTTAGTCCTTCCTCATTATCAGCCCTCAAACTCTGAAAGCCATCTGTGGAAGGAAGGGATGACAGCTGTGACAAATGGGTAAGGTATAAGGTGTTTGTAGCCCTCAGTGGATTAGTTGTGGCCAGGAACAAGCTGCTCTGCGAGTGGGTTTCACAGATGCTGAGAGAGAACTTCAAGTTCTGAAGGAGGATGAGCTATGGAAGCACAGGCTCGTTTCCCACATTTCTTTTTCCTTTTCAAGCCTGTCTCTGCAGCACTCTTCAAAGTTTAGATTTTTGAAAAGTTCTCCTCACCTCCAAGTCCCATTTTCCAGTTTCCTTTTTTCATCAAATATCTTTGCATTTCTGCCCCTTTTCTCTACCATCGTGAATTTTTCATCCAGTCTCAACGTTTCATTTGTACTTTGTTTCCTCCTCTTCATGCCACACTCTTCTTGCACTTAGCTGCTGCTGTGTTGTCCCTGATTCTTCTCAGGGGATTAGTTCTTGTCTTCTTACTCAGCTTTAGTTCTAGACTTCTGTTCCCTTCCCTGAATATGTTGTCCCACTTCCTTCCCGGCCACCTGGCTTTTAGTTCCAGCCCACTTCTAATGTGGTATTGCGTTTCCTGAGTTTGAACGTGCATCAGTCTGACCTGTTGTGTCCTGGTCTGCAGCCCATCAACAGCCTCCCAACAGGCTCTACTGGTCTAGTCTCACTGCTTTCTTCTGCCGTGGAAAGTGAATCTATACTTAGACATTTCACATGGTTGGACTGAAGCTATAGAAACATCACGTTCATGTTTTGTGTCGCAGCAGTTCTTACAGCCATGTGAGGATAAGCAATGACCGCAGGCAGGACTAGGCCTCCTTTTGTTGAGCCGGAGGATGATGTCAACATGGAGCATTTGGGGAGTGGGAAGGAAAGCAGGAGAAAGATTGACCAATCCTCAGGGCTCTGGAGGGCGTCTCCTAGAGTATGAGGACTTCTTTATCCATGAATACGTTATGGTCTCTGATGAGAAGAATTAAGCTGTGTGGGCTAGTAGTAATCAACCTACATACACGCCTTTCTAGCTGGTGTGTTGGTGTGTACTCTTACTAATGTAAGGATTACAGTTGCTGTTTTTTCAGTGCTCTTCCATCTGCTTCACAGTGTGATAACTGCGGAATTGAACCTATCCAGGGTGTTCGGTGGCACTGCCAAGACTGCCCTCAAGAAATGTCCTTGGATTTCTGTGATTCTTGTTCTGACTGGTGAGCAGCATACGTTTCTACTTGTTATTTGTAATTAGCTTGAATATCTCTATGTGGCTTAATTGCTTTGTATGTTGGAAATCTGCTCCAGCATGGGACACATCTCGCGTGTTGGGGGAAGTGGAAGATACTTTAGGATATATTTGTGGGAGATAATGTTTTGTAAGCATGTTCCAGATGTATTTTTTTTGGTAATACAGTGGACAGATAGGTTTGGTACTGTTAAATAGGGAAGAAATTATACTTTATGAATTAATTGTATCAAATTTGGTATGAATCTGTTAATATGATCACTGTTTCTGAAAGTTAAAGATAAGGAAAATATTTGACTTTTAAACTGTTATCTTTTTTTTTCCCTTGCAGTCTGCATGAAACAGAGATTCATAAGGAAGATCATCAGTTAGAACCTATTTACAGAGCAGAGACATTTTTAGACAGAGACTACTGCATGTCCCAGGGCACCAGTTACAATTATCTTGACCCAAACTACTTTCCAGCAAATAGATGACATGGGAAGCAGATCTACCATCTTGGGCTTACTATCCTCTTTGAAAAATAACAATGGCACCATTGTTAATTCTGTGCACATTTTGGAAAGACTCTGCTTTCCCTGAAATGTCGCTCACAGCATGACAGCTTCCTGGGTGTACTTGTCAAACTACAGCTTTGAGCTGTCATGGTTCTAGATCACTGAACAGCAGCCGAACATTCCTAGTGTGCAGAAGGTTTCACTGGGAGACTTTTCTTTCACCACATTAGTCATTTTGAGGTGGTGAATCTAAACACAAAAGCAAAACATACAAAAGGGTGAGCCAGAAATGAGAGCACACATTAAAGATAGAGTAAATTCCAAAGGCTTTGAAGAACTCGGTTATAATGAGATCCAGAGGAGATGAAGTATTTATATAAAAACAGTTTAGTAGCTTGCAGTTTTGTTGTGAAATAGTTTTCAGCACAGTAACTGACTTCTTTAGGCAAGGTTTTAACCAATGACAGTGTTTGCTTCTAGGATGTACTCTAAAAAATACTCACTGTCTCAGCGATGGTTGGTTACAGGCCTTTATTAAATTGGAGCTGCTTAATCACATTGACTTTCAATTTTTTTAATTTTATTTTTTTTTAAACCACGATGAACTCTATTTACCAACAGTGAAGCACTACAGGGGGCAACTGTGGCATTGCTTCCTTAACCAGCTCATGGTGTGTGAATGTTATAAAATTGTCACTCAGATATATTTTTTAAATGTAATGTTATATAAGATGATCATGTGATGTGTACAAAATATGGTGAAAAGTGCCAGTGGTAGTAACTGTGTAAAGTCTCTAATACTCAACATTAACTCCTTTAAAATAAAATACACAGCCTTCTGCCTCTGTATTTGGAGTTGTTAGTGCAACTCATCAAAGAAAACTGCCTAATATAAATCATATATATGGTAATAATTTTTCCTCTTTTGTAGTCTGCACAAGATCCATGAAAGATTGTATTTTTATTACTATTTAAACAGTGATTAAATTTAGCCTGAGCAGTGAGCAAGGGTTCACATGCATTCTTTTATACTGCTGGATTTTGTTGTGCATCATTTAAAACATTTTGTATGTTTCTTCTTATCTGTGTATACAGTATGTTCTTAAATAATGTTCAATTGTCAGGAGAACTGTGAGAAATAAACTATGTGGATACAGTCTGTTTATATATAGAATGCTTGCTGTGACTTCCTTTCTGTGTAGTTCTGACTTTTTAATCAAGATGGAAAACATTAAGAGGACATTTTAATACGTCATACAAATACTCACTATGCAGACCTGCAAGATGCCCAGCGCCTTCCTCTGCTGTTAATTTCAATGGGAACTGATGGTGCTCTGTGCCTACTAAAATATGCTTCGCCTTTGGCAGGATTAGCGTTTCAGTTTTCTCATACCTTACTCACAAACTGTTCTTTTTCAGATTGCAGAAAATTCAGATTTCAGTAGTCTTGGTACACTGTATACCATTGTCTGAGAAGCTTTGTAATTATTGTGACAAATTTTAGTTAATATATTTTCTATTGAAATGTATAGCTTGTGATTCAGAAACACTTGATTATTTTATAACTGTAATAGACTTCTAATTGCTTTGCAACTTGAATACTCAGAGTAATTAGCTAGAAAAGAAACTAATTTGACTTAAAAAGATGGCAATAAGAAGGATAATTGGCTGGCTGCACCTAATAACTTTAATTATAAACTGATCGGTATTAAGTTTCGCAATAAATTTAGGTGTAGTTATTTTTTGCTTCAGAAAAAAAATTTTAAGCATTTAATCTATTTAGAAGGTAATACGGTACAGTTACTAAATCACTGAGCAAGTATCATATGTAAACATATCTCACATATCTAGTATACTTAAATTTAATAAACCTTAAAAAAACACGACACAAATTCACATGATGTATTTCAGTTTTTAATTGGAGAAGATACTGCTCTGAGAGGCTCCCTAATACAATTAAAAAACGTGCTTTCCACATCATTCATGCTGTTTCTAGGAGGCGAGAGTTGGTGAAGGTGTATTATCAGGGAGAGAATCTGTGGTAATCTTTGTTTTCTGTTGATATCCTGAAAAAATTACTGGAAGGAAATAATGAAAGTACATTAGTGAAAATACAATTAAGTGCAAATATTCAGTCATCAATTTAGGATAGCTTGGGAAGAACAAAAAGCCGTGGTATAATTTGAATGAGACTGGAAGCAGAAGGAGAACTTCAAGTCTGAATCACCCAAGAAAGAAGTGTCTTGGATGAGTCCTCTTTTTATTGAATATGTATAAATATTTATATTTCCATATGCATGCATATACAGCTATTTCTCTTGCATACATTATGAACATATGCAAATAGATCTCTAATGCACATACGCCCAATCAAGCATGGTAAATTTTTTGTTTTGTTCCACAGAAAAGACCAGAAGAAGCAGAAGGAAAAATTAAACTGAAACTGTCTGTTAAATAATTTTTGTAATTTGATTTAAAAAAAGAAATAGCAGCTGATTGTTGCCTTTGTTCCCATCCCGCACAAGTATGATACTCCACACTTTTTAACTTCTATTGTAATTAGAAGTAATAAAAAATACTCCAGAAAACCTACCCAGATGAATTTGCAACTTCATGGTAACTCCAGAGTATTTTACTTTTTTTTCTTTTGGAAAAATACTACACCAGACAGCTGCTAGTGCTTCAAGGCTCGGTTTAGAAAAACCTGCCTTCTCAAGCTGATGTGTTACGAAAGTCTCTCGCTTAAAGCTGCTGTACTGCAGACGTTACTGGTCGCTTAATGGCACTGGGCTGGAGCTGGAGAAGCACCTCCTAGAGCATCAGAGGTAAAATGTAGGCTGTAAAAGGACCCAGGACAGAAGGAACATCCAGGATATGAAGGATAAGAACATACCTAAAACAGTCCCTTAAAAAATAATTGAATTAGCGTTTACAGGGCACATGCCAAGGAAGAAAAAGGAAACAGAAGAATCCGCCCTGAATGGAGAAAGGACATATTCTGTAAGCATGCTGATTTGAGCTATATTTTCAAGTCATGTACTGTGCTTTAAAAAGGATTAAACCCACATATACTGTAACAGAAATCATTACTCCTCATTTTTGTATGTTTTATTTGTATTATGTCTTCATTACAAGAAAGGTAACTTTAAAAATACAAATCTGCCGCAGAAAGTACAACTTTGACAGTAAGAGCAATCATGCAACCCACTTCAGCTGTGAATTCATCCAGTAGTTCCAGTAAGAGGATGCAATTACTTTACAGGAATGTCAAACAAGCTTTTATTTAGCTATCAGAATACCAAAGAAACTCCACAATATTTTGGTTAACCTAATGGAGATACGATATGATTTTTACAGACTTTTGCAGATATTACAGATAAATGGCTTACTAAAGATGCAAGCAATATGAATCAAATAATCCCTGACATTTCCCTTTTTTTTTTCTTTCCTTTTTTTTCTCCCCCCCCCCCCAAGTTTAGGCAATGCCAGTACAAGACAACAGATGATGATCTGAATTTTGCATTTGAAATACTTCCGAAGTATGATTTAAAGACACCTTCATACATTCTGGCTCATGGTCAACTTTATAAGTAGACTAATAATAGTAAAACTGCTGTTAATATGGATCATTACTGGATTGCACATTTAACTATACAATACAATCCTTGTTTTCACCTCAGCTCACAAAACTGGGAAGTCGTCATTTATAATATCCTACAATTCCCAGCAGAAGACAAGGCTGTCTCAAAAATGGTGTTTGCTCCAAGATAATGGATTGACAGACTTCCACAATATTCAACCGTATCTTCACCTTCAATTAATTTTTCTGCTTCTTGTTGTAATCATGTTCGGGGGACATGTGAAAAGTTTATTTTAACTTCTAGCTTGACTAATTCCAGCTGTCTTACAGCTGCATGTAACAGAGAATAGACTTCAGTCACTAAAACCCAAGAACAACATAGATACCACAAAAATTAATACTGTTAATTAAAAGAAAATCGTAACCAATGGGAAACTTGTACGCAGTAATCTTAAAGTTAATATGCTAAATGGTGAATGATGTGGTTGAAGAGCTGACTGCTGGCCAGGCACTGTCTGGCTTCCAATCAAGTGTATGAGACCATGAAATACAAACCAGAGCTGCTGTTCACCATGCTGCTTTTAACCCGTGAAGAGCAAACACCCGATAAAACAATACATAGTTCTTAGTGCGGAGTTAGCATACAGACCACTTTCTATTGAGTGTATTGTCAGAACAGAGAAAAAAGATTTCACCTAAGATAACAGACCACATGCACAAATTCCAGATGCCTCTCAAGAAAGCAGTATTGCTTTGAACAGCATTTTAACCGTGACTGCCACGTGCACGTGAGGCGAGGCTGCGTACACACCATTACTGCGTTTCTGTTGAAAAAGAAAACGCTGCCTCCTCCTTTTTCAGAAAAGAGTCCATTGTCTTGCAGACTTCCAGAAAAACATCCTCCTGCCTTCCTTCTGCATCAACCTGTGAAGCAGGCAAAAAACAGTAGTCTTGATTATGTGACAAAGAATTATCTCAGAATCTAAACAATGGCACAAAAAACTGGTCCAATATAAAATAGAAGTTGTTCTGTTTCATGTTATAAGTGTGCTAATGTAGAGGAGAAGCTTCCATAAACCAAATTATTCACTGTGTTTCCACAGATTTATGTGAGAAGATTCTGTAGGCTCCATCGTCTGGAGCAAAGTACCTTAGTCAAATGAGGGAGCTTAAGCTGCTTCTCCTAAGTACTCATGTTTTAACGTAACATTACACTTTTGATATACAGCACAGTTTCTAAAGATTTTTAGAAACTCCAAAAGAAACCTAATAGAATATCTTCGATATCATACCATTAATGAGATGAATAGCACTGACTTGTTCATTTGTTTCTTGTCATCAAAAGTGTCAGAGTCTGTAATGCTGTGGCTGACCTAAAAGCCTGCAAATGGCAGTAGCTTAGCAAGGCTGTGTGTTTCTGCACATTGGTATTTGCAAGCTTGGCGAACTGGTTCTGGTTTTATGACGACCTTTGGGCAACGCATGTTTTACAGTGGCACTGGTTTTGTCGTGCAAGAACTCGCTTTCATTGAAGACATTTGTTTCTTAAACACCCCAAAGATTCTGTTTTGGCCACAGGTTGTCCAGGCTGCTCAAGTGTATTTTTCATGACTGATCTTCAGCAAAAACAAGACCAATTTATTCTCCTATGCTGAGGAAAAGAGAGCTGCATTTTAGCAGAGAGGCATGATGTTTGTAGCCAGTAATACTTCTGTTTATTCCCTAGAAAACGTAAGTAGCACTGAGCTTTTCTGAGCAATGAGTTTCACGTCCATCCCATGCAGTGACTGTCGTGCAGGTCATTACTTGAGGAAGGAGAGCTATCTTCTGCCGTCACAGTAGCGACAGAAGCGGCTTTCCTGCTGGCTGTGTACACCACGCAGATTGCACCTGATGATTATTCAGTTCCTCTCAAATGCCTGGTGAGAGCCTTGATTCCTTACTCAAAAGCAAGCTTCCTCTCTGCTTCTCCATGCGTAGTCTTTCACGCATGCATACCATGGAGTTTGCACACACTTAACTGGACCCATGACAACTTTGCTAAAGCCTGTTTTTCTGAACTATGTATGTGCTGCATTTTCATCTGCAAGTTGCTGATTAGGATGCCAGACAATTATAATGTTTCAAGGGGACATTCCTGACCGTCATACTTTCTGCCACCTCTTTGTTTTGCAGGAGAATAAAAGGAATTTCAAATTCCAAAAAATGCCTTTTTAAAATAGGCCGTGAAATTATTCTCAGATACGGTGTTGGCTGGCAGCCAGCTCCTGCACAGTCGGAGTGCACTCAATGTACATTTAAGTCCCTCGGTGCTAAGTCTTGTGTGGGAGTCAGCAGCTGCTCCTCGCAGAGATCCAGCAAGGGATTGCATTCACACTCCGTAGCTTGGCTTCGCTCTTGGTGGCATCCACCGATGCTGCAAAGTTTGGTCCCTTGTTGCATCCTGTGGGAAGTGCTGGCACACGCAGGCAGTCTGCCTCCACACACAGCAGTTCCAGCACTGGAAACGACCGGCCTGGCCAACCTTTAAGGAGCCATGCCTGACTGGGTTCAGTCCCCTCGGACTCACCGCAAACGTATCTCACAGTCTGAGCTGAACTACCCTCTCCCCTCCTGGTAAGCTTTCAGAAGCACGGTTCTCTTGCTTCCCTTGCTCTCTGTCACATTGGTGTTTGCTCACATTGCTGCGTTATGTCATGCTGAAGCACGCACATGCTGGAATAGTTTGTGAAGCAGCAGGTGGTGCCTCAGAAAGGTCAGTTCTCAGACAAGGGCTGCATGTCTTTCAGAAGCTTTCTATGCCACAGAAACAAAGGGCTTAGGAGGGGCTTACTTACTAGTAGCAAAGAGAAGAGGGGAATGGTGAACCATTCTGGACCAAACGCCTACCATCTCCAGTTAGAATAAAACTAGCAACTCCCATCTCAGCTGCTATAAAGCAGCTTGTTTTGTCCGTCTCAACTGCCAAGACACCTATTTTGATACGGCTATCCCACAGGAAATAGACTTCACACAGGGTGAAGGCCACAGCCATTTCAAAGCTCTCTTGTCTTAATATGTATTTTTATTATCTCTTTATTCCATAAATACATCTGCACTGGATAACCAATCTAACCTAATCAGCACAGCTGATTGCCATTGGCTTTTTGGCGACCTCTTCTAGAACTGGGACTGATACTCAAGTCTAGATGTAGGCAGTTGTGATGAAGAATGAGGTTTGTGAGCGTGGAAATCGCCGCCCTTTGTGACTGGCTGGAACGCTGCCTTCCTAACAGTCACAGTAAAATATGGATGAGCGTGACTAATGACAGCCCCAGTGCTTCCCATGCTGGCCTCCTAAATAACAAAGGTACAATTCATAAAACGAACTTAAAGTCGTGGCACAAAACTAACTTAATGTGACAATAATTCACAGCTAGTACCACAGTAATTCAATGACACTCTCTGCAGCTCCAGGAGAGAGAATTGTGTATTTCTCTTTCTCATATTATAACAAAGCTCATATATTAGGACTGTTTTTGAGGTTATTCAAGGCTACTGTCTCCTCATAAAAGCAAGATCCAGATACAGTTTTCCATAGTGCTTCCAGTTTTGAAATGCCACTATGGCTTTAGGTAACTTCAAATACAGAGAAATTTAATGAGCGCATATGAAAAATGACTGGAGTAACCATCTTCATAGTACAATGTTGCTCCCTTTGGCATTAAAATCAGCCAATTAAATTTTCTGTCATCAAGTCTCCATTTCTTGTAAGTTTTGGGATTTAGAACCTTAAACGTATACTGCCACTGAGAAAAAAACGACTGTCTGTAGAGAGGATGGCTGAGGACCACCCTTTTCAGAAAGACAGACTGAGACTCTGGAATAAACTCACTAGTTAGAAGCTTCTTAAGGAAGGCCAGTCAAGCTCAGCTGTGTTGTCACTAACTTTTATATCTTTGTCATTAAAAAGAGTGTTAAAAACCTCTCTGAGACAGTGCAGTACCTGGTTCTCAGAGCAATGGATCAAGCTGTCTGGGAATCCAGTGGAAACGTGCTGCCCTGGTACCTATTCACATTTGGCATGAATTTACCATTGTGTTTCATCTATAATCACCTGCTAATGTTTCCGATGTATCTTTCTAGACTGGTGTCTCATCTAATGGGTCACAAGCCACCAAGGGAGATGACACAGAAACACTTGTTCCTTTGTTCCCCACCTACTTACCTATCAGGGTTAATGATTCTCTGACAACCTTTCAAAAGACAGAAATAAATTACGTACCTGCTATCACTTCTACCATTGATTATCCCTTCTCTAAAGGGGAAAGTACACATCTGCCCCTCCCTGGAGAAACCTCTAACAGGGGATCAGCACAAGGCGGCTCAGAAGTGGAAGATCGTGAGAGGGTGGATGGTCACTCCTTCTGTCATAATGGTTCTGGAAAATGTTTGTGGTAAGAATCTAATAACTACTGCTTACCCAGCCTGTGACTGCAACTGATTTTAGAAAGAAACAGTAGAACACCACTGTGAAAAAAGAAGGAAAAAAAGAAAGGAAAAGGAAAAGGAAAAGGAAAAAAAGGAAAAGGAAAAGGAAAAAAAGGAAAAGAAATGCATTTTGGTTGAACTTTGTAGGCTAAGCTTCCGTAGTATGTGATCTGAAATAGTGAAGGTTTTTGGACATCCTTGAAAATCCTCTGCTCTGGACTGCCTACCTTATTTGTTACACTCATGCCCCTTGTCCTCAGATGACTTTGAATAGGAAACTTGTATCTAAGACACCTGCTAGGTGTCTTACGTTAGCTGGGTAGGATCAGTTTTGTCTTGCTTGACTACCAATGCATTGCTCTTCATTACTTATTACCCTCCTACATACTGTCACTTGAAAAAAGCTTTAAAGGATGAGTCAGATATTAAAAACAATCATTTTTTTTTCTCCCTTTCTTCTCAATTGACAGAGGGACATATATTCAAAGGTATTCACATTTAGCCACGTTAAAACACAAGTAGGTGCCTACTAAATTTTCAGATGCACTTTTCTGTACAGCTGCCTTGGAAATTGCTGAGAAATAAATTTAAAACCAACAGTATCTACCTGCTTACTACAACTACCATAGCGCATGGTTAATACCATTCATCTGAAACATCTGATTCCCACAGAATCAGGCAGCTTGCAACTGTTGTTTTTGTGAGTAGGGCTTTCAGTCCTTGCATTTCCAGTATGAGGTCTTTGTTAAAAAGCACCCGCTTGCTGTCCTTCGCGGCAGGTGGGTGTTCTCTAACTGACTATGAAAGAAATTACGGAATATTAAACTATATCCCCAAAACATGATTTTTTAAAAATTAATTGGAAAATTTCTAACTTACTGTTACAACAACTTTACCTTCCAGAACACAATTTAGAAAATTAATGCCTTAGCAGAAAAGTGAGCAGAGGACACTGTCATTCTTTGCCCTTCATTCTTCAGTCAGTTTATCTTCCCTTGTAAATACATCCTCGTGACTTATATCACAGTTCTTCATCTCAGCTGGGTGGCTGGAAGGATCACCATTATTTATTTCTGTCAGGTTCACAGATGTTTCATCTGCACCCAAATTTTCCACCCTTTGTGCATGCCGCACGCTTCTATTGCTGAGCAGAAACACTGACAGGTAATCTTAGTCAAAGGGAAATTTCAAACCAAGTCCTGATCTTCGGCAGCTTCATTAGGTCCCTGTTCTTGTTCAGAGGTCAGCAGAATGGAAAAATGTTCCATTTCCAAATATTATATTAGTCATTTATGAATGCACCTATGCACAATAACTCTAGGTTTAGAGAAGGTCATAAAATTCTCATTGATTAAAATGGGAATGCTGTTACAACCATTTACCTTTGTCTCTTCCGTGCAAGTAAAGCAAAGAGAATTCCTAATGACTGCAGAGGAAGCTAGGTCAGACTCAAGCTTTTTTTCTGTCTCTACTGTGTTTATTAGGCTCCTTCCATCCGTGCCGTAACACCCGTTCCAATGCAGAGAATGAGAAAGCTAATTTGACAGCATAGAATCCTTAAGGTTGGAAAAGACCCTTAAGATCATCGAGTCCAACCGTTAACCTAGCACTGCCAAGTCTACCACTAAACCATGTCCTCAAGCACCACATCTACCCGTCTTTTAAATACCTCCAGGGATGGAGACTCAACCACTTCCCTGGGCAGCCTGTTCCAATGCTTGATAGCCCTTTCAGTGAAGAAACATTTCCTAATATCCAACTTAAACCTCCCCTGGCGCAGCTTGAGGCCGTTTCCTCTCGTCCTGTGACTTGTTACTAGGGAGAAGAGACTGACCCCCAGCTCGCTACAACCTCCTTTCAGGTAGTTGTAGAGAGCGATAAGGTCTCCCCTCAGCCTCCTCTTCTCCAGACTAAACAACCCCAGTTCCCTCAGCTGCTCCTCATAAGACTTGTGCTCTAGACCCTTCACCAACTTCGTTGCCCTTCTCTGGACACGCTCCAGCACCTCGATGTCCTCCGTGTAGTGAGGGGCCCAAAACTGAACACAGTACTCGAGGGGCGGCCTCACCAGTGCCGAGTACAGGGGCACTATCACCTCCCTGGTCCTGCTGGCCACACTATTCTTGATACAAGCCAGGATGCCATTGGCCCTCTTGGCCACCTGGGCACACTGCTGGCTCATGTTCAGGCGGCTGTCAACAAACACCCCCAGGTCCTTTTCAACACAGTCTCAAGCAGGCTTTGATATGGCACAACAGATCAGTTCCTCCTCCACTGAGTGCTCATCCAACATCTAATTCCCACACCAGACCTTCTGCTGGCCTTATGCCCAGGACTGAATTTTACATTTGCATATAATCTGCTTGTTTCAGGACTCAAAACTTTTAGGCTGGATGGGACAAGTTAAACGCGTAGCACTGTTGCCACGTGCTGTTCCCAATCTGTGGAAAACTTTGTCTAGCCCTAAATACACTGAAAATGGAGAAATCAAATAATACCAATATGCCAACCCTATTTTCTTGTTAAAGAAGTCTGTTTAACAATTTTTATTTTCTTTTCTGTGGCAAAGCAGGGACTGGGTGCTACAGTTAAGCCCTACGAGACATTATCACTTATATAATTAAACACTATTTCACCTACAATTATTAGTCGTGCTTAGTCACACATTGCAATAAGCTAGAAAAGGTTAATGCTGAGTCTTCATGGCAGTTAGGTGGGATTTAGACTCTAATATTCCTCTTAAAATCTCAGCTCCACTCCTCTGAATTCTTAAGAAAGTGCATGGCTGGCATCCCAAGGGACATAAAGCTCACATGGGCCTTCCACTGAAGAGCTGCTTCTGTTGAAATAACAAGCCTGGGCAGGAATAACTTTCCAGAAGAAGGCAACTAAAGATTCTTTTAGAGCCTTCTTCTCTTCCTCTCTTAAATAGCTTCTCTTCAGATGCTTTGGCCATCGCTTATCCTGGGATCACAGACTGATCTGGATCTGCAAACAGCACCTTCAGGTAAGGCATCACTTCCCTGAAGCTATTGGATCCCACCAGCTTTGCCTGACAAAAAGAGTACACAAGCCTCTGGTCTGTATTTACATGACAGTCCATGGATTATTTTAAAAAATCCATTAATGTAGATGAGATCATTTATTTTAAGGAGTCTTCGAATCAACACTTGTAAATTAACTTTGGTGCCTTTGCGTGAAATGGATTAGAAAATGTATACACAGTTCTTTCAGTGAGCAGAATTATAGAGGCAGCAGCATCTTAATGGGAGCATCAACATCTTCCACCAGCATTGGTCAATGCTGGAGAGTAATAAAACCCACTTAGGAATGAACAGATTCCCAAAGCTGAAACCATGTGGTGTTATAATGAAAATCAGGAAGAAAAATATTAAACGTGTTAGACTGCCTCTAGGTAAAGCCTCAGTCTTCTGTGTATGTGTATGATACTACAAATAACAAAAAAACGAGGACTATTTTAGCCTAGCCCACACAAAAAAACCTGCAGTCAGTATTACTGATAGTTTTTCTGCTTTCCACCTGAATTTCCTTTCTTTGTTCAGAGAACATCAGAGTGGCTGCTCATGTCAGTGCTTAGCAGTCTGTAAAATACGTTGCTATAAATAAGAAACTAACCCTGTGTCCTGGGAATTGCAAACTTCCCCCCTTACTCTCTGCTCTCTTCAACACATGCAGCCTAAACATATTCACCGCTAAAATAGTTTTAAAACTGTAAACCTAAATGTCTATTTTCTCTTAATTTCCCACACAGCTAACGGTTACACATTTTGTGTTAGCTAGTTCTCTTTGTTTCAAAACAGCTGTTGACCATCTTAACTGTTTTTGCTTTGTCTTTATTCTGCAAATTGTTGAGCCAAATAATGTATACGTTTGTAAGATGTGCATTTATAGGATAATAATACAGGTTGGAAAGAACCTCAGTGGGTCATCTAGTCCAGCCTCCTGTTCAAAGCAGGACTGGGCACTGGAAGGATGCTGCTACGCCAGGCACTATGCTTGACTTGTGTCATTCACCAAATCAGACGGGATGAAACTCTTTGAGTTCACTTATCCAGGAAAATTGCCTAGAAAAAGTTCCTAAACAAGCATTCCTTCCAGAAAAGAAATTACTTTGTTTCACAGTATTTAGTGTATTTCCAATACGGATTTTTTTTTTTTTAATTCCTGCACTGTCCACTGCAGAACGGATAGGGAATATTTGGATCAGAATAGCTATTGCAGTCAATTGCCCTGGGCAAAAAAGTGCTCAGACCTACTTTTCTACTTTGACTGTAGGTGCAAAGTAAACTTTAAAATAGATTCCCACAACTGTTCAACATCACTTGGTTAAAAAAAATCAGTTCTCTCACCCATGAACAATAAAACGTTAACGTACTTCTTGTATGAAAACTACATTGGCTTCTGCTCCTTGCTGTACGGGCACCAGGGCTGCAGGCTTGTACCCGAGGCTGGCTGAGGGTGACAGGGACAGCCTGGGAGGATTAATTCTAAAAGCCTACATCTGCTGAGTATTTTGGCAATGTTCTCTAAATGCTGATAAATAACTGAACATGTACTTGTCTACATCATAACGGTTGGGGAAGGGGCATCTCCCTACTTAAGTCCGTAATGGAATCACATCTTTGATAGCAGAGGTGTATTTTATCAGTTCAGTAAAAAGTCGATGGGGTAGACATTTCAATACAGAGTACCTGTGTTCAAGAAAAACAGAACATGTTTTTCAACCTTAAAAGGACATTTGACATGGTAATGTTTATAAAGCTGATCTTACAGAACTTTCATACCCAATAGTTCCATCCAGAAGATGGAAGTACGTTGAACACCTACATTCATCAGAAGCAAGAACAGACACTGTACAGACAGTGTAAGAAAAACAGTGTACACACTGTTCCAGCAATGCATGAATATTTTCTAACAAGCAAACGCACAATGTCAGTTCCCCCAAAAAGTAATGATAAAAGAGTGCAAAGCACATATCCAGTTCTGACCCATAGGCTAGGCAAGTCCCTTAAGGAGCTAATGAGCTATAAGCTTTCAAGAAAAGACTGCATGTTTTGCCATTGCATAGATTGCATAGCAGATAGAGCAGAAACTTGCAGCAGAAGTATTAAGGAAGGACAAGTGAAATAGAGCAGACATCTTATTTCACATCAAGTGAATGCAAAATCTGTGTGAAAGTATTTAGTGTATTTTCATTCTCTTTGGGGCTGTCACTTCCCTGATGCTTCAAAAAGGGAAACACTGGGGTAGGCACAGCTCACTGAAATAAGATCTTAGAGATACAGGGAGCTCTGTTTTCCTTTGCATGGCACTGTGTTGGTGTATTGTGTATTGTACTGAACTCTTAATTAGATGCATCCTTGCAATGTTGGCAAGGTAGCTCGTCAAAGAAAATATAAATAAAACCAGATAATCATTCTTAAGCTTAAAAAAGAAAAGTAATTGGGGATTTTTTTTCTGCCACTCTGGAGTTTGCCTTCTGTCCACTTACTGTGGGGTTAGCAAAGGACATAAGTCAGGACTTTCTCTTTGAGTATCATTTTTCTCAGGACTATGTCATTTACTCTGTTCTCAGGTCAGGATATGGGTGCATAAATTAGCTGCATGTTTCTCTTCTGGGAACTTTGCAGAGGAGAAAGGTTTGGGATATGTGATTTGCATGTTTGCTACAGCCTTTAGAAAAAAGCTCCCATAATATTTCCAGAAACTATTATTGGATACTTTCCCTTTTAGAACAAGAAGGATCAGGAGGACTAGATCTTTCTATAGGTGAACATAAGGGATAGTTTGCCACGACGGAGCAGAGAAATATATAAACAGAAATATAAATATCCCACGTAAATGAGTTTACAGATGTGCCAGCATATACATCAGTTAATTGCACTGATGGAACTTTTCTTGCTTCTCTGTAAAGTATTGATTAGAGAATAAAAAGAATGTTTTAAATATCACATCCTCAGCAGGTGTAAACTGAGGGAATTCATTGAAATTAATATATGTCATTTGTTTCAGCAGAAAGATCTTTCTGTTATTCATGTCTGGTTTATTTCAGGATATACACTGTCAGTTTTGTAAATTTAACTAAAGGGCTTTGGATTAACATAATCTTTCATCCTAACTCTGAAAGCCCTTATAGAGAAATAAATCCTAATACTTAAAGAAAAGCTTTCCAGCATTAATGTTTAATAAGAGATTCTATACAGATGAGGTAGCGATTCAGGATATGTTCTCAGACTCAAGATAAATCTGTGTTTTTATTCTTTCAAATTGCATTGTGGAACTCAGAAGTTTGTAGAAGCTGCAAATAAACCAGGGAAGCATAAGATAAGAACAAACTGCAAAGTGCAGAAACTAATACAGTTCATAAATCATGTCGTGTCAGTATTTTCCAAATATTGCTCATATAATGGAAGTAAAAAGCAATAATTTAATTCAAAAGGTCAAGCAATTTACCTTGCATAACTGTGTCTTCCTTTCATAGTATGCAATCACAGGTTTTGATGCTTGGTAATAGCTTTCGATTCCTTCCTTGATGGTTTCGGCATTATCAGAGTGCAGACTGCTCTGATTTCTCATCAGAAGGCGACTGCTCATGGTTTCTGCAGAGCAGTCCAGGCAGAACACAAGTTTTGGTTCCCCAATCTAGAGACAAAGAAAAACAATACGAATTCAAACCACTAGCTTGGTAAAACTGATTTTGTTTGGATAACTTTAAAACCAAATGCTACCGAAAGAGTCATCTAGGAATTTATTAGCAAATTACTTTCCTATTTGTCTGTGCAGAAATTATGCTTATTAACAAACACCTCTTATTGTAGAAGCACTTAGAGATCCCAGTATTCAGGATCAAGGCTGTGCTTGATTGGGCTCTCCACATACAGAGAAAAAGAGATATGATCTGAAAAATTCTGGCTACTTGGACTGAAGATAGTCAGTTTGTTCATTATTTGCAGTTTGATAAAAGGTTGACGCAAACAGCACTGGACTCATGGAATGCTCGAAACAGTTAATTTTTTAGCCTTTGCTTTGTTCAATCTGTGAAGAGCATATTTTCATCCAGGGAGCACTAAACTATAGCTTAGAATTTCAAGAGGCAATAGAGGGAAATGTCCAAATTAAAGTGTGCCCACTTGAAACGGAAATGAGTAGCAACAGACAGGCTCAGGGACACCATCAAACCCTTGTTATTGGACGTATTCACAGGAATGTCACAGACTATTTTATGTCAATATCTGCAGTGTAACTCTACATCATTACTACCCATGGCATAACGGAAGGATGTCATAAATTTCTCTATTTTCAAATTGGTGAGTAATTTCTGAATTCTATGAGAAGCCCGCCACTTGGTGCTTCTTGGATAGTGCCAAACTAGTTGGAAGGGAGAGTCTGCCCGTTTCTATAAACAAAATAAATATGGATTTATTTATTTTTATTCCCAGGCCTTGGCAAAGATAGTAAATAATTGTCTCTATCTACAATTGATAGTAGATATTGCAGTATTTTATGGGTGAAAAAGAACTGGCAAGAAAGTGCAAAATGTTCTTTATAGTATTTTAGGAGAGAGCCAAAAGTTCTAAACACAAATCCCCATCGTTCTTTCCCCGAGATGCTGAAAAATATGCGTGTCATTTAGCATAAATCTTGCAATACACTGTCATGACTGTCATGCACCCTGCTCAAGCACAGCTCGCTCTGACACAAGGTTTTGTCCGAGCAACAACTGTTGGGCTGAGTCTAAGGGGATAAACCTCACTCTACCAAGTAAAATAAAGGTGTTACAGGATCAGAGAAAAGTAATGTGGTAATTTTTCCATGCAGATAGGTATTAAATTCTTCAATGATGCTCTCAGGCTTTTTCTCACTCCTTCCCTTTCTAATAGGGATTTGGAGAACACCTTTTAGGAAAGAGTGAGAAGTCTTGAGAAAAGACGACTGTTCTTCACACTAGTGACCATTAGAAATTCATGCTTTTATCATGGTCACAGCAAAGAAAGTCTGAATGACTGATATATGGAAATTGCCATTGCTACCTTTGTTGACAGCCCTTAAAGGAAGAAATATTCTAAAGGTAAATATGTCATGTTAGGCCTTCTGCATTTGACTGACTATGTCTGGATTATGTTGACCCTTCTGCTACCTTAATGACTTTCTAAGAGACAGCTGAAGTCAAGGGATTATGTCGGACAGTTCAATGACAGGCTTCTATCCATCCATTTTTTCCACACAGCTCAGAAAACATTAATGCTATTAGCAGCAGTATTGGGTTTAGGGATTAAAAAAAGCCAACAAGGCAGTTTTAACAGTGCAAGAGACTTAGATCAGAAGTTAAAAAAGATGTGGGCTTAATCAATGATTAAAACAAATGTCCTTTTTGTATAATTGGACTAGGATGGTGAGAAGTTGTTTCTTCCGAGCTCCACAGGAGGAATTCCATGGCCTGTTCTAAATTACAATACAATAAATGAGGAATGTTTCCTTTCATCAGTTATATCATCACCTTACAATGAGGATATGAAGGAGTCTACTGACTGGTAGGATCAGATAATAGTATCTTGTTTGACAGACCGGGTCTGATTTGCTTTTGAAAAATCTATGTGGCTCTCTTAAAAGCTTCAATGTTGCTGTTCTCTGGAATTTAAAACGTTACAGAAATGTCATTCTTCTGAGTTAAAAACTGCAAAAAGTAAAAGTAACGCCCCTATTGGATATTACAGCAATCTTTTACTACTGTTGCTTTTTTTTTTTTTCAAATTACTGGTTTCCTGACACAATTTAGCTTAAATAATACCTGCTGTGGGGACATCTGCAGGAAGCCAAACGAGCCTAATATATTGGGTCTTTACTCTGTCTTACTGGGTATCTTCCACCTGGTAATGTGGAACTTATAATTTAATATTGTTTTCTACTTCTCACCTAGCAGAAAGACCGAGGAGGGAACAGAGACATGCGCTTCTCTAGAATTATGGCTAGGTAAAAGCACAATTATATCATAGAAATGAATTGGGCAAAACTGGCCAAAGAAGCAGCTTTTTCTACATCGCTAATTTTATTTAGGGCTGTCAAGCTTTTAAATATAAACACTATTCCCGATGCCTTCTAAATAGAACAGCTTTTTGTTAACAATTATAATGCTTTTTACACATCATGTAGATGTGTAGCATTATTCATTTGCAGTTTGTTGCCGTTAATTAATAAAGCCTGATGTCCACCTCTTTTCATTCAATTATAATGTAGGAAGAACTTCTTATCACCCTTTATAAAGAACGGGAAAGCTTTATCTTAATAATGACTCATTTAAAAAAACTTCACAGGCTTACCGAGCAGCTTACAGCCAGCCAAGTTCACCCTGTGAAAACTGAAGTGGATACATGGATACAATAAGGATGACTTAGCACATTCAAAATTACCGCTTGGGGTCCTTGTATTTTAATCCAAATGTCAAAGGCAGCTCAGGACTCCAGGATCTTTTGCTGCTACAATGTCTACGGGAACTGAAAGGGGATCTGCTTTTGCACTGGATGCATCAAGACTTGTTTGCCTGGCCATGCCTCAGTCCAGGACACTCCAATCTCTAAGTCCTACTTTATAGCATACACTAGTGTTCACAGCACATGACACATACCCCTGCCAGAAAAGCAGCACTGCTGAAATAGTTCCTCCTTCTACACAAAATGAAAGAAATCTCCAATGTCTTTTTAATACTCTGGCATTTTAGTAAAGGAATTAACAGATCAACATTTCTGTGAATGGCTTCTATAGCAAACCCTATTGCCTATTATTTTGTCCAGCTTCTGATGCCTAAATCTTCCTAGGCTTTTGTGGTAATCAACTAAATAAAGCAGCTAAAGGTTCAGGGAGAAAATAGATTATTCACTAAAGTTTTATTACCTTTCAAACTTGTACAGGACATTTGTGGACTGTAATATATACTGAACTATTTCCCCTAGTTCACCACTTCTTTTCTCCTAAACCCTGGCAAATTCATTCACAGGGCTTTTATAGAGTATTCTCTGCAGATTGAGAAATGTACAGCTGAGACTTCTCAGTAGGTCTTAGCACATACTGAGGAAATTGATAACGCTCTGAACTGCCACGCAGTCACTTGCAAAACGCTCTTTTTATGTCTATGCCACCTGTTACTCATCACAAAAATTTAATCTGTGTTTTCCTGTTTCAAAGTGGGAGCAAGCTTTAGCAGAGCTGGCTCAATGGTAAGAGATATTAACTGTGAAGATACATGCTTTCATGAACCTACATCAAACAGTGCTTGATGAGATTTTTCATCAGAAGTACAGCAGCCATCCACTAGAATTAGAAAACTGGTTCCAAAAATGGTGCTTTCCAGTAAATGTGAATTGTTCCTGGTTTATATTAAATTTGGGTAAAATCAACCTTTACTTCTCCTGGTATTAGAGAGTCTGTGTAGGTGAGGGCAAGAGCTGGAGTTGCTATACTGATGGGGTGCCAAAGTTTCAGCGATCAGCAGCATAACACTGTTGGATTGGCTCTTTACACATCCCCCTTGCAATCAGCTAAAGATGGAGACCCAAGCAGCATCAGAAGTACAGTCGTATCTTAATAAGCGTTATAACAGCATTACAATGATATGGTCACCTTGCTCTCAAACTCTTCTGCTTCTTTCAGCTCCCGGGGATACCCATCGATCAGGAATCCTTTTGTGTCCCCTAACCTGGAAACCATGGCTTCCTTCAGTAGCTCTAGGACAATAGCCTGCATTGGAAAGAAAGGGAATTACTTGGTTAATTAATAAGAAAGATTAATACCTTTGTTTGTTACACTGACTTTAGTCCTATACCCTTAAGAACTGCCTTGTTCTGCTAAAAGCAGGTCCTGTGAACGCAGGTGGTTTTTTTGTCCTGCAGGTAGCAAGGCACCCTACTTTTTCTTCTCTCAGGACCAGCTATGCTACACAAATCTAGTGTGGCAACCCATCCAAGAGTTCCCAAAGTGTCCACTAGATAGCTGGGAATATTTCATAGTTTCAAAATTTATGTTAATACTTGTGAAACTTTGGAGTACTGCTGCAGCATTTTCCAATCTGATTGCATTTTGCTATGTCATTGATATCATTATATTACATGGGAAGTGATAAGAGACCCATCTGACCAAACGCACTGAAGAGCAAAGCAATCAAAATCACGCCTCAGCACAGCTTTTAGTTTCCCCTGAGCAGCACTTCCCAGTATCTTTCATTAACAAACACATCGTATGGTCTAGCTGCACTTGCTGAAGACCCACCAAGAGTTGCAGCTGCGGACCTGCCATGTAAAAGTCAAGTCCAGCTGAGAACAACATACTCTGTCTTCATAGTCTCCATTAAACTGCAGTCCAGCTACTCTGGGATGTCAGCCAGCTCTGCAGGGAACTGCCGCAGGTATTGTAAATTAAGAATAGCTGCCAGGAGGACCAGCTCTGAATCTGAAATGTGAAGCTATAAAATGGACATAAAGTTTCTGTTTCCTGTACTTATTCTTACATTTTGCAATGCATAGTGCAGCATCTGTCTCACTGTATTTCATGACTAATTTGTTGCCTATGTGAGTCTGAAATGTAGGGAAATACTGGCAGAGAAAGGGGAAAGAAGTGCCACAGATCTGGCAATGAGAAAACTTCTCCTTCAAGTTACAGATTAATTTTACTTAAGTGGGAATCATCAGCTCTAGTCTCTTATTTCTACCCTTTTAGACAATCTACCCACCACTGCCTTTGTTTAACCATTAGGACCCCAAATAAAACTGTCACTTACGCCAGGCACAGGTTCACCACATTCCATGATGTCTTTGATGAATTTACTTCTCTCTGATAATGATGATAATTCATTTTGGAGAAGGCCACCAATGGACAGGTGAGTAAATCCGTATTTCTTGGCTAACTGTTCGCATTGGCTACCTTTGCCAGAGCCAGGGCCACCTTTGCGAGGGAAAAATATCTAGAATTAGAAAAGAATAAATATCTGCCTTTTCTCAAACTATAGCAACCAAGAAAATGGGAAGAAATTGATGAGACTGCCTATTTTGCAATTTTTTTTTTTTTGCAAAGACACTCTATACAGTAAACAAGTCATATACTTCCCTTCTGATACACTACACTGCTAACTAACTCAAAAATGTGTACCAAAGTTGAAGGAGTGACAACAGTGTGAAATGTCTTGCAGAAGAGAACCTGTTCCTAAAACACCTTTACCATGTATAGGAAAAATACGAAACAGCCAGCCAGTGGGGAAGGGCATTTGACTCAGTATATGTTCAGCTTGATAGCTGCAACAGATGTTAGCAAAAAAATCTTCACTGCATCCTTGCGAGGGAAATATTTTGCCCCCATTTATGGAATGAAAAGGTATAGGCAAAGAGATGGTGAAACCTGCCTCTGTTCTGTGGGATGCACATGGGTGTACAGTAACTAAACCCTTTTGCACCGTGGTAAACACAAGAGCAAGATTTCACTGTGCTTGCGCCCTTTCCGTTCGAGCTGGAAAGCTCTCACGTGCTAGTATGTCTGCCGATAACCGAGAGCCAGGTACTGAAGCTGCTAAATGCTGACGAAGGCTCGGTCATGCCGCTCCCTGCAGCTGCGGTACTGGCTTGCTCTTCATGCATGCTGCAGGGAAATGTAAGAATAAAGTGCTCAGCAATGAAGGGCATATGGAGACCTTGCCACCACCTGCTCTTCTACATTCACAACTGTACTCAGGCAGGAGCTGGAAAACCGTATCTGAACCAGGCCCAGAGTCAACCAACCAGAGGGATGAAGGGCAGCCTCAGCTGACAGGGCGCTCAGGTGAAGCTGCTCCAGTGATTTTTCCACAGGCTGAAGGGAAGGCAGCTGTGGCCGGCCCCCAGCTCACCACAGCTGCAGGCTGGGTGCCGGCATCTCCCGGGGGCCTGCGGGGAGACAGAGAGGGCGGGAGGGGAGGGGCAGTGACTCAGGCAAATGCTGCAGGTGTCCTCCTGTTAGAAATGGCACCTCAAGCGTTCCTGCTTCCTTTGGCAGCAGGGCTGCCACCACCTTAAGTGTCCCAAAACTCTGTCTCTCTTGGATGCCTCTCTGGCAAGTGCCCTTCTTCTGGGGCTGTCTCAGAGGCTCTGGACACCTCCTTGCTGTGCAGGTGCTGACATTGCCCTGTCCCACCTCCTCAATGGAGGTGGCTGCTTTTCCCTCCTCACCCCGAAGGCTGACCCTGTAAAATGCCAAATGCCTCTTCGGCCACTCGCTGAGCAGCAGCAGCCACCCCAGCCCAGCTGGAGTGACGGGCAGTCCATGGAAATTGCTGGAAGCTACTTCTTGGGGATCCCGCTCCTGTGGCTGTGGCCTCCAGAGCTGTTGGCAGAGCTGAGGTGAGCACCCCATGAGGGCTGAACTGGGTGGGGAGGGCTGAGTGGCCTTGTTGGTGCTGGGGGAGGCCGGGAAAGCAAATTCCTGTTGTGATAATATGGGGATTTGGGGAGAAAGTTCAAGGTGTGTAGCAGCATTTTTACAATCTTTGATGGATCTATTCAGAAGACCTACTGCAGTAGGAGCTAATTATACCCTTGGAAGGAGGCAGTGCTCAAAAATCAAAAGAAGAGGCAAGGCAAAAAAAAAAAAACACCAAACCCCCTCTTTTCAATAAAGTTTTTTTAAGCATGTGACTTGTGTATTTATCAACTGTTGGGACTTGCAAATATGACTACAGAGCTCTATTATGTGGATTTAAGATGTTAGAAAATACCTGATTTTCCTTTTTGTTTATATTTCCATGAACAAACATAAGAATAACATGCTCACAATAGAGTGAATCTGGCACTATCTCCTCCTGATTTAAACTTTCTTCTAACTTTTGCATTCAATTTAGGAAATAATTGCTCCAAGCATATAATTTTCAGAGAAATTAGAGTACTGTAGCTGCGAATAAAAATTGGGTCGTAAGGCAGTAGCATCAAAGCAACAGTTTTGTCTACTGTAACCTGGAGTCTTTTACTTCAGCTTCACAAAGACAATTATCAACCTATGGTGTAAGAATCACACTTGTGCTACAATTTTAGCTAGAAATATCTTTGTCACAGTCTCTTTTTCTTTCCAGTGTGGGTTGCATGTTGTTTTTCTGTTGCTTTAATAAGAAGAAAATGATTCTTTTGTAAACGCACTGATTGAAAGAAAACAAGGACTAAATAAGCGTGGCTACAGAGAAATAGGTACAGAGAAATTAAAGGCAAATTATCTATAATGACACTGTTAAACATCTGTAGTGGCAATTAATTTTATTTCTGGTCTTGTTTGGTTTTTTAGATTAGTAAGTTTGTGTGTGCATGTGCTTGTTTACACATTCTCTCTTGGCCTTGAACTTGCTAGCAGTGCAGTAATTTAATCCTGTTTATTTGGTGTATGTACACAGTATTAGAAAAAAACACCAATAAAGACTACTTTATTGTTTCTTATATAACTGTTTCTCCTCTGAATGTAGAGCCAAAACAGAAATTTCCTAATGTCCTTTCATATACTAAGTAAACTAGAGCTCTCTTTAGAAATAACAATACAAGGACGGTTTTTGGTTTTTTTAGCTAGCAGATAAATATTCGGAAAAGTTGATGTGTTTCTATAGCACCTTTATCTGTTAGTATTTTAAAAGAGAACGCTGTCAGAATGACCCGTTATGTAGGGCATACACCATAATGAGCATTACCGTGCTTCCAAAACATTAATTAAAATTGACCATGTTTATTTTTTTAATAGAAGAGTTCCAACAAAGCTGAGATTAAAATGCTGATCTCTTTGAAGAGGAAAAGACATAATTACATAAGTTATCTCCTGAAAATGGTAGTTTTTATGGCCACTGCTATTAATCTAGTATCATTTGATGAGTAGCAAAGCATCCTACTGCTTGGCAAATGTATATGACTCACTTTACAAAGTCTTGTGCTTTCCTATCAACAAATGAGACGGCAGTTCTTGCTTGGCCTTATCTGAGAAGAGGCTGAATGCCCCCAGGAAAATCAGCATTGAGGGCTGAACGCATACTCGGCATTTACGCCAGTATTAATTTACATGCCTAAAGTTCAAGTATTAGTTAATGTCTTGTCTCCCTCTGAAGGCCAGTATTTAAGGTGACTGAAAAAGAGCTATTTAGGTGGGAAAGAATGAGAAAGTGCATTTCCTTACTCATTGGATACTTCCTTCTGGCTCAGGGTATATACTCATAGGCTTTAACGGCAAATTAACCCTGCAGTCACGAGGCTTATTATCAATTTGTAGTGTTGCAAAATTTGCATTTCATTCTTTTTAGAGGGTCTCTTTATTAAATCTATGCATCTTTCTAAAAAAAGAGAAAAATTTAATAATTTAATTGAAGAAAGCTTATAAGGAACAACAGCTGCATATTAAATATAACAAAAGCTAGCAAAAAGATATTTTCAGTTAGGAAGCCTTTACTGCAATTTGTTATGCTGTTTTTCAAACAGAAAAAAATTCAGAGGTTGAAAAAGGTAGCGGAGTTTTCCTAATGGCTCAATTGTTAGGAAGAGGAAAATATGTCCCCACTTTTGTTGTGAAGGCATAAGATTCTTTGTGAATACTGTCATTTTTTACTGTATGCTGTCATCTTTGACTCTGCCTATGTATATTTTGGAAAAAAATTGTATTAACTGGTGACAGACTGATTCATGGTAACTTGCTATTCAAGATTAATCATGTTGTCTTCCGATTGTCATGTATGATGTGAAGATAAAGAGTTAAAGCCTAGAAAATGGCCAGAGGAATTATGAGTATGCTGTGACCTGTAGGAGAACGTAGAAGAACTACCAGCAGTTCTTCAATGTTAGCATGCTTTTGTATTATGCTAGTATTGCTAAGTGCAGTACACCTTGCTTTAAAGCTCATTCATTAACTTCATAAAAAGAAAAAGTTGCAGGTTCAGGAATTAAGCACATTGTATCACTCAGTAAGATTATTCTTGGAAACTGAATCCTTTGTGTGTCCCTTTGTGCTTTCTGATACAAACAGTAAGCAAGTGTCTGGAACCAGGGTACTAGACAGAGCATAAAAATTAAATGCAGTTCTGCATATTGCTTTTCTGTAGACAAGGCTGGATTAAAAGGTCTATGCGCTCCCTTAGTGCAGTTTTCCCTTCCATTATGTTGATTCAGCTGCCTGTGAAACTGTGTAAGGGGATCTTCTGGCAAATAACTTTCTGGCAGCACTGCTCACTTAGGTGGTCACCTTTCCCCATTTAATTATTGAATGCAGAAATGCTTCACAGAGAGCACTTCAAGCAGAGAGAAAGAGCGGTCTCAGTGGGTAGGGAGAAATGACAACTGCCCAAGCAGCACTTCTGAATGTTTAACCGCAGTCTGCCTTAGATCAGTGAAAGATCTCAGTTTAAGAAATCGAGCCTCTTACACCTGCTCTTCCTCATGCCCCAGTCCCCCCCTAGACTATGAAAGACCACAAGCCTCGGCATGTGATTCAAATGTACTGGTCTGGCCTCGAGCACAACATCACAGGCAGATGAATTAATGATGCTAGCGGGAGCTGGGACTGCCACTGGGAGTGAGCACGGACACGAACAAGCAATGCGAGGAGTTCATGAACCAGCTTTGCTGCCAGAAATATTAATAAAGCCGAAGTGTCATACAGACGGGCTGGGATGTCTCTATTTTAAACTTGACAAATCTTATGAGTTTTTCATATACCAAAATGCTATGAACATTTACATAAAATGCCAGCAGCAGGATTTACAAGAGAGTTCCACCATTCATTTTAAAATGTTTCAATTTCTAGACCTTATTTTCATAATGTGTATCATCCCTGTATCATGGAAAAGTGCTTGCAGGGGAAACCTAGCTGCACAGTGGAACCTCATAAGTCAGAACTGAAATCAAAATAACCCTAGTCAAGCTATCCCTATATTCAAGCTATGATTTTGGAGGACTTGATTAGTTTGCCAATTCTATCAATGCTACTTGGATTATTTATACAAATAAAAATAAGCTTTAGCTTCAGAATATGGCATTTGAACCTTCTCAATAAGCACCTCATCTGTTGTTCATGTACGATTTTAGTCTGAGTGAAACCATATAGGACTGATGCTGCTTTTTAACAATAACAACAAAAAACCCTCTATTTTTTTTTTTTTCTGAAAGATTATTTTAATCAAAGAAAACCAACCTAGAGCACATATTGGCAGAGTGATGTGATGTCCTGGGACATCACTGAGTTTTCATTCCTCATGAAGAAAATGAGTTCATTTTATGTAAAGTCAGAGAAAGCAGCTTTCATCAGCTTCTACAGTTAGCGCTTGGACTGGCTGGGGTTTTAATTATCAGCACTGCTCGTGCTATGCCTGTCTTTTGTAGATTTTGTAGAAGGAGCTGTAAAACAGGTACTGTAGAATAATTTACGTTGGAAGGGATCTCATCTGGTAAAACTCTCTACTCAAAGCAGGGCTAAATTCAAGGTTAGAGCAAGTCGTTCAAGGTCTGACATACCTTGGACAAATAAAGAGGTTTGGGTTTTGTGTTCTCTGTGGGCTGTTTTGGGGTTTTTTTTGTATGCACAAGCAGCTAGTGTCTGCAGCTGATAATGTTTTACCTGTAAATATAGGTCTTGATAATATCTTCAGAGTGTCAGCTGAAAAGCTGGTCTTATTTACATTGAGCTTAAACCATTATCAGCTTTGGTTCATCAACAAGAGTACGACAAGGATTCTGCAGAGAAAATTGGTCACACTGACACAGTTTTAAATGCTACATTTAAGAGTAAGCAGGGAGTTTGTCTCTGATCCAAAGTGCAGAAAGATTCCTGAAAACTTTCTGCTTCAGTTTCAGCCTCAACCAAAGCCAAACGTGGCTACGTTTTATGAACTCCTGCGGAGGATGGGGAGGGATAATGCTCCCAGTAACTTTGTTATGTATGACCATTTTCTGGATGTGATGTAGAGTACCGCATTAGTTAAGAATCATAATTTCATACGTTGTTCATTGTGGTTAAGGTTTTACTTTTCATGTTACTCTGATGAAAAAGGTTTTTTGGTTGGTGGGTTTTTTTTTAGTGACTGGCAATAATTAATGTTTCGAATATCAGCATTCTCCAAATTTATCTTTGCATCTGTTTAATTTTTTATTTTTCTCCTGAATTTTACTTTACAGGCCAAATTTAACTTGGTTTTGCCTCTTTTATTACCTTGTTATCTCCCATATTTTTGACTTGCTGGTTCTAAGTCTCTGCTTTGCTGTCTGGATAAAACATTGACATTGTTCCTTAATTAATCCCAGTTGACTGTTATTCCAATTAATTCCTACATTAGCTCTAATATAAATCTTTGCTAATTAGATTTTTTTTTTCTTTTTGGACAATTTTCGAAGGAAATTAGTGGGGGAGGGAATTGTCTGCTTTTTTCCCTTTGTCTTATAAACACTATCTCAATTTGTCAGCTCTGGCAGGTGGTGTATTTATTTTGGTTAGTTTGTAAGCTACTTCAAATGCGCATCTTTAGAACTCTGATTTTAAAATATCTTTATAAGTGTCTTATTATTTCCTCATGAATACATCTATGTAATGAGTAAAGATTCTTACTGACACCTGAGACTGAGACAGTTTTTCTCATTCAAGTATCTACAGCAGCATACTCCAACCCATCCCGTCGGCTTTCTTTCTAGTCAAGGTATTGTAGGCTGAACATTTCTAGCGCTGTCCACTGCAATGGAGTACTTAGACACTGAGGATTTGTGGTGCCTTTTTTTTTTTTCCTTTCTCCCCCCTTAGCCTGACAGTTTTGTTCTGCTCCTGTGAGGCTTCTTCAAAGTTTTCTTTTGTCATTGTACAATTCACAGTGATCAGACTTCCACTCTTGACTGACATGTAAGACAACTTTACCACCTAGGCAAATGGTATGCATTTGGCTACTGTGTATAATGTTAAACCTGGAGTGCACATGGGTCAACAAGTGATTCAGGCAGATTTAACTGCCTGAGAAGGCCATAAGTAAAAAAAACTTGTGGCCACTCCAACCTAGCACCAGCAAGAAATCTATCTCTGGGAAATACCATTTACCTTCACTACCTAGATGGAGTAAAAGCAAGATTTTGCAGCCAAATGAGCAACTGTGAAGATCACATGTTGGTCACCAAAAAAAAAAAATCCAGAAAAATATACCCTCACTCTTCACATCAGGCTTCAAGAAGCTTTTTCAGGGGTGGGAGGATGGGGGGTGGGGAAGGAGATACTTCGGGAAAAAGTATAAATCATTCTACATAACTTGTTGACAAGTAACCCATGTTTGGACTTAGCCAAACTTTTCATTATAACATTTTCAACAAAGAAAACTTAGACTTTTGGTTAAGCAGAATTTTCCTCTATTCCTAGAAAGCATTTACTAGAAAGTCTGAGATGGATTTAAGAGCGGGAATAAATAGGGAGATGTGTTTTCAGTTTTAAACTGGAAGATGGCCTATAAAAATTATAAATGAAAATTAAAAACCACTGTTTGAAAAAGAAAAAGCAGTCCAGAGGTAAATGAAAAATTTGCCTTACCATGGACAATTTCAGAAGCAAAATTCTTTGAGCATCTTCACCTCTCTTAAAAATCTGTGTTTGTATAAACCCAAACATAATTTTCCAATAAGATATGTAAGGCAGAGAGAATGAAAATTTGTCACTGTAGCGATCAGCAGGAAGATGTACTTCAGTAAGCATGGAATTATAATTTGCTTAAAGACTGAAAATTAAGTGTTGTGCACCTTCCCCTTAAGAAAAGTCTCCAATGAACTCTTCAGCAACCTAATTTTACTTTTTCAAACATAATATCCACCATAAGTTTGCAATAAATTGAGTCAATGTGTATTTGGTGTAAGATAGGGTGAGATAAAAGTACAACACATAAACATGCTATCCTTTCACAAAATGCTTTAGGTTGGAAGGAACCTTTTGGGATCACCTAGTCCAAGACCTTTGTTACAGCAGGGTCACCTAGAGCAGGTTGTTCAGGACTCCAGTCTCTCCGGACAACCTGTTCTAGTGTTTGAACAGCCTCACAACAAAGTGTTTTCTTGTGTTCAGATGGAATTTCATGGTTTTTAGGTTGTCCTCATTTTCTCTTGTCCTGTCACTGGGCAATACTGAGAAGATTCTGGCTTCCTCATCTTTGTTCCCCTCCATCAGGTATTTATACATATTGATAAGGTCCCCTGGAGCCTTCTCTTCTCCAGGCTGAGGAGTCCCAGCTCTCCCAGCCTCTCCTTGTATGAAAAATGCTCTTGTCCCTCAAACATCTTTGTGGTCCTGCACTGGACCCGCTCCAGTAAGTCATTACCTGTCTTGTACTGGGGAGCCCAGAAGTGGACATAGTATTCCAGATGCAGCCTTGCCAGTGCTGAACAGGGAGGAAGGATCACCTCACTCAACCTGCTGGTATTGGAATGTGGTTTTTTGATGCCTTCTGAATGAAACTTCCATTCATCTATGACTAATTTCAGAAGTCACTTTTTTCCTTAGGAAAAAGAATGCACAAAGTGACTTGCTCTTATGTAAAATTACCTGTGTTTGCATATCTATCCTTAGGTCCTTGGAAATGTGGTGTTCCTGCTCTGTATTGTAAAGCAGTTCTGAAAAATTCTGCTGATGAAAAAGCAGTTATTCTTTCCAAGTAACTAGTACCAAGCTTCAAGCTGAAACTTGTAAATCTTCTGGTTATAATTTGTTTTAAAAGGCTGTTAAAAGTTTATGCTAATTACATTAGTCACATTTATTTAATAACAGGTATTAACATGGTGCTTTTCCTCTGTGGACTTCCAGAAAGCAAATATAACATAAATCTTGAACCTGCAAAGCCTCATTGTGTGCTGACTAGCATGCATGGTGCATAATGCACATTGAAACCTGTATTTACAAAAGTTGTTTCATAAATGAAGAGGTGAAGAGACCTGATTTTTTTTTTTTTTTTTTTTCTTCACCTAAACCTTAAAATTCTGAGTTAAACTCCAATCAACTAGCACTTTAACTAATGCTGGTGAGGCAGCTTTGCTGTGGTAGATCACATAGCATTACTCTAACTGCACAAGAACTAAGGTCATTTTGAATATGTTCACACTTAAACGTACCTCCTGCTCTGAGCTTTACACAACTGTTATTAATAACATGATATTAAATCCTAACTCTCTTTCAAATGACTAAACAACCATTGTAGTGTAAATACTTTTTATCTAACTGTTCTGCTAAACTTTAAAAGAAATCATATACTTGTAATCAAAACTAAAGAACATAGGGATTTTCAAATGTAGCAGTTAAATTAGGAATCCTACTTACCAACTACAAAAATTATGTTTGTTTTCCTCAGATCTTCTGAAAAGTCTAAAATGAAAACAAAAATTTTAAGATTAAAATTAGTAGCTCTTGCCAACTAAAGAATTTTTGGTAGAATTCTTTCCACGCTGAATTGTGTAACGCTCATGTAAGGTGACTAGATTTACTTTCTGCTATAAAGCTCTGCATTCCAAAAGGAGCTATTATCCACAAGCCTATTTATCTCTGTTTCATAGGTCTCACTGCCAATATAAAAATATTTTACCTGAAAACTAGACCTTGCACATACCTGTCAGTTCTTTAAAAAAGAAGGGGGGGAAAAAAAGAGCAGCAGATGCATCTTGGTGTAATAACGTGCCTCCTGAGCCATTGCACTTTTCTCTGAATATGTTATTGCATTATAATTGCTATAGAAGTTTGTCCACATCCCATTCAGATTTTATAGTCAGTGCACTACATCTGAGATGTAGTCTTAAATTCCCCTGAGCCTCAAATTCAGCCAAATAATAATAATCTTAAATGAAATCCAGGTATTACTCTCATTTTAGCACCAAAACTACTATATGTACTACAGCTTTGCCTTTTACTGAAATTGTATTTTTTAAAAAAGCAGTTCTTTCTAGTCTGAGTCCCTGTCATCAGCCTGGTTATACCAGTACAGAAGGAGATCTTGCACCATCTGAGCCTGCTGGAATTTTATTATATCTTGACTTAATCACTTATAAGACACATTCATTTACCACACAAAATTTTGTTTTTTATTATGTGGCATGTACATCTCTTATGACATAATACCATTAGCTGTAAAAGGTTTTGATTAATCCTTTCATTCCTCTTAGACTCTTAGCAGCTCATACTTTCCACCAAGCTTTTCATAACTGCCAATTTCTGAAAACACCTATAAGATCTTTTGCTGATTAACAGTAATATTTTCTAATAATTTTGGATCCACTGGCCTAAAGAGTGTAGAAATGTCTTTTACAAGCTTTAATTTGCATTCAAAGAGAATTCACATGATAAAATCCTTGGAGACAGATCTTTCACAATATAAATAACCTGAATTAACTTTACCATCTAAGTAACTATTTAAATACAAGGGGAAATCAAAGGTTTCAAAATTAAATGGCAAATGATACTGAAAAAGAAACTCACCTCCTGTGCTCTCATAACCAGAAAAACTTGACTGATCCTCCTCCTGTTGATTGAGCAATTAACAAATTGAAATGCATATTCTGCATAGTTTGCATTTTTTCTTATATCTGCTTACATGTATATCTTAATATCTTCTCCATATTCTAATCTCTCGCTTTTAATCTATGTTGAGATATAGTTAACAATGTCACAGAAATGCTGTTAGTACTGTTTTGGCTGGTAGAACATGAGCATGGAGAACCCAAGACAACTTGAGATGATTAACTGGCCCATATTGTTTCTTGTGAAGAACAGCTCCTTCGGTGTCCAGCTGCACAGTTCCAGCATGATACGTAAACAACCAGTGTGCATGCTGGATTGTTTCTGAAGTAAATATGGTATGATAAGCTGTTAGTAGTGGAAAGACAATATTGGAGTAAGTTCTAGATGTGAGCTACAACATAAAGATGAAATTAGTCTTTGGTCTAAAACGACTTGAATGTGTTTACCTTCAGAACGCAACACAAGCTGCAAGTTGTTACAGAGGATGCTGAACTACAAAGAGGAATTACACCAGGGAAATGGGAAACTTGGGGTGGGTTTTTTTCCTGATACTTGGCCACTTAGAATTATTTTGTCACGTACTGTATAGTACAGCCAATGAGGAATTACAAGTACAGGCCAGCAAGAGTGTCAGAGTGGGAATTCTTTGCTGTTCTTATAAATCAGAATTATATATGTGCTGAATATAGTCTAGGTTATGTAGTGTGAATATACTCACACCATCAGTGTTTTAGTCTATAAAATATCAATGATAGCACTGACAATAACATGCATGTATTACATCACCAGTGTGTAATATCAGCATGGAATACATTATGCTAGTCCTCTCAAAAGGATAGGGTTATCAAGCTGTAGTTTCTTACAGTTCTGCTTCAGTATGCTGTCAGAAATAGCCACTGTCAGAAATTTGTATAGCTGCATGAATAGATGAAGTGAAACGAACACTATGGTGAATACAGCCGGTAAACCATAATTTGCAAGGCTCTTGCACTACCCTTGCAGGTTTCTCTTTGTGTTCCCATTACCAATGAAATAGAAGGACTCTTCATTAGGCTGAAGTACCACTACACTGGCTCCACAGAACACTTTAGTTTTTTGATTCACGGTAATTTTCAGCCTATTACACTGTAGCAGAAGAACTGCCATCTTAAAAAAAAAAAAAAAGGGGGGGGGGGGGCAAAATTAAAAAAGTAACTGGATCCACTAAGTTTGCAGGAGAGTATTGGGGGGGGGGGGGGGGGGGGGGAGCCACACAAAAAACCAAAAACCATTTTCAAATAAGAGATTAATCTTTCCTACAATTCAACTGACAGTATTAACCTTACATGCTTTTTCTTTGATATAATAATACAATAAAATATTTGACCCTGCAAAGGATATATTGCATATAAAAGGCCTGGGTTTAGCTTCAGCTTCTTATCATGCCTTTGAATGTTTATGGATCAAAATCATTTTACACACAAAGTTTAGAGTAAAGTTTCTTTAAAATCAAGATCACAGTATCAAGTTGATCAAATAAAAGAGGCATTATTTCTTTCAAGTACTGCTTTGTTCTCCCCTACAGCTGCAGAATGAAACTGCCTCCGTAACACTGGTGGGCTGCTCAGAGCAGCAGGTGATAATAAAGGTCAGTTTAAGTCAGGAACAGCTCTAATTTTGTAGAGCTGAAATATGTAAAAACTAGAGACAGAACTGAAGCTAAATAAGCTATAAGTTGCTTTTATTTGACCAACTATATCTGCTTTAATAGAACAACAGGTTAACTAACCAACAAGCCATGTTCACATAAGGAACAAGTGCCATGAAAAGCCATTAAAGTGAATTCTAATTACAACCCAAAGCAGATAAACAGGAAGTATGGTATTGATCAGAACCCAGAACATCAAAATAATAAATTCTGTTCTTATCTGTAACTGCTCACTTTTCAGGTGCAGAAATACTGTTTTGAAAAGAATTGTTTTTTTCTCCACTTTTTTTTTCAAAGGACATCTGTTTCTTGATTCTATAAGACAACTCAGCACAGAGCTTGATGTGAGTGGGACCACCAGCCCTGCTGAACTTCCATGACAAAATAAGCTTCCCCATATTTCAGAGAATAAGTTATTCCATAAAAACATTTTTTTCAGACACAATAGAACAGCAGCCAGCTGGAGTGTAAAGAGGTCCTGAATGCCTGGTCTCTAAGGGAGCTGTAAGAAAAGTCAGGAGGAACAAATTAGACAGTTGGGCTACAATTAATTTGGTTTTGACGACAAGGTATTCATACAGTTTTCACTATTCTACACTTAAACTTGACTTGGAACCATCTCCCTTCACCACTGTCCTCCCCATCTCCTCAAAAGTACAATGTTTTTCTGTTGATCTGGGTGAAGAGCTAGATTTGCTGTTTGTCCCTTGTAGAGAGTGACAGAGACTGCCATCCTGGTTGATACCAGTCCCCTCATATTTACATTTGACAATACCTATTTCTAATTGTGTCTTTCTAGTAAGTAGGTCTCCAAACTGTGAATGGCTTAACCTATATTGGCCTGGCAGCATTGTTCTGCCTGGTTACCAAAGTGCTTTGGAAAATAACTGTTGGATTTAGCAAGTGATCACATGAAGAAAAGTCCCACCAATTACTAAATTGCTAGTAGTATTTTACACCACACTGCCACCAGGAATACAGTGATTTAGAAGCAGAACAGTCTCTGTGTTCTTGGTATAGCTGTTTTCATTTAGTTGAAAGCCAGGTGAGAAGATTATAAACTTGTATGTACTGAGCTCTGAAGAAAGGTGGGTAGTCTGTAATTTCAGATGCCTTTAGAGCCAGGTTATAGCTACAAATATTATCTGGAAATATCAATTAGTGGGGCATAGCTGACCGTGTAACTGCTTAAACAATATCAACAGTACATTAAAATGATTGTTAAATAGAGAAGTTTGCTACCTGTAAAGAATGTCTTATCTGACATTTGCCTTTAGAGTTGGAAAATGCCGGCTTCTGACTGTATTCTGACTTCCTGTCATTTAGCTCATTATTAGTAAATATCTGACTAGTAGTAGGTACTTCATAGGTTAATGAGTTTAAGTTACTGCCTGTCATTGCTAGGTTGTGAAGTAATTTCCATAATAAAACAAACTGACAGTAAGTCACAGCATATAATAAGGAAATGATACAGAATTCTCCAGATCTTTGAGTTTTGCTACTCATTAATTAGGAGTCTTAAGTCATATCACTTTAAAAAGCAATAAAATGCCTTTTTTTTAATCTAATGATGGGACATCTTCTTCATTAGGATTTAACGACAACCGTTGTGAATGCTTGTTACCTGATGAAATGAGAAAGCTTTTCTGTTACCCATTAATAACCTGTGCTCCAGTCCTCAGGTTTTTTTGGGTTTGTTTTTTTTTTTTTTTGGTAACATAGAAAAGAAAAACAGCTCTCCCTTACCACCTTGTTGCTTGAATGCTTCAAGAAAATAGTGGTGAAAAGTGCCTGATACATTTTATTCAGACTTCTAACAGATATAACAAGAGTTCCTCCTAGAAATTTACTGAAGAGGATAAATAATCATGGATTAAGAAGAAAAGAGGCAGTAAAGTGAGACTGAATTTAAAATACAGCATGATTGTGGCCTAAAATTATACTCAGTTTTCAAGATTGAATTTGAGAATGTAAATATTCAAAGGAACACATCAGGCACAAATTATTTAAACAAATAAAAACTACATGTTTCTCTGCCTAAAAATATTTGTTGAGAATTGGACTTAAAGTGTAAGCAAAAAAAAATAGCAGCATAGACAAACATAACTTTAATACAGAATGACATAATGTAGAATGTACAGAAAAGTAGAAAGTACAGGCAAGAACTGACGATGTAGATTTCTCATGGCAATCTCATCAGCATGCCTTTGATGGCAATGTAGGTACATAACCATCAACTTCTCAGCACGCTGTAGTTGTACAATTCTCTCTTTGCTGTTGTTAGGTATGCAAAACACTTGTACTCTAGCATTTTATTTCTTCAAAGAACACTACAGTTCCACACGAATCTTCCCTGTACTTCCCTTGGGAATAGAGGTAAGGGCATTATTTCCATTTTAGCAGAGATATTAGGTGACTTGTTGATGTAAACACAGTTATATATGGAAGCAGAACTAGGTTTAGGACTTTCCACTTTCATCTCTTTAGCCTATAGTATATTTACTTTGAATTCTTAGTCCTTAATAAAGTAATATTAAATGAAATCTCAAATGTTTGTAGATGATTCTTCTACATCTACTATCCTTAAAATCAACTTTAGCTCTCAATTAAATAAACTCTCTCACTGCTTAATAATAGTTTAGGGAATCAGAAAGGAGTATGAGATGTCTGTTGAGCACTGCCTGCATATGCAATTCATCTGCTTCAGCACAGTCCAGTCTGTCACAATCTATGTGGTTTTAGAGTTTCACATGCGTTTGCAACTGGACTTAATAGGCGTATACCTAATCACAGAGGATGGTCTTTCAAATTAGAATTATGCAGCCTCTATTTACAAAAATGTAGTTATCACTGGGTGGTGTCTTTACATATATTGCAAAACGTAAAGACCCTGAGCAAGCTTTAGCTAGGCAAAGTTAAGTGGTGGAAGAAATTTGGGCTAGTCAGAGCTCAGCTGTAGAATTTGTCTTTTAAATTCCTGTTTTCTTACTGTAAGAGCGAATGTTTGGTTTTTATGAGATATGCTGGGTTAGCTTCAGGTTTTATGTATGGGCAATGGTCCCTGGGAATGGATTTTATAAGCCATACAGTCACTTGCCATTAAATTTGATTTATGATTCAAACTGCTTTTTGAGGCTGAGCTGGTTTCTGCAAGCTGAGTGTTAAAGTCTACCTCTGGAAAGCAGGGGTGGCTGTGCTTTGACCTCCTCTGTCCAGAACTAATGAATATGTGTAAATAAGATAAGAAACAGTATGAATAAATTCAGACTTCAAGGCTTTTTTCCCCCCAAAAGGCATATCTTCTTATATGGTTCATACTGCTCAGCGGAGTGGAATTATTTGTGTCAAAAAGGACTATTAGTAATTCAGATGAGAGAACGGTGCTAATGTTATTTGAGGTGCTTTTTGTTTGTTTGGAGTGCATACAACTAGAAAGTGCCAAAAAAAAAAAAAGTGTTTGTAATAGCATCTACAAAATGCTGACAGATTATTAGATTGCTATGAATCTCTTTTACTTTTGCGTTTCTAGCAAAGACAAGAATCTCTATGCCATTCTTTTAAAATAAACCTTACTATCAGTTTTGAAAATAAAACAAATTTATACCTATACAGAGGTAGAGATTAACTTGTTTTTAACACTTGTAAACCAAGATCAAGTTATCTGGCTTTTAAAGATAGGCAAGATTTTTTTCAAATTTTTCATTCTTGTTCTTCAATAGCATAAAGAAGAGTACCTACCAGTAGTTTAGAGGGGAAAAATAAAAATCTGTTTGCTATAGTGTGTGGGGGTTGGGATTTTTTTGAAGTTCTATAGGGTTTTTTTTTTTAAATGACAATGAATATATGTCATTATTAAGCATGAAAATGAAAGCAAAATTTATTTAGTTTCATATTGATTTCCAGACACTAGAAAACTGGAAAAAAATTCAAAGAAATTAACTTTTAAGGGCAAACTTGCATACCTTGGTTGGTAATAAGAACACCCCTCCCAGCATGGTAGCAGCATTTTGCATGATCAGAGCAGCATAAGAGTGTTCTGGTAAACCAAACACTTTGTTTGCAATTTTTATATTGGATTTTAAAGGCTGAGTTAGAGGGGACAGCATTGTATCTAACTTGAAGAAGAACTGGGGCTTGATTTATTTTTATTTTTTTTTTAAATATCTTTGTGTTTTGAAGACACTTGAGACACTCAACACCCATAGTTATTATCTATTGCTCATTTTAAAATACTTCTGTCACATATAGTATTCAGTTACTTTTCAGTAGTTCTATATTTATAGAAAGTTCCCAGTGCCTACAAAATTCTTCCCAGAAGTTGTCACTATTTTTCCTTTAGCATTCTTCTTTTCTGTAAATAGCCCTCTCTCCTTAAATTATTCTCCTCTATGTGGAGTATTTATGCTGCTTGGTATAAATTCTCGCAGGTGCTTTTTGTTACATCAAGCCAATGCAGCAGGGGACCTTCCAGTGCATTCAAACTGCAAACTCAGTGCTGCTTAGCTCCTTTTCTTAGACTGTTAATGACAACGCTAATGAATGGATCCCTCAAATCATACACCATTGGCACTATATGCAGTCTCTCTGCCCTGAATGATTACTTTGCCTTCTGAGGGCTGGAATTCAGTGGTTTGGGTTGTTTGGTTGTTTGTTTTGTTTTTGGTTTTTTTTTTTTTAACTTTAGATGAAAAATGCTTTTCTGCAGGCAAGTCTCAACTTCCAAAAAGAAAAAAAGATACCAATGCTTTGATAAGATTCAGTTGTGGTGGAACTCGGTAATGGCTTCTCTTGGAAGAACTTAAAGGCCAAGGTGTTACTTTCCATAGATAACCTAGAAAATGTTATGCTTCTGCTTCCATGCATCACCATGGTACCACCCATTTATTTTGTTAACATGAGCTCCATTACTTTATGAAAATCAAATTCAATGACAGGTGCAGTAACCTGTAAGTAGTAATCTGTCATTAATTTTAAAGATTTGTTACAGGATTTCAAACTGTCTTTAGGAATATAAATAGCAAAGGAGTCAAGGGCAGAATGTAACTTTCACTTCTAATTTCAATTTTCTAAGGACATTTAATTTTCTTTAACATACAGGTATTTTATTTCCTTCTTTAAGATGAAAGTATTTGTCCTCTATCATATATGTCTACAAAGGGCAGTATGCTCAAAAATGTCTTTTATCTCACCTGCTCCCCTTCCAAGCTCTTTCTAGCCCAAACCCAAGATTCTGTTTAGTAATGTGTTTGATATAAAGCTCTGTTCTTTACCTTACCAGTCATAATTTAGCACTGCCAGTGAAAAAAGAGAGGTAGTCTAGTTTCAGGATGGCACCACAAAAATGAGTAGATGCCTTTCCCTTGTGTGGCAGATGATCAGGTCTTGAGACAGCGAGTAAAGACTGCTGGCATTGCTATGCCCTGATCACATTAGCCACATCTACAAAAAAGACGTATGTACAGATACATAATTTACAGACACATGATACACAGGATTGCAGCAGAGAGAAAGAGGGAAGAAATGTAGACCCAGGAAATGTAGCTAATGAGAACAGACCTCTTAAAATATGGAAGTAGAGCATCGTCTGAAAGATCTTGGCATAGAGAAAGACAAGAATAGGGTGTTGTAAAAATAAGACCAGCGTATGGCCTCAGATCCTATGATTTGCTGTTATTAAGATAAAAGTTGTTCAAATTTTATGTTGTAAAGACCTTCTCTGCTTAACGTTTCACCAAGCATATTCTAGGTTACTAAAACACCTATTTATGTTTTATTAGGTAGTTTTATAACTTTCAATAAGGAACTCTTACAGTTTTTATAAAGAACTTCTCTGTTAAGAAGGAATTTAATGATGGGAAGAAACAGTCCCCTGATCTGAGATGCACTACTGTGAAGGAATTCTAAAACTAGGCCACTTCCCACTCCTTATGACTGATATTTAAGCCCAAATTGACTGAAGTTGACTGCGCGATCATGGGATACATAAGGAGTAAAAAGACACCAAATAGGAAACATATGGCCTCCTGAAAATACATAGAGGATTTTTTTAAGTGTTTCCAATGTACCCAGAGAAACCACTCTTCTGCTTCAATACAATACAAATAAGTTATTTAAAGAGCAGTTTTGTATCCCATATAGTAAAACAGCATCCTTGCAATGATGACAGTTTAATATGTAAATGTAAAAATCTACAGTATATACTTTGACAGTGATTAAGAAATATTAATATGTTTTATAAAAAGCTGTTTCTTCTTCAATGCTTTAAAATATAGAAATTGTTGCTACAAATATTTTTAAGAAAGGGCTTTGGCAGCTGTCTTTAGTGATGCTGGGCTATGTGAACAGAACTCATGCACAGCCCTGAGTAAGGTGTCTAAATCTAGGAGGCGGGGGGGGGATTTAAAATACACCTTTGCATTTCATTATCAGCTTTAGGTGCAATATGAAATGTTCTGATATGGATCCTATTTGCATCAACTGTGTGGGATGCCTGATATTTCCCAAGAATCATGCAGGTTCTCTGGGCTGTAAAGGTGGCCATGCAAAAAGCAGAACTCATAAATTTAGCTGCAAAGTTATATTTTGTGCATGAAAGGATGAGGCCTCAGTTTGCCAGTGGAGGGGCAAGCTGGTATGACGAAAGGACGTACAGTACCATAGTGCTACTGCCTAGAAAAATGAGGGTGAGATACTGTAAATTGTAACGCGTTTTTCTACAGACACCTTCCACAACCCACAGAGAAGAGCTTCCTAAGTTACTGCAAAGGTATTCAGTGGAGCGTAAATGCAGCACATCTTGAAGAATGATGCTGTCGCTGTTGTTTAAATCTTGAGTAACTCACATGAGCTCACCATCCTTGTAACCGAGTCCTCGTGCCCTGTACTGCTCACCAGAGCTGCAGGCAGCAACTTTTGGTTCAAAATCACAAAAGAAATGGGGATGCAAAGACTTCATCTAACCTTGGCAGTTCTGTCCCCCCTAATGTATGCATCATCAGAAAGTAAATCCAAATAATGTCTGTGAAAGGAGGAGCAAATAACTGTTTCTGGCATTCCAAAGAAAAAAATACAGATTGAGTCTACGGCAATTTTTCTTGCCTGTTTCGCCATGGTTTGCATGGGGGAAAACAGGGCACTAGGCTTTCTTTTACGTGCCTTTACTACAGTGTACAATGGTGATTTTGAAAGAGAAAAATAATTCTTCAGGCTTACAAAATGATATAGAAGCACCAAAATACACTTGGTTTGAGCTTATTAAGGGAGCACTTTGTAACCGGCAAACTGTAGTACTTTGTTTCTAGAACTAAGCATTTAATAGGACAGTTTCCATGGCAACTTGAACTGAACAGATTGTTCATTGACTTCAGTACATTTCTATTAAACATCTTTTCTCTGTAGTTAGGCCTGCCTCTCCAGCTCTTTCATCTCTTTGGATGCTTATGCATTATCTCCTTTTGCAGATATCCTTAAACTAGATTGGACTCCACCTTTCTGTGCTCTTTAACAAAAACAAATGTTGAGGGAACAGAGTTTCACAATGATTCTCTGAGTTTCCTAGAGTCCATTTTCTTTTCTATCTCATACTCCTGTTTTAATCAGTTTCCCTGTAGAACCGGAATCTGTAATTCAAATTGATACTGCTGCCTATCAGCGAAAGAGAAATGGACACTGTAGAAATGTTCAGCATTAAAAGCCCAAATGGCTTCTGGGTACTCTTGGTCATTTTACTAAGACCTGTAATGATTAATGCTGTGCAGCATATACAAATAAAACTGCTGTTATACCAGGAGTTCCTTATGTTCTCAAGTAAAGAGAAAGCACATGATTAATATAGTGCATTCTAGATCTGACCCCTTAAATAATTTAATCAATGTTTATCTAATTTTGAAAGGTAGCTTTAGAAGTCCCAGCGAAAATTTCTCCTGCTAATGGAGATGTGCAATTTGCTCTTTGTCGTATTGTAATGTCAACCCCTGGAGCACTGTGTCTGAAGGGTTAAATAAATTACTTCAATTGAATCCTTGATGTAGAGAAAATGGAGTCAAAACACAGTGACAACTGATATGAAACACAGTAAATGAAGGAAAATGGTCTTTGGTTTAATCCACAGATCTTTAGTTAAATGAGGCTTTCAATTTGCTGTTGCCCATCAGTTTTAGGAATATTGGTGTTCTGCATTGAAAAGACTTTCAGGGTGTTTTCATTATCTCTCTTGAATATTTAAGTTTCAAGCTATGATAACCAGTCAGGCTGGAAATATTGTTATAGTCTTGGTAGCAATGGTGTCTGTTTTTCATCAGTTCGCTTAAAGCTTCCTCCTGCTCCCCTAAAGCCTAGATTCGTATGTGCTCTGGGTGGGAAATGACAGCGAGCTGTAAGAACTGTCACTACATGGCAACAACTTTTAATCAAGAGCTTGTTTCCTCTCGTTAGAATGAGAGTAAGTCTCTTTGAGGGCTTTTTTCCTCCACTTCATTTTGGTTTTGCTGCTTGCTTTTCAAGTGAGCTGTCACATTTTCTAATTATAAAACATTCTGCACTTGCAGCAAAGATTGGGTTATGCAATTTTCTTAATTCAATAGATTGCTTGTCACTGCTGAACAGAAAACCTTTTATTATCTTTCAGTCTTTTTTACATCTACTTTTCCTAGGTCTTTGACACACTTGGGGGGGGGGGGGGGGGGGAGGCAATCTCTCCTTTGCATGAGCCATTGCATAAGTAAATGCAGTCTGACACTGGAAGGACATGGAAATGCCTCAGTTAAGAACTGGCAGCTTCCTTTGAGGAGTAAAAATGTGTTTCCACGTTTTGCAGATGTTCAATATATTCCCCCACCTCCAAATATTAGAAGAGGCTAAGTATATTTTTAAGGTTTTTACTTGAAGTTTACCTGATTTTCACGTTTCCTAAATTTTCAAGTTATCAATTCTATAAGCACTTGCCCAGGAGTGTATTCACTCTACAGTTGTTTGACTGTATGTTTTAACTTTTTCTCTAATTAGTCTAAATATTCCTCAGACTAGCTAAGGTTGTCTTGAAAGCCTTGTTTTCACAAGAAAATAATTGGATGCTCTTTTCTTCTGGAGCCCTTTGATAGGATTCACTGATGCCAATTTTTCAATACTCCCTTTTGGCCTGATTGCACTTGAAATAAGCCAAATGGTAGGTTTCCAATTAAAAATCCAATTCTTAAAGATAAAACTTGTCTGGTCTCTGGAAACAAGTGGCATTATATTGACAGCCTCTCTGGCAAAGTTGAGAAATTGAATGGCGGGTATAAATGAACACAGTGAGCAGTGAAAACCTGTATCACACTTGAGAGCATTCCAGCAGCAAAAGACGATCCTTATTAAACCAGATGCTAGCCGTGACAGTGAGTTCTGCAAATTGAGAATATTCTATAAAGCACAGGTCTTCCCTCATTAGAAGCTATGCTGTTGCACCCAAAAATGAGTGGCCCAAAACATATTCCTGATGTCTTAATATGGATGAAAATATCTGAAATTTATCAGTTTACTGTGCTTTTTATGTTTTTCAATCAAGTCATGAGCAGTGTAATCATTACTCCAGAAAATGCTATAAAGATTGCTGCCACGTGAAACTTTGGCTGATTCTTCCACAAGGCATTCTCAATGAGAGGTACTGTCTGGTTTGGTTTTGTTTTGTTTTGGCAGGTTGTTTGTTTGGGCTTTTTTTTTTTTTTTTTTGGAAGAATATCTTTTGAGAAGTCATTCTAAAAACCTAGATTATTCCTTCTGTAATACAGGATCTGACAGCTACATATCTGAGAAACCGAAAAATAGTTATTAGTGATTTGGAGAAAAAAATTGTTTGGTTGGTTTTTTTTGTTTGTTTTTTTTAAATCGTGTGTATTTCCCTCCTGTCTTTCAATGCTGTAGGGACTTACTGATGACAAGTGTTCTAGTTCTTGAAGCATTCGCACATAGCTGGTAGAAAACAATCAGCTTACTTTTAATTTAGTTACATAAATGTAATTGAACGTTCATTTATAAAATGTACAATATGAAGCTCAAGCTTTTTCTGGGTTATTTTTAATTCAATTTCCCTCTGTACTCCTCCAGAAAAGCCAGATCTTAGCCTGCATTAGCATTGCTTTGCACTTTTTCAGCAACAGGTACCAAGTGTTTCTCGAAGCACTTCGCTGTATTTTGGAGCACTCCTAGATGAGCTGATGACTATGTCGGTAGTTGGAACCACACCACTCATTCTCCTTGCTCCTGCCTGCCAGTAAGAGAGGTTATTCTGGAAGAAGTAGCGTACATCTGAAGAACTCGATACTTCTCTGTTGGCTTAGTTTACACTGGAGATTTTCTTGGCTCATTCCGAGAATGAGAAAATGCAAAGGTATCTGTGTATGTCCATTTCAGCTCTGCCAAGTGATACTCATTCCCAGCTGTGGCTTTGTCTTCAATACATGTTGTGTACTGCTCTAACCCTCAGCTCCTCTTGTTCAGTGACTACCAAGATGTTCTGCTGAAATTCAGCCGTTTTTAGCAGCTCAGCTGTGTAAGGTTGCTTAGAAACCAGCCTTCTTATCCCCCACATTCTCATGACAGATTTCCTATGCAATAACAACACTGCATGACACATTTGTATCCAGACATGCATTCCTTTTCCACTTGAGATTCTCTAAGTAAAGGTTGTTGGTGCTTTGTGCAATTCATAAACAGCATGTGGTAAATCACTGGAGTATTAAATCACTGCCACAGTCAAAATGAGCTCAAGCTTCAAACGCGAGCAGTTCCTCACTCCTGAATTTAGTTATTGATCTTTTCTTCCTGAGAGTAATTTCTAATTTTGTTTTTCAGACTGGGTAGCTAGATGGTATTATGGCTTCATGGTAATCTCCACTCCCTTCTTTGCTTCTGTATATAATACTTGCTTGCACCATTTCAAAATTTAGATGGTAAGGGCTTTTGGTTGCGATTGTTTTCTCCTTTGTATTTTCTTTATATTTGTACAAGGCATCTCATATGAACTGGGTATAAAAATATTTATTAGTAATAGAAATATTTATGTTTTTTAAAATTACACTAATAAGTATCAAAGATATCAACTTGCAGTTGAAGAGATTCATTGCCAGCCACTTCAAATTTATCTCTGTCTTTGACTGAAGGGTTTTTAGCACTGCTTTTACTTCATTTCTCCTTCTCTGTTTGATAACAGTATTACACTCTTGCCAGAATGGCAATGTGTCGGTCTGGCAAAATAATGAGAAAAGCTAACCGCCACATCTGGCAGAAAGAATATTTGCTAGGGACAAAGACAATAAGGTCCCATTGTAGTCGTTTTGGTTAGTGTCACGTAAGAACCACAAGCAACTTCATTCAAAACTACAGTCTGTGCTTTTATGGACTGTGCAATGTATCATTAGGGAACCATATAGTTTGAAATTATAAATTAGTATAATTTTCATATATTTCTTTCTGTTACTTTTACTTTGTAACTATAAAACTTGTGCTTATTATTTGAACAGCATTTCAAACATTATGAACAAAGAGTATAATTTCTTCAGCATTCATACTCTGCCAAAGGAATGTATTTAGAATGTCATTAAAATCCAAAATTTAACAGCAACATAATCCAAACATGATTTAAATATACATTCTACTTTATAGGGCATAAAGGCCTAAACCCTGCAGTAAAGAAGTAGTACAGTCAAGACAAAGATGATGAGAAACTTAAGAGAGTTTCCTGGGGTAGAGAATGTTTTAAAGAAGGATTTATGAAAGAACGGTATTTAAAATGGGATTTGGAGACAGAGGCGAGCTGTCTGCTTCAAAAAAAAGCCAAACTGAAATAACTGAGCCAAAAAGAACAGTAAAAGGATCAGAAATCAACAGAAATGAATAGGGCTAGAATACATAACATCTTGCAGGTGAGGATAAAGTGTTGCACTGAATACTGTGAAAGAAAACCAATGAATGAACAGATGATACTGAATGAAAATTCAGTTTTGTTGGTCCTGATTTTGTCACTAGCTTTAAAATTTCACAAGAAAAGATGTTTTGCGAATAATGAGGAAAGAGGTGAGAACATTCGCAATTGCATTTAGTTGAATGATAACAGAAACACAAAATAACATTCTTTGCCAAGCTGCTCACAAATCTAGAGAAGTGTTTGTGGTATTTGTGAAGAAAATGCAAGCAGAGCCGTGCAAAAGTGAAAGGCAGAAAGTAAAACATACAAAAACACCAGCCTTAAATATGGCAGTGTGATAGGCAGATGGCTTTAAAAATATTTTTTTAATTTTAAGTTATTTTTTTAATGATTATCCACAACACATTAACGAGAACAATAACGCTTATCCTTAGCACAGTATCCAAGCCACAGGAACCTCCTGTGTTTCAGTTTGTGCACACTGCCTCTTGTCCTGTCATTGGGCACCACTGAAAAGAGCCTGGCTCCATCTTCTTTGCACCTTCCCTTCAGATTTCTATACACATTGATGAGATCCCCCCTGAGCCTTCTGTTTTCCCAGCTGAGCACTCCCAGCTCTCTCAGCCTTTCCTTGTAGGAGAGATGGCCTAGTCCCTTAACCATCTTAGTGGCCGACTCTTAAGTAGCTCCATATGTTATATCGGTGAGCCCAGAACCGGGCACAGTACTCCAGATGTGGCCTTACCACTGCTGAGGTGAAGATTAGAGGGGAAAGACATATACAACCTTTTTCCCCCCCTCAAACTTTCTTTCTTCCTATGTACAAGGAAAACACCACCAAAATTTAGTTTAGATGTGGACAGAATAGCATCAGTAGAAAGGCTGGTTTCAACACACTGTAAGCATTTGTTGTTGTTTTATTCTTAAAAGCACTTTTCTTTTTCAAGGGGAGAATGTTTGATTTGGTTTTAGTTACATTTCACACTTTTTGTACTTTCATGCTTCTCTTTTGAAAAATGTTTTACTCCCTCTTCTTAAATATACAGTAGACTTACAGTGCATTCCAACAATTCTATTTGCCATGTTTGCCAACATTTTAAAATTTATGGAGGAAACTCAGCAGTGTACAGTAATAGAAGATATGGACTCTTAATACCACAATAATATTCACTCTTTTCATATAACCAGAAAGCAACCTCTGTGTATCACAAATTTACTTATACTGCACTTTAAAAGCCTTTTGGCTTAGGTACCCTTAAAGTTCTGCCACCTTGTTCAGACAAATCGTATAGCACAGTACGTACATAAACTAGAAGACTGTCTAGAGAGAGGCCATATAACATAAAGTTACCTGGTCTTCAAAGTCAAATTCTGTATAATCAGGATCTCTAGAATCCATAATCAGACTGCACTGAAGTTCATTTGGCCCTGAAATAAGGAAAGAAAATCAGACTTCAGAAATGGATTGGAAATTTTCACTTTGTGATGGAACACTATATTCCCAATTTTCTGTATGTACGCAAAAACTGTGATCCAAGGAACCATTCAGATGTGCTAGAGTATCCGGATGAATGCTGTTCCATCAACAAAGCCTTCAGAGCATCCATAAAAGCTACCACAACTCTTAATAAGGAATGGTTACAATAAATGAATTGTTTCAGCTAGATTGCAAATTCCTTGGGCAGGGTGTTCTGTGTGCCATGACTTGCAATTGCAAAATTGCCACAGGGATTTTGGCTCGGGGGAGAATACAAACCATGTTTAGGAAAGAGAAAGGAGATACTGACTAATTGGTGATTAGCACATCAGGATCCTGGAGTGATGTTGATGGGGGACCAAAGCAGCATGCTTCCAGCAGCAGCAGTCCCCATTCCTACCCTACCCCTTTCCAAGGCAACAGTGTGGCTCTGTCCCTTCTCCCTGTCATCTTCGTGTGGCAGGATCAGCAAGTCATGCAGTTTCCTGCACTTGGGATGACAAAATTCTGTTGCTGAGAAGCCTTGACCGGGGTGAGCTTTACAGTTTAGCTTCAGCTGAACTGCTGAAGGTGCCGGATAACAGAAACTGGGCTTGGTATTTCAAGAAGTCATGTAGGGGAGCAGTCATTGCTAAACCAGAATGGGAGGATAAACCACCAATCATTTTTCTATATAAACACAGGGTGTAGCATGGATATCATATTCTGGCATTATCACCCCATTCAGATAATCTCACTCCAGGGCAATGAGGAAGCAGTCAGTCTCCTGTGCCCTCCAGATGGTGCAGCCCTAAACCCAATCCTGCGCATATTCAACACACATTAAAATGTCAATAGGTGTGTGACTACAGGAGTATTTTTCACAGTAGTATTAAAATGAGAATAACCAAAATGATGTAATGACACACAGAGATCTAAAAATTGTAACCAGCCAGTAGCCACAGGTGAGTCCAATCACTCTCTTCATGTGGGGAGCAACAGGTAACACCAGGGGAAGTATAAGATGTGCTCTGTTTTGTGCCCTCATGTCCGCAGTCAGATAAGATCACTGATGAGGAAAACGACTCCCTCCCGCCTGGGTTACAGGTGTCTCTACCTGGCATGATGTTCCTGCAAGCAGTGGCATTGAGGATACATAGTTTTAAGACTATTGCTGACCTGGAGTTGTTTTCTTACCATTAGAGATGTTTGTATGGGTGGCTCTCTGTAACAAGCACTATCAATAACAGATTTCGCAGTTCAATTTGTGCCAGATGCATTTACGTATTATCTGCTTTGGTTTGCTTTTAAAGTTTACATAGTAATAATCTGTGTAGGTGGTGAACTAAATAAACATCACTAAGAGAACAAAGGAGAGGAACTGGATGTCATGATGACTAAAACCATAACTGCTTGGTAGAGACGATGATTCCAGGGTGTCTTAATTCGCTATCCATATTACAGTTGCTGCCAAATTCATCTTTGATGCAACCCTTTGGGCTACGTAAAAGATACCAGGGAAAGACTTGGGTCTACCATCTGCTGGTGTTTTTGGTTTTTGTTTTGTTTTGTCTTTTTTCCCCCCTAATGTTCATGTATACTTTATCAGATTGCTATAAAAAAAACCCCAAACCAGAAAGGGATTATACTCTTGCTACCGTAGAATGTCACATGTATATATGCAGCATGTTCTCTGGCATATACACTTTATGGTCTCTTGAAAATACCCATCTGTGAAAGATATAGGCAACCAAATAGATTTACAACTGCTGAGAGAATCTTACTTTTTTTTATTTATTCTACACAGCTGACATCTCACTCTTACCATTGTGTCATTGTTGATAATATAATTTAACTAAGCCTCAGTTATCACTAGCATTGGCCTACCTTGACACATCAATCACTTTTAAAGGCACTTGTGTGCAAGTATTTGATTAACGGTCACTTAACTACCAAAAGTAGTATGTATCCTTAGCTAGAAACCTTAATATGAAATATGGTGCTGCGAACTTAAAGGTCAGGCTGAAAATGAATACTTATGCATAATGTATCTGAAGTGATAACAGCCATATAATTTTAATATGGTCAAGCGTCTTAAAGCCTTTTTTCTTGAACTAGGACACCAGTTTCCTTGGGGAAGCACAGCTCCTTTCTGGGTATATTCAAGGAAGGTCAGGAAAATTGAAAATATGTGTCTTGTCTTTGTTAGTTCAATGAAAACTAACAAAATCCAAAATCTATCACTGAACAGTATACAAACTTCTCTATCCTTCTCAAATTGCCTAAAGCAAACCTACCAGAAATGAACTGAAGCAAATGACTACTCCCAAGACAAGATATAGGAACGAGGGGATGTATAAGAGTACTTGTGTTATCCCTGGTGCAGTATGGATAAGCATGAGGAGTTTGCTGTCCTCCAGCTCAGTTTGTTGCTGGAGGGAGCATATTTTGCTGAGTTTGGACTAAATCTTGCTAAAACAGGTCTTCTAGGGGAGGACAACAGGCTCACTAGCTAATTGCTAGTACGTGTGGCAGTAGAAGCGTACCAGACAGCCACGTTGCAAGGTACTGGGAGTCAGTAATTTTGGTGGTAGGCAAAGCTACTGACAAGGCTAAAGCCAAGGGGAGAGTGTTAGAAAAAGTGGATAACTCAAAACTCAGCTCAGGTTTTCTAACACCAAGTTTGAATCAGCAACATTTTATGTAAAACTTGTGGCAATGTTCAGCTATTAAAGGACAAACACAAAATGTTGGCTTAAGGAAAAGAGGAGGATTGGTTAAAGCGTTTGGAAGCAAGCATGCCCTGCTGCTTTCAATGAGTCTGCAGGCTGCACATCTCATGCTCTGACAACAAGCTCATCATAAGTAAGTTTCATTGCCTTTTCTAAGTTGTGTTGTTTTTCCTTTGATAAGTTGGTACACTGAGAACTAGGCTATAATACTTGTTTACCATTAGGAAAGTCTCACAGTCTGAATTGTCCAAATTCGTTTTGAAGGGATGCCCCATTCCACCAGATAATCTCAGCTCTTGGTTAACTTAGAGCCCTCGTGTGCTTATATGAACCTATTGCAAACAATCTGAGTAACTGTATCAATTTCAAAATACGAAACTCAATAGTTAAAAAAAGAAAATGCATGAAAGCTCTACTGCCATGGAGCAATAGCTTGCAACCACCTGATCTGAAAAGGTACACCTATGACTTAAAATATGCTTCCTCAATTTCAGTGTGTGCATAAAGTTGAGGTAACGGAAACCTGGTCATTTTCCTGTGCCCTGTGTTTTCCTTAGGGGAAAAAAGAGAGAGGATTTTATTAGGCATAGTACTGCACAATTAAAAAATAAATCAGTTGGAAGTTTTTATTAAATCCCTGTTAACTGAATAATCAGCTCTCCAGGGAGGAGCAGGCTGCTGAAAAAAGAAACAGCAGATCAGCTAGAATGCATTCCCTTTTTTTGCTAGGCTGTGTATCTTGACACTGAAGGCATCATTCATAGAGATTTGTCTTGCTAGGAGCCCAAGAGGATCCAATGATACAGCACTGAGGGACAAGTTGAATTAATGGGTGGCTGCAGTTCTACAAGGGTGTGCTGACAGGAGCTATCCCTGCCAGGTCGGACAGGCAGGGAGAATGACTCCTCTGCCCCTGGAGGGGTGCGGGGCCGTGCTCAGTCGCTTCCTTCGCCATGAGGCTGTACTTTTAAATTTTATGCTGTATTTTACATGTTGTTTGTTGCTCCTAAGCTGAGTTGCACAGGATTGGTCATGGAAAGCTGAGAGGGTATGGCTGTTATGGACAGGTGTTGATTCCTACCACAGAAATGCACCCCGGAACCCAGGGCATCATGGCTGAAAATGCCTCTGGTCCTATAAAACATTTCAGTGTTCTGAGCCTGGGTGCGTGTCACTTTCTCTGAGAGTGTGTTCATCCTTAAGTTTTCATGAATGCAAATGTCAAGCGTTGCTTTTTCACAGTTCACTAAATTCATTTATACAATGAAACTAAATTGTACTGATCTGTCTAAATTTATCTGCCGCTGATTTAACTTCCCATTACAAGGTAGCTATACCCCATCATGTGAGTTAATTAAGTCTGCTTCTTGGACCGTTTGTGTTTTGGCAAATCAGCTAATGTATTTCCAATCCTTGCTTAAATCCGTTACTTATTTCAAATCCTGGTAGCAATTCTACTCAATATGGTTCATTGGCTCCAATATGCCCATACTCATATTTTAACAACTACAGTATTTGCACTGTTCAACACCGACTGTCATAAAAGTAATCTAAGACTATCCTGTGAAATATGTTCCTTCTCTTAATAGCATGTTTAAGCTTAACAAAATAAAAATGTCTTTTTGTGTTATGGAACATGCTCTGAAGCACCGTTTAATAACTCAATTAATACATGTTGCATATAACCACTTGGGCAAGACAAATGCTTAGAAGATAAATTTCAAGTGGAATACAACAGAAATAATTTACTGAAGGACTGATTAGCATTAGAATGATTACATTTTAATTTTGCTCTCAGTAAGATGTTTCTAATACAAATTTTATTGCAATCTTACACTGTTGAGTTTCATGACAGGTTGTTGCTCCTAGCAACAGTCTTAATATGTCATAGAAGGCAACAGTGAGGAAACTGTATTTTAATCTATAAAAATATTCAGTTGTTTTCTTTCAGCCTATATTGTTACACAGTTGATTACAACGGGATTTTAAAGGTACAACATATGAATTAGATTGATGTGAAGGCATGAAAGTATTAGAATGTTTACATAAGCCACCAGGAACCAAAATATCTTGCAATACCACTAACAAGATTAAAAGACAAAAAGTGAGATCAAGGCAATACTGGAATTACAACCTCTAGAAATTAAATATCTGGTCTCGTAGGATCTCTAGAAATCCTACTTCACATTTCCTTACTATTATTGGTCCTCAGGTTAGGCACCAATTAGATGATTGTGGCATGGCTTCTGATGAAGCTCATAGCTCTCCAATTATTTTGGTGAGGAATTTATTAAGTAGATCAGCCTTTCACGGAACTGACTGGAACTTATCCAGAATCACAACCAGTTGGTGCAAATTGTTTAGCTTTTGTCAATCTGTTTGTCAGAGCTAGCACCTTTATGCCACTTCTTTCCTCCTCTTGCTATTCAGTACTTAGCTCATTTAATTAGGGAATCCACAGGTAATTATCAATACAATGCTATGCAGTGGGAATGCCATTTTAGGTTTGGAATCAACCTCTTGCCTTTAGGAATAAGGCTAAGCACAAAAGAGGTAAGTGTGCCACTTAACGGGGAAAGCTAGTAGTCTTTATTCTTGTGTGCATCTTATCTCGAAGCTTGACCACTGGAAACCTGGTTTTTTTTTTTTAGCTAATGCACTTTTTATCATTCTCAACCTCCCCACCCCCTCGCCTTGATAATTCATCTTTATCTCACTTTGAACATTATCAAAAATAGCCTTATGGGTGGGGTTTGTAGACTAGCTAGCTTGGAACCCCCTTTCAAATCTTCAAAATATGACCTAATCTTTCTTCTGAAGCACTGCTCTTTGCAAATGTCTTGCTAGTAGAAAAAAGTAATCCCCCCTTTGTCAAAAAGAGATAATAGATGTATTGCTACTACTAGACTTCATTGTGCTTCATCAATTCCTCCTTCCTTGGCAGCTCCCAGATGATTGTTCACAATTACAAATAACTGAAGCTACCCTGTCTGCCAATTTATGCCATGTGAGTTTTCCCTTAAACAGAGGAGAGATCAGATACACCATTTTCTCTACTATACATATCTAATCTTTGTTTTAATAAAGCTAGTAAATTTTACAGAAAAATATTTCACACAAAGAACTTTCTTTTTGTGTGCTGTTTCACAAGACATTTATGACCTCATCTACCTATATAACCCTCATGGTCTACTTGGAAGGCAGCCAGGGATGCCATCTGTAAAAAGAAAAAGTTGTGAAGTTACCAAGGAATATTTTCCTGTTCCCCTCAAGCAAAATATTTCTGACAGATGTTATGGATTTTCAGTGCTTTGATTTTTAGCTTCAGTTCTTTGGCAGTCCTTTGTCCCTCAAAGGCTTTTTCTTTGAAGACATTCAAGCCTCAGTAAGCACAAGTAATAAATATATAAATAAATAAAACCCCCAAACGCCTGACATATTCACACACAGTTTGAGAATTAGTACCAATTATTAGGGAGGAAGTGTGATCTCATAGGACTGGTTTTCTGGTGAACACTGAGGCATTATCTGGAACTGAAACAGCTGGCAACTGGAATCGATCCACTTATAAAGTTTTTGTATTAATGATATAGTTGTTTAGGTGGACTATCCATAGTATTTTAAGGTGAGCTTGTATATAAACAAAAGGTTGGGTGGGTTGTATGAAGTTTCCAAGTGCAAAGAGATTTTTATGCCCTTCGTTGTGCAAATGTTTGAAGGTCGGTCAAGACTTTGCTACAGTACATACATCCATACTTGAGGAATATGAAAAAGGCATTGCACCAATGACAAATGCAGTATAAAAAACGTGGTTCTTTAAATCTTACATTAACTCACCTGCTGCAGCCTCTTTGTTTGCAAATAGTTTATTGTCAACTGCCGAACTTATGTCAAAGAACACTTCTTCTTCATCTCTGTCTGCATCAAACTATTAAAAAAAAAAAAAAAAAAGGGAAAAAAAGTTGGCAATCACACTGCTTACTACTTGGCTGAACATCAACATGTAACATGAATTCTCATCCCAAGCCTTCTTGATAGGAACCTTTCTATTTTTCTGTGTGCTGCCCATTGCTTTAGGTATGAATCATTTTAATTTTGACTGAAAACTAAATCAATTTTGTAAACCATTTTGCCTATTTTTAATAGCTTGTCAGGAACAGAAGCTACGGTAAAATTGACTTGCTCTCAGAGAATGAGGTTCCAAAGCAGAAAGTATAGCTAGTAATGCATATTACTTTTTCAGCCATTGGATGGTTGAAACAAATGACAGCATACAGACCAGAAATGTGATTACTTTATTGTCACTTCTTTTCAGAGATTGGCATAATTAACTATTTAATTTGCAAGTGAAAAATTTTCAGCAACTTCTGAGTTGTCTGAAACCAATTTTTGTGATGTGGATGCATGTACGATTCCTTCAACTAGTTGAGCAACATTTTTAGGAAAAAGTAAAGTATTTTTGAAAGTCCCCTATTCTATAGAAAAGAAAGCTTTCCTTGCTCCCACACTAGCAGCAAGTGTATTGGCCCAGTGATAAATTAATAAAATGAGGAAAGCAAAGCTCCTTTAAAATGGCAAATAATTAATTTCTTACCATTTTAAACTTTTTTCATTTATTCTGTCTTTTGCCTGAATTTTGATACTGATTCTCCCAAGTTTTTTTCTCAGCTCTGTCTGACAGGTTCTTTTTATGGCCAGATGACATGCTTGACAGTGGGTTTGTGTTTTTTCTTATCATATTTATCAAGCTTCATTCATTTAGATTATCACTTATTGAGGCTTTCTTTGGGGGAAAAGAAAGGATATTTTATTACTGTTGCTGTGGATTTTTTCTTATTTCTTGAAGTGAGGCCAGGTACATTACTATGGAAAAAGGGGATACTGTAACCTCAAGGTACAGGAGCAAGCAAATAATGGTCACATCAGATGACTGTCATTCAGTGCATGCCCCCTGTATGAGAGTCACTATTTTCAATCATTCTTTATCTTCAGTGTAATATGTTTCAGGATGCAGAATGAACCCCAGCATTACACTAGCAATTGCAAGCTCATGAACTTCAATGGGCTCTTTCTTCCAAGTACAAGACTGTTGAGCATCTTTTCAGGTGTCTCACCCAATACCTGCCTCTCTCACGGTAAAAATAATAGGCAGGGAAAAGCCTTGGAGAGAGAAGTTCAAACCCTACTATGAACTTTGCTGCAGAATCTAACATTTCTAGAGATGAAGTTGTTTTCCAAATATCTATCACAGAACAAAGCATGATACTTAATGAGTTAATTTTAGAGAGATACTGAATTGCTTGTCTAACACCCACCCTTGCAAAATCAGTATCACTCTTTTCATTATGCTTTATGATGACTTCTGTATTATCTATATTACTTAAGCTGTTCTGTCACTGGTAATGAAATTTGCTTTCTTATGGAATTTTCCATCAGCACCTCAAGATAAACTCAGAGGCAAATATCAGCCCAAGAATAATTATTTAGAGTGGCAGGTGTCAGAAATAGTTCAAAAATAGGGAAAGAACATTAAAGAGACAAAGAATGATTCTCCAAACTGGGCCTGTGTGAACGACAGAAAATGGAAGCTTGTGGGAAGCCAGAGTATACTAGAAAGAGGCAACCATTGTAGAAAGTTTGCTGCCAACAAGCTTAACTCTCAACACCTGTTCAAGTGTTCAAATCTTAATCGTTATTAGTCCCGATTTAGATCTTTAAGGTCTTAATATTTAGCTTTATGCTTAGCTCAGCCCTAGAGTTCATTTCCATCATAGATGAGCCTACTATAATTATCAATACATGGAGTTTTCTGACTGGTTCTTGAAATGGAGTTTCTGGCTCTGACCCCGAGGACCACTCAGAAGATCATCCTGTGATGCAGCACAGTTGTCCATCTATCTGGGCAGACATTGATCTATTCTTGAGGAGTTCTTCTGCCATTCAGTGTTAATCAAAACTCAAAGCATTATTTTTTATTTATAAAGCAGAAATTCGTTTGTGTTTACCTATTAGAAGGATTACATCTTAACTTGTGTCAAAACTGAGGCTTGCAGAAAATCACATACAGGTCTTAAATGAAGCTCTTGGGCTACTGTTAGGTAATTTATTATCCATGCACGAAGAGCAGCTTTGGAATTTTCTTGTTGATAAGAAAAGAGTACTGATCTCTGTGAATTCTTCTGCACTGGTCTGTCTCCGAGGAAGTGTGGGGATATGCTTTTCTTCTGTCGCTTCTCAGGAAAAACTGTACGCATTTCATTAGATATGCTAGGGAAGGCATATCATATAATATGATGTTTGTGGGTATGTGTCTGCATAAAACCCAGTGAACTGTAATCAGGTTGTGTCTGATCGTTACTGTGTAGGTCACACCACACTTGGAGAGATGAGAGGCTTGCTTTCTCATTAGTAGCATTCCTCTGAATAATCCAGTTTACCATGAAAAAACACATGATCAATCTCAAAACGTTCTGAAGGTTCCAAGAATTTGAAACATCAACTTCCCCCATTCAAAGAACACCAGCTGTGCTTCAGTACTTTGAAAAATCTGGGCTTTGTAATAAAAGCCTATATTGTCACCCAAAGAAAACCAATTATCTGAAGCTTGCACATAGACTCAGTTTTCCCCTCACAAAATGAGAATTGTAATACCCTGAGCCACAGAAAGGTAAGGTAGCTTTCACAGAGAAAATATTTTTGAAAGAAACTAAGTAACCATGTGAGTTCTGTACTTCATTGAATTGCTAAACATTTTAAAATGAAATCCTTTGATAATTATTGGAGGCTTGAATAAAACATAAAAGGTACTCAAACAGCCCTGTTCACAAAGAACAAACAGCAGTAAAACCTGTATTTTTAGCAGGACATGTCTAAATCAATAGGTTGCTTTCCCTACTGAAAACAAATCCCTACTTTCTTCAAAACATAGCTCTTTGCAACTAAATTATCTATTGGTATCTTTATGGATGGCTCAGTTTAATTTTGTCAAGGCCTATGTTTTATAGAAATATAATTTTATTGAACATGCCACTGAAAGCATTTGCAATATATAAGACATATTAACTCTGTTGTTATCTGAATTGGTACAATCTTTACCAGTGATGCAGGAAGAAGCAATGTATCTCTTCCCTGTGAAGTCAGTGAGGTTTGAGGTCTGAACTGAGTCTACAGTGTTTCCCTCAATGAGGCACTAATGAGGATTTTGTACTTCGCTATCTCTGTTTTGTTGGGGCAGCAGAAGATGAGGGAGGACCTCAGAGGACAAGAGAATCACATTTCTTTAAGAAACCAGCCTCAATCTCTGAGTCAAGAAAGGTTTCACAGACCTTTCTGAAGTACGTTTGGGGGCCATGCTTGGTAAGAATCTAGTAAAGTCTTTCCCCTGCCCAACACATACATGTGGAAGCTGCAGGGCAGCAATCTCCACGTTGCTTCTATGAGTGGTCCTGCTTCCAAGATTTATCTCCCTGTGATGGAGGAAAGTAGAAGAAACTTTTTCTACCTTCTCTCTCCTCAGTCAGCTCAATAACGGTGTTTATGTGGGAGGAAGAGGTAATAGAGCATCATTTGGGAGGATGTGAATTTACCACACCCACACACTGTAGTTACACCACACGCTGTTCTGCTCCCAGCTGGTTCAGCAGAACACATCCCAAGGATTAAAGCAGGAACAAGAAAGAGATCTCTCAAGTCTCCAAGGTTTCCTTTTAGTTGAGTTTCAGATACTTTTGCTTTGCTCTGACATCGTGATTCAGCAAAGAAATGACTAGTAGAAGTCATGTACCTCAGTATATATTGTTGTTTTGTTTGTTTGTTTGTTTTTAATAAATGATGACTGGCATAACGATGAATTTCCCGGAAAGTTTATCCCAGTTTCACGTGAACATTGTTGAATTGAAGGATTTGATGCTGGCACAGCGTTATATATAGAAATGATAGAAAATATTTTCTAGATCTTCTGCATTGTAAATAATTGTTCTAGGGAAAGCAGGTTGTACTTGCTGCTCTCAGAGAGAAAATGATTAGTGTTTCTAAATAAGCACCCAACAAATCCTAGCCGACAGAAGGGGCTTCACAGAAAAATTGTCCGAATTCTTGAACATTGCAAATCTCACTGGTCAATGATGATAAATGGAAGTTTGGTAATACCACCTATTGAGTTAAAGAAAAAAGTGCACAGCTCTTTCCTCACGTCTAGCAGGAGCAAGCATCAAGGAAACTGCAGTTAGCTAGAATTTTGGGTGAGGGTGAAGTCATTCAGCCTGTCATTGCCCCCTACGGACTGATTCACCTCCAATGACACTGCTGGTCCTTGCAGGTGGTTTATGCAAAATGACAGCCTCAATAGAGGGGGAGATCATAATAGCCTTTCAAATTGGAGTACAGGAAAATTAGAAAGAAATCTAGTTGCAGCAGACTTGCAGGGAATTCTTGTTTGTGCACTTTGAAATAAAGTTAAAAATGGAGAAAGCACAAAAAAAAACCCCAAGCAAATAGGTGTAGTTAAATAGCATTTGCAACAGTAGATGAAAATGTCCTCTATTTTAGAACATGATGGACATCAATGAAAAGAAAATAAGCCTTGTCCAAATTAAAATAACAACACTGGGCTAATTGCTCTATGGCAATATTCCCATTCACCTCAAAATCAAATAGGATTACAGGAATCGGATGATGAATGCTCTATTTGCTCTCTTTGCAGGCAAAGACTCCAATTATAAGTGTAATTCATAGATGTCTGAGTCTTTTCTCAGTCATTGAAACATATATTATGTCACTTGAAGAAATGCCCAGAATATTGTACATTTAAAGGTACAGGTGATCTGATTATCAGACCCACTTGCTGCAATGCAAGATGGTATTCATATGTGCTCTTTTGACTTTTTGGTCTTGCCTCAGTAGGAAGTTATTTGTCGCTGGTCTTCAAGAGCAGGAGTGAGTACAGAGTGCTAAGCCTCTGACCATTGCAGTCAATGCTGGTCAGGAAAAAAACTCAACGGAGTTGCTTTGAGTTGTTGTTTTCAGTCACATCCTCAGGTACGGACATTTCTGTGGTGTTTGACTGATCTTTGGCTGTGGAAAATGGGCCATCAGACTTCCAGTCATATAAATAGGATAGGGGATTTTTTTTCTCAGGCAAAGCAACTTCTGAAGGGGGATTTATAGCGAACAATTAAGTGAACAGGAGTTGGGTTGTGCTGCTTAGTCAGAGGGTCTAATTAGATGTATGAACAGGAACGCTGCATGTAAGCCAAGTGATAACATAACATTGTGGTGTTTGGTGCAGGGGTGATAGCTCCTGGATGCTCAGTGCAGTGCTAGTATCCACAGCTGATAAACTGGCGGGACTTCCAGATGGGCTATGAGAATGATTACTTGACTACCATGTCTAATAAGGGAAGAATTAGGGCTGAGATCAGAGAAGGTTGAAAAATGAATCTGTTACCTGTACCTTTCTATGGGAAAGAGAAATTTTAGAAGTTGTTATATCCAGCAGACAAAACTGTAAGATGCAAGGATGAAGAGCAAGTGAGACAAATTTAGAATTGAAGCAAGCAGCAAAATTCATTCTGATGCCAGTTTCTTTACTGCTTAAGGAATTGTAATTGGCAATGGATTCCCCATGATTTGAAAATTTTAAAGATTGTTCCTAAAAAGAAAAATAGTAATACATTCCAACTCAAACAGGAATTAATTCAGGGAAGTCTGCAGTCTAAAAATCACTCTACATAGCCATAGCTGTCACTTCGGGCTTTATATTCCATTAACCAGCTACACGTGGAAGTGAAACACAATCATTGTTTAGGAAGTGGACAAATCATCCATGTATTATCACCTGCAATGCAGGAATAATTTCTTTTTAAATTAAAAAAAAGGAGGGTAAGCAACAAAAAAAGAGAACATGGATTCTTGTATCACAGTTATCCTATGCTTTTAAAAGAGATACCTAGTTTAGAAGTCAGATTGTACCACTGTCCTTGAAGTGATGGTATTTTTTGGTTGAAAAGTTAACAATCCTTTAGCTAGTAACATAAAGAGAGTCATAAGATTGAGCAAGTTATAATAATTTTCAGGTGGTAGTGGGTACAACTGTGACAAGAAGAACTCACTATTTTTATTCAGACTGGTTTAGGCAAGGGTTTGCTCCTGAAGGAATGAAAACAATAAGAATTTAGTTTTATTTTGCCCTTGGTAATACTAAAAGGTGAAGTGAGATACACACTCGAGTGTATAGGTGCTGCTTTACAATTTTTGGACACACACACAGAAATCCCTTTATTATTGTTGTTCCATCCCTACTTTGCTTCTCATAATAATTACAAGCTCATTGACTTGTGCAGTTACTTCTAGAGAACTGTGGAAAAAGCAAAATAAAAAAAAATCCGCAACACGGGAAAACAGTAAAGAAGTATGTGAGGAAAAATATATAAGGTATGATAATAACCATTGGGAAGGGAGGACCAGAAAAAAGAGTTGAAGCCTTGTACAGGAAAAATAATATGTAGAGGAACTGAAGAATGAAGCTGGAATGTGCAGACTGGGAGCTCAAGGAACATTTCCCTATTATAAAGTACTTTCAATGGCACTCCTTAAAAAACAACAAAAAAACCCAAACAAACAAACAAAAAAACAAAAAACAAAACAAAACAAAAAACAAACCTCCAGAACACCACAAAATGGGAGGGGGGGGACATAGGGGAGAGATATTTCTCTGTAATCCATTCTCTAGTTCTAATATTTTCTATCTCTTACATCAAATACTCTGAAATCTCAGATTAATTTTTTATATGATATTGTATCATGTACAGAAGAAAAACTACAACTGAAATTACACTAGAGCTCACCAGTGATTTATAAAAAACTATGTAATTAGCAGCGGTCATAAATTGGTATCAGACAGAAATTTAGAAAAGAAATTGAATTGGAGATTTTATCACCATTATTAAAATCCCAAGGAATACTCTGGGTTATCTAAAATAAACTACTTAATACCTTATTTTTTACCACAGGAGTTCCACAGAGGATTCATAAATCATTGCAAAGTCCCCATACTTCTATCATTAGAGTTTCTCAAGTTCCACTTGTCATCCAAGTGTCTGCTGCTATGAGTGCTACTTGTAAACAAGCACGAGGGTGCACATTCACCAGCCATGAGTGGAGCTAATGGTTCTGTAGGGGCTGCTGCTAGCTTTTGTATATCCCAAACTAATTTACTCAAAACAGGTGTAATTTGAAGGCACTAGCTATGTACTTTTTGAACACATTAGGTGCATAGACAGAATTTAGTATGGTACAAAAAAATTAAAACTAAACCATCAAATTCAAATAACATCTTCCAGTAACATAAGTGAGAACTGAAATGACCCTCAAAATGAGTAAAGACACAGTTATAATGGAAACTATGAGCTAATTTAACTGCCTTATACCACAAAATGTGAAAATACAAACATGCGCACCCATGCACACAGGCAGATCAAACCTGTTCTGCTCCTCTAAAAACAGAGAGATGGACCCTGAATAGATTTAGGGATTTTGTTACAACTGATATGAAATGCAAAAATTATGTCAGATTCTGGCCCGTTCCCACATTAGTAAAAAAGAGGGTATCTTGGGACACTTGTAGTTTGATTGCTAATAATCTCCCTTTTCTATTAATTTGGCAGTACATAAACAATGCAATTACTACAAAAGAGAGGCTTTGGGTTTTTTTGTTCATAAAGTGATTTTCCGCTATTTCATGCTAAACTCAAGAACTTAGTGCCACGGCATGCAGGTGTGTAGATGTTCTGATAGTTTAATTCCCTTCACGGTAAAACTCTGTTAAGCCAGCATCCATACTTGTAATATGGAACAGTATGACGCCAAGTAAATGGTATGTCTTATCTGAAGAAACAATTAACAGTAAGCAGAAGTAATAGCCTGTCTTTGTAGGTTTATGCAGAGTAATAGCTTTTGACAGGCCAAAAGAGGGAGAAGTCCCATCTTTATGCTGTGATCATGTTGAGCAACACTCTGGCTTATATCGTTTTTCAGCTGTTAAAAATGAGTGCCTCAGGCAATGCGGCAGCGAGAGCTGATGGGAAAGACACCATGCAATTATGGGCCCTTGTAGAGCAGAAAATGGGCAAACTGAAGGAGAGCTAGATTTGATTGGGGGTAAGGGGAGAAATCAATAATTTGGTGGCATGGTAGGTAGGAAATTAATGAACTGGGGGAAAAGCAATTACTTGTTTGGTAGGGAAGCTGATGGAGGCAGAGACTGGTGCCACAGAGTGGTTTTGGAACACACATACTTTTCATAACACTAAGATGTAAAGCCTTTCTGTCTGAGCAGATATTTAAGAGCACTGGCTGGTTAATTTTTTTCCCAACAAGGATGTTCATCTGCATGGCTGGTGACTGTTATGTGGAAAGCAAATATATTTCTGAAATAATTTTTGCATCATGTTTTCCTTTCCTCAGAGGGGCTCTGAGCTTCCAATAGGCATTGTCCTCCACTATATTTGTATCTCTTTAACTTTTTTAAGCTGAAGTCAGTTCAACGTAGTCAGTAATTCAAAATGTTTCAGCTATTTCTCTACACTACTATGACCCCTACAATAAATATTCTATTTCTCTCTGAAGTTGTCATCAGGAATCAGAACTGAATTAGGAAGCATATGCATTGATTCACGTAGTATTTAAGGACATGATTTGCATGTGTATGTTTTGGATTATCTGACTTGTCGACTTCTAGAAGTAGCTTTTCAAGCTATAAATACAGCCAGCATCTCTACATATAAACTCTTTATGCATATTCACTTTGCAAATGATTGAAAACTTGCACCTTGACATGTATTACATCTGTCCAGCAGCTTCTATAGCAAAGTCAACTATATTAATTATTTTTGAAGATTAAGTAAAAACAAAGAGATGCTTTAGCACATGCATATATAGAGACCTTTTCTACCTCGAAAGCACAAACAATTACTTCTTATTTTAAAATATATGCATTCCACTGTGGAGTAATTTTCACTATGCGTTTACTTTTTAAAGGAAATTGCCTTTAAAGAGGCAAATGGTATTACGAAGAAACAGAACAGTGGTGTCAAGCACCAGAACAGATCACTGCTGAAGAGCTTGAATGGAAAACTGAATTACAGTCTGAGTTAGGAGATGTTCTGTGATTTATTTGTTACTCTGTTCCTGCAGAACCCAGGAAAACATTCAGCCTGAGGGAGCGATCATCTTACTCTCACCTCCACTGGCTCTAGAATAAATTGTTTGATTTTTACTGTAATGCACCTAACCCTAAAGGAAGGGGAAAGACATTATTGATTACAGAGAGTCAGGTATGACTGGATGGTGTCCAAGTCCTCATACAGCTTTAACAGCCCTCTGTATCTTAGCTTGCAATATCCTTTCTTTCCTCTTGCATTACTGGAGCTCACAGTGATGCTGCAAATTATGAAGTATTAATGTAAAATTCAGTATTTTGAAACCTAGCAAAGGGCAGAGCAGTACAAAAAAGTTGCATGAAGCTCAGTCAATAACAGCTGTAGTTGTCACTTTGCTATATACAGCTCAGTGACATTACAGGAAGATCTAGAATCACCCGACTCTTCCCCAAATGCCTTTGTGTTTTCATTCCACAGCAATAACGCTTGTCCTCCAGTAGTTCTTCTTCCATTATTACCTAGGAAGACTGCTGATGGGGCTTGGATGTGTCCTCGTTCTTCAGAAGTTCCTGGGAGCTCACCCTATTTCATATAAACCAAGAGAGTCTATGGGAATAAACCAGTTAAGGACCAGTTGCTACGGCGTAATTCCCCCATTTCCTCCAGTACCACATGAGATGAGTACTGAAATGTTCCCATACCCAGAGCACCCAGTTCAGTGAAACAGCTCTGATTACTAGTATGTTCAAATAAATGCTTTCCTCAATACCTTTAATTTTTTAATACTGCATGCAACAGTACTTCTCAGAGAGAACGAGCCCTAAAGCTACAAGACATTAACAAATATGATTGTGTATAGAGAGACTTTTCCTGAATGAAGTTTAAAAATGTATGTTTTCTCCTGCCTGTAGTTCTCCTAGAGCTCCCATGTCACTGTCCCTTCTGCTTAAAACAAAACCAAATCGTTTTCTAGCATCAGCTCCCACAGCATGTACAGATCACAGAGAGGCACCCCAAATAAAGATATAGCAACACTGGTTTCCCAGAAAAGGTCCATGCAAAAATAACTAATTCAAATAAGGCAACTAAAACAAATTTTAGAACAACTCAGAAATAAGACTAAAAATACTTAAATGTATACTTCCTTATACTTCCTGAAAATACTATTTTCTTCCAGTGATAGTTTGCACTTTGCTTCAATGAAATGCATTGATACTGCTGCCAAATACACCTGCAATATTTCCCTTTCAAGATTAATAGCATTTCTCCTGTTGCTTTTCTAGAGAGATTCTGAATGAAAAATACCAAAATATTGTAGGCTGGTCTTTTGCCATTAGATAATGTCATAGCAACTATTACCAAAAATATGATTTTTGCCTATGTATCATCACAGTTTTCTAAGAATGCTACCAACGGAAAGCTAACAAGGAAAGTCCTGCATTAATTTCAACTGCAAATTTAACTAGTTAATTAAGCATGAGAACTCATGACTCGGATGCAATAACAAACGCAGGCTTCAACATTAGCGGCTCTGGGGTTTTTATATGCAAAATCTGCATTTAATTCAGGAAATAATTTGACATTTTTAGGTGTCTAAGACCTCAGCAATATAGATTGTTTCATCTGAAATAGTTGTAGTTATTTGAAGTGGAAATTTAGACTCTAAGAACTAGAACATTTTAAAATTATTAGCTTTTCTATTTTCCTTGGAAGACAAAAATAAATTTTACTTCCTAGCTAAACAGTTCCTGTGTATTTAAATAAATTCTGACCCAGGATAAGCAGCGTTTCCAGTGGTGGTCTCTATAGTAATAAACTTCGTAAATGGCATTGGAATCCTTGATAATAAGTCCTCCCTTGGTCATCTTGAGCTGAAGAGTGCTAAATTTCGATGAAATAAATTATTTATCTCTAGAAGCATGACTCATACCAAACTTAGGATAATATTCAGCAAATGTCAGTTTGAGTTCAGGATGGGCTCATAAAACCAACTTCCAATTGCGCTGCCTCAGGAAAGAATTTGTTTCCTGCAGCAAGAAGTGAGTGCACTGCTATTTTAATTTCTGTACCAGAAAGTTCTCTTTAGCTGTCTAAATTATTGGAGCATGTTGTTTCAGAGCACGAAGGAGACCATTTGATTTATAAATGAAAGCTGGCAAGCTAAGGAGATACTGACAGAAACTATTGCTTTAGTCATCATAGAATATGACATTCTTGCATCCAGCATTTATTTTTTGGAAACAAATACAGGACAAAATCCCACGTGATTATGTAGGCTGAAAACATTTTTTAGATATCATAACAAAAAAGTGGATGAAGTGGAACTGATTGACATAATTTGTTTAACTTTTCAAAAGCTTTTCACGATATTTCCACCCAGAAGCTATTAAATGAAACATAATTTTAGGGAAGCACTAAGTAATATAATGGGTTTATTTAAAAAAAAAAAAAAACAAAACATGAGAAACGTCCAAGGGATGTGTTGCCAACAAGTAGTACAGAAAATGGCCACTATATTGATCATAGAAATAGAAAGCACAAATCGAAAAACGAGGGCAGCTCACTTACCCCAACTAGGGAAATGAAGTCTGAGATGGGATAGCGATATTGTCAAGAAATGCATGTAATGCAACAACAGTGTGTGTTTCAGGACAAAGATGAAAAAAAAACAAAAATCAAAATGAAGACTCCACAATCTTTCTTTTAATATAATTTCATAATTTTACCTTTGGCTGTCTACTACCTGTTCATTTAAGCTCAGTGAATTACAGAATACCTGAAACTCTAACACTTGAGGTCTAATACCATAGTATTAATACATTGCTGAAATATCAATAATTTATTGCAAAAGCAAGCCAAACAGCCTATATTGAGTATTTATGCATTATCTGTAAAAACTAATATAACTGACCATTGCTTCAATTTACACAGAAAACCAGAACTTTTGATATGAAGGAGAATCCACTACTTTACACTTACTAAACAGTAATTATTTTATAAACTGGGGGTTTTCTCTGTATTAAAGTAGCTTCTGGCTAGTATTCTCCATCACTGCAGCTCCTTCACCATTGCTATATTGTTCTGTTGGATAAGACTACATCATGGCGTTTCTCACGCTATGGTTGTTTTCAATGTCATCTTGCAAAATGGCAGATGAATATCTGTGAAGCTTCTACCTTTTCATTTGCTGCCTAGCGCTGCATGGGTTTTTTTCTGACTGTTTCAACCCCTAATTATTTTAGCAGAATAATCTTAATTTTACAGCTGTACAGTGATATTAATTTCTACTGGGATTCTGGCAAAACATGGGCAGAGAATTATAAAATTAAGTGTTTTCAAAGTGCCTGCTTTTGTAATATGTTAGCTCAAAGTATACCGAAGGTGTACCTCTTTCTTTCAACCTTCACCAGTGTTGTAGTATTGACTAGAACCCAAACGGTGACTAGAAATAATTTTTATTTAGAACATTTAACAATTATCCATTGTTTTTTTATTTACCTTAATATAATATATGTTTGATTTCTGTTTGCCTTTCTTTTATTTAAATCTTTTAAATTTTACTATTGATAAAATTATTATTAAAATAATTCATGTTATCCAGACAGAGTGAATGGAAAAGGCTCTGACCCTTATGGACCCTGGAAAACAGGTTTGGTTTGGATTTAGCATAGGCTTTAGGAGAAAACATTGATTTGATTGTATTTTCCGCTTCTGAACAGTTAAGGAACAGCTATACAATTATGACTAAGAATTAATGCATGTTTATGTTAGCGATTGAAAGTTACTTCAGTATAAGCTTATGGAAGCACTGTTAAAAGCAACTCAAAGTGTAAACGGGTATTCTTGCATGCTTCTAAGACACAAAAATATAAGAAATGAGATATATATGACAAATTCTAAAAATATCTGTCGTTTATATTGGTCAAGATACTCTGAAAAGTTGCAGTGTGAATGGGTATAAGCAATTTAGTCTTTATTTTTAGTATATGAAGGAAGTGTTAAGATGCAATTTATAAGGGTACAAGAAGTTTATTATTTTGTGATGTTTAGTTTCAATTCATTTGATACTAGGCTTAAAGATATCTTTTACTGCATTTTTTTCTGTTTAAGATTCTAATTAAAGAAAAGACATTCAAGAAAATTAAGATTTTTTTTACCTTTGCAGTGAAATTACTTAAAAGTAGAAAAAAAGACAGTGTGAATACATCCCAATTTTTTTTGCTTACAAAAGGAATTGGGGGAGATTTTAGGTTCCCACTCTCCTTTCACGTGGTTTAAGTTGTAGTGAGATAGAAAACAAAGTATTTTATATAGTCCTTTCTCTTTCTATAACTTTTTTGTTTTAATTCTGAATAAGATGACTTGGATAATCTGATAGTAAAAATTTTTTTAAACAAAAACTAATTTCAGATGATCTTAAGCCTGAACCTGTTATGTTAACTCAGTTTTCTGGCATTCTTTGGCTACCTGTCCCACTTTTAAGTAATACAATATATGACATTGCACTGTGCAGACAGTCAAATGCAGTTGGTGGGTCTCATCAAGCATAACCTAATTAATAATCATGAATACAATTCCAATTCCTTCCTTTTGCATATCATAAATCTTATTGGATCTTCTAACTCTTATGGAGTATTATATCAAAGGTAAATTATTTTTTTCATTCTAAGGGACACAGTCTTCTCCAATGAACATGATAAATGTTAAGCAGGAAGTATCAATACTCAGACTCACCCTAAAAGTGACATAAATAGTCACTGAGGTAGAGTGACTCTCTACGTACTTATGTCCCATCCTTACTCCAGTGAATAAATTATTGCAAGCTTCTGTATCTGCTTAAGACTTTTTTTATTTGTCTTTTTTCATCCTCAAGCCAAACTGTGCACTCAAAAAAGGTTAGATTTAGGTCTTGTTTCATGCCTCAAATGTCAGTCATTTTCTAGTAAATCTTTTTTCAGGGCACTTTTTTTTTTTTTTTTTTAATATCAGCAAAGTTCACCATGCTTGTGCAATTCATGGGGAAAAAAAGGAATTTTACAATTTTGTTTGAACTTTGCTCCATGTAAAAAGAGCAACTGTAACCTTTAACTTAAAGAATTACTATATTCAAGGTATGCTATCAGAATGGGGTTATAACAAATTGTTGTGCAGCCATAACGAGAAGCTATCAAATAAATTCTATTGAAAGTTCTCTCTAACATAACTGGTTGTTAAGCTAAGGGTTTTAGTAGAGACATCTTTCCACGAAACACTGACATAGTTTCTGTTAAGTCCTAACCTAACCTATGAAAGAATATCCAGATATGTTTAACTTATTCTGTATTACACTCACCCTACTAAATTTAATGATTTTTCTGTCGAGTGGTCTCCTGGCTGTAGTTCAAGGATATAATGAATAGTTCTTAAAACCAAACTCATTTCAAAATTCACATGGCTCCTGACCCTCTTTCTAAAGTTCAAGAGATACGAGAGAACATGAATTGCATAAATGAAGAAAAAGCTTCTGTTCACAGTACTGGAATTGAGCTCATTTGTGTCTTGTACCCCATGAACAGGGTCAGAGATGAAAGCTAAAGTACCCACAAAACCTTTAATGGCCATTACAGCAGACTGAGGTGACATACATAGCCTGAAGGACAGCAGAGATAATGTTCTCGTAAAAGAAACAGAAATGAGCTGCCTTGGGTTTATGTGAATCTATATTATGCAGAACCTATATAGTGAAATTCTTGCAATAAGGTGCAGATACAGAGAGGATTACTGGCTTTTTTTTCAATGTATTAAGGACTGATAAATTTAATAAGCAACTTGACTAAAAACTGTATTGCCCACATTCTAGGTTCCCTTTTAGTAAGGACTCTGCTTTTATACAGAAGTCTGTTCTTTTCTGTAGAGCCCACCAAAAATGCACAGAAGGCAGGACACAGTAGGAAACTAGTGAAAAGTATATTTTTAAGTTGCTTAATTGGCATCTTGCAGTGGTAGGAGAGGGAGATGACCTCGGGATTACAAAAACTATATTATTATCAAAACACAATGGATGGTAGAATGCAAGAAAAGACAAGACATGCTACACAGAGCAGAGAATTTTGAAGTACTGGTATTGAAAACGTGAATGTGAAGCTTCAATTTGACATTCTGGTTAAAGCTGGGAGGAGAAATCCAGTGGAGGACATAATGAAAAAATGTTAAGATTCGCCTAAAAACAATGTAATTTTAGCAATTATATTTTTAACAAAATGGATCAAGGGGTAACATATATATGAACAATCCTACATATATAAATAACTGATCATAGCAAGTGACAGTGAAAAGATGCCACATTTTACACATTAAGTTCTTTATTTGCTATACTGTGACTGGCATGAATGACCATTTTGTTGGTGTAAGAAGAGATTAACCATTGAGAATGGAGACAACAGTTCTTCCTTCACAGAAAATTACAATGATAATTGTGATTGCAGTGTTATAGCCATGTCTTGTGAGGCTTCTTTTCCTGTTTTATAAGTAGACTACTGAATTGCAGAATGTGACATGGTGACAACAAAGTGAACAGATACATTCACTGGCCATTAACGAAACATTGCAGTCCTGTATCAGATGGAAAGGCACAAATGTTAACCTTGGGAGTAGGAAGGATGATAACTGTGCAAGAGGATAAAGGAAACATGTTTAGTTATAGCAAAGACAAACTGCAGAGGATTCACAAGAGAGTCTTTGCCAAGAATTTTAGGTTATGACTACATGATACAAGGCAACGCCGTGCAGAGATGTTTCTGCTAGCACTAAATGAAGTACCACAGTTTCAAGGAACAAAATAGCCATATTAGTGGCTACCCGATGTCTAAGTATCAGTGAATTTAAGAAGCAAGGATATATTACTTCAGTGAAGTGCTGAGTGAACACAATACCAGTGTTTCCTAATTCTAAAGTATTTCATACAGTTCTTCAAAGCACTGTTCGGTAGATATTCTTTAGTTGTATTAGGAAAAAAAAATCCTCCAAAGAGCTATCAGAAACATTCATAAGGATATTCTGCAAAGGGGAAGGTGTACTATGGGAAGGCTATAGTTCTCTACTTTAGTACTGTCTAGTATGGTGTGTTCTCTGAGTCACACAAGGGATGAGTAGCTCTTCAGCTTTCTCAGTTCTCCACCAACATCGTAGCTGCATCTAACCCTGTCTTGTTAAGCCTAAATGCTGAAATAAGACTCCAGAATGCTAGAGAAAATTGCCAGAACAGATCCAGAAGATTAACTGCATCACTTTCTGCTGACAGTCTGAGCATCTTTTCTCCATTTTGACGCTTAAATGGCTTCTATCATTACAATACCTGAGCATTCACAAATGTGAATAAATTTATCTTTATGATGCATTAAAAAACAAGAAAGTGTAATATTTTACATCTTCCCTCTCTTTCATGCAGTACGTCTACAGGAAAGAAGACACAGGAGCAAATGCTCGAATTATTACAGGATGATACTAGACTGCATGACTGGAGGCCAGTCCACTCAGTCTCACTTCACCCATTTGAATCAAAGTTGAGTATGGTTGATATCAGAACAAACATTCAGTTGCCATGTGGATAAGGAAATAGAAATATTTAACAATAGCTAATGATACCAACTTAAGATTCAGGAAATAACGATGTTAAATACTGGAATCATAGGGCACAAGCCACCAGACGTAGTAACATTTTAATAGGACTGTGAGAGTGAGAGCTGAAACACCATCCTGATTCTACTGATGTAGCAACTTGCGTGAGTTGATATCCAAAATTTTTCCACCAAATAGCAGCAAAATGGTTTTGCCATAAAATCAGGAAGTCACTGACTATAAACCTTTCGCAGGGAAGATCTACCAGTGGTAATCAGAGCTGGAAATTGCTAATGGAACTTTTGGCAAGAAAGTGGTATTTTAACATTTACAGCAAAGCATGGCTGAAATGCAGTTTTGGTTCTTCTGCTGGATGTTCACAAAATCAGGTGTGGTTTAGGATAGGAAAGTTTGCTTATGGATGCCAAGTATTCCTGATTCAATACAAAAGGACTTCCCAGAGACAAGGTATTTTTTCCAAGCTGGTTTCTTAATATAAGTTTCCTCTAAATAAGAAAAACTAACCTTTAAGCCTCACTAACTACAAAAAGGAAAGTAGAAACTAATACTTACCCAAAGGACACAGCTTAATTACCTTAAGATGAACTGTTTAAAATAACTTGAAGAATATGTAGGGCATGTTATTTTAAATATCTCTAACAGTTCATTTCTCTGCATGATAACTTGGCTTAATTACTTATCTCAGCTTTAGCTTCAGATCTGTAAAAAAACCTCTGTTAATTTTAAACATGTATCAGCTTTCACAGTGCCAGAAATGGATAAATCTGGGACAGTATGGCTGTCAGAAACAGCATTCACTCTCTCCTTCTGGAGTTCCTAAATCAGCTTGGCCCATGTACTCATCAAGGGCTAATTCTATAGCCAGACTTGTCAAAGTTTATTTCTTTTTTCAAAGTCTACTTCTTCATGCAAACTACTGGGTGTACAGGGTGCGGGGCAGATTTCAAAAAGCTGGTATTTATTTACATGCTTCCAAAGTTAAAAAAGAACAGAGTGTTGCACCAATGCTGTTCACCTCAGCAAAGAATTTCCACCCTCAAGGTTTCTCTGCATGCTTGCATGTATACACAGACAGCAAGTTTCCAAGCTTGGTCATTCTCTGGCAGACATTAGTATTTCTGATATACTTAACTTGTTGACATAAATCATATAATCAGAGGCTGAAAATATTTTGAAGCTTGGAAAGTGTGTATGGTGCACATGCTTCCACATATGCACAAATTACTCATCTATCTTTCCCACATAAAATGTGCATATATATGTACAAACAGTTTGTTTAGACACATTTCTACATAAATTTCATTTATATACCTTCTTTTGTATGTTCTTCAAAATATCTCACAAAGAGGCAACATAAATAGTGTTGAGATACAGCGTAAACTCTAGCAGTGATGAGAGCATGCATAAACTTTCTCTAGTTCAGCAGTTCCACAGGAAACAGTTCCAGGTTCTTTCTCATATTCCTATTTTTCTGCAAAAGAGCTATCAAACATCGGAGAGACACAGAAACCCTTAATTTGCAATGACAGCTAGCTGACTTTCTGTGACTGCAGAGATCTGGTTACTTGTTCTAGGCTTCAACTTACCTTTCGTTGCTTTGAATCATCAAAAAATGAAAAAGTGATAGTAATTATTTCCCATCCCACATCTCATTTTGCCTGTATAGAATTTTTTTATTATTATTATATAAGCATATACATTCATGGAGCCAGATAAAGGTTTAGGAACCATGCAGCAAAACAGAGGAAGACTTCTGAATCTCAAACAAAACTCCTGGTCTCGAGGTTCCCACAAATAGCTGCTACATTTGCTTGATTTGAAAAGTTCCTACAACATCGAAGTTTTGCTCCAGCTGACACTCAAAGCTATCTGGGTTCCTCTTCGCACCCCGACTTGGTCATGCCCAAGAAACCAGAAGTACCCTGAAAAGCCAGTGTAGTAGTCATGTTAAAAGCACGTCTAACATGTTCCTACAAGACCGTGCTCATGACTGCTGTATTTTTAAAACAACTGAGAGGCATTTGAGAATATATTGGTGGCGTTGAGCCAATCAATGGGAAATCTCAGTTCAGTACCCTCTACAAAGCAAAGTAAGTTCAAACCCGCATCCATGCCTTGTGGGGAGAAAGGCTATGCTCAGATACAGATGAGGCTAGGTTTGAGTGAAACCGTTCCGGCCAAGTCTGTATCACTTTGCAGCCAAAAATGCAACATCCGAGGCATCAGATGGCATGTAAATGAGATCCTGAGCCTGCAGCGGAGAAGTGAGAGCACGCGGGGGAGGTGGTGGCTAACAGCCTCTATTCCTAGCATTGCTTCAGGGAAGGGGGTGTGGGATTTTTTTTTTTATTTTCTTTTTAAGAATTGTTTAATGCAAAACTGCATGGATGAGAGCAAATATCACCACCATAAAAACCAGAGCAGCTAGCCATTCTGCGTTCTGCCAAACCAAATGCGCATTCCTCCACTGAGCAGAAGATTCTTGGAGCTGGATTCTAGTTTGGGAGAGGTGCCTGGCAGTGGTTGCCATCAGGACCTGCAAGCAGGGTGGAAGTTCAGATCATGCCTTTACTTAACAGTTTGCTATCAGTAAGATCTGGATTGACCTTGAGAGTTGCTGAAAGGACTGCAGGACCCACATTTCTCCAGGGAGGGGCCCGGAATTAAAGGAGAAATGAGTAATTGAAAGTCCTTTGGAATCAGCATTCACATCTAAATAAATAAATAAACAGCCCAAACCAGAACCTCAATTTGGACAGGTATATGATAGCACAGAAATGGATTATAACTGATATTTTCATGAGGGTATTGGTAAGTCACAGTCTGTAGCTAAAGTTCATGTCAGTGTGCAATGCTATAGCAAAATCCCTTTTTTAACCAAATCAAGAGAAAAATTTATATAACAGTTCCGTGGGGAATTTTTCTGTGACAGTTGACAGCCATTAGGCTTGTTTGATGCTAATGAGGGCAGACAGCTATATAAGCTAGTTCCCTCACCCGCAACTATTTAACTTCCAAATTTGTGTTCAAAATCCATTTCCAGCTTCAGCTGCTTTTTCTGGGTTCCCTTTACTTCTCTGACTAATCTGAATGTCATTTTAATGTTTTGCATAGGCCTGGTAAATTCCCTAAAAGGACAAGTGAGACAATGAAGATGTCAGTGAAATCAGCATTTTATGCCACAGGATGCTCTCCCGTCCTGGCTGTTTAAATAAGGTCCAGAGCTTTTTTTTAATGTTTAGCATTTTTGTCTCACTAAAGCCATTTTTCTTTTTTTTTTTTTAAATACACACAGACTTACTAACATAACAAGGTTGACACTGAAGCACTATGCTTACATAGACTTATTATAAATAAGGCAGACTGGGCCTAATCCTGTCTCCAGTAAGGGAAACTTCCACTGCTATGATGATGAGCTCCGTAAATTTTTTTTTCTGTCTAGACCAACGGATATGTTCTACAAACAACAGCTAAGCTCTCTGAGAACAGCTTTAATAACTGTGACTGAAAGACTTTTGTAACCCGATGATCTTCTCTCCAATGACTACACCAATATCTATACCAGATTAGAGTCCAGATAAAGTGGAGATTTAGAGACCCTTTTCAAAATAACCAATAGCTGGGTGATGAGTATCACTGGAGTGCAAATACCAGAGATTTAAAATGTATCTGAACAATGTAGAGCAGAGACTTGAAGATTAATTGCCTTTTCCTTTCTACCCAACCTCTCCTCTATCCTATCATCTTCCCACAATTAGTTTTGGTTTGATACAAATAACTAGTTTCTGAAATACAGATTATCTGGAGATACAAATCCTGCATATTATCTTGCCCTCCTCACTTCTGATAATTTTTTCCTCTGATAAAAACATAACAGCAATAACCATAGCACGGTCAAAATTTTTACGTAACTGAATATGGCTGATTGCTACCCATGGCTTCATTTTATAAAAATAAGTAGCTATAATTTTTTATTGCATTTTCCTCAGTGAATTAGCAGTAAAGAAAGTACAACTCTGGTATTTTTCACTGTGTGGGCACAATCTACTATTCTCTGAATTCTCATTCCTTCCTCTCCAGAATATAGCTCATCCCTATGACTGAGAACAACTTAAGCAAGTCAGTTGAGCGGAAAAAAAAACATTTCTTGTAGGCAAAGAGGCTGCTTTCTGTGGGAGATTTGGTTTATGACTTAGAGTTAGGGACATTATGATACAAGTGCCACAACGGTTTGTTCATTATTGTCTACCATGCTGTATTGGTGTGTTCTTTAAACTTCCCTGCCGAAGGATGAATTACATCTGATGGGATGTAAACGAAAAAGTTTCCTCGTTAGAATAATTTTACATCGTAGCAATTTATTCAAAGGTCAGTGAATGTGATTTTCTTAAGCTTTATCCTATGATTCTTAAGGATGAGGTAGTTCGTAGCAGCAGGTCTAATAATGATGAAACATCAATATAATGTCCAGAAGTGAAATGTATTTTGAAATTAACAAAACAATAAAACAGTTTTCAGTTTAATTTTCCAGCTGATTCTTAAGGAACTCTTTTAATAGTAATCTCCTTTAACAGTAAGTTCTCACCAGACAACAAAAATGTGCTGGACTAGAACTTCAGCTAACACAAACCGGTTTTCTCCTGAAACATGGTTTATCTAGGCTGGGGTGCCAGGGGTAGGGGCAGGGAGAAGGATTAACTTTTTCTTATCTGTAACTCACAGTACATTTTTCAGAATCAAGGGGGAAAAAAAAAAGATGAAGGGAAAGAATCACACCTAAGCAACCTAACCAGTAAGATCTGAAATGAAGAAAGTGATTTTTAATTCTATTAACCAAAGTATGTTAAAAACAGTATGGAACAACTGTAGGAGCAGGAAAATTAATATTTTTGGGAAATTTAGATTTTTTATTTTCTTTCTCATACAGTGTCCAACAGTAGACTATATCAAATGTCTGCTCATTAATCATATTTAGTTAGATTTCAGTGAATTTTGCTTTTCTCTTTTGGTCTGTTTATTGATGAAGAACAACATATTTAAGTAGATGTTTAAAATTTGAGTTGTGGTTCTAAAATTATAACTCTCCATAAGACCAATGGTTCTGTTTCTTTTCCCTGAGTAGAATCGTGATGCTGGGTAGAAGAAATGTCTGAGATTTAGAGCTCTGAATAGCAGTGACAAGGTGCAGGTAGGGATTTAAGAAAAATGTAAATCTTTTTTTTTTTTCCTCCTGGTCAACATTGACCTTGCCTGACCTTGCCTCAAGGATTCATTCCTCTAGGAATTAGGCTAGTGTAGCTCTATTTTATGCTGTTCTAGTTCTTACACTGCTCTCAATCGCGTAATATTTCAGTGCCTTCCAGGTTCAATGTTATAATCAGCAGGATAAATGCTATTTTCTTTCTTGCTTCCTTCTTCTGTAAGGAAATATCATGCCCAAGTGCATCAAATGTATGTAGAAGTGTTAATATTACATGTGTATTATACAGATACATACTAGTAAAGGCAAGTTGAAGATACAAGACTTCCGCCAGGAGAAGATGGTGATGAAGACTGCAATGGTTCTCGGATCCTATGGCTTTCTAAGAAAACTCTGTCTTTTCCACTCATGGAAGGCTATGAAAAATTATATGATTTGTTTTTTTTTTTTTTCAAAACCAAAAGAAAACTCAAGTTCATCTGTGAAGAAGACAATGGGATCAAAGCCATTTGGAGTAAGAAAACATCTGTTATCTCCATTGATGTTTACTTAAAGGAATAGGACAGGAAGTTGGCAGAAACATACATTCCATTGGACAAATGAATTTCCAGCAAAATGAACATATGAAAAGAAATTATGTTGTCAGAAGAATGTCAAAACTCTATAGATAATGCTGATGTATAAATTGAACACTAAGAAAAGGAACAAATGGTGACAAAATAACAATTTTTTAGAAACACTATTTTAAAATTTACAACTTGCTCTAGTAGTATGTAGTTTTCTATGTGGATTTAGCATACGTTTCCTGTTTCAAGGTCACGTGGTTTTAAAAAATGCCCCTTTGTACAAATCTTCAGTTGCTTACTTGCTTGGGTATGCATGCTTAATCTCTTTTTATTACTCCTTTCCCAGCTACTCCTCTTTCTCATTTATCCCCCACTAACTTAGATGCCTTAAGCAACTGCAAAATGCATCTTCCATATGCGATGAAATTCTATCGAAATGAGGTCTGCCATAAATATTTTTATCATCTGCAGAAAGGGATCCTTTTATCCACTGGCCATGAAATTACTCACACATCTAACACTCAGGGCTTGGCTTTACTAATGCATCCTGGTTTTGCAACAAGGGAAAAGCAACTGCGCTGTAGCAGCTCTAATGACAGGTGAAGAAGAGAGTCTGCCTTCCAAAGTGTAATTCTCTTCACTTCTACGCTGATGTAAATCTAGAGTAATTTCTGGATCTCTATGAAATGATATTAACACACTTTGAGTAGATACTATATAGTTAAGGAGTAAATTCAAATCTTACAGATTTTTTTCATATTAAAGACTTCTTTGACATGTTGCCAAGTCAGTATTTTCTGCATATGCTGTTTCCTTGTCCTGTAGTGGACAGTAATATAATATTCACATGCCAAATAACCATTTCTATACCCATCACAAACATCTGCTTTCTTCAAAAAGAGGAGAGAAATCTAAGGTGAACATTGCAACTTAAATTATCTTTAGAACTCTTAAGAAACAAAGCTAAAAAGTAGAAGACAAAACCTCAACAGAAGAAACATCCTCTGTCTTACAGGTCTCATCACAGAAAAGGAATTCTATCCAGATGCCTCACATGCTTTATCTACAAAGGCACATTTTCCCTGAAGAGCTAAGTATGCTTTCTATAGGAGGAGCACTTGTAAAAGCTCTAGAAATGTCACAAAATAGACACTTCCTCAATAATGAAGAACAACTTCCAAGAATTCCAGTCCTCTCATCTTTCCAAACAGAGATAATCAAAATCCTCAAACAGAAAAGATACTCTCTGGAAAAAACAACGTAATAATTTCCTGGGATTTTAATTTTTGAAATTCAGAAAGATGTTGAAGTGCATTATTAAGGCTACTAACATCATTAGATGACTTTGCGATTAAGGATGCTTTGGCCCTTCTTGAATCTGACCAGCACACAGAATTAGCTGTATTTGCCACAAGGAGAACATACCAATGTGAACTACCTAGGTTATTTAGGCTACCAAAAGAAACAAAATAGGCCATCTGTGCTCTCGTGGTACCATATGTGGTACCAAGTTCTGTGCACTATTACAACTAGACACAGTCTGTCATTTAGAACATGTCAGTAATTCAACCATTGTCAACTGCTCATTGAATTAGTCATCATTAGGCACTTAAATACTTCAGTAGTACTTGCTAGCCCTGCTTCCATAAAGTACTTCTGGCTTTATTTATGAATGCAGCTTTTGGTATGTTCTGTGTTTAGAGATATTTTCTCTTGCCCCAAATATTGCAGAAAATCAGTATTCTTACTAATATCCAAGTAGTCTATTTACATTGTAATTTTCTTGTCATCAAAATTTTTACCTGAAGTTTTAAAGCTTGTAGGAGACCACGTAATAAGGCATATTTAACCCATGATAAGATAATCTAAAGACTTTTTATTTACTGGAGTCAATCAACAGCCAGATATATTTATTTCTTGACAAACCTGTATTGATTTAATCCAACTCAAGATATACTTTCTGTTAGAATGGAATTTTTTTTCTGCTTTCCTCTCCTCTCAAGACTACCATCCAAAAAGTATGACTATTTGCAAGGTATGAAACTGCTGGCACTGGAATAGCAACTAGTGTTTCGAAGCAAGCTCTTCTTTCATGCAAATAATTTCTTAGCAAAGGGTTTGCAACTAGTTGGCGAAGCAATTTATGCCTGCAGCAAAGAACTGACAGGATGCTTACTGTGCCATCTACATGCACATGAATTTTGCTCTGCGTTACTGCATTTTGCAGAAAATACTCTCTCGGCAAACTGAAAGTTTGCTTTCAGTAACCACGGTGTATACCTAAAACATAATTTGACTCATCCGGCCTATCTTAAAGCAAAAGGTCCAAGAAGCCAAGTGTAAGCATGATAACAAATAAGTTTTCAGAGGTATATACTAAAGGACTTACTGTGATGATTAGCCCTTTTTCCTGGAAATATTTAACCAACGGGACAGCATTCTGCTTGAAATTCATTAGTCTTCTTTGAGTGGCTTTCAGGTTATCATCAGGTCTCCCTTGCTGTTCAGCACGCTTCAGTAACCTTTCTTTCAGCCTTTGACTGGAACATGCCAGAAACACCACCAAATCTGGGGTACAGATCTGTGGAAAGATCAATTCAAGAAGCCTGTGATTAAGTTGAGTATCCAGAACTACAGGATTCAGTAATTCCATTATTAGGTGAGGCTCAGATATGCTACATTTGCGTAAATTGTAACTTGATGAAGTCATTCAGTTTCTGTTTTTTTTTTTTTTAAGGGAAATTCATAGGCTCAAGGACAGGCTTGTTTGTCTCTTGTGAAGGTTAGCCAATTTGTTTCACCTGAAATGTTAAGGAAAGAGTTTAATGAAAAATTTTTACCTCACCCCAGAAACCTTCTCTAGACTATGTTCATCGTTTTTATTACCAGAATGTTCCCTTAGCTAAAATTAAAATCTTTAAAAAGAGCAAAATATAAGTGTCTCGTATTATGCAGGAAAATGGCTGTATGGTTTCCATCTAAAAAGCCTTTAAGTAAGATCGTATTTAAAATCCAGCAGCCACTATGAAGCTAACTGATGCCTAGGACCAGGTGAAAACAGACCTGTTCCAAGATCCACAGTTTCTTATAACACTTTCTCTGTTTCTCTAAATCTCACCCAAGCTTCAGTACACTTTTCAAGAGGTTGGGTGTGGCCGCTAAGAGGATTTGAATTTCTCCTGTCCTTTTTGGTCTGTGTGGTAAGTACTGTTTTATCTCATACCCATCCCTGCACTAAAGTTCATGAAGTACAGCCTTACGGCAATGAGAAAAAATATTTTTGAAGTTTAGCTCTTTCCCAGTTAAATTCAAGTTGCCCTTATGGCTTTCAGTGTTCTTCATAACTTTTGGTTACTCATGCTATCAAACAGTTATAGAAGAGATACTTCTGGTGCTCGAGGGGGGGAAGCAATGATAGCCCCACTTTCTTAGGAATGCTGCTAAATGTTCACAAGCAATCTTCAGAGGTCACCACTCTGAAGTACATGTGGTGGAAAAAACAGAAGTCACTCAGACACCTGAATTCGCAGGATTTTAAAAACGGGGCTACAAGTATACATTAACTATATTCATAAGATCTGATTTCGTTCTTTCCTCTACCTGATTGTTATAAAGAATTCTACCTCTCTTTAAAGACTCACCTAAAAATCTTTTTCTCACTAGCTTAGTGTTGCCTTTTGAAACATATTAGAATTCTCTGTAAGAAGCATTTGAGATAAAAACAAACCCTACGGTACTGTGCACATTTTTATCTGATTACAGATTAGAAAGGGTTTATTTGTTCTCACATACAAACACAAAGTTATTTCCGCTGTCTTTACTTACCTGAACAAAAAAGTTCACACTTTAACTAATATTGGTAAAAAAATTAGCTTATTATTCTAGAAATGATATAATTTAGTTACATTACAAATGATGGTGGATGCTCAAGAATGCTAGATAGACACTTTTCTCATGATGTCTCCTATCTACGGAATAATTTTGTTCAGTTGATACTATGTAAATTTGATAGTCAAATTTGAGCTACACAGAAGTATCACCAAAATATCTACATCTAACTACTACTGTGTAAAGAAGGAACTGATTTATATCTTTATGTTCGTTATACAGTTGTTATTAATACATTGCTATTGAGGGCCAGAACAAACCAATTATGCCTCTGAATACTCTCTATATCTAGGTCCCTCTACCCAAGGATGTTAAATTGCCTAAAGACACCCATATACTAGACTGAATAGTCAAGACTTCACAGGTGGACAATCTGGAAAATTAATAACCAAGTTTAAAAAAAAAAAAATCCCGTCTAGCTGGGTTTCTCTCATTTGAGGGAATACAACCTGAAGTACAGTCTGGCCTTTTCTCCTGGCAGTCTGAGGACAAAACAGTTCTTCTGAAGTCAAAAGAAACAAATACAACTTTTCAAAACTGGGGTGATGGTCATTAGCCTTTCCAAAGGAGGTCACTGACAGAGTAGGATATGGAGATGAGGAAGCAGAAAGTAGCTAAAAAGCAGAGCCATTTTCAAACAATAAAGGACAGTCTGATACGCAGTATGACCAAGCAGGATGGTGGCCTCTTTATCATTACAGAAAATTAAATAGGGTTTTAAAGAAAATCAAATTATTTTCATGCACGTTGTAGATGACTGGAGACATGAGGACACAAACTACAAACCAAACCCCCAAAATATGAATTCTGGTAATTTTTAATGAGTATCTATTAGATTTTAAAACAATTAACCTTGTAATATTTTTTTTTTAAATAACTGCCAGTGGGAGAGAAGCTCTCTCATACCTCTAACATATGTACCTTAATGTCAACAAAAACAGAGTAACCTCCCTCCCCTTTTCAGACCATTTTAAATACATAATTGACAGAATGATTCTGTCCTTTCATGGGATGAATTAATTACGACAGTTAATTTTACTAGCACATAATAGCTTTAAGGTATATAATTATTCATATGAAAGACTACGAAAGTAAGTTTCTGTGTTAGACTTCCATGCAATATGGACATTATTAAAAGTAGCTCTGTTAAATTAAGGTTGCTTCATTAGTAGTAGAAGCATAATGAGGAAGCAGAAGTTGGGAATTTAAAAAGCATACAGTAGTAAAGAAATCCAAATTATAACACAGATTCAGAAAAAAAAAAAAGCTACAGATTTCAAAGCCTTTTAGGTCGTGGAACACTATCTCATGAAAGGGAATGGCTGATGCACATTGCAGCAGACTGAGCACAGCGACATCTCAAGTCCCAGTGTGGATATCCGGCTGATCAGAGCTTCCTAACATACATTGCACAGGGACTCACAAATTATAACTGCAAATCAGGGATCCAGTAAAATGAAGGACAAAAGGAATTTATACAAGTGAGTAGTTTTATTTAATATTTCCATTTCTGTGGATCCTAATAATAGTGAAGAAAGTCGGTAAGAAATCTTTAGATGCTCCAAGCTGTAGCTGGCCTTCTCCTCACTTTCAATGCTCACTCCCAAACATCTTCAGGACTAGCATCTACCATGTACTCAGATCTGTGAAGTCATACCAGACCTCCTCAAGACCTAAGCTTTTGCATATCACATAACTTCATGCATAGCATCAAACCCTACAGAGAGTACTTACAATAAATATTTCTCTCATTAAATTATTAGCCCTAAAGGAAGAAGAGGAAGGAGACAAAGGGAAGGTCTCTGTCTGTTTCACACAAACATGAAAGTGCAGCTTTCCACGGTCAATCTCAGTTCTTTAAAGAAACTGTGGCTGAGTAAGTGCAGCCCCACAGCAAGGGAAGGATCTGAAAGCCACCATGACACCATCAGGTGTGCAGGTTCTCATCTGCTTAATTCCCACAAACTGCACTGGCTTCAGAGGTCAGTTCCTTTTTAAGAAAATGGAAAAGCATGCCCTGGGCCTAATATTTTTTTTTTCTAGTTGTAAAATGAGGATAATAACGAGGTACAACACACTAATTACTGTGGAAAATTAATTAACTAGGTTTTAATTATTTCCTATTGCTTTTTAAAATGAAAAGTTCTCTACAGGAGCTGAGTAGTGTTGTTGTTCTTAATTTTTTGACTAGTAACAGCAACAATACAAAAGACAGTATCAGAATCCCAGGAACTACAACTATTTTTTCTGACACTCTGGAGTTTGTAATTGGACATACATTTCACTCACAGAAATAAAATGTCAATGAAAACAATGGCTTAAAATTCTCAGTTCAAGAAGCCTAGTTTCAAACGAAGTATTGTCTGAAAGGCTTTTTGAAGTGGGAAAAGGAAGTAATTCAAGCATATTTGAGGTAGGAATACACAGCAGATTCTGATTATGTGATGCCTCTATGAATTTACCTTTTACCTGCAGAATATGCATCTTTATCATCACAAAGCAGCTGAAAACCATTTCATAAACACAAGCCTCTGCTTGGTTTTAGATGCACAAAAGGGTAACATCTCTTCTATATCCATAGGTATACAGACCTAATAGCACTTAATATATTTTTCCTACACGCATTTACAGCCTTCAGGGTAAACCCTTGAAATGGTATTGATATTTCACTCCTGTTTTTATGAACCATTCTGCTTCCACTTACTTCAACTGCCTGCAAGACGTGCTTATAAATACTTTAAGTTGGAATGTAACAGGCTAGTGTGAACATATGGACATCTGGGATTACTTCTCTGGAAACATATCTAGTTCTCCTACGTAAATATGAGTACAAGTTGCTTTTTTCTAACAAAGGAAAAGTTTTTTTTATGACTCATTTGAAAACAAACCTATTTTTTTAACTCAGAACTAACTTGTTGAGTTTTATGACTAGGGAATAAGTTTTATTCTGAGACTCAGCTTGTAGAAAAGGCATGCAGAACCAGCACAGACAGAAGAACTGGATTCCTTCATGCTGATTTCCCATAACACGCTCATCTTGTGCTGAAGGCAGAGCGTCTTATTCAGGTCCAGAAGTGCATGTGAGGAAGGACTGTGGGACTCAAGGAAGTAAATTTGACTACTTACTAACTGGAACGCAGCAGAAGGGAGAATCTTTGCCTGCAGGAACAGACAGGTTTCTGGTTATTCACAACCTTCTGAATTTTAAATAAGACAAAGAGCGTATGGCATCAACTCAGAATAAAACTGCTGGGTACATCCTCTAATTTTTTAGAATAGTATTTACTAGTAAGTAAATCCTACTCTCTTTGGGTCTGAATCTCCTTCCTAAACTGGAACAGGGAATAAACCGAGTAATTCCACGCAAGTCGGTGGTGTTATTGACGTAAACCAGTATAAGTGGAAAGATGCTCTCTTCTCTCTGGGGATATTTTCTACACCTCCCCTTGTTAGTGAGAGTAGTGTAGTGGTTTGCTAGAAATTAGATGATTACAATCACTCTCATTATTCCTCATTAGGCAAAAGATGAAAACGCTCTGTTTCTTAATTCCTGGTATGTTCTACTAGATACTCCTGATAAAACTTAACTGACAGCTCGTGAATAATTGTCATTAATTTAACAGTGCATTTTATTCTAACTGGTAAAGGTTATTAACAAGCTAGTTTATGTCCCTTGTATGGGTGCTCTCGCTTGTACTTCCTGATTTGTTTTTTACAGTTTCAGCTCTGCTGGGTTACTAGACTGTTTGCATAGTTTTTTCTTGTTTTAAAAAAGCAAAATCGTGAATCATGTTGTCAAAGAATGAATCCCGCTGACAGAATTTTTTCTGGGAACTGCTTTTGAACCATATTCACACTGCCCAAGAAATAAGCTTCCAGTAACTTGCCCAGACTACACAATTAGGCCCCCTAATAATTGATTGAGAGAGGCAAGTGTCTTTAGGGAGAACTGATTCAGATTTTCACCTGTGTAGGACAGCTAGTTGATAGGAATCCCTAGCTGTAAACACTAATGCTACAAAGAAAGGTCTAAGCAGACCTCTGGTTCAGAACTGCTCAGCAGGCACCTCCATCCACTGTGAGTTCAGAACATCACATCCTCTCCTGAGGGTTAAGGACCAGCAACGGATGAGCTCTCCTTTCGCTAGTCTGGCTAGCAGAGAAGAGCCCTTGCCCAGAAAAACAGAAAACCTGAGGTCTAGGGTCTCTTACCCAGCAGAAAATTGAACCATTGCTTGCCTTTCCCAGGAGAGTGCTCTGGCTTCCAGGGAAGAAGACAGACAATGATAAGACCATTAGGCCTAGAAGAAATGGCCTCAAGCTGCTCCAGGGGAGGTTTAGGCTGGACATCAGGAAAAAATTCTTCACCAAAAGGGTAGTCAGGCACTGGAACAGGCTGCCCAGGGAAGTGGTTGAGTCCCCATCCCTGGAGATATTTAAAAGCCCAGTAGATGTAGTGCTTAAGGACATGGTTTAGTGGTAGACTTGGCATTGCCAGGTTAACTGTTGGACTTGATGATCTTAAAGGTCTTTTCCAACCTAAACAATTCTATGATTCCACAGGCTTCCTGCTCAGGCTTAGCTTTAAGAAAGCAATGTAAAACTCACAGGGCTAAAGTGAATGAATGAGAGGAATCACAGTAATGTAGACTGATGATGTGCTCTCCCACTCCTCAAACACATGACTGGGTACATATAGCCAGTAGGGGACTGTACCTGAGGCTTATCAGCCTGGAATAATGAAGTGGAGATTTGGGAGAAGGAAGATAGAAGTTAAGGAGGCAATGAAATGAAGAAGACACATAGACCATGATGCAGAAAAAATACCTTTACCAGAACAAAAACCTATTGCAAAGAACAGAGCCTTTCCCCTTAAGAAGATTCACAGAAAAGTTGCATTCATTTTACTAGTTGTTCTGGAGCCCACACTGTTGGCCAGTAACAGAGCAGGTTTTCTATGAGAAGCTCTTTGCAGAGCGTGAGCTTGGCAGTCGGACCACCATAGGTCAGCTGGCCGCAAACACCTATGTCAAACTTTGAGGGGACTGCAGGCACCATTTCTGCTTGGAGGTTTAAGTATTGAACTTGGAGGAATAGGACTGCTGTCCTTAGCCTGTGAGGCTGTGAGAGGACAAATCAGTTTTTCCAGTATCCTGTATTGTGCCATCTACATAGTTTGTTCTACTTTAGCACAATTAATTCTCATAATAATTTTCATAAGGAATATATTTGGGAGTTAAAAAGTTAACTTGAATCACAGCCAAGATGAACTAGTTATTCTTTGTAGGTGTAGTGCATTTATGAATATTCCTAAGGACATTTTAAACAAAGAATCAGATAAAATTTACTGCCTCTGTTTATTATTTAAATTAAGATTTTACTTCTTGAAGTATAGTTATGTCACCTAGGACATATAACACAAAAATATTTTTAAGATAATTTCTACAAAAATAGCCTTTCTCTTTTGTCAAGGAATTAAATTGTATTCACTAACGAATATTTATTAATTCTAATATCTGTTCCACATTTCACTATTAACAAAACTTACAATTAATATATTTTAAGCAAACTTTACCTATTATTTTTATTGAAACTAACAGGGTTAATGTTGGTGAAGGAATTTCTGAAATCAGAAGGAAAGTTATGCATGAATGACTGAAAGTGGGAAAAAAAAAAAAACAAACAAACCAAAGCAGTAATTGAAATTAACTGGAAAATACTGAAGTGAGAAATTGTTTCTCCTGGGAAGGGTAAAAACTTACTGCCATGTGAGAGATTACACAGAAAGTCAAACTGCAGTTTCTTCTTCACAAGTCATTTGAGTTCAATACACCAGTCAGAGGCATTTCATTACAGTGTTACCAGGGAGGAATATATTTAGCATGCTTGAGCATGCTGGTACTGTAGGTGACTTGCTGAATTTCAAGCTGACAGGTTAATGGTAAATAAACCATTTTCTCCTTGGCATTTTCAAATGTGTGCTTGGAATCTAAACATCCTTCTACTATTTGTACTCAGCAGAGATCACGGATACCTTAGAAATTTGTGGTTTAGGATAGCTTTATGCCTAGGCTCAAACTGAAAGGCTAAATAAATCAGTATTAAATATGCGCTACTACGCAGAAGGATTTCAAAATTATCATAATCCTGAAATTATCATATATTTAAACCAAATATATAAACTGGAAGTTCTATTTACTTTTGAGACATTAAAATTTGTGCTTTCATTTTTTCTCCACAACCATGACTGCCCGAAACTTTGTTTTAAAGTGAGAGCTGAGATTCTCATAGTCGCATGACTTCAGGGCTTTATTAGAAGTACCCCTGTCAAAAGCGTTGGCAGTATTGACTCTGCTTTCTGGAATTAAGAAATGGGAGAGTCAGGATTTGGCAACAATCCAAGACTTCCAGTGAGACATGTTATATGTCATGTATTCAGTCTTCAAAGAGAAAAATAGAGGCCTTATTTCAACTTAGATAAGAAGTTCAGAGAGAAGTGCAGTGCTCATGGCTGTGAGTTCTTACAGGCTGCAATGAGTAGCTGACCATTAAGAAATGAAGCTGGTCTAAGTAAGTGACCAGAATGGCAGAGTTGCTGCTGGTTGGCAAGCACTGCTGAAAATCTGAAAACATCACTGATGACATCTTAAAGACTTCTTTACTGCTCAAAATATATGGGTGATAGGAACAGTCATATTAACAAAACTCAATAAAAGAAAGGGGAAAAAAGCTTTAATTCAAATGTAAAATTCCTCAGATGCATAAAGTGCTTTTTAATCCACTTATTCCAGATTGACATTATTGCTTGGAAGCAGTGTTTGTTACTTCTGGTTTCTAGCTCTGACCAGAAATACTGTGAGTGCTGCAAATGATACATTGCTTTATCTTAGGCAGTTTAGTCATTGAGATGCAATGTGTTTTAAGACAATTCTGCCTAGCAACACGTTGAGAACTTACTGTCCACACAAGAGCCTGGTAACATAATAAGGAAGAAATAGTCATCTTTTAGCTATACCTATGTTTGGGAATGTTAGCATAAGTTGGTTTGCTTTAACTCGTTTACTAAAAATAACATTTTTTCCCAGAGAAAAGCTCAGCTTCTGGGTTAGTCAAAGGGATAAAAATGTGCTGGTAGTACCAAGAGCAATTACAAGCAAATTTCAACAAGAATTCATTATCCTCGTGTATTTCTATACCAGAACATTATGCAGGACAGATATTGTAACTAGAGTTCAGACATATATGTATCCATTTGATTTTTTTCACAAAATGAAGATATTATGAAACCTCAAATAATGTCAAGTCTCAGTAACAGCTATGTGAGCCATAAAAATGAAGGGATTATTTTAGCATAAATGATTTGTTACATTAAAGATGTCTGCAAACACAGCAGTGTTAGATTTTACATGTGCTTGCAAGAGAAACCAGCCACCTTAGCTGACCTTTTCCTTTTCCTCTACTAATATGGTGAACCATTTCCAATATAAATTAGTTTATCTTTACAATAACTCAGCACAGTTCTTACTGAAGCCATATAATAATATATACAAAAAGGTTCAGTAAACAGTGTTCAGGGAACTATAGTGTTAGTGTTTGGCAGCAAGACAGATTTTATGCCTTTTCTGCCTTGCCTTTCAGTTGTTCGTCATCTACTGTCCACGACGTGCACTAGTGGAGAAAGGGGAGATGACGTGGCTTAGACTAAAAACCATACAGGCTCTCTCCTGGTCCACCTTTCACTGACCACTGTGGCCAGCTCACATTTAGTCCAAGTTTTGACTTCCTGGTCCTTTATGTGACATTGGGTCCAGATACTTTCTTGACGCCACTGTATCATGCCTCACAAAGAGGAACGACATATGGGTAACAAAGCAATACAGACTTCTTACGATTAATAAAGACCAGACATGCTTTCTTGACCTACAGTGACGTTAGGTTTTCGTAGCTTGTTTTGTTTATAGACCTCCTATTTTCCTCACATTTGTTCAGTCTCTGTTCCAGCCTTACCTATACTCGCTCAATATCTCATATTACTCATCTCTATTACCACTCAGTTTAATAACTTGTCCTTCACATTCTCCCCCCCCAATTTATTTTTGGTATTATTACATATATCCTTGGAGTTTGTTTCTGTCTGTGTAAACAAGGGGCAAAGGAGGAAGGCTATACAGTGGAAAATGCTACTTTTAAAATGAATGCTGCTTTTTTTATTTCAAGCTTCCATGGGGTTACAGATGAATACCCGTCCCAACACACTCGAATGATGAAGGATAAGTGAACAGTCAGCCTTGTCCCTTCTGCTCATTCCTCCCACTGGCATCTACTCTATATCCTATATGGCTGAAAGAACTGAGAAAGCCAGCATATTCTATTTACCCTTATACAAACTCACCATCATTATTTTAATTTACATCATAAAACCCAAAAGCGTTCTAGCTGCTTTATGGAACAAATAATAATGTAAAGTCACTGGTTGAAAGCACACAATTGCTTTTTAGACCACTTGTAATCAAAACAATTAACAGCTGTGAAGGGATCATGAGTGAGGGAAAACAGTTAAATAAATAGTAACTCCTACTTCATGCATCTTTTGGCAGTTCCCCTAAATGTAACCTTTTAAATGGCTTGTGTCATACAACCGTTGCTGCTGTTCTCAGGTACATAAGCATGTAATGGTCTTAAAGGGACCATCTGTAAGAATAAGTATTCACCCATGACAAAATTAATGATAACAATAAGAATTAGTTCTTAGTCAGAACTTTTTATCAACAGATCTCAGTGTTCTACAGGGGATGTCTTTGTAAGAATAAGGCATACAGAATAACGTGATTTGACTATTTGCATTTTGTGGGATTTCACCATTTTCTTCAGAAGAATGTTCCATTGCTTAATAGATCTTCTAATTACAAAGTGTCTTACTATTTAATCAGAACTTTCTTCGCTGAAATTTCAACTCATTATTTCTCATCTTGTTACTTTTGGCTCATGAGAACAATTCTGTTCTGTTAGCATGTTTAATGTAAATAACCTGACATGCTATGGATTACGGTCAGCCTCATCCTGTGAAGGAAGATGGGTGCCACGTCTGCTGATAGCCCCCTTACCTTACCACAAGACCTTCCTACTTACGTGTGTAGCATTATGGCTTACTAAATAGAGAATTTTAAAGAAACCACAACATATCCCACTAGATTAAACAGATGTTGTATGTTGAAATATGTACATCCTTTGTACATTTATTTCCATGGCCGTAGATATGCTCATATAAGAGGTCAGCTGCAAAAAAAGGTGAAAAAACCAGGAGCTTAAACAGATCTAATTTTATTTCCTGTGCTCCTATAAAAGCTCTATGATTCCTTCTTTCCTTTCCCATATTTATTTTCAAACAGATCAGATTGAAAGGCGGCCCTATATGAAGTGCTCCAGGATTTTTTGAGAGACTCAGATAAACATCTATCTTTCAGGCAGAATCAGGCCTTGAGGAGTATGATTTAGCAAATCCCATCAGACTGAAAACAAAGGAACTCTCTGAGAATATAGTCAGGTCTAAAATTACTAAATCCATCCTCTCTTTTCTCTAAAAAAAAAAAAAAAGAGAGAGAGACCAATCTACAGCATCCTTGAAGCAACAGCGCATACTAAAAAGGAGTCAAAGTTAGGATTTCTCTCATCTGTCATTCTGTCAGTCTTTTTACATGTAGTTTTCTATAGTCAACAAGAGCTAACCAGGCTGGCAGAGGGGAATATTTCAAGTTAAATGAGGAAATACTGCAAAAGCATATTAGAATGGTGCAAAGGGAGGGTTCAAACATACATGGAACATCTTTCTCTCCTTCTACAGCACGGTATTGCCTGAGCTGGACTCCTGGACTCCTGTTCTTAGAGGTATTACTAATGGACCCTATGATGGGTGCTCAAGTGTTGTTTAACTGGTTTTCCTTTGTAGGAGAATCTGACCCTAGAATAACTCAAAGCTCTCAATTTAACTCCTCTCAATTCTTCCAGTTTCACATCCCCCATTCTTTCATCAAACACAACATCAGCACAAAATTATGGCACCAAGAAATGCACTTCAGTCACACTATCACACAATATACTGGACAAAAAAATGAGGCAAGGAAATGACCATTAAGCCTAAATTTCTGCTGTTTCATTTATAAAATAGTTAATCTTCTCTTTTGTTAATTATAAGGAGACATAGCTGGCAGTCATTGGCTATTTTCTGTAATAACTATTTTGTCTGTTTCCTTTAATTTCCTCAATTCAGTCTTCTAAATCTTGCCCAGAATAATACCTTATAAAAGCACACTAATGAAATGCCTCATTAGCTGCTTTCTTTTGTTACTTCTGTCTTGGCAATGCCACTTAGAATTCAAAGTACTGAAATGGTAGTACACCAGCAATTGTGAAGGACTTTGAAACACTCTGCATGAAGGGTGCTCTAAAAATTCAGCACTGAAACTGCAACCTTTACTTGTGACCATAACTGTTATGTTAACAGCGCTTGATCAGAAAATGACATAAGCTGTTTGTTTTTCCACTGAATTTAAGTATTTTTAGATGAGTTTAAAATATACAACATATGAAAACAACACGTGAATAGAACTCGGGAATACAGTTTTAGCTGACTAAACCGTAGAATTGTAGTTTATAGAATAACCAAAATGATCTAAATTTCTAAAAAAAGAGCATCATTTCTCGTTTACAAAAACTTGCAAAACACGGGCAGTTTTAACGCTTATTTTATTCCAGTCTTTTCAATGCACTGCAATAAACTTGAGATTAAAAGCGTTGCGAAGATACGCATTGATTTAAGTATGTTTCTCTTAAAGTAGATCAAATTGAACAAATAGATATGGAAATATAACGTCTTCCCCCTTTCCAGATCACTAAGATACGAAAAATATTAATTGTTACATTTGAGGTTATCTTCATCTTGAGAGGATTTTCATTACTGAGACAAAAGGCTTGGATTATTGGTTATATTATCACATTGTCTTTTTACAAAATATTCTGTCTTCAGACAAAACATAATATAACGTAAACCAAAAGAATAACCTTTTGTCAACCTGTAATTATGTACTTGCAAAGATTTAAAGAGCAATGCTCAGTTAGAAATAATATCTAATCTCTCTCGGAATCTTACTGATGATTTCAAGAAGCTTAACTATTGTGGAGATATGTAAGTTATTTTAAGAATAAAAACAATCTCTTACTTGGTCCTCAAAGGAGATTGCCTGGGCAACATCTCTGGGAAATCCATCAATCACTATGCCCTCTTCATCAGGGATCTGCATTAATCTCTGCTTTATCTCAGTTATGGTTGTTTCCTTTCACAGAGAAAAGAAGTTATTTCTTTAATATTGTAAAGGAGGTTTTCTTGATCGTGCACATTAATACCGCATGCACAAATCCTTTGAAAGTAAACATTAAAACAGGATACGCTGTACCTGAGGGGCCAGTTCTCCAGTAGTAATTATTTTGGCAATTAGACTCCATTTTCTATTGCTGCTTGTGCTGTGGATCTTCTTCCTTAACAATTCACCAACTGATATGTAGTTAAATCCATAACGTTCTGCTATTTTCAAACTCTGTGTTCCTTTACCACTTCCTGGGCCACCTATTGGTAATTATAAGCAAAACATTAAATTAACCTCTCATCTGAAGTACCCAATCCTGTGTGAAATCTTTGCTATCGGCACCAATTTTCCAACCATTATTAGAACAAATCTTGCAGTTGCATGACTTGTTACCAGCCATTCAGATGGGTCTCATCTACCTGACCATAAAGGTAGCAGTTTGTAAAATGAAGTAAAAAAAAAAAAAGCATACAAATCTACTTGCGAATTAAAAATAAACATGTTCTTTTAGGCTTGACCTCATTCTAAAGCTGTTCCTGGGCAGGAATTTTTCTTGATTTGTAGTAGAGGAAGAGACAAATGAACTGGTCCTTTCTTGAACTCTGTGAATCCAAAGATAGAGCCAGATAGTCTGAAGTGTATTCACGTCAGAAAGAATCATACTTGGTTAAATAAGCCAGTGAAATCAATGGACTAGTCATGAAATGGAACTAATAAAATCTGCTCCTAAATATGCTTGCATGAGTTTCTGAGGTTTTCTAATTTTAAAATACAGAAAAATATTAAATAATGAGCTGAGACGTTTCCATAGTGATTTGGTACAAGGACTTTTATTGAACCACGCATACTTCTGGTATTGATGCTTGAAGCATCTGATAGAGAAGCAATTTGTTAGGTTCAGCTTGCCGGACAACTTGAAGAATAAACAGACCCTTCAATACAGCACAGGCAGAACAGGTGTCAAAACCACAGAAAACAGCTGCATTACATAGCAGGGAATGCTGAAGTGAAGGTCAGCTGGACAGCAGAAACAAGAATGCATGTAAAAAAAAAAATCAGACTATGTCTGAACTAAAAGGCCACATTATGATGCGAAGAACAGAGAAACTGGAATCCAATATGTAAAAACAGGGAATTGTTTTGATAAAAATAAATGTTTATATATAGAAAAGTGTATGTTACTGACTAGCATAACAAAGCAAAACCAAAACAAATGTTTTGATATTAATTACCAACACTAAGTAGCTATATTTTGGGGAATTGTGTGTGAGAACATTGAATTTTATTTCAACAGACAAAGAATTAAGATTTATTAAAAATACACATTTTCTATGAACTTTAAAAAACACAGCAATGCAATGAAAGTAAATATGAATACAATAACCTTCTCATTAGTAATCGTGTAACTCTTTCTTATATTATCTGTGTTATTCCCATAAACAGCTTTTAGGCATTTATATAATTAATACAGATTTGACTGCAGGATAAGCTTTACAATATTGCTACATACATGGTTATGACACTCTCTGTGTACCCAAGGTCAAACCTGTGCCCCAGTATTACATATCGGAGAGCTGTCAGTGTCACCAGTAGTCACTAGGAACTCTTCTGTACCCATGACGCTATGATGGTAACTCTCCACCTGGCCTTTGCAACTCAGATCGGGACCCATTTGAAGAGAATGCACAGGGAAACGTGCGTATTGTTAAGGTGTTCCCATACCCTGCCCACACTTGAGTTATACCCTTGGGAAAAAAAAAGGTTTTGCCATTATCCAATTAGTTTAAATAATGCTTAAATCAAGCCAAATATAAGCATTTATCTGTAATATCCGGCTAGTCAATACAGCCACAGAGGTTCATAAAACACACAAGCAAAGAAATGAAAGAAAAACTATATCTTATCTCTGTATAGTAAGGTTACAACTGAAAAATATTTTTCCCTCATTCAGTTCACTTGCTGTTTCTCTCCTAAAAAGGCACGTTTTCTTCTTTCGGCAGATTATGTTAGGTTTTACAGCTATTCTTCCATTTCAGTTCTTCTACGTGATCTAGATGGGCTTAAGTTTTTTCAGCTTGAACTCTTTCTTTCAGTTTAGCTATCCTCTTCGTTAGAATAAAGGATGTTTCCCTTTTGTAGGTATGCAAGCATCTGATATACTAGGAATCATCTCCTCCACCAAAGCGGCTACAAAGCAATTCTGCTTCGGCTCTCCCCACTCCCTTTGATGGCGCGCTCAGCCTTCCCCGTGACAAATGCACGTCACCAAACCCTATATTGTGTTTCACTCCTGTATGAAAAACGTACCTGATACAAATGTTCAAACAAGATCATTCCATGTAGTTTACAGTTTATTACAGGCTCTTGGGAATCTGGAATGATAGTAGGTTTGGAGTAACTGATTCCCAGTGTCTTTTTTCTTACATAGATGAAAACAACAGCATAAAGAAGTGCAGCTAATTGTTTGATGATTGCTGCCAGTTTGTACGGAGCAGATTTTGCCAGGTGAATGAATAGGATTATTACTTGTTACTGGAATGTCTACTCCCTCTGTGTAAAGATTTCCATAAGCAACCCTCTCTCTATATATAAAACCACATATTGCAATCTAATGAGCATAATATATAACCAATATATCCTACATATGTGTCTGTTTATATATCTGTGTAACATTTATTACTATGAATTTATGTGGCTTTATTTACTGGCAATAATCCTAGCTACTGGAAAAAAGGGGCGGTAGGTTGTGACTGTGCTTCGGAGCACAGGGTTTATAAAACATACTGGAGCCAATGCTGTGCTTAATTCCTGCAGATATAAAACTTCCAAGAAAGGAAATTCAGTTTATTTCCCTGGATACTCGAGACAAGTTTGCAACAGACTATCTTGCACCCCAGAAACAATAAAGATGCAAAACATATATAGGTAACATGTAGAAAATTAGAAACAGGAAATTTGACAAGGAAAATAGTATCCCTATTCCAGCAGAGATAAAAACGATGCCAGAAAAACAGAACTGTTACTTGAAAACACATCAGTCTCTGTAAAACCATAAAACAGCTGAAAAAACCTTTCTGAAACAAAGTAGATAGACTTTACACTCCTGTTAGGGAGAGCTTTACTTTGCCATTAAAGAGAAGCAGAAAAAAAAAATGCGTAGTTTGGCACTTCTGTTCTTTCAATTTAGATTTGCAAGCAGAAAAAAACTAATAAAGTACTTGCTTTAATGTTGATAAACTTCTCATACATTTTGTTTTTTCTCAATCCAAAAATATCCCTTTATAGCAAACTGGGATTACCCATTTACAATCTAAGGGGAAACATTCAGGTAATAAAATAAGAGAAAAGTGATAGGACAAAATTACTTCCCACAGAAAATCATTATAATTTACTGAACTATGTATCTATTCCTGACTCTCTGATAAATCATACTGACAAACTGTTCACAAGAAAGGAAAATCAAATCACTTTTGTTTTTCATTCTTTTCACTTATTCTGAGATTATACATTATTCAAGAAAAGCGTGATCATTTTACATATTTCTTAGAAGATGTCTAGACTAGGGAACATTTGTTGCATCTAAAATTATGTTTGCTAACTGGTTTCAAGTGAAGATTTGTATGCCCAAAAAGTTTTACCAAAGCAGTTGTTTTAATCTAGTTTTGTCAATGGAAGTTCAAAATTTCAATTTTGCTTATATTGTTGTAAATTCAAAACGAATTAATGTAATAATAAGATTTCTGAAAAGCCTTATGATTTTAAAATCTACATGTGGACTGGATTTAACAAATCAATGGGCCAGCTGACTGCTGACAGCACTATCTTTGATCTATCCTTTAAACTTTGATTATAAAAGGAAAATGTATTCTTTAAATATTAACTAATATTTTTAATTAAGTGCAGTTTAAAAACATACTGAACTATGGAGCTAATGACACCAGGTAATTAATTTTTTAAGATCATTCAGGCTGTATCAATAGTAAAAATGTGTTTGTCAAAATATGTTAGGAAGCACATTTTTAAACACAATCTAGTTTCCTAGCGTTATAATGCCTTAGAAACTTAATTTTCCAGTGATTCAGATGTGTGCCATCCTGGCTGGTTCCATCTGATTTTTCTAAAATCCAGTCACATACTCACTTTGCAGCTTTGTAGCTTTACATTTCACTGGTAGACTTTTCTGCAAACACAGAAAAAGAACAAAACCCCCACCTTTATAAGCGAGTTCTCTTTTGCCTTGGAGCTCCCTGGTTCATTGTGAGGATGATAGATTTCATAAAGCAAAGAAGTTGTAAAAACCTTTATGGAAGCATTAAAAAGATCTCGGGCTAATGTATTATTAAAGAAAAGTTCACCTAATATGCGAAGCAGAAGACAGGTCTTTAACTTCTGTTCATTTCAGTCCCCAACAATGAATGGGACCAGTACCATCTGAGCTACACAGTATGGTTAGTTACCACTAGTTAGCCATAAACAGCTTGCTTAACCAAAGTTTTCGCATTTTATGCAAACTGAAAAATATGCAACACATTTTTTGTGTACAAGATTTGTCTCTTGAAATGAATAGTACATTTTTTTTTTCATTTTCTCTCTTTCATTCAGTATATTAGCTATTCTTTATTCTTTCCAGTGTGTGTTTTTATGTGCTTTCTCAATAGAAAGTTGAATTTGGGAGAAATGTTCCTGATACTGTACAAAATTAGACAATAGCTGCTGAGCTACATACAGTATTGTGTTTCTATCAGATCCCACTATAATAGGCAGATTCAGAGGAACTCAGTTGGAAAATAAACCTGAAATAGCCTTTGTGGAATGTTTACAATGTTCCCTATACAAATTAGGGAAAAGCAAAGCTCTGTAAAATCCATGGTCTCTTCACTATATGCTGGTGTTCAAGGATTTCACTTCAAATACCCCTGCACTCAGTTCCAGAGGTGTAAGTCAGTCTCTCTTTATTTCACCTAGATCAAACCTTCATTCATCACTCTACCGCAATAGAGCTACATGGATTTCAATGCATTAAGAGCCTGCTGTGGTCACTGAAAAGGAGCCATTTTTTCTCCTTTATGAAAAGGAAGGCTAGCTAATTAATTAAGGTGAAAGGAAGGTGTGTGTTATTTCTCTATCTAATGCAAGCTTTATAGTTCAACAGTGTGTGGAGAGATTTGCATGTTGAGATTTGTCATTCCGAAACAAAAGATTAAGAAAATTCAAATGCCTAAGCAATTCTTTTGGCATACCACAAATATCTAGAAAAATGCCTGGTTTTCTGTTTTCAATATATTCCAGTATCACATTTCTGAGACCTGCTGGATGCAGAGCCTAGAGGACATGCTGTTCTCAGAGATCCCACTCTATAATACAGAGAAGACATTTCTATTCTCTTTCACTGTACTACATACTAATCTCTGTTATGGAAGCAATATCTCTCTTGAGTATGAATAAGGCTTTATAGACTCAAAATGTGATTCTCCATCACCTGGCACCTGTGCTGTAACTATTTAAACAGTCCAGAGAAGCAGAGAATTAAGCTTGGTGGTAAAATTTCAAAAGACAACTATCCCACATGGCAAGGAAACTAATTCAAAGAACTTGAACTCAGAAACAGAATAAAACATTGATTTAGACTTAAACTGCAGCTGTTTCTTAATAAACAGTATGCTTGTCTGAGGCTGAAAAGTACAAGTTGCTTAGAAAGGACACTAAACAACACACAAGAGAGAACTTGGGGAGAGAGCACAATTAACTAATGCTAACTGATCACTCATTCTCCCTGAAGATAGCACAAGGTTCATTCACCAAATAGATCTAGGGATTAATTTATCAATGCAAGGGACTAGTGACCGTGTACGTTCACTCCAGCTGGGCATACTGATCCGTTTTCAAGGTTCTAAATACAGAGGACAACAGTTCCCTCTCACCTTCTTAAGCTGGCTTATCCAATATTTTTAAATATCCTTTTTTGTGAGCAGTTTTGAGTACATCTACGATAGCGTTTTAGTTCAGATCCAGCGCACGCTTTGGAAGAGCACTTTGGTTCACATGGTGAAGCAGTTTTGAAATGCATGAGTCGGGTTCGTTTTAGATGAAATCAAACTGGCAGATGTGCTCCATAAGCAAACCATGAGCTCTCCAGCTGCTAACGGGCATCCAGTCTACAGAACATGATCACAGGTGCTCACTGTAACTCCTAAAATGCTTACAGTTGGGTTGCTATATCCTCAGCACTAACATTTTCACTTTCTGATCCCCTCTAATTGGGCTGCACCACTTGCTACAGCAGATAGAAAAATCATATTTAAATACAAACAGGCATTCAGTGCATTTGCAGTAAAAATAAAAAGGCAAAGTAACGAAGATAAAATCTTGTCAAAATGCCTCTGCCTTCATACCTATGACAAGGATAATTTTTGGTCGAGGTCTTGCAGGATCAAATACATCATACTCCTCAATTAGCTCAGCAGTTTCAGAGAGGTCGGTGTCACTTTCTATCGAAAACTGTTGGATTGGAGGGAGTCGGTCATACCGTCGGTATGGGAAGTTAGAATTATCAGGCATCACTGTAAAATAGTAAGATAAACTGGGAATTGTGGAAATGCACAGAAAACTCAGAATCTATTGTGTACACAGATTTAAGTAAGTATAATAAATAAAGTATAAATATCTCCTAATTTTAAAATGTGCTCGCTGTTACTATATTAAATAGTCCTTGCCTCTAGTTAGCTGATTTCTTAAATTGGAACCACTAGGAGTCAGTTTTCTTTGGTGTTTCTTTACAAGCACATCAGCTTTTCTGTGAGAATCTGCCCATAGCACCCAGAGTTCAGCAGCGGCCTCCGAGAAGAAAAGCGTTGTATTGTGCAGGTAACTTGTACTATTAAGCAGAACTCTTTTGGTGATACACGTTTGTTGTACACGGAGAGATAGTATTCTTGCTAATTAGTTTAATGAAATGCTGGATGGCAAGGAAGAATAACTATAGCAACTGAAAGATGAGCTAATTACTCTTTGTTAACATTACAAATAAAATAATTACAAGTATTGGTATGATATTTGCTTAGATTTTATGAGACGCACCTTTTTCTAAGTGTTTATAATTTACATTGTATTTAGTAAATTAGCATATAGCTCCAATATAAACTAGAAAAACAACCTAGCGTAACTGCATTGAAGTTATTATGTACGTTACCAATAAGGACCCACTAAAAATATAAACCAAGTGCACTGAGGCAACTTTGCCCCTATCTTTGCAAATGTTTTAGGTAGGATACGAGAAATCTCTCCACTAATGTGTTAAACATTTACACAGCAAACATCCGTCATTAGGCTGCAAAATGATCACAATTTCCTCTCCTGCATAGTATCCGTTATGGAAGGAGAAAAACAAATGCCAAAACGCAAGGAAACAAACCTTGAGTCCTTTGCCTAAGGAAAATCAGAATGAGGCACGATCTGCTATAGAAGTAAGTATAAAATAATTCAGTAGTGGATGTAAAACCACCCGTAGCACAAGAAATGCAATACTTTTTATACTTAATACATTACCATTCCTGAAAAAAGACCTCCTGGATTGGCCTCCATTGAGTGGAGGCAGGGTCTTCTTTTCTGGGCTGACAAAAGTGTCCCATTTCACTTTTTCTGACCCTCCAAGCTCTTTCACTTTCTGCAAACAGCTTTCCAAATACTCAATTGGGTCATCAGGTTTGTAACACATTAATCCATTCAACAGGCTCTGCAACGTAAGTTCAGAAATACACACTATAATGATAGATGACAGGAAAAACCAAGCACTTTTACTTTGAATTTTACTTTACACAGAGAAACCCCATATTCCTTGTATACTCAGACTCTCCATTTCAAGCCAATGCATGAAAGTGAGGCCTGCAAAAATTGTATGATTTTGGTTTGCCGGTGTCACAAAAATGATTCAGAACACGAAGCTCGTGGCTATGCCTTTATATTTGTCTGCTTGCACGGTAATAAAAACTGAAAATAGTAAAAAAGTTCCCTACATTTTTCTTAGAGCTACCACTGGCCAATATACGCAGAGCAACACACAAGCTAGATAGCCCCGCAAGTTACATATTCTGTGTAGCCTATTAGATCACTGAAACGTATCTTTTCCTTACAGACCAGTGCACCCACAAGTATCTTATTCATATTCTTGAGTCAACGCTTACACAAATAATGAAAAAAAGATTTTTAAAAATCACGAGAAATTCTCAAATATCATCTTGATCACTATTGGGAAATAAAAAAAAAACCAACCCCAAAGTTCCTAGGTGCTTCCAGATCTAACTGCTCAGAAATTCCCGGCCATTAGAAACCCCCTATCTGCAGCATTAATTCTGCACCCATCGTACCGACGGGCATTATGGGGAGCGTGGAAGAAGGAATGGCAGGCCCTCCTCTGACGCATGGTAATTGATTTTCCTTGACAAAGTGATACATAAGTCATCATTTCACCTCTCCACAAGACAACTGCACCCAACCTTCTCTTAACAATAAATGTCTCTCAGGTTGATTTCTGGTCCTTTGTGCTTTTCCTAATTTTTGTGCAAACAAACTTGAGGGTCACAGTTGATATTAGTAATAAACATAAATAGCTCCAGTTCAGGATTTGCTCAGTTATTTGTTATCTACAGTTTATATGATAATTGGTATTTACACACATTTGCATTTATAAAATAGGCTATAATTTATATGCATCTATGCCCTTCTTATACTACTTAACAGATCACAGCAACTAGCCATATATTTTTGCAGAAGATATGCACCATTTTTTAAAAATTGCTAGCTCAAGCTTTGAGCCTCTACAGCTGAACAGTTTTGTTTGCATCTCTTGTTAAACCATTCACATTACAAATGCGTTAGTAAAACATTTAGCATGGTCTATGTCCTGTAATTTTCAAATACATTAGAAAAATGCCTAGCTTCAGAACAGACCAGGGAAAATACATATGTGTCTCTGTGTGTGTGTGTGTTTTATACAGATGGCAGGATGTCTGATTCGGGAAAAAAAAAAAAACGAAAACCCACATTTCACAGAGAAGTAATTATCAACCCTTAGCAGCGGGTAACTTGTAGGAAGCTAAACAAAACCTCACTAAACAGTTGCGGGGTTTTTCTTCCTCCCAGACCGATGAGAACCTGGAAGACCCCCCCGCCTGAATTCCTCGGCAGAGCGGCCCCGGGGCTGCTCTGCCCTGCGGACACCCAAGTTCGCTCCCTCCGCCGGCGGCTGCAGGAGGGCAGACGCGGCCGCCCGCAGCGCAGCGCCGCGGCGGGGCGCGGCCGCCCGGCCGCCTGCGCGCCCGCGGAGGCTGAGGGCAGGTGGGCAGCGGGGGCGGCCGCTCCCCCGCCGGCTCCGCGGCCGGCACCTCCCGCCCCGGGAGCGCCGCTCGGCCGGCAGCGCCTCCCGGCCCGGGGCGGGGGCCGGCCCTCCGCGGCGCGGCTCCCCGCGCAAGGTACGCGCCTCCCAGCCGCCGTCCTTCCAGCCACCTTCAGCCCGCGGCCCGCCGCGGGGTCCCAGCGCGGAGCACCCCCCCCCGACGGGGCGGAAAACGCTCCCCTCCCGGCCCCCGCCTCGCCTACCTCGAAAAGCTGCGGGATCTCCCTGCGGGCCAGATACTCCTTGGCCTCGCCGGCGCTCATACCGCCAGCCGGGGACGGGGGCGCCGGCGGGGCGCGGGTGGGCAGCGCCGAGCCCCGCGCACGGCACGGCGCGGCGGTGCAATGCGGGAGCCTCGGCGAGGCTTCCGCGGGCGGGCGCGCCGGGGCGGGGGGGAGGCGGGAGGCAGGAGGCAGGCTGCCGGCTGCCGGCTGCCCGCCTCCCCGTCCCCGCTGCACGGAGCGAGCGGGAGCACGTTTTTCCCCCGGCGGGGAGGAAGAGCGTGCGCAGGCTGCCGAGGAAAGTTTCGGGGGTGCCTGGGGTGAGGCGCCCGCGCGGAGGCGGTGAGGGGTTGTGCCAGGCTGCGAGCCGCGGGCAGGGGCCCCGGGAGAGACGGGACCCCGGCTGCCCGGGAGGCACCGGCTGCCTTTGCCGTCCTCAGGCGCGCCCCGCACGCTGGGAGGGCTGTGGCAGCGAGTGCGGGGCGGGCTGTGCGCGGGTGAGCGCAGAGGTGGGGGAGGCTTCCCGCTGTACCGCCGTCTCTGCCCTTGGCATCGTCTTCTGGCGTTTCGAAGAGCGAGGCATTTCATGCGCTTTGGGCTAGGAACTGTGATGACTCGGGAGCATCTCTGATCGTCGGGTCACAGGAAGAGACCTGAAGACATCTCTGGTCCAAACTCCTGCTCAGAGCAAGGGCAGCTCTTGAGGTCAGACCAGGTTGCTCAGGGCTTTATCTAGTCTCATCTTGCAAAACCTCCAGGGATGGAGACTGCATAGCCTCAGAGGGCAACCTGTGTTTGGATGGCCTCCTGGTGAAAAAGGGTTTTCTTCTATTCGGTTAGCACCTCCCTTGTCTCAGTTTGTCTCTTGCCCGCCATTGCGCCCTTGTGAAGACCCTGGCTCCATCTTTATGATAACCTCCTCACAAGCGTTGGAGAGCTGCTATTATGTCCCCTCTAAGCCTGCCACAGGCTGAACAAGCCCAGCTCCCTCAACCTCTCCTCAAGGGCAGGTGCTCTCATCCCCAACCATCTTTGTGGCTCTCCACTCAACTCACTCCAGTCTATCAACATCTCTCTTTTACTGGGGAGCCCCAAACGGGATGCATTATTCTAGATGTGCTCTGAGGAGTGCTAAGTAGGGGGTAGCTTCTGTGATATTCCGTAGCATACTGGAAGTCGGAGTAGATTATTTCAGTTGCTTAATTGTCCTATATCAAGTCAGATGTTCCAATTAGATTTTAATTTTGTTGATTATCTTTTCTAATGCAACATCCATGTCGTTTCACTGACGCACGCCCTAACAGAAGTAGGTTATGTAAGTGCAAGCTTATGAACAACAGCGAGCAACTGCTTTCCGTATCGCAGTATTTTTCAGACATAGGATGGGTCTTCTCAGGAGTCTTTTAAGAAGGTTCTCCCCCTTGTCTGTGATTTGCGGATCAATATCAGTTTGACAAGCTTCTCTTTCTCAGCTGCGGCCATGTTCCTTGTTTTGTTGCTTCTGTAGTTAAACTGCCCTCTTTTTCCTCTGCCCTGCCTCCTGCTTTTTATGTAGACACTTTCCTTTCTCCTGGAGAGGCTTCCAGTCCTTGTTCATTCCCCAAACTGCTAAACGCTGCCCCAGGGGCAGGCCCATAATCTTCTTCTGATGAACTGGCCTGGAAGGTTTTCCAAGTCATCCGGTTGCTCCCAGCAGCTTCTACTTGAAGGGCAGCCACTAACGTCCCTTTGCAGCAGCCCACTGATGGATGGCCTGCTCTCCACTTCAACTGAAGTATCTCTGGAAAGAAGTTTAGATTAGACAGCTTACGATCCTTTCCAGCTCCATTTTCTATTAACGCAGTGGTGGCCGTTTAGGGAAGCTGCAGTAATGTCACTGAATTGGCACTTCTCATATGTTTAAGGAAGACCTTAGTCTTCGCTGGAGAGTTTGATCAGCATTTATCTGCAGTCTGTCTTCCCATGAACTCTGGATGTGGCTTTAATCCTACTTTCTCTTGCTAAGATTTTAATACATCCAAATGTAAATACATTGAAAAGCACAGTACCTTAATTTTGATTGATTGAGTAAAAAATAGAGTAGGCTCCTAATGAAAAGATACGAGATATAACTGCTTTTAAAAGACCTTAAATGAAGCTTGACAAGAGGAAGACTGAATTAAATTAAATAGGTATTTTCTTAAAATAAGCTCTTTCCTAAAGAGGGCTAATGGAAGATGCCATTCTATTTAGGAAGACAGAGCTGTGGGTTTGGCATTTTGTGGTTTGTTGTTTTATTTTTTTTTAGTTTATATAAAAAAAATTCAGCTGTGTTATCACTGTCTCAGACAAATTCCATTTATAGGCTTTCAGCGTATATATTTTTATATATTCAACATTTGTGGATAAATTAGTAGCTCATCCAATGTACTGGATTGATAGGGAAAAATGCTCACTTTCACATGCTTTCCATGGCATCTTCCTTGGGAATGTGAAAAATTTTTGTGTAAAGTCTTGTCTGAGATGTTTGGTTTTTACTGTAGGCTCCCAGGCATTTTGCTCAGTTAGATAATGCTAACAGAAAATACAAATTCTGACTCTTCTGCCGTAAAACTATTATCATTATGCACATCTAAATTATTGTTCACAAAAAAAGTGATTCTGAGCTAATCTGATTTTTGTTGCACAAAATCAAATTCTATGTTGCAGAAACTACCACCTCAGAAAAAATATGGCCGTTTAGGAAATCTGTCAGACTGAATGTGTGAAATGTATCTGGAAAGGATATTTTTGGATCTAATAACATGGTGCCTCCTTCTAGAAGTAATTTGTTACGCGTTTGCCTTTGGCAAAATCCCCATATTGAAACAGGGTCACAGGTGGATGCTTCTCAAAGCCTCTGAAGAACATCGGCAGCAAAGGATTAAGAATACATCAAATACAAAGCTGGGTTATTTGTCATTTCAGGTATGCAAGTAACGTAAAGGCAGCTGTTAGAACGTTAGCTGTTTGTCATTTAACAGTACCTGATCAAGAGTGTGGATGGAAATCAAGTGATCTTACTGCCTTAGAAAACAACACAGGATGCAAAGAAAGTTCACAGAAATGGGAACATGGATTTGAACTCCAGAGCACTGCCCATTCCTGAAGGTACGGGCAGCTCTTCATGGTACTGGGGTGAGGCTGAAGGCTTGCTTTGGTTACCCTTCTGCCACTTCCTACCTCTTCTGGAGGGGAAGAAGCTACAGTAGAAAGAACAAAATTTTGCTATCAATATGATAACAGTTCTGGCAATTCATCTTGAAGACTTCTTGTGGATCCTGTACCATTGGGCTGATTCCATTCTCATTCTCATTGGTTTCTCCAGTAAATACAGGAAGCTGAACTAATATGAAATTAGTATGGGATCAGCTGGAATATGCTGTTCTGGGCCTTCTCTTCTTCTTGGTTAAACCAATTGCCTAACACCCATAGCCTTCAGTCAAAGTTTAATTAGGTTCTATGTTTTCAAAAATCGCTTCAGAATCCCCCAGTATTTTATGAGAGTCTTCTAGTTTTTTGTCTAGTGCCTGTTCAAGCACTAGTGGCTGTCATTTTTCATGGAAGCTGCTGCTCTGCTAGATGTCTTTATTAAATCAGAACTGATGTCCTTGGATTGATGTGCTTATACAGGCTGGTGCAAGATATGTCGATAGTTTGAATTTGTAGATTCTGTAAGCAGAACAATTATGTGCAGCCTTTTTAATAGAATATGCTGAATTATATGCTCCTGATCCAGAAATAATATGCATTTTAATGTAAACGCAGAAGTTACTTGCGGCCTCATATTGTGCCTAGTGTGGTGTAAATTAATCCAAGATTGCTAAAACGACCTTTTCATTTTAATGAGAAACCTGTTTCTGAACTCTTTTGCTACAGTGTTGTTAACATTTTTTTAAAACCTGCTCTTTTCCCTCCCCTTTCTTTCCCACTTTACTAAACGTTTTTTTCTTTTCTACCGATATCTAAACAAGTTACTTAAGTGAATTAAATCACTAATTGAAAGGTAGTGAAAATTCTACCTAGAAAAATCTAACCTCTGGATCTAATTTTCACTGAGTCCCAGAACTGCCATTTTATGTAACTTTTGTGGACGCCAAGATGAATAAAACCTGGGAGGGAAGAAAGAAGGTTGTGCTGCTTAAAAGTTTGAGGATGCATATTTCAATCTGCTGAGAAAAAAAATAATTAAAAAGATGCTATGATCAACTCACTCCTTAACCTTTGTTTGATAAACTAAATAGCTGTAGCTTTTATTTTCCAATTACAGTGTAATCATTCCTGTGACCCTTCCCTGAACTCTTTCCAATTTATCAACAGGCATCTTCAGCAAGGCATCAACCAGGACACACTGTTCCAGAAACGGTCGCACCAGTGCCAGGTACTGATGTGATTCAGCCTGCCTGTAACATCCTCACAGTTTCTGTTGTTTTCACACTGAGGGACTGAATTTGTGCACTGGCCTTGGGGTCGCAATGGGGTTCACCTTTACCTAGCAGGTTATCTAGCAGGCTCCCAGCAGCTCTGCTTTCCACTCTATTCGCTCACATAGATTCCTCCACTCTAGGATCAGCACCTGCTCTTTATTCTTTGATGTATAACTTCATATATTTGCTTGCAGCCAATTTATCAAGAAATCAGCTTGCTCAGTACCAATGAGCTGTTCCCTTTGTGAGTTACCACTTCCCTAGCCTTTGTCATCTGCCAGTGGTACCAGTGCTTTTCTTTGGGGTTTTTTTTTTTGGTAATCAATAAAAATGTTATACAGCACATGGCCAAAACACAGTTCCCATGGGACCAAACCAGAAACTCACTTAATATTTCCCATTTACACTACACCTTTGAGACCAGTCAATTAGTCATTAAATACATGTGCATTAATTTTGATTCATTCAGGTTTCCTAAACAAATGATCCTGCAGCACTACATAAATGCCTTCAGACCAGCACTTGTTTCTTCATCAGCAAAAACAAACCTTGAACAAGTATCTGTGGATAGATCTGAGAGGATCTATTTTTCAAAAACTGGCATTCACTACCATTAATTAAATTCCATATAAACTATATTCTGTTATGTTCTTAGCAGTTCTGTATTTTACTAAGTTCCATGTTAGATGGACAGGCCTATAATTCCCTACGCCACCACCCTTTTAAAGTACTGGTCTAACATGTTCCCAGAACGCAAATATTTCAAGGGTTCTTAGAGGCCCGAAATGTCCTTTCCAGCTGCTTTAAAACTCCGATACAAGTTATCCAAATATGCAGATTTACTCAGTTGTTTTTAGTGCCTACTATTTATAAAACTTCCTTCGGCTGGGGCTGCACGGCTGGAAGGCGCGTCCCCTGGGTGGTGGACAGGGGATCCCTCTCTGGAGGGTGCACCGGATAAAATTGAAGAAGGTGCCGCGAACCAACGCAGCCTAAGGGAAGGCCACCCTGACAGAAAAACCACTGGCCCTCCAAGTCATGGGGGTTGGGCAGGAGGCCAACTACCTCCTCCCGGAAAAAAAAAAAAAAAAAAAAGTTGCAGAAACGACGAGCATCAGAAATGGCGGGGATGGAGAAAATCGGTAACGAAGTGAGGAGGAGGAGATGGAGCTGGATCGGTCGTGTCCTGAGGGGGAAACCGACGGAAGACTGCGCTGTGGCCCTTGGGACTCCAGAGCACGCAGCAGCGGACCGATCGAAGTGGAAGAACGATGTTCGCGCCTTGTGTGCCTCCTGGCACTGAGAGAATTCAGATCAGATTTATAAAACTTACCTGACTACAACTGGAATGGAGAATATTTCGTCATCCTCCTATGGTATAATTACATCATCTGATTATTTCTCTATATACAGAACAGAAATATTTAGTGAAGGCTTCCAGTTGCTTTTGCTATATCTACGCCAGCATATTCCAATAATATTGTTAGGATCCTTTTCTTTCTTCTATTCAGAAAAACAGCTCTTTCAAATGCTGTTCCACCTGTCTGACCATTGGGTTTTATGTCATTTTGTTTCCCTTCTCATTTTTTTTACAGTTCTTAAATCTCTCACATATATTTCTTGCAGCTTCTAGTATTTGTTATAGATGTTTTTCTTATTCTTATGTATCTTTATTTTCAAGCCAAATTGCTTTTTAATTAGTGCTGTCTTCTTTTTTTTTCAGTCATAGGTTGCTAGTGTTTTGGCTGTTCTGTCAACATTTCTTAAATAATTCCCAATTATCATGCATATTTTTCTATTTAAGTCCTTATCCTTGATCTGGCTCCTAATAATTAGATAATATGAGGATATTGTACATGCATTATGCAACTTAATAAATTCAAGGTTACCACCTCAGGAAGTCCTTAGGCCTCAGCGAAATGGAAGGCAGGAGAACCTGTAGAGGTTTTCCTTGTTCTTAACTCAGTCCCTAAGACGGCTGGTCGCTACTGGTGAGAACACGGACTGGGGGCTTACACAGGCTTTCAGTCTGATCCAGTACAGCTTCTTGATGCTTTTTGCTTTTGTTTTATGCCACTTAAACTGAAACTATACACACGCATACACACACACAAACACCCCCCCCCAATGTTATCGAAATTGCTTTTTGGGAGGATTTTATTTTCCTTAGTAACTGATTAATAAACACTCCAAATAATTTGATACTGAATTTTCAATGACTTAGAAATGCTGTGCTATTTTTTTTCCAATATAGTCTTAATTTTCTTGCCTTTTTGTCCTAAGGATCCAACCACAGATTTTAAGGTTCTAATCTATGAATTGTCCCCAAATAGATACTGACAATAAAGCAATTTCAGTTCATCTTGTTTACTCTTTATGAACTAAGGAAATCTGGGGAGCTGTAAGAAAAAAAGAAAAACAACAAAAAAAAAACACAAAGAAACAAAGCAAAATTCAGTTAATAAAATAGGCTTGAACTGAATAATGACTTGTGGGTGGTGGTGGTGAGAACAGAAAAGAATTCAAGCACAGCTGTTAGACCTCGCCCTGGGAACACTAGGGAGCATAAGATTGTTAGTAAGTGTGAGTCTCTGCTACTTACCATTTGGGGTTTGTTTCAGTGGTATAATGGACCAGTGCCTCACAACACTATTTCTATAACCTGTTATTTAATCATACAGTGAAAATCTTCCCTACTTGAAGATCACCTTGATACAAAGTACAGCTCTTGAAAAGATAAGCCTCTTGATTTTTTTATTTAATAGAAAGCTAAATGAATTGACAGTAATACCAACTTCCTATATGAAGGGCTTCAAAGAGTCGTATCATGATTTCGGGGATTGCTCACACTGAGAAACCTTCACATTTTTTGATACTTACATCTTTATAGTGGCGCAACACATTGTGATGTCAAGTCATAGGGAAAAAGGTGCAAGTTAGTTTGATATAATTTTTTTTTTTTTTTTACCTAGAGTCAAGAAGGGTTCCCGACTGGGCTTTTTTCAAGTAGGAAAGGGCCCATAGGACATTTACAACTACAGATATTTGTTTCACTGTAGTCAAACAAAAGTACTGTTCCTTTTGGTCAGGTTGTACATGTATGCCAAAGAATAAAATAGAAGTTAAGAAAAAAAAATCTTGTTTTGTGACATGGCAATTTTTTTACAATTAGGATTCACAATGGAATAATGTTGGCAGATGCTCTTGTTGAGAGCGATCATGGCAATAACTGTAGTGGTCGGGTAAAAAGTGAAGAGTCACCTATGGCCAGATTCAGTGTGTATTCAGTGTTCGCCACGAAGCAGTAGCTGTCAAAACGTCAGTCAGCCACTGGTGTTTGTTGTTTTGTTGTTAAAGAACTTAGCTTCTTTACAGCTAAAGCTCTGTTTGGTTTTCACATTTCGTAATAAAGTGGGACGTGACTGTCCAAACCCACTTTTCTAAACCCAGGAAGGCTGTAACTTAGGCAGGTATTGGCTCACAACTCTGAATTCTATTGTAAGGAACAATTTTTTTTGTGGGAAGAATTTTAATTTTGCTTGAAGTAAGTACTTTTTCAATGATATAAGGTTCTTGAACTCATCCATTTAACTTTTTGTTCTTGCATCGCAATGAATAGAATGCAATATATAGAGATTAAAATATGCACATTACATAATAATTAGATAAAATCAGAATCTAGAACAAGGACAAGATAAAGAAATTGCATCTTAAGACACAAGATTAGTTGAAAGACAACATGAGAGGAACTGGGAAATGTTTGAACCATGGAAATGTTTTAATGTTAATTCGAAATTCATCCTGACTTTCTGCTGACGTACAAGAACGTTGCCTGAATTTAGTCACCAACTTCAGTGTATGCTTTCTTGACAGTATAACAAATGAGAATTGGATCAAACACCTGTTTTCCGTAGAAGATGACACCCTGCCAGATGGCTTATTAGCAAAGATAACAGAGCAGTTGATGAAACTGTCATATGATGGTTGAACTTGAACTCAGATTCAACAAAGCATGGGTTGAAAACTTTTGGCTAAATGGAAGAAAACAGTTTAGCCTGATATTGGATAGAGCCCGGTACCGAATACTTTTTAAGGTTTAAAATGACTAATAATCATCAGCACTTCTTGAATCACCCAGACATATTTTTTCCTGTCGTGCTGTCCAATAAAACTAAGTAGTTGTTCAACTGCAGTGCTGAACAGGACGCTTGGCCCTGCCTTACTAATTTCTCTACAGAGATGAGGCAGTTGTGGTCTGGAAAGCAAATACACCCTGGCTGGCTGTTGGAGTCATGACACAAGGCAGGGTTCAGGAGAAGCTTGTTAAGGATAGCTGTTTTCAGGAGAACTTCTTACAAAGTTCTGCTCCTATGTGAACTCGTTGTCTCAAGAGACAGGTTACTATACAGTGACACAGCTGTACAAGCGACAAACTCTGTGGCTGCAGCTTTCATATTTATTCATAAATGTTCAGGAAAATAAAATTTTAATATTATTTTGATTCTTGTGTATTTGAAAATGCGATCACTTGCTTCAAATATTTTTCCTTGTATATTCTGGATCTTAGTGGGTTCATCAAACAAGCCTTGACAGTATTTTTTCTTTCCTTTTATTCAAGTTATCTTATAAAACTGGAATCACTAATATGTTCCTTGTCCTGGTTTATTAAAAAAATTGAAATTATGTCTGTCTCGAAGTTTGCAGTCTTAAAAATGTTTTTCACAGCTCTCAGAGTACACCAGGACAGTGAGAAACTAAGATGTTACCAACTTTACCAGGTATTTGAATACTTTGTGTCTGATAAATCAGAAATTAATTTATTAGCAATAACACCAAGCAAGTAATTTTTTTTTGTCTAGTGGGTATACTCTGTATAACAAATGGATCAGATTCAGGCATTTTGCTATAGTCTTTACTGTTTCTTTTGTTGCTGGCTTACAGCTGAGTTGGTACTATTTCGAAAAGATTTGAATATTCAAAGATCTCTTAAATTACTTCTTTCTCTACATTATACAGCTAAATCACCTCCACATCAGTTTTGCACAGGATTTTTAAAAATACCCTGTAGTGTAGCTAACATTTTATTGTTCTATATGAGTTGATTGACAATTAATGATATTCTACTGCATTTTCCTGGCTTTCTGCTGAAACTTCTTATTCTAGGGAAAAGAGAATCATGACTTGTAGAGGCAGACTGTACAGCTTTACTAGCTGACTTCTTTTATGGAAACAGCATTATGAGCAATTTCTGGGAAAAAGACTGATTTTACCGTTCAATATTACTAATATACACACAGACATACTCCCTTTCCAAAACAAATTTTTCATTTATGAACTTATGAAGAGTGACTCCGAGAGAGAAAATATATTTGATTTCTAGAATTCTGAGCAGATAAATAGCCTAATGGATGAATTTATTTTACAAAAGGATTTGAAAACCAATATGGCAATTTTAGATCATCATAACTAGATAGAGAATTATGGAAGGAAATGGAAAAGATGGTTTATACTGTGCTGGTTCCTAGATCAGGGTATAAGGCAGGCAAAATATGTTCAGCCTCCTTAATTTTAAATACTCTTTTAGAATCTTGTGATAAAAATCCATCCATGGAAGAGAATCTGTATTAAAAATGCTTCTCATAACATGATAATATATAACAACCAAAATAATTGAAATGGTTTTCTTTATCTTGCGGAAATACACAGGCAAACAGAATCAGATGAAAGAGCAAAACTGAACATATAGTAGCAACACCCAAAATTTTTGAATAGGGTTTGAAGTCTTCTGGTTTCAAGATGACATGAAATTAACACTGAATGCTCTGAGATCCTTCAGTAAGAGGTGCTGTGCAGATGCAAAGCATTTATTATTTTTATATTTAGTAAAGTCAAATGATTATCGTCTTTATTCCAAAGCTAAGCAGCAAGTGAATTTATGTACCCTTGACCTCATATCATGATTTTGATGTCATTATTCTGAAAAGAATAATCTTAATTTGTTCTTTTTCAGGTACTGTTTGTGAAACTTCAATCTTGAATTCTTGCAGTCCACACATGGAGCATACATGTCTGTACCTGATAAACATATATGTATTATTTTCTTGAGGTATAGATTTAATATGAACATGCAGCTAATAGACCATAGTAAATAATATGTATTTGACATGCTTAAACCCTAGATCTTTTATTAAAAGCTTGGGTTGAATGATTTGAGAGTTCCAAAAGGATTTTTTTTTTTCCCCCATTGATTAATCCATTGTCAGAAGGCCATATCTTTCAGCCCAGAAAGCTAATCATCTGTTAAAAAATGAAAAGAGGATGTCACAAATGCAGGTTTTAGTCACCTTCATAATCTCTAGAATCCAAGACAGGCATATATTCAATTAATCCCTGGTCTGTTTTGACTTAGGTTGTGCTATTTGGGTTTTTGGGTCACTGAACTGTAGGGAGTCTGGCCATTTCACTGACCCTGAACTTACGCCTTCAGGCTGGGTCAGGGTGCTGAGGCAAAAGCCTGCCAAAATTACCACACTGAACGGTCTACAAAATTGGGACACATAGCAGGCTCTGACGCTTTAAATCTTTAATATATACACACATGATGGCTATTCTTTAATAAAGTATTGTTAGTATATTTTTTTCCAAGTGCAAGTTTTTTTTCAGCATTTACATAATGATATAATGAGAGAAATTTTGTTTAAGGAAATCCTTGATAACTGTCAGAGAGTTAAAGCGCAGGAAGATGATTTTCGCTGAGATAATACTTCTGCAAATGCATCCATTAAGGCACTGATTAGTTGAAACTGATTGACTGATTGGCGTCTTTTCTCCATATAAAAATCAATCACCTTGAATGAACATGTAAATTTGAATGCCTATCTTAAAATGTAGAAGCTCATTAACTGCAGTAAATGTAGCTTTTACATTTTCATGTAATATATATTTAGCAGCTAATTAGTTCAGGTCATAGAACAGGACAGATACACAGAAACAACAGGCACATATTCATGTGTTGACAATTCCTGTTATCACTAGGACTTTTTCTTGATGGTCTCTTTCAGTTAGAAAAATCTCATCAGGATACACTCCTTAATACAAAGATAAAGACAGGTAAAAAGAAAGTGTTTGGATTTTTTTATTCATGAGACAGTTGCAGAACAATACAGAAAAACTTTCATAGATTTCATAACTGAATGCATTCTCACGTGGGCAGTACTCTTCAGTTTGCACAATACCCTGATCAACTTAGGCCATGCAATTTGGCTTTTAAGAAAGCAAGTATTTGGGGGATTGCCTAGTCAGCAGTTTACTTTCTTGCTGAATGTGTTACTGGTTTCATCTAGACTTTCTGCTTAGTAATAGCTCATTTAATTTTTTAAGTAAAATTCCACCTTGCACTGAGTGCCAGCACTGTAACGGTGAAAAGGCCTTTTACTGACCTTCTGCGCAGAAGGAAATTTCAACAAGATTGCATTTTATAAATCACAGCAAAATCTGGCTCCCAAGCATTATGATTTCAATTTATGAAGTAATTCTGGCATTCTACTCAGAAACAACTTCCAGTAAATATGCTCAAAGAAATAGGTGCTTTTAATTTCAAAGAGCATGGACTCAGAATTTATGGTATGTTGAAGGATACTCTGCTTACTTCAGCATGAGTACTTTCCACCTGATCCATAGCAGCTTTTACACTATCCTGCTAAATGAAGCTAAAGAGGGAACCAAACGTTCTGCTTTACAGTTTGAGTAGTCAGGGAAATTATTAAGGTTTGCTGATCCGCTGTCACTTTTGTTCACAGCCTAGCAGCTACTTTAAAAAGTACAGGTGAGCTTTTTGTCTACAATTTTTTGGGGCTGTTTTGATCTATTCTACCCCATAACTCCTGGAAAAACAGAAATAATCATGCATATTTACGTTTTTTAAAATTAAATGATTCCTTCTGTTGAGAATATTTCTTTAAATTTCTTAATGGCCTATTTTTGGTTTTGTCTTAAATTTAGCTTCTCGAGTGCAATCTTCCACTAATCAGTTCTAATAATATTTTAGTACTCATCGCACAGTGGTCTACATAACCTTTCCTGGCAATTTACTGGATTCAGTTTTAGTCACTGTTCAAATATTTAATGTTAATCAATGATGTACTTGGTGTATGAGTAACCTTTTTAAAAGTTGACTCAGTGCTCACTGTATATCTTATTTCTAATACAATTTTCTTAATATTAAATCCAATATTTTTGTAGGTAAAGCTAACATGCACTCAGCCTTTAATTTTTCAAAACTTTTGTGTTTGTTTTGTCATATAGCTGATGAGTAGTCCTCAATGGAGTAGAAAAACCCTTGCTTGCAAATGAAGAAAATCACTTGGAAGACAGAAGGATACATTTAGATTGCAGGCTGTAGAGTAGCCTAAGAATACACACAACAGCTTTAAGTAACGGTTTGGGAGCTAAAATCAGTCCATCAGCAACATGGCCCTTTACTTGAGTTAATTTAACCAGCAAAGCTGAGACCACTTCAGCTCACTCACTACAGGGAGGACTCTCCCGAGACATTCAGACGCTTGGTGTGTCTGGGACACGTGACAGATTTATCATAGAAATGTCAGAACCAGTACTGGAATAAAAATGACGACTTCTTAATGATGTGTTATATCCACTGCTTGAAATCAAGAGTAAAACTATGGTTATAAACTTAGCTTTATTTAGGGCAATTTAATTAAGATTCTTATCTTGTTCCTAATTAAGAAGCCCATGAATTTTCTGTTTGAGAATGAACCCTTTTGAAATATTAATGGAAAAATACAATGGAGAGGGTAATTTTAAAAAGATAGATAATTTTTTTACTGTTGTATTTTTCACATATTTTGTTATTTTAATACATCAGAATGTTTTGACAAAAGTTTTTAGCATTGTTTTCTCTTGAGAAAAATATTGATGCACTGAGACCAGATGTGATGTGCATTCATATTTCATGACTGCCGCTATACATAACAAACTATGTAAATAAGCTGCCACTTTTTTTTTGTATTTTGTTTTCTCATATTTTACTTATTTTACCAACAGGGTAAGCTGTTAGAATAGTTTGTAACCTCATGTCTTCTGAAGATGAAATACTGAATTATTACACAATTCAACATTATGGAAACTCCCTGCCTGGTGATATTTGCGTCATTAATGACAGAACAGAACTGATGACAAGGTAGATGGTTAATTCAATAAGAACAAATGTCAACTGAGTTTCATTGTAGGTTTCAAGGTTTTTGCCTGTGTTCTATTCTGACCTCAAAAGGCACTGTAAAAAATGATGTCTATAATCTCACTTTGTAAATAACAGTAAAAAATACTGTCCAGTTTGATTCCAATGTAGAGGTAAGCAACTTGATACTATGGATGAACAAAAACGTAGGTTCTAATATGTTCAGCCAGTGTTCAAAAAGAATCTATTAATAAACACAGTTCAGTACAATTGTTTCAGCTTGATAATATTAGAAGCAAGACTTCTTTCAAGTTATTTTCCTTTGCAAGTTCTGTATCTATTACTGTCACCATATTCTTTTTGCATATTTTTTATCAGTGTTACTTTGCTATTGTAAATCTTTTCAAAGTACAAACATTCTGTAGTCAAGCCGGTCTTCTACTAACGGTAATGGAAAAAAATCCAAATGAATAAGATCAATCATTAATTTGATTACTGTTGTTTCATTCAGGTTCTATATTTGAAGATGCCATTTTATCAGCTCAGATACCAAACTGTAGTAGACTTGTTTGGTCGGTACAAATTTTTTAATCTATTGTATTCACAGTCAAAATGAAGAAAGTAATAAATCTGCATTTTTTTTAGTGAGATAATACAGGTGAGCTATTATTGATGATTCCTTAAGAATCAGTCTTGTTGACTTGCTTCATTGCAAGAGTTCCTTTTCATTTTTCTTTTGGAAGCATAATAAATAGAGCCAAAGATATATTTCTTTACCTTCTACAGTAGAAAATTATCAGGCAGTACATGCAAGTCTGATAAAAACAGGAAAAGAAACACAGAACAAGTATCAAGAGTATAGAAGAAGGAAGAGATACACTATGATACATATAGGTAATATAATCAAGGTTAATACCAACACAATTAAAGATATTTAATTGGTATTTTTGGTATAGGAAAAAAAAGTTGGTCATCAAAAAGTGTCAGGTAAACTCTAGTAGGCACAAATCCCTGTCTTAGGAGCTTACGGGGTTACACTTGGGATTGCTGCCCCTCCTCAGAGGAAGGCTAGGTTTGTTTGCTCCATGCTGGACAGGAGCAAGCTGACAGATGGCTCTTAGAGGGCAATTTCTAGAGGGTATAGTTTAGAGGATTAGGGCCTGAGCAACCTGCTGGAGGAGGAGAGAATCTGGAAGGGCACCAAGATGTGCACCGATGTGAATACCAGCTGCAGTTGCAGAAGCTTTTTAATCAGTTGTTTTAATTACAAATCATTTTGGGATACACATTTGGTGTCCTTTCTAATTACTCAGCATGAGGTACAAGAAACATTGTGGCAAAGGTCAAGCTAAAGAGACTCAGAGCATGAAAAATACTGTGATTGGCATGAAGACAACGCAGACTGAAGAAACAGAAGCAGACAGCAGAGCTTAATTTCTAGACATAAAAATGCTGTACAGGCACAGAAGCAAACACCAAGTCTGTATTAAGGGCTGCGTAAGGAAATAAAGATGTAAAAAACGAAGGCAAAGCTTGTGGTACTATCTTACTGGGGAAAAAAAAAGAAGTGATACCATCTCCAGAAATAATGCCTGAAGCACCAGCACACTTGTGTGTGTCTATGAATACTAAAGCCCATGAAAGACCGAGACTGTATAGAAATAAAAGGCAGAAGTAGAAGAAGACGTGGATCCATTACAAAATACACTTAAGCAGGCTAAGGGAATCCAGAAGGCAAACCAGAGACAGATCTAAAAAAGTGAACTATGCACTGTATTACGCAGCATATAAATCAGAGGGAATAATGGCCATTCTTTTGGAATATTCCCATGAGCTTGTGAAACTGAGTTTGCCCTAACTCTGTGCTGTCTCTGCCCTGGGATGGAAAGGCAGCAATATGACCTGAACGCCTAAAATCAAAGAGTAACACCTGCAGTGTGACTGTAGTTGATCCAAACATTGCTCACACGCTGCAGCAGGCAGCATGTGACACAAGACTGATGAGTTTGCAGCAATGCTTTTACATCAAGAGCCAGCTAAACCTTCCTGTAGATTGCAGAACCAACTACATATAACCCATGAGAAACAGCAGCAATATTGACTGGACAAGTGTGCTTAAACTATTCTGACTATTGGTGAAACCTAGTATTTTAAATGTCTCATGCCCTACAAGTGATCTTTCATGTAAGGAGAATTTGCTACAGTTCTTAATTGCTTGGCACGAGTAGCACATGTCTGCTTGTAAAGTCCATAGAGTCCTATGTTTACATCATTCCAATGCTACATGACAGAAATTTTGGGGTTTTTTTCCCATTTCCTTTTTTCTTATGTAGCAAATCATGTACAGTGACCTTAAAAGAATGTTATTAAAACTACAAAGTCAAGTATTCCAGAGAATGACAAAATTAAGGTCACCTGTGATATAAATATCAGAAGGTTTGGGAGTTTTTAAGTGAATAGGATGTTGTTAAGTTTTATTCACAGAAAAGATGTTCATTGCTTCTCATGTCAGGAACGTTTCTTGGTAAGCTGGAGTTACCTTTTGGTAACATTTGACCTAACTCTTCATTCGGTACGAACATCAGGACTTATGCCTGGTTCAAAGATGCATCATCAGGATACAGCTGATGACATTATTTTTATGGGAAAAGCTGTTGACCAAAATGAATGATATCAAAGAATGAATATTTGTAATAACTGGAAAGAACTAAGCTTAACAGAAATAAGTTCAGTCAAAGAATTGAGACCTTCTGTATTTGTCACGTTATCTGACCAACTCCACGTGGGAGCTGAAAGGTAATGAGGAGCTATCCAAGTCAAAGCGCATGAAATCAACTCACCAGTTTATAAACCTGCATGAGTACACGCACTGAAAGATAGCTGCGTATCCTTTAGAATTACTGACACAACTTGAACACATCTGAGAATGATCAGAGACCTAAGTGGAAGCATTTGAAAGGGCAAGAAAAAAGCTTAAGCTTGGCCCTTAATCTTAAATTCATTTAGTTTCCTGGAGGAAGCAGATAAACAGTGCAGCTTACAAACAGGCACCAAGGGACACACACACCGATAGCACTTCTCAGTAGGTTCATGAAAGGCTCAGGCAGGAGACGTGCTCAGGCGCAACAGGAGCTGGTGGCTATGGTCTTCGAAAGGGAGGAAGTTCATTAGCTTTAGGCACAAAAAGAAAAGGTGATCTAATCACAGGTGATTACTTTTATCAAGGAAACCAGCGATGCTTTCAAAGAGCAAACGTGGTGTTATTGAAATTCCAACATCAATACATGGAAATATGCTTCTGTCTGAGAAAGCCATTACTGATGACAAGTAAACGGAGCAGGAAATAGCTTCCATGGTTCAGGGCAGATTCTGAATCTTCACTAATGGAAGGCATCAGGCAATTGAACAAAGGTGCTGACAGGATGAGTTAGTGGAAATAACAGACTCATACCAAGTGGTTCAATAGATTGAAATAAAAATCTGATGATTCATCAGCTCTGAGGGCGGTATGTGCCAAAGGCAAGGCTATAGCAAGGCATCTGGACAAAAAGAGATCCCCCTCTCCTCCCCACCAAAGGTGGTCCCTTTCCCCAGCTCTCCCCTTCGCTCTCCAAGGCCTGAGGCCACCCTTGGCCCGCAGCTCAGCGTGCCCTGCCCTCGTGGTAACTTCAGCAAAGCCCACTGATTCGAGTGTATTTTTGGCAGAAGGCCGAGAGAAACGGCCGCCGTTGCATCCCCAGGAGCCTCCCAAGCCAAAGGCGAGCTGCGACACCGTGGTGTTTTCTAGCACCAGCTGGGCCTGTCCAAGGGATGGACGAGGTCAGGGCAGGGCTGCACAACCGAGCCACAAGGAACACATATGCTCAAGGGAATGGTGAGATCTGCTACCATTTCTGCCTCAGCTCTGTAAAAATCGAATTTAAAGCAAGCTCTCCAGGGGCCGGGGAAGCTCTGGTACGTGACTACGCGCCCGGCGTGGCTCAGAGCAGGGGCACTACTCCTGCTAAACAGCCTTCCTCCGAGCGCCCGGAGGGAACGAAAGGCGGCGGGGCCGGCGGGGCCGGGGCAGGTGCCGCACGGCTCCCCGCCCTGGGGCGGCGGCGCGGAGCACGCGCAGAGGCCGCTTCCCCCCTTCCGGCGGTTGCGGCGCCGGAGCCTTGCGGAGGAGGCGGGGTAAGATGGCGGCCGCGGTGCCCGCCGTCTGCCGGGTCCGCGCCGCAGCAGCAGCCCTGCTCCTGGGGTGCTGCGGCGCAGCGCTCGCCAGCGGCGTCCAGGTACGAAGGCTGGTGGGAGCGGCCGGCGGGGAGAGAGGGCGGGCGGCGCTGGGCCGCGCCGCAGGCTCTGTGCTGCTGTTTCCCCCCCATCTCCTCCCCTCCGCAGGCTGAGCCCGCGCCTGCCGCCCCTCAGCTGCCCTCCCCGCCGCTCTGGGCGCCGCGCCGGTGGAGCTGCCCGGAGGCGCTGCGGGAGGGGTTGTGCTGGCTTCGGCGGGCGCAGCCCGGCAGCGGCTCTCCCCCGCCGAGGTGCGGCCGGTGCCCGGCGCTGGGCTGCCTTCCCCGGGCGGACGGGCGGGCCTTCCCCGGCCCCGCCTCGCTCGGCCCCCTGGGCGTAACGCGGGGGGCCGCTGGCGGCTGCCCGCCCGGCCCCGGGGGGTCGGTGTTCTGCAGGCTGCGAGGCAGTAGGACCCAGAAACAGCGGGGCTGCTGAGGCACACGTAACTTGTTTAAACTGTTTAAAGTTAAAAAAAAAAAACAACCAAACACCCGTCTTTCAATACGTTTGCAGGATTCTGAAACGCCGTTTCTCTTTGGCTACGCAGTGTAACTTTCAGTAGCCGGTGTTTTGCGTTCCTTTTCGGGACGTTTGCCGGCTGTGGTAGGTGTGAGTAGAGCTCCTCGGGCTAAAAGCCAGGGTGGGGCGCTTTCACAGGCGGTGGAGCTGCCCGGGCTCCCCTGGGCCTGATGCCCGTCTGCCCTTCTCGCAGGTGTCAGGCATTTTACACACAGAAGGAGCTGATTTTTATTTTTTTTTTTTCAGGTGGGAGTAACTTAATATTTCAGTCGTTACGCTTTTTGCACAGTGCCCACGCTACATCTGGGGTGTTGTTTGCATTTGAATTCTGCTTTATTAACAAATTGTTATACTTGATTACAAATAGGACAAAAAATATGCAATAGAAATACTTTTAAAGTCTTTGGATTACTAATTACACTGCAACTTGTTTGCTACTTGAAGTACAGTATGCTTTACGTATATTTTAACAAACGCTTTTTCTGTTACTGTGTTTTGTGTGAGACCACAGGCATCAGCCCAGTACCCCTCAGAGTGTTAACAGAGTCTGATTAAGAATCAGCAAGTCTGGATTCTTGTCCTGTGGCAGACTCGTTCCCTTACCTCCGAGAAGTGTTATCCTCTTCCTGTGTCCTGATTTATGCTCTCTGTTAAAGAAAAAGGGCCCTCTCCTCTGCAAAGCACAATGGGAACTATGGAAAACACAGATTATAGAGAAGGTGGTTGTTCTCATAGCTCCTGATTTTGGAGGATAAATGTAACCACCTTGGATTTAAAATGAGTTGAAATTGCAGATTCACTTACCTGCTTTTGAAAAGATGAGAAGAACAATGAAAAGATAAATTAATCCAACCCCCTTTTCTCATTAAGGAAGAAACTGTAGGTCAATAAATCATTTTATTTTGTTCTTAGAGTGTCCTTTGCAATAGAGATGTGTGGGCTTTTTGTTTTAACTATGCTGAAAGTGACTAATAGTTCTTTCTCCTTTGTTATGTAGCAAGTTTCAAGGAAAGATTTGGAGCAATTAGCTTGCGTGAAATGTGCAAAATGGAATACGAAAAACTGCCTCTTTTGAAGCTTTTGTAAGGTTTATTCACTGTTAAGGTGTGGTAAACATATGCATTGAACACTGTTTTGTGGAAACAACAAAAATATGAGCGGTCATTTCTTTCTTATTGCTGAAAAACTTCTAATATTTTCTCCATCCTACAGGATCAAGCAGAACAGTTCTTTAGAAGTGGACATACAAATAACTGGGCAGTTTTGGTAAGTGTGGTCCAGGTTGTTTTCTTCCAATAAAGTTGACAGTTTTTCGTCGGGAGCCATAATTGCAACAGTCGCTCAAGAATTTTGTTCCTTTGAAAGAAATGGAAAGATAAAGACTTGGAAATGAATAAATTTGAAATTGTGTCTGCAAATCTATTACACTATAATAAAATTATCTTTTCAGTATGACTGCGTTTCAAGCACTCAAAACATCTAGCTATATGGCAGGATTCATAAAACAAAAGCTCTGACAGCATTAAAACAGTTAAATTACCATGCTGCGTATTGAACAAAAGTGTAATTCTGTTATCAGAGAAGTAAATCTCTTTCACCAGAAAGGTACAATTTATTCCTGATTTTTGTTCTTATTCAATCTGTTAACTTGTGATAACGGGCTTAGAATAAAATAAATTCAGGCAACATAATGTTTAGATCAACTGTTCTTATCCTAGTTTTTTTTTCTTTGCCATGAATCTTTTATTAGCTTTGAATCATGCTACACAATTGGTTCTTAATCACAATTCAGGTCTTAATGACTAATTTGTTTCAGAACACTGTTGTAATTACTCAGTAGCAGCTGTTTGTTTTCCCGATACTAAAATTGAGCAATATAAAAGGAAAGTTAACAGTAATTAACTGAATTGGAAGGAATAATTTCTATATTCTACAATGTGCAAACTTGAAACTACTAAAACATCAAGTACTACTTTAATACTATTAACAAATAGGTGCTTTTATTAGTAGCTGTGAACACACACAAAGAAAGTGGAAAATTAGGTCCAAGGAGCTATACTTCTGTCCTCAACAGATTCTCTGCTTGTTATATTTTTTTCAGTAGTTCATTATTAAGCTTTATAACAATTGCTACTAATTTTTAAGTGGTAAAATAGGGAGGGTTTTACTGCTACTAGGCACTTCAAGCCTGGGATCGTACTACAATCCCACCTCATCAGTCGTCTGAATTAATATGCTGCAGTGTGAATAGCTATATTTAAAGCATAGACACATTTTCCGCTGTGTTGTAAGGGAGGTAATGGAGGAAAGGGGCAGATGATAATGTCTTGAAATGTCACAGCTAGATTGCCCACAGTTAGTTTTCAGAGCTTTAAATCTTGCCGAAAGGCAAATGTTCTCATGGACTGATTCCCGTGAGGTTTTTTTGAAATTTCTAACTGACAGGATGATCGAGCCACAAGGGGATCCTTTCAGCCTGAATTTTTGTTATTATTTAAGCTATTGCTCATTTCTGTATATGAAAAGGCTAGAGAAAACTCCTTAAATGCAAACATCCTCATTGTATTTTCCCTTGTGTGTGGCTTCGGCATGAATTCACTTATGCCTTTGTGCAAGAATGCTCCCAGAATGGGTTTGCTATTGAGATGAGAACTCTTCCTCTGATTTTTCTTCCATTTGATGTGGAGAAAGCAGATGAAAAAATTTAGCTTATCCACTTACTATTGCTGAATTATTCCCTAAAGTGCCACTTTCTATACTTAGTTGGGTTTTATGACAATTTTTTCATGAGTCAGTATGTTAAGAACATTTTTTTTTAACTTTTATTTTCAGCATTTGTTGCTTTGGTACAACAAAGATTTATATAGCTTCTATCACAAGTTTCTTGGTGTTGGTATGTTCTGCCTGATTTGTTACTAGTTTGTTGATATTCCTGTAATCATGGTCTTCTGATGCAATGTGCCAGGCCAATTTGTATCTTTTACACTATTTAATATGCTTTTTTCCTCCCTTAAAAATTCAAGGTGTGTACATCCCGATTCTGGTTCAATTATCGTCATGTGGCAAATACTCTTTCAGTATACAGAAGCGTCAAGAGGCTGGGCATTCCTGATAGGTGAGGGCATCTTGGTGAATACAATTCCTTGCAAATGTGCTGTTAAAGTTCTCTTGTTGTCTGAAGCGGTATAAAAATACATTTTTCTTCCCAGTTTAACTGGATAAAAGTAAAAAGGAAGGATGTGATCACATCAGCGTATTGAAAAATGCAGCAATATTGTTCAAAAGGAAAAGCAACAAGTTACATGATAAAACTTCCAGTTGGAATAGGCTAATTAGGTTAAAAACATGAGGAGCTATCTGGGCACTAAAATGTACCATTTAGTAAATTGCTGAAAGCATGATGTGAAAATTGATAAATGCATTCAGCAATGACAATACTACTCTGAGATACGGCTTTTGCTGTACTTGAATTTCCTTTCAGTGTGGAGATGTTAGCAACACTAACTGTACTAAAATGTAAGACTTCCACATCTGCAACTACACTGAGAGTCTCTAAACTAAAGGCCCTGAACAAAGCAGCTCCTACATATTGAAAGTAGCCTTGAAAAATCCATTTTTAGATGTTTTTAGAGAAACCAGAAGTTTTGTCCATCAAATTGTGCTTCTCCAGCAGTAGCTCAATGGTTAAAATATATCCCTTCTTTGACAATAGGATTAGGAAGGTGAACAAACTGTTCCAAAGTGTCTGTTAGTTGTATTCCTACTGGAAGTTCTAGGGGTATTGGCACAGTTCATCCAGCTGTTTTGGAATGCAATTTACTTGTATCAGAACTGTGGAAGCAAATTTTAGGCACCAACATCCACTGAATAATAGCCTATGTGTATCCATAGGCTCCTATGGAAATCCTGGTGGCCCTGGTTTTTAGTGTTAGTTTAGAGAACTGGTAGGTTCTGCAGCATGTCTGCCTAAAGAGGTATGGCCTGCTCCATCATTGCAAAATGCGTATTCTGATGGATTAAATTTGTATGACTTTTTTTTTGTCCAAGTCCAAAACTGTAGTATCTGGAGTCCCCACTTAGCTTCCACTCAGCTGGGAATGCAGTGGCAGTATCATCCTGTTTCCTGTGTGTATTTTTAAAAAGAAAAGAGTGACTTCTTGGTTTTTGAAAGAGGGGATTTAGAAACCTAATTTTTGGAAGCATTTGGGGGCTATAAATCCAAGGGAACGTACGGCCTAAGCACTGTGGGCTGAAAGCCACAGAAATATGGCATTTTTTTTGCACGTCTCTTTCGGAAGCATGTGTCTTCTTTCCTGTATAGTCTTTGAAGCATAGGCGCCCTAGGCCCTACCTTAGAAATTCTTTCACTAGTTCTACGCTTACCTGAGAACTTTCATCTTCTCTGCATCGATCCATCTTCACCATTAAGGCCAAAACAGGTGGCAGTTCTAGAAATACCGCAAAAACTATGGCATGGCTGGAGGTTTCTGTTGTTCAGTATCCTGATCGATTTCTTATCCATACCCAAGGATCTGGAAATTAATCTCAAAAAGCCAGCAATGCTTTAGACTAAGGTCAAGAATAAGACATTGGAGAAGACCGAGAGAGAGAGAGCGAGAGCCTGTGTTTTCCCATTTGCAGCAATTTTTACATGGATTTGAGTGGCTTTCTCCCTTAGACAAACTTCTTCCTCTACATGTTTTTCTTTCTTTGCTGTAAAACTTCATTCAAAATATTGATAAGACTAAAACAAAACAAAACAAAAAAAAACCAAACCAACCTAAATCACATCTTAAACATAAACATTTATCATGATTCTTGGGGTTGGTTTTTTTTGGAGGGGTTTGCGCATAGCCTCATTTTGAATGGATGTGTGTCAATTTGGTGGCTTAAATAGATTTTTTCATCCAACAACAGAACTCATTAGGAAAATGGCTTGTGGTTTTATAACTGTAAGTTGCTCTGGTTTGTTGACATGTGGGCATAATTCTCCAATTCATACAAGAAAAGTTTTGCCAAAATAAAACAAAGCCAGAACGAATCCAGAAATTCTTTTTGATTCCTGGAATCATTATGCAGTGTGAGTTTTATGTCATGAAAATAGCATTAATATAATATGTGGTTAGATTACGTTGGTTTAACAATTAAGATGCAAGTTAACGCCTAGATTGTTTTGTTGCATCTGTGAACCACTTAAACAGAACCGCTGTGTACAACTGTGGAATATTTCAGATGCTTTTAAGAATGCCATACCATATACAAACTTTACATGTTTGTGCTCCCCTGTCTGTACTACTGCTATGCAGAACCTTTTACTGAGTGATGTGTGATTATTAATTTTTTTTTTTTAATAGACACGTTCCTAGCAAAAATACAGTGCTAAACTGTAGGCCTAGCGGTGGCTTAGTCTGGAATATTCGCTTCTGAGTGTAATACAAAAAATGGGCGTACACCTGACTATCTCAGTAAATCTGCAAGGCATATATTCAACACTTGCTTCCAACTAATTCCCTTTTAATGATACTCTTTTATAAAAGTAGTTTTGTACTGCTATGCATGTGTAGAGAAAAAAATTCTTTATTTCTCTTCTGTAGTTGTCCTCCTCTGGCTTCTGTCATTGCAGCTTCATATTTATGCCAGCATTTTATTCCCATTGAAATAATTTAATTATTTTTGAGGATTTACGCTTATGTTATTTTGGACAATGGTTTTCTCTCTTTTTTTTTTTTTCTTCCCTTTTTTTTGTGCAGTGTGGAGTGTATCAGCACTTAATAAAGAATAACTTTACTCTTAAAGTGCTCATGCAGACATACAGGTGAACAATGACAAGCACAGGAATGGTGTTTAAATAGCAGGACATAGTTTAATTTATAACTGTGTGCCTGAGAGTCTGAATTAGCAGCATTCTTTGCAGGTACAAAGCTTTCCTTTTGTAAGCATTGTTTGGGAGAACACAAAGATCACAGTCAAGGAGAAACTATATCCAAGAGAGGGTTATCCAAGGAAAGGACTAACTTCACCTTGTTCCAGACATCGCTGGCATATTCTTCCTAGTGCTAACAATCTCCAGTGTCTACTTGTTATTTCATATTTTGACCCAAATCTTTCCCTGCCAGGTGAAATATAGATCTTTGGCTGCATGCAATTTGGAAGAGCTTTATAATATGCTGTTTCATTGCTTTGGGTTTTTTTTGTGTTTTTTTTTTTTTTTTCTTGGTACTATGAAATGCTGGGTTGGTTTTTTTTCTTGGTACTGTGAAGAAAACAATGTCTGGTGTCAGCCCACTTGTGTTCTTCAGAAAAATTCCATTAACGCAGATAATCATACAATAATGTATCAGATGTAGTATAATGGTTTGAGAAATATTCAGGAGCTCCTCAAATTTAATTAAAAATTGTCATAATGTTCTTAATTGATCTGTCTAAGAGGGTGTAAAAAGGCTGGGATTTCTTCCGTGGAGCTGCGTGAAGTGACTTAGTGCCCTGTAAAAATCTCCAGATTTTTTATAAAGAGTTCTGCTAGCCCAGGTCCAGGCAAGTCTGTACCATAAAGTTGCTAATGTCAACTACCCTTGTGCTTGTCTTTAGCCGAACTTAATCCTGTAGATAAATAACAGCTAGCTGCATTTCCACGTGTGGTATCTCTATAATAGTGAGGATGTGCATAAGGAAATAGGGTATAATTAAGCAAAGTTTCACTTATAATTCCAGGAGTCGTCTTAATGTTATAAGCTATTGTTGTAATCATGGGACAGTGTTGTAATTTCTGTTTGACTGTTATGTGAAAATAGAATGGCTGAAATGTTTTTGTCTTTATTTTCCATAGTCACATTGTCCTGATGCTAGCAGATGATATGGCATGTAATCCCAGAAATCCCAAACCAGCTACTGTGTTTAGTCATAAAAACATGGAGCTAAATGTCTATGGAGATGATGTGGAAGTGGATTACAGAAGCTATGAGGTGACTGCGCTTTAATTAAATCATTTGGTCTTTGTTTTTAGTGTTGGTTTAAAGATTTATATGTCATCTGTGAAGTCTGAAGAAGTCTTTCTGTTCACATTACTGCGTTTGGGCTGGGCTTTTATTATCAACTGATTTAAAACACGCACCCCTCCCCTCTTTGATACTCAGTTTTGTGTTTGAAATTTATTATACTAGAAACATGTTGTGTATTGGCTATTTTAAATAATGGAATCTCCATGGATAAAAGAATATATGGAACTCCTTGTATGTGTTAGGAATACGCACATATTACTGAAATTTCTGTTCTTTGGAAATGGCTGGTCAGTGTCTCATTTTACAGACACTTAACACCACTGTGAAACTTCTGGCGTGCATGTGAAATGTTCATTAGGGAGACCTACTTAAATTTCTACTGTAAATTAGTTACTATATAGAAATCTGCATTCTATCACCTTTTCATTTTTGTGTAATATTCCTTCAAACAGACAGTGTCTTTACCAGTTGATCTTAAATTGGATATCAATTACATGGTTTAATAGTGCTATATAATAATTACTGGTTTATAGGAGCATATTTAAGTATATAGTAGATGTTTTATTTCTCTGAAGCATTGTATAAAGAAGTGAAGATACAGAACTGAAACAGAAATGTGCTTTTTATCATGTTTTTTCCTGAGTATGGATTTGCTGCTAGCGTCTGAGCTGTGTACATCTGCATGAAGAGGAAGTGGTGTTTGATAGGATGTTTTACAGTCATCATCCAGATGGGTCTTACCTGATCACTCAAAGACTTATGTAACCAAAATTGATCTTGTTTTTCCTTTCCTGAGTTGCAGAGGGAATTTAAACTTTTATTTTTCCATGGTAACACACACTAATGTTGGAGCATTTTGTGAGTACATGAGCAGCTTTGGCAGAATAAAGCTATATGCTGACAGGTTTTCAGATCAATGAAAATGTATTTAGAAATTACAATGGTAGTAGACTTATTGGATATAATAAAGCAACAGGCTGATGTTAGTGGAATAAAGTAAAAGGTACCATATGACTGCAAACCTGCATTAAAACCTTAAACAGAAAATGTCTGTTTATGCAGTTCATACCATGCAACATTACATCTGGTTAGATACACTGCATATTTTAGTGTTCCATTATTTAATTTATATAACCCAGCCTAGAGTTGTTAATCAATATTTTTTCTCTTTAGAAAATTGCTTTATGCTTCTATTCATAGGTTACTGTTGAGAACTTCTTGCGTGTATTAACAGGAAGAATCCCACCAAGCACACCGCGATCTAAACGTCTCCTTTCTGATGACAGAAGCAATATTCTAATATATATGACAGGTAATTACAGGTTTCTGTATACAGTTTATTGATGTTTGTTGTTCAGTTGGATGGGTCTGTTTGAAAGCATGAAATCCCATCAGGAGTCCAAAGAGACAAAAGGGTCAACAAAAGGATTTTTTTTTTGTTTTTTTTAGCATGTCATGCTAATTAAGAAAAAACCTGTAAGGTAGCACTCAGCAGTATAGTTTCCAGTTTAAATGATGTATGTGTACTCTTCTTACTGTACTAATATTTTCTTTTGCTGGAGTCTGTTTGGAGAAAGAGAATTGTTTGCCTTTTTTATAGAAGAATGGTCACCTTTAACCTATGTACTTGCCTAACTTCTGATTTTTCTGTCAGGCCATGGTGGAAACGGTTTCCTAAAATTTCAAGATTCTGAAGAAATCACAAATGTAGAACTTGCTGATGCCTTTGAACAAATGTGGCAGAAAAGAAGGTAAGAAAAAAGCATTCTTTAGAGGTTAAATACTGTATTTCACAAACATGCCTGAAGTCTTACCTAGTAGGCCTTGCTTACCTTCAACAGTGATACTGTCCGTTGTCCATAAAATTTCATGAAAGTTTGCATTCAGAAAGAAGGTTTTTATTGTTTGTTTTCAGCTTCTTGCAGTTACAGCTGCTCAAATGTATTGCTTTGACTAAACTCGCATCTTAAAACCAATCAGCGTGAACTCTTCTGTTCCTTAGGTTCCTAGCAGCTGTCCTGGTAACTAAAAAGCAAAGTTTTTGTATGTTGTTTCAATTTAAAGAGAGATGGGTAAGGAGGCTGTTTTATTTCTTTTAGGTACAATGAATTGTTGTTTATTATTGATACCTGTCAAGGAGCATCCATGTATGAACGATTTTATTCACCTAATATAATGGCCTTGGCTAGCAGCCAAGTTGGAGAAGATTCTTTATCGGTAAGTAGATTTTTGTGATCCTGAAGACAGTTTTCAGAATGCCAGAGTTAAAAGCACAGGTCCTATTGACTTTTAACTAAAAATTTCCCTTCTAATTGCTGAATGCGTAAGGTGTTTAGTTACAAAGCGTGGTTTTGACAAAACTTGTAAGTGTGCTTTTCCTGCTTGTTTTTGTGCACTGTCCCAAAGAACCAGGCTAAGGATGGATTTCTGTGCTTACTGGCATTGCCTGAGATAGGAAGAAATTTTATGGGAAGACTACTGAGAGATATGTGTGGGGAATATTCAATCTAGGACTTCTTACACTTGATGTGCAAAAAAAATACCCACTACCTTTCACCTGCTGTAATTATATCCCAGCTGAATCACAGAAGGAGCGATAGGAGAGAGATCCTAGTTGGACCAAAACCAGCAGGTCAGGATTACCTGAACCTGCACAGTGCTGTAAGATAAGCTGTTTCTCCTATCCCTGTTTTCCAAGTCCTAAGAAGCTCGGGGCAGCCCGCAAATCTGTACTGGACCATTAAGAAGAAGGGGTACCCTGCTTTTTGTCAAGCATGGAGATTACCAGGATATAGTCTAGAAAAATGAAGATAAATTGTATTATGCAGCTTGTCAACAATATGTTTCTTCATGACTAGTCATTTTCTTTGCGTGGTTTGCCTAAGAACAAAAAAAATTATGCTTAATGTTTGTAACATGCTATTACATTCTGTTCCCTCTCCTAAATACTGAGTTCTTTCCCGCAAATGCTCAATAACTGCTGTGTGTTGTTTTTAAGCATCAACCTGATCTTGGGATTGGCGTTCATCTTATGGACAGATATACATTCTATGTGCTAGAGTTCTTGGAAGAAATTCATCCAGCCAGTCAGACAAATATGAATGACCTAGTAAGTAGAATACTCAACGTTCATGAATATGCTAATGACTTTAACAGTTTCAAAACTAATTTATTTTGTCCATAGGGTTCTCTGAATGCTTTTTGTTCTCCTGCTGTTCCTCTGGGAAGCAGCTTTGGGGGGAGTGGTTTTTTGTCATTATTAAATGTAGTCGTAGTGTAACACTTAAAGGATTGTCCTCAATGTGAAAGTGGTTTGCTGGCTACAGAAAAAAATTAACCAAAATAAGCCAGATTTTTTTTTAATTAATGGAAAAATGAATAAAGTATTCATTAAATATTCGTTTTAATAGAATGAAGTGTTTGCACATGAAAAATGATAGTAGGAAGATTCTAAAAATCAGCTTAATGCGTAGCAGACACCTTGCAGATGTGGAAAGGCAGGCATTGATATTGTTTTACAAAGGTGATTAAACAGTTAAAATTCTAACTGTGCACTCACAAATGCCTGCAGAGACTAATTTCTCTGTATATCTGCTTCGATTCCAGAGCAAGGTATGTCCAAATCCATCAGTGTTTGGAGTTAATTATATCTTAGGTTGATACTAATTGTAGGTTTCAGGTATGAGGCAGGAGGCAAAAGAACCCCAACCAGATAACCTATGGTAAAACTTACAAAAACGCCTCTATAACAGTTAGATGTATACTCTGGTGAGATGACATAAAAAGTAACCATATTTTATTTACTCTGTTAACCCTTTATACCTGTTCCAATACCAGTTTCATTGTAGTAATACATTATGCTTTGGTTCCTTGTAGCTGTAAATCCTGACACGCTGTGTCAGTGATCTAAGAGCCACCGCTTACAGAACACATTGTCTTTTGATGCATTTCTGTAAAAGGAGCAGCTGCTCAAAAGTTTTATGCCACCCTCTGTCTACAGAGGATGGTGTTAGCCTGGCTGCTAGATGTGTAGTAGAATTCTCTCTAAACAGCCCACACTTGACAGATTTTATGTTGATACAGAATTGATTCAGTGACTGGGATTCAAGATTCTTTTACTACCATGGGAATGAAATTCTGTCCTGTAATTTAATACCTTTTGATCATGGGATACAGGTAATTTTAAAATAAATCTTGTTAAAGAGGAATATGCAAGCTCTTTATCGAGTATCATCTTCTAGCCAGTTCATTCAAACAGCACTTTAGAACTCTGTTCTGTAAACAAGAAAATGAATTGATGTTAAAAAAAAAAAGTCATAAAAAATGAACAGTGGTTTCTACTGTATAAGACACCACCTGGGAATTGGTATAACTGGTCTAGCCAGCTAGATATTAATCCAGTTGTGAAAAGTATAGAAAACTTGTTAGCTGGCCAAGTAGTTTACCTTTTTGAGCTCTTGCATTTTTGTTTTTGCTTATATGGCAACTACTCGGGAAGAGCTGTGGGAAGTTATCCCACACTGGTAAATTCCTTGCATCATGTAAGTCATCTTATCATATGTCGATCTGCTTATTGTTGCTCTGGGAAGGGAAGAGAATGGACCCAAATACGTCATGATTTGTGATGGTCAGGTACTGAGTCATAATATGCACGTATTTCAGCAAATGGGACCTCTTGGTTTCAAGTCGGTGCTTTTCAGGCCTTCACCCTAGAGTTCCAAAATGACATATGGTTAAGTCCATGGTAAGGATATAAGCCCATTTATTTGCCAGCAGTTATAGGGGATACTTTAGCACTGGAATGCACTGTTAGTGTTGTGCTGGTTTAAGACCAAAGACCTACTGCTTATCCACGTCTGATTTTTTTAAAAATTAACACTTTCCAAACTCAGGATAACATACTAAGTGGCTCACTAACTAGCTTTAAAATTATTAGCTAATGTTTAGTTGTTTGATCTTCTGATACATTAAATGTCTGCTCTTTTAGAGTTACTGTGTATTTGTTACACCGCCTCTATCCCATCACCTCTTTACTTTTCTGCAACCACTCTTAAAACAGCTTCTCTTCACAACCACCTAAGATTTGGATGTTGCATTCCTGCAAAGAATGAGACATCTTTTTTCACAATCCACTCCACCTACTCCCCACCTGCTCCATCTGTGTTGCTAAAGGATAGCATAAAGCTGTGCAAATGACTGACTTTCAGTTTGATCACAATTCCAAAAAAGTAAAGACTAAATTGAAATGTCACACATTTGAACTTTTAAAATAAGGTTCAAAGAAATTTCTAAATGAGATATCATTTGTCATAGAATAGCTAAAAATGTTGTTAAGAAAAGTCAAGATAACAAAGTTTCCATTTTGGGGAATTGTTTAGCTTTATTTGAATAGTATCTTATTTTTAAAAATTTGGAAAAATTGACACATGAAGAAATGTGTTTCATTTAGCAAGTGTTTGCCTTTTTTTGTTGGAAGACCTCAGTTATTAGTGTTAGTCTGCTGTGGTGTAATTGCTTTGCAGTCTTTCTTTTCTTACACTGGTACTGGGTAGGTAGATTTTTAATACTGAAGTCTTCTCAGTGCCATTGCACATTTTTGTTAAAGATTCATCTCAACATCTTATGGTAGTAAATTGTTGTGGGACAGGTTAGAAATAGTTGGGTGCAGTATCAGTTTCCCACTTTCAGTGCTGATGCAGTTGTTCTGGGACATTTATGCTCTCTTGAGAGCTTGGAAGAGAGACTTAATAGTATAACTGCAGCATAGACTTATGCATCAAATAACAGGATTAAAACAAATACTTAGCTTTTACAGCTTACTTCAGAGACTTAGTTTTTATGTTTGTGCACTTAGTTGGAGCAGAGTTGAAAATTGGTTGCATTCTGGTGAAACCGAAACTTAAGAGGGTTTGTTTGCATTGACAAGTGGCTTTGTATGGGAACCGTGATGCTGATGAGTCTAGTTCATTTTCACTTCACAGAGAGGATAACAGAAAGGTTTGATCTGCCCCTATCTTTTCTTTAGCAGCTGTGTGATAGTCTGCCAGCAAGAGAGTTGGGAATCATTAAAAAATTGCTCAGTGGATATGTGTGCTTGTATGCTTCAGTTAAGGAAAAGGTGAAAGTGAGCTGAAGGCTCCCTGGACCAGCAGCCTAATGCTGTATGTTTACAGGCTTAGACAAAAAAGGCAAGGTATAAAAGAGAAACTGTAACAGAGCAGGAGGGAGGAATGGGGAGATAGAATCTGTCCTCTATGAAGAAAAGCCAGGTATATTGTTTCCTCTCCGGGAAACTCTTTAAATGCAGGGCTTTGTCCTAAGAGAAGCCGCCATACAAGCCCATGCATTTTGTGTCAGGCTGAGCACAGAATTTCTGCTAGGAAGTGTGGACTGAAACTCATAGGTTTTGTCAGTCATGATCTGGGATAATTGAGGCTGCATCTGCATTGAGCTAGTTAGGCCCTGTGATTTTTGTCCTAAGAGTGCAACCTTCTGTGAAATGACCCGTGGTGTAATTAGGTATATGAGCTCTAGATCCAGTGACTGATGAACCTCTTTGTGAAAATCACTTGGAGAATTTAGGATTAAGGAAGATGAGCACCCATGTTGACAGCATCCTTCATGGTCCTGTACATTAATCTGTTTGTTAAATATTCCTTGTTGCTGGAATATACAAGGACTCACATAAGGCATGCTGTTACCAGACGGTCTGCAGGTTGCCCATGAGACAGTTGAATGGACAGCAACATTTGCTCATGGAACTGTCCAGAGCACTGTAGACCTCTCGCCTCTGTCTCGCGGGGATGTGTGTCTTAACTCCCGTGTCTAGTGGAGTTGTGTGTTTGGTTGTGAAGTGCCTTCTGATGATTGAGGCATGACCTCAGCTTTCCAGGCTCATCAAGGAGGCTAGAGAGATTGAGGCCTTGGGCTGCATTTCATGGCACTTTAAGCTAGGTAGCATTATTAATAAAAATACAAACCAATTATTATTTATTGTATTACATTATGTGCATTACCAGATCCCTTGAAATAAGGAATCTGTCCAGATGGGAAATATTAGAGACTTTTGTGGCGAGTGTGGTAGGACTTGTACAAAAAGGCATTGTGTCCAAAATGCATTGGTTTTGCCTTGAATATCTGCTGGGTACATAACAATCTAGTTATTTAATAGGCACGCTATCTTGTCAGATATTCTAAATGCCACAACAAATCTGCCACTGTTAAGTCTACTTCTTTTCTGCAAATGTACCTTTATACAGAACTGAGTTCATTGAAAACAGGTAGTGCTGTTTTTGTCTTCCGGGTGTTGCAATGTGTGCTGGATATAGTGGATCTGATATGTAGACAAAACACATAGATAAAATAAGTAATAAGGTATATAGCTAATTTGTAGGTTTTACAGGATGTCTCTGTGAACTTAATGTACATAAAACACCTTTGATATATGAAGATCCTAATTCTGCATTAATTTGCAGGCTATAAACTAGAAGTAAGACTTGGAGATTTTTTTTCTTTTTGATCAAAATGTAGATTCTTGCTTCTTTATGAAGCCTTTATTATTAGCTACTTATCAAGGCTTGTTTAGTCTTGCCTGCCTCCCTTTGGTAAATATGAAGAATTTATACCCACTTGTGCTTTTTGGAAGGTTATAGCAGCATTGCTGCATCTATATTCAGAAATACGTTCGTGCATTTAATGAATTAGATGTAATTGACGGCTGGCTTTGACAGAAGCATTTCTAAACTCGAACAGCATAATTGTGAGGATAAAGGTTTTCTGAAATGCATAATCAAGATGTTTATGCCTTTTAATGTTTTTGTTCTGTCATTTTTTTCAGCTGTGGAGCTTGTACTGAGATTAATACAAGTCGTGTGGCATTTTCTTTTTATAGCAATTTCATTTTGCACGGTGTATGTAGAGACTGTTGATGAATGGGGGACAGGATGTGATTGTCCATCTTGGTTTCCAGTTTCAGGTCTGTCCAAAAAGTTTGTGCGTTTCCACACCTGGGCACCGAACTGATCTCTTTCAGCGAGACCCACAAAATGTGCTGATAACAGACTTCTTTGGCAGTGTGAGAAAGGTTGAAATTACGACAGAGACAATTTCTTTGGACGGTGACTTAGCTGGTATTGAAAGCAAGTAAGTAGTCATTATTTAGACTTCGTTTGTATAGCTCTGCACCACAGAAACAAAATAGTCATATGACTTGTCAAGGAAAGAACAACTCCGATTTCCTGTCATTTCTTACAAAGAACCAGGGAGTTAGTATGGACCTGCTACTACTGGTAAAGTTGGGGTTTGTCAGCTGAAAACTTTGTTTAAAAATGCTCACCCCTTTATTCAGTCTTGTAGATAAATACTGCTAAAGACCAAGGTACGGATGTCAGCAACAAAAAAATTCGACTAAACTTTTCTTTCTTCCTCAACGTTTCTTCTTTAATGTGCAGAAATATTTTGTTACTGTAAGTTCCTGCTTGTAATAGTTTACTCCATCAGATAAGCTCCGAATATAAGCCATCAGTTAGTCGTTTCATAACGACTAGCTTTTTAAGAAATGCTTTGTTTCTGTTCTGTGAATTCTCTGGCTTTTGACTTTAACTGTCCTGAGAATTTCTGTTGCTGAGATGCACCGATTCATTTGAATAAAACTGCTGGTGTGAGTTCATTGATAGAAGTTGTAACGAGGCTTCCATTACCTTGTGGATGAAGAAAGAATTATAAACTACTTTGTATTTTTGGTATTCTGTTGCCACCTATTGGGAACATGTAAAGGAAGATGTGCTTGTACTGTGGGGTTTTATTTAGCATTGTACTTCCATTTCTGTTGCATCTTTTATTTTTCATGATACTGTCCTCTAGGAGGGGAAAAAAAAAAGAGGGATTGAAATAGTCTGCTATACCAGGGTTGAAATATTTTTCAACCCATAAATTTAGGTAAATTATTTTCTACCTTGTGTACTGTTGCTCAAATCAAAGAACAAGTCGGTGGATAGTAGTTTTATTAATTTTAAAGTAGTCAGGGGCAGTTTAGACTGGACATTAGGAAGCATTTCTTTACTGAGAGGGTGGTCGAACACTGGAACAGGCTTCCTAGAGAGGTGGTTGATGCCCCAAGTCTGTCAGTGTTTCAGATTCATTTGGACAATGCTTTAACTTTTGGTCAGCCCTGAATTTGTCAGGCAGTTGGACTAGATGATTGTTGTAGGGCCCTTCCAACTGAAATAGTCTAGTCTATTCTAAAGATAACAGTAACTCTGGTCCTCATAATTAAAAATATCCTACACGGTTTAGTGTATTTCATATTTTATTTTCATAGTGTATTTTTATCTGCATCATGTGCGTTAGTACTAACCATATGTATCTCAAGCTAATTTTGTGACTCTTTAGTTTAGAATAATATGTAATGACATGAAATTTGTCTTTTCTCTGAAGAAGAAAAAAGCTTTTGGCAAACAACAGACATTTTGCCAGTCAAAAACCATGATGAAAACTTAACCTACGTGGGTTTCTAATTTGTGGACAATTAAAAGGAGAAATAGGTTTTGGACAACTTTACTGTTCTGAAACAGGAAATGACTGGTTGGGATTTTCAGCTTTTATTTTTGAGTTAGTTTGGTGCCAACATATCCAGGGTTTTTGGGTATCTGGCATACTACTGAGTTGAACACATGGAAGCGATGTTGAGAAATGGGCACTTATGCACAGAGAGGAATATTATTCTTGTGAAATGTTCTGATATTTAGTGAAAGCTGTATTACATTATCATGGCAATTCCAGTTAGCTTAAATCTGTGAAATTGGAAGGGATGGGAACATGCTGGTTTAATAGCTAAATAGTTCTTCTTTAGCTTGAGAGAGTCTTTGAGAACGTGTGTGCCTAGGAATGGAAGCACACAGCAGCAACGTATGGAATACTGCCTCACATCTGTAACGTGCATGACGATTTTTAAGTGCTCTCATGTAAAACAGTGAGTTATTCATTGCACTATATTCAGATACAATTTTCCAAGAAAGTACTTCAGTTCTCAGTTTCTTGTTACCACTTTGGAAGAGTTTATAGAGAGTGTGTTTTTAATGGAGAAGAAAGTACCGACTTTGTAGAAAAGTGCTGCAAAACTGTAGTATAAGCTGTATAGATAGTGATGTGGAGTGCTTAATAAATTCCTTAAACAGAATTCTGAGGTCAGTACCTCTTGGTATGACAGAGATCTGTTTTGCTACAACAAATTTCAGAATTATAGCTTGAAGTGAATTTGTTAATTAAAAATGTTAATGCTTTTTAAAAAAAGCAGTTTTGGAGGGTCTGCTCTGCAAGACCTAGTTACTCGGGTGTTATTTAAAGAATATTATAAACGTTACGCACATTTACGTTTGAGGCTGTTAAGAAGTCAGAACACTTCACAAATTATGTGATCTTTGAATAGATACCACCCAGTTTGTCCAAAATTAATATATGAATGACCCTTGAATGAAAGAATGTGAGTGCATAATCTTAACCTCCTCAGTGTTAGTTAAACCATCCTGTGCCTTTTGGGAATGTGATGGCTGTTGACACCCCAGATTGCACTCTTATGTAAAATAGGTAGGGAAAGATGGGGCTAGCACAGCCTGGTTTATTCTTTTTGCTATTGTTGGGAGAGATCTAAACCAGGCTTATTGACAATGAATAATCCTTCTAAATTAGTCATCAATAATCTTGTTCATGCCTAATACTGTTTTAAAAGCCTTTATGAAGAGGAAAAAGTCACGTATACTTGAACTTGTGCCCCTTAAGGGGTTGCAAGAATTATTTACCAGGAAGTATCTGATAGATCACAAATATATACCACTAATGCAAATTTTGATGTATTACATTGGCTACTGAGTGTGCAGATCTTTTTTTATTCTGACAAAATCTATGCAGAATCTTAAATGTTTTCCTTTTTTTCTATATTGGATTCAGTTAGATTTTTTTTTTTCGTAAAAGATAATTTGCAGAGGTTTTATTGGTTTAATATTTGATATAGTCTCTTGGCTTCATTCCTTTATGAATCATTTCCTCTTTGTTCTATTCTTCGCTCTATGTTAGCTGGATACCTTTTTCCTTTTACACACTGGTGGCAGTAGAATGCTACAGAATATTCGTGTTGTGGAGCAGAAAATGAAATACAGACCTTGACTCTGATGCAGTCTTAAGTAGTCTGCGTTAGATCTGATTTGTTTGTTTTAAAGTTGCAAGTATCATATGTGCAGATAAGGGCATTAAAAACCAAATGAACAAACGATGTAAACCACTGATTACACAGATAACGGGTAAAGAAGATGCCATCACGTGAGGCATGAACATGTGTTGGGATTGTACTGCTGGCAGACTGTTCAAGTTTTCATCTGACCCACTGCTGTGACTTTGCCAAATCTTTTCAACAGAAGTTTGTTCTTTTTTTACACAATCGCTTAGCAATTACTTCGTAATGTGCATCCACTCCCAAGCTCAGCGTGAGCTATAGCTGTGCGACCAGATCAGAACTGGCAGTTTCATGTTGAGCACAAGCCGTGACATTTGATGAGTGAGGCCTTTGAAGTTTCCTTTGGCTTTGGCTGAGACTTGTACAAAGAACAACTACTAATTAACCAAAAGAAGACGCTTTCTTTCTGTCCACATAGTAGTAGGTGAATATTTGTGAGTAAAAGCTTTAAAAAAATAGAAAGAAGAATCCTCTGCTGTTTCCTTTCTTCATAGCAGTTTCAATCTAAGCTATGTTCACTTCAAAGGGCTTCTTCTGCAGCTGTCGCAGTCCTGACTGGGTTTGTAGCTGCCAGTTTTAGCAGAAAACCTGACAGTCTAGGGGTTCTGGGGCTTCAGCTGATTCTGTTTTGTCTAAATCCCCATGAAAGAGCATAAAGGAGACATGAAGGAGTAGAAGAAATCCTGCATCTTTGGAAAGGAGCCTTGCAGAGTTTAGTACATCTAATAAATTAGGAGCGTGTCTCTTAAACTTGGATTGTAACTCTACAGCCAGTTGGAACACTTTCTCCTTTTCAGCTCCTATCATGAGGAAAAGATGTGTATCAGCGGAAAGCGTTGGTAGAAATTGGGATAAATATTTCTCTTGAGGGTAGTAAGAAGTGAATTAAAGACAGCATCATATAAAACCATCCTAGTTTCATTGCTTTTGAGAATTGGGCTTCATATTTAATACTTCTGTTAAGAAGAATTATGGTACTACTGGCAGTGACTGTTTTCCTAAAAATAAATAAATTCGCCACTTGTGTGAGGAAGGATGCTTGTGTAACAGAATAATTGTAATTGGTTCATTTGCAGTATGTTGATAGCTAATGTCCTCTCAATCTGGTTTTTTTTTGTGTTAGTGTGTCTCTTCTGTCACTTTCCTGTCCTTTCTTCTTTTCTACCAGTTCCACCAGTATTTTCAGTTTGATGTGCTTAATAAGTAAAGTTGCCTTTGCGTGTTCCTGAATCCATGGGGATCCAGTTGGTGAACCAATAAGTAATTTTTTTGGCTGGTAGATGCTGTTCAGCTCAGTGGGCATTTCTTAAAATAAAAAAGGCTGGGTTTGTTCTGAAGTTACCGTTCATTTTTTACCAGATGCCTCAGAGTTGTGGTTCTTTTAACTTTTATAAATCATTTTTAGGACTAATTCTGAAAGCTCTTGTTCTCCGAGAAATTCCCGGTTCTCATTTGCATCTTGATTTGCTGTTACATCAGCGACAGATTTATGTCCGCTTCCTTGTATTTTCTACCTATTCTTTATGCAAAGGCTTTTAAAGATGAAAGTTGCTGTATTTGTGCTGGTGACAGCAGAGGGGGTGGGCAGCCCTCCGCACGGTACCGGAGGAGGCTTCAGCTGGGCCCCAGCCGGTGCTGCAGAAGGAAGGGCGAAGGCGTTTGGCCCTGCGGCCGCCGCGGGAGGCGCCCGGGCCCGGGCCGGGGGCGGGGGCGGCGGTGCCCGGCGGTGGCCGCCAGGCGGCAGCGTTGTCGCGGGCCAGCTCCCCGCCCAGCGGGGCTCGGGGCTTTTCAGCCATGGCGTGGAAACGGAGGCTTGCTGGGGGGGGTGGGGGTGGGGGTGTGGTTCCCATCCCCTCAGCCCCCTTTACGTGATCAGCTTGAAATTACTGTGGCTGGGGCAGGAAAGGAGGAGTTGAAGTTTTTTTTGTTGTTTGGTGTAAATTTGAGGGGATAATGTCAGATATTTCTTTTCCACTTTTCCCATTGGACAGCAATCTTGTGGAGATGTAATGTGTTTCCGTTTCAGGGTAATGTATAAATAGAAAAAGTACTTATAAATTAGCGGGCCTCTAGTAAGCTGTATTGCATTGACAGTGGGATTATGAAGCTGTTAATTCTAGGTGGCATTGCTTTTTGGAAACATTTTCAGATGGATTTCATAATTTTTTTTTTTTCATGAAACACACTCATCAGTTGCACATGTAGTATATTTGGGTTTTCTTTGCTTGCCTAGAGATAGATCAATATATATGTATGCACATATACATAGCTCCTATACCTGTTAGTGTAAAAGAACTTTTCAAGGCAATGCAACTAAAATTAATATGAGGGCTATAGTAGGAGAAATACAGGAGGGTACAATTTCACTAGCATAACATCAGTACAAAATAAATAAGGATGACTGACAATATCAAAAGGAACTGCAGGTATAAATCATGTTGGGAAGACTTGAAATACACTCAAGTATTATGCTTGGTAATTACAGTCCCTGTTTAGCAAGATATTTTAAAAAGTAGCTTTGAACAATATATTCTTTGGTCATTCGAAAGGATTTTTTTGACCATGCTTTTTGCCAGATTTTGTTTTTTTATATGAAAATGTTTTGTTGCAGAACTATAGCTCTTGAGTCAGATTTTCTTTGGTCTTGGATGATTTTTTTCCCCTCTTTCTCCAACTTTTAGTGGGGTTTCTTGTGGCATCCTGCATTTCTTTTGTGAGAAATCTTCAACTGTTAGTACCAGGTTGTGCTTCTATCATTTTACGTTGTTTTCAGTAGAACGCTACTTTGCTGAACCTACATATAGTTATTCTTATGTATAATTTTAATAGGCATTGACATCAAAACAAACCTCTTGGTCTGTAGAGGTGCTGTGAAGCACATGTAAGTCAATGGCAATATTTTTAACTTTAGCTTTTTAATCAAGTCCAGAAGCTACATGTTCTTCATAAGTGACTTGCATATGCCAGTTGACTTATACACATAATAGTGCTGGGTAATAGACAGGTAATGTCTAAAATTGTTACGTGACAGATTTAGAGGGAGGTCTTAAGTAAGTCTAGTAAATTTTGACATTGTCTAGACAGCTGAGAATACCCAGAAATCATAGGGTGTTCAGTCTAGGTTGTTTATTTCATTTTTCCTTTACCCAGTCCTTTTTACACCTTTCCTATGTAGCATTCTTATTTTGCCTCGTTATTTCTTCTTCAGCTCTTCTCCCTTGTGTGATCTTTACCTGCTATTATTTTTGCAGTTGAGTGGGCTGCTCTATAATTCTAGTCTCCTGAAGTGCTCGTTAGTCTTTCTAATGCTCTTTATATGGAAGTCCTGGCTTGATCTTCTTGCTTTGCTGTCCACGTGCTAAATACAAATTCAGGTCTGTTCTTAGAGGTACTTCTGTGGTTGTGTACTGCATGTTGCTGCTCAAGAAGACCATACAAACAGCTGTAGTACTTGGCATAAGTCTGACCAGGAAATATTTTCATGTAAGTTTGGCATGTTTTCAGCACTTTGAGATAGCATGATAATTTCAGTAAAATTCTGTTACTATTATTTACTTTCTGTCAAAAGTACCAGAGCTGCTGTTATGTTTGTTAGGATACGCTTTTTGTGTGACTAAGAAGAAAATTTCTAGGAGGTTGAAAAATTGGGGGCAAAGAGCAAACAAGGAGCTTGAAGCCATGATTATGGGACTGTTAGGTGTTTGGAATTTAGTGGCCAAGCATACGTTAGCATTCCTTATGCCCCAGGAATGAACCTGGGCACGTAACTATTAAGTCTCTGGGGCTCAAGCAACATTACTGTTTTTTCTGATATGGTATTAAGGCATATGCAAATGCTCTTAGTCTTTCCCTGTTTCGATATTGTGAAAAAGCTTACACTTGTTTTTTGAGTGCCTGAGGGATTACCTTCCAGATGATTAGAGATTTCTGCCACTGAAAATTCATGTCTGGTCCAAAGCTGTGGGGGAGAAAGGGGCATTCTGCCTTCACAATGCATTTATGTAACTGATGGCTAAAAGACCATAAAATGATCTCTATCTGCATCTGCCAGCCCTCCCAATAGGAGAGACTTTTCTCAAGTCAGGTTTTTGGTGGACCGAAGCTCTCATCATAGAGCTATTAAATTTATTACTTAAATACAAGTCCTTGAAGACCTATTGTTGATTTTGGTAAGCTGCATGATGGTCTGGAAGATAGTAAAATGTTTCACTGCCCTGCTTATTTCTGAAGGCTCTACTACACTCAGAGAAGTTATGCTTCATAGTGAGCGTACTAAGGGCCCTAGTTCTTTAGCAAAAAAGTGAAATTTGAGTTGTGAGAGAAGAGCTGAACTTAAAAAACAAACAAACAAAAACCCAAAAAACAAAGCATTGCATTATTGCTAGGCATCTCTCTTCTATCCGGTTAGCTCTTTGAATAGACTAGTGCGAATTTCTGGCAATAGGAGAGCAAGGCAGTCACAATTGCATCAAAGGATGGAAAGAAAACTCGAGGTGATTACAAAAGGCGATTCTGATCACACAAAGAAGTGGATTTACAGATGGCTTGCTGAACGCTGTTTAATATTACTTTACAAAATGAGATTGTTTTATGTGCTTGGTCAAGGGTATCAGAAATCTATAGAAACTGTGGGAGGGGAAATAACAGATGCTGAATACGTCTACCAAAATGCCCAAGCTACTGCTAAGATTATTGTATGAAATTTGTGGGACAGCAGAATATTATCTGTGTGGTAAGATTGATCTTCCAAGAAAAGAAAGTAATTCTATAAACTGCAAAATGGGATTTATTCAGCATTTTTGCAGGCAGGAGACCATGATTGCACGAAAGGTAAATACCAGGAGAAACAAACAAAAAGTAATGAAACACAATAGAGTCTTTGGCATCCCCTGAAGCAGAAAAGGGAAAAAAGAGGAAAGTTGGATACAGAGGGAGTTGGAGGAATAGCTATTCAGGGGTTGGATATGTTGCAGTGTCTTTTGAATCCTAGCAAACTTAATTCAGTTGGCTCCAGTTACTATTTAGAGGTTCCTGGGGCTGCAAGGGAATATAGTGGCAACTGTGGACGTTCAGTTTTCATAGAATGGTGACAGCCCATCTCCGTTGTGCCAGTTACTGTTAAAAAAGCAAGACTAGCTTGGCCATAACTTCACATAACATTGAAAAAGAACTAAAAAGCCTGGAAACCCCTTAGTCATCTGCCTAGAGGTCAGATCTAACTTGGAACATAAAGACAGGCAGGATTTCTCTTTCACAAAATGAACTGGAAGTTCTTACTGTGTGTATATGTGTAGAGGGATGTTCATATTTTGTAATATAGCACCAGAATTTATTACCACTGAAAGCGGTATATTCTCATGCCATAAATGGAACAAACATATTTTCATTGCAAACTGAAATTACTAGGTTTTTATATAACCAAACTAATATTTATGTTTCTTATGGATGTGGGAATGGTTCAAATCACTGGACTTCCAAAAAATGTCAGTTGAAACCAGCAGTATTGTTTAGGGAATTCCGCTGTCACGCTGTACGTACTATACAGAATTAGTGAGAGCACAGCATTACCTGAATAGCATTCTGGTGACTGGCAGGAATGAGGATTTAGAAGCAAATTCGGAGAGGGAGAGTGTATCTCCCTCCCGCCCCTGCCGAGTGTTCAGGCATGAGTAGTTCAATCCAGTAGTTCCCAAGAGAAGACCACAGTGGAGGCTAAGATTTCCTTTCCTGTGGGGAAGGGAAGAATAAATGTTGAGTATTGGTATTCACAGTTGCTTTAGCGTAAGTTCCTTGAATGGTATGATAGCTATTTTAAGTTTCTGTTCCTACTGGTTAAAAAACCCTGTTGCTGAAGTCTAGCCGACATACAAATTTGTTCCAGTACTAAGGGGAAGGTTGATCAGAAACTGAAAAAAATTAACAATGCTGCACCTTCCTCCTGTTGCTGTATTTTTAATTTTACAGTGATATTTTCTGTGTAATTCTCTGTGTAATTGTTGTGTAAAAAATACAAAGAAATCGATTCTGCAGGGACCAGATGCAGAGGAAAAGACTGAGTAATGCTGGCCATGTATTGGTACATTTTTAGACACTCTGATTGAAGGATAAGGAAGAACTCTGCTAATCCTTCAGAATCATCTTCAACAGACTATAATCCTTAAATTGATGGTATCTTTTCACTCTTATTATGTTTCTTATCTCGATATTTTAAAAAATGTTTATTAGATTATTGGTTTTTCAGTGATGAATGATAAATGGCAGACATTTGGATTCATACAGCTTCAGCAGGTGTGTGGAAGGGTACTTTGTAGAAGTGGGCAACCTCTTGTACTTACTATGCAAAAAGTTTGAATTTGTATTTAACATTAAGAATCTGAGTACCCCCATGAAGTTAACCATTATTGCAGGTGGTTTTGCAGGCCTGGGAAATTGCATGTTCTTAAGCCAAAGCTGGCCCATTTATTCTGCTTAGAAAAGCCAAACTGTCGGAGTAAGCCACTAAAATGCGTATCCCACATGACATATCCATATCATAGCTGGTCCCAGGTAGTTTTTTAGTCTATATAACTTGTACTCTGCTGGCATAGCAGAGCTTGCTGCCCTTGCTGGGAGGGAGATTAACTGCAAGGAGAGAACAGATGGTCATTCTGCTCCTCACTGAGGGCACTGTATCATGGAGGGGGCAGAGTTAATCTGTGGCTAGGCCGTGCTAGCCAGAGTGGCTGAAGGCGTCCTGCTGGACTGCACGACTTGCTTTTCAGTTTGCGCAGACCCCATATGGGCTCTTAGAAGGAGAGGAGGGCTGGGGCTGCTTGGTGCCAATATGTTTTCTGCTTGGTGCCAGTATGTTTTCCCCATGGCTGCCTTCCTGGAACTGCTGTCCGGGGCGACAGTTCTGCTGGCAGAAGCTTTCCTGAACTAGGGACAAATCTGGCTTGCAGATTATACATCTGAATTTCCTCCTGAGCTGCACAGCGCTCTGAAAGATAGGAATGGTTGGATTTTCTATGCAATCGGAAAGATTACTTAAGTGTAAACTGTGCAAAAAAAGCAGATAAGAGTATGTTTTTCCTGTAGTTCCACAGTAGCTATATAAATTTGACAGGTGAGATAGTGCATATAACATTACAATTGTATTAAATAATTCAAATGAGAGAAAAATCAGAAAGGGTTACTTGTATTCCTGGATGATTTCTGGTCCTGTGTTACCTGCAAGCGAGAGATGTTGCCACAGGCGTGTTTCAGCTGCTCTAAAATTTAGTAATATTTTTCTGTTTGAAATAGTAGGACAAAAGTTACATCTCTACATATTTAGCAATTTATGACTCACTAGTTTGTGAGAATAGAACGAACCCTGTAGTTACTGTAAGGTTTATCTCAATTTAACTGTAACATAATATTTAAGCTTCATAGTTCCCCACTGACTAGTATTTTTTTTTCTCTATTGGTTACTTAAGAGTCTGAACCATGACTTCCTGCTAGAATAAAATAGGAATGAAGACTGCTTGCTGTAGGTCTAAATTTTATCTGGGGAATTGGAGCAGAACAGCCACTAAGTGAAACTGCTCTAAATCTCAGCCATAGAGGACGTAACCTCTGTTTCTTCCTCAGCTGTCAAATAGAGTGCCCTAGTTCCTTTTTCCTTTGTGTGTGGTTTCCCTCTGATACAGTTTTTACTGATAGGTACTTTATTACAAAATATTGTGAGCTGACTTCTGTCTTAATAGATGCTTAGGAACTTTTACAAATGTCTCCATAAAAATATATGGTGTATCTGTAAAATGGATAAATCTGCACTCTGCTGTAATGTTTTAAAACTGGAAGCTGTGTATGCACACAAAAAACGTGGTTAGATGGAAAATTGTCCTTAAAACAGAATATTTCTACATGGTTTGCGAATCTAATGACACTATTGAAAAATATTAGACTGCATATTAATCTGTGGGTTTATAAAGTAATTTAGGAAGGACAGGAGAAAGTATTACACTAGCTGTGGCAGGAAGACTTTTCATGCCATAGATTCAAAAGTGGTTTACATCAGTGGTCGCTCTAAATATTTTCTAGTAATAATTGTTGTATTTTAAGTGATGTGTGTTTCTGTTCCGTTACTAATGAGCAAACATGTAAGAAGCACCATGAAAACAGCTTCCTCAGTTGCCATTCTTGGGGATGCTTTCAGCAGCACTGGTGGCTGTTGAAAGGTTATGGAGAGGGACGTGCTTCCAGTTTGGTGACAGTGTGTGGAAACAATGTACTGGTGGTGTACATATTCAGCAAACAGAGGGCTTCCATTACTGGTCACAAAATTCTTATTATATTGCACTATCAGGATTTTACGCAAACTTAATTATTTCTTTAACACCATAAGAGAGTATACATGAGTCATTTGGTAATTACGTGCCAAATTATGACTGTTCTTAAATTCATCTAATACTAAATATAAAGCATTTAAAATTACAGTGCAATTCTTAAAAGATTGTCATTATCACTGTATTGAATTTTGTGTACACATATGTGAGTTTTATGGCTGGTAATAATAGATGCAAGAGATGCCTTAGAACAATAGTGATTAGTAGTGTGACATGGAATTTATTTATGATAGTACATCACCCGAGAGGTACTTAGATGAGTTTCTAGATATCCTGGATAATTGTTTCTTACTGGTTTCTAACTGTTTCTTTCCTCTTTCTCTGGACGTAAAATTAAGTCCGTTACAAGACACATTGAGGCTGGGAAAAAAAAAAGGGGGGGGCTGGAGGGGCAAGCTCATTTTCCATGTCAGTGATTATATTATAAAATGCAGCTATGGAACAGACCTAATTGCTATGCGACTGTTGCCTATATCTGGTTGTGAGCATAAGAGAAAGCTGTAGAAACTATGGCTGGTATAGATATTATTAGAAAGGAAATCCCACCTACTGAGGAAATCCCACCATCTTTTAATGTGCCAAATGAATATGCAACCTGCACATGGTAATAAACTGAAGTTCTCAGTAGAGCTAGTGTAATATAAATTGAAACAGGGAATAATTAATGTATTAATGCATTTTGTGCCTACTGTGCTGATCTAGTAATCAGATTATTTTGCTAAATGTAATCAGAATTGTACAAAAGAATAATTATATAACAAAGCTAACTTCACCAGAAATTTGAAAAGAAACAAAATTGCTGAAATGAAGTGAAGCAAATTGTAGATTATTTATTCTCACTGGTAATTGTCCTTGTAAACTAAAAGAGTAATTTTTAGGTATGCTTCTTTTCAAAACTGAATTGAAAAAAAATAAAGTTAGTAGGAGAGGAAGGAATCAGGAAAACAATATAAAATAACAGCAATATACATGTTAGTCATCTACCCAAGTCAAAAAACATGATGCGTTTCTGGTTATAAAACCTGAAATTAGGAAAAATTTCCATATCCATAATATATGACAAAAAGGTGAATTGTTATTGTTGAGGCAAATGGATATTGAATGCAATCCCTCCCCAAACAAACTAATGCAAAATCATTCTCAGGGTTGAATTCTATGAAATAGTGATTTTCTTAGTTTTTAAATCCTTTCTATTTTTTGCTCATATTATTGATACTGCTTAAGAGGATGACAGTATTAAAGGTGAATTAATTTTACCAGAGGTTGTTTCAATAGCCTAATCTATTGAACTGGACCAAAGGGTCTCCAGCACAGCCCTGCCTGCATACATTCCAGAGTAAAGTTAGGGGCTAGATTCAGGTAACCATATGAGAGTAAAACTTTAGTCCAGGACTGCTACTTTTGGACCTTATTTAATGAGTGAGGTAGTTAATCTGTTTCTCGCTAGTAGCTTTGTGTGGATTTATGTTTTTAATGCTCAGTCCTGTATGTTGGATGAATTTTGTGTAATTGTTTATTCAGCTTGGTCTGACTGAATCCCTGTGTTTGAGTTACTTCTTGTGAGTAAGGTGGTAGATACTCATGAGAGGTGCTTCCTATCTGGAGCAGAAAAAGATGACATTGTCCTGTAGATAACATCAAGAGAGCATTCTCTTTGCATTAATTCAAGGAAAAGAAAAACTTCAAGAACAAACTCACATTGAAGAACTTAGCCCTAAACTTAAATATTCTTGGAAAAATAGATTTAAAAATAGAATCTTAGTGACGAGTGTTTGGAAATGGCTCAAGCCTTTGCACGTACTTCATCTGTTTCTCGGCATGTGCAGATTGTTTCGTGTAGGTGATAGACCAACTTGATAACAGACTATGTGCTGATCTTAAGAAATATCTTATTAAAGTGACCAGAAGTATTTTTTTCTGTGATAGGGAGATTTGAACTGATGTTAATCTGCAGGGGTAGTGTGGAGTTTAAGCACATTTAGCGGTTGCAGAAAATGACTCAGTTCTCATTTTGTTTAGTTGTGTCCTGCTTAGTCTACATGAAACAATAGTGATTAATTTTCTTTCAAAACAAGTTACCACATAAGGTCTTCTGTTCCTTAAGTGTTACTGTTTATAAATATTGGTTTATCTTACATTTAATGGTGCATTAATTAGTATATTTTATCTGAATAATGTTCAGATTGAAAGAAAGAAAGAAATGTACTCAGACATTTAAAAAACAAACCAGAAAAACCCACTTCAGTTGCTAATTTTCAAAATTTAGCAAAACTTACCGTTTTTCCAGTTACTACTGTGAAATAGCAGGATTCTCATCCGGTACAGTATGCAGCACCTTAGTCAAGGAACTATTGTTATAGAGCAGATAAGATTAAAAAAAGTCATTGGGTTTGATGAAAACCTGCATGAACAGTGGGGAAAAAAGCCAAAGTTACCATAGCAACCACAAGTGCTTTAGACAGAAGCTAAGTAAAGAGAGGAGAAATATGAGGGCCATTTCATAAAGCATTAAAAAATAAAAATGAAATTTTAAGGCAAATATGATTAATACTCAGCTTTTATCACTTAGAAATCCCTGATAAGCAGCTGATTGGCTTTAAAATAAAAATATGAGGACCACTATTAATGAAGAAGTTTTAGTGCTGGAGTCCGTTAGACCCTATTAAGGTGACACTTTTGTGAATTTGGTGGGAAAAATGGGTGAAAGTTTTATGATTTTTTTTCTTATTTTCTTCTCTGCAGATGGTTTTCTGAGTAGCTGCAGTCTTAACCTGTGTGGTAGAATAGGCTCTGAAAATGCCTTTCATGACACAAACGTGACCAAAAGTTCCTAATAAAAGCAGTCCCACAGTGGGAATACTGCGAGTTCTTCACGGGATGGTACGTTGGGTCGACTGACTGTGTAGCACTCCTTTCAGTACAGGAGTGGCAAAGGCAACTTTAAAATTCGTGGACATCAAAATTTCAGTAAAGAGCAGCATTGGTAAGTTTAGGAGTGAGAGTTGCCCATATATAACAGGTTTATGTAAAATAACATGAACAGTCAGTTGCCTGTGCTTTTGTGTCTGAACCTATGTTCTGCTACCAGTGATTAATTTAAAGGCTGAGCTTTGATACTTTTTTGTCTTTTTGAATGGAGTCAGCATTCCGCAGTGATTTGATATTGGGTAGGAGGTCTAGTGTTTTGCCTGTATATTGCTTCACAGTTGTGCAGAATTAGATTTTTATGTGGGTGAACATCAAATGGGATAAGATTGCAAGCATTTTCTTTTCTACTTCCTATGCAACTATTAAGTCTTAAATTTGATCTTAAAGCAAAACGGCCCATGTTGAAACCTTAAGCAAATAAGAAAACTGTGAAAATGAAAAATGCACTTTAATGTTTTATCCTGAAGGTGTGCTTTGTATGATTATTGAAACAGTCTAAAAGTTTGAGTACCAAAAAGGAAACAAAAAACACCTTATCCTTTTTTTAAAACACAGTCTGACTCACTTCTTGCCTTCTCTTCAAAGGACTGTGTTGGTGTCCGCTTGGTTGCGGCACAGTTATCCTCTGATATTGTTAGAATATGATTCTATCAGATGGTATCGAACTGTGCTAGACAGTACCATAGCCTGGGGCTTTGCATACATGTCAGTGCAGTTGCTACTAGTGTCTGTTTCTTCTGGAAAAAAAGGCATTGTTTTTGAAAAAACAGATTTTGGTTATTTTATAAACTACTGTGAAATGAAAGTGTTTTCTTCTCCTCTTTTCTCATATGGAAGTTTATAGAAGGGTAAAAAGTTTTGCCTTTATTCCCCAAAGTCTTCCTGTGAATCCAAATAAAACTTGTGATGAGTTCCTTATTGTAAAGTGGGCATAGTATTTTCTTCTCCTCTGATATTATGAGAGTTACAAATATATGTCTACATTACAGTGAGAACTGATACTGATTAAGCTGAAATCATGAAATAATGAATGTTGTAAAGAAGAAAGGCGGTGTGAATTTCTGTAAGTACTTAAGGTCCTTACTCTGGAAAACAGGTAGAAGATCTAGAAACGCTTTGGCACTGATCTCTTATTTATTTAATTGCCCCATCTATAAAAACATTCTATAGTGTCTCCATAGCATGATTTATGCTCCAGATTAAATGCAAGAGACTTCTTACTACAGTATATAAATTTTTCTTTAGGAAGAACTACAAGAAAAATGCATTCTAGGTCAGTTCACCTATGCCTTTCAGGACTTGTATTTAAACATTTAATGAATTCTTGTCTGTATCAGGTTCGGGTTTGACCTGAGAAAAGGACTTTTCCAGTGTGGCTGGCCTTCACATAGTAAAGTTTTGTGTTGGGGCAGTGCATTATAAAGCAGCCAACGTAGAAGCGCAAACTGGAGTGGAGCAAGCAGGAACCTTTATAACAAAAGCAGTGTAGGTGCTTGCTCCTGCTGCAGTTGGACTTTACCACAGGTGGTTGGTGCTCCTTGCTGAGCCCACTTTCCTGCACACAGAGCCCTTTGCACCAGGTGCCTGCCTCTGCCAGAGGTTTGATCCAAAAGCCCTGTAGAAATCTTCCAAATCTCAGTGTGCGGCCTTGTTATATCACACAACACAATCTGTTAAGGCTATTGAGGTTATGTATGGTATGCCCTGACAGGTACTGTTGACATGTATTTCAAGGTAGAAACTCATAAATGTTACATTCTGAAGTAGTTTTCTACATCTCTGTTAAGTTCCTGCTGAACTTGTTTAACGCAAGCAAAATAAGAATTGTTTTCTAGCTTTTTTTTTTGTGCTATGTTTTCATAGATGTGTGGAAACTTAGAGGTGTAGTGCTGTTAGTGGGTTGTGCAGGCTTGAAATATTAAGCACGTTGTGAGAAAATGCGGTCTGTCACTAATGTCGGGAGGTAGGAACACGACTGAACTCTTGACTATTTTGGTAGATTAAACTAAACCCCACTAGGTGGTGCAAGCAAATAAATCACCTTGCCAAGTAGTTCTCTCCAGATGAATAAATTTGGGGAAAGGGTGTCTTTCACTGAATTAAAATACAGTCTTTGTTTTGTGATTCGTGATTATATACAATAATTATTAAAATTTAACATATAACTCTGTCTTTGACTGCTCTTTCCACATACAAGAAAAAAGTGCATTCTGGTTTTTGCTTAGTCTTGCATATCTCCCTTTCTTACAGTATAGGCTGGTGTCACGATGCTGTATTCATAGCTGGGGTGGTGGCTTACAGAGTAAGTAGCAGAGGACTTCCACTGTGCTTCGCTGTGCTATCAGAAGTGGCTGCTGTGAAATAATATTCTTCCTAGGGGCTTACTGAGGCATTTTCAGACTTATCTGCTTGGAGAATTCTCTCTCAGGATCTCTTTTGTTGCAGTTTATCCTTTGCCAGTTTCACTCTGGATTTGCTTACCATTACAGCAGTATTGTGTACATACAATTAAAACCATTTATTTATGAGAAAAACAGATTTCAAACAGTGAGTTACAATAGTATACCATCAATTTACTGTCCTGATAGAAATGGAGTGAATAAGGTTCCAGTAGAAAATAATTTTTGAAATATAATGTATGCGGTTGGTCTGTAAGGGTTGATGTAGTATGTCTAATAGATCAGTGGTTCTATTATGTTTTGTTTAAAAAAAAACCAAACAAACAAACCAGAAAATGACAAAATAAAACCTCAAACCTGGAACCACTCCCTCATTGTACTCCTGGAGGTGATTATAATATAACATTATCAGTTTGTGTTGCATTGGCCATTGTCTTGAATACTGCTGTCTTGAATTCAGACTATATAATCTCTCAATAGCTCATTTTTAAACTGTTTTTTCTTTTCTTGCTCCCCATTGAAAAGACCTCTTGCATAATGGTGGGTTTACTAAAGATGGCCGATAGTTGGTCAACATCTTTTCATAGCAGTAAGATCAGTAGGAAAAGTATTTGAATAACAAAAAAAATCACATTCTTGAGATAAGTAGAAATTCCTGGGGCTTTCCACTTATGGAGAGCCATCAGCACTGTCATTTTCTTGTTTTAAATCATATTTTACCAGAGTTTGTATGGCTTCCCAGTGGACCCCAGGCTGCCAACTCTTTTGAGAAGGCGATGGCATTGCGGTTCTGCCATGATACTGAGGAAACCTCTGCCTGTGCTAAAGGGCAAGTGCTGCAGTGAAAATGTTGTCAGCTGCTTAACAGTCAGCTCGAGATAGCAGGTGTTCTTATTGCTGTTTCCCCCCACTATATCTGTCTTTCAGGCCTTTCTCTCTCAATGAATACAGTGCATCAGTAAGTACTATATTATCAAGTTTCAGTCCAGGACTCTGTAATAAGACAATAACTGCAGTCACTAAGCAGCTCTCTAGTGAAAGTTCAGTATTTTACAATGCAGGCTATTTACTGAAATGGAAATTTTTCATTTCAAAGCAACTTACATATTCATCGGTGGAGATGGGTGTGTTTGCCGCATTCATCCTAATCTTGATAAATGCAGCAGAAGCAGGTTTTTATTTTTTCTTTTGTTTTGGTGTTTTTTTAGGAAATAAGTCAAGGAGACATTAAAGTATAAAAAGCCTGTGCCCATGAAATCTCAGTTGACCAGCAGCCATAAAGAATACATATACTAGCCACAAATAGTCAACACATACTGTGAGTTTTACGATAAGAATTTGTTAGACTGTATAGCCTCTATAGGGTAGACATAGAAAAATTGCCGCAGAGGTATTAGACTTAAAATGCAGAAAGAAAATATTTTTTTTTTTTCTTAATTTCCTTGGGTAGAGGACCAACATACTTGATTGCCATCATATACTTTTGGTTATCATTAACTCCAAAACCAGAGTAGAATTATATGATGATGCAAGTAGAAGGGTTTCATAGTATGTATACTAAAATACTTTAATATTCCTGCTGCAAAAAATTGGTGCCTATTGTTTTGGTTACTTATACTGCAGTAGTGAGTGAAAGTCCCACTGATTAATGAGAATCCAGTGTAGCTGAGCAATGAACATACACAAGAAAGACATGCACCTGCTACCGTGGTGCTTACATTCGAAGTACTCTTAACAATTTTGGTGACAGAGATCTTGAACATTCATGAAAACATGAAAGAAAACAGATGATTTAGAAATCAAGTTTGTTTTTCACAAAACATTTAAAATACAAAGTTAAAAGGTGCAGGACAGAATGTAAACTCTTTACTAGACTTCATATATTTGATAATATTTAGCATGCAAAATTTTGTAGAAAGAAATCTTCTTTCGGCTATTGCATGTCTTTGTGCTTCCCTCACTTTGGATTTTTTTTTTTTCTTGAACATATTATTGTGCAATTGGAGTTGTTCCATTGTTTCTATAACTGTTAGTTATTCTCTATGCAGGTGGCAAAAGAGAAATCTGGCCACATTATCTGTACTAAATGAACCAAGAAACTTTTAATTCTTGCCTTAGTTCCATAGCTGCCTTTTATGTATATGTGTATACACACACACACAGACACATGTATATTTATATATAGGATTGTGAAGGACCTTAACAGCATTGGAGATTTTGTTCTTTTACATAAGGTGTATTGAGAGCCTGAAGTTCTAAAAGCTGAGTGACAGATTGGCATTGTGATGTTTTCTGCTTTACACAGTCTCTTGCTGGTAGTATCTACTGATAATGCATACTTAACATTCAGATTTACTGATACCATGTTTTGTAGATTGCAAACATTTGCAGGAAATGGCTTTTAAATAATGGAAGAATATACTACTGGAATGAGATAAAGACCAAGATTACGTTAATAATACTAGGGCTTCAATCTTAGTTAAAATTGCAAATCATTTTTATATAAACCCTTACATTTGTTTAGAAAAATAACGTGAACAATCCTCTTGACAAAAGAGCGAAGTGGATATTTTTTTTCTGTGTTTTGTTTTTGTTTTGGAAAGTAAAACTAGATCAACCCCTTTAATGTATATACTGCCATAAGACAGGCTTAGAAAGTCATGGTCAACTGAAGTTTGGGCATGTTCTGACTGAATACTGAAGGTTTAATTTTAAAAGTTGAAGTCCCATTTTCAAAAATAACTATTTAATATTAGTCTTTGTTAGACATTTTTGTTAGCATAATAATTCTGCTAACTCATAAATTATTTTTACTGTGGGCAAGGTCCAACCCATATAGGTGTTCTTGAAAAATGTACTTAATTTTTTGGGAACGTCACATTTCATAGAAGTAGCTTTTGCTTTGTGTTGCAGCATTCATATCAACATAAGTATGGAAATAAATTGAAACTTATGTAAAAAAGCTTTTTTATATTAAATGGTTTTATCTCTTTACTATTGCAGTAAGACAAATAAAACACTACAGAGAATTTAAGGTAACTGAGAAAGAAAGATGGGGAGGGATGTGCCTGTAGCCCTCAGAGCTGCTTCTGTTCCTGCTTTAGCCTTGCCTCTTGGAGACCACAGAGAGAAAGGGGGCTGATAGTTTGTGGCATGCTCAGAGCTACTGCATCTGTCCCTTCCCAGCAAGAAGAGGGTGAGGTAATGGGAAATCTGGACTTGGCAGGTGTCTGAGATGCCAGATTTTGTGTTGTGTATTTGGATTAGAAATGACCTTGGAACATGAGAAATCTGGCATGTCCAGCGTCCTGTTTGGCTTTGCAACCAGGGATAACTTGCAAATCTAGGTGTATGTCTTGTACAGGTATAGCTGGCAGATGCTGGAGCTACTACAGCATTGAATTGAATGAAAGGAGATAGTGTCCCTCTCTCTGTAGCACAGACCTCAGACTTAGTGGCTTGGCTGGAAGGGCAGGGGAATTCCCAAGTTTGTATGCCTGCTGGGAGCTTGACAAGCAGCGTGCCATGTGCTTGACCCAGAAAAAGTATGACTTGCTGCCACCGCTTCTGTTCCTGGGAGCAGACCACTAAAATTATTTGGGCTTAAAGGCTGTGAAGCTTGTAAAGTCACTGAACTTAATATAGGGCACTCTGGTTAATATGCAGTGGTCTGTGGTGGATGGGAGATGAGTCCTTTCTGGTCCTAATACTATGAAATAAGTGAGGACAGAAAGGCAGACCGTAAAATACCAGTATGAAGAAAAAGGGTGACTGCTTTACAGGGTCAAACATTAATAGATTCATTGTTCAACATCAGCAGACTCAGTAACCTGCAGTACCTTGGCCTCAGAGAATATAATACAGCTAAGTGTTTGTTTTTGAACTTGAAGTTTCATCTGCCATTAACAAGAACAAACAAAACCAGAATCCAGACAAAAAACTGCACAAGTCATCTATAAATAACAGAAAATCACGGTCCGGACGATAAGACTGATAAAAAGCTTAAGAGCTACATACATTCTGTGCAGCTTTCTGTGAAGAAAAGCCCTCCTAATGTGCTTAGCAATATAATGTTACGTAGGTGCATCTGTTGACAAGAGATCTAAAGCATTTACTGCTAGCTGGTTGGAAGGCTACTCATTTCTGTCTGCCATGGCCACTCTTAGCATTGGCTACAGAGGGGAACAGTAGTGGTGAAAGAAGGGAAAGCAGTTGGTTAAGTTTTGTGGTATAGTGTTTTGCAGTCCTTGGTGTATCTTTGTTGTCTGCTTTATGGAAATGTGTTACTGATCATGTTGTATCCAAAAAGATCAAGTGCAACATCTAGTGTTCAGTGGAGACTTAGTTGCACAGTAAACCATTTCTCAAAAGCCCAGAACTGTAATTTTTATGATTAATTTTCTGAATGCCCAGTGTATAGCATGTTTCTTTCAAGAAAACCTGGGTTTGTTATTGGTAACAATATATGCTCTTTTATACACCTGTAGAAAGCAGTTCAATTGGTGTCTTTTCTTGTTATTTCATATCAGTGGGGCTGGAAGCTGACAGGCTGATTAGCAGCCCTGCTGTAAAGGATCTGGAGGCAGTGGTGTACACCAGGTTGAATATGAACCAACAGAGTGCCATCATCATCAATAAAGCAAGCTGCCTACTGAGCTGCATGAGGAGGAATATGATTAGCAGATTGAGCAATATTGTTATTATTTCTTTTTGATGCTGATGAAGCCCCACCTTAAATATTGTCTGGCTCTTGGCCTTCTCCTTCAAGAAAGATGCTGAGACAATGGAGAGGGGTTGCCAAGATGGTCAGGGCCTAGAGCACACAACCCGTGAGAGGTCGTTAAGAGATCTGGGCTTGCTTAGCCTTGAAAAGATGGCTGCAACTGTTTGAAATGCAGTTACGGAGATGGTTAAGGTAAACTCTTCTTTTGGTAACAAGGGACATTGGCTGTAGGTTGTGGCTTGGAGGTTCAGGTTGTATATTAGGAGAAGCGTTTTTGCAAAGAGAGTAAAGTAGCACTAAAGCATGTTACACAGAGAAGTTGTGGAGGTTTTGAAGACTCAGCTAGACAAAGCCATGGCTGACCTGTCCTGGTGTTGGGAGGTTGAACTGGATGATCTCCAAAAGTCCCTTAGAAACAACATTTCTGTAATTCTGTGTGGTTACCTATATTGATGAATTGGAGCAAAGGGGCAAAAAAGTGAAGTAGGAAGCTTGAAATGGAGGGGGTAAAGTAGAACGTGTGAGGATGGTACTGGGCAGAGAAAAGACGTTGTCACTGCTACTTTGACAGATTCTTGCAGTGAACTAAACAGTCTCATGAGAAATTACAGCTGGATGGCACATTACGTGACTCATGAACTGAAAAAATAGAAATATGTACTGTAGGTGTAGAAATATTGGACTTAAAATGTGTGTATTACAGGGTTTTTAGAAGGTTCTTGTTGAAAAGTGTAACAATATAATGAAATGCAGGTACATTGTTTAATTTGAACATACGCAGGAAGGAACAGTGGTATTAAACAAAATATGAACTTCGCTATAAAGACTCATTGTAGCCACTGAATAATGGAATTGCTATGCTGGCACATTCGCATGTTAATTCTTTGTTTTAAAAACAGCTTCCTGCTGATTTTTCTGACTTTCTGTGGCAGGTGATGTTGAATTGGTCTATGTAAAGATTAGGCACTGCTGATAAACTTTCAGTTATGAAAAATGAACAAGCTTGCTTTATCCAGCTGAAAATATAATTCTAACATGTACTGGTAGTAGTATTTAAGCTGTATGTGTGATGTGGTGGCAGGGGAGGGTTTGGTCTTTTTCTTGGAGATTTCTCTGAAATTCAGTCACAGGTTTCCAAACTAGTCATAGAGTGATAATAACCTGTGTTTTTTAACCAATCTTTTAAACATTTTGCCATACAATTAGGAAGGACCGAGTCCAAGGGGGAAATTTGCAGTCCCAGTTACTAGATACAGCACATATGCACTTCAAACTAGATTGAATATTTGCTCAGCTAAGCGAGTGATATGCTTTTCTGACTGGTTTGGACTATCAGTAGAAGGTCCTCTGATATTGCTGGACTTGTCTGTATAAACATCCCCCGAGTTTGGGAAATTTGATGGATGCACTTGTTCTCTTTTTTTTTTTTTTTTTTCCTCCAAAACCCTGCCTGCTATGAGAATGAATTAACATTAAGCAATGAGTACCTACTTTTAGCTGTGGACTCAAATGGTGATTTTCAGTGATAGAGACTTAGCTGGTCTTTTTATCTCCAATTTTTGATTAGCATTTTGTGCTTCAGCAGCATCATCATGTTGAAGTTTGAATTAATTCAAAAGAGATTTTCTAATTTACCTAAAATGTGGAATATTTGAGATAACAAAATTAAGCCCTACAGGTCATGTGTTTTCCAGTAGCAGCAAAGTCAGTTCTGCTTACTTAAGCTAATATTCTTTTTAATTCCTTTCCTGTGTCTTGCCTAAGTATAAAAATAGGAGCAGGAAGAACAGAGACTCCCTTCAGCAACTAAACATATTTTGACAAAAGTCATTGGCTAGAAAAGAGCAGAGACACAATATCGGTCAACCTGTGTTAAAACACACTATAGGCTTCTATTACCTCTTTTAAGGATCGTGGGACGTTTAAGAACATGTGGCTTGACAAAGGTTAATCACCTGAAATTGTTTAGATAAGAAATTATGTGTGGATCACAGAAAGGCAGAAGAAACATTTGTTACAGTCTAGTTTTATCCTGTTTATGAAGCAACAGATTGTAACTCAATGTGTCTGGCAGACTCTGGGAACACCAGCAGACCTGTTTTTGATCAGGTCCAACAGAAATCACTGTGCATTCAGAGACTTAAGGTATTTTTTTAAACTCCAGGAATAAGTCTGTACATCTAGTTTGGGTCAAAATTTTTCACATTTATTTGAAAAGAAATGAACAGATTACAGAAAGTATTTTGCATTTCTAAACCATAAGATGCTTTGCTGCTTTATTCTACACAAATATCTCTGTAAAGGCCAGCACAATGAAGTGAATTATTTTTTTGTTTTCAATGCAAGTCAGTAGCTTCCTTCTTCAGATAATTATAAATCTGACTGTGTCTAACATTGATTTAGTTTTTCATTGCATCAACGATCATTTTTGCCTTCAATTTATTTTTTTTTTCCTTCATCTCCATATTGTATTGTTCATTTTTGTGCAATTTTCTTTTTAAGCCATCTTTGATAGTATGCTACCTGCTGTATTAGGTTCTGCAAGCATCATGAACTGGAGGTCACAGCATTCGTGGACCAAAGAATCTTGGTGTGCTTGGCTGTACTTGTGAAGTGCCGGCATGTTTCGACTGTAGAGATAGCTCCCTCCTCTCCTCATCTTTGAATATGCACTAATCGCTTACCCATTCAAAGACACGTCTTTCAGACTCCACAGCAATGAACTGCAAAAGATGCACATTAGCATTCTGCTAGACAGTCCTGCAAGGTCACCCAAAGTAAGCTGCCAGCTGTCCAGCTCACCAGAGCTCGGTGCTACGGTAGTGAATGAAATTGTTTGCATTATTAGGTATATCAGGTTTTTAGAGGGGGACATCCACGCTCACCTGAGCAAAGGTTGTGGCAGCAAAGCCTACACTGAATGCTTTCTTAAGTAGCTGAAAGACTTGTTTTGACCCTTTAACTGAAGAAACTGATGCCATGAAGGAGACGTTGTGAGGAAGTTCCTTGGAATGATTATACTTTTGTGTGTTTGCTTCTCTTTGTGACTATCCATGTGGTAAACATGCTTATAAGCAAATCTTGCATTCCCTTAAAAAGCTAAGAAAAGGATTGATCAGCACGCTTTTTGGGCAGAGTTAACCATGATCTCATCTTTTCAAGCACTGGCATTTTCCATGTACACTAGTGCTTCTGTTGTTTAAACATACCCTGTTCTTAAATATGTGTGATGTTAGGGTTTAGCAGATAGATCAAGTACCTGGCATTAATCCAAGGTCTAATTCTTAATCTTCTGTAGTATGGATATGGTAGATAAATTTCTCAATGGCCAATTTTAAAAACTATTCACTCAAACCTGCCATAGCCCATTTCAGTCTCTCTTTAATAGGAAACCTAATAACTTTTTCTGATGTGGCGCATAAAGCTCTGGCATTTTGTTTTCTTTTTATTGCCACATGCAAGTGTGTTCATGTATTTACAGTCAATAAAGCTATCAGTGCTATACACAGGTTTAGATTAATAATTTCAACCTTTCAGTCTGGGGTGCCTGATTTAGGCCATTGCTGTGTTATTTGCATCCTTTGGTCGCATACTGACAATCTGATCCGTTGCAGTATTTCTGTTTTCAAGCCACTTCTAGAAGTGGGACAATCGGGTCCAGTATTTTCATTCATATTATTCAGAAGTTATCTGTCAAACAAACCAGGCTGCACTTTAGGAGCAGTGTGAGTCTTGTACATCTACAGCAAATAAAGATGGTAATCCCCAAACCCCTTTTTCTGTAATGTATTTTTGTTTCTGATATCCTCTTCTTCAGCCTGTTCACACTCTGACTTCGATTTTGTGTGGTTTCCAAGAGAGGTGGTTATATATTCAGACTTATCATCAAGGAGCAGTAGTTTCAAAGAGGTGCAGTATTACCTACATGTGGGTCATATGCATGAAAAGAATGTGTGAGCTGTCCAAACCATCAAATCTAGAGACTGTATAGGAAGGAAGAAATATTGGCCTTAGTCCTATTGCCTCATATAATTAGTGAATAGTTGCCCAGAGAGCCAGGTTTTATGGCTTGTCCTGTTGTCTAGACTTTTCTCTCTCTTGAAGTGTCTTAACAGCCCATTTCTGCCATGAACAAACCAGTTAGTGATCACATGTTGCTCTTTTTTTCCTGTATTTTTGTAATACTTGCATGAGATAAAATATATCTCTGCCCTAAAGCCACTGTAGCTAGTCTGTGTAGCAAACCGTAGGCTGGATTAGCATTTGTGGCAAAATGTGCCACTTCTTGATGCTAGGGATTTATTTTTCTTTAGCACACGTTGACTCTCCCAGGATTTTTCCCATAAGACTGAGCATGCAAATATAAATAACAAATAAGATTTTTCACTAAATATCTTGACACATTTTACTGGATTAAGATTCACTTTCCACAGTTTCTGTTTCATGCTTACTTTCCTTCATCTAAGAGCAGTCACAGTGGCAGTATAAAAATAACTTTTAAATTGAATTTTTCAAGATCCTCCTCTTCTGCTATCTCTTACTGCTTCCCACTTCTCTTCTGATTTTATGTTTCTTCCTAGTTTTCTCCCTGAAAATCAAGATCTCCTTATGCTTTGCATTACCAGCTGTCAGGCGTGATGCCATGTATGCTGATATGCCACTGTGTTAGCTTACTTTGGCACTGTTGGCAGCACTCTGCTGTCATGCTCAATTGAGACAGAAAGGACCGTTTCATACTGGAAAATTAATTCATGAAAAATGACTTTTGTTTTTGTAATAGAATTGTTTTGAAAGAAATTAAACATACAAGGAAATTTGTATTACAACAAATCAGCCCTTTATAAAGGTTTAAGTGTCAAATATAAATGAACTAAACAGTGAGGCCAACTCTATTTTGTGAAATTACAGCCTCAAATTGCCACACATGATTTGAGCACAAATTCCATCAACTGAGATATTTCCCCCCCCCCAACATAGCTGGTTTTGAGCCAAAGTGAATGCCACCCCAGGCATCTGGAAATTCTCTCTGGAAGGAGAGTAGTAACCAATTTACTTGGATCCCACTGTGAAAGGGAGAGGCAAGGTCAGGATGATTGTAATGGAGGGGATCTGTCTCCTGACCTGTTCTCTTCCTCCGCCCTGCAAAAGAAGAGGAAGGAGAACATCCTCTTCTGTCCCGACCTTTTTCTCCTCTCCAGTTATGGCCTTCCTATCCCTTACACTTTTTAGAAGAGGATTGCCTTTTACAGGTAATTCTGCCAGTCCAAGAGGCCCCTGTTAGCGGGCTACTAATCTTAGGGCTAGTGTAAAATGAAGTAGCAGTTTTGCAGCAAGTTTTTTTTTTTTCTCCTCGGTACTAACTGTCCTGATTGTGGCTTTTCTTTGATCCACTTGCAAAACTGACCAAGCTAACCAATGTAATTGTCTTAAAGATAAAATATGAGGCTGCTTCTGTGCTTGTAAATTAGACAGACTGAGGTACTGTCTTGCAGTCATATGTGATGTTTAATTGTTAGCATGGTCCCTGATACTATTTTGGCTCACACCAGCTAGCACTCTCCTGGACAACGTTTGCGCGTGGTTCAGGACATAACGCATGCCTAGAGTAGCCAGTTTTGGATGCAGCCCCCGCTTTGGGGGAGAGAATTGAGCCATGTAGTTGTGAGCTACGTCATGTTCCTTGATCTTACTGGCAGCGAGCTGTCTCTGTTCTTATCTAAAAGACTATTTAAAGTATAGCCTCTGTGCCCACCTGCAGGAGATTTTAGGCTCCAATAGCTGTTCCTGGCCTTTTCTCAGAACAGACAAGTCTTGACTTCACTCCTGTTCTTGGAGCTTTCATGATGGATGCTGTTTCATAGAAGCCTTTCATATGCAGAGTTTCATCCTCTGTGCTGCTTATAGGATAGCAATTTCTTGTTGCATCATTCATTTTTCACCTTTGTTAGAAAGAATGACTGCACGACAGGTTTTGTTGGTAAGATAAAAGAAGCAAAAAGAAATTTAGAGGAAGTTGCCTTATACCTGTTATACAAATGTTTAGACCAGTAAACTGGTGCTTGCTCTGAGAAATGAAAATGAGATCTATGGAAGCTTCATTGTAATATAGTTCTCATCAAAGGAGGCTATATTGCTTATATCTGTTAAAACCAACACTGAAAGTGGTATTGCTAACTGGCATAGTTATACTGGTATGACTTGGTGTGCTGGACATTGTGAAGCACTTTGAAGCATTTTCCAAACTGACTGTATAGAAGTACTTGAAAACTGAGACCTGGAAGCTGCTTCTGTCATAAAGTTCAATTTCTGTTACAGGTATCATCACTTAATAGGAAAATTAAAAAGATAAATCAAGCAAAAAATGTGTTTTTTCTCACAAAATTTTTACTTTTATTTGCTTAAAATAAAACACAACTTCTAGGGGTAATTCCCTTTTTTTAGCTAAAAAGAATGTCACTAGTATTAGATGCTTTTAATTTTCCAATGTGTAAATAGCTATGAACAGTGAATATAATAACAGTTCATATCTGACTCTTGGTCAGAACCGCGAGTAGAAGCGGATGAGAATAACCCTAGAAAAATATATGTTGAAATATTCTGATACTTGATCAAAGAACAGAAAAGAGCTGGGAACAAAGCATTCAGAAAAAACTTTGTGAAGCCATATGTATGCTTATGAATTTAGGGGAAAAAAAAAATTAGTCATGGTCAGTAAGAACTTGCCAATGTTTTAGATTGGCTCAGTAATCTGCATATCCTTCTCACAGTTCATTTTTCTTAGACGGATCTGAGCGTATGGTACTAGGAGGAGGTGGTATGTTCTTTCACTTGACAAAATGCCATGCAATGGCTTTAGATGATAGCACTGCAGTATAATAATAATGAAGACTACGCTATTATTGTCAAGTTTGCAAAGATCATTTACTGGGAGTTATTCTTGCACTTTATTTAGTAGCCTCAAATGCCCAAAGTTTATTGATGCACTGCTTTATCATACCTGCTAGCTCAAGTTAATGACTTGCTCCAGGTAGAGCATATAGTTGGGCAATATTTCATACAGCTTTTTTGTCAAGAGTTTTGAGCTTCCATGCTTTAATTTATGCAGTTTAATATAGAAGATCAAGATACATGCTCATCCAGTTGAGGCTTATCTGTGGGAGAGAAGAATCAAAACTCTCTTTTGTAGACTTGACAGCTAGTACATTGCTGAGTACATATACAAGAAGTTCATGGCATTTAAGCAGAGATTTTGAGAGAACAGTTCTGAACTTTTCTTCCAAAATACCTGTGTGCATGCACGTATACATATTATAGTGTGGGTACAAATGTGTGGACACATATATGTATATGTATTATAACGTGCACCTATCTAATCTATAAAATGTCGTGTAGTTCAATTGATTTTTTTTTTTTTTTCCAGAAGGTGAATTAGAAAAAACTAAAAAATAGTCTTTCTTGATGTTGGAAGGCTCCTATCAGCCTAATTTCAGTTTCAATCTGATTACTTTAAAACACGTTTATACTATTCTCCCCTCCTATTTTTTTAGTAAAGCTTCCGAAGGCTCAAAATTATCTTGATAATTTTTCTCTATCTTTTTTAATCCTTTGACATTTGAAGAAAGGTTTTTTTTTTTCTGCAATTGACAAGGGGGGTGTTTGACTAGGCAAGGGAATGCTGACTCTGCCTAGACAGAAAACATTGCTAAATGTACAAAGTCCTTGATAGAACAGACAAGCCTTTTTTTTTTTTCCCTGCTAACATTCATTTTATAGTAATTGTAGCTGTTACTTGCAGCTTCATGTATTTAATTTTGGGATTTGAGATACTGGGGGGTTTTTTGTGTTTTGTTTTGTTTTGTTTTCTTTTTCCAGATTTGCAGTGTCCCTGTAAAGACTGTAGAGATAAGTGTTCAAGATATTGATGAATATTTTGTTCTTTACACAGTGGTTTCATATCTAGAACTATGGCTAAGAAATGGATTTATGTAACCATAAATCAAGGTGTTGGGAGTTAACAGGCTCGCAGTAGAACAGAAGTCATCTCAAATGCACACTGACTGTGGGTAGCTAAATAGACAGTGGTATGTTTGCCGGTCAGGACTCTGCAAATGATAGAAAGTAGAAAGGAAATTAGTGGAAAGGTTCCTTCTGCTCACCGCACTGGAGTTGCAGAGCCCACTCTAAGCTTTGATGGTTGTGTTGGACTATAACAGCAGTCTATTTCATGTTGTGAGTACAAATTCATCATTGCCATAATAGTCCAAAACCTCTAAAAACCGTATAAGTAAATGAACTGTTTCAGTAGACCAGTTTCAGTAGTTCAAAGCTAGCTTGCTTAATTTTTCTTAAGCACGTTAAGCAGTTCTAGACAGGCTGTCACTCTGATCTTTGAAATATTGCCACATTTCTTTTGTTCCCTGCTTTTAAATTTCTCATACAGTAAGACTTTCATACTTCCTCATACTCTGTTCATTACAGATTTCTGGGTATTCAGGCTCTTATTTGGAGCTTAAAAGCATTCCAAACCACAACATAAATTCGGAAATGGAAAAGGGAAGAGATGTGCATTTATTGTCCTCTCTTTTCCCACAGCCTGTTAACTCCCAGTGCAGAGTCTAAGCCTGTAGTTTCTGGCTTTTACTTGGCAGCCAGTCTGCAGGTAAATTAACCCAGCAAGCATGTATCATTTTTGACTAGAATGGGTATAAGGTAGTAATTTGAACCTGGAAAAAAATGTCTTGGCCACAGTTTTTGTCTGAAAGTAATTCTGCTTTAACTTTATAGAATGGCCTTGTTTTTGTAGGGATCTTTTTCTTTCCCCCTTCATTTCCTGTCATATTACTCAAATTCCTATATTCAGAACTCTTCAGAAAGATTGAGGAATGACTGATGAAAACCTTGAATGATACTTTGAAAATGTAGCACATGCTGTGCAGTTCCAGTAGAAGCAAGCAGTATGGTTGAAGGGTTTAAAATATGCTTTCATATTAATTTACTATCATTTAAATAGTCTTTTAAGAGACTGCTTATGGATTTTGAATTTTCAGTTGCAACTACAGTTTATTCGAAGTTTAAAGGGATATGATACATTTTCTTTGTGAAGTATTCTACTCTTTTTGTTCGCGCTAGTTCTTTGGCTTATTTGAAACCAGTAGTGCACGCTACCGTGCTGGCAAATGTACAAATGTTCGTGGTGTTGAACTTCCACCACAGCTGCACACTGACGTGCACTTGCAGCAAAAATGGGAAATGGTGAATAATCCCTCTTGCCTTTTGAGATGGTCATATTTGAATTATGTTGGCAGGATTGAGTGAAGAAGCTTGTATTGTTAACAGTGCTGAATCTGCTCTGTAAACACATAAGACTTTTTTTCCTGTGGGGATTTCAATCTAGCTTTCACCAGCATTTTGTTTGTCTAAAACTAAATTTAAAGCTTTTCTTAGGCTTCTGCTGCTAAATTTGTGTTTTATGTTTTGGTCAGGGAAAAAATCCACAATGTTACACACGTTCCTGTTTACTATAAATTTATTCTTTCGCTCAACTTTGTAAGAAATACATTCAATTAAGGTCTTAAAATACACTTTTTCTTCATCTTAAGCAAAATAATCTCCCAGATACCACACATTTAAAAGAAATGTACCTGAAACCCTTAAATTTCAGTAATTTACCTTGGTAAACGTTGTATTAACATTGATAAATGTTAACTTCCTTTCTTCCCAGGCTTCCAAAGGATGAGTTGGCAACAGAACCACTAAAATATGCTGAACAACTTCCTGTAGCTCAGATAATACACCAGGTATGTCTTTCTATTTTAAGGATTTTCTTTGAGAATAAACGTCATCTGCAATAAAATCTGCTTTTCTAGGTCATACAGAATCAATGTCCTCATGCTGGAAGTATGTAAAAACATCTTACTCTTGTTCAGATGACAACTATTAAATTATAGAAGTCTTATTTTGAATATGGCAATGAAAAGATACTTGCTGTATGACACAGTTGACACTTCAGAGGTTGCTGTTAAAATTGTTGTGTGTCTAGTGATGTTAAAAAAAATAAAAAAATCCATTAATTTCTTTGAATTTGCATCTTGACCTAAATCATATTCCCCTTTCTGAAAAAGCAGCCAAAGTACAGAATCATTATTGTGGAATAATTGTTATGATGAGTTGAGTAGGGAGAACAATCTCCCCTCCTAATACAGTTCAGAATTAGCACTATTTCTGTTTCTAACTATAGCAATGTCATCATACTTTCTACTTTGCACAGGGTTTTTTGTTTCCTTTTTGTTTTGCACAATAAAAAAAATAGACTGAGATTTTGCCTAGATTGTGCCATCTAACTGTGTCTTTATTTAAAATCAATACTCTTCCATTGATTTAGGTAAACAAATGAGGGATGATGTGGTGTCGTGGTTTAACCTCAGCCAGCAACTAAGCCCCACACAGCCGCTTGCTAACTCCCCACCCCTGGTGGGATGGGGGAGAGAATCAAAAGAGTGAAAGTGAGAAAACTCGTGGGTTGAGATAAGACAGTTTAATAAGTAAAGCAAAAGGTGTGCACGCAGGCAAAGCAAAACAAGGAATTCATTCACTACTTCCCACCGGCAGGCAGGTGTTCAGCCATTCCCGGGAAAGCAGGGCTCCATCACGCGTAACGGTTACTTGGGAAGACAAAATGCCGTAGCTCCAAACATCCCCCCCTTTCCTTCTTCCCCCAGCTTTCTATGCTGAGCGTGACACCATATGGACATCATATCCCTTTGGTCAGTTGGGGTCAGCTGTCCCAGCTGTGCCCCCTCCCAACTTCTTGTGCACCCTCAGCCTCCTCGCTGGTGGGGCGGGGTGAGGAGCAGAGAAGGCCTTGACTCTGTGTAAGCACTGCTCAGCAGTAACTGAAACATCTCTGTATGATCAACGCTGTTTCCAGCACAAATCCAAAACATAGCCCCATACTAGCTGCTGAGAAGAAAATTAACTCTACTCCAGCCAAAACCAGCACATGTAGACATCTGAGCTGGGATTGAATAGCAGGCTACAGTTTTTATTATATCATGTCCTGTTGGTTTTTTGGTTGTTGCTCCCCCTTTCCCCCCCAATTTATGGCAAGGAGGCAGAAGAGATCTTTTCTGTGCAGAAGATTCTATACTCCCTTCTGGTTCTTTTCTCAAAGTTCAAGGTCTGATTCTTAATCCGTCCTGCTGGTAAATTAGATGCTCAGCCCGCATTCACATGTCTTCTCATTCTTCACTGTTAGCCACAGTGGGCTCTGCCTATTTTGTGGAAACTCTCATGGCCAAATAACATAAAACTTGTGATATACTGGAAAACATGAGTATTGAGACTTAGCATCTCCCTTCTTGGTGATGCTTTAAAGAAAGCAAAAAGACCTACTCTGTTGCAGTCATGTGGAATTTTCTCCAAAAAGAAATATTTTTTAACTTTGTAGATGTGAGTCCTGCTTCAGGGACAGGTAACTATAGTTTTTCTAAGTCAGGACTGAATAGGTCAGATTACTCTTTTCCTAAAGATAGCTTGGCAGTATGGAATCTTTCGGGTAATCACATGTACTCTGAAAAATTGACCTGAAAGTTGGGGAAGATAATGACAGTTCATCATGGGAGACAAAATGGTACAGTCCATTCACTGCTTTGAGATAAGGAAAACTTCCAACCTGAAAACCGGGACTTGATGTTGGTCGGGGTAGCAATAGCCAGGTAGACAATGTGAGATCAAGCTGTGGTTTCAGACTGAGCTGGTTTTGAACGCTTAAAGATCAACAGGAACAAATAAAAGTCTGCTGAATGTTAAATTTGCTTACAAAATCCTATTAGTATTAATTATTGTAGATCTTTCCAAATACCTTTGTCAATCAGTGTCTTTAAGCAGTTGAGTTGCACGCTGCAGGCAGTGCTGGTTTTACCTTAAAGGAAACATAAGCTTTACTTTAAAACTTTAAAGTGTACAGGTCTTTCCTGCGAGACGTAAACACAAGGGATTTTAAAACTTTTGGCTGAAATCTGCACCTCCGGGAGGGATCTCTGATGTGTTCAGAACATGGAAGATTGGAAATCAGGACCAGTTTGTATGTCAGGAACTCCCTGGTGTTGTCAGAGCTTCAAATGACCCAACAGCCTGCAAATGTCACATTTAAAATTCTGTCTTCATGCCTGACTCTCAGCATAAATGAATTAAACAGCAGAGCAGGCAGCCAGTCAATATGTTCTTAACAGTGAGAGTGAGCAATGAAACAGTTTGGGGGTTGTTTGGAATCAGTAAATAGAAACTGCACGGAATGGCTCACCTAGAGGAAAATCTCAAATAGGAAACAGAATTAACCTTTAAGATGGTCGACCAGACGAAATGTCATAGTAATATTTTTACAACATTAGGTGGATAATAACCACAGAGGGTTCATTTGGCTACTGTGTGTTATACTGCAATAGAATATTGCACTGTGGAAAGGCAAGAATCTGTTTTTTATGTACTCTTATCTGTTTGCTGTAACAAATTTACCAGTAGTATAGCGCTGTGGTCCACACAAGGCAGCAAAACAGACTGAACAGAGCTGCAAATGTCTTTGATGTAGAGAAACGGGATAAAATGGCCATTGTTTGGCTATCATGTCAGGGAGTCAGGCGTCATGCTCTGGTTTTGTATGATTGTGATGCCCTTTTTGAGCCTCGAGGAGCTGTAATCAGCTAGGCATACTCTGCACCAGTGTCCTGGTGAATTAGCACTGCAAAGATCATCATGTATCGTTTCTGAGGGACCTGTGGCAATTGGGACACATAGGGCAAGGGCCATGTTACGTTTATATGAACAAATATTTTTTACTTTAAGAAAAAAGGAAGAAAGAAATAAGAAATAACATGAGCAAAACCAGTGAATAGTATTTATGGTGTTACGATGCTTTATCCAAATGGGTAATCACTGTGTTTAGTATGGGCTTTTGTTGTTGTTTCTATATCACATATAAGATTTCTCTCATGTTAACCCATGTTTTGTTTACCTCTAGGCAGATATAAAGGCATCAGTAATGTATATTTGTAGCATAAATATACATTAAAACTTCACAACGGTAGACAGGTATCCTAAATCAGTATAATGCAAAGTACCTTTTAATTGTAGTTAGTAGCCAACATGGCTGCTAATTCTATCTAAATTTCACTGTAAATTTATTCTCCTGGACACTACTAAAAGTCTACATGTTTTTCTTGGGCATTTACATGTGATTTCTAACATTCTCTTGAGTACTTCATCTCTGTTATTTTAAAAAATACTGTGCTAATGAACAGAAATTACCTTTTGATTTCTAATCTGATTATTCCACAAGAAAATTTCAGACTTGGTACATCCTAAACTATTTAATGAAAGGAGACCCAGAATTGATCTTAAACTTTATGGCACTAGTAATTATTTATTATGATAGCAGTGTAAAAACAAAAGAATAACAACACTGTAAAGTTCACAGTTCCTGTTCTCAGAAATGTGTTATATTTAATGCATTAGACCATGGTTAATTAAAAAGACAAATGTGAAGAGATGAAAATAAATAGCAGAATGAAAACAAATACTAACATTTGAGCCATTAGTTTTTAGACATGAACCAAAATCAGACATTTGTAAATAAAGTAGCTTTCTCCATTTTCAAAAACAAAAAGGAAAAACGTGTGCTTTTGACTGAAATAAAAAACCACTAGTGCTTGGTAAAGGAATGCAGTCATTAATATAAATGTCTAAAATGGCAAAAGTAAAGCTTTCAGAGGTATACCCACATAAGACAGCCTTTTTAATGAGGTTCTTTGTGTACAGCCATGCATACAATGCTGCTACTTATAATAAGTTTATGAATAGTAAGGCCAAAAAAAAAAAAGAGAGAGAGAGAAAAAGGAGAGAGTACTTTAATTCTGCACGTGTCTCTAGTTGAAACAGGTCTGGTGAAAGAACAGGAGAAACTGCGTTTGAGAAGATTGTTTTCATTTATCATAAAGGATATTCATTGCTGGCCTTCCAATTCAGCAAGGTATTTTAATAAAAGTACCTAACTTCAGTGTCAGTGCTCGTGCTCTGAATGTCACTATGTGTTAATATATTTTGCCTAACTGGGATTTAGGATATTGAAGAGACTTAAATTGTTACAGGTGTCTTACTGATGGAAGAATGTTTTATTGATGAAAGGCACATTTCAGTGGATAAATGCCAGATCTCCTGATGATGTTATAATTGAAAACAAAATGAAACAGCAAATTCAAACCATGATCAACTTGCATACTTATTTTAGTCCATTGTAAAATATTAAGCAAATAAATTAACGTGCTGTTAAAACAGGATGGTATTTCAGGAAACTAACATCCAGCCCATAGTGTCAATTGCACAATTTACTTAAAAATTGACATGGCTTACAGTTGCACGTTTACTTAAAAATAAAGAGTTCCTAGGTGTTTTCTCATGTAGGGGAATGTATGGGGGAATGTTAGATATAATTTCTAATTAAATTAGATTGAGTTTCCTTTTGGAGGTATGTCTTAAGTTTGTTTGGTTTGTAGAGTTTTAAAACCAGTGCCTTTCTGTTGCCTCTCTGTAGAAGCCTGTGGTGGGTTGACCCTGGCTGGATGCCAGGTGTCCACCAAAGCTGCTCTATCAGTCCCCGTCCTCAGCTGGGCAGGGGAGAGAAAAATATAATAAAAAGCTTGTGGGTCGAGATAAGGACAGGGAGAGATCATTCACCAGTTACCATCACGGGCAGAACAGACTCAACTTGGGGAAATTAGCTTATTACCAATCAAATCAGAGTAGGGTAATGAGAAATAAAAACTAAATCTTAAAAACACCTTGCCCCCACCCCTCCCTTCTTCTTGGGCTTAACTTCACTCCTGATTCTCTCTACCTCCTCCCCCTGAGCGGCACAGGGAGACAGGGAGTGGAGGTTGCAGTCAGTTCATCACATGTTGTCTCTGCTGCTCCTTCCTCCTCAGGGGGAGGACTCCTCACACTCTTCCCCTGGTCCAGCGTGGGGTCCCTCCCACGGGAGACAGTCCTCCACGAACTTCTCCAACCTGAGTCCCTCCCACAGGATGCAGTTCTTCATGAACTGCTCCAGCGTTGGGTCCCTTCCACAAGGTGCAGTCCTTCAGGAACAGACTGCTCCATCGTGGGTCCCCTGCAGGGTCACAAGTCCTGCCAGCAAACCTGCTCCAGCGTGGGCTCCTCTCTCCACAGGGCCACAGGTCCTGAGAGGAGCCTGCTCCAGTGCGGGCTTCCCATGGGGTCACAGCCTCCTTCGGGCACCCATGTGCTCTGGCATGGGGTCCTCCATGGGACACAGGTGGATATCTGCTCCACCACTAACCTCCATGGGCTGCAGGGGGACAGCCTGCCTCACCATGGTCTTCATCACAGGCTGCAGGGAAATCTCTGCTCTGGCATCTGGAGCTCCTCCTCCCCCTCCTTTTTCACTGACCTTGGTGTCTGCAGAGTTGTTCCTTTCACATATTCTCACTCCTCTCTCTGGCTGCAGTTGCACAGGTTTTTTCCCCCCCTTCTTAAATATGTTATCACAGAGGCACTACCACTGTTGCTGTTGGGCTTGGCCTTGGCCAGCAGCAGGTCTGTCTTGGAGCCAGCTGGCATTGGCGCTGTCGGACATAGGGGAAGCTTCTAGCAGCTGCTCACAGAAGCCACCCCTGCAACCCCCTGCTACCAAAACCTTGCCATGCAAACCCAGTATAAAGCCTTAGTGGAAAATGCCTTCTATAATCTCACACGATTACTGGGAGATCATGCTAACCGTGTTGAGTAAACATGTCTGTCTATTCCAGAGTCCAGTTGAGCAACTCATGTGAGCACCGTTAGCTTTGCTGAGTTTAGACTCAGGATGTTAGGGCGTTGCCACATCCAGTCTAGGCTGCAGTCTGCAATAAGGGAAATTGAAATAAGAAATGTAAGAAAAAAAGATGGGAGAGGGATCTCCAGAGTTATAGATGGACAGGCTGATGATCATCAAAGATGACTGTAGAGTTGGAGTTCTGTATTAAGTCTTGCAAGAAGCTCTTTGTTTCCATAATTTCTGTGCTTCTGTAACGAATTTGTTGCCCTCCCCCCACACCCCCCCCAAAAAAAATCCTTTTGCTTTGAAGATTAGTTTTTATTCATTCTCTGGACCTCATTCTCACATAGTAGAGGGGTGTTAGTTTATTGCATTTGTTGATGTTATTCCTGTTTCACGCTGATTTAATTGAGAGAGGTTTTCTTTAGCAGCATTTGGCAGAAATTGTTGAAACAGTATTAAGAAAATAGAACAAGCCATGTTGTATAGATTTTTTTGAAGTACTTTTTTATTATCTATAACAACAATTTTAGCTCTCAGACTTAAATGTTTTCACAAACATTAAATTAAAGTGCTTTTATGTGGCTTACAATCTTTGTGAAATGCTCGATATGACAATTAACCCATCACATGCTAATAGAGTCTTGAAAGCATAACTTTAAAATTCAGGGATCACACTGGTGCCCTGCCCCTCGCCTCGTAGCTGCCCTGTAGCAGTTATTACATTTCAAGGACGGCCTCTCGCTCTCAGTCTGTCTGTCCTGGTGGTGGAGTCTTGGTTCCTATTTATGCCTTATAAAAACCATTAGTGGTTTTCAGAACTTTGGTCAAGTATGCAAGGTGTTTAATAGCACAGCGGTAGCCCAGATCTTGATTTTTTTTTTTTTTTTAAATGCAGACAGTAATTTTGCTTTATGGATAATAATTTATTAAAAGTTTTAAAGTACTTTGAAAGTGATACTTCCATTTTACTGTGTCTTTACGGCTAAGAGGTTCAAAAGCAACTTGTGATACTTAGATGTGTCAGGTTGGATGTCTAAAGTTTTAGACACAGCTATTTATACATTCTCTGAAAATCCATTCCCGTAGCTGTGTTTGAAAATAACTTTAAAGCATAGCTTGCTTTTTAAAACTCTGGTCATAGTATTCAGCTAGATGATGTCAGAGATAAAATATGACCTTTCACCAAAAGGTCCAAATTGTGCTGCACCTGTTAGCACAGACACAGGTCTTTCCAGGAATGCTTTTCTTTGTCAGAACTGAGTTTTTTCAGGATGAATAAAAATTGAATTTTTCATATCAAAGGTTAAAGGTGCTCTCACTTTAGAATTCAATTTTATTTTAACAAAATACATTACATGGCTACCCAGCAAAAAGCCTTGTGGCATGTTACCTTGCACTAAGACACCTGCCCAGTCAGGCTTTACTTTTGCAGTTCTGAGCAACATACTGAAGACAGCGTTGTCCCCTTACCGCTGCCACTTCTTGTGGCCACTTTGGAGTGTATGGAGAACAGCAGCCTGTTCTGGCAGCGTCCGCTTCTGTCTGCTCCCGACTAGAGGTGAGAAAAGCTGTTTCCGATGTGTGTCATGGAAATCTGTCAACATCCTCTTCCTTGCCAGCTGACCTTTCTGGGGCTCAGGCATTCTAGCTATATTCATGTGCAGAACTAAACCCAGGTGTGCTGTACACCTATTGCTGAACCAGCCTTTCTTCATCTAGGGCATTTGGCGTGTATAGGAGTTAGAAATTCATGTGTTTTACTAAGATTTTTTTTTCCAATTCCTTTTCTTTTCTGTATTAAACATATGTTTGTGAATTGTGTAACCTAGAGGTGGTTTGCCTGCATTTTATAACTCTAATGAAAGTGGTCTCAAGTGGAATCATGACTGGATGTTATCCAGTAAATAAGAACTTGCTTCTTTCCCTAAATTTCATACAGTATGTGGATTTAATTTCTCTCACTGTTGCATAAGTTAGAGATTATTTAAATTCTTTTGGCTTCCTTTAAATTGAATGCTACCTCGTAGAAAACTCTATGCTCAAAAGGAGCAAAACATACTTTCTGTGAAAAGCTATTGCTGTGCAGTTTGCCAACCACCAAACCAAATATGTAATAGAGCAGCAAAGATACTCCTGCCAACACTGTGCTACTTGGTGCATATAGGTGCTTTGAAGTTCACTTCCCAATATTTCTTTTAATGTTAAGATTGATGAAAAAAATTGTGAGTAGCAGAGTCTTGCTGTGTGTATGAGTCATGTAATGCATGCAGTGTGTACCTTTAAATCTAGAGCATGAGTGCTTAATGATTTTGGTAGTACTGTTTTCTATAAATAATACATTAAGAATGGAATAGTCCCCTGTTTCTCTGACTGACTCCAAGCAATCACCAAATGCGTTCTTGACTTGGTTGTAGCTGGTGCAGATCTTTTACCAGCGAAACATTAAACCAGAAACATTTTCAGGTGTTTTTTCATCTAGTGAACTACTGCACAGTCAGTGACAGTATTCAGCACCCTCATCTGTAAGCTGGTAGTCCACACAAACAATAAGGTTGTCTCTCTTTTTTTTCTTATTCAGAAATTAAGTAGCACATTAGCCTAATGAAATCTCGTAAGCAATGTCATAACATTCCTGAAATAGAGCATATTTCTGAGTGTAGCATAAAATCTTTTTGTAAAAGATTTAAACTATAATTTTTTCATTTGCTGTTGGTTTTCTCATCAGTGCTTTCTGATCACAGAAGACAATGATGTGGAGTTAGCATAAATTAGTGATGATCTGTTTTTACAGACAGGGCGCAGCTGCTTTTGTTTTGTTATATTTTTCATCTGAGCATGAGGGAAACCCTCTGGAAGCAGGGACCTGATAAAGCAGTCTCTTTTCTTCCATCTTCCCATTAAAGGACTGTTGTGGGTGATCACTCTCTGCCTATCCGGAATCATTATTTTACTGTTTCTCAACCACAGGGAAGGTTCTACTTTTTTTTCTCTTTGTTAAGTTGAAATATTAGATGGAAGCTCTTCTCTTAGTCTTCAAGACAATAAAGATAAGTATCTTAGAATTATTTTTCTTCCAAATGCTGTCTCTCAAATCTTAAAAATTTAGCAGTAATTTTGAGGAACTTCATTTCTGTAAGGATAGACTACCGAAATATTCATGCATGGGGAACTCTTCTTTTGTCTGCACACAAAACTGCTCGGCAGAGCCAGAAAAGAAGCATGAGTGGTTTTTGTTGCTGACTGAGCATTACAGGGGAACTGAATGTAGTATTAAATTCTTCCAGTTATAGCTGAATACAATGCATTGAATAACTAAATGCATTGGAAGGTATCTTGCATGAGGAACCTGAACAGTCAGTTGTGGGGTTCTTGTTTTTAACTGTTTCCTACTAGAAATACCACACTGAACATTTTCAAGGGGAACAAGAAGGGAAACTGTGCCATGGCCTGTTCCAGTTGCCCAGAGACACTGGAGATGGAGGACGGTAGCTTTTTCTTGCCAGAAATGTTGCATGCATGGTCCATTCTTTCTTCCCTGTTTATGCATTAAAACATGTAACTTTACCTCCTTCCTTGCATTTTTAAAAAATGAAACCAAAGTATATTTTAAAAACAGAAGAATTATCTCTTTTTTTCCTATTACACAGCTCTGTTAAAAATGGTTGGTTGAGCAGTTACCAAAATGTTCTGTTCGATGTGCATGTATGTTATTAGCTTGTCTGGGCATCAGTAGGGTCCGGTCTCTGCTGTCATGTCTTGGAACGTGGATTTATCACTTCTTCACAGAAGTGGCACCCAGCAAGGTGACGGTAACCCCTAGACCATGCTCTCCCTCAAAGATAGTCACCTCTTCAGGGACATGTAATAGCAGAACTGGATGCAACTGATGCAGTGTTCTCAAAAATGACCATTTTAGGCTGTACAGATCCTGCAGTTTGGACAACGAAGTATAGCACCAAACTGTTCAGTTTTCTGAGGTCATGTCTTTTTCCTCTTTCCCTGACCTATGAAAACCGTTACATTTACAGATTGGCATTGTATCTTCATTTTTCTTTGGCACAGGGTGGGAGATCAATTTGGCAGCTTGGAGTAATTTAACTAGGGGCTGCCCCTCAAGTGGCCACACTCCACTCTCCCCCATTCCTGTTAGAGGCCTGTGCTCATTAAGGACAACAATGAGTTGAAAAAATACTGCTTCAAAAAAAAAAAAAAAAAAAAAAAAAAAAAAAAAAGGCATTTTTCAGCCTGGCTGGGTATGTGACTACAGAACTTTGAAAGCCAACTAGAATGGGTAGTATCAGCCACTTGATAAAGTGTAGGTATATTCCCAGCAAATTTTTGTTTATGTTTCTCATGAGCAGGTGAGAGACAGTGAAAATAATTGTTAACTCTGGAAAGCTGAAATGGAAATAAATTTAAGGCTTTTGTGCATATCATGGGAGTGCTCAGTTTGCCCTTGAGAATACTGGTAATATGAGGCATTATATGTGAACGTAGCGTCATCCATTTCATGGATTATGAGACATCAGTTTCATACCCACCAGCATATAGAATTGTCAGACGTACTATTAAAAAATATATTAAAAGATACTTCGGCTCTATAGTAGCTATAATTGTTAGAGGTGCCACGCTGGATTTGCAGCTTCTTTAAGAGGTAATTCCTGTAATCGTTTCTTCTTAATAAGCACTATCTAAGATGTAAAATGAAGGAAGAGGTTCAGGAAGTGACTGTAACATGTCAGGCTTTATAGAGTGCTGTAGATCTTTGTGGTTTACTCATCCGAACTTCAAATAACTGCACTTGGAGGGTTGGTAGTAGCTGTATGACCATGAACTCTAAAAATTATTGCACTTCTGATATTATTATATCTATTATTACGTATTATTTATTATTATATTATTATATATAATTATATAATTATTATATTTTATATTCTATTCTATATTATTATATATAATTATATTATTATTACATCTATTTTATATCTTATATTATTAAAAATTTATTTGTGCTTTTTTCAGCTGAATCAGCCATGTGTTTGACAACCCTGTATGCACAGACCTTTCAATATGCACTATTGATCTCTTTGTGTCTTTGTTTTGGCTTTGGACTTGATTGTGTCGTGATCCCCTTTTGTTGTGCTTTACGACCTGCTCACAAGTGTGATTTTAAGACCGTGGTTACTGTTTCTCTTGTGCTGTAGCTATGCTCAGAGCTCTACAGAAAGACAGGTTCAAGAATGCTTACAGCTTTAAAGTAAACTTCAAATAGCATGTTGGCAAAAAGCAAAACAAGGTTAACAGTGAGAGATTCTGATTTGTAGACTAGGGCCATAAAGGACCGTTACCTTAATTTCTTCTGACTTTCTGCACAGAGTACATAGATACTTTATTTATATTCTCCCTTCTTCGTGGCTACATTGAAATCAGGAAGGATGACTAGAAAAATCGAGTCAGTAGAGGCTGGTAGGTGTTTAATCAAAATATTGTAATTATGGGGGGAATATAAATGAGGAGGACAATTATGGCATATTAGTACATGTACATGATTACAGAAAGTATGCACGATATTACAGCTGTTACTGAAGAAGCAATATGTACGTGTCCCAGGGGTCTCAATTGCTACCGTCATGTGAATTGTTGCACAGTGCTATAGATAAAATATCAATAGGTATCTCACTTTGTTTTGGGCAGCTGATATTAGAACTGCTGCTACCGCTGCAAATGTAAGGAGGTTATTTTTCTGTTCTGTGATTTGAGACTCTTTGCTCTCCTTTGTGGTCATAATAAGCTTGGCTAATGTCAGAGCTGTTTTGCTAAAATATCTCTCCAGCCATTTTCACTCTCAACATCGTAGTCCTCTATTAAGCATATAATTCACTTTTTTCATCATTCTTTGCTTCTGTGAGATTTTTTGTGATACACTGGTCTGCATTCATTTGCATTTGTCATTTATAAGCCTGAATTCTTAGATGTTCGGAGTCTTTTTGGATTTGTCTGCGCTGGGTCCCATTTATTTGCTGTTCCTTCAAATATTGGAAAAGTGAGTGCTATTTAGGTCACTGTGGTGAGTTGTCTCCAGTGGGGATAACTGAATAGGTTTTCAGTGCATAATGGTATGCAAATAATATACCTCTGCCTCTCATGGGAATAGACTAAATATATGCACAAGCTTTCTGTGACCTTAATAGGTTTGTAGGCATCATAATACACCATGTGCTGCTGTAGCATAATATCTGATGTACAAATATTTCAACTGTGGTTGAGGAAAAAGAAATGTATGAAATAACTCTGGGAATTTAGTATGTGATCCACACACCTTACTGTGTATGGAAGTGTGTACCAGCGATATAGCTGATTTACCTTGTAACATAAGCAGTAGGTTTTAATAACAGTCACCGTTAATAAAACAGAAGATGCTTAATGTCTTATGCTTAGAACACAGTAATTCATTACGTTGGTGGAGCGTCTTCGTGCACGATGCAAGATGAAACTGTAAAACATACAGTAAAATGATAAATAAGTTACTCCGTTAGAATGTTTTTATGTTTATGATGTTTCACATGTAAAAGTACCTTTTAATAATTTTGCTTCTTTTTAGTTTATTTTTATTACAGGTTCTAGAGCAATTCAGGAAACAGATGCTGCGTTTAAAAAAGCTTTGCTTTAGTGAAGCTTTCTGTGCAAGAGAATGCATTCTTCCTAAAACTTCATTTTACTTAAATTAACTTGTATTTCCACTGAGGACGGCTTATATTAAGCACAAAGGGAGGCTTAGCAGTTTAGACTTCCATCAAATAAACTGCATAACTAAAAAGAGAAGATGCCAAGCCTCACACTCTTGTACTTGAAAGTATTGTGTTCTCTCTCCTGGGAACTTGAGATTAGAGAAATTATAAAGGCTTTGCATAAAAACAGGGAGTTAGAATTAATTTTTGCTTAAGCAGGGAAGTGTCAAAAGCCTATTATGGTAATTTTTCAATTTTGTCTTAACTGTTCACACATTTTAAAATAGTTGTACAATTGAGTGGAGGCATAATTGATGTGTTGTGGTTTCTTTTTTTTTTCCTTGGGCCATCGTAAAACATAGTTTAGGTGCACTTAGGCGAGGGAGAAGTAGGTGTGCTAATTAAGTAGATGAAAATTTTCATATCATAGTGAGAAAATTTGCCTAATGGATTGGAATAGTATTCTAAGAATGGTTCCCCTATGCTTAATTACATCCAAGTACCAAATATCAATATTACATGAAGACAATTGAACTACAAAAACCTTAGTGATAAAGCGTAATTCCGAGCAGTAGAATTTTAGGGTTGTAGAGACTATCATCTTCATTATTATTATTATAGTAAACAGTAGCAGTAAAAGTCTACGTTAAAAGTTATTTAATAACTTTATTAATTGTCTTTTAATGTAAATTAATAGCTGAAAATATCATGGAATGAAGAGCTACTGCTACATTTATTTTGGTAATCTTTATTGAATTAAAAATTATAAATCTTGTCTATATCATAACAGCCTATAAAGTGCTAGGGTAGTACTTCAAAAATTATGCTTGATCTAAAACAAGTTTTAGGACTTCCCTAATTAAAAGAAAATTGATTTAGCAAAACCTTTTAATGGTAAATTAAATCACTTTTTCTTTTAGTAAATACAGCATTTAACAGAAGAAATAACTGTTCCAGAGTTGCTTTAATTTTGGTGGCCAGTTTTGCTTGTTCTGTAGGAGGAGTCTTTGGTGGAACAAGCTTTGCATTTGGAATGAGACTTACTGGCACATGTGAAAGTAAGCGGTACTCCTAAGTGGTCATTGATTAGTAAGACTTTTGTTTTTATATGCAGAGAAAGGGCCTCTTTCCTACCTTTCAGCTAATTTTTCTGCAGAAGCCTCTTTCGGCTATGAAAGAGCTGCCTTTGGCATCCCAAAATTATGCCCAACTTGTTCACAAGTTTTCTGGCTTTGTCTGCCGTAGAAACTGGTGAGAAGACAGAGATCTGCTGTATTACTGGGATGAGTCATATTCTGCTTTATCACGTTTGCTGACACTGCTGAATGGCTTCTGTCAAGACCCACTTTCAGTTTCTCTTAACTTGTGCCTTAGGGTGGTCTGATCCTTCCTTAGCTCTTCTCTCCCAAAAAGCTGTGAACGGGAACTACCCAACTAAACGTACAGTATGGTTGTGCAGTTTTTGTGAGACGAGGCCTGCATAGGAGGGTCAGCGTCCATTCCGGCTGTTAGATTTGTTCTCCAGTTACAGGTTTGGTGGTTTGTATTTGTGTCCCTGGCATAATAATGCCAGGACTAAGAAAGTCAAGTGCGTACATGGATATGTGTGTGGAGTGGAGGGAAAGGAGGGGATGCTGTTAGATCCTTAGGCAAACTGCAAAGTATTTCTTAGTCTTTATTTCTTATTTTATTGCTTAATACTGATTGCACTGGGCGTAGAAACACAATGTTAGTGTGTGTGTGTGTAAGCACATGTGTAATTTGAGCGTAAGACTAAATTCTTGACTTAGTTTGTGTTACCTGTCACTAAGTATATGCAGGAACAGGACCTTTCTATATAAAGCAGATTACTGAAGGATGTTATAGTAGGCTGTCCAAGATGCAAGATTTAATTCCGTTTTCTGGTGTCAGTTCAGTGTTCTGTAACGTTTTCATTTCTCACATAACCTTGTACAGTTTTTATTAATCATTACTTTTTTATTGTTTACACATGAGAGCTTCTCTGATAGGCAGTGTTTATTTGAATGGTAGTGAGTAGTAAAATTAGCAGTAACAGTTTTGCTAGGTTTCTTCTATCTACTATATTTCTTCTAAGCTTATGCAGCATAAAAAGTAGCTGTTACCAATAAGCTCACATTGATAAGGAAAAAATATAAATGTTTTCAATCTTAGCTTGACGTATTTTGCAGTGCTGTGATGGCAGGTACCTTTCTGAACACTTTTCCTCAGGTGAAGGCACTGTTAGCTCCAAATATATACACACGTTTATCCCACTTAACCGTGTAAACTTAGTGAGGTGTTATTGGTGATTTTTTGGTGTTAATTATATTTTGTTTACCCTTCAGTAGCGTGCTGTGAGGAGCACAGCAATGTAACTCACCAGCTCTTGACAGGACTGATGAATGGCCAGAGATAGAGATATTGGCAGGCTCCTCTCTAGTGCTCTGTCTAGAATTGTTTTCCTAAATAATTCAGAGGGTTTAAATTTGATGAAATCATTTCCATTTGAAGAATGAATGGAAGGGGTAAATGAATGAAGACTCCGGTAATGGAGCAATTGTGTTCATACTGTTGGACAAACAAGACAGCATCCCGCATCGTCCTTCCTGCGCAAATTCTTTGCATGAGGTTGTGATTCAGCTTTGTGCAAGCGGTTACTTCTGTAGCAACTGGCTTTCTTGCTCGGTGTGTGGCACCCTGCCATAGCCAGCTCTCTCCTCCCTGCAGCCTCCCCCCAGGGCGAGAGGCCCCGCACATTGACAGCTGCCTCCTCTGGCTCGGTGCTCCTGGAGAAGCCTGGCTCCAATGGTGGGGCTCTGTGAATTAGTGAGTGATCACATCTTTTCAGGAGGGAGTGCTTAACACAAAAGACCATCTACAAATACATGGCTGACAAACAGATGATGAGTAGTACTTACAGGGGACTGAGTGACAACATGACATCAGTAGGGCAGTAGCCTGTGGTTAGTTTAGATGGTAGGCAGGAAAGGTGCAACTGGGTTGCCACTAGATGAGACAATCTGTGGTTTTATCTTTTTTAAAGACTTACCCTTTCAGAAAGACGTTGATACTGTACGTATTACATGTGGTAGTCTGGGGGAGTGTATACTCAGCTACACTCATTCATTCTTCCAGGAAGATGGTCTTTGTTGAGCCCCACGTAGCGTTCAACTGATGAACCTAGTGTCATGCAAATGTCATGTGGGAACAGTGGATATTTATGATACCATAAATCTGCCATTCTTTCTTATTGGCAGCTGCCTACAAAAACTCTCTGTAGGAAGGGATCTGCTCTCTGGGACTCTTATTCTTTGACATACCAAGCATAACAGAAATGGCTTTCTGGTGTAGGTGTAATTAAGTGCAACCACTAAATAAGTGTCTGTATTACTGCAGTGTCCATGTTTTATGATTTGTTTTTGAGGTTGTGTAGCAGCTAGAGTAGCCAAAAGTATTAGGTTGGTATTTCAGAATAGTTCTTTTTCGTTTTCCTTCTTTTATGCTCACAGAGAGAGTACGTGCAACATAAACTTGGGTGAGAATACTTGTCTGGCATGAGAGTGCAAAACTACTTAACACAACAATCGCCTTTAAAAGCTGGGTGGGGTGGGGGGAACAAAACTGTCTGTCACCAGCTATAATACACAGGCTTCTTACTGAAGCAATAAAAACACAGCCATATTTGGTCTTGCTCATATAAATGTGCAGGCTCCTTTTGCCTCAGCGCTGCTTCTCCCTCCATCCATTTTTTCATGCTTGCCTCTTTAATGCTGTGTTGAGTCGGGCAAGCTGGAGCTAGAAAATGTGGAGCTGAACTGCATACACGTATAATGTAGCACACGGCTCAGGGCAAAGGAAAACTCTTTACGTTATAGTTGCAGAGATTTAAAAAATGAGCAGTAAGAACAACGTGAATAAGGAATATTTACTTGGATTCCAGTTTCTTAAAATGTAGCTGCCGAGATATTTGATTAGATCTTGTACTCAGTAGGGCATATTGAGTATAAGATCTAATGTTGTCTAACATCTGTTGTTAATACAGCCTGTCACCTGGAAATAAATGAATAGATACTCATGGGATATCCAGAAAAAAAATGTGTGGTTAGAAGCGTCACTACTACTTTGAAAGGAATAGCATAATAATTTATGAACATCATGGTTTCTCCATATAAACAGAAGAAACTTGGTTTGAATTTGAATGATCAAAATTATACTTCATAATGGAACTTGTAAGGCATACAATTAATTTTACGAGATTAAGGAAAAAAAAACCTCCCTCAGAGCATATTGATCTAAAAGCATTTGAATGGACTCACCTTGTGGTCCAGAGACGCTATGGGAAATCAAAGTTACATTTCCAAGGAGGAAGCAGGAGAGCTGAGCTCCTTAGAAAGGTTGGGCTGGGTGAGGCTGGGACTTGGAGTAATCATCCCAGACTGAAACAGGTAGGAGCCCATGCATGCACTTACTGCCTCGTCTCCGCAGAGCTGAGAGGTGGGGTCTGGTTCTGCTCCCACTGGCAACGTGACATGGTATTCGTGTGAACAAGATCTGCACCGTAGAAGATTCTCAGATAATCTTTTCCCAGGGGGAAGTGAGCAGTGCATGCTGCTTGGAAAAACCGTGCTCTGAGAATAGCTTGGCCCTATTTACAAAATTGTATTTTTGTGAATACAAAATATCTTTGTCCCTCTAGCAGCCTCTACGCACCCTTTTCACCTCCTTTGTTCTTTGCAGCTGCTGTTTCTGTCTGCTTAACCCAGTTTTGGTAGCAGCAAGTGAGTTGCTTTTATATCTGATCATTTTTAGAGGGCCTCTTCACCGAGGTCTGCCTCGCTAGCGTGTATTTTTGTCATTTTCTGACCCCCTCCAGTGTAAGGACCTCAAGAAGTTTATCTTTCCATTTGTGGCATGGCACTGTGCACTGAATGCCTTTAGTCTTGTTTTCGCTAATAATCCTCTTCTTGTTTCAATTAATTAAATATAAACATATTAAAAAAGGAGGATGCCGCTCAAAGTAGCAGTGGCCAAGTTTTGAATACCGAGTCTACTTTAATTAAGCTGCTCATCTTCTATTTTTGCATGCTTCAGTTGGCATGAAGCTTTGTGTTTGCAAATGTAATTCGTACATTTGCTGTGCGCTTAGGTGCCCTTTTGTGAAAAATCATGATCATGGCTTCATATAAGAGTATGAATTTGATTAAAATATAAAACCCAATTTGCTTAATAGACCTGAAATAGATGTAGTTGGGTTTTTTTCCCTAAATACAACTTTACATTTTGACTTTTTCCATCTCCACCCTAAAGCATACGTGAGTTCCATACCGTAAGTCAGTGATAGCTGAGCAGGTAAGAGCTCAGCCCTCGTGCCTCAGCAGAGGTAAGACCTCTGCTGTGCCAGTCTGTCGGAGATAGATGGGGATGGTTACCGCTGCCAGTACAGAGCTGTGTTCGTTAGCTTTGGATGTAGCAAATCACACGCCTGGGTTTGGAGGCCCCCCAGTACAATCCCGATTGTGTTTGCCAGGCGGGCATCATTCATCTGAGCGCTGGCTTGTCTGGGAATTAAACTGCCCTGGGTCCCAGGTGCTGGGAAAGCTCCCTTTGATTAGAAGAAGTATATTATGAATTGTGTCACAGGTTGGAAGATTAATGAATAATTGTTAAACCACTAAAAGCACTTTAAAGTGCTATGTAATGCTGAGAGATAACACTGAAAGTAGAGAATAATAAGTAGAAGTTCATTTCTAAAAAGCCCTTATAGATTACATATTTTAGAAGGAAATGAAAAACTAAAGCTATCATAACAGTGTTGTAGTTTATATTATGGTGATTATACAGTTTTCAAAGTAAATATTTAAAATGCAGTTGTTGGCATTGATATGTTAATTTAGTTTAACAGCTGTTCTTTCCCGTATCCTTCATGAGTTTTTGTTGTCGATGAGTGAACTTTCTTCATTATTTTATTAATACTGGAGATATCAGTAATCATGGCACTGTGGTTAATAAATACAAACTGGGAGCTTAGACAAAAGTGCTTTAAATTGGTTTGCAGATTAACAGACACCATTTATGTTGGAGTTGTCTTATGACTTTAATCTCCCTGTGGGCACAAAAGAGGATTAAACTATTACTAGATGGCTGGAGTTACTTGATTTCCCCCACCCCCCTGCGAGGACCCCAAATCCAAACTGTAACTGACAAATTAGAAGTGCATACTTCCACTAAAAGCTTTGAAGACATACTTTATGCAGTGATTTGCTTGTGATACATATAAATTCATTCTGAAATTAAACTTTGTTGTGTGCTTTCTCATAAGAATTGAGAGGATTACCCAGTTTGAAATTTGAAATTGCAAGTAAACCTGAATTGTTATGGAGTGCCTCTAGGAAATATATAATGTGCTATTGGCACAGTGCACTGCATGGCAGAATTTGGCTTTTCCAAGGAGTTCCCTTGTCCTTCAGTTTGAGATCAGCTGTTTTTTTCTGAGATGAGAAGCAGGCGGGTTGCTGGATTTCGAAGACCTGTTTTGAAATGTGGATCTTTCTTTTTTCAGATTTCAATACTGGTCTTTAACACAGACCGTAACAGAAAATTAGGTATCTTGAGAAACAAGAAAGAAAACCTTTAGTATTGCAATGGAAGAAATAGAAATGTTCATTTAAATGGAGAATGACCAAGAAGAAAACTTGGAAATCTACACCCCAAAATACATAAAATTCACCCCACTGATCTAATAATGACGGCGAGCACGGCACAGAGAAGCAGCAAGCATGCTTCGCTTCCCTGCGAGTGCTTGCTGCCCCCCAAGACCAGTAGAGGTGGAGAACTCCGGAGAGGGGTGTGCACGGGATTTCCCCCCGGTGCTGTAGCTGCTGCTCCCTGCCAGGAAGCCTCAGAATCCTGGGTGGTATTTTATACCGCGTGTGCGGCAATAAATAGGCCAAAACTGGGTCTAGGGCACTCTGCACTGAAACTCCCGAGAGAATCAAGCAGGGATTAATTTGAAATACGATAGCTGCCACTTTAATGGACTCGTTGGAACACAGCACTTCCAATGTTTTATTTTTGTGCAGTTACATATGGATATTTTGCACCCGTGGTACAGACACACGCCATCTGCCTCAGGTTGGGGAGAACATCCCCCATAGCAAGGACGATGTGCACATTCATTTTTAAGGTTTTGCCCACTTTCTTAAAGCCCTGTTTGGAATAAGATGCTGGAGGAGGGTGAAGAATTTGCATATCCCTTTTCCATTTGGTAATTACTACATTCCTGACTATAATACTGTGTGCACTGCTTTCTCTGCTGCCACCATCCCAATGTGGATTCCGAGTTTAACCCAAAGCTTTCTGTACCATATTTTTGTCCTTATTGAGGACACTAATGCAAAGGGAGTTCTGTTGGAAGAGGACCGTAGGGTTGGATTATAATGATATTTAACACAGTGGTTTCCATGTGAAATGTTAATACATGATGTTTTAAATCTTATTTCTGTGCTGATGTAACATTTTAAAATTAAACCATTCTTAATCTAATTACCACTTCAGCTTTAATACTTTTTTTTTTTTTTGCATAAAACTCATTTTAATTGGAGTAACAAGTATTGCATGTTTTATGAAACACCTTCATTGAAAGTCTTGGATACTTTCCATTCAGGTCCCTACAGACCCATCCAGTTTGAAAATACGCTGTTTTATCCTCTCCTTAATTACAGTACTTGGAGCAACTCTCTGTTAACTGTTTTTAAGTTCCACCAGATAATGAGTCTACCAGAACTAGAGAGCGTACAACAGAAAACTGTTCACAGGAGGAAGCTTGCTGTTGCTTAGCTACCTATCCTTTAAATTTGGAATCTAGCCCTTCAGCTGCTAAATGTGTTTGTTCGTGACACACTGTACCATTTTATACGTGCATTTCACCTGTGTGTTTCTGCTATTATTGTAGGGATAAAGAGCGTTTATAATGGGCTTGTGTTGTGGCGCAGATCACAAAACCTAAGTACGTGGGTTACATGAGCAGTACTTGGTATACTGAGTTCTTGGGTGGGTACTACAACAGGGAAATTCAGACTAACTTGAGCCGTAAGAGCTGCTGCCTCTGCTCCTCCTGATCGGTCCCAAATATCAGAAAGTTATGCATAATTTGTACATACTGCAACCAATCTGTAGTATTTTAATAGTACGCATTCTCACATCCATTTAGGCATAATAAAGATACATAATTAATTGCAAATGAAAATACTGCAACACTTAACATTTTTTTTGTCCATTTAGCATTTTCTCGCGAGTGAGAAAATGCCTGACTTTCAGAAAAACGCCTGAGATTCATAGAAATTTGCTGGAATAAGACCCTGAACTAGGCAATGTTCATTGGATAAATACTGAATTTTTTTTTAGGAATCTGGGAAGAACTTTCTATTCACTAATGCTTTCTGATCAGTCCTAAAATTGATATAAAGGGACACTTTATCTAGGGATTGCTTATGGCAACAGAACTGCTATAAGCATAGAAAGAAATTCTGTCTTTGCTAAGCCTTTTTCCAGTATGTGGATCTAAAATGGAAACTTTTTCATTGGCTATTAAAGTGATTCTTTTTTACTTTAATAGTTTTTCCCATTAGGAGCGATCTCTGTGACTCTTCCCCACCTGCCTGCACAAAATAGTCAAAGCAGCTTCTGCAGCAACACAGTTGAGGCTCACGTATGTTTGTAGAAGGGCATCCCGCCTTGGCCTCTGCCTTCATAATGCAAAACTGCTGACGTAGCTGCGGCAGCTCGGAGCGATGCCGCGCTTCCTCGCTGACACAGGTACACCAGCAGTGCTCATGGGAGTGACGCAGCTGCGCCAAGAGGAGAGAATCGTTGGGTATGCTGTTACAATGGTGCCAGCTGAAAGCTCTTTGCCGGCCCACGTTACAAGTACAATTTGCTGACATGATTTATGGAAGCAGCGACTTCATCTTCCATGTAGATGGGTTTCATTCACAGGTGCAAAATGCAGCTTTTTGTCAAGGAGCTTCAGTGCTGTTGCTGCTTAGCTGATGGGCCCAGCTGGACAAAGATTTGTTACTCAAGTTTTCTATGTCATATTTGTTACGATTTCAGAAGGATGAACTTGTCAATTCGAAAGCTAATTACATTTTTAATTCACTGATGAACTTTCTTGGGAATCTATGATCAAGTTAATTTAAAGAAAGTGACATATTTCAGCTCTTAAAGGTATACTTTGTAGGTTTAAACATGAATCTCTGTCATCCTGTTTTAGGTATTCATAAGGTTTTGATATCTGTATGCCCCTAGTGGAAAATACTGGCATATTTCAATATAATTTTGTGCTCAATTAACCTCACTATTGACTTACAGATGTACAATAGAGTTGCATCTCTTTGCCCTTTTATTGAGGTTTAATATTTATGTGTAGGTTTCAGTTTCTGGGTCTGTAAATCTTCCTCATTAAGATAATTTATTTTTAAGATTACTAAGTATTAAGCTCTTGTATAGCCTCATATCTCTTTTTTGTTGTGCCTTCATGTTTTTAATACTTCACATTTTAATTTTGCATCCCATATATGTATGTCCTTGATTTCCCAGCGCGGAGCCGTTGCTGCACTGGCCTCCATTTGCTTGTGGAATTCCATGGAGGCTTCAGTACATGGCATGACAAAATGTAAAACCATACTCATAGATCACCTTATAAATATTTATTCATATAAATTCTTTAAAGAAATTAAATTACGTGTTCTATACAAAATAGGAGAGAGAGGCTTTTAGTGTCACTGACTGCAAATTGAAGTCATTTGTCTAGAAGGGTCAGGTGCCACTTTGTGGTAAGGAATTTGTCTGAGATCCAAGAAAGGAAAGATTGATAGTACAAAGAGATTGATGAAACGGGCACTGCAATATGCATACGAAGTTACGGGTTAATTAGGAGGATTTAAACAAGAAAGTTCCTTTGTGTGGAGAAGTGTCGTGTGCTGTTACTTTCAGAAGCGAGGTGTGCTGGCAGCCTTTTTGAACACGCAGAGCTGATTTTCTGAGCTGTTTATAGGGGGATGCGTGGTTGCGAGTATCAGCGAGGTGGCAGATTACCACCAGCACGTACACCGCAGCTGATGGGTGCTTCTTAGGAGATTGAGTGCTTTGCATACACAGGCACCATCTCTGCTCCTATCTTTGGTTTTGTTGCTGTTGATGTAAATTATAAGGCTGGTTCTGTGATTCCTGTATCAGAGTAAAATCATTAATATTTCAGTTCTTCGGGTGTCTCAGGTGACGTGGCTGTTTGTTATACTTTTTAATTACAAGCGTGGTACTTGGGAGAAAAATCCTAAAGCTAAACTATGTAGCTTAGAAAATGGGAGCCTCAACAAACATTGTTTTCTTGTTGATAGGAAAGCTGTTTTGAAAGAACAGACGCTGCAAACTGTTCATTATTGCATTAAAGTTCACCAGCCACCTGGTACGTTTAGTGGAGAACGACAAGCTTCCGTATACAGATTCACGCAGAAATTGAAACAGTACCATCTTTCGCAATAGTTATTCACATGGCAGAAAGGGAATTTTAAATGTGACTTAAATGCAACAAAACCAAAATGCTCTCTGTGCCCCCTGTGTCTCGTTCACTACAAGGGCAAAATAGTGCAAATCTTTCAGCAAGGCGGGAATAAAAAGCTCAGCAAGCACTTCAGTATTTGTTATTGTAATAGTAAATCATCTCTGTCTGCCTAGAAGATCTGTAAAACATACCTGCTGAGGGCGAGAGTAGGCACAGGCATGAGGGACTGAGTTATACTTCTACATACTGTAATTCTGATATTTTTGTTATGATATTCTTAACTAAAATTTTGGATTCATATAGCTTCACCTTGTTCTTAGCCTCAGAGACAGATCTTGGGGCACATAGCAGCTCTTCTGCCATCCATTTCTCACTGAATATGGAGTATCTGAAATTTTTGTAAATATGAGGAGGAAGAGGACAGACAAGTTTTGTCTTGTCTTACTGCTAAGTGTGAGATAGAAAAGGCCTTAACAAATTGCAGTGTATCGCTTTTTTTACTGAAGATGGAAAAAATTGTTGAAGGGACAAGGATTTGAATTGCAGAATATATTTCTACGTTAAGGAAAGGCAGTTAGACTCAATGAGGCCCCTGGGAAATGTGATTGACGTTAAAACCAATCCTATTTTGTTTTATGATATTCCTGTAATAATGAATCTTAGCTTCTTATGTGGTTAGATATCTGTTTATTCACATAATTCTGAGTATAAAAGGAGCTGTAGAAAACATTCTAGGTAGTGGAAAAAACAACGCTGTCTTTTCTCTTTCACATTTTCACTTGTAGGAACTGTTTTTCATACTCGCAGCATTTTTCTCTTGTATTAACATGAGACCAGATATGAGAAAGTCTGTCCAAACAAATGAGTTTGAACATGTCCCACAACGCTGATATGCTCTGTCAAAGTGGTGTCTCGGGCACAGTTCTAGTGGCCTTTTTGTGGTCCTTAACCTCCCTGCTTGAGTGGCAGCTCACCTCCCATCAGCCGTTCCACCACATCAAGAAGAAAGATGCTTCTACTTTATGAAGAAATACAGCTTATTGGGATTGTTCTCTGCTGCAAGGATTTCTTTTTTTTTGCACTTGATAAACACAGTGCCCGTTTAATGTGAAAACTAAGTACGAATTCTTTGTTTATCTCTGTTTGTTTGTTTGTTTGTTTGTTTTTTCTTTTTTTTCAGAAACCAAAACAAAAGGACTGGCATCCTCCTGGAGGATTTATTTTAGGGCTCTGGGCATTGATCATCATGGTTTTCTTCAAAACATATGGAATCAAGCACATGAAACACATCTTCTGAATTCGAGCAAGGAAGATGATTGCTTTGACTGCTACTTTGGATTCATTGGTGTCACCTGAGTGCTCTGTATGTGCGCTGTGGTTGTAGTGAAAATCGGTGTTGAGATCTTGCTTCTAAAGCTGCTTTTGAAGTAATCTGTTCTGCCCCTTTTTCTGAAAAGAGTCTAACAAATAGTTTTAATGTTAGACTTTTTTTTTATTTTGTTTTGTTTTAAACATATTTTAATGCTTTTCTAAGCAGTTTTTCTTTCCAGTTAAACCTAAAAAAGAGGAAGGATCTAAACACAGTAACAACATTTTTGAGGTTGATTGTGAATTGTAAATGGGCAAATTCTTTCCCCCGTACTTCAAAGTAAATCTTAGAAGTAGTCAACCTATCACTAAAGAACTAGACATTGTGCAGAATGTTATTTAAGATGTCATTTTATCAATAAAAACTTAAGCCACTTTGCAGACTTTGGCATTACGTATTGAAAGCTTTCTTCACAAAAATAAAAATACTCTAGAATGTATTGATTTTTTTTCTTATTCTTTTTTTTTGTCCTTATTAAACACAACCCTTAGATCAGTCTTTTCACTTTAGACGGTCTTGAGTCTAGGATTCTATGAGTTGGTGAAAGTGAAACAAAAATATATGATGACCTCACTGAAACTACTTCAAAAAATGCCAAAAAAAAGTGAAACTACAACTTCGCCATGTCCATTAGGAACCCTTCATGGGTGTTCTATTTTTGCTTCATACAGTGTGGAGTTGGATGCTTTCAGGATTTCCAATGCACTGGATTTTTGCACGGAAGAAAATTGACTCTAGCATCAGGATGAAAAATGTTATAAATGTACTATTGTATTCTGTAGTTTCTGAGCCCTTGGAAAATGAGCTTTATCACCTAGGTTTTGTAAATTCTGTTTTGGCATATTGATTTGTTCTTCTTGGACATTTACTGATGAATGTATGCTAAAAAGGGTTTTGTCTGTGTAACATACTGATATTCGTGAAGAGAAGAGCAAATTTGTGCATGTATATCGAAACAAGTCTGTCAGCAAGGAGAAGCTTTTGCAGTATGCTTTTGGAACCTCTTCTCTAGCTTCATCATAATAAAGCTTACACGATGCATACATGGCCTAAATGCTAGATATGTATCTCTAGAAGTTATTAGGAATTATTTGTAATCACACATAATATCAGAGTGAATATGTTTTTCTTAGAATATGGTATTGAGCATATTGCACAGAACATACAAATTCGAGTGCTTAAACACTTTTATCGTGCTTTTTTCTTCTCTTTCAGATTGATTGTGGCATTGTAGCCTCGGGTTAGAGGTAGCAGACCTGTCAGAGAGCTGTGTGTATGCACTGACTGGGAGGGCCACAGAGAAGGCAGCCATTGAGGCTTCCAGCTGTTTCTAAGGGCTGATGCCAGAGAACAATAAAAACAGCGGTGTAGTATATCTCTTGAGGATTAAAAACTTTTTTTTTTCTCTCCATGCATCTTCTAGGCTTGGAGAGGATAAAGGTCCAAAATGGTCTGTTACCAGGAGGTAAACACTTGCCTGCTACACCTTTACCTTCCTGTAAAGTTATGGTGCTGAGAACTTTGTTGTGCTTTTTGGTGAACAGCAGGAATTGTTTTCAGTAACATGTGCTAAGCACCAAGAATAGGAATTAATCTGTATTTAAAACAAAAGCATTCCTACACCACTGTCCTTATAGTTCTGTAAACTAATATTCTGTGATAAATAATACTAGAGATTTCTTCCCAGTTTGCTGATGAGAAGTTTTTGTGTAACTGATGCACAGATCCCCTGCCAACAGCAATGCAACTTAATGTGAAAGATGAAAGCTCTCTTTGCTGGAAATGCCTCCCGCAGAGAGGGAGGAGTTGAACGGGTCTGAGCAACGCTCCTAGCGCTGGATCTCTCCACAATGTGTTGGGTTTTGGGGTTGTTTTTTGGGATAGCGCCCTTCATAAGCAGTGACTTTGTATCCAAAATCCTGATACAACAGTGATTTTTTGTAAAATGAGAAAACCTTTTTCTTTTTTCCCCCTCCCTCAGCTATTTCTAATGCAACACTCAACTAAGATCTGTTGTATGTAAATGCAGAGAGACACTATAGAAATGTGTAGACAGGTAGAGAAATGAATCCTACAGAATTTCTTTGAGGATTTGCTTAGCTTTCATTTTTTAATCCAGCCTTTGATATTCTTTTTTGATTGTAATGAATATTTTTAATCAAATATTTATTTTATAGGCAAGTTTTGTCACACTTCAAAAAGTGGCTAAACTGAAGTTGATGGAGCTTTGTGCCTTGCTTCAGTTGCAATTACACTTACTCAGACTCCTCGGACCCTATTAAATTTTTCTCTCTCCCTCTTTCAGCCACCTTTTGCAGGAAGTGATAGATAGAAACATCGACCGAACTCAGCTGAATTTTGCAAGTATCAGAAAATACCAAAGATGCAGTCCTATTGAAAGCTTATCTGCTTGGGGAAAAGGAGGCAATTAGGTGGGTTATTAAAATGCAATCTATGAATAGAAGCGCTCAATAAGTGTGAACGTGATTAAATTGAAGTGAGAACAACAATTTGACTGGAATGCAGCAAACTGTGCTTTGGGCATTTCTAACATTTGTATATGCACAAAGTGAGGAGTTGAAATAGATCGTTCTCAGAGTCACCATGAAGTTGCCTGTGCTACACTTAGGACACAGTATTTTCTGTACAGTGATAACGTCTATGCCTTGAATAGTTAGAGTCTAAAAGCAAGTATAGAAACGTCACAGCATTGTCTGTAAATGTGTTTTGTATATTTATTTGTTTATTTATTTGAAGTTAATCTTTTCATTTTCCCTGAGAGCCCTTCAAACTCAATTTGGGATCTGGGCTCTGAGAACCAGCCAGGTCGTTCTCACTCACAAGCCGTTTGTGTTTTTCATGCCAAACCGTGTGCTTGCGCGGTATAGATGCTTCCTCTGTTGTGCACAGGTGATCTTTTTAATGGAATCCAGAAAACAAGCTAGATGGCAGTTTCCTGATGTTTCTTTGCATAGAAGCTTCTCGAGCAGAATTACGTTTCAGCATTTTGTGAGCCTACATAGGTAGGTCTGTGAACCAAGTGTGCCCATGCTTGCAAAATTTTGTACATTCACGTCTGCACCCTGTACTGTGTAACTGCATTGACAGGTCTTGCAGTGGGTTTCATAGACGTTGTTTAGAATACTTGTGGATGATAAAAATATAAGTTGTTTGATTTCAGTTTTTCAGCTCTCTTTCGGGATCACATTGAAATGCGTTACTATTACTGAACTGAAGAAATGGTAAGTTAACAGTAGGTTTTTACTCACATACACATTCTCTCATGTCTCTGCACTTCATTTGATTTCTGAACTGGCTATGAAATGCTGGATACATTTGAGAACACCGTTTTGTATGACCATGCCCAAACGTTTACACAAATGCATGACTCTAAGCTACACTTCTGTAACAGACTGAAAAGTGAGATTCCCACAAAAATCAGTGGAGGAAGAAGCCTGAGTAGTGATGAGGCCATCAGCGTTTCATTGGTCTATGCCAGCTAAATCTTTTTATATTTATGTGAATATCACCATGAAATGCTGTTGTCTTAGCATAAGCAAAGATCATAGACCATTCAAAAGTATCTTCACAAATATCATTAGCGATAGCGTATCTCTTCTAGAGAGTGGAGAATTTTTTTTGTTGTTGTTGTTGGTTGTCTTTTCCCCCCTAAAAGCTGGTCTCCGTTATTGACTACAGGAAAGCAAATGTAATCTGGTTCTGTTGCTGAGTGTCTGCAAATTGAGCCCATTTCCATCTCTTGTTTGAGCAGTCGGAGATTTCCATTCTCTGGTACCACATCCACGAAACATACTGGAAGTGAATGGATCTCGTGGTCTAACGTGCCTTCAGATGGGCATCACTGTGCGCTAAAGCAGGGCTGGGTTGCACGTAGTAGTAAATCAGCGATTTGTGAAGGAGCAAAGACCAGATTCAGCTGTGAATTTATCATGGGTGGAGAGGATTTGCAAAGTGATGGGGACGGGCAGGTGTTGCACTGTATTCCTCAACATGTAAGAGAGATTTGAAGGACTTAACTGTCCCACTGAGGCAGACAAGCGAAGTCTGCAGCCCTGGCAATCCTGATACCAACAGCATGTCATTCAGGGTTTTTTTGAAGCTTGAGAGCTGCTTCTTTCTCTTCTTTGATGGATGCTTAGAGGGAAGGAATAAAAAGAAGTTTCTGATCTGAAGACTTCCAAAAACTGAGCTAATTACCCCTTCAACATAGATGGGGAAATGAGATGCTGCCAGTTGCTGGTAAATGGTTAGACTTTATCCAGTACTTTGTTGTGTTGTGAACTGAAAAACTACAAGTTCAGGAGTATTTGGACTTGATAAAAATAGATGAAGTGGAAGGCAATTTACGAAGTGGGAATGGTGCATTTCACGGAGTCTGCAGCGTTTGGAAAGATGACAGCCTTTGTATGTGGTACAATCTGGGGACAAAGATTGGGGGCGTCAGAAAACTCAGCGTCCCTGTGTACAGCTCTTCCAGCTCTGTCTGTGTCACAGAGCTGTGTGTGACCTGGTAGAATTTTATCGTGCTTCCAGACTAATTCACCTTTGGACCGAGGACAAGCATGAAACATTTCACCCACGAGACTGATCTACCCATAAAGTTATGAACTACAGAAAATAGCAGTGTATATAATGAAAGTGTCTTCTCAACCATCACTTCAACACTTCTGTATAATAATGAACGTAATAGCTTTTGCATTTTTTAAGTGGTGAAAGACAAATTAAAAAAAAAGGCAATGTGTTTCTCAGGGAAGATAATATCCTCTGCTGTGTGCACTCTGCATTATTTCTGCTTTCCCTCTTTCAGTGAGCTTTTAAAAATAATATGCTGTAGGGAAATGCATCTTGAAAGCGTTGGTGTTTTCTGATGAAAACTTGAATATGCTGCATAACATACTCCGAAATCAGCATTTTGTAGCACTAATTTCACTTGCAAGCTCTTTAAAATGAGTTAGTTTTTCTCCTTTAATGAAGATTTCTGCCTAATTTAGTGATGAAATTGATAGCGTTTAAGGTTTCAGTGCAAAGTTTATGAAGATGTACATCTATTAATGTTTGTGCCGTGTCTTCTTCCCCATGCAAATCTTAGATGTAACCTTTTTTTTTTTTGTTTTTCTTTCTTTCTTTTAATGTATATGCACAAAGAACACTGAAGCCTTGTCCAAAACTGAGCCAGTTTTGCTGCTCTGGCCACCAGGCTTACTAGGGATGCGAATTGTATCAGCAGAAGTTATTTTGGCGGCATTGTTGACAGCAATCCACTGAACAAACCAAGCTGTACCGGAAACAGACTGTTTCGGTAGTGTAACAGCACTGCTGGCAAAGCTCTAGCATAGATGCTATTTCTTACGAAGTGACTTCTTTTCACACTGCTGACCGCTGCGCAGCTGTGGTGACGCAGCTCTGTAGCAACCAGGCAAACGGGCTGTGGTTTATTTCGGAGATTCGTGGCATGTCATGCTAGTCTCTATGTCAGAGTTGACTAATCTGAAATAGCAAATGTATTTCCTTTCTCGCCTGCAAAAGGACTTGCTGGAATAATGCTGTCATATATTAAATGCTTGGCTAGGTCCACTGGTTTTGCATGTAGTGGGTATTTTAAGCTTAGCCTCGGTCCTTTATATCCAGTTCCAGTATAATGGTGCTTACTTCCTTTGTCAAATGCTTTGATAGTTGCCAATGAAGAGCATCACTAAGCATTAGATACCGCTGTTTGGTTTTTGTTACTTACTTTTTCTGTACTGCTTTTGCTGTTCAGATTAAGTTCAAAATTTTATGGCTCAAAACTGTGATGTTTTTAGGGTCCCCTGACTTCATCTTTATAGTGCAAGTGGAACGGCAAATGGGGCCATCAGTATATCATTGCAATGTAGGTTTGTATTTCGTACAGGTCTTTTACATGCCCTTCTTTGCAGTAGTCCCTATCTTTGACTTTTTTTTTTGTGCATAGAAGGTTTTCTGCACTTGCTTTTGTTGCTTGTTTCTGTATAGCTGTTCCTTCTCTGCAATATCATTTGCAATGGACTGACCAGGAACAGCTTTTTAGTGTTTCATGTAATGCTACATCTACAGATGTATAGCCATATTAAAAAAAAAAAAATGCTGTAGTGGGAAATGTTTCAGTTTTGTCCAACACAGATGAACAGTCCCACTGACTACCAGTAACCTCTTTCCATTTTGGCATTGTGTGCAGCTTGGTTACAGCAAGGATGCCATGGGGGGAAGCATATCCTCATAGGGTATAAACCGTTCACTTCTTTTGCCTTTTTTGTTAAAATATAAACCTAACCTAAGCTCTTGCCTTAAACTCAGCCACACCAAATGGTTCTCTTCAGAGTTTCCTTCGTTTTGCTATTAACAGACTCACATCATGTTGTCTGTCTGGATCCTAACTAATAGGCTCCAACTGATCTGAGAGCCAAAGGGAAGTCAGCAAAGTCCTAAAACCTTACACCTTGCTAAATAGGCATTATTCCCTTTATCTTCCCTGTACTTCGGGAAGTATCTAGTGTCCTAAAAGCTATCTTAACAGTTGTCTGGGTTGAGTAAAGAAGCTGACAGATTTAAATATCACTAGGCATCTCCTAAAGGAGATCAATCTGTTCTGAGAAACCAAATTGTTAAGATGACTTTCCTTGGCTGTTGAAAAGGGTCCAGCCTTGCTCTCCATCTGAGCTAGATGATTTGACGTTGCTTTCAGTAGAATGAGAATGCAGTTGCTGCTGTTAGATCTTGTGGCTGCCTGGTGCGTTGCGAGTACGGCAAGACTGTAACTGGGCTTTAGCGTACAAGGTGATGTTCACTAGATGCAAGATTTTTCTTCATATTTTTTTATCTATCTATCTATTTATTTAGACAAAGTCTAGCCCCTGTATCCTGTGCCTAGGAGTGACCTATGGTAGATGCCAAGGGAAGAGTACAGAAAAGCAGAGAAAATACATTGTGATGTTTTCCTGTGGAATTCTGCTTGTAACCTTAAGCTGCTGATGTATCCTCTTAGCCTTTATTTCCTGTGTTCAGATGGGTTCTGTAGGTGAGGATCTTCTCTTTTATCTTAAGGTACCGTAGCTTCTTTGGGAGTCTTTTGAGAGACACCTTCCTTCAGAGGACTTTGAAGAACTCTAAACAGACTTGCGAGGCACGACTTTCCTTACAGAAGCTGCATTACATCTTACCCAGTGTATCTTCTTTCTGACCGCTAATTCTGTTGTTACAGTTTTCCATCCATTTGTCTGGGTTGCTGGGGTTGCTTGTCCGTAGTTTCCTGTCTTTTCTGTCTTCCTGACAACTCCTGGTCAAAGTACTCCACGGTGAACAAGGACACCGTATGTTGATCATCTGCTGAGTAGTTCCTCTGGCTCGGTCTGGTGTTCAACGACAGACGACACAAGGAAACGTCTCCCTTTTCTGCTGGCAGTGCAAGAGCCTGTCCTGCGGCAGCTGTGCGCTCTCATGCTGGCACCCCCGCGAGGGTGCCACAGAAGGGAAGGAGGTGCTGCTTCACAGCCTCCTTCCGCACGTCTGCGTTTGCCGTCGAGCCTGTTCTACAGCCAGCCGTGATAAAAGTCCCCGTCTTTACTTCCACTGTGATACTGAAACTCCATCCTCACGGCAGGCAAAGGGTATCATTTGACATTTCACGTTTTGTTGTAATTTTCAGTGTAGAAAACATTTAACAATCTAGTGGTTTTAATGGTATTTAGCATAAGCAGAGCCATTTTACAGAACATCCTCTGAGTTTTATACTTTCCTGCTTCAGTACGGAGAAATTTCTCACCATCTTAGACTCTTGTCCTTTCATATTTCCTAGGCTTTTTTTACAGGAGATTGTTCTTAATTTTTTTTTTTTCTTCTCCTCCTTCTTCCTCCTTATAAAATCTTAATACTTATGATATGTAAGGTTTGCTTGCAGGAGGCAGCTGGAAACTCAAAGTGATCAGTATTAACTGATGCACCAGGAAAGGTGAAGTGCTGATACCTGTAAGGTTTCTGTACTTTCTTCTCTTTTGCACTACATTTTGTTGTCTTACAAACACTTTTTCACTGTTTGTTTATTTTTTTTTTATTCCTAGGCTAGGTTTTTTATTTGAACTAAATATTACATCTCCTTGCATCAAATAAAATAATTAACTTTGATTAGTCAGAGGTGATTATCAGAATTTTTCAGAGTTTTTGCAGCATGTGATAGATCCGTAGAATATTGAAAAGAAACTTCTGCAGGACAGCCATTGCTATTGAGCCACAGCTTTCCACTCTGTCAGCTCCAGCCTGACTTTGATCTTCATTTTCCAGGGGAATGTAGCGAGCTAGCTATAAAAAACCCCACGTTTTATTCCTCACTCTTTAGATCCCCCACCCCCCAATGTTTTTCCAGCTATTTTTATATTATCACATCCTTGCCTCCTTAAAGCTATTTCGGGTAAGAATCACTTAGTTTTCTATGAAGTTTGCCTCAGAAATTGTGCAGGACAAGACCCAGGTAAGCACCCCCTGCAGAATTTTATCACTTTATTTTCCTATTTGTGTGTATGTATGTATTATATATTAAATTGCCATTGTGTGTTCTGCTGGCTAGAGCCAGGAGTAGCTGTCAGCAGACCTGACTCTCTTCTAAAATCTAGTGCTAAGGCTGTAACTTGGTCTTGGGAAGTTTCTTAACCTCGCCTTTCCTCAGTTTCCTTACCCAGGCATAAACAGTATTAACTTGTCTTTCTGAGGTGCTTTAACGCTTTGCAAGGAAGGTTTTCTCAAAGTGCATCGTGTTTTTGCTTTGTACCGTGACGCTGTTAGCTGGGCATCCTGCAACCGTTGTGCCAAAACAACGGAAACCAGCGGTCGTATTTTTCTGTTCTCAGTTGCAGAGATGTTTTCTTTATCATTCTCAATTCCAGTTGCACATATCACGGCCTAAGAGCTACGGTTCTTCGAGATGAAAAATAGCTACTCTGATGAAGCCAAGCATAGAAGCATAAGGTACGCAAAGAGCTCAGAACTGAAGTAACATAGATCTTAAAACTGCTGATGTCTGTAAACACTGTTTTGCAACAGTTTTTAATATGTGAAATGATGCGCGCTGAAGATCATGAATCGATCAAATTATAGTGAAGAGCGTAAGATGACAGCATAAACCGGAGAATGGCAGCAGCGCCTAGTCTGTACTGCTTATCTCTGGTCTGACAGCATTTTTGATCATAAATCTGTTTGTTTTATAACTAGGCCATAAAACCTTACTTCAGGCTGAAATGTAGCAGGATATGCTGTGGTTCAAAAATTGTGCTTTTGTAGAAAAATACATCAGTAATTTGTAAATTAAAATTGCAGCGCTTTGAAAATTATTTACATTTCTTTTGCACTCTTATAACTTGCACTTTTTGGACTGGATTTATATTCCACATAAATCTGTGTGATCAATCCTATTTAAAACTTGCTGTCTCCTTGGCTTCATCAAATTCCTTTTGCAGTGAGTTTTATATATATAGGTGTGACTTACTCTTAGGAAACACTCCTTCACAGTTTTGGTAATTAGATGGGGGAACTTGCTGAAACGCCACAGGACGCTGATGCGACGAGTTTGGGGTTTGTTTTGTTTAAAAGACTGGATGTGTACAAGGGTAACAAGAACACATAGTTGTTACTAACAGAAACTGAAGAAGGAACATTTACACTCCTTAGCTTCACTCTGTTAGAAGTTAGGAGATCTAATGTCAGGTTAGCCCATGTTTCGTCTTCACATTCTTAACGCTTCATCTGATCTACTTGGTATTGACCAGTCTCGCAGAAAGGAAACAAGCATGTGGAGCACAACCGAGTCTGGCAAGTCCTCGTGTTTCTACTGAATACTTAAAGTAGATCAGTGTAATTTATTTTAAAATTATCTGTTTTTAACAATAGCATAACTAAACATTTAGCATACACATCCTGCAGCCCTCGATTAATGGAAAACCTAACAGCTCTATTTTAGCATGGCAAGATCTTTTTATAATTATGTCACTAATAAAGTAACAAAAGGATGGTGGCATCAGAGGACCTCCTGTGATCTGTGCCATCTCTTGCAGTCACATTAGAAATAATCAGTGAATCAATTTGACAGAGTTCATCAATTTGAGCAACATATGCTGGATACACGCCCCAGTACACATGCTGAAAGGGATGTTCAAATTACCATTAGTTCAAAATCCATTCTGTTTTTTTTGTCGAACGTTGTGAAATCAAGTGGAAGGAATAAAACGTGGTCAGTGAAAGAGGGTGGGTTAAACAGCAGCTGACAAGAGACAGGTTACAAGCAACTGGCAGTAGCAGAGCTTTGCATTCCGTTTGTATGCCGAGTGGCGTGTGCCAGGAAGAACACCGCAAGGGAACTCTGAAGGCAAAACAGGTTATAGTTTCTTGATTTTGATAGCGGGGAGGGCTGCGGCAAGGAGGGTGGCTCTTGGCGGCCTGCTGCTCGGGTCCACGCAGTGTTACAAGGGTAACACGGTTTTGCCCCTGACGGGGGGCACAGTTCACTTTGTCCCCAGAGATTCGGGGTACCTGTAGGGCAGCTGCAGCTATTGCTGTCCGGGTTTGGAAGGAGGAACGCTATGGGTTATAAGTGGGTTTAAATGATAGTGAGTTTGGTCCCGGTTCTACGTATCGCCTCTGAGGTTCACCTTCTTGGATTTAGATGTTTTAAGGCAATATCTTTGTTCTAGCTTTAGTATTTGTCTAATGAGGGACACCTTTTGTCACCTGAGGTATAATGTTTCATACAATTACTCCTACTGATTACTTTGAAGAAATCAGAAATTTAATATTTGTGAGGCAAAAGGAAAAATAATACTGTAACTGAAATCTTCTTTATTCACAAGCCAAATGTAACCCAGTAATTCACACTGTGAGGTTCCACATACAGCACTAGCATTGTCCATCCCCTTGGTTTGCAGGGACTCGCCATGCACGTGTACTTCACGAAAAAACTGCCAAGTGCAACTTTGCTCTTCTCAAGAGGACAATTTTGTACCCATGGCCCTCTTTTCACATCCCAACTTCAGTGCGATCCAGGATCTCCGCGATCAGCGATGATCTTGGAACAGTGGAAGGCAGAGATTTTTGCAGGTGCAGTGTTGCAATCTTTTTGGCTAGTACGGCTGGCATTGTAGTACCTGGTAGCGTAACTTCTTGATTTCAGAAATTTGGTCATGTTGTTTCAAGCCGTTGTTGCCTGGTTTGTAGTCTGTTGCCTCAGGAGGGTTGCTCCGTCAGCCTCTTGCAGGACTGCAAGAGGCAAAACAGAACAGAACCCCTCCAGCCTTAGCTGGTCTCTTTGTCATTGAAAGCATGCTGCGATAGACAGTAATTTTTTTGGATAAACTTCGCCCTCCTTCCTCCCACCCCTAATTAAAAAACAGCAGCTTGATAGCACAGCAGCAAATGCACATTAATATCAAACAGAATTTTCACTACTGTTTTCATATTAACATGAGATGTCAGAATGTAAAGTTAGCTAGATCTGCACATGGGACCATTCTTGCTGTTAAAGGCTTTAGGCTGGAACAGAGCCGAAAATTTTTAAAAGAAATGCAACATTTCCAGATCAAATATTAATTACATGCTATATAGGATCATATTTTTCAAACAAATTTTATAAATAAAAAGCTAGGCCTTTCAAACCATCAGCAATATTCATTTTGGATTTGAAAGATTATGAAAGATAAACAACCACGTAACTGTGAATTAGAAAAATACTGGCCTAGGTTGCATAAAAACCTCCATTAAATAAATACCATAAGTTTTCACTATGAAAATTCAGTGGCATTGTACTTTAAAAAACCATAATGAATTAACCATCCCGTTAATGATACTCAAGCTGTTTTTCACAAATCACGTACACATACAGGAAGTCAGATGGCCAAAAGAGGCTAGATACTGGATTAATACACAGTTCGACAGAAAGTACTCGATAGGCTCCGCTCCTTCATCATAACTTCCTGACTGTTGCTGTCAGCTGCGAGTCCTGGTACCCTTCCCCTCCAGGTTGCCTTGCTGTCCCAGAAGGTCCGACACCCCGAAGGCTGACACAGTGGGTGACTGTGATTGCGGTCTCGTGCGTTCATCCCTCAGACCACCGGTTTAATCTCGGGGTGATTTACAGTGAGTGGTTCTGGTTTCCAGTCTGGTTGGAAAAAGTGAATGTTGAATGTCCGTGCCCAGTTCTCAAACACTCGTTTCTCTGTGATGAAACGATGATGACTGCCCTTTCGTCCCCGCTCGTGTGAAATGTACATCGTGCATTCGTCAGGTCCCAAAGGTTCATAATAATGATAAGGTACTGAAAGATGATTAGGATCCCTGTGGAAGAAAGACAATAGATGGAAGCCCGAGATGTTCTTTTTTACTGATTGAAAAGATGCTATCTTTAATAAGCTGATGGGCTCAAATCCACTTTTTCTCCCAGTTAAACCAAATTTCTAGGTAGCTGTATTTTTCTTGCATATTTAATACATTAGAATGGGGCAAAGGTGTTTTCTTTCCTTTCTATTTCTCTCCTTTAATCCCCTCCTCCCAGTTAAATAAAGGACAGCAGTAGCTCAAAAACAAGGGAGAGTGCTGCAGGGCTGTGTTACTACTCTGAAATTTGAAGCAAACTGCTTAGAAGAGATTTATATCTAGATTGTGGTTTGTAAAAAGCCTTGCAGAGGTGTTTACTGAACGAGGGGAAGAAGGGGAAGGGGAAGATAGAGGGGATGGGGAAGATAGCTGATGTCACCTACGCAATTCTCTAATTTTTCTTATTTTACCATTATCCATATTGTATGTGAAGTAGTAATGTATGATATTGCTGCTGCTTTCCATTTGTACCTTAGATTAACGTTTTAATTCAATCAATCTGGTTTCCTGGTCACACAACATGGTGATCAATCTTACAAGACCAGAATAACAATAAAATTACATTTCTAGAATAAGATGGGTTCTAAATTTACTGGATGTATTCTCACTGGAATACATAAGAGAGCGAAAAGAAATCCTTCAATACCTCACCTACAGAAAACATCTGTAATGTAAAAAATACCCTTCATATTGAAATGTAATACTTTTGTTTTAGCTACAACTATTAGATCTCAATCTTCAATTAATTTTTCACGTACTTTTTTGATACAGTGGACCTCTTATTAGTGAATCATTTGTATGGTTACTGTAAATCTAAAAGGATACATTTTAATGTGATTTACTTTTTCTTAAGATCTACTAAACAAGTAGGCCTCTGCCTCTCGTTTAGACTGCTCTTCCTTTCTGCACTGAAGCTGGATTTTACTCTTGTGTTCTCGAGGGTAAACCTATATTGCTTGGTGGATATTTACTGCTTTAAAGTTAGGATTAGTAAAGTTGAAATCATATCTCCAACAGACTTTGAACAAATGCAGTCACAGTGGAAGTAAGTTAACTACTCAGGGCCCAGTGCTGCGAAGAGCCTGAAGGGCTGCTGCCCCGAAACCGCCGGGTGGATTTGGCTGGGATCCTCCCTCTGCTACCCCACCCCTTTTTAATGAAGGCCTGAGCGGGGTTTGCAGAACACAAACTGGAAGAGCAAAAAGCAGGAAATTAATTGCTGTATGTCTCTTCCCTGTTCCTTTGCTGTACGCCGAAATTAGCAATGGATGATTGGTGATAACTGGAATTGGATTTCTCACAGAGGATCTCTAAGAATGCTGGTCATTTTTTTTATTTTCTCCACACAAACCCCACAGTATACAGGTACAGGAGCGGGTAGGTGGATCAGAGAGAGAGAGAGCAAGGAGACAAGGTCTGATAGTGGTCCTTCTTTCTCCTCCCTCACTCTGCTAACTTAGTATTTACCTAGGGTTACACTCCTCTGTTACCTCTTTGAAGCAACATTTTGAAGCCTGTACCTCCCAGTAAGTGCTTTATCTCTTATGTTATCGGTATTCTACCAGTGAATATTTTAGCAACTGATTTCCCTTTTGAAGACAGGGATTCTACATTACATCAAAGGCAGTGAAGCTAACATCAGAGTACCCTAAGCGGATGCCCTGAGCTCCAGGCTGTAACGGGTCACTATATTCTGTGCAACGTCCCATCAGAAACAGTCCAGAAACCCCCGCTGCGCAGGGCCTGGCAGGTGAGAGGCAGAGGAGCGCGGTCCGGGCACCCTGTTGGGTTCAGGCATCCCCTGCTGGGTGCTGTCAAGGCTTGTGTGTGGGTCTACTGGCTGAACTGGAGCTGAATTCAATGCAAAAATGAAATTGCTGGTGGCTTTAGATCTCTTCAAGACTATTCTGCAACTGACTGAGGCTTTGAGGCTAAATTCCCAATGTTTTATTTTGGATTTAGGAACTCTGAAAGGCAGTTTGGTACCAAGGACATTTGCCTGAAGTCTTTCTCCTTTTGTGGGAGTTCTGGATTCCCCTAGATGGCATGCTAGTAAGGTTTGGATTTGAACTCTGGCTTGAGTAACTACACCATAACCCAAATTAACTGCAGTGTGTTATCTTCTAACTCTGCAATTAGCTTGTGTCACCAGCAAATGAAATGCATGAGTAATTTCTATACGGAAATTGCTTGCCATCTCATTTATTAACATTAAAACAGATGCTGTTTTATCACTGACTGATACTGGACATTAATCAGTATTTTGTCAGTCTTTGCATGCCTATTAATATCACAGCTGGGAGGAATCTAGGAAAGTTCCTCTGCAAAAGAGACGCTACTTCCTGCCTAATAGCCTGCCAGCACAGCAGCCGTGTCCGTGCTCGTACCCCCCGTCAGTCATCTGCTGTTTGCCACTTCAGTGCACATTTTCCCACAGATGGTATCCACCCACAGTGAAAGTTGAAAATACAGCAAACAACGTTCGCCTCAAAAGAAACAAGGCAGAAAACCAAGACCATCCCGTATCACATTCTGGTCAATCTCTTCCTTTACCAATGAAGAGCTGTTGTTAAATCAGCCCACTAAAACTCTATGTACTCACACGCTTTGTAAAATAATGCGTATTTTGAAGGGTGAATGAAGTGTCATTAACATGCTGAGCGATGGGCAAGGTGCTGTGCCAGGACATTGAGCATTTCTGGATAATTTTTTGCCTTCTATTCCCAGGATCCCCTTTCTTTGCCCTCCATACTAGCCCTGTTTTCCAAACCACTTATGCATTTTGTTATTAAGGTAATGAGGTGAGATCCAGGCGTATGGACCAGAGCGCCATACAGTTTACAATCCTGTGAGTACCCCTGCTTCCATCAAGCCCCTCATAAGCCCTAGGAAATGTAACTAGCAACAACTGCTTCTTTGGACTTGATTTAAAGCCATTGAAAGTGGAGAGAGGGAGGTAAGAAAACACTAGATTTAAAAGCTGTACCCAAAGGAATAAATTAAAGGATTTCAAATGCCAATTTTCAAGCAAATTATCACAGATGGGAAATGGCCTGGCAGTCAAATGAGGATTCTTATAGGAAAATGATCCGGCTCCATAATTGGAGCAAAAATTATTAATATTAGTTAAAATAAGGCTGAGAATTAAGCTTTAAGTTTCTGTGAGTTCCAGAAGGCCCATGAAGAGGAGGGGGGTTCTCACTAACACCCTGAGTTTTCCTTGTGTGCAGGAGTACCCAGAGATATCTGCAAGGAACCAGCTTCTCGCTGGTGCCGAGACTCCAATGGACAGGGACTGGAGTTACTACAAACTGCGTTAAGGCTCGTCTGCGTCCTTCCCACCGATGCTGCTGAGCAGCCACAAAGAAAAGCAGCAGCACCGCAGTGCCTTCAGGAGCTGCGGTGCTATCTGTGCCCCGCAATCCTGCTGCTGATGCGGGGACGCAAGAGGAAAATCCTTGACATCCCAGTTCAGGAGTGAGTCCTGTGCGTACGGCAGGCTGCCAACGGGAGCTCAGAGAGGGAAATGCTTCCCATCTGGGGCGGTGGTTTGCTCCAGCAGAGGCTAGGATTGGATCCCTGGGCACTGGAAAAATACAGCAAGATGGCTTGTCTTTCTTGTGACAAAAGAGCGAGAGGTGCACACTCTCTCCAAAATCTTTGCAATGTGCACGGAAGCACAAGCTTTCATCTTATTCTAGACTGTGCAAGTCAGATGTATTTAACAGCATGAGAGCAATATCAAAGCCATTAACCCTTACTACAGCATAAATCTGTAGCAAAGTAAAGGGATTCGATATTACATATAGCTTTGCTGTAAAGCACTAGAAATTTATAATAATCCGGTCACCAACTCCAGTTCAGCTATAAAAATCAATGTGCAGTGAAAGTAAATAGAAACGAATCTAAAACACGTTGTTGCAATTAATAGTGACAAATCTTTTAGTCTGTACTCCAGACTCCTTCAGTAGACTATTTTTCCTGCATGGGTGGGAAGCAATTTGGTTAATGATCTTAAGCTAATAATTTGTAGCAGAATCAACAGTATGATATTCATGATACCTTTGAGATGTCCTTCACAGTACAGATGTGATACTCATTTAGTTCCATGACAGTGATCACCCATGCTCATTACTTACTCCACAAATTAATACTTAAAAAATAATGGGTGTCTGCTGAAGTTGTAAATTTGGTGATATTAACTCTGAATAGAAATAAGAGTTGTTTGGGTTTTGGTTTTTTTTTTTTCTTTTTTTTAAATCTTAATGATTCTTTAGTTGCACAGCAACTAAAGTAGCTATACTATCTTGCACACACATGAGGTGGTGTGGGTTTTTTTGTTGTTTTGTTTTTTGTTTTTCTTTTTTAAATGGTAGTTTTGTATTTTGTCTGACTGAAAACCAGGAAATATGGCTTAAAATTACAGAATATTTCTTTATTTCTGCTATTCTATTTTTTTGTCTTATTTCTTTGCAAGGAAGCACTGTTTAACTTCCTCATGAGTGGCTGAAGAGCAAACTAAGAAGGTTAAGTGTATTTACAGCAAGAGGTTCCTTTCATATATCTTCATGGATAGCTTCTTCAAGGCATGGCACCTACAGTTTTCCTCTTCATCGTCTGGGGAATAAACCTGAAGTAAAGACACTTTATATTCTTTTGATTAAGAAATGACCTTTTCCCTCTTTATGACCACGTGAGGGTACCTTTATGTTAAGATTTTTTATGCAGGCTGTAAGCTTTATTACATCTATCAATGGTAGGACTGATTACAGCCTTTCTTGTGTTATAATATTATATCAATTTGATTTCAGTCTATAAATTCTATGAAAGTCTTTCATACAGTCTCAGAGACAATTTTAACCTCTCTTAAAAACAGGTTGGTTTTTTTTTTAATTGAGTATATGTATCTAAACTAATCTTACATTGCTTGAAAAGTTAGGATTGACCATTGCTTTACAATGAATTGCTGTCTTCTCTATTTTTAGATCATCAGTTTGTTTAAGAATTACTTCCACGTGCCACTGGAATACAGCTACTTCTGGAGTAAGACAGACCAGCCACTTAGAGAAACTGAAGAAGTGTGTCTTGGCCAGCTGAAATGACAGGGGAACTGAAATGCTGTGCTGCGGAAGGTATTTATGTTGTCTGGAATATCTGATCTAGTTTGTTATTTTCCTTGGAGAATTCATGATGAAATCTGGCAGTACATCACAGCGTTTATCATCAGTGTTTTGTTATCATTTGTAGAAATTCTTACAAAGTGGAATTTAGTGTTGACATTTTATATTGTAATTTCTTCAGGGATTTCTACTGTGTGCCCAGGACAAACGCAGATTCCCGAATGATCTTTTTCAGTGCTCAGAAGAAAGTCAAAGCAGTCCTGTTGTTTGATAGATGAGCTAACCTGTCACTGCAGCCTTGCTCCCCTTGCCCCTGAAAGGCATCTTGAATTAGTCAATGAACCAAACTTCAGTGAGATCACTACATTTGCAACAGAAAATTGAAGCAAGTACTTCTTAATGAAAGGGATTCTTGAGCAGGTGATGAAACGTTACGCTGATGCCATCGGTCCAGACTGCCAGTACCAGCTCTGTGCGTTGCGGGGTCACCTAACAGTGCGAATGGGATCAGGACGAGGTGTGGGCACATAACCACGTTTTTCTGAAAGGCCAGAGTGCTAGGCCTAGTAATGGATGGACAGGTGATACTTAAGTCAGCATAAAGATTGCTGATGTAAAACAAATTTGTATGAATTTGTACTGGATCAGTGCTTTGCATCACGTGCTTTGCATCAGTGCTTTGCATCATGCTAACGTGATTTTAGTCCAGCACCAGAAGTCCTGAAGACTGTTTCCCTCTATCACTGATCCATAGGAGGAAACCTTAACCAGCACCTTGGGCCTGAGTCCCGAATACGGCTGGAGGCACAGCGTAGCCATAAAATGTACGCATGCTGTTCCTTTATAAAACAGCAGGAAGGGTCACGTAGCTTCCACTGACAGAATTTGTGTGCTGCTTCTACCTCTTGTGGCCCGCACCCCCGTGCATGACCAAAACGGGTGATTACGGGACTGATCCATCTATTCTGCAGGTCCGAATTCTGGGGGTGTTTTTTGGTGGGGATTATTTAGGAAGCTGGTTTACTGGAAGACTGGGATTCATGTAACAGAGATAGAACAACCTTAATTTGAGTTGTGCAGAAAGTTCAATTTAGAAACTAGTCACTGTGAACTCCGTTCCTCTATTAACTGGGAGAAACTTTAAAAACAAATTAAAAGTAATGTTTTCCAGTACTCCTTTCTTCAGATTAATTTCATGCCAATTATTGCATTACTTTTAGCTGATAAATATTCAGAGACTAAAAGAAACCAACAAGATGGATTAATTCTCCCACACTACAAACAAATTTTTTAAATATTTTATATAACATAATTAAATGCTGTTTGTTCTTTTCAGAATCAGATCTTGGGACATGTTAATTAATTGCTTTAAGAGGACTGAAGACATGTTGCAGAGAAAAAAAATTTAAAGATTCAGATATTTATCTGTAACGTTCAACCTTGTTGGCTAATAATGGTTCCAAAATAAATCCTACCTGCAGAAATCCGGTGGCACCATGCCATAAACATTTATCCTGTCACAGAGCTCTAATGCGATAGTCATTGTGAACCAGCCCGTGCTAAGCCAAGTGTTGGATATCTTCCTGAAAGCAAAAACATAATTAAGTTTCTAGGCTGACAAATGATTCTTGAGATATCTGAAGCAATTTCTGGGCATTTTTTTCATTCTTGTGAAAGGTTATGAAAATTGGGCAACCAAGACTACTTTGCTCATTCATCTTTTAATGATTTTGCTAGTGTCTTCTGTCAGTGGATTAATCTATGCAGAAACTGCCCTTGCTGTAATTAATTTTGGGCACAGCAATGTTAATATTTAGCTGACCTTTTGGTAAGTTTACCTTAAGTGACTGAAACTTCATGTCCTGTATTTATATTCTTCTGCTAGTATACATCTATAGTCACCTAATGGAGCTTACACACTAAGTGCTCAGGAAGACGCATCACGGGGGATGAAGAGGGCTGCTTAAAATGCTGCCTGCCACAGCATACAGAGGAGCCTGCCTGCTGGAGCGGGGCCTCCTGGCCTCAAGTGCTTGGTCTAACCATCTTTCCTCCCACCCCGTCCATGATTTGGTTTCTAGAAGCTCCAAGCTGCCCACTGCGACTTCTGGCAGAAAACTTCTAGTTAGCTGCAGCTAAGCCTGTCCCTTAGCCAGCCTGGGAAACCTTCATCCTAGGTCCTACCCTCTGCCTGCCCTAAGTCCCATCCTGGCCTGGTGGGACCTTTGAATATGAATGACAGCGCTGCAAGGGAGCCCTCTAAGGCAGCTCCTTTCTCTGCAGGCTGGGAGAAATCTTAAAAAGAAGCACAGCTGATCCCAGCATTATTTATGCAAAATAGGAGATATCTCCATGTAACTGCTCACCGATACGAGAGATTTACAAGCTGTGCTTAAATTTTGCTGTATCACAGGCTCTTATCTGCAAAATGACAACAGTAACGTTTCCTCTTCCTAGCATTTGTTTGTCATTGCTGTTCAGTGTGTAAGAGCTGGGTATTATAATGGTTACTGGTTGCACTGGAAGTCCCAGTCCTGTGTTAAGTTCCTGAACTGTCCGTATGCCTGGGGAGAGCCGTGGAACGAGAGGGTCAAGGAAATGCCAGTGAGGAGCATGTCTTAAAGGTGTCATAAAGGCATATTTAGAGGCAGCCCTACAGGACCAAGTCAGGCACCTCTCTTAGAAATGGAGGCACATCGTCGGGTATTTGCTCCAGAGAAAACAAGTTCACTCAAAGGTCTCCTTTCAAATACTGTTAAAGAAGGAGACAGCAGGTCTCCCTAATGGCTGCTCACTCAGCTAGAAAAGTCCTGCAGGAAGAAGTTCAAGCTTGTGTACTCTGTGTCCCAAAAAGGCTTCAGATTTCTGATGACAGCCTGTCACAGTGACTGGCTCTCCTTTAATCTCTTGCTAAAGCTGCGGCACTGTGAGAGCAAGTGCAGGCTCTTGGATGGCTTGTGTGCTGTGTCAGATTGCACCGATATGGAACCTACATTAACCCCATTCCACCACACCTACATCTGCCTGACACCTGTGAAATTTTGTGACCCCCAAGAAAAGCACAGCAGAGAACATGAGGTTCTCATCAGAGCAGTCATCTGGGAATCCCAGGTCCCGACCCCAGTTCCAAGGCCATCTTTTGCAGTTTACCCAGTGAACAGCAAAATGCACAACAGTCCTGGAAGCAGGGACCTGGAGCCACAGCAGCCACTGCAAGCAACTGCCAGCAATCACTAACGGGTGATTCAGCAGGCAAGAGCCCACCATGCAGCTACCCAAGCTAATGCTGAACAAGTTGGTTCCAAGTAGGTCACCTACAGGGCAGTAGGAGGGAGATGTTTTGAGCACTGTCAGATTGAGGAATGCCCTGTACCAAGGTTTCCCGTTTCCTCAGTGAATTAGACTATTGCAAAGGGAAAAAAACCTGGTGGTATCAACGCCAGCTGCTTAAAAGGCAGTTCTAAACATAAAGGAATTCTTTAACCAAAAATGCCTGAAGGATGCTGGGGAAGCCTAGGTAATTTGTCCCATCCTTTGTGGGTCACCTGGTAATGTATGAACTCCTGAAACGTACGTTTTTACTGCTCCTGACATACAGACTTCCAAGCTAAGCAAGCATTTGGAGAATAACGTGATTTAAGCATCTCATTAGTTCCAATTATGGGGCCTTACTTATTTTCTGAATTTGCACTTAAGCTTGGGGGGGGGCTAGTGATGCAATTTGTCACAATGTCATAGCTGGGTCATAAGCTCAGCAGAGGCCTTCAGGCGCTGCAACAATACAAAACAGTAAATAGTAATTTTTGGCTCAAAATTATTAGGAAAGGGAAAGCTAGGGATAAACCTAAAAAATTTGCTTTCCTGCCACTTGAGAGTTTCTGAGCCGATGAATCGCTAGGTAATTCAGGAACATGTTCAGGCTAGCAGTACTTTGGAGCTTGCACAAGGCCACCGTTTTAGGTGCCTAAGACCTTACAGTCCAAAGCTGTGGGAGCAGTTCTATCTAGACCATGACCAACGTGGCTGGGCTTTGCACAGGTCAGGCAACCTAGCTAGGCTGTCTGCTGGGTTAGTTTTCTTTTTGCTTACACACACTTATGCTGTAATTTAGTGTTTGCAATAAACAGAATAACTGAATTTAAATAAACTAGCTTAAAAGGTAAACAACAAAATAAAGATTTAAAAACTTACTCAAGTACCACTTTGGCCTCTTTAAATACCATGTCTGTAGGACAGCAATACAGAAACAGGGTTACAGTGTCTTGCCTTTTCATAAAAGATCTGAACAAGAGTCCAACAAAGGAATACTGTTTTTATACCTAATCAGCTGTAATGAAAGAATATGAAGAACTGTCATGTGCTTATTAGGGGAAATTATCAGATATTCTTTTATACGATGACCTAACACACTGTGCTGATAATTCTGTAGTGCACACTAAATTACAATTAAAGGCCTTTCTGCTCCACCAAAATCTCATTTATAATCTCTATGGAAATACTCTTCCTGCAGTTATTTCATTTATGCTTCCTTTATCTAATTACTATAATATTGGTTCTGAATCATATTTTCTTAATGTACCCTTATTCAATTATAAAGTTATTTTCAAGTACAGTTACTTTATAATACCAAGTATATTGCTCTGCAGCCTTTGTCATTCACCATGCTATTTAACTGGCAATGTTTTCTGAAGGTTTCCCTTCATTTCAAAATCAGCTTTTTTTTGAAAAGCACAATACATCCAATTACCTTTTTTCTCATCGTTTTCAAGACAGAAATGAATGGTTTGATTATTGCAGCCTTGCAATCAGGCTTCTCTCTCCCTCCTTTGTTTTTTGCAGGCACTAATGTCAAGAGCTCAGCAGAAACCTCCCAGGGAACAGCAACATTCCGGTCTGTACAACGTTCTGCTCCTGCCCCCACAGCTACATAAATTTTCTTCCCTTACAAATTCCTTCCTACCCGTGTTTCTTTTCATCTCCCCTCTCTTTTTCTGTGTTGCCTATTCATTTATTTTCATCTCCTGTTTTAATCTTCTTAGTCCTTCAAGTATGCTGTATGTGCCCTCTAAAGGAGCGGTTCATACACAGCAGAGCCTGCAATTTCTTAAAAGCAACAGGACCTGTTTGGGAGGCTGGATTTTGCTAGCATCCAACTGCCCTTGATTCACACTGGGAGTTCAGGGTGCCCATGACTGAGTCCACTATAAACTTGTTATAATGTCATTAATGTCTCAAACGCCTTGAGAATATTTCAGGAGCCAAGACTGAGCCTGGTGCCTGTGCAGAAGAAGAAATGCTTTCATCACATGCACAGCTATAGGCCTCCTGCTCCGGATGGGTGATGCAGAACCAGAAAGAGCAGCTTGCCTGAAATCGCACAGCAAGTGTCAGGAAAGGAACTGGGACCCTGGCTCCCCATGGCAGAACTCACCAGACTGAAGCAGAGGAGGTAAACTGTTCCTCAAAACTGGGGACTGCGTGTGGTCTCACACTGAAAGAGTAATTCAGGAAAGGAGGTGGCAGTGTGCATTGCTTGGGTACAGGGTCTGACCCTTAGCACTGATGGTGGTTCACGTTACAGGGCATCTACAGCTTTGTTAACTTCCATGCCTTTGTAAATACTGGGCATACAAATAATCCTTTGCACTTTTCTTGAAGGGTTCAAATGCTTAATTCACCTTCTCACTTCGCTCTACTCTGGGTGCAGAAAGCTGGAAAAGACAGTAACACATCAGAACTGGCAGGGTATCTTCCCTTGTTATCCTTCCTTCTCATTCTGGCAGAGGCAGTCTTTGGCAGAGACTCACAAGCACCGATTTGAGGATGAAGAGAAAAGGACCCTTAATGGTAAGAAACCGACAAAGTTACTGTGGGCTCTAGAGGTAGTGTGCGTCAGTCAAGAACTTGGATACGTAGTTTGATCCACTATAACTGAACAGAGCTCTGCAAGCAAACCACCTGGGGTGTGGCAGACAAAGGCAGGAAATGCAAAGCAAAGATACAGTCGCCATCCACTAAGAGGATACAGCAGTTTCCTCTAACACTGGTTCTGCCTTTGTTATGCAGCCCAGAAAACAAAGTCCGTGCTCTTAAGTCCTCCCTGTCCACAAAAGGATCAAGCCCAGCTCCAAGCTTTGGTGTGTGCGTATAGTATTTGTGAAGCTAGAAAATCTCACCATGAGTTACTGCACAATAAACCTACCTCTTCATTTGTACCTACGTGGGGACCCTGTTCCAGTTTTACAAGGAGCATATTTAATAAGTAAAAAATGAGAGTTCATTAAAAATAAATGTATTTCTTTCTAGGAAGTCTTTGGTTTAAATGCCCATTTTCAAACATTATATGTGAAAATGCTCAAGTCCTGCAGTGGGTCACTTATTAAAAATTTGATTTGAAGATTAGCCTACAAGTCATAAACAGTCTCATGAAGATGTAACTATCATAATAACTTTCCTTCTCCCAGTTGGAAATACAAGATGAACTGTTCTGAAGCACCTAATGTATGACTAATGTTTATTTGTTTTACAAGAAGCTTTACAGCTGCAATGTTCCAAGAATGCTTAAATTCAATAAACAGCTATTATAATTCACTGAATGGTGGCATTTCCTCTATAAGAAAACATAACCTATCCATTCTGATTTTTCAGAATCAGTAAAAAAACTTTCAGGTATATTACCCCAAAGTGAGATTTAAACAGCTCCTGCCTCCTTGGCTGTATAAACAGTACATCCAGATTCTGGTATTCTAAGTTGATGAGGCAATACTCCATACAAATTATTTTGATGCATATTTTTTACTTATGTTGCAAGTGATGTTATTTGGCATGTCATACCATATTACAACTCATGATGCAGAGGATTTAATGGGTGTGATGGTCCCTCTGAGCAGATCTGAAATTGGTATATATAAACTACATTATTTTAGTACTGTATGACATCCCCCAAACGTATCCGCATAAGTTCTCACCTGTCTTTCCCAGTTTCCCGTTTAAAAAGGTCATCAAATTGAAGCATCTTGTGGCGAGAAATCATATATGCTTTTAATTGAGGCAGTATCTGATTCATCAGCTGCAGGTTATTGTACACCAAGCCTTTACCATCTCTCCTCATGTAGCTGCTAGGACCCCAGAAGATAAACACAGCACCGTGGCTCATATTTAAGAGTTCGTTGCGATTTCGCAAAATCCTCTGAATACTGGAGTGTGCAATGACTCGAAGGCTCGTTTTGTTTCCAACATCTTTTCCATAACCTCGAGTAGGTGCATCATTCATTCGTATTACGCACTCTGTCTCGTCAATTCTGTCACCTTGTTTACTTCCCAGAAGGTGTCCAGAGCTGGTTACCAATGCACAACTCTTGCAGTGCATTTTTAAAGGCTGCAGAAACATACATACTTCAAAATTAGCTGTAAACATCTTCTCATTCACTACATGATAACTATATTTTACATGCACATGGCATATTTTACAGCAAAAATCTCAAGAGGACTTTACATTAATCTCACCCAGCAGTCTTCCCAAATAACTGAGCACACATTACCTGTGCATTTTGTAGATGGGGAAAATGAGGTATAGATGTATAGCCCTTGAAGTTCCTCTGTGGAGTTATGTCCACTGTTTAAATCCTCCTTTCCACTGCTGTGTCATATACAGTAGTCACACTAGCTTCTATACTGTTCCCAGCTGCATAGGATTGTATTTCTTCCACTTGCCATAAATGAGCTATAATTGGAGTATTTTTGATTCTTCCTCTTCCAATTTTTTGCAGGAAATAATCAATTCTAAGTCCTCATAAGCCCAGGCGTGAATAGCTTTTCAAACTTGGGGGTCAGGACATTTTGCTAAAGGCAGAGAGTTATACCTTGGTCCCATCCTTCTACACCATCTCCAAGTTCGTGCCATTACCACTGCAATGCTCTTGTGCCTCCTTTGTGGTTCAACAGTCAGAGCTGGTCATTAATGTCTGTGTACAGTTTACATGACAGTGAATGGGTGCACTGAACTTTTTCTGGCTTGTCAAGCCATGTTTAAAAGTTACACAGTAAAATGGAACAGGAGGTGCCTGTTCAGTGAGTGTCTGACCTAATGGAATCGGGAGAGTAGAACAAGCTTTCATGAAAATGAAAATGCATTATAAATCATAGTATGCCACTAATCTAGATATCAGGAAGAGGAGTATGTAAGTGTATGTGCTACTCAGCACCAGAACTAGAGAGGGGCAAAGGGTTAACAGTAAACCCAAAGTGCTAATTTCTAACAAGAATACAATAAACTGTGAGGTAAAGCCTGTTTGAAGGTGTGGCTGGGTGGCCCTCCATGAGACAGTATCTTGCAGCATTTAAGACCAGTAACATTAGATTACAGAACACAGAGTGTGTATCTTATAGTTTCTTTGCAAAAAAAAAGGCAACCAAACTGAACTGGTTGGTCACCAGTCTGAAGTTCCTTGGAAGGCCGTTTTGGTTCATGATCATTTTGCTCTACTGATCTTCTTCCCTAAGGCTATCTATCAGAATTTTATTTTCACCGTTAACCATAAAGAATGGCATTCCAGTACCTTCCTGGTGAGTAACAGGCTTGTTTAATTCCTGAGGCTGCAAATCAGACGCACAACATGCTGAGAGCAGTCATCTCCTGCACTGTGGCACCAGCCTGATCCTGTAGTATACTGAGGCGGTGACGGTATTCGCTGGCTCTGTAGAGCGCTAGCAGCCTAAACCCATCTTTGACAACGAGGGCCTGTACTGGGTCTGGCTGAGATGGAGTTAATTTTCCCCACAGCAGCCCTCAGAGTGCTGTGCTTTGTATTGGTAGCTAGAAAGGTGCTGGTAACACACCGGTGTTTGGGCTACTGCTGAGCAGTGCTGGCACAGCATCAAGGCTGTCTCTCCAACATTTCCCCTCCTCACCCGTAGGCTTGGGGTGGGCAAGATCTTGGGAGGGGACGCAGCTGGGACAGCTGACCCAAACTGACCAAAGGGATATTCCGTACCATATGATGTCCACTCAGCAATAAAAGCGACGAGAAAGGAGGAGGAAGGGGGGGAATTTGTTATTTACAGTGTTTGTCTTCTGGAGCAACTGCTACATGTACTGAAGCCCCGCGTCCCGGTAAGTGGCTGGACATTGCCTGCTGCTGGGAAGTAGAGAATAAGATCTTTGTTTTCCTTTTTTTTCCCCTATCTCATTTTCTCCCACCCCATCCTGCTGAGGAGGGGAGTGATAAAGCCGCTTGGTGGCAGCTGGCGTCCAGCCAAGGTCAACCCACCACAGGGCCTCAGTACTTCAAGATCAAACCCTGTGGCTCTCCATGGCAGTGCCTCGTTCATGCCATTACAAACATAGTTAGTGTGTCTCCAGGTGTAAACTCAGTGGGTTTACTAGCAATGAGGAGAAGTTATGATGACATATAATTACCCTTAGTATCAACCACATGTATATAGGAATCAAATGACAAAATCAGTGTGCTGTGAGGCTCAGCTTAAAACTCTAAAGCTGAAAAGAAGACATAACCTAGGTTTGAGATGATAATCTCAATCCCGTTTGGAAATGTTTTGGCCCTTAGCATTTGAAGGGAGTATTTTACTTAAGTACCTTGTTTTTTAATTTTGAAGGTAGTAAGTGGTTGCAGGCTGTTTTTTTTTCCTATGAGAATAGCTAATGAATGATGAAGTGCTTTTTAATTAAAGACAAAATAACTAAACTATAAAATTTGCGTAACGATGCAACCAGTGAGCTTTGTATCTCCATCTTCCCCAAATGACAAAGTCCCTTTTCTTTCACATATATGGATTGTAATCTCGAGCTAATGATATGGGTAGAAATGTTCGTGCCTTTGTGAGCCAAGGTTCCTAATGCAGTATTTACATGCATTTCCCTTTAAGCTTTCATCTGCCACTTTGATGAATTACCTAGCAAAAGGCTCTAAGGTGAACTAGCTGCTCCACCATCATGCTTGGGAAAGCAAGATGAAGTGCTAATGAGGTTAAAGGAAATGTAGTCAGCGCCAACGTTAACTCACATGGGTTTGAATATCCACATAGCAAGACATTTTCACCTAAACAATCTCTGCTGGTTTCTGGCCTACTGAGCTACAACTTACTTGTTTCTTTTAAAAGTCTGCCAAGGAATCCATAAATTGTTAGGAAACAAGGGCGACCATCAGTGGAGCTGTGGAAACGGGGAGGGGGGGTGAGGGAGGGGATGCCAACATTTGCTAGATGATAAACAGACAGACAGACACACACACACCCCCCCACACCCCCCCACACACACACCCCCACACACACCCCACCCACACCCCCCACAGCCACACACACACACCCCCACAGCCACACACACCCACACCCACACCCACACCCACACCCACCCACCCACCCCCCTGTCCCAGATCTTGTTTGAAAACTGTTCCTTCTGGGAAAAAGTCTTTAGACTGAAACATTCAGGTATTGCCCAGCTACTTCTTGAATGATGCATGGGGGCTGAGCCCATGTAGCTGCTCCGGGCAAGTCATTTTCAGTCACCTCACTCAGGTTCTTTCAGGCAAAATCTACAAAACTCACACCTAAAAATTGTCAGAGGAATTCACAGCCAACAGCCACAACATTCTGGTACCAGCTGTTTATAATGCTTTGACAATATTGAAAGCAAGGGGGAAAAAAGCTATTGGCTGTAATATCATCTCATTGGGAGGCAGTGGTTGCACCAGAAATGTCATCTATTTAAGCAATAATAACGGAGGCACAAGGCAGTTCTTTGGGATTGATGACCAGCTGGGAAAAGTTGATGGCCTGAGAATAACCAGGGGCCATTAAGCCAGAAGAACATTAACGCCACAGAAAGCTCTCTGTTACGGTAATTATTACAGTGATATCTGGACCAACAAAAAAAAAAGGGCAAACAAAAAAAAAAAAGCAAACCCATGACATATGAGTTATATTTTATGCAGGCGATGCAACACTTTTACTTACTTCATGAGCCTTGCTTCAAAATGCCCAGAAAAGGGACAGGGTGAGAGGTAGGTGAGTTTTATGGCATCTGTATTAATTATCTTGAAATGTAACATATAATGCATGTAAAAGCCGCTGACATTTAATGGTACCCATTGTCAAAAAGCACCCACATTTTCACGTGTACCTGAACTGCATATACAGCACCTTGCCCAACAGGGCAGAGCATGTGGCTACTTCTACAACACGAGGCAGTCCTGTCAATACTCAGGGCACTTAGTGAACGAGCCAAGCATCAGCCAAATAAATTGCCCAAATTACCTCTCAGTTCCAGTCACCCAAAAATACATATGGGGAGAAAGAGAACAGAGGTTACATGACAACAAGCTCACAGTGCTAGAACCCCGGAAGATGCCAAAATCAGCTGGTGCTTTTCTGGGATAGATGGGCTATCCCAAGGGAATGAAGGGAGCAGGGGAAGCTTGCTAGCTTCTGGTGAACCCTGTAACAGCACCTCAGGGGCCATAAATGAGCGCAACCTCGCACTGCTGTAAGTATCATGGGCCAAACTGACTCCTGCCAACTTTCACTGACATAGGTTATAGCCCAGTAAGTACTGCTGCTATATCATATAAGTCTGATTTGTTTAATACCAACCAACAGGCAAACACAAACAAAAACCAATGCCACACTTGTTTCTGTATTTTCCAATTTGAGGCAATATCTGCTCTATTATTATTGACTTTAAAATCTATGTTGTCCAATGATAGAAAAATTATTTTTCAGACACTTTATTGCTCAAAAAAAAAAAAAATCAATGGAAAAATGTTATTCTGATTCAAAATATGTGACTCAGATATAATTATTTTCTTTGTGATGAAATCAAATGATCGATTGGGGTTTTTTGCTTATAAAAGTCTTTTGATTTTAAAACCAAGATTTAGAAAACAAGACAATTCCCTCCGGTAAAATCAGGAACACTGGAAAACACGCTTCTTCCTATACTGAGTACTTAATGACCTATTTTCAAGACCCCTGGGTTCAGATCACTCCATTACCAGTAGTATAAAAGTCTCCCTTCTATAAATAAAAAATAGAGTATTAAAAAAATAGAGTATTTTATCTTGACAATGATGACCTGGCCAACAAAAAAACAAAACAAAACAAAACAAAACAAAACAAAAAAACCCAACCAAACAAAAAAATACGATCTTCTGGAGCAAAGAACAGCTCATTATTGCGTTCAGCAGCAAAAGACCACCTGTCAGTTCATCAACATCAGCATTCCTCATAGATACATCCGGAAATATTACAGATGACTTCAACGTGTATTGGGAGAGAGCAAGAGAGACCGAGAAAGGTTAAAGAATATCCAAATTCCTTTTGGATGAATGACCTTTAACAAAGTATTTGAGACTGAAAGCGCAAAATATCAATAAGGTACTTGACAGCTATGTTTTTCTCTTGCACTGCAACACCTCTACAGCATTTTGTTGGCCAGTGCCAGCACACTTGTCTTCTGTCTGGTCTGGAATGAGAAGCTATAGGGCTTCTCCACTCTATATTATAAACTACCTGAACCAACAATGTCCTCTGCAAGAGCTCCCAAACTGACCGCTACAGTAAAAGCGGTGGTAGAAATAAGAAAACTGATGTACAGAAAAGCCAAACTGTTTCCATTTTCAATTGAATTAATTCAGTATAGGGCTATAGTAATGGTTAAAAAAGCACACATAAACACTACAAGAGACAGTCTTACTGGTTCAGGAGAAAGCAAGCTTTTTCCAGAGCAGTCTAGCTTTCTCTTTTTATTATAAAGCAGATAGATAGATAATTTAATTGCTAGGAGTTTCACGTCTCCCCTACCTAGTGCCCGTTGTGCCTGGCCTAAGCACAACAGCTAGCTTGTGACACTCACTGGATGTTACCTCAGTATTTGCTTTTTGTGTTCCTTGCCTTGTGCACAGAACTCAATCAGCATTTCATGCATGCTGTTAATGAACTCTGTGTTCACCCCGTGTTCAATGTAATTTATTACTTATGGCTTGTTCTTGATAGCTGGGTCATCAGCCACCAGCAACAACAATGAGTAATTAATGCATTGCCAGTAACATCATATTTTGTCCTGGCAGCTTCAGTTCTAACTTTACACTTTCTTGTAGCCTTGAGCAGCTTTGAGGTTTCTCACAAGCTGCTGGCTTGGGACGACTGCTCCACTAGTCCGGCTGCTCCTTCCCAGTTCTCCTCTCGCGGAGGCTTCGAGGACAATGCCCCTGTCACCGTGGGCACCCCAACCTCTGCAGGAGCTCCAGGCATCCCCAGCCCATTGCTGGCACACCACAAACGGCTGCTCCAGCTCTTGTGAGCCCCTGTCACTCAGCACTGCTCCAGGTATAAAGCTTCTCTTGCCATCAGGTCTGTCCCTCATGAGCAAGCTGTACATATTTTTTCTATCGGTGTGCCTCCTTCCTTAATATTTTTCCTAGACGACTGACGATTTTAAGGCCAAATCTGCTTTTCTTTGAGAAATTCCCAACAATCACCTTAAAGTAGAATAGAAACCATGAAGCTTCACATTTGCAAAGGAACTTCTGTAAGTCAACGCAGCAAGCTGTGGGGCTCAAACTGTCTCATTAGTGAAGTACACTTCTGTGCACTTCAGAAGTGATTTCCACAATGCAAGTACTCTGGGAAACATGGTCCTGTGAAAATAATGCAAGTTCCCTGATAATATTTGCTTTGTAATGTATTGATGATAGAACAGTGCTTTCACAATAATAAGAAAAGAACTAAAAATGAAAAAACATACAAGCACGAAGAGTTTTCTTTTTGCTATTTTTCAAGTACCATCTATCTGACATGCTATGCAATAATGCCCTCAAACTAGTCTTCTCTGAACAGTAAAAATTATTCAGATGCACACTGGCAGATTTTAGGTAACACTTCTGTCTATAAAAAGCTGGAACAAAAAACCAGACTGAAACACTTAAAGTGTGAAGAGAGTTTTGAACTTCAACCAACTTCAACTTGCTGTGGCACGCACCCTTTTCAAGTCTCAGGGAGTTTGATTTTGTGGTGCCAAGTTTTGATCTAAGAGATGATTTTGCTTTGACCATGACATTTTCACACGTATGTTCAGATAGGGAGTGTAGCTTAATTTCTACATTATGTGTGCCAGCTCGGACTTGCCCCTCAAGTTTCATAAATTTTCATTCTTTTTAACCCTTATGCTAGCAGGTACAGAAAGCACTTAAAGAGGGGAAAAAAAAAATCCTCTGAGCAAATACATTTATGATTTTTGTTGAACTAGACTTTTGGAACATTAGAGAATCTGCCATGAAAACAACCTGCATTATCCATGGAACTAAAAGCCCTGATTGCCTGGAAAATTGTATCCCAGTGACTGATATCACACAAGTAAACAGAAAGGGTTAGGAGATACCACTTGGCCAACATTGTTAATCCTTATGCAAATCCAAATAACAAGCATTTGCAGCAAAACTTTGCAATTCAGAAAAGGTCTGGCAAGTCTGTTCATAAAGATAAATGCATGTCTGCTTAAAAAGATAAAAGATAAAACAAATGAATTTCTTATTACTTCTCTTTGTTTCTTGGGCTGTGGAGCTTGAATATGCAAATGTTGTGGAAATATTAGCATCTTCATTTCCCATTGATTCTTCAGAGTTAATTATATAACTGGACTCTGCCTTCAGATATTTGATAAGTAGAAACAGTGAAATAGCCAAACTTCGGCAAATGCATCCATCACACTAGTGATCACAGCGCCCTAGGTTTTATTCCTCCAAGGAATGGAATATTTTTGTTTTCCATGATACTATACTGATGGGCATCAGCAAAACCTGTAGCAAAAATACATAATAATTCTATTTTCAAAAGGTCCTTAGACATACCTAATTCAATTTCAAAACATGAGGCTATATTATGAAAAGAAAAATAGAAAAACAAATGCACTCCATAAAGCTTTCACTGGGATAATTTTCTCAGAAAAAGTACCATTAAGCACATTAGTCAATGAAGAGTCTTCTGCTTGTGTGAAGTGTTTTCCGGCACATTAACTCTTTTTCAGGGACTGCCTGCTAGTCACAGCTTCCATTAGATTAATTAAAATATGGCTCCTCTCGCCGGAAAGAAAAGGCATGAGTTTGGTTACAGGACATTGACCACCTATAGAAACCGAGCCCTTTCTAGTTACATAAAATACAAGCAGAAGCAGCACAGGAGACTGAACAACAAGATAACTTTCAGTATATGGAGTGCATTTCTCTTCTTATTTAGAAGCATGATTACCAGGTGCTGATGTTTTCCCCTAAGCCACCTGAAGTGAATAGAAGGTGCAGCCTTGCAAATTGTCAGCACATATAAAGCTAAGATTTAGAGAGTAGTTTCCATCCTGCCTCCTATAAATGTGTCCCATGAGGAAGATTAGTATCAATCATAGGCTTATTGGAGAGGGAGATGGGATACAATGATAACCTGAAGCTATCAACTAGAGTAATGGTCTAAGAAGAAAAAGCAATCAGAGAAAGAAAAGAATATCCTCAATGAAAGACAGAACTGGAAAATCAGGCAGGAATGTATCATGTTGATGAACATGAGCTGCTATACAAGAGAGAGAATCATATGAACAATATACAGGCTCTAAAGAAATGGTTATTGCCTAATGTTTATCTTAAAAGGAGTGCAAATAGACATCCATATTACATCAAACTGCTTTACTTTTGTTCTGCAGCTAAAGCACTTGCACTAAAATGCAATAAAGCCACAAGCGTGGTGTCTTAACTATGCAAATTGTTATCACTGAAGTGTCAGAAAAACAGGAATTATGCCAATGGTCTATAGAAAAGGTATTGGACAGTCTGGAGTTTTGCTTCAGAAAGTTTTCACATCAACTTCTCTCGTCTGCTTTGGTATGTTTTGGCAATTCTTTCCCGTTTAAATGCTTCATGGAAATACGCCCTCAGCTGCTCTCTCTCCACCTGTCATGGCTGTGCAAGATTTTTTTTGAGCTTCAAGTTTTACAGGGTCACTTTTTTTTTACCTAACCTAGCTTCACAGCTAAGCATCACTGATCTTTGAAGTCTGTGCCTATGTTTTCAAATTCAAGCACTTGTTGCTTTCTCTGACACTATTTGGCTCATCCAAATGCATCTAAACTCTCACTATGACCATTACCGCTACAAGGCAATAATGCGATAGCAATTCCAAGGACCCAGGCAAGCCTTTCCAATGGCACCCAGTTTTAACATGACAAGTTCAACACAGCACACAGAGTCCCTAGAACAGGCCAGATGAAAATTAAGACCCAATGTCTGATTAGAAAGAGTTAATGACCCCATAGAGAATTTTCTCTAAAATATATTTTGTCTTGTATTTTTTCATCTTGTTGAAGTAGACTGAAATAAAAAAAATAAGGCTCCTCATCCCTTTGAAAGGTCTTTGTTCAAAAATTTTGTTCAAAGGTCTTTGTTTCAAAAGCTGTCAAAAATGTTCAGCCTCACGGTGTTCTCTAAGGCCTTTCGATTTTCATGTGGCTAGCTCCATGTAATCTTCATCAGCTTATTTTATATTAACCCAGACTGCTCTATATGCTCTTAGCTTCTATCCCTCTGAGTTAATAGCACATCAGAAATTAGGGAACGAAAGCAGATTTAAAATCTTTTTTTTTTTTTTTCTTTCCCCAGAAGATACTGCATCTGAGTTTAAAATGTTTTTCTGAGGATATATCTGGTTCAACAATACCCGAAGTTGTACTGCCTCTGCAGCAGGATAGCCTCCATAATCACTGGCATATTGACACTAAAGACAGATGCTGGAAACGGGTACTGGCAGCAAAACTGGTCAAAACATCCATTTCATTCAATAGCTACAGGATGCAGAAAGTCACTGGGAATTTCTCCCATGCACATATGTAGAAAAGAAAAAGAGTGTGTTTTGGGCTAAAATGTTTGTATATTCAGTTTTGGACTAAAACCAGATGAAAAGAAAACATCTTGAAGACAGATGTTTAAAAATCTGTATCTGTATCTGCAACTATGTATCACTATAATTTTAATTGGGTTTTGGGCTACAACTAAACTTGAAAAATAATCCTTTGAATTCAGGGGTCAGCTCTTTGGGTCTTTTTTTTTTTTTTTTTAAAAAAAGGCCTGCAGCATTCCAAACATGTCTCTCCAATTGTTTACTATTATCACAGTCCTGATCAGGAGACAAAAATAAACAAATAAGCATATTTATCCGATTAGGGTGTTTGTATCAAGTCTATTTGTCAGTGTGCAGGTTAATAGGAAATTAAACACTCAGTGGATGGAAACATTTAGCACTGAAATGCACCTACCACTAAGGGTTAATTAGACAATCAAGTACAAGAGATGGCACTCTGTCTGCCAACCTAGCATTGCTTCTCCAAAGAGATGCTCTTCAATTTATAGCAGAAAGTCGAAACTATCATCTTCTGAATTAAGTTAGGGGTAAATAAGCTTGGGTGAAAAGGATGAGGTTAACTGGAATCTCTGGAGGACCAGAGAAAAAGGCTGGCTGGAGAGAAAGGAAGATCTCTCTCGGAGAAAAGTACCCTGAGCTGCAGGGCAAATGAGAAGTGGGAGTCCTTGAAAAACTGAGCCAGGAAAGAGCTGATAGCAAGTCAGCTAATTACAGGGAGAGAGGGGGTTTGACCTTGCTAGAAGTAGAGTTAACTCTATTTCCGTATCTACGTATAATTGTGCCATCTCTTGTGGCTGTGGCACCTAAATGCTTTTATTTATGTTTACTGTTAACTGATTTGAGTGCAGTATGATTCCCAGGCACTTGGCTAACACTCTTCAGTAATATTCCTTGCTTAAAGATGTAGCTTATCTATAACCGGGGAAATGATATAACTTAAATCCACAGTTACCCAACGCATTTAGTCGAGGAATTTGAAGTGTAGAAGGGTGTGCCACAGGGACGATGCAAGAGGTAGGTTTAAGAACAGATGACACAGAAATCAGGAAAGAAAGAATCATCTTTTAGTGAGCAGCAGCAGAGATAAAACCTCCCTGCAAACAGGTGAAATGCAGACTACCAGAGTCCCAGAGGATTTGTGGGTGCTTTATACACTCTACCTGCTTTTTATTTTACATTACTAGTCCTAAATTGTACTCCTTGGATGTGAGGTGTGTGTCATTTGAAGTGCATTTTACCTGGCAGTGACATTAAACAATTCCTGCTCACTTCTTCCTGGGTTGGAGGGGGAGTGTATTTCACTGGATCACTCCTTGGATCCATTTCACAATGGGGACAAGAGGCAGAGAGAAGTAAAAACAAGGCAGGAAAGAAAAAAGAAGATAGGTGGATGGCACTGCTTTCTTCAGTGACACTGAATGTATATAAAATTCAGCCCAAAATGCTACGGTAAGATGGGTGACGGTGGTGGTCATGGAAGAATGAAAAGGAGCACACGGCAGCATGACCAAGAAGTGCTAGGCTGCAGAGGTCTTTCAAAGTATCTCTTAATCTTTCATTGCTTCAAATCACCATTACTGAATGCCTTGACATCTAACTGATACCTGTCAGCAGGAAATTTTAAATTCTGCAACCAGCGCTTGCTTTTCAGGTCTCTGTACCACGCCTGGCTGCAGCCTGGGATTCTTGTTTCATGCGAATGAACCTCTGTCAAACAGTTTCTTCAGAGCAACAGGCATATTCTAAAGTAGTAAAGTAGTTTTTCTGCACTGGACATGTAAGTCATCTTTCCAGCTTTACTGCCCCAAATAGTGCCCACCCACCTAAACAGCATTTCTGACAAACCTAGACCTCTCTAGAGCCACAATTTCAACTCTCAGGAGAGACGGCAGGGTATTTTCTTCTTGTAAGGGAGAAATACTGAAGTGTCGACAGTTTTTTGTATCAGAATCTTTCAGCAAAGAATTAAAAAGAAGACAACCAGCTACTCATCAGGTGTAACTGCTTCACTCCACTGAACAAAGATGCGACCAGGTGGTTCATCCTGTCTTTACTGCATGGCCCTTGGGTTGCCCTCAGGGGCTGCTTCACGCTGTGGCAGAATGGGCCAGGAGACTCTGCCCAAACCCCACTGCCTCACTGGCAGGGCGAGATGGTACCAGCCTTTCTGCTGCCCACACGCCCACATGTATCAGGTGGGTTTTGGAGCTGCCTGCCGTTTCACACTCTTGGCACACCCTCAGAGCCCAGCAGTCGTGTCCACCTTACTGCACACGCCCTGCACAGGTGTAACATCTGACCCCTGCAGCCTGCAGCATCCCCGCTGTCCCTGTACCTGCACTGTCCTCTCTGATCCCCCACCGTGCCCACAGAAGGCCACCTGCAGCCCCACTGCCTTTCACGCTGATCTCGCAGGGCTGGCATGCTGTGACAAATACATCTGCAGAGGACAGGGCAGGGCAGAAGGGACACAGCCCAGAGAGGCAAACACGGTGACAATCTGCCAGGAGATGGCATGAGAGCATAATCCTGGCTCAGCCTGCCCGGTCGCAGGCACAGGGAGACCACAAGTGTCCACACCGCTCTCAAGGGAGAGCCCTTGAGGACAGCGGGCACCCTGACATCCTCAAAACCAGTGTGAACGAAGTGGGAACACCTCGAGCATGGCAGTGTCTGCACTGTGTCAGGCCTGCCTACTTCCCAGAGTTGTGCATCCAAGGAGAAAACAACACATCCTCCCAGGAGAAACTGTTGCTCCTGTTAGCACGGTACAGCCGGGAGGAGCCTCCATCCTGGAAATCCACATTTGAAGAAACGAGCAGCCAAACTGCACTGACATGTCACCATTTAATTACAGCTGGAATGTGGCTCAAATCTTTCCCTTTCTGGCATGTGTTCTGCTTCCCAAAACACAAAAAACAGGAACAGCGCAGGATTTCTACCCCTCAAAAATAATAATCACGCTACAGCCCTACTATTATAATTAAACAGAAATTAATTACATTCTATAGAAGTGGACAGGTTCTGAAGGCTTAGCTGGTTTCCTTTTTAATTATTGTATAACACTGTGAACACAGCAAAAATCTTCTTTTTAACATGCTAAATGTGCTGGGGGTTTTGTTTGCTTTAACAGACTGCAATGGGTGCTACATTTGCATTTAATTAAAAAAAATAAGTTATTAAAATAGTTTATTTTGGTTCAACGTGTATTTGTTTAGCACGTGGATGGTTTCACATCAGAAATGAGATATTTTTTCAATCTGTATTGAGGAATAGACATCTGGGAAAGCAAATAAAAAGAACAGATCAATACATTTTCAAAAGAAAGCTTGTTAGTGCAAAAACATTTGGTCCTGTCACAACTAGATTATTTTTGAATATTTACCATTTCCAAAGGAATCGATCCCTATCCCAAAAGATAAATAGTAAGTTACCTTTTTGACAAGAACAAAACAGCACAACAGCAGAAACCAGAATGCATGCAAAAACCTCACACCAAGTATGAACTACCCGCTAGCCAAGGGTGATACGCAGAAACAACTCCTATGGGTAGATAGCACCATCCCTTCCAGCTACGCTTCTGGGGGCACGGCTGGGTGTATGAATGTAGGGTGGGTCTGCCGAACCAGGCAGAGCCGTTTGGGAGACAGAAATTCTGACTTCCAGCTCCTGAGCAGCCTTACACAGGAATCAGGCAAAGATTTTGGCAGATATAGAAAAAGAAGTGTAGGCATCCAGTTCACTTGAAATTCAAATGAGGAAACAGTGAGTTGGTTTATGTGCTTTCAGGGTTAGATAGCAGCTAAGCAAAGATTTTTTTAAACTGCAATTTTAGCTTTAGGTTTAGGAATGGAGCTTTAATTGGGTTAAGTCCTGCTTTAGACACCAAAGCTCTTCACGGGATCTAACTCTATGTTCCTGAATTAAGTAAAATTCCTAGGGAACCACTTCTTCATAGCCACATACCTGATTCATCACTCTTTGGAAGGCTACAATAAATCTGTCATGGAAGCCTACTAATTGCTAGTAAATCACCAAAGTTGGAAGTGTCACAAGCATATCCAAAAGGAGTAAAAGTGAAGAGCCGAACATTCAAAGAGCTCTGGGGTGAAATTCTGTCACTTTACAGATGAACCTGTAATCTATGTGAAAATAAATGATGTATAATGATTACTAAATTTGAAATCAAATCTTCACATGGGGACAATTCAATAAGGTTAGGTGATTATAGGACTATGCAGCAGCATCAATTATGGAGCCAGAAATAGTCTCACGTCCCTCAGAGGCTACAAAAACTCTGCATTGCTTTATTCACCAACACTAGAGGACATTCACTTTCATCAAATAGTCTGGGGGTTCTCGTTTGGAAGAAAAAAAAGAAAGAAAAAACTGAAGGCATGAGCCCAAAAATGACTGGCAATGATCCTAACTTATCATCTGAGCTACCATTTGCTCTGCCAATTGATGGGAAATGAAGTGTGATCAATTCTAGTCCATTGTACATCGTTCCCATTGACTGGCCTGCCAAATCTTTGATTGAATAATTAGTTAAGAGATCAATATCTGCCATTTTGCACAATGCTCACAAGACAAATCCCTAAAGTTTTCATAAAACGGACAATTACCATGTTATCTGTAACTTTACATTTTCTTTCACATATATGACTAAGCCTTGATATTGCCAAAATATGGAATAAAACCATAACGGTACATAAGAAGCAGTAAAATCCAGAAGCATGAAATCTAGAGGTCAGTGCAACCCCTGAAGTAATACAACATACATTTTTAATCTTACAGATGTATAATAAGCCATATCAGAAAGGATTAAATCTGTGCTCCTCATTTACAATAGTTCACTTTAAGTAGCAACCTGTCTGTTTTCCATTCTCAATATCAGGGGAAACAGCGCTAACTCAGGTACTCGGTGGTGACTGACAGCAATGCTGACATTTTAATAGCAGCTAGTGTTTAAGAGCACTATCACCATCCTCTGATTCTTAAATAAAGATTTAATCTACTTTTGATGCAGCAAAGCTCTGCAGACCAGGCAATCTGCTGTTAGGGCACATGAAAAGGTGGGGGTTTCTTTACTCCCATCACCCAGTCCCACAGCGGGTGTGTAACAAGCTGTTCCAAAGCCATAAATTAGACGAGGCGAGGCACTGCCTGACGTAATACTTTACATTACAGTCCCTAGTCTGAACTGCTAGCAAACAGGGACACTACATTTACTTTTCCATCTCAGACACAAATGGTGTTAACTGCAAATACAAATCAGCTATTCAGTGCAAAAAGTGACACATGACTTGTAAACTGGGCCCTTTATAAGTACCTTGGCATTTCTATGTTTAGTTCACACTCATGGACGTAGTTCCCAAGTATCCAGATGCCACAGCAGTATCTAAAGACACCACTTCTCCCCAAACCATTCTGCTGCCGCTTTGGGTGTGCTCACCACCTTTCCCCTTAATTCTCATACCTATTACCCTCTTATCTGCCAATGAAGAGCAAAACCAGAAAGGGAAATGTACAAATTGAAAATGCAAATACATCATCTAAAATGCAGGAAAGTGCTAGTGGCGTACAAGGCAAAAATGGAGAAACCATGTGAAAGAGAAAATATCCTACTCCACATCACAGATGACTAATTTCTTCTCAAACTACGCTGTAATAAATCCTAGCCTTTGCTAACACAAGAATAGGAAAGCTCTTTCCCAGAGCTAATAAAGACATGCCCTGCTTAGTGCTCAGTTTAGTGTGCATAAACGGAAGACGTTTCTGGTTTGCCAGGTAGTGGCACCTCAGATAATCCAAAGAAAACAGATTCATCTTTCCTTCTGGGCTGACAGCAGGTTAAAAGCATAATGCCATAGCTTGGTATCCACAAAAGGCTTCCTTTGGACAACACACCAACCCTATCCTAGGTCTTTATTTTTAAACTGGCAGAAAATATCGTACCAGCGCGGTCCTAGCGCTTGCTGCCTGATTGTTTTTTCGCTCTCTGCGCTCGACAGGTGTGTGTAATAGCTGGGACATGCTGCAGTATATTTCTATGGCTGCTGCTGTAGTGCAGTAGTTTGCATAACACTTTGAAGTGAATGTTTCTTAAGAGAGGAAATCTGCATTACAGAGGCAGCACTTGTATCACAGACAAACTAGATATTCAAGTTCAGTGCAACCAGCTTTCTTGTGCAACTCTTATCAATGGGATTTTCAAATTAGGAAAGCAACGCAAGTTGGACTGATCGTCACCCTGAATTGCTTCAACAGTATTTGCCTACAAAATGTAGGCTATGCAAGCTCTATGCAGTGTGCAAACTCTTACTATGGAAATGTGAATTACGTATATATTTACTGTTTGCAGATGAATATAGTCTGAAGCTATCTGGTTCTGTGCATTTTGCATGTTGAAACAGCTTTTTCTTGTATGTTCTGAATGATGTCTTTTAATCCTATTTGAAGACCAGTTATCCAATGTTCTCTCGCAGTATTTTACAAGGTGTTCGTCCCTCCTGAGTAGAAGACCGGAACGCCTAACTCAAGCCCACTGACAAAGTGTTAACGCACCACCTTCATCAGAAATAACCACATACTTCCTGTGTTACCCATGGCAATTTGGGTCTTAGTAGTTAGTCGGCCTCTCCTTTTCAAGAACAAAAAATCATATCTCTGGTTTTCTACAGGGCTTAGCTCTGGTGAGTATTAATTAAGCACTGTGAGTATCACAGTAGAAAAATGCGTCCTTTCTCCCTGCTAGCAAGACTAGTAGCAGGGAGTATATAAAATATAAAATAAAATATTCTACCCTTTCCATATTAGCCCAAAGCACAAACAAGTACTAGCATTCTCTTTGTTCTTCTTACCCAGAGCAAATGCTACATCAAATTCAAGACAGACAGTTGCATCTTGAGCAAACTGGCTCCAGGAATCAATCAACTTATCTCATCCAAGAAGAGGTAGGATGTCTAGACTTTTATATTTGTGGAAATGGTTACTAGGCATTCAGTAATAATGACAACATGATGGGCTGACAAGACTTTATTTTCCTCTGAGATTGGAAAATTCTGATTCTGCTTGGCAATAAATGTGAATTATTTACAGTGTAAAGATTTGGTAGATACCATGCAGTCTACTGCACATGGGTATATGTAATTCTTATATACCATAATGGTGCACTATATATGCATTGATAAAATTAATAGAACTGCAGGCAGAATACTTCTGTCTTGAATAATTTTCCACGTATTAACCATTCATCTTAATAGTATGCCTTTTCTTATCTGATTATTTTATTAAGAATTGGTAGGGGTTTTTATTCAACTAAAGCTTACTGAATGAAGGAAAACTCGCAGTTGTTTAGCAGGTCAGGTAAAAAGTGGATAAAGAAGCCTCAGTACTGTGTAAGATGCCAACACCCTCCAAAATAACATTTACTAAATGGATTTTCACCAGCAGCAATTTTTATTTGCTAAAGCAGTAAATGCAGTCTTGCAATATCTGAAAGAATTAAACATTCTCTGTGAAAATTAGCCATACAGCATCACAGGAGGTTCCCCTTTATCCAGTATCAGTTAAATTTTGCTGTCTTGTAAGAAGGAGATTAAATTTCCCCTTTATAACTCTGTTTCCAACTGTCTAACACACTTCAGCAAGCTTTCAAAGGCAGGCTGGCATCACTGAATTCTCTCTCAAATCCAGGCTAATTTTTCAGTGTTTTTTCCTTTCTTTCATGGTTGCTCACTCCCCAGTATATCTTTTATTTTCTAGGCTAAAATCTCTATGCCACATATATGCTATTGCAGTGATACAACACAAACAAAGCACATATGGTAAATTAAGAATGCATTTGAAACATCCCTGAAATTCATTTTGAAGGATGAAGGGAGCACATCAAAAATTGAGGATGTGGATGTGAATTTTAGGATGTTATAGAAATCAGCTGGGCACACTATAGATTTCAATCTTTTTTCTATTTCTTATGTATTTGCTATCAGCGTAGGGTTACCAAAGACTTCGTATGGACAAACAAAACTGCAGCCTATGGATAGTTTATAAAATGTGTTTTCTGTATGTATTCGTCACTTGTTAAAAACATATAGCTGTTGCTTTAATAAAGCATATTTTGGAAACTTCAATATATTTACAAGTTCAGGGTCTACATTCTGTTTTTTTTTTTTTTCTCTCAGGAATACAGTGACGGTCACTTATGACTTGAACCTGCAAATTAACGGCATTTCTGGACCTAAGTAGACAACCTTCCTTCTAGCGACGACATAAGGCTTTTCTTGACTCAGGCATCACCTACACAGAAGGAGGAATTACTGCATATAGCAGTCTTAGACTGACAATCTGTTTACTCTAACCAGGTTGCCAATTGTTACAATTTTATTATATATTTCATAATATTGCATGGTTTTCTTAACTCTCCAGCTCCCAGAGTGATGGGATTAGAAGAGAACAAGTTTCTCAAAGCGGCTGAGAAACCAGAAAGTGTAACATTAAGTACACAATGAAACATCAGAAGCAATAGAAAAAATAAGCTGCAAATATAATATTAGTATTTACAGCTTACAATTTTTAAAGCAAGTCATTAGTTGGACACAATTTCTGATTGTTTGACTCAGATTGTCCAGAGCTATGATATCTAGGGAACATGTGAAGAATGGGCATATATGCTCACTTCAGACTTGTGTAGTTATCACAACTGAGATACTGCTGCTTAATCTGTATCCACTGTCTACCCAGAAGTTTTGAGTAGTCCTCACTGGGAAGTGTTGCATTATATTCTCCTCTTTAACCCTGTTAGTGTCAGGATACCCACCAGGGGTTTGGGGAACAGTGCTTCAGGTGCTCTGCCTCCAACTAGCCAAGTCCAGCATTTCCTCTGCCTCAGCTTAGTAAGTCCTCCTCCTCAAAACAAAACCTGAGAATTTCCTGTATACACAAAGCTTTCTGCAGGGCAACATGCCTTCAGCATCACAGCAACTCCTCTCTGCTTGGCCACCCTGCTGCTGGCTCCATCCCTGTTCTCCAGGACATGCCACACGTTTCAGCGCATCTGTTCCTACTCCCTCCCTCTCAAACAGATGCACTGGAGCCTGTATTTGCTTTACTCTTCACACTTTAGCAAAAGACTCTACTGTGCTGCTTCCCTTCCACTTCTCCTTCTGAAGAACAGGCCACTAAGGAGTCACCTGCTGTATGTCCTGGTAAAAAAAGTAAGGTCCTTTGGACCACTCTTGTCCTCTCTGCTCTTGCCTTCCTCCTGAGAAAAACCCTGCGACTCTTCAACTCATTCTTGCAGGCAAAATTTCTGCTCACCCTGGGAGAGCGAATTTATTGCTTTTCAGTCTCTCTGTCCAGTTCTTGGCACTCACATACAACTCTCAGAGTGACAATGTGAACGAAAGGAAATTTTTTTTTTTAAATTCTGAGTGAGATTGCAACTGTCTCATTGAAACGTTCAGCAAAATCCTTCACGCCAAATGAGAGAGATGTTACAAGCTGCCTTAAAAATTGACCCCGAATGAATGAGCTACCTTCTTAGTAAGTAAGACTTGGCAGGACTGATTTGCATCACAAAGCCACCAATGCCAGAAGGGCACCATCAGTGAAAAAGCCAAGGACTGAACGGATATAGATGCAGATGACAATCACTCCTAGGGCAGGCTTTAGCTGCAGAGCTAGCCTGAACTTTAAGTACTGCTCCCTACCACGTTCCTACCCACACAGGAAAGCTTATGATCTGTCTCAGGGGATGCTTTCAGCTTGTGTTAACACAGTGAGGAAAGTACAGGCTTGAGCCCTGACGTTGGCTCTCTCCAGGCTGGCAAGCTACCTACTGACATGCAACACAGTGGCACGTCAATCATACATGCTGTTATTTCCCAAGCGTTACTGGACAGTTCAACTAGGATGAGATGCTATTGTTCTCCGGCACAAATCCTAAATTTTCTACAGTGAATTATGATCATCAAGAGCTGCTGGAGCAAAGATATGCCATGAGAGGACACCATGGCTTTCATCCATGTAACTTCATTTTGGCATAAAAGAAAGAGCATCTTCTAAAAAGCTCTTCCTTGGTTAGCAGTACATATGTAATATTGCAATTTATCACCAACAATCCTATTATTACACTGAAACTAACTCCATTTAAAGAACTTTCAACTCCTAAAGGGTTTCAAGCAATTCCCAGTAAACTCCCACGTCTAGATATGTCAATAAATTCAGTCTCTTAAGCAGCAAGAATAATCCACCATGGGAATAATACTGCATTTACCAAATGTATGCAAACAAATTTGACTAACAAAAAATATCAGTTTAAAAACAAAAAGACAAATACTATTTGTATTTATCAGTATTAAGCACAATTTTGCCCCATTTCCTTTGTTTTGTACCAGACAAACTGCAAAAGTGTGATTCCTTCACAGCCAATAATCCTGCGGAGCTTCACCCTTTACCCCAGTCTCTTCATGAAATTCGTTCCAGCTGCCGAGTGTGACAGGTATGCAGCAATATACGCTTGGTGATGAGCATTTGTGACAGCACTTAAGTTGACCCAGTTTTCAAGGTAGTTCATATATCTTAGTGGAAAAAAATCCATACCAATGAATAGGATAGGAATACTATTATTACATTATTGTCTCTACCAACCCCTCCCGAAGAGAGAGATACTCTTCCTCTGTATTCAGCCCTTCTCAGGTCATTTTTATTCTAGAGGCACGTTATCGTTATAGCAAAACAAGTATATTATGCCAAAAAAGCAGTCCTATCAGGGGTACAGCTATATGGCAAAGAAGTGCTTTGTACTAGGCAAGCTGCATCACCCCTTCACAGTCAAGCCTAATTCTACCAGACTTACGGGTATAGATGCTTCTACACTAGTCTCTTCCCAAACAACTGTGCCCGTCCGTGATCACACCTTTTCTCCTCTCTCAACACCTACAGGGCTTCTTAGCGTAGGTCTGGCATCTGATTTCCTCCCTTGACCAACAACAGTAGCACAAAGTTATTCCCATTATCCACATCCTAAAGAAGCCAACAACCCTCGCTACCATTTCAATAAGGCATTCCCCAAAAAAGCTCTAGAAATTCCAATTTGTTTAGCCTTTCTTTTTGGCAAACAAACAATTACACCTGGTCCTCCCACTGACCAACTACAAAATCAGACTGACCAGAAATGCTTTGAAAGCTTCCTTTGTTCATTTCTCTGCTTAGTTGTCACATGGGCACAGCCTTGCTTGCTTACTATTAAATACAAATTTCATGTTACTATTTGCAGTCCTGCTTCTTAAGTGTTTTTTACAAGCAAGAATAATGGTAGTTTATTGCTCTTGAACCAAGTATTCTTGGTCAAAACCAGAGAAGCAAATATAAAATCGCTCCTCCCTCTCTTCCACATCAGATTTGTTTAATAAAAAGGCTATTTTGCTTTTCTCCCATGTATCCCGTAGCACCTGGGATCCAAATGTCGAGCTAGGTTCTCTCTCTTTCTTATATCATAGAGAGTAATCAGGACTCTGCACTCTCTGCCAGTTGGCAACTTGGTTGATGAGGAGTAAGGCAGAAAAAGAATTCAAAGTTCAATACTCCTTCCCATCACTTAATGCAGAAAGCAGCCAAAGAAAAAGAAAATCTGCTGTGAATAACGAGAAGAAATGATGAACAGAGACTGTACAACACGCTTGCCTGAAGGCTAAAGAAGCTAGTTGATGCTCTGAGGACTTTCATGAGTTCTGTGTAAAATGGCCATTGGATAATAAGCAGAGAGAGGAGCAGGGGTTGAACCAAGCCCTTCCCAGCCTCCAGCTCACACTCCCACTTGCTCAGTTCTTTGTGCCTAGAGGCACAGCTCCAACAAGAAGTACAAAGTACTCTGACCCCCACATTAGTTTGTAGTTTAGAGATTAGGGTTGTATCCTTAGAGGAAGAATTGTAAATCATCACTGACCAAGGAAGACATGAAGGTTTTGCCTTCTGCACTCTTGCTTAATCGAGAATTAGATGGTTTTTTGCAAAGGTCACCTTGATCTCTGATTTTTGAGAAAAGGGTGGAGGAACTCCTTTCACGATCAGCATTTACGACAGCGTGAAGGAAGGTGTTTCGTCAGAGCCACGAATAAGCATGAAGATAGGCTATTTAAGACATAACCCCTCACTCATTGTTTTCTATTATCTCTTTGTATTTTGTTTTTTGTTTTTTTTTTCCAAGGTAATTCCATACTGTCTTAAACATATGTTAATGAATATATATTTACTAAATACTGCATAAACCAAGGAGATCTGGCATTTTATGTGCATACACAGTTATACCTCCAAGGCTTAAACAGTATCTATTGAAATACTTAGGATCTTCAAATATACTATTGCGTTTTATATACTTTATTCACAAACATTTCTGAATTTAATACAAACTCTTCTTTTCAGTAAAGAGGAGATGTTATCTCCTGCAATACAAGTCCAGTGAAAAGCATGGCTGTGGTTATGTAACATGTTTTTGTGTTTCTTCCATGCATCTTTGTCTCCACCACTAATTTTGTAATTTCAAGTAAATCCCAACGTATATCTCCTGTGAGAATATGAAACACTGTATTCCCTTCACATTTACAGGGAAGCAGAGATACTGCACTGTTTTTCTTGAACATAGATTTGACTGTGTTCTTGAAAGAGAAGTGCCCACCTTATTGATTCAAACAGTATCTGAGAGGCATCAAAACTGCAGCAATAGTTTAGCTGCTCACATTAATCACAAACTCTTTTTCAGCACATTCTAAGTGGGGTCTTACTGACCTGAACACTGATACATAAATGCAGTTATCTGACATAATATAATTTCAGAGCAAAATCACATCAGTGCATTGACTTAATACCAGGTTCTATATGAGAGTCTCACATTCTTGGCTGATTACTTAGAAAGTGCAGCCTAAACAGCCCTGCACAAGGAAAAAGTATCTAACCTATAGAAAATAAGATGAATAACCTTATTGGACAGATGCACTCTGAGATTTTAATTCTGCTTCAATTCCTGTTTAGCAGAAGTTCATTAAACTCCTACATCATGAGTCTGACCTAGAAAAGTAAATAAGTACTCTGTTATTCCCTTTAGAGCCCTGAGTTACTAATAAGGAATTATAAATCTCCAGTCACTTTGTCAAGCAGCCAAATACATCCCAAGTGAAACACAACTGCAAAGTTCATAAAAATGAGACCGATTGAAATGCAAGACTAAAAATGTGGTTTTGTTTTATAGACCATGAGTTAATACCACATTGTTTCCGCTTTTGTGAACCACAAATATGGACAAGTAGGAACGAAGAAAATACAGCTACATTCACCCACCCAGTCAACTCTTTCACTGGCCTTTGTTTGTCTCCTCCTTGAAAACATCAAGTTACTGCACTTCTATAGCACTATTCATCATAGATGTTTAAGCTTTTTATGAAGACAGATAGGTAGTTTAGATGTGGAGAGACTCGGGAGCAAATAATCATAAACATTCACGCGTGCCTCAGCCAAAGTCACCACGCAAGCCAGTGATGGATTTGGTAATAGGACCATAGTATGTACCCTGGCTCAACTTCCAGCTCTAAAACCCAAAGCGTATCATGGGCACTGCTCCAACAAAATGCTAAGCATATACATTACTAGAAATTCACATATAATCTCACTGAAGATGTTTTCTGAAACAAAGCCACAGTCCTATGCATAGGATGAAATCTGGGCTCTGCTGGAAAACTTGACTCACTGATAAAAGTCCTCTTGGCTTCAGCAGGTCTAAGACTTTTCATTCCTTTCTAAACATTTCTTGAAAATCTGCTTTGGATTTGTTGATTCGTTTGTTGGATGACCTCAGTTATACTATCCAGGCTATGTTAAATATAGTAGCTTGAATTGTCATTACCTACAGCGATTAAGCCTATAATTAGATCCCCTTCAATGTCATCTTGACTTGCAAATGCATCCCTCTAACCTTCCCTAATGCTGTTTTACCATTTGACCCTGAAATATCTCTGGTTGCTTTCCCGGCACAATAGCTCCAAAGTCCTCTTTGAAGTAATCTGGCCAAAAAGCTGAAGGCTAATTTTAATAATATAGTGAGAATTATTTATAATCAAGTTTCCTCTGCCTAACTAGAAAAGACCTAAGGCTCATTTACAAATCATCCTACCACAGTTTATCCCACTGCTTTTGCAGCTGTCCGTCAGAGCACAGCTTTGCCTGTAGAGCATTCTGAATGCTGCTGAAACTTCAAAATATGCAACTGTACATGTAAACATTGGTTTTGGTAGGAATTTGGCTATACTAATAAGACTGGTGAGCTCAACCCTTCATGTTGTGAGGCTCACTCAGTTCGCCATGAGGAAACCCTCCTAATGAAGCCATAAAAGCCCTAAAGTCCTGCCTGCTCCCAGTAATGAAGATGGCATGTCTTATTCACAGGAGTCATGTTCTGGCCATGACTAAACTTTCCCAAATCAGATACCGTCCACTTGGCTGCTGCCTTCTGAGGACAGAATGGTCTGTACTATGATATTCTGAATATATTCTGTAAAACAGTTTGGTACTCTGCGGTATGAAAATAATTTAAGATAACACGGCTTCACAATTTGAATTATACCTGATGTATTTGTCATGCTGATTTTTAATTCTCTGTCCACCTCTAAAACTGAGATGGCACCATTAATTACATAGCTGGAACACTGTATCCCTATAAAAATGTGAATGAAATCCCTAAATTAAGATTGCCTCTAAGAAACTGTTGCTTAGTCTCATTAGCAATACAAAAGTGCAGTAATTGAAATGCATGCAAGAAGCTGTTTATTCAACTGGCCAAGAAACCTGACAGTTACTAAAGGCAATCTTAATCTACACAAAGAGAGCGTTAATTAAAGATAGGCAAATAATTTGTTTTCTTATGTTTCAAGCTAGGAAGTACCTAACGTCCCATTTAAATAGGTGACGAGAAGACAATGGATCCTCTGAAAGATCACAATGAGATGTGAAATACATTGTAGGAAAGGTGTTAAAAAATCATGTGCTAAAATACAATGTACCAGGAAAATGGAAATTAAAATCTTGTCTACTTGGCCCAATTTGCATGTATTTTAACATCCCACTGGGAAAATAAACATGTTTTGAAACTACTGACACCTTCACATCAAATTCAGAGACCAAGTCACTGAGGGGGTTTTCCAGCCACACACAGTGTTTCAAAGACAGCATGTCACAGTCTTTCCAGCTCTGACAGAAAAAGACAGACATGGCTTTGGGCTGTGGGAGACCCAATGTTTTACTGTTATATGGTTAAAACCAGCTAAAAATCCACCAATTACTCCGTAAACTGAAGAGTAATGCTAGCAACTGGACAGTCTGTGTCTCCACTTCAGGCAATTTAGTATCTCCTATGTTTTATTTTCCTTTTCTCTCTATTCCATAAAATGCCAATAAATCCTCCTTTTCTTTAATCTAAGCTTAATTGGGTTTTTGGCTGTTATCTGGGGAAATTACTTTTTCGCATTCCTGAGGGAAACAGAACAGTGTTCTCAGGAGAGCTGAACACAACAGTGAGCCTACTGGTCAAGGGCAGGGGAAAAACTGTTATCTCCTTTCAAGGAATTGCCTCAGAGGGGTCAGTGGTATCATTATGAACAGAGAAAGGGCTAAATGACTTGAGGATACAATGCACCATCAGGGACTTAGATACACGTAATAGACTACTGGTAGTGAGAGGCAGGATTATACACAAACATGCCAGGAATAAGATGGATATCTTAAAAAATATTTCAAAAGCAACGAGTTCACTGAAATATAGTGTACATGCAGAAGTTGTACCATTTTAATTATAAAAGTATAATTTAAGTGGTACAATTGTCTTAATGTGGATGCAGACTTACAGGTACAGAGGTGTTTGTTTGTTCCATGATAAGCTCGTCTTGGAAAACAAGAATAAAAGGCATTTCTGGGATAAGGCATCTTGACACTATACATCTATGTCCATGGCAGAAGATGACTATTTCCATTAGGGATGTGAACATAATAGAATAAAAACCAGTCCCAACAAAAGAGGGCACATTTCAATAGAACTGGGGAAAACAGGGTTCTTGATAAAAGAAGCATAAAAAAGCAGTTATCTTTTGTTTCTACATCAAAGGCACACTATTATCAACACAAAGGAAACTTTTCTTCTCATTGATGCCCTCCTCAGGGTTTGCACATACAGGGTTTCCACTAATAGTTCTCCGCATTATGTAATTATAGACCCACAGTTATGAAGTGCTTTCAATGGAGTTATCACTTTGCAAGTCTGAGCCTAGCATTTTTCTTATTTTTGCTGCTTTGTATCACTGTGCTGTTTGGAATATTTATTCAGAGCATTTGTGGTCCAAATATTTCCATTTTCAGAATACAATTTAATGTATAGACAGAGCAGCAGACTGTCTGCTTCCTGGCAGGGATGATAAGAACCAAGATGTTTACAACGTAAAACTGTCTGAGAAGCAAAGCAAGAGACCTCTGCAGGACAGGCGCTCAGACAGGAATATCTACTAGTAAATCTGAACCATCTCACGCTGACAGAACCATCCTACCTGCTATCCAGAAATGTTCCTCTGAAATACCAAAGTAACTCATGAGTACAAGCAAAACTATTTTTAATGTAAAAAGACTACATCTTCCCCTACTGTGGCCAGATATATATATATTCTGGACACCAACATATTCGAAACATTTTGCTGTGACATCAACATACGTGTAGTTTTTTTCCCTCCTAGCTGAAACAGTATGCTTCCAAACAGTCTGTGATGTGCTAGGACGAACATACATAATGTCTCACTCTGCTTCGATTTCTTCAACAACCCTGCAGAGCTTGGAAACTTAACGTCAACCTTCGTATTCTCCCTAGCATTGAGCACTGTTATCTCCAGCTGCATTCTTAGGCAATGCCTCCTGCAATCCTAACTTGCACCCACGATCTGCTAAACCACTGTCCAGTATCAAGTTGCCCTCCTGGGGCAGTTGTACAAGTAATTTGCAAGAGGATCACAATATCCATAATTCTACTACGGGTACTTTGTGAGAGGGTTTGGGAGGAAATAAATAGCCCTGAAACAAACTCTGCTTCATGAATTATTCTGATGCAAATTCATACTCTAAAACATTCCTCTTGTGCTAGAAGAAATGAATATAAACAACTGAGAATATATTTTTATATTTGGATTTACAGGGGCCATTATGAAAAATTGATTAACTGTAACAAACCTCCAAACAAATACTAATTTAGAGAGTTAGGTGAGAACCACAGCAGTGATGAACAGCTAACCAATACATTCACCTAAGACTGAGGCAGAGTCAAAAGACGTTAATTTCCATTATTCCTATTTAATATGGTGGATTTTAACATATTTTGGCCTAGATCTTTAAAATACATAGACACTTAAATCTGTTTGAAATGAATGAGAATTTTCATCAAACTACTTTCGAAGAACTGGACCTCTGGACTTCTCAGGGTATTATCATCACAGTTAATGTATTCACATAGGAAAGAAATTGGCTTAGTCACACAATCCATCAGCTGAGGTTTGCAGCACCCTCCTCACTGAAGAAAATAATCTCATATTAAAATTTTGAACATTTTCAAACTGTTTCAAACACTAATATTGTTCTGTGCAGCCTCATCCCTTCCTACCACGATGGCTAATATGCTGATAAGGGGAACCCTAAGATCAGGGTTCTAAATCCAGGAAATCTTGAATTATACTAAAACTACTAGGCACTGATTTTACCACGTTATCGTGGCATCTGTGTGCCAGTGAGGTCCAGCAGCTCCCTGGGGTGCAGAAGCGGTGGGGGCTGCCCAGGGAGCAGCAGGGCAGAGCCTCACCATCCCAGCCAAGCAGTAGGACAGCTTGGGGGCAGCCCCAGCCCTAGGCATCAGGCACCTCGGTGGGGACAGGGATGGGCTGCGGCCAGGCCAGGATGTCAGCTCACAAGCTGGGCCCAGCTTGGCAAGGCTGGGCTGGGGCAGAGCTGGAGGCTGGCACTCCTGCGGTGTCGGTGTCACTGCGGCAGCGACTGACGGCCTCAGGCTGGGCTGAAATGGGGCTCCTGGGCCCACAGGAGCGATGGGTAGAGCTGTTCACATCCTTCTCCAAAGCAAAAGCAGAGCTGCTATGCAACTCATGCAAAAAGTATCTGTAGGTTTTCAGGAGAACGCAGATGAAGATGACAGCTGTGCGGGGAAAGGGTCCTGTCATAAAGGAAAGGTTGGGCAGGAAGGTGCCAGCATCCATTTGTGCTGCAGTATCCAATCCACAGCAACGTCAGTTTCAGATCTAATAATCCGAAACTAGGCATCAGAGAAAGGATAGATAGGTCAAACAGTATTTATAGTATTTATAATATTTACGGGTACCAGGCAAAACATTTAGATGGCATTGCCCATCACTCCTAGGTACAATGATTCCATGACGGCATGGCTAGACCAAGCCACACCAAGTGACATCATTTACAATTCTACCCATCTAAGGCATGTCAGGATAAGACACCAGGCTATGACCTTTCTCCCACATGTATCATTCTGGTGAGTTTTACAAAATGCCAAATTATAAACCTGATATCATTGTTTTATAATAAGAGATGAGATCTTTCCATTTAAGAGCCCTAAATGGGAGATACTGAGTTCAACACCAGAAGTACTCAACTAGTATCAATTTAGGGCAGCCTGTGTCCATCCCACCAACATACAGTTAGTTGCAAATAGCCCTCCTTAACTTCTAAAAACAACTTGTGTCCAGTCTTTCAAAAAAGTGACTATGAAATTCACTTTGGAGAATCTTTTTTTTTTTTCATGTCTTCCTAATGCAGCTTTAAATTAACCTGTTCAATACAGCAAGCAACACTCCAGCTCTAATAGCCAGAATCAGTCTTGACCCTCATTTTATCTTAGCTGGAGATAATTACTTGATACTAATGTAGAGTGCCAAAGACATTTCTGAATTTCACTGAATTATTATTAGACAGATTTTGGTTCAAAGCACTCAGTATAACACTACATAGCTATATATATCAGTTTATTTTGTAGTATTCTTGCTTGCTTGCAGATGAAGGTCACAAATGTTGACTGTACTTTCAAGTAAATCCACAGACTTCAGGACCAATCCCATAATCTGATACATGCGAGTAATCACATCAATTGGTTTGTACAACTCCTCAAATAGAAAAGCGCATACTTGTTTCCCTGAACCATGTCAACTGCATTTATTACAGGCATAATGCATGGAATATTATATTCCAAATAGGGTATTGTACATGTCATACATCAGCTATGTAGCAAGTAGTCGCTGCTTTTTGTGGGGGTGTGTCACATGAGCTATCAGTAGAGTTTGTCAAGCAGTACCTTGGAATTCACTTATATCTCAGTGGATGACTGGTTAATTTTATGGAGTCTAGACAGAAAGTCTGAAAATTAACATGCATAAATTTGAATCAATCATTCCTGTGCATTTAGCAGTCAGTGCACTACTGGTATCTATGGAAAAATGACCAGAGCTGTCTGGAATATCAATAAGAAACCCCACAATAGGTGGTTATCTGTCAACAAATACTGAAGTATCTAAATAATCACAATTCTACCATGTTTGAAAGGATATACGATCTCTCTAAATGAGGCGATCATGCCCTTAGCAGCTATTAGCATTAAGTAATGGCCAGTCACGGTGGAAAATCTCAATGATTTAGCCTTAGTGTATACAGCGCAGTGTTATGTGTCACATGAGCAAAGACCGGCTAGATTTTCACTAATCAGTTCTGAGAGTGCCAAAGGCTCACTGATTGTTTCATCAACTCAGGTTTATTCCAAGTATAGCTCATCAGATTACGAATCTGACAGATGCTGAAGTACCTTACAGTGTTACACAGCTGATGAGCACGGTGTCACAACAGCAAACTGAAACGAGGCAGAATCTTTCTTTCAAAATATATTCTACTAAATATTAAGCTTCCCCCTTCAGAATATACTTCAAAAATTAACTGTATCATGCCAAAATTCTTTAATATTCAGATGCCACTACTTAACTGCATACTCCAAAATATCCTGCTTTCCCAGTGTGTCTGCAGTGACGCTTCTACACACACTGGAGTAATATGACAAATGCGGCCTTTTGTATTCTTAATGGATCAGAACCAATACAAGAACACAAGACGGTTGATCTGAGAAAGCAACAGGCACACAGACATTAATTGAACGATGTACCTGATAAATGAGGTAATCCCCACAGTGGATGTTTCACATGCATCAGATATGTTGTTTTGATATCAGTGCTCTAAAGAAATATTTCAACCTTCCTCTGCAGCCTAGTAAGTAGTTAATAGTCTTAAACTCATTTAGTACATTTTTAAACACTGTAAAACATTTTGTTCTGTTCTATCTACCACACACATTCAGCCTAACCAGGAGTGACACACACAGGCATATACCCTCATACTTGTATTGAGAACCTCATTTCTACTAACAGACAGACCACTTTGGATCACAGGAGTTTAGAGCCTTCAAAACATTTTGCAGTACTGTAGGAACCCTCCACTGCAACAGCACTTATACGAAGCACAAAAATTTGTAGGTAATTTGGTTACTCATTTTATCCTGTGATGCTTCAACTTTCTCCTTGCCTTTTTTCTGGTGTTTGATATAATCACATTATTTATTTAAATTACTATATAACTGTACCAATATGAGATAAACAGTACCTATAACACTTCTAGCACTCACAAAAACTTCTTGTCACTCAGATGCAAGTATACTGTAACAGTCACCTGACTGTAACTTTATGCTTTACCTTGTAACTTCTTTCATCTTACCTAGTCCTCAAATTCTTTAGGTCTGGGAATTGATCTATTCATTACACGTTTGTAGAGTTCCTGGCACATTTAGGCTTGGTTCCCTACCTGTGCTTTAAAATAAACACACAGTAACAGAAAAGGATTTCTACTGCAATCCCCTAGAGACACTACTTACCAACAATGCCTCAGTGCTCATTTCTTTCTCCTTCTCTGGCCAAAGCAATGCAAATTCGTACATTCCACTCACAGCAAACTACTGCATCTAAGGAAGGGCAGTTCAGCACAGCTTGACCATACAACCAAATGTAATAAGTAGAATTTAACCACCCTTAAAAAAAAAACACTCCATAATTTATACTTTGTAGGATTCGTGGAGTGTATGCTGATTTACACAGCGTAACAACTGATCTCTCTGGTAGAACCAACAGATATTGTCCTTTATTCTGACCCTTTTCAAACAGACTCTGACAATAAATGCCCCCAAATCCATGCATTTTCATATTGTTAAGACACAACATTAAACTGAAAGTGGGGGAGAAGGAGCTCTTTTTATGCCAAGGGCTTCAGTTCTGGATACAAAAGCACTAAGACCACTTTCATGGATTACATCATGTCGATAGTAACTGATCAAAAGCTACCCACGTGCAGATTGAAGTCGCCACATATTCCTAAAGGTACCGGCTCACTTCGTGAGAGGCCGTCACTTCCTGAACCCGCTGACGACATTGACATGCACGGCGGGAAGCTGATGCCATTTTGGAATGAGACTAGGATAAGCAGGAGTCCAGCACTCATTACGAGAGCCTTCATTAGCGTGATAGTTAAGCATGTGCTTAAATGTTTAATTATTCTCACTGAAGTAACAGACCAACTCACGTACTTAAGTACCCCACTGAAATCTAGTTCTAATTATGGTCTATTTGTCCTGTCAGTATCTTTCAAAATGACTAAATAAAGATTCTCCAAAGCGTGAGGACATTTCTGGAGTAAGACTTAGAACAGCGGCTGAGAGGAGGGGGCCTCAATAGCAGAGACATTGAATAGTTTCTCAGCATCATCGGAGTTAGTACTCGCATGCTGCTCTACCCCATACATGAGATATCCCTAAGTATTCAGACAGCCAATGCAGTGATGCTTCTAAAATACAGTAGTATGCATTATTTGACTAAACTCTATGCCTCCCCAAGGGCCGGGGAAGCAATAGAAAGCTAAAGTGAGTTAGGCATTAAATATAGGCATTAAAACCGATTCTGAAGTCCCCTTTCCTAAAATCTTCTATACTGAACAAAAAATTGAATAAAATCTTCATCCTAGTAAATAATTCATGATAAACACAATCTTTGGAATTTGAACACATAATTAAATGCTGCCATCATTAAACATTTATAAAGTTTGAAAAGTATGGTAGAGTTGAAAATACCAAATATGTTTGTTACAGAGAAATGTAACTTGCCCTGATTATTCACTGAACCCCTGACATGCTATAACACACGGCACTGATGTTGGAACTTGGAACTTGCACTACTGCATTCAATGCTTGTTCATCACAGAACATTACAGACTATAAGGGAAGTTTTGGGTTTTCAGGGGTCTGTTTTCTTTTAAGAATCTGAAGTTGTACAGTGCAGGCACTAACTGAAGGGGAAGGAGAACTGCTTGGAGGGAGCTAGATGAGTCCTGGCCTAAAAAATTTACAGATGTAGGTAAATATTTCAGTTATATATTTAATGGTCAAACTTAAAACCTTATAAGAGCACTGTGAAAGCAATGAATGATTTGGCAGGATAAATACAAGTTCTTAATGGTACATCTTTACCTCTCAAACTAATATCCCATCATAACCATTACTGATTCCTTTAGAAGAAAAGCAAATTACTGATGATGGTCACAATTTGAGCAGAGATTCTCTTCACAGAAAACCTTTCAAAACACTTCTGTTTTGAAAATTGTTAATATCTAAAAAAAAATAAATCCTAAGCTTTCTGAAAACTGTTTTTCCCTCAGTATTAGGTTTATTTGGTTTTATGAAAATGCAATTTTTCATTTTTAAATGCAACATAGTTTAAAAAAACCCCACAATTTTCCAGATATCAAAATATGTTAATATAAAATATGAAAATCTGTTCTTGAAATACCTAAAATGAAAAAAAACTTAATGTATTTTTTAAAAGTGCTTTCGTTTTCTGGTAGGTTCTCCCTAAGAAAGAAGACAGATATACTGATATCAAAGTATGTTCTCTTTAAGGCTGATCCCTTTCTATACAGCATAGTATGGCAGAATGGTGAAAGAAACTTACCCTCTCACTATTATAATATGGCTCACTGGTAAACACAGAGAGTATACGAACTATATGCAACACTTTCAGATCCATTCCATTCACTTAAAAACAACTGAAGAAATCCTCTTACCAGGCAAATTATTTGATATTAAATCAGTAATTAAAATAAATTTAATTTCACTTGGGATTCCTTTTTATCTTAGAGCAATATAAGTAAATAGGTCCTATTTGTTTTCATGTTTATGCTTTCTTTGATCTTCAAAACACAGGGAAATACACTGCATATTAAAGTAATTTTGTATACTCAATATCATTAATTCTTCCACAAACCACAGTCACTAAACCACAGCCTCATTTTAGGACAGCATAATGCAATGCTCAGAAGGATTACCTCTCTCCCATATGTTATTTATGAATGCCCATTAAAAAGTGCAAAGGTGCAGGCTATTAATTTATCCAATAAATAGCTAAAATAACATTTGTTATATCCTGTAATATTCCTGACACTCAATATCACTAGGTTTTTAGAAGGCAAGTTTTCTTCTCCATGCAATCACCTACATAGGAAAAAAGAATGTTCACAGCTGTCAAAACATATCTACAACTGTATTCTAACAAACAAGCTATCAAGAAAAGCACCTGATATGTAACAAAGAATATTTACAGCTCCAAATAACTGACCATATAGGATAGCCTTTATTTAGTAACTAATACAAAGATTTGGGTGCCTAGCATCAAATTTAACTTCACTTTTATACAGTGTAGTTTGGGGAGGTAATTAACCATAAATTTGTTCTATGCTTAAATTTAAACCACCTTTTTTTTAGGATTAAGGCTTTCTATGACAAAAGAAGTACACCTGCAGAAACACAATTTAAAGATAGACCTGAGTAATTAAATATGACTGAAAAATTCTGCATAGTTCCAGGCTGGATGCCTGACTGGATTTACTCCAAAGAGGCGCGACTTTTTTGAGCTCTGAGTATCAGGAAATTTGACAGTGGTTGCAGAGGAGCTATGGTCCTCCAAATCCCCATCTGCTTCTGCACAAGTAATCTGTCTGCAGTAGTTTGACTATGGACATCATGTCTAGCATTAGCTGGAGTTATGGGGCTCAACCCTAATTCCTGTCTAAAGACATGGAAGTCTGAGGCGGAATCAAGCCGAGGTATTGATCCTTATTATATGTAATGGGCAAAACAGGCATTGTAAGCCCCGATTAGTACCATAAGCCTCCACGATGTACTTAGTGCAAAGATACAACTGAAGTCTGGAAAAATTGAAAGGCAGAAGTAAAACAAAACATGAAACAGGATTAACTAAGCAAGCGGGAAGTAGAAAGCAAAGAAGAAGAAAGAGCTAAAGGCAAGAAAATGTGAAATTTCATAAAGAGCATTACACTGTAATATGAAAAAAGAAAACTACACTATGGAGTAGGCAGAAGTCAAAAGTCTCAAAGAGAGTACTAGAAAATATAATGGATAACGACATAGGATGATTTTTAAAGAAAATTTCTTCAGTAAGTGGGAACGCAACTCATGGTCCTTCAAACACATCTCACAATTGTAATTGGTATTTAGAGAAGATCAGAAAAAATAACACTCATCAACTTTCTTCTTGACATCAAAACCTGATTAAGAAAGGAAGGTGATCAAAAGCACACCCCACCTACCAGCCAACCAGATAATACAGGACAAGGTGCTTATGGGAGAGAAAGTGCCTGAGGGAGGGGTCGGGTCACACTAACCCCCCACAGGGCAACTCCACAGTGAACTGCAAGCACAACAGTCCCCGGTGTGATGATAAGCACAGAGGTATTCTCAAGGGGCTGACCTGCTGCACTGACTTTCAACCTACAGCTATAGGGAGGAAAATGTCAATCCTGATCGTCTACAATACAAAAACATCAGTGGGTAAATAAGCTATTAGAGGTAATGACGCTACACTTCTTGATTGAAAAGTGCTTGGATTATATTCTGCTCCTCAAATCTGTGCCTAAAAACAGACCCTGTATCACACTTCTGTATGGAGAGTTAAAATATCAAGAACTAAGTTAGCACAAGGGCACACCACCTCTTCACAGACACGCTTGCGTAACAACAATGAAATCTTGCAGAGAACATGTAACAACATTGAAAAGGACTTTTCTTACACCCAAAGTGAAAGACCCAACTTACGGAGGAAAGAATGGGAACTGTGTTAGTTCAAGTCTGTACTCGGCACTGGTGCGGCCACACATTGAGTACTGTGTTCAGTTTTGGGCCCCTCACTCCAAGATGGACACTGAGGTGCTGGAGCGTGTCTAAAGAAGGGCAGCGAAGTTGGTGAAGGGTCTAGAGCACAAGTCTTATGAGGAGCAGCTGAGGGAACTGGGGTTGTTAAGTTTGGAGGAGGCTGAGGGGAGACCTTATTGCTCTCTACAACTACCTGAAAGGAGGCTGTAGCGAGGTGGGAGTCGGTCTCTTCTCCCTAGTAACAAGCAATAGGATGAGAGGAAACGGCCTCAAGCTGTGCCAGGGGAAGTTTAGGTTGGATATTAGGAAAAACTTCTTCACCGAAAGGGTAGTCAGGCATTGGAACAGGCTGCCCAGGGAAGTGGTTGAGTCTCCATCCCTGGAGGTATTTAAAAGACCGGTAGACGTGGTGCTTGAGGACATGATTTAGTGGTGGACTTGGCAGTGTTAGGTTAACGGTTGGACTCAATGATCTTAAGGGTCTTCTCCAACCTTAACGATTCTATGGTTCTAAGTCACATGCAGACAACAGGAATCATTTGATCAATGTTGTAGAAGTTTACGAAAGACTGAATGATACTAGACTGTGTTCAGACCAGCTGAGAACTTAAACTGAAATCTCAGGGGGGAGGGGGAGATCATAGAGTTTTATTCCAAAAGGAAGGAAAACTACAAAACCTCCAACACTTTCTGGTTTCAAAAAGCCAGAAGTTATGCTAATGAATGCACAGGATGGGAGACGGGCAATGCGCTTTGTGTTTAATCAATTCACTTAAAAGCTATGAGTAGATGGTATATGAACAAGTCAAGTTTCTAATTCAAGAACCCCTATACTAGAGCATTAAGACTCATAACACAGGTTCCTTCATATTTCAGGTTTTCTCATATTCCAGGAACCAAAAGAGTTTTCAGTGTGCAAATTACAATACTGTATTATATGATCACATATAATATGTGTATCCGTATATAGTTCTTCAGTGAAAATACATTCTACCATAGATATCAGTCTGTTACAGCTCAGGCTAGAGCAACTCAGTCCTTTAGCTCTTACTACAGCATCCTTTGGTTTTAAAACTGCAGGTCTGTGCTACAAGCTCTGATGTCTGTCACATACATTACTAAATAAAATACTGATACAACTATTAGAACAGCTCAACATCTGAACTCATGCATATATGCTGGCAGGACTGTGGCTTTAAATTCTACATAACTGGAAGTTCTTGGGAAACAAAGCAAAAGGAAATGTATCTCCTAGCTTCCTTGAGACAAGAGATTGCCTGTCCCAAAGTAAAGAATTAATTTTTTTTTTAAATAACAAAAAGAATAGAAAACTATCACAGAATATATTTCAGTTTTTATTACTAACTCTTAAGATGCGCCACAGAAGTCACTAATGAATTTGGTATTGACTCCAGGACATCAGAATCCAACGCAAGACATTTTCATTTAATAAATTCTAACCAAGTACAAGATGAAAGTGCTGTCTACGTTCCTGGAATGCCTAATGTTGTGTTCACCACATTGGGCTACCTGACATTCAGGATGAAAACCAAGATAACCCTAAGGAAGAACTAGTCATTAACATTCCAGAAGGCACCACCACTACCGAAGAATGTGCTGCTGAAGGATACGTTTGAGTAGATAGTTTGGAAAAGCACTGAATTTTAGAGAACCATCTCACAGGAGGTGGAGCAAGGGGCGAGAATATGGCGCCATACGCACTCCTATCAAAAGAGGTGAATAACTAAGGTACCTACAGGCCAACAGTTTTTCAGAGAGTCACAAGATAAAGCTTTGCAAAAAGGCAAGGAGAAAGAGCAGGTTTAAGACTGTAACTCTCCAAGTAATGATATAGTTCTCTATAACCTGATAGACATGTTAAATAAGCATCTGTCCTTCTGGAGAGGACTGTACAGTCAATAACTATTTAAATTCAAGGTGATGGTACTATAACCCTAGGATTACTGATTGTCCTTCCTCTCGTTTCTTAATATGGCTCATCTTCTACCATAAATCCCTTAGATGACATATATATAGTAAGTCTTCACGCTGGCTGCCATGGACCTCTAAAGATTGTTGCTTCACTACCTACAGCACAACTGAGTTCTCCACAGCAAGACTCAAAGTGACTAGATCAAACTTACATTAATATACACGTGCAACCCCATCATCACCACCACCACTCTCCAAATGCATATGCATGCTATATATGTGTGACAGGACAAAATGAGGGACAGCAATGGGAGGAAAGACAAGACACAACATCTCATGATACACCTATCAGAAACGCCGCTACAGCAAATCATTCCATTCTGAGTGCTAATTTATCTATCTGGTAAGTTTTAAGGGTAACACACAAAATTATGCTTTTGGTAATAAACCCTTAGCAGCTCTAAATGACCAAAACGTTACAATAAATGAGCATGGTGAATAGTCACATATCCATTTCTCAGTGATTTCAATGGGATTCAGAGTACCATATCTGATAAATTATACTGCGCAGCTGATAAAACATATACAGCATTACATGAATAATAATAGGTATTCCTCTTTTTTAAATTCATTATTCTATAAATAGTACTTTGTATTTTATATTGATTTTAGGGCACATATAATACATTATGTCCCATTAGAATCAATGAGGAGTGAAAATACAATTACTGAAAATAATTTGGATTAAGATAAATATGATTGACCTTTTAGCCTTTTTCCATGTTTTCAACAAAACAGGCTGAGAAACAAATTTAAGATGACATTTACATGTAAGAGTAGCACAAAGGAGTAAGATACTTGTGCCATCCAGAACCATGGGAGGGACCCACAAACCAGAGGGTAAAATTGCTCAGGTGAACAACAAATACATGAAGAGTTGATCCAACATTTATTTTCTTAGCACTTGCTTCTTGTCCGTCCCCTATCAAGCTTAGTTTTCTATCTAAATCCAACATTGAAATCATCAGCACTTTCCTTTCAAAAACTGGAATTTAGATTCTATAGCATATGCTTAATCTTCTGGAAAACAGCATTAACATAAGCACAGGCAATTATATCAGAATATCAAATAAATGGATTTAACAGACTTCTGCAAAAACCATATAGATGAACTCATCAGTCAAATTTAAATGCTTGAATAAAACACTAATGCTACTTACTAGACATGTCTATGAAAACCTGTAGATTCTGTAGTTGCCAAGAGTAACAACACACACCTGAGAATAATCATAAACACTGTAGCTAAAAACAAAAACAGAGCTGCTGACTCCTCTCACAGAGGGTGGGAAGATAAACAGCATAAAGAATATTGACAGAAAGGCAAATCACAAACAGTAAAAAACCACAACATGGTATTTAGTTGCTGTATCACAAACAAACTAATGCAAAATACTAAGTTTTCTCATGCAGGACACAGGCAAATTAACTTCAAAATCGAAGACTCTTCCATTGTCTCCCAGAACATTAACACTGAATGTGTAAGTGTATTGTTACCTCAAAAGAAACATTTTCCTTCCAATTTCTACAAACTTAATCATGTCTCTTCTATTTCTTGCTTTTTTAAAGCACCCAAGTGCTATGGGGTGGTTCTTTCAAACTAATGAGATTAGAGACTTACATTATCACTATCTACTAGTAAAAGGGAAAATGTGTCTCACTGGACTTTACAGCAGAGGCTTTCAGTATTATATATCTTAATGGTATATTTCATTTGAATGCACAGCAACAGACTGCACTAAGATGCAATGAGATGAGGAAATAACACACAGGAAAAAGAACTTTCTAAAAAAATGTCACACTGAGATGATATATAAAGTACAATTGGCATTTTTGAGACTACTATTCTTCCAGTACAGGATTTAACCTTTACTGAAAGAAGACCAAGGAGCTGGTTTCTCTGACTTCAGAACAAATGTTTCACTATGTTCCTCTTTCGCACTGGTGTCTCAAAATAATTTGAGGCAAACACAGCTGCTACCATATAACTAAAAGCTGATTTATATTGTCATCATTGGGCTTCCAAGCACAGACCTTTTCTTTTTTTACACCAAATCCACCATGTATCACAAATTCACTACAGGTGAATGGCATATCCCTTCTGTATCCCATCTCGTATCCCAACACTACATATCCCATCCACATCCTCAATTTTACTGCAAATAAGAAGACGAAGCATTCTGAAACGCAAATCTAAACTGGCACAACTGAGCCATTTCAAAAGCTGGAATAATCTTTCCAAAAGCTTAATCAGTGAGAAAATACTGAATCTGTGTCCCCTCTCTCATATCTTCAAAACCCGTGATTTCACATATACCACTGGATTGAATGGCAAAGGCAGCAAAGAATGCCTGCTACTTTTGCAGTTAGATATGCTACACAGGGTAAAATAAAAATCAACACCATTGAATAGTTCCACAAAAAAAAAAAAAGAACATGACAGTCACATGCAAAATACAGACACTTGGTTGTGATGCTCTCTGTATAGTTTTCCAAGGATGAGGATGTTTCACCTGGATTCAGCACCTGAAACTTGAGTTATGCAACTTTGTAGGATAAATGCTTAACACGAAAGTGAAAACATCTAATTTCACTCTCTACGCCATTTCATGGCTGCAAGTCAGCCCCGTTAAACAAATAAGAATTTGCTGCCTTTCATCACATAACCACAGCAGACATGCAGCAGGTCCAGCAAATGTGGGCACAGATGTGAAGCGAATAAGCCTCATTCTAGCTAGCCAGGCTGTACCTCTCGATCAGCTGTCAGGATCCTCCTGGTCAGTCACTGGCCAAGAAACAGAGAATCCCCAAGCAAACAACGCAGGCTGCCTTTCAGTCTAAGAACCAACCCTGTGGATCACTTTGAACCCACAGGTTGTCTGGTTTATAGTGAAATTATCACTTTGAATTTCATCTTTCATCTTTAAAATGAGAGTTATAACACTGATCCATTCTTTATCCTAAAAGGGCTCAAAGCACTTTAGGAAGAGCTACGCAAGTGCTAGGTATATCATGTTAAAAGAACAATCAATAGAATGGGACTGTCTCCTTGCCCTGTGTTTGAAAGCACCGGGCACCTCAGAGCCTGCTCTGCAAGAATGCTTAAAGGAATAATGTTAACATAAATAAACACCTTACTCTGTAACTGTGTCCTGTTTGTATTGCCCTCGGAGCCAATTAGTCCACTGCCAGGAACAACAGCAAGGTCTGTTCATAGCAGTCTACTTCTTATATGGCCTTGAATAAATTCCTCACATACTGTCATACTATTTTCATTTCTGTATTAAGAAAGCAAATGAACTGCCAAACATCACTCGCTAAAGCCAAATTATAATCTGCCTTCTTTAAATGCTGCTTTCAATACAAAGCATTAGGTAAGCACCATTTCATGGGAGGTGCATCCTGTAGAAAACATCACTCCTAGAAGAATACATCCCAAGTGAGTGTTTAGAGAAATGTTTGAACAATTTGCTTAACACAAGAAAACACACTCCTTGGGGTTCTTGATTTTGTGGCCAGATGAGGGTTCTAGATAGCATTTGTTCTATATCTTCACTGTTTCTCAACAGCCTCCGTAGGAATGAGAGTTGAGTGTTTAAAAGTGAGAGCTAGAGCAAAGGTTGGGAGACACGGAGCTTTCACCACCACTGTTTCAGCCCTCACCTAAAATATACTGCCAATGCCTTCTACAAAGTTATTTAACCATATGCCTTATGGGAAAGTCTGCGACATCTCAGGATGGGGAGCCTTAATCTTCTTGGAAGGGGGCGCCCTCTCTGAACACCTGGGGCGCATCCAGACACAGACAGATTCATCTTGAAATGTTGGGGGTTTAATATCCAAAGATTTCACACTAAGGCTAGTTAGCCTGGTTCTATTTTACACTAAGCCCATTTCATACTTTTAAAATATTATATAGGAGTGTTCAAGCGGGCAGACATTGTGAAGTGTCCAAGAACAGCTTCACACCAACCTTTCCCTTAGCCATTAGTACAGGCTGCAGCAAACGGTACAGAACTGAACTATTCTGTTTACCATAACAAAGGATAATACCAAAAGGAGAGAATAAATTTAGAGACAGCTTGGAGCTGCTCCAATTCTCACCAGGGGCCAAGAGTGATACAGTCCAGTTGCAGAAATATTTTGCTGTTTGAATTTCTCTTTCAGTCTCAACTACAGTACTAAACCAGAAGTCAGTTGCAGTGTAGCAAGATTTACAAACAGGATTTATATTTAAAATAGTAAATCTCTCAAAAAAGCATACTGAAGTATAATAAGGCATTGCATTTTTTGCATTCATGAAGGGTTTCTGTACCTGTACCTCCAGTTTCAAGTTGAGTGACACATCCTTCAATTTCATCAGACAAATGGGGGTTTTGTTTGTTTGTTTTCCTAGCCTTTTTAGTACATACAAGTGCTCTTCTCCATTTCCTCAGATTTAGAATAACATATTTAAAAGGCATTCAGGACTCACATTAACATCTAACCAGCAGCAAAAACTGTCACTTCTATTTTATCCCTCTTAGCTCCCTGAATACAAAGTTCTATTAACTGAAAGACAGCACCAGTTCACAAAGATAATCAAGAAGAAAGGTCAGCGGTTTATGAAAGGAAGTTCTGGCCTTTCAGGGCACCGCTGGGACTTGAGCTCAGTGCTAGTTTCAAGAATGAAAAGACAGAGATTCAGTGTCCCTCAACAGTATAATCCTGGCACCGCTCATAAAACCATACAGATTTCCTCAGATGTGAGGATGACCACTGAAACATCAACCCTCAAATGGGAATTCCTTACAAATGGTCATTGCACAGACACTATCAGAATAACATGTGACAACAAGCATTGCCAAAGTCTGTGCTTTATTAAAACCTAGACCTGTTGATAGAAAAACACCTATCGCTGTCACCCTTTAACACAGAGAACCCTAAAAAAATGTTTAAAAATAAGATTATTATTTCCCCGATCCCAATTCTGAATTAACACTATAGCTCCAATTTCTTCTGTGGTATTCTAAGTTCTCATGTTCCTTTAACAATGAGACACACATACAAAACTTTTCAGAAACATTCAGTGTAGGAAGTACTTGGGACTTAACAATTATTAGCCCTGGACTGCAGCCTCCCACTTTTTTCCCTAATCCATATGAATCTGACAGAGAGGGCCCGACCCTGCATGCCACTTGCCCTTCTGCCTTCAAATTTTATTGATCTATAGATTTCGACACTTCAAAGCAGAACCAGGAAATAAATAGTCTATGTGCCCACAGAAGAGAGGTGCTCTATTAGGTGATCAGCAGCTGATGCTTAACGTCTCACAGGCCTGCACCCGCAGCACTGCCAGCCTCTGCTAATAACAATTGATCGGGCTGCAGACCTGGGTACTAATCCTGCTTTCACTGATTTCCAGGGGAGAATGCCACAGAGCTTTAGCAGAAGCAAAATCGGGCTCTTTGAATAACGCTATTTCATTTGTAGCATTTTCTGACCTCGTGTGCCTCTTTCTAGCTCTGCAAAGCAGCATGTGGGAATGGCCTAAGTCACCCAATGCTACACTTTCGTTCTCCCAAGAAATGCAAAGAGAGAGAAAGTTACAAAAATATCTGCCAATATAAGACCGTTAGGAGATGCACAACAAGAAGTGATGGATTATAATAAAGAAGAAAAAAAGTTGTTTGAGGCTGCCTTCCCTGACAGAATCTCAACATCACTTGATGGATTATTTGTCAGGGTTCACCATTTGTGAGTCATGTATCTAGCTTAAGCTACGACATTGTGGCAGGAATATGTGCATTTCAGTGTCTAATCAGAATGGTCTGGTTTGTACACCTTCACTCTGAAAGCTGTGCAGTGCAGCTTTTATTGCAGTTTTATTATCCATGATAACAGGATTCACTACTTGCAGTTCTCTTCTCCAACTTTCCTAATTTAAGTGAGAAGAACAGAATTGCTATCTTTATTTTTACCCTTTGAAAGGGAAGAGAAAAATATTTATACCTAATTCATAGAAAGCAAAGAAAACTGAGGTCATTGAGACTTCAGCTGCTTAATGTTAAGCCTGAAAGACGCCCTTCATTTTTTTCAAAGACGATACTCCATAAATCCTATATTTCTGTACCGAGTTGCTTGTATCTCACTACTGCTATACAGAAAATAATTGAAACCTTTTGTATCTGCGTACTTGCTTTTTAGACTTTGCAAATTTTAGGCAAAGAAAACTGAGAGCTATCTAAACTCTAAGCATACAGTGGATGCCCTTACAGTTTACAGAATTTCAGGAGAGCTACTATTTTCATCTATTAGATCAAACAGTCACACCACAAGTGATTTTGCCACAACTCACTGTCCAAGGAAACTCTGGATCAGCATTCGTAGAGAGGTTAACGACTAAGCTGGCAGCCTAAAGACTACTTCTACCTTTGCTCTTGCGTATGATCTTTCTGGGTATATGGCAAGATTTTTCCTGCTCTTCCCAAACTGTTCTTGTTTCACAGGGTTGTGAGAGACTTCATACTCCAAAACTATCAGTCAGGTACTTTATACAAGCACAACATTTATATTCAAATATGTTTTAAATCATCCTATTTGCTGATCATCATCTGCAGTCAAGCAAGGATTTTATTTTTCTTTACACTAAAATATGATGGGATTACTTGCATACGCAAAGAGAAATCTGAGATGTGTTATCGTGATTGTTCTCCCCATTGCTGAAATTCACATATTTGATTTTTAAACATATTTTTAATATAATGTCATATAATAGATACCAAATGCACAATATAATACAATACAATGTAAAATACATACCAAATATTTTTAAGGCATAATAAATTAATGAACTTTGTATAAGTAGTTGGTGCCAGTATGATGAATGCACTGTTTCCCTAAGGACCTGAGGGTGCCTATTCAGTGCTGTTCAGTGCCTGTATTTGCACGCCCCATTAAAGTTTATTAGAGCCCAAAATACTGTGCAGCCCTGCTGCACACATCAAATACCATGCTTAAAGAGTTAACCTGCCATAAGTCACCAGAGTTGTTGCAAAATGCATGTGGTTCAACACGCTCTGAAAATCAGGTCATTTATTTAACTGCCTGTGTACTAATTTAGAGTGAGATCTCGGTGTCTCAGACATAGTCAATGACACTTTGACAGAACCCGAAAGCCAAAACCAGAAGTGTGATCTTCAAAAGCCCTGTTCAGCCACCATCTAAATCTGCGCTCAAGGACTGCTCTTTCTGTGTGTCTGACTATGACCTGACGGGGGGTAAATCTGGCAGCCTTGCAGGACATCTAACATTGCCACATACGATGAAGTTGGGGGAGTTACACAGTTCAGTAAAACAGATCAGAAAGCTCTTTGGGAAGTTACAAGGTAATGCTGTAATCTCCAATTTAGGTGCTTCTCAAAAGATGTGCTTTAACAGCTTCTGGAGCAGGAACTCAAATGCTTTACACACCATTTCCATGTAAGATCCCCAAATCAAGACCATAAAAGATAACAAAGAGAACACAATTTATCTGGGCTAAAGCATCCTCCACCATGATCCTGTCCAAGCAGAAGGGCTGGACTGAAAGTGCACTTAAGTATTTTGCTGTTGGGCAGCTCTACACAGCAGAATAGGTATCTCAAATCCATTTCAGGTGCATAACTCTCCCAGTCCACTGTATATAACTTCACTGTTATATAGAACAAGGTCTGAAATTTCACTTCCAAGCCATGCATGAAAGTCGGGTATCTCAGGTGATTGCTTGTGCACCTATCCCGAGGTTGAGTCCCCTCGGTTTTCAACACTTCAGCACTTTTCAAACTCCTACCTGAAATTCCTCGCTGGGCACTCAAGGTCAAAACTATGGTTTGAACTTTTTTGTTTCACTATCCCCCTGTGTCATAAGGAATTAATACTCCTGTACTTTAAGGCAGGAGTCTCCATTTAATGCTTCTACAGCACTTCGAGATCCTCAGAAGCAAGGTGATTTGTAGGTAGAAAGTATTATCATTTAATGAGTTGAGGGAAAGAACCTCGTTTCAGAAAATGGGAAGGTTATATGTGTGTAAAATATAAAAACAGCCACTTGAAACTATATTTGAAGGAAAACGCGAAAGAAAATTGTTCCTTGTTGAGGGTTTCTTTTCCTATTATTTCAAAAAATCTAGCCTGATTAGAAAAGTACAATTTAGGCATCTACCATACTCAAAAGCTTCTTTGTAGTATATTTTGCCTACTGCTTCAACATACAACCTGTGTCACTTCATTGGATGATTATGTTACCACTTTGAATTAATATTTGCACAAATTGCACTAGTTGGTTATTATCAGATAATTATTAAAAAATTCCTCTTCACAAGTTTTAGCTAGGACAACATTAATTAAACTGTACAGACATCCACAATGAAATGTAAACCTTTGCTACCTATAGCACAATACTGTGGCTCCTTACTACCAGTTTTATATCCTGTTGGGGCTCAAATATTAGCTTTAATCTCTCACAATGAATTTAACTTTGCCTCCCAGCTTCACCATTCTTTTCATACAGCTTTGTTTCAAGTCTTGCCTTGTCTAAATATGCTGCAACTACAGCACATTTCTTCTTTTGTGACTTAATGTTGTAACTTGAAAGGAAAATGTAAGAGTAATTACTGATGTAATGAAACATGAACATACTGTAGACAACTCTATGGAATTTTAATTAGGAAATGTAGGTTCACAAAATTTCCCCTGTCCTGCTTTCAATGAGCTGCCACCCACTGCACATCTTATTTTCATGAATTTAATATTTTGAACACTTTCTGTCAACTTTGTCTTCGTATTTCACAAGCATAAACATAAAGCAAATTATGATGCTGCTAAATAAGAGCTTGAAATGCAATCTTCTTATAGAAATATATATGTCCAACACAGCTTCTCTTTTTATTGATTGCTCTGTGCAAAAATATGAAGGCATAAATACTAGGAGAGTTCATTCATTTTAATTTCTTTGCACTTAGACATGGCCTCGGTCTAAAGAAGGATCTACCCAGACTCTGACAGTTAAAGATTAACAGTCCTGCCATACCAACAGGCTTGACAAAGGAGCTTAACTTAATCCTTAAGGCAGTATAAGATGTCTTATGTGTATTACTGTGTAGGAGCACAACTTTAATAAACACAGTGTAATGTAATTTTCGGTAGTTTTACTGATGTAAACTACGGGATATGAAACAAAAAAAAAAAATTGACAGATCTATTTGTTTTCCAAGGGAAACAAAAAGGAACTATAAAACTTACTTTTTTTTAAAGATTACTTTTGTTTTGAATTTCAAAGTCTCGGTGCTTTGCACAGACTGGTACACAAAAAAGCAATTCCAATAAAAAAAAAAAAAAAAAGACAAGCAGGTGCAACCTCATCATCCACAATCAAGAAGCAATGGAACTACAATTTCAGCTAAACTGGCTTACACATTGCTCTGTTATAGCTGTTTTTACCTCTGATCTCAGTCACAAGGCTTTCATGTACTTCCTGTGAGCACTGCACTCAATTTTTAAAGTCTTGAGAACTTAAATAACTGTTGGTCTTTGGACTTAGCATGACATGGCTGAGATCACCGCTTGCAGATTCAAGTGGAATTAATCTTCTTTTTTTATTTCCTATAGACTGTGAAAATTAACCATCATACCTGAAGGTTCAAACGTTAGGACTCTAATTGTCATGTTAAAATGATTTTTTTCACATTATGCACTACAAATAGGATATGTCATCTTCATAACACACTGAAAAATATCCCTAGGAAGTGGCATAATTATAAAAAATCATTTCTGAGAAACTTTAATAAAGCTGATGCGTCTTATCATCAATCAATTTATTCTATATGTGTCTGAGAGCACTGACATAAGCATAATGGCTCTGCCTGTTTTTAGCATAAACTCTATTTCTAAAGTGCTCCTAATGGAGCAGTTTCACTGTATTCCATATCAATATGAAACCTCGAAGACAGGTTTTCAGGTCCTGTGCATTGTCTCAAATCTAGATTTGACCTGAAGATGCATGCTCTTACAGGTTATATGTATGTGTATGTATAGGATGTGTTGCTATTCCATCTCGACAGTAGTGAGAGCTGTGACGGAAAGACTGAGAGCCAGCTGCACCTTCTACCCAAGCCCAGGATGCTGCACATTCAGTGTCTTTCATGACAGCAGAAACATGATCCCCACACTTAGGAGCAGGTAACAAGCTGTTCGAAGTTTCAAATCAGCACAGCTGGGAGTGAAAGGTGATTCTAAAGCCTCATTTCACTTTCCAGGCCAAAATGTCCACAGGCATAATTAAAGATACCCCGAAAGCTGTTCTGTATTGCACAAATTGCTGCAGATCAAAAGGGATCACTGTGCTGGAAGAAATCAGACACATTAATACCAGAGATACCCTCCTGGCCCTGATATCCTTCCTCCACATCTACCAGCTGCACAAAGTACCTCATTTATGCCCTTAAACCCTCAGGGATACGCCAACACTACTCCTGAGAAAGAATATTCAGCATATCTATAACTAGGTTCATTGCTTCTTTGCGCTGCTACCAAGACATAAAGCAGATACAGTGGAAGTGAAGAATTTAGCTCTAGTTTTGATTCTACTTGTAAAAAAACAGAGCTCTTGGCTATTCATAAAAATTAAAATATAAATCAATTTTAAATCTATTAATATGATAATTACATATGGAAAGAGTAACATTAAGGCTCAGCAGTCTTACGTTAGATAGTGAAGATATTACTAAATATCCTATCAGCAAAAATTCTTCATTGACTGAAATTAAGATACAGTTGTCAACATTTCCAAACAAGTATACATGGTAAGAATAAGAGAAAACACAAATGAAAACATAAACATTACAAATAAAATAAGCCATGTATATAGAAATAGCCATGGTACAAGCAAAAAAACCCTTAGCTTCATTCTCATACATGATTTTCTAAAGCAAAGCAATTAAAATCTTTTCTTTGATAAGTATGTGCCCAGTGAAAACAGCAGATTTTGTCATAAATGGTGACTTAGAAGACTAAATCATGCTCTGTGAACTTAATTTAAGGTCTCATTTCAAACTTTGAAAACCTGATCCACAACATCATCTGCCATATAAGCTGCTGTACAAAAGAGAAATGCTGAAAAATAGTCCTTTTTGTTAAGTGTACTAAACGTGTGGCAACCTAACGACCAAAATTCAAGCAACAAGAGTGCTGCGTGGTATGTAAGCAAGACTTCCGACTGAATACTGAGAAGTGTGCAATTGTACAATAAATCTGTTGGTTGTAGTTATATTCTTCAACCGTATTAGGTAGGAAATTCTTGGTGGTGTGGCAGAGGACTGAAAACACTCCTCTGGAGCAGAGTTAGGAAACCATTAGGGTATGGACTAGCAGGTTTTTGCAGGGAGATGCAAGCAAATACTGACCATGCTCCGTACAACGAACCACAAGCAAGCTCTGCCTGTGCGTTGAGATTGTATGGCACAGAGAAGCTCTATGGTGTAAGCTACAAAACCACACTAAATATGCTGCTAAGCCCAAGATAATAAACCCTGCCTCTCAGTCAAGCTTATTAGTTCTGGCTTAGCAACATGCTAACTGCAGCTACTCAGCTGCCAGAGGAGAGCCAGTGCATCTCCAACCAGCTGACAGGGAGGGCAGAGCATGCTCTCGTCTGCTGGCAAAATCCCATATAGACATATGCTTAGACATCATGTCAGCTGGCACTCGACAAGAGGGGGAAAGTCTTACTGAAGTGCTGGTTATTATGTATAGTCCATTCATGTCCGAGGTAGTTCTCATGGATAATGTGAGCAGTATTATAACAAACTGTCTCAGTCTTCATAATGCTCATGAATCACTATTAAAAACAGAAAGAAATATGGAGCAGTGTTACAAAGAGAATACATATGTAGATGAACAAATGGAAATAAATAGCGGTGATTTTGCCATAGGTTTTTAATTTGTAAAAAGTATTTTGGATAGTCATCAATAATACCAGTGATAATGACCATTTTATGGACTGTAAGTGTTAAGAAATAAATTATCTAAATAGAACACAGAGTTTTGTTAGGTTTTGTTTCGTTTTGTTTCTAAAAAAGAGGAGTTCACCTACAATTGTGCAGGCACAGGCGGATAAGGTGAAGAAGGACAGGCAGTATTAACTCTGCATCACTCTGGCAGCTGCAGTCAGACCACTGGCTGTATTTTGAGGTTTTATGTTCCTATTTTAGAGTCAACCAATATGCTGGGATGTGTAAAACTAACCCTTTTACAGCAGCATTAGGAATAAAATGGACAGCAACAAAATTTAGGAGCACATTTGTCATTATTCTAATCTCCAAGGATGAAACTTAGCCAAGTGTCTGAAGGACAGACCCAAAGATGCCATACTGAAAGCTAGAGCAGGGCAGGGAAGGGACAGCACAGGTTGTACAACAGCACGTGCTCCCTGTGAGCCTCTGCGCTCTGCGTAAAGACTGAGGATGAGGTTGGGGGAGGACTGCTTCCGTACATTGGGCCAAAAAGTTTCCTCATAAGGACTACGGACAAGTCTTGGAAATCATCATGTTTTCTAAACATATCTTTGCTGTGGCCAAATGTTCAATCTCTGCAAATACAAGGTGTATATAGTTTGGATGGCTAAAGTTAAAGAACAGGTCGTATTTCAAATGCAGTTTCAGTCCCTGGCACTGCACTTGATAATTGTCCAGAAATGTTTTGGGCATGTCCGTACCACCATTCCCTAGGCACCCTGTGTAGCTTCAGCCTATTCTGACCCTGAATGCCACAGAAATCACAGTGCAGAGCCATCCCAGCTCCAGAAGAAACATACCTGCCAAAGGTCAGGATTTACTTGTTCAGATACAATGTGACTATTCTGCTCTCAAATTCAAGCTAACAAGCCTGTCTCGAAGTTCGCTACCTAGACTTACTGACCCAGCCTCTGCTAGCTTTCGGATCTCTGCATCGTACTTTGTTAGTCCGGAACCACGTGCTACCTTCCTGTCAGTTGCCTCGATTATGGGCCTCCTCAGATGCTTATGTTTCGTACAAGTCACAAGGGTGAATTTCATCGAAACAGAATAAAAATGTCTATCCACAGAGAATGCAATGCAGGTGAGAAAGTTTAGAAGGTAATGAGCCTGAATGTAACTCGCATCACTACCTACAAAACACAGCCTGGTGCCTCAAACTGGGAGAAAAGGTTTTAACCTCATGCAGGCAAACTGGTAAGTAGCATGTGCTTGGTGATGAACACAGTCTCTAGAAGCCTATTTCTCAGCGAGCCATTTCTTAAGTATAAAAATATTCCTTTAACTTTCCTGTGCACAAAGCTTGATATAGATGTACATTTGTGCAAACTTGCACTGTTGAATTTTTCTTTTCCTTAGAGATAACTCTTAGACTGATGCTCTGCTGAGTGTTATTACATCTGCTTTTATGACCTGCTATAGCTGAGGGCAAGATATATTCTAATTTAATACTGTCCAACAGTACAAAATTTACAGAATATTTTGTTTCTGCAATATTAACATCATGCCAATACCTGAGGATGCTAATAATGTACTAAAATCAAAATATAATACTTGCTAAACAAGAATGCATATTCCAAATGTGTTGACTGTTTACAGAGAAACAATCTCCTCCTCTTTTCCAGGTTATTTCTTACTAAGCCATCCATTCTGTAATAGAAATTTTTCTACAGCTGCAATGAATTCTTAACATGTTGTATTCGACGACGACGTACACATTTATATATTCGTGTTGTATGTTACTTACAACAGTCCAGATTATTAAATCTGAATTAAGAAAACCTGGTCTTTGCTGCCTGCATACCATATAAACCTATACTGTTCCCTTTTCTTTGACAATGTGAACATTTTGCACTAGTTCACTGTCACTGTGAAAAAATATTCTAGTAATCTATTAAATATATCCGTTTGCCCCCTCCATATTTTAAAATAACCCAATCTTATTCTGAAGGTTTTTTTTTTTTTTTACAAGGCTCCAGTAAGAATGTAGTATTTATTATTGCACTTAATATACACATTGTGCTTCTCTTACATTGTATGTCTCTGAATACAGTCCAGGCACTAACAGTATTACCAGATTTGCCTAACCTCAGTTCAAATGTGCTATATTCTCTGCAGGAATGTGTACGTGTTTCTCAGTGCCCAACTCTGTCTTTCATATAACAGCAACAAGGGGCACCTCAGAGCTCCACTTCTCCATTTGTATTTTGCACTTGTGTTGCAAACAGAGTCTCTGAAGGCACAAGGTTTCAGCTTTGGCTTGTTCCCTCCCTTCCTATGCGACTCTTGTTCTTAACTGTATTTGGATATTTTCAGAATGACAATGGAGAACAATAGCAGTTTCTGAACTGAAAATATTTGCTTTTCCAGCTAATAGCAAACTTCAGTAATTAATCTGGCCTTAACACTTTAAGCTTTAACTATTAGAGCAAGAGACTGATGACTAATGGAGATTGCTTAGGGATGAGGTGAAACCGAGTGAGGTGAAACATCATGATGCTTCATCTCACCTTCAAAGTAGCTTTTGTGCTGTCACATCTGCTTGTATCAGCACCAAACGACTGCTGATTTGATCATAATTGCTCTAATTAGAAGTTCAATTAATACACCGAGTTCTTCGTTATCAATGCCACCTCAGCATCAAGGATGTGCATACTGAGTGTTACTGAGCAATACAGGTTAAACTAATACGGAAGGTCACTGGGAAAAGGAAACTACCTGCAGTCTATTGTTCTGAAGGTATCACATAGTTAGGATGACATTCAATAACCACTTATGCCCCAGGACAAGCAGAAAGGGAGAACTTAAGGAACTCTATTGAGAGATATCTATCAGCTGTGAACAAAAATGACATTTCCTGTCATTGAAAATCTCATTTAGTTCAGACTTGCTTCCACTAAGGATTAAAACCCTTCAAAAGAACACTTTGTCTTCACAGGAAGATGAAAAGAGCCTAAAATGCTCACAGTGAAAGACTGTGTGCAAAAGTGCATAATATGGTAACTTTAAATGGTTATCAAATATAATATACTTCAGCACATACTAGAAATATAAATGTGGTCATTGAAACTAATGATGAAAATGAAAAAAAAAAAAATTAAGGGGTTTTGCATGAGAGACAGGCAAATCTCACTAGCAGACAAAGTGTCAGCAATTCCCTGCCTGGAAGTATGTTGCATATCCATCCAATGAAGAATTTTGTGTGTTCACAAAAGAAGACAGGGAAACAGACAAGGGAAACAGACAGCACCCACTTATTAAAATATAATGCATAGGATATTCATAAAACAGGAAAGAGCATATTTATTTATTCTTCGCTTTTCACAATTCAGGATAAAGGCTATAATCCAGAATCAATCAAAAAACAGAAGCATAAAATAAACAAAAACACCTTCATGCTTCGGCAATTTTACGAAGAAAAAAAACAAAGAACTTTGTCTTAGTTGTAAAAACAAGATAAGATATTATGACCAATTTCATGGTATCAGATATTGCTGTGAGATGTGACTTTTTTAAAATGTGAGAAAATGAAAACACAATTCTGCATTAACTGTCTTGACCTGAACATCTACCTACTATTTATGTTTGTACTGAAATCAATCATCAAGATTCTGTGATACAGTCTCTGAAGGAATCTTTTGCTTCCGTTTCTATGAAAGAATAAAGCTACATCACAAAATGTCACAAATTACATGGGGCAAGATCTTCACCTGGTATAACTCCAGTACTTTCTCTGTTTTCAGTACAACTACGATGATTTACTCTCCTTTATCTTCTCAATAACCAGGAAATGATCAGAACACAGCTGGTTTGTGGTTGGGTAGGTTTTTATGCATCACGTTACATGAATGAATGTAATAACAGCACATATTAGATGCCTACCGAACATCTTTCAGTTTTCAGGGACATCTGAATATATAACGGTTCCTGTATTCTTTTTAGACAATTCTTTTAAGCAACAGGTCCTGACCTCTGCCTGGAGTCACTACCTACCTCTACTAGTTAGATTTCATCTTTAATGGCACTTATTTTAGAAAGAATTAGGCAACAGTGACAACTGTAAAATATTACTTGTTTTTATTATCCTGATAGCTAACATTTGTGTTCTCTCTCTCAAGCAGGCACTGGAGTCAGAATTCTGTAAAAAATTTGTCCAGCTACAGAATATGGACTTCTTAATAAAATAAATGCATAAACTGCACAGCTAACTGATACCTATATGTAAACATTTGAAAATATTTCAAGATATTCTAAGTAGGAACAGTGCCAAGCTAGGACTACTCGTTCTTTGCAGAGGTGCCAAGCAACCAGGAAAACAGGAAAATGTGCCATCATTTCCTATCATTGTTGTGCGCTATGTATTGCACACTAGGTATTATTATCTAACGCACACAGAAGCTGCTAAAAATTTTAGACGAGGGTCATCAAAATGAATGAATCCAGTATTATGATCTGTTAGGCTGAGAAAGCACACTACTGCAGTAGCTGAAAAGCAAGAAAATATAAAGCATAAGATAGTCATTATTCAAATGTTGGGTAAATCTGGTAAAACAATTCTCTGCTCTGTGCGTGTGGATATTCAGTTACATTCGCCAGCTGTCAAGGCCCTAATTTTTTTTTTCTTTGTCAACTGTATGAGGGTTATAACGAACCTACAGCTTATCAGTGTAAAAGGTAACTACAGTACCTCAAAATAAAAAAAAAGCCAAGAAACCAACAAAACACTGAACAAGGGGCTTTTTGGACTCATATCTTGCCTAGATCTCCAGCAGATGGAAGTGTCCCCCAACAAGGTTATTCTAGAATAAAGTCTCCCCCTTGTGGATCTCTCACATAATAAAAGCTCCATCAAACACTTAATTGTGTAATAAAGTCTGTGCAGGTAAGAATTTCAGAGGCAAATAAGAACATGTACTGAAATCATGGTACATGGTTTACTTCAACTCAGTGGGCTCGATCCCACCTCAGGCAAGACAAGGTGTGTTGTTCTAAGATACTTTATGATTCTGTGAAAAATTCATTTCAAAGACACCAAAACCCTCAAAAAAATTTAATTCCTTCCCATCTCCACATAAGTTAGTTATGAAGGTTGGTTAAGTGACCCCCCACAAACTATTCAGCCCAAAACCATCAATGGTGTAACTATTTAGGTAAAAATTCAAATTCCAAACTCTTTCTATCTAATACTCATTAAACAGAATATAAAACATGGCAAGATTCCCCCCTACTTTAAGTGCACAAAGTTTATTATCCTCGAAAAAATAGTTTCATCCCAGAACAACTTGTGTCTCAGAGATTAAAGAGCTATAGGACTGTTTGCAGAATGACTCCTCCTCAAACACTTCATTAACTACACTATTCTCTGATCTGCATTAATTTAAAGGGATCACAAAGAATTCTTTGCATATGATAATTTACATTATCATATTAAGAAATCATTGTGATCATTTAAATGATCATGTTGATCTCAATGCTCTCTTAAGGTATTTAAACTTGGTTCTAATAAATCATACATTTTGTCTGCAAGATTGATTTTGATTTTTTTTATTTTCTAAGAAACAAAATCCTTGATGGCTTGAAATATTATTCAATTACATATGTGACAAACTCATATTTTATTCGCAGTGCCAACTGTTGAGTCAATACTGGGTAAAAAGCTTTTTAACTATCCAGAGACATGTTCTCACATTCATTTCAGAATAGTACTATAATGGTTAAATATTTATTTCTTGCAAGTTCTGGAATAGTGCTAGGTTTCCTAGTTTCATTAACAGTCTCTTATTTGTATGCAGTAATTGCTTTAAAAATATTAGCATTGTAATTTCTTGCTAGCACTATGATAAATCAACAGAAAGTCTTATCCCCATGCTTCCCCATGGAACAGCGTAATTCCGCTTCCCTCGACGCCGGTGACAAAACCTCTTCAATTTCAGGATTACACTCAAAGAATTCATGAAAGATGCTAGTTTGACAGTCTGGGACTCTTGTCCCTTCTAATTGCAGAACAGATGCAATAGCTAAGCAGTGCTACACTCTGCCAATGTGCCTCTGTAGGAAGCAACAGCTCCTCAAATGTAGAAGGGTAGCTGCTACTTCTCCACTTCGTTTTGGTCCTTGACCTCTCAATAGCAACTATCAGCAAACCATGTTTTCTGTTCCAAATGTGAGAGGTTTTAGGATATAAACATCTGGCTATTAGGAACAAAAAAAAAAGATATCATTCATTCATTTCAAACATCCATCAACAATGACTGTCAACTGCTGTTGCTCTGCGACATGCAGAGGCGAAATACCAAGACCCAATCTCTGAATCCACTGCATTTCTGAATTTTCTAGTTTTAAGAGTTCAGTTCAACAAAAACAAAGTTTCCAGTGCTAAACTGCAAAAGGCTGCCAAAGCTAAGAACATGGATTCTGATCTCTGCTGCTTGATTCAGGGGGAAAAAAAAACATCACAAATCTGACCAAGTGACAAAAGACTCCTGCAAAAAGACTCTTCAATCCAGTATAAAGAATATTACATATTTTAGCTGTACTCTCAGAGACTGCCTGCTTATCTTGACAGGATGGATGAGGAACTGCAATTCTTACTGAATATAAAATAAAAGGAGGAAAAAAATTGGTAATTACAATATTGCAAGCTATATTTTAAAATCATTGGTACTTTACTAAGTACCTTGATTTTCTGGCAAATAGTCTCCATACATGATCACTCAGCACTGCTTAATGAGCTGTACTGCTAGTAGTGACAGACATTTGTAATACATAGGTTAACGGTTGGACTCGATGTTCTTAAGGGTCTTTTCCAACCTTAATGATTCTATGATATTTCACCATGTGGACAATTGTTAAACTTTATCCCTGAAGAGAACGGTCTATACTGCCATGTAACACAGCTTCTGTATGTGTCAATACTCATACTGGATTAATACTCATATATGGATTAATAATAACTTCAGTACTTATCATATAGCTTCTACATATGTGTGCATACTTACTCCCGTTAAACGCATCAGAATAGGTACAACACTATAAACGTGAAACCATGTTTTCCTATTAAAACAAACTATGGGATCCAGAAACAAAGTCTTTCTAAATTTACGAACATGGTTCGGCTCCTAGATCTGAATGATCTAGACATTTAGTCTACTGCTAACTGTCATTCATGCATGAACACATACCAAGGATGAATTTTGTATAATGGTCATTCAGCTTCAGGTCATTCAACCTGACAGATAGTCCCAAGATTCTATACGGGAAATTAAGGAAGCTGTTATTGTGAAAAATCTACCATCCATTGTCATTTCACACTGTCACCCTCTGTGCCATCAAAACAACATGTACCACTGCTGAAGTCATTCCCCACTTGCCTTTCCAAGCCTGTTGTCCTTGTACAACAGGTACTTTTCATCTCGTTCCAGACCTCCCTGTCTCTTCAAATATCATGTCCTTCTCACAGCTACAGAATTTTATCTTGCTCTCTTCTTGCAGCTCTCCTAATATTTCTTAAACCTTCCTGATTCCTTCATTTTCTCTCACTTTGGGTTGGACTTTTATGCTGCTTGCTATTCAAGCTGTCTTCTCTGCAGTCTCCAGTGTCCCACCCAAAAAACATATTCTCTGAAAATTTTTCACCATTTCTCCGTTCTTGCAGTTTCTCTCCCTGTTCTCATCATCACCAATCCTGCATCCTTCTTTTTGCAAACCACTAATGCCTCTGATCTTTTACATTCTCCATTTTTTATTCTGCATGAAACCTATGTATTCTGAGATTGTAAATCCATGTTAAATATATAGGTCTGTTAAAATACTAAAACAAATACACTATTAAGAGTCAAATCTGAGCCCTTCTCTCCCCCATCATCTCCTTATGGTAATACAGTGTCCTCACTGCTCTGTATACCACAGTGGCACAGCTCTCTGCATGATCTCATGTGCATTAAAATAAGACAAAGCAAGCTGGGAACCCAGCAGGGACTGTACAATCTTCTTTTTGACCCCCAGAAGTTACATGGAAAAGTTATTAAAGCTTCAGCAGATTATTACTGCAAGGCATGAGCTATGTGAAATGCAATTCAGAAATGGAGTATCTGTGGGGTTTGGGCCATATTAAAATATATTAAAAAGCCAGAGGATCAGCTTTCTCCAAAACACAGGGAAACATTAAAATTACCCCAGAAAATAATAAACACAGAATAGCGATTTTAAGAACGTTCTATTAATGAGGGGTGTTTGGGAGTCAGGAGAAATCAATGTAAGAGGTTACCAGTGTCAGAAGGCTACTCACATACATAACCTAAAAACCCATAGATACCTTTTCAATTATTACTGCTTACAAAAATCGTGTGCATATATATCTATACCTCACCACTACAGTCATCTTCAAGAAGAACAAAAGAATGACAAGAGAACACCTCACACAGTACAGAGCCCCATGGCCAAACTTGCTTTTTCTATACAGCCACTACGTTTGAAAATTTCCAGGAGAACCATGGAAGAAAGCAAATAAAGCCTACAAGGGACCATCATGCGCTGTTTTACTGTGTTAAGAGCCCTACAGATAACTCTTGCATAGAAAGTGAAGCCAGAAGTAACAATAAAAATCTCTGTAAATCAAAGTCACTAATCTTCACACAGTACCTCTAAACTGAGCTCAGTAACTTGTTTGACAACATATCTTTCAGAAAGATGTCAGTCTGGATGTGAAAACATGAGAAAGTTAAGAATCCTCAGTTCCCTTCCTTTTTTTTTTTTTTTTTTACAGTAAATTTTTACTGCAATAAGTGTGTGTACTAAACATTATCTGAGGTTTTGGCAGAGAGGGTCCTCGGAGTTTCCAGGTAAATGCAACAAACTGAACGCTGCACAAGAAGTAGAGGAATCTGCCTTCTGAGAAAACTACTGAAGCTGAAGCATCTCTTCAGCATGGATGTGCCACTTTGCTCACTTTATACCATTACGTCTGTCCTGTGAGATATCAAAGCTTAGTCTGCCTATCTCTGGTAAACGGGTATTACAGGCTGACAATCCAGCCTCGTAATTCCTGTGTCAAGGGGAGGAACATCATTTTGTTCACCATTAAAGAGGTGCCCCCAATTTCTAGAATGGAGACTACAGTTGACAACTTGTGCTTCCCAGGAGGAGGATGAAAAGGTCATTTGTGCAGCAAATACAGTTCTCTTCGGTTTCCCAAGACGAAATGAGCTAAGAATAAACACCTACCTATTGACTTTCCCTTCCAGTAACTAAACTTCCTTCTTTAGCCCTTCCTAATATCAGCATAAACATACATTTGTAGTGTACCTCTAGCATCCAACATCAGAAACAAAACACTTCACCCTCCATCTTCTACTGGGCAAGGGAAGAGAAAACCAACACTCCATAAAGGCCTAAGCGCAGGCTGGGCACCGGGTCCCGTTAATCCACGCACCCAGGGCCAAGCACGACGGCCGGGAGGCCAGCCCGGACACCGGGGCCCCACGGCACCCCATCCCGCCGGGACCGCAGGGTAGGAGGGCAGGAGGGGGCGCTTGGCAGGTACGGGGCCGGGTGCCCGCTCGGGCGGACGGGGCAGCGCGGGGTCCGCGGCCGCCCCGAGGGCCGGGTGAGAGGGGCGGCCCCGCGGCCGCAGGCTCACCTTGTGCTCCAGGACGCTGATGTAGCCCTCCAGGAGGCCGGCCCCGACGGGGAGCGCCGGGCGGTGCTGGCCGCGTCCCGGCGGGCGGCTGGGCACCGCCGCCACCTGCTGCTGCTGCCGCCGCCGCGGCTCCGGGTGGCCCCCGCCGCCGCCGATGCCGCCGTACATGAGCAACAAGCTGGTGCACATGGTGGTGAGCGCCAAGCAGACGGCCAGCCCGTGGCGCTGCGGGGGGCAGAGAGAGAGGCGGCTCAGCGCCGCGGGGCAGCGGGCTCCCCCCGCCGCGGGGCCCAGCGGGGCGCGCCGCTCCCCGCCGGCCCACTCGCGGCGCCCGCAAGTTTCACGCCGCCAGAGACCCGGCAGAAGTGCGAGGAGAGAACTGGGGAACCCCCGCTTTCCTCCTCCTGGCCCCTCGCCGGCCCGTTCCCCTGCCTCCCTCCCTCTCCCCCAGCCCTGCTTCCTTGCCTCTTCTCCCCTCTGCGTGCCCGGCTCCCCCGCGCCCCTCATTCCCATGCAGCCGTCCCCTTTTGGGCATCTCATTCCTGCATTTTAACGAGTGTTGGGGATTGTAGCACTCCCCCCCCCCGCGCTTAGCTGCCTCCAGCCTCGTCCTTTAAGCAGACCGGCTTTCTACACGCTTCTTAAAACGCGCACACACACACAAAACCCCCAAACCACGAGCAACACGAATAAAAGAAAGCAGGCGGAAAGTTCTTCGCCGCCGCCGCCGGGGTTTTGTTCGCCTTCGCGCGATCCCGAAGAGCCGCGGGGTTGCAGCCCCGGGAAGGCTGGAGCGTGTGCAGGGTGCCCGGGGCAGCCCCGCTCCGCTCCGCTCCGCGCCGCTCCTCTCCTCCCCGCCGCCGGAGCCGGGATGAGCAGTGCCAGCGATGCACTCACCATCAGGGTCTTCATTTTGTGCGCCTCCCGGCCGCCAGTCCTCCCGCTCCCCGCTAGGCTCGGCATGGCGGGGAAGCCGCAGACATGGCTCGGCCAGGGAAGCGCCGCCGTGGCGGGGATTAGGGGGGAATTACACCCGGCCGGACCCTCGGAGCCTGCCAGAGCCGGGTCCTCGGCTGCCCCGCCTGCCTCCGCCTCCGCCTCCGCCTCCTCCCGCCGGCGCAGCGGCGGCTTCAGGGCAGGTGGAAGTTAACTTCTGCCTCCCTCTCGGTCGACCGCGCTGCTCCGCCGGCGAGACCCCGACTCGGCGGCGCGGGGGGGGGGGCGGCGAGCGGCGGGGATCGCGGCGGCGGGGACCGCCGCCCCGGCGGGCACCGGGCGGGCACCGGGCGAGCGGGCACCGGGCGGGCGGAGCCTCCCCGGCCGGCGGCGAGCAGCGGGCGGGGGCTCCCTCCCTCGACCCGGGCTTCTGTCCTGCTTGTAGCGCCGGGGCACGACCCTCACGTTACGTTATTTGTATTTTTCCCTAGCGGAGCATTCGTCCTTCCCCCGCCGCTAGCTGGGTTTCCTGAAGCTGGCAGCGTTCAGGCAATACTTTAAATTCACGTTAGGAAAAAAATCGACGCCCTCAACTCCTTGTGCGGCGCTAACACCACCCTCTCGTTCCCAAGCCCTAAAAACCGGTTTCAAAACCTTCTGACAGAAGCTTTCTTCATTTTTTAAAGTAAATCTCACAGGCTTGCTCCCCATGCCATCTTTTTGGTTTCTGAAGACGGACATTTTCCCACTATTCTTTCATAAGCAGCCTTCTAAAGTTTTTTATTATTTCTTTCTTTGTGTTAATGGTGTACGGCTCAGTTGTGAAAACTTTATTAACAGACCTCAAATTACATAGATTTCTTGCTCTGGCAATTCCACGTTTATAAATGTGCCCCTTCAAAACAAGCCATTTTAAGGTTGATTTCTTACGAAGTTATTAAACTGACAGCATAGCATTTAAAAAAAAAATCTGTCTCCTAATCATGGAGCTATTTCTCTTGAAATTACTCATGGAAATAATAGTTCTAATATATGGCTTCACATCTAACCTATAGCTATATAACATTAAATATTACATTAAGGAGAAAACGATCAGCAGGCTAACTCAACCATGGTCGCAATAGCAGCTTTCTCAAGGCTGGAATTGTCATTGAAATCCATTTTTTATCTTCACTAATTCATTGGAGGACTAACAGTGAAACAAATGCCACCTCTAGCATTGGCACAGCATGCAGCATTTAGTGCCTTTTAAGAAAGTAAAAAGAAACAAGAATGTATAGTACATCAGCGGATAGCGCAGTAAACATGCTTTATCATTTCGGAGAAGAATGCCATATTGCATGCATGCTTGCTATTTATCCAGTTTGTGGGTTTGGTTTCAATAGTACCAGTTGTTAAGACAAACGAAGCAATATAAGAAGAATCTTATCAGGTCGTGGTAATTCTTTATTATGTGGTTGCACTTGACACTCAAATTAGTGAAACAAAGGGCCAACTTGATGAATCATTGAAAGCAAATTATCTGTGTCTCTCCAAGGCTTCCTGCAAGAGACTACAAAAGGCAGCTCATGCATTTTACAGTGCTGTTTCTCAACTATCAGCAAGCAGGTTGCTGGTGACTGACCTTTCTAAGCCTTTCTAATATATTTTGCCATGCCAAACTGAAGCATTGTTTTTATGATTTAGGCTCATGGCTGTATGTTAGACATCTGTTACACAGTATGTCTGACCAAATTCATTAAACTTACGGGTTTTGGTAGAATAGGCTGATTTAAAAATCTACTGATAAGACAAACTAAATTTTCTAATTTAATGCTGAGCTTGACTTGAATAATGTCCAGCTTTCTGCTCGTCAAATATTTAATTAGATTGCCATGATGGTCATAGACAGTATTCTTGGCAGTCAAATGCTCACTGAAACAAATACAGTAGTGTAATGTAAATCCTACGGAGCTTTTTATGTGTAAGCATGGGAACTTTAGAAATCATCTGGAAAACAGCCCAGCTATTTAATTTCATTTTAAATTCCTATGAATTAATAGTTCTAGCTATCCGGAGGTTTGTTTTTTAACACTGTTGGAATCCACATACTTGTAGATATGCATCTGTATACCCAATAGTTAGACTTGCAAAGAGGAGAGAAGCACAGGCTGAACTCCTAAGCATGTAAGCGACTTGGAAACAATACAGAGAGCATCTTAAAGTCCATCTGACTTCCTGCTTCAACCAATTTATTTTCAATATGCAAGGGATACTGAACTGTCCATGCATTTCCTCCTTATATTCCTCCTTAGAGCTAGGGCTAAAGACAGATTAAAACCTAAACAGCTGCTTTCCTAACCCAGGAGAAAAAGTGGCAGAGCTACGGTTAGGTTTTTCAACAAAGTCTGACTGAAGAGACCTTTCCATCTGCATGGAAGGGACTGGGTTGTCCCCTCTTCCAATTTACCCTTCTCACTTTCACCTTTCCAGTAGCTACAGACTGACAAAACAGTGACATGAAATAAAAATCTGCTTGTGGCAGCTTCAGGAGGACCTAAGACGCAAATGACAAAATAAAAATCCATGTAGAGTGAGAAATCCATGTAAGAAGTAGTGATGCAGATAGAGACAAACTTTTCAAAACTGACAATGGACTTGGAGCGACAGAGCTCTTTCACTGATTCCTAAATGAAACTGCTCAAACAGCAACTTTCCCTGAGCTTTCTGGATGAATGAAATAACTATCTTTTTATAATGCATTTTAACCCAGGTTGTCTTTCAGAGATTTCCTTGTATAGATGTAAAACACCCTTTCAAACTATGGTTGATTTCTCATGAAGTTTGTATAGAGACAACATAGCATAATCTACACCTTAATATAATGAACAATTATAAACATACTTTCCACATTACGGTTGGCCTGGAATGAGTACTCGAGTGGAGGAGCCTCTTACTTTTCATCTATGCCAGTGCGTCTCAGCAACTGGTAGCCAAAATATTCAGCGCAAGTTAGGATGAGGGCAATGGCTAGTATTTCTGCTGATGACCCAGATCTTGTTTGCCGGGATGTTTTCCCTGAGTGCGCTGGCTACTACCAGTGTGACTCCAGCAGACCCTGCTCTAGACCTTGCTGTCCCTCTCTCCTTTCCACCATAACCAGAGGTAGGTTGTTTGTGCGTGCAGCCAGTACACAGAATGCCTCCAAACTGGAAGCTGCACCTACTCTTCAGCCCTGTCACCTTCTCAGAATGAAAGCCCAGACAGTCTTAAATGTTTAATTATTTTGTGACTCATTGATGGCAGTGTGGCTCCTTTGCTGCAAAAAAAGAGAATATTTTAGAGAATTGATTTAGATCTGTGCCCAGTTTTAAAGAGAGTAAGAAAATGAAGTTTTTGTCTATCATCTACTACCCTTCACAAGAGAGTGAGAAGAAAAGGGATCTGGTGTGATGTAAGTAGTTAAACTCTAGGTGAGTTCTGCATGTTACTCTGCAGGAGTGCTGAAAGCGCACTTAAATACATTCCCATCATGCTATGGTATGAAGATGTTTTTCAGAAAAATATTGGTGATAGAAGTGCTTAAAATAGATTGGAGGGGGGAGGTCAATTGTATCAGGACCACTTTGATATCCTTGTGCCTTTGAAATGAAGAATCTGAGTTACTAAGATTCTATACGTGGCTAAGCATGAGAAAATATTTGTTGGAAATATAATCTAAAAGTGACTCCTGTTAAAGTTGCATCATTTTGTCATTTCCATTATATTCTGTGGTCTGTGAAGCCTTGGGTCTGTCTCCTCAAGGGTAAAATCCTGGCCCCACTGAAATTAACTCCTATACATCTTTTATCTCTCTTTGCTTGCTGGGGCAAGGAGCTCACTAGCAAGTATAAAGCTCCCACTTCCAGTTCTGCAGCCTCATGAGGGATGAGCTTAAACCATGATCACTAGCATAGAACAGAATATTGCTTGTCCTGGGCCTCTAGCCAGTGACATTTGGGAGGACGGCTGGGAGTGCTACATTTCGGGGGGGGGGGGGGGGGGGGGGGAGGCGGTAAGCATTTTTTCACTGACTAGCTAGAAAAATGAGACTAAAGGTGCTAAGGAGGTTGGAATATGATGAAAGTTTGTGTGGATTAATGGACAGAGGGGCAGTGAAAGGTATATAGGAAATGAAATACATCACATTGCTATCACCTCCACGTGTTGTTTCATTATTTATGTATATATGAAATGTTAACCTCTTTTTCCTGAGAAAAAGAGCTGCATTTTTGCATCGCAAACACAACCAATGGAAAACATTCAGCAGCCAGCAAGGTAATGAGCCTACACTATAGATTTTTCAAACTGCCCAGTGATTCATGAAATGCTTTTCAAAACTGGAAATATGCGTTGAGGATTGGTCAAAAAAGGTAGAAACAATATTATAGATCAGTCAATACTATCTCTCCTTTATGAAAGCAGGCTGCCTTTGAACTTCTGACAGAAGCAAACAGTGATAGATGCATAAAAAAATGAAATATTGCATGGAAATAGAAGTGCAAATGAAAACAGAAGGGGGAAAATAGTGAGATAAAATCTGCTGAATCTGATGTTTTTTTCTTTTCCATTTCTTATTTTTCTCCCCAATCTAGGAAGCATAAATAAAGGTATTGGATGTTTCAGAAACAATCTCTCTAGCTCAACTGAATGGACTCATCTGCTTTAAGACCACGTGAAACACTCTGCTTCATTCTAATCACTTTTGTTTTGGGGGCGGGGGGAAGTTAAACAAGGCACGTCCTGAAACACACAGCATACTCAAAATTCCACGTCTAAAGTCAGAAACTTTGAAGATTAAGAAATTAGCACAGGAGGCTGCAGATGGAGTGTACCCAGTAGCACTTGTGGAAGCCAACAGGCACGACCAGGAACTGTTCATGGCCTTTTGTTTTACCGTCCACCACCAAAACAAAAGAAGGAAGACATACATACATAATCTCTATAAACAGAGCACAGATTTAACACATGGACTAAAGCAACTGAGGATATAATTACTATAATTTGGTAATTTTGGATACATTTGAATATTCTTGGGGTACCTTTGCTGTAATATAAGAGATCTCAACAGGATCCTGAATGTCTCAGCTTTCAGTGTACTGTACCTTTGCAGAGAAAACTACAGCAACAGGAAGTCAAAGTGTTAAATGGAACAGAATTTCTAAACTTCTAAAAAAATTACCAAGCAAATATCAGACATGAAGCATTAGAGTGAAAAAGGAAGCGAAGGATAAGTGCTCATTATGGATTGGTTTGCAGTTCTTTATGTATTATTAGAGAGTCGATAGAAAACTCTCCTGCTATTACTAACACAAACACAAACATCACTTATGATGACAGGCTGAACAACAACTATGGCAACAAGGGGATCCATTACCATCAAACTGAAAAGGCACAGTCACAGAATCGAGTAAAGTCCTTCAGTGGCCAAGCTATATATATCTTATTTTGGTAATAGGTACTGTTCTTACCTACAGGTTTATAGAAACCATCTTTGCTATTCACATAGTATATCACTATATAAGCATATATGCAAATTCAGAGCAATAAATCACGTAATGTACAGCGTGAGAATAGCTGCCAGTGACTCCTGTCATAGCTCAGCAATTTCATGCTCGTGTCCCGTGTGCTTCTGAAATTATGTAGTGGCCACCTTTGTTATGTACAAATTTCTTCCATTTACCCAGCATGCTCCAGACACAGTTACCTAAATGAAGTCTTGGGGATTTGAGTTTACTGCTGAGAGGTCCTGAGTACTCTCATTTCCCAGGGAAGCCGACAGGAACTGAAGGAGGGTCTCTGCATTCAAATGAGCTGCCTGTTAAAGATAGTGTTGGTTCCAGCCTTTTGCAGATTCCAATGGGGATAGGTTTCTACTAGGAGATATCAGAGATCATGGGCCCAGGGTGCAGTCATTTTAAAGGTATGGCGATAGTGACCACGTTTATGTAGCTTGCTTAGTTAATTGCAATTGAACATGGAATCTGGACCTACAAGAGAGTACAAAATGGCTCTAAAATAATTTCTTATGTCCAAATCTCGTACTGCAAACCACCCCAGACAACTCTTCCAGAGAGGATGAATAAATGTTGCAGGACCTAGCCTGAAACAGTGGGAGAGTTTCTTCACTGCAATAGATATACCTAACTGAATGCTTCAAACCAGCTGCTAAAACAGATGGATTGTTTTCCTTTGCGATGTGCTGTGTCCTTGTTTAAACATTTCTGCCATATTATTGATATTTGGCACTTTTAAACAAATACAGAAATCAAGTCTCCTCTGTTTCATACAGGATAGATATCTTGGGTGTCTAATGGCATCCTCAAATCATGGATTAGAGCAAATCCATGGCTATATACACTCATTTTTCTTTCTTACACTTCAGGGCAGAGGACCAAGTTCAGCTCAGCTGCAGAGCTGGATCCAACATTTCCTGCAGCAGCTGTACCCTCATTTCTTTGAACTGCTATTAATACTTGTTATCACATTCCCTAGCCTTTGTCATCAACACCTGCCTTATGCTTTTGATTCAAGTGACAGAACTTTAAAAAATTCTGTACTTTTCCCAATCACAGTAAATATTTTATTCAAGGTGATGATTATACATCTATTCTCTCCCATAAACTACAGTGCCAGGAACACACTGACTCGAGTTTTGCCGCAGTACTTTTACTGCCTTCTGATGATTTCCTTGGTGGGAACTGCATTTGGCCTTTTGTTTTGCTGAATTTCTCCAGAGACCAAAGCATTCTAATCAAACACTCATTTATCTAATTGCTTTATTTTTCCTTTTTGTTTAGGATTTATTTCAGTTTAGAAGGGATTATTTTGATGCCTTCTTTCTCTCCAATAGTTTTTGTTCGTATGGTAAGTATCTAATTTTATTTGTTACCAAAAGCCCTCGAATGCTGTAAAGTTTGTTAAGTTTTTCTTGTGATCAGTACTTGAAATGTGAAGCTAAGCTCTGTCGGGCATGTGCTGTTTCTGTCCCGAGTTCAAATAAATGAGGCCTTAGGCCATTTATGGTTTCGGCCATAAATTCAGATGTCAAAGGAACAGGTGGTAACGTGACACAAGCTGTTCTTGCTCATTGTATCAGTTTCCTCTGCTCAGTCTCCTACTGCTTCATCTCTGTCACAATCCCGAATCGCTCTCCAACAATGGTTACTCCATTTTGGCGGGTTCAGTTTCTGTTCACTGACAAATGAGAGCTTCTCTGCTTCTAAGCAATATCAGTCTGGAAAATGTGGAGCTTGGAATCTGAAAGCGTGTCTATACTGGCACATTAACCCAGACGCAGAACCGCATTACTGTGACTAAAGCCTTTTGGGATAAAGCTGGCTCGCATCGCCCAGCTTGGAGCCTGTGCAGAGGAGCTCAGGTCCATCTGCACATCAGCTCTGACTCACTAACAGTCTGCTAGGTTGAAGCACTGTGGGTTGTGGTTCAAGAACTTGCAAATAGTAAAGAAGAACAAAAGCTTACCAGAGAAGTGAAAACAATCGGCATGATGTGTTAGTATAAAATAATATAACAGTTGCTCAATGTTTGCTCAGTCAAGTGATTTTCGAGATTTCTTTTTTATATAATTCAGCATCCTGCTGGTGAGCAAGTGTGGGCAGCGTTGGACTTTCTTCCTAATTGAGAAGGAATTAACTGCCTGTCTTGCTTGTGTAGCTGCCTCTATCATTTTAATTGAAGAAACTACTGATTTTGTCAATTTCTTTAGGATCCTCAAAAAAATTTTATCCTAAGCACTATTCATCTTCAAGCATTGCCTACACACTAACTAGTCCTCACAAAATCCATGTGGCTTCATCCCTATTTACAGAAGATAGTTGTGTAGTGAAGGTAAGGAATGCTGCTCACTCAACTCCAGCTGTCACCTGATAGCTATGAATATTTAGTACCTTGGGTATTGAAGCCCACAAAGCCGAAAGTTGGGCATTGAAAATTAGAAGCCTCTTTTTGAAATCTGAACTTTCTTGACTTCTCAAAATCAAGAGTTCTTATTTCTCAGCATCACTTGAAGATTGCTGCGATAGCAACCTCTCCCATCTCAGTTAAAAAAGTTTCGAACAGAATTGCGTGGAAAGTGACCTCATACAAATGCTGCTTGGAACGTTACTTGACTCTCTGATTCTGCACATTTCTAGCTACCGTAAGTTATTAAACCTCACAGTCTCTCCTGAATTACCATCGGCAGTTATCAAAAGCTGATGAGACACATTGGAGACTAATGGGTCATTGGAAAAAAATGTGTTTTCCTCACTCTTCCCCAAAAGGCAAAGATGGACTATGCACAGGCTCACTTCATGGGAAACTGGGCCAGCCTCTGTCAGCCTATGTGCTAGACATATGGTCCAACTCTGGTTCTCAGTTTCCTCTTCTCAGCTTCTGCAGGGGCTTTGCTCAGCCCTTTTTGCTTTGCATCACCTCTTCAGCCAGCAAGGCACGAGGACCTACAAGAAACTATGCAGAGCTGAACCAGAAATTTCCAGGAGCCCATCATCACTCCAATACTTTCAAATTACCCCGTACTGATTGTCCCAACACATTACACCTGCAACTAACACCTGACACAAACCTTTCTCAAATCCCCCCACCCTCATCTTCAACTAGAACCACCTGCACTCATTTTCCTTCCTTCCTTCCTGTCCCTTGTCCAGTCATTGAGTAGCTGGACTGGGTCTTCCCTGGCTACTTTTGCCTACCACCTACTCACCCAATCCATGCAGAGTTCCATGATGTAGCTGGCTAATGATGGGTGTGCTTGGCAAGTCGCTTTTCAACAGAGCATTGGGTGATTGCTAGCACAGCTACTTATCTGTAGCTGTATTATTACAGCATGTCTTTTTGATTAATTAGAAATGCAGCACTGTAAGTTTTAGTTTCACAGTCTGGGTATTATTAACTAACATGCAGAAGAAAGAGTGCCCTATTCACAGCTTTACATATTTGAAGGTGAGAGGGGAAGGGGAAGGGATTAGAGTGGGGCAGAAAGAGTATATGAAGCAAATATGGATACAGTACAGGGTGGCAAGCTGTCACGGATGAGTGGTTAACTCACTCAAAGAATCACCGTCAAAGATATTTGCAAATAGTGATTTTAATAGAAATCTATAAAAGTGTGATTCAACAGAGTTAGATGGCAAGGTTCACTCTATTGCTCATTAAATGAATGGAATATATATATAAAGGAGAAAAGAAGAAGGAAAAAAAAAAAGAAAATAGCAACAGTTTAAGGTTTGTTTGCAGCAAGGAGAAAATCACAAGAATTTAGCGATAACTAATCATTAATTAATCTAGCATCTACAAAATGATGAAATGAGGTCTACTACAATATTTGTATTTATACACACACACAATAGGCCTAGTAATTTGTCACGACTTTAGTGAAATACTCACAATATGCATATATAAAGGTACCTAGTTAAAATTCCCCTTGAGTTCAGTGAAATACTCACATCAAATGAGTAACTCAATGGGCGAAGGTCGAGGCTCACGGAGTGGAAAGCACTGGAGACCAGCCCAGGTCCTGTCATCAGGCCTCTGTATGCAAACTTAAAGTTCGCAGCTCTGAGAGGCGTCCCACTTGGAGGGAGATTCTGGTGCAGCTCACTGCGGTTCAGGAGAGCTCAAAGGGTCTCACTTGGTTCCACTGTTTATAGGGTCATGAGGTGATTGACTTTAGGCATCAGTAAATTTCCATTCTACTTTCACAGCCCATGTTGGAAATTACTAAGGTTCTCAAAAATTCCAGTGATGCTGGTACAGATCCTCCCAAGTTACAGCCCAGATAAGATAGGCCCCAAGGCTATCAGGAGGTGACTGATACACATGAAAAATATGTTCTAAGGTTGTCTGGGCTGCCTCCCTGGTACACACAGTGCTGCTCCCACCTTAGCCATGTAAGAGTTTCTGATACGGTCGAGGGGCGCTTAACTGCCTCATTCATTACACAAAGGCCAAGTTTTGATGGGAGTTACTGAGACTGTAAAGCAGCTTCGCTTCCCATGCTCTGCCAGGTACACAAGAGAAAAGGCGGGGGGGGCTGGGCAATGCATCACCACAGAAGCACTTTGAGGAGTATGTCAGGGATAAACAAGGTCTTAGACATCGTCACAGACAGTCAAGAAGTCAAAAGAGATATTAAGAAAAGTATTAAGCCTGATCTGCACAGTTTCACTCACACAAACAGGAAAGAAAGCTTTGGGGCCTAAAGGCAGCCCTGGGCTGCTGACATTTCAAGCCAGCTAATTAGGATTTAGCAAAGGAAGTAGAAGATGGTACACAGAGAAAGCATGGTATGCAATGGCTGCTCTCTGACCATACCAAATATAAGGGAAATATCATTTCTAAATCTTAATAAAAGAGGTGGCGTAAAGGGAAATAACATCTCTGCCTCACCCCACTTGGAGCTTGAGATCCATGAAGAGGGAGACTACGTATTCAAATCTGGGTGATTAAAGTATATTCCTAAACCCAAACCTAAATATTTCTGTATAAGGATGTTACTTCTCAGCATGCTGTGCTGTCCTGAAAATACAGCTCTAGATCTAAGCTGGATCTTTGTCTTATCTTTCATCTCACCCAAAGCTGCTTAGTCTGTATGTACATGTGGGCTGACCTTTCACTTTTCTAGTCCATTGCTATTGAATTGTTCATAAATCTTGTAACCATTAGACAAGGTTAGCCTTCACATTTCAGAAAGGGAACATCTTTTTTTTGCAAGCTGATGTTGGCTGTTTTTGCGTCTTTGTAACAGTAGATTATGCAAACCAGGTGCTGACCAGCAGATAACTTCACAGACTGCAGGGTGCTGATTGTGGCAACATCGAAACAGACTAAAACATATAGAAATATGGGTTACATAGATCCATTTTATTCCTAAATGCATGTATTAACAAATTGGCAAAGTTATTGGCCAATTGACTCAAAGTATAAGCATTAAAATAATTCATCCTGAACAATGCGTGGTTTTATTTTATGTTTAGTACAGTAGGCTCACCTGCACGAATTTGCTGTGCTTATTTAATATCCTCTTTAAGATGAAAAATGATGCCAGTCCTGTGGTAATAGCATCTTTTGACGCTGAGAAAGCATTTCACTGGATTGAATGGCAGTTTCTCTTTACTATGATGGAAATTTTAAAATTTGCTATAAATGTATTGCATCAGTTACACTGTTCTGAGCAAGGATGCATACTAATGTCACAATACTATCTCAATTTTGACTTTCGAGGGAGACTAGTCAAGGGTGCCCACTTTCAGTGCTATTTTTGCTAATGGAAGCAAACCAATCTTTGAAAGAGTAGGGAGATTGGGTGGAGACTCTAAAATAGAATGCATTAGAGCTGAGAGCTTCTATTTGCAGAACTGCCCTTAAAATGGTGTCCCATTTTGCTATACATTAGTAACCCTTTGGAGACTCTAAAACAGATTCTGCAGGGAGCTACAGTTCCTAAACAACTTCCCAGATATGCAGTGGATTAGGATTCAGCCAAAGATTTTGGAGCTGAAGTGATGATAGCTGTGAAACCGCTGTAAGTCCCTCACTACTCATTAAACTGAAAACTCACAAGTCTGAGGACCTTCACAGTGGCCTGCATGGGGTACAGTGGGGCTTCAAATGAAAAAATTCTTTACTCCAGGCTTGGATCTTCACATGATTTTCTAAAGGAAGGATTATTTAGAAGCATTATGGACTGTTCTCTCATGCTGTGATCACTGGGGTGATGTAAGGAAGAAGCGTCTCCTCCCCTTGCAGTAAAGCATATTGTCATGAAGAAAAAGGGAAAATCCTTATGAATTCCCAAAAGGCTATACAACTTCTTTATTACTTTTCTTCAGTGTTCTGAAAGAGTCAGACAGAAGTATGCCAGCAGTATTAGAATGAATAAGCCTTTGCCTCTACAAACAGAAAGTAAATACCTTCAGTCAAACCAGGCATCACGTGAGCAACTGTAGTACAAGCTCTTCCTCCATTTCCCAGCTTCCCGCTTCCCCCACGTTAAATATCAGAACCCTCTGCTATGATATTTTAGACTTTTCTTGTGCTGTTTTCCTGCATTATGTTCACATTAATAATGCTGAGAGAACATCCTCCCACCCTGGTGCTCTCCAGTACACATCAACCCTTACTTGAGTCTTTCCCATCCCTAGTTTCTGTTACTGTTCTCTCATGCACCAGATGAGCTTAGTACTTCTTGCAGATAGGTGTTGGCAAAGATCCTTCCACCGCCAGCTCACTTAGAGCTGTAACCTCCACACCAGTCTCAATGCTACAGATTTGGGAAGCTAGAATTAGTCCCTATGGCAACAGAGAAATCAGCAAAGCACAGGTGAAATGTTGAGAGGTACCTGATGCAACTAACTAAACAGCTGGTTTTAATTTATCACAGGCTTCTGCAATTAAGTGCAATCAGATCATTATTCCCACTATGAAGAAGATTGCAGATAACACTGCATGGCCAAGGAAATACATTTCTTGGGTGGAATGTGATCCTTACGGTAGGACACAGGAGAACCAGAGAAGGTGATGGGACATTTAGTTGGCCCTGAAATCAGCAATGTCTAACTGCCACTAGTTCTTGGCAACCCTTGCCTTTCAGTAACATGGTAAACTGAGGTAGCTACAGAGGGAAAACCAATCTAAAATCTTTAAACGCTAATTTTCCGTTCTCACACCAGGAAGAATGTTGCAACTGAAGGAACTTTTTGAAAATTCATTACTCTTATTCTCCTCTTAAGTTATTTGTATGTATGGACTTGTAACAGGTTTAAATATATGGTGATGTAAATTAAATACACATCAATCCAAACATTTAGGAATAAAGCCCTCTAGTTACAAAAATTGAGATTTCACTAAGTGCTTAGAAGTTAAATACAAAATCAGTAAATAAAGTTTAACAAAGGTAAATTGAAAGGCAAAATGAACTCACTCTGATGAGTTAATGTAATTCCCTTATGGAATGCTAGTTTCCCTACTATAATTAATTTTAAACACTAAACCAGTATGTCTGGTTTTTGATAATTATAAAAATGCATTCATCCATGTCGTTGCAAATTATTAATGTTTATCATAAGGAATATCCTGTAGACATTAAGGATCGAGGGAGACAGAGTTTTCAGCAAATTCTTACACAGCTTTACTAAAACAATAATGGAGTTTTAAATACCTATGAGTCCAAACCAAAGAGACATATAGGGCTAAATCCTGAAGCCTCCTTCCTAGCATCTACCTCACAAACTACTCAGGCAAAACTTGCACTGAGCCTCAAAAATCAAAGATTTCAAGACTGCAAGTGTGTGATACTGCCAAATATCCTACATGTTCACTTCATTCGTGTTTCACTCCTGGGAGCCAAGAGTATCAAGTGTTCTAAAGGGATGAGGCCATAATGATGTTATAAAAAGATTATGAAAGCCCCTCTTCCATTTCAGGGATAACTTCAATGATAAGGAAACTGCATCATGACACTTTTGAGTTACTTCTCTGACATTTCAGCAACACTGATTATCAGTAGTTCTGTTCATGGATATTTTTAAGCCTCTCACCACATTTGGACCTAAAGCTTCACACTTGTAGGAACTCACACTCATCATCAGTAGCAATAAGAGGCTTCCCTTAAGTCAGCAGGAGTCAATGGGGGTTTTGCTTGCATAGAAGCTGCTGGATCACATGCATGTGATCTAATTATATGTTGGCTTACTGGTTAGGATAAACCTGAAAAGCAGAAACTGGAACCAAATATGAGGCATAGCATTTTGTAGTTTCAAAAACTTATGTTCCATCTAACTTTCTTTTCCATTAAAAAACCTCAAACCCCACATATCTCACTAATTTCTGAAATGAAATTTGACCAGAATGTGCTGTCCTTCAAAATACACCCCAATCCAGAGGCAGGAAACAGAGTAGTGTCATAGAATAGCTGACTCTTAACATACACACTGATGTGTGTGTGTGTGTGTGTGTGTGTATGTATACATATGTGAGCATACACATTAAAACTTCCTTGGTTGATAGGTTAGTTCTTAAACGTCAGATAATTTGTTTGAGTGAGGAAGCAGAAACTCACCCACAGTAGCAGCAAGGATTACAATAGCAATGATCAATAAACCCCTTGCAAAATTATAGGTAAACATCAGTTTACATGTTCATGAATTAGTGGACAACGTGTCATCTCCACAGATTAGGAAAAGGGAGCTGAACATTGGTGGGAATATCAGGAAGCCTTTGCAACCTTTTTGTGGCTAGTTCCTGCAACAGACTGAAGGAGCTGGGTTTTCAGAAGATACCCTGAGTTTTTCTCTTTTCATTTTGCTGAAGCAGAGCAGCTCAGCTCTGTTTGTGATGGGGACTGTGAAAACACAAAGGAGCACATGAGACAGAGCTAGATAAGAAAAGACAGAAGTGTATTCCTTGTCCTATCTCTACTCAATAACTAAAGGAGGCAGGAGCCACAGCAATGTCAGTACGGGCAGATGTGCATTACTCCCTGCGCAGAATGATGATGCAGCAACCTGCGCTCCTACAATGCAAATTAGCTTACTGCTGTTTCATGTACCAATGGAAAGACTTAAACCAGCAAGTTAGCTAACATGCTAAATATACCTGTAGGCTGAGAAAAGAAACTATTAGAATTAGACTACTCCAAAAAGATCAGAGGTATGCAGGACAACCATCGTGGTGTAAGACAAATGGAACAGCTAATGATGTTTTAAGGATGAATAGTTCTTGCCTCTGAAAGTGAAGTTTTAACTGGTTTGCACTCTCTCGTTTTGATCTGACATTCCCAATTTTGTTCACCTTGCTGACCACGAAGAGAGGAGTGAAAAGACTTAGAGTGTGTGATTGTAGGGTGCTATTTTTTATGTCAGCATTCTTCATTATTGAGTTGGCTGTTTATGCTGCTGATGTGTAATGTTGTGAAGCAGATGAGCTGGTAAAGTATGAAGGGTATTCTATAACCTTTGCTGTACTTTCAATTACCTTACAGTAACTTAGAATTCAGAAAGGCTGCTCTGAGCAAAATCAAAATACAATAAGATAAACTCCATTAGGAACTGAAGCACTAGGGCTGTTGTTGAAGGAGGGCAAAATGGTCTAATTAATTGTTATTGCATCAAACCCACACAGCAGTTGCAGGAATGACACTGATGATATTGATGGCATTGAAGACGGAGTTTAGTTCAGAATGGAAATGAGCAGAGTATTCATCTTCAACTGCGTACTGCTGTAGGCAGTGGAAGGCCTCAGAGCTTCTTTGTTTTGCTGCTCTGTTGTTCAGCTGGTTTTCTTTGATAGTGCAGCTCCAAGCGATTAATACATATATTTACACAAGACAGAGAACGTTCATTTCACTGGAGCCCCATGGCTGACACTTGGCCATACTGAAGAATAGGCATTTATTGGTTTTTATTCCTGCTGTTTGGTTTTTCAGTGACAGCTACATGTAGGTGGATAGTTAGCTAAGGGGGTCTCCCAACTTCTCTATATTTTTTATAAAACATTTCTCTCTCTTCTTTGGTTTGTGAAAGCTGTTGGCAGCAGGGAATGCCAACTCCTGCATCCTGAGATAAGGTTTCATTCTCATCAGTATTTGGTTTCCGTTCAGACTCCTGTTGATACATTTTCTTTCATTCACTTTACTGATGCATCTGTTTGGCTTGTGTTATTGTTTAGAAATAAACACATCACAAAATCTTCCAGTAACCAAGCTGACTCATGTAGGTAGATGAGGTCTTCATCAAATGTCAGGATCAGTAAAGCTCCTACCCACTCTGATATTAATGCCCACTGTCTCACAAACACCGTTTATTAATATGAAATGTCAAATCCCAGAACTGGAACAAAAATCACTGAATACTACCAAAAGCTAACAAGGGAATCCAGAGCTTGGAATACACCTCAGGAATTCATCACAATAACTGACACCCATAACAGTAGCACTTTGATTCTGAATGGGTCATGCCATACAACTAAGCCCAAGAGAGCCCTGTGATCAAAAGAAAAGAGTCAGAGTTACCTATGCTGGATAAAATCTTTTTCCAGTACCATTGAATTTGATGGCAAAATTATTCCTGACTTCAGCAGAGAAAGATTTATTTCCTTGCCTCTATCCGGACTTCACTCACCTGCCATGTAAACTTCAAGGTTGCAAGTGTAATCCCAGGTGGGACAGAGGTGCAACCAAGCATCCTAGGAGTTTACTCAGGTAAGCAATTTTCAAATACCCAGATGGACAGAGACTGTGCCAGGCCTCCAGATACACTGTACAAAACAGCTATAGCACCTGTTTAGCTAGACACCTGCAGATTCTGCTAATTAAAGAATAGTCCTCTGGTGAAGATCTGGTGTAACAGTTCTGAACTACGCGCTTCAGAAGAACCTGTTAAGAAAATGGTATCCACTCTAAATACCTCCCTGGCTTCAGGAATGGCCACTTGTGATAGAGGCCAGCCTTTGGCTGTGTACCTTACTTTCTGCCTCCCTCAGCAGCAGTAAAATGCTGGGTCACTTGGCATTGAAACTTCTCCAAGCGAGTCTTATCTGTTGCTTCAGGAACAGACTTACTACTTGCTTGCTTTATGTTCTAATTTACTTTCCCTAAAGATAACACTTCAAAGCAGCAACTAATGTTCTGTAGCCTCTTTATTGGTCCATCTTAACACCTGTTCATCCATTTACAAAGAGAAACTGTCTGTGCAGGAGGAAGAATGTAAATATAGGAAGTACTGTAGAGGCCTGGACATATTCCCAGGCTTCGCCATTAATTTGTATGTTTAGTATTAGGAACAATTGTATGTTCCAGTCATTCTAAGTTGTGAATTTGTACGATGCCTTAAACAACTTATACAACTTGTTCTTGATGCTGCACATCATAAAATCTCCACAGAGTCGCTGACAGCACAGCTAACTGCTCAATTTCACCAGGTATACATGCCACAGAGCCTGAAAATTTACCTTTCCCAGGACCTCCCTCTGCCATTCCCTGGCTTTTGACATTTTTCATGCATTTGCAAGGCTTGTCCAACCACTGGCATAGATCAAAAGCAGATATGATTTTTGCTGAGAACATAACACAACAGTAGAAACACGGACACTGAAAACTTTCATTTCCAAATAGTCATGACTTCCATGGTTGTCTTGCTTTGTAACCTCCAGTCCCAAATTACCGAGTACAGGAGAACGTCTATCCCAGAATCTCAGCAAATGTCAATCCACATAGGGTCATCAACTCCAGAGCAGCTGCCAAAGCAAACCTTAGAGAAGATTCTGCTCTTTGCTTTCCCCAGAATAGAGAAGGCTTGTTTTTCATCAGCATTTCTGTCAGTACCTTGTCTCACCTTATATAGTCTTACACCGATGTGTTAGTATGTGATCATTTGTTCATGATCCGGATTAGGAGCGACTGGCATGTGTTCAGTCTGGATTCCCCCATTCCTACTGAGAAAAAGTTATCATCAGCTTTGTTTTTCCACTAGATTTATAGGATTACAGCTGAAATCAGACCTGCATCCAGGGAGTTTTATTGTATCTGATCAATAACTGATGAACAGGGCTAATATTGTTCATGTAATATGGGCACAATATGTCCATATGATATGGGAACAGCATTCAAACAAGTAGTCCCAAACCTAGTTTTCTGGGAAATATCATTTACTAAGGAAAAACTGAACTAGAGCTCAAGAGATTTCTGTTCAGTTCTTCAGCTCAACGAAACATTTAGTATCCAAGTGGGGACAAATCATCTCACCTGCCCTATATAAATGGGAATGGTATTTGGCTTGGTACACGATTTACAGAATAATAATACCTTATACTGGCTAAGACAAAGTTTATGAAAGCCAAAGAAGTATTTTATATATAATGTTAGACCTTTAAAGATCTATGTTCTCCCTCAAGACCTGCGCAGAAGAGGTGCTGAAATTTGGCCTCCTGCCCTGCCACTGAAGTAACCTTCAAACTCTCCAAAGCTTCCTCTTATGTGGGACTCAGCAGAAGGGAAATATTCTTGCCTTTTTAACAGAAAGCTTCATTACACTAATTTTGTTAATTGGTTACTAAATAGCTTACCCTAACCCTTCCTTTCAAGTTTACATCTGCTCTCATTTATCACCATTTCTTAGTATTTTATGCAGTATTTACTTTCTGTTATTTTTTTGTAGTGGGTATCCAATGCACCTAAGGCTATTTTGCTGTACACGCCCCTGCTTCACTGTTTTTTACCTTTCTGTGAACTACAGAACATTTGTTTGCAGAATAATCTTCATGGGCGAGTTGCTGCATTCAACAATATTTTTCCTCTCTCTTCTGCTGCCACATGCAGGGTGGCCATTCTGTCTGGCCAAAGTAAACGCAGCAAAGCCAAGGCTGCCAAGCAATTTGTGTTTCATTTGGCACTGCTGGAGCAACTGGTGATGTGGCAGGCAGTATGTGTGTTATCTACATATTAAGAGCATCCTTCAGGGTCAAAAACTGGCCGTTAGAAAGCAAGGATGAGTGAGAATGCACAAGTTATCCCAAAGTCAAACGCTTTCTAAAACTGCCATGGCTTTAATAAGAAATGGTGGCTCCAGGCACCACGCACATCTTTTTACATTGTCAAACATAAATGCATATGAATGTATAGTACATGATTAGCAAGTGGAACCACCAGATCTGCCAAGAAATTTGTGCACCTTGCCAAATAAATGCCCGTCAGGTTAGGCAGTACAGACACTGACTGTGGCCTTGGCACCTCTGTGCAGTAAACCTTTGCTCTGATAATAAATCGTAAAGCACAATTGCATTTTGGTTTACCAACATATGGTCGGGAACTGCAATATCTCAGTCCTTGAAAAGAAGACTCACTCTTCTTTTTACTTCTCCATTCTTCTCCAATATTTCCCTCAGTTTTTAGAAACATAATTTCATGTTCTTCTCCCTATGAAGCTAGTAGTATGCTCCTCTGTTACCAGTTATGAACGATATTCTGTGCACTGGAGTGCACAACCCATTTTAATGAGCTTTGGCAGAACATCAGATTCATTCCCCCTCCCCCTGTCTAATTACAGTGTGCCATTTGTGTCATTCTGCTTCGGGATCTATCAGTAGATCTATTAGAAACACCTATTTCTAGGGATTTATAAATAAGCAATAATAATGAGGTTAGAAATGACTGAAGGATAGCATGCAGCTGCAATATTTTTGGATACTTTTTACACTGTTTACCCAGTTGGTTTAAGATGTTTTTGAGGTCTTGCAGCCCTATGTAAAGAGCAAAGTTTCCTGCAATTAACATATGCTGTAAATTAATTCATTTTGGTACTTGAAGGTGTTTCATAAACTCTTGTAAAACAATTCAATGACAAAACAATTTGTGAAGTTTCACCCATGGTTCAAAGCCCTCATCCTGCAAGGACAAATACACATATTTTACTTTCTGTAATTTAGCAGACATGTTTATATCTAAAGGATGACTGATGTGCTTAGAGTCAAGCCTGGTGAAAGTCTTCAGCAGATCTAGATCCGCAGTAACAAGCTGAAGCTACTTTTGGCCCGTAAATATTGATAAATTACTTTAAAACAAAGCATTTGAACATTACTTTTAGTTTTATGCATTTGTCAACCGTGGTTTTCTCAGGACTCAGATCCTGGCAGAAAGAGAAAAGATATATGTAAGAGTTTTACACAGGGACCAGCCATTGCTACAGTGCAATGTATGCTATTCCGATGATTAAGGGCAGGACTTTGCCATCCTTTCCGCATTTTTCTGAACCAAACAGGAATTTTGCTTGAATAAAAGCTGCATACGAGCTGATCAACATGGTGCTCTAGTTGCTTTTGAATTTTCTTAAGTTTTATAGATTGAAATACATACACAGACACATATATATGTGTACAAAAAATTGCTGGTTTGATTTTTTAAGCTGTCAGTCATTCTCTAGTAACTGTAGACTGTAATCCAGGACAAAGTCAAAACATATCCTTCCTGCCTATAGAGATGGGTCCTAGAGTTAATAAAGTCCTATAACCCTAAAAAGGGTTGTAAAGCCATCAGCTTACATGCTAATCAGATCTTACAATATTACTGTCTGCTTAGTAGGATTGATTGAGAGTCTACTCAAGACACGTGGAAAATAAAGATATCTATCTTCACAGTTGTTATCTTGCTTTAATACAGGAACGAGTCCTCTACTTTGCTCACTCCTGTAGTAGGACACATGTTCAACTTTCCTATAAATCACAGTCCCAACTTCACCTCATGACTAAGCAGTCAACTGCAGTATCTTTTTTATTAGCCCACTTCCTTGGCAATTCTGCAATCTGAGCCCCAATCTGGAGTTCCTGTAAGGCCTCAGGAAGGAAACACAGCTGTGAAGTATGACATCTAGCCTGGCTCCTTAGAAGCAAGTCACTGGGTGATCTACAGAGTTCACGAGCTGTAGATCTGGAAAGAACAGGTCAAAGATAGCTGTGAGGATGGACAGAAAATTGTTCCTCTCCAATCAGCTCCTTCACCCAATTTCGTGACCCAGCTAAATGTAAGTTAATGTTTTCACAAATAATTTTTTTCTGCCTGGGATCTCCTTCCAGTGTGCTGAACAACTTCAGGGTTGAGAATACAAAAAAAGAGAATAGCTGAGATGAATGGCCAAGACAGAGTGCTATAATAGAGACAGAGTGCTAAGGTTTGGGGAGCAGTAAGACAGGAATAGAAAAAAGGGAACTCCTTAAACTCACATGTATAGGATTCCCTGTGACCATACTGAAACAATCCACATGTTATGTGATTATGTGCTCCATCATTCCTGTGTAGCAGTCTGAGCATCTGAAAGACTCCATGGAAAGTGGCTCTATATCCCTTTACCCTTCCAATGCAAAACTCAGTGATCTCTGCACTAGCTCCCCATGTCACTGTACATGAAATAATTTTCATTTAAAAATAACAGGAACCCATGGACTCTACGTTTAGCCTTAGATGATTCTGAATTTGTAATATACTAAGAATTAATTCTTATCTGCAAGCACCTGAGATTTCAGTCATATGTATGCCTGAACGGATAAAACACGTAAGATCTAATGCAGACCTACAGTTCCCATTACCCACTCATGTCTGGCTTGACTGAGTGATCTAAGTGTCATTGCAATGCAAAGAAAAAATAAATGCAAGAGTTCATTTAAACATACCTGTTATTTCCTTTCCGTTACACCAAGAGTGTACAATAAAGGCAGTAGTTTCTTTTTTTCTTTCTACACACAGAATTATCAATACAACAAAGTTGATAATCTGAAGAAACAAGTGCTTTATGGGCCACAAATGCACAACGATTTTTATTATTGCAAGTCTACCTCACTCCATATGACTATTTAACATGCTTTTTGCTTTGTTGCTGTATTGCATTTTCCAGTCTCAGCTTTGTTCTCTGAACACTGGATGCCATGGCTCATGAGCTGACTTTGTCAGCCTTTACCCACTATCTCCCACTATCATCTACATAGCTCTTTCTAGTTGCATTATCTGTAGCATGTTTCCCAAGAGCTAGTTTAAAAGTGGATGATGAGGTATTACAGTCTTTGCTTCCCTTATCCAATACACATGGATCTTCCCATAAGACAATGCACAGGCTGTTATCTGTCCTGTTTGCCAATCTTTCTTTGCTTTTGTAAACCAAGAATGTAATACAGTTCATAGTTTTCCCCTTGTATGCCTAGTTACATTTCTACAGCTTAATAACTTCCATAAATCAAAAGGTTCAAGGGGCATTTTCAAAGCTGACAAGTTCAAAATGTGGCTACTGTCCTACAAGTGAAGGCTGCAACAACTGTAAACTCCCAATTTCCAGAAGAACTACATGTGTTAAGTTTGCAGACAATGGTATAATTGTAAACACAAATATGCTAAGAAGTGCGTAAAAAGCTCTATTATTAAATTATTCTAAGTTAGAAGTAGAGCAGCTCCATTTACCTGCATCTACCTGTGACTGCATCAGTACCTGATGACATATACCTCTGCATCTTACTGTTTCACCTTTCTTGCTGCCTGCCTTTTCATGGATCCCTAGGGCAAGTAAAAACTTTACTCTCTAAACCACTCAGTCATGAACTTCTATATCTACAGTCTCAACAAATTCCAGGTTTTATTAGCTGGGACTGCTATGTCCTGTTTGCTGCAGAACTGACTGACATTGTTTCATTAAAGGGACTGCAGGTGCTAAAAAGGTAGTGTTTCAAAACAAAGTTGAGGAGGACATTCAGAATCTGTTGCTTTTGTCAACCTTCATTTTTCAGTTTCATTACAATTATCATTAGAAGCCACCTGCTGCTTCTTGTGGGGACAGAAGTAGGATGCACAGTGGCCACATCCAATTAAAATATTTTGTTGTATTTAAAAGTTCTTTAATTTAATTCCATCTTCAGGTATTTCAACTCTCAATAATCTGAAGTAACATAAGACGTATTGGATATGTCATCACTTTGTGACTGTCAATTAGGGTTCCTATAGACCTGGGACCGCAAACCTTTATGACTTCAAGCATGACATTTACCTGGCACTCAATTTTCCTATTTAGAAAGCAGTAACAGTGGCTTCACGGGAATGGTGCGTAGACAGACAAATTTCATGGCTGTGAAACACTCCAGTACTGTTGAGACGTGGCCACAGAAGAACTCAGGTAAAATCTGTAACACTAATGGAGTGATCCAGTGGGGGTTATAGTAACCATACACATAAACACTTCAAGCTGGCCAAACACTTCTGGATGACTAGCGCAAATTAATGACCAGCCTTGGTTCTCCATTTAGTTCTCTGATTTCTGTTCATTTGAGAAACAGAGTGTGAAAAATACAAAGAGGGGTTCACAGTTTCCCAGTTTGGTAGCTGGGTGTGGACTGTTTCTTCATACTGCTTTAACTTGAATCCTATTACCCATGTCAACAAAATAGTGACTGCTAAAATGAGCTGCAGTGTGGTTTTGGAATATCTCTCTCCTGACCTTCTCTATATACAGTTAATATTTTCTAGGGCTTGGTTATAGTTCCTGAATAGATATAGAAGGCTATACAGGACCTGGATATAGCTTCTTTGTATTTGCAAGGTGGCAAAAATAATTAAAAAACTGGCCTCATGTAGTTTAACTCTGAATCTGAAAATTAAATTATACAAAAGACAATTTCATGAGTCATAAAAGTAAAGATTCTAGACAAAGAATGTTCATCATGGATCTAACTTTCATTACTACAATTTTTCATACTATGAACTGATTTTAAAGAATAGGGATGCTCCCTGGTAGTGCCCATTAGTCCTTTGGTGCATGCTAAAGAATGGATTCAGAGAGCGGTAGATATTGAAGTTCAAGGATGCTTTCTGACACAAAAATGCAAGAAGCCCTCAGACTCCTGAAAGGCATCAGAATACAATAGAATCCTGCTGATAAAGAAAGGAAAATGCCAAGCAGCCAGTACAGCTTCCCAAATGTCTACTCAAAGAACGGAGAGCAGAGAGAATGTTCTGGAAATGGAGAGAATTCTATATAAATGAGCAGAGCTCAACAAAGATAAGAGTAACCAAATGTGCACTGAGGTTATTTTAGTCAAAGAAGAAACAGTGAATAAAAGAATATTTGAAGACATCAAGAAGAAAAAAATACACTAATGAGAAATGAGACCAGGTAAAATATGATCAGGAGGATTACCTTACTAATGATTCAAAAAATGACTGAGCTGCCTGCACTGTGGGTTTGTTTTGTTTTGTTTTTTTTAAGTTTGGTCTGTAAAAAAGAGACATAAGAAAAGGTGGTATGGACAGTTAAGTAGCAAAGAAATCTGTTATCTCTGTATGGCTGGCTCAGGAGCCCAAAGTTTTTACCACCCTTGCCTAGGGCAGACTCACTTGGCAGGAGGCATGTTATCCCCAGATCTCTGCCTTCACTTCAGGGAAAGTTTGCTGAACCCAGAAAGTTTCAATGAACTGTTGTTATCAATGAAATTTGACTTCACTGTATTTCTACAACAAGCTACACTAATATTTGCAAGAGGGGTCCTGAGCCTGGCTGGGGCATAAAATAAGGAGTTTGGATCAAGTCATACCTTTCTGACAGTTTGTATTTCTTTAATTCTGGGAGGTGGAAACAGCACTGTGCATAGAGAAATATGAGGATATGGAGCTAGACAAGGCCTTAGGAGGAGTTCTCCTTGCTTTGAGACAGAATCAGGAATAATTAGCCTATTTTCCCAAAATCCTCTGGGAAAATCTTGCAAAACTTCCAGAGGTAGCCTGCTCCCAACCTTTTGTCCTATAAATTAAAAGGTTTTCCTGACATCAGAACAACACTATGCATTTCAAACGGACCCATTTCTTCCTTTTTATTGTAAGTAGACACAGGGAAATAAAAAACCCATATCACTGTCCTCTTCATTACAACATTTCTTGCAGGTGATTATTACCTTCAGCTGCCTTCTTTAGCAATCAGTTCTATCAGCCTTTCATTTCTAAGCCTTGCGTTGTTCTTGCTGGCATTTTCTCAGCTTTCTCAGGACTGTCCACACATTTAAGTGTGAGGTTGCAAATGGAGTACAGTGGTCCTGGAGAGCCCCAGCAGTACTAAAAATCATGGCATAATTAGATCACACTCCTGTTCCACACTTCAGAATGGCATTTGCTTTTTTATCCAGCATCACACTTGTGCAGTGACTCCTATTCAGTTTATGGCCAGATAATTATCTGCAGTGGTTTTGCATAACTAATCACAGTGTGTTGGTGTTTCCATCTAGGGATCTGTCTGTGTCAGATGTCACCTTACTGATTTCAGAATGCTTTTCCAATTTATCATCAATATTTTCAGTTCTAAATCTTCCTCTTGCAGATCCTCCCAACCTTTTGGTCTCTTCTGCATTTTTTTTTTACCCTTTGTTTCACGGTCTCCATCAATAGTGAAATGCTTATACAACTGGACATAGAAAAGATCCTTGTGGGATTCCACTTGTTATGTCTTCAGGGTTTGATGTACCAACAGACTTAGCAAAACACCTCTCACAAAATCTTATGAAAAATATATTGAAATTATCTTGAATATGATCACTATCTTAGCAACAGGATGCAAGTAAAAATTGCTATGAACAGGAGGCTAGCATGCTTTATCTACAACAGTGACAATTTAAAGGAAGTAGAAAATACATATTTCATATATCAGCATATCATTTCATAATAAATTTGGCACTTTTATACTCTAAAGACAGAGAAATCATATAAAAAACTCTTAGACATTAGAAATAAGAGTAAAAATAGTAAGAATTAAATTCCTCCAAAAATCAAAGTCATGTTACACTGTGAAGTACTGCAATTCTATAGAAAGGACATGCTGGAAAGTCCAAAAAGACAACCAAGCATGGCAAATTAAAGCTTACAGTGGAGGGCTGAAGCAGCCAAAACAGCAACTGACTCTGGATTGTAGAAATATTGTATCACAGCCCAAGGAGGTGATCATCTTTCTCCTTGCGGCTTTGGTGAGACTGCACATAGAATTCTGTACGTAGCTTTTGGCACTCTAATACTGGAAAGATGTCAGTGAACTAAACATAATTCAGAAAAAAAAAAAAGAGAGATTATGCATAGATTAGAGAGGATGCTTTTGAAGAAGAATTAAAATAACCAAGTTAAGATTTGCTAAGGAATGGCTATAGGGAATATTATAACATCTACAAATATTTGACAAGGAAGAAGCAAAATTTTTCAGAGTTATACAATGGAGCATAATAATGAGTTACAAAATGAAAGCAAAAAAACAGATATAACCAGAGTACTAGGAGAAGCTTCCTAACTCCATGGCCAAGGTACGTGTCTACCGGGAATTACTGTCCCCTTTGTCAGCAGTAGCGGAACTTGCCTGAGAAACTCAGTAAAAGCCAGGAAATTGGTGTCATCTTAAGGAACTTTCTGACCATATGACAGAGTGTGATCTAACTTCCATCTAACTTTCTATCTCACTTAACTGTACCAGAAACTAGACTCCCAATTCAATTTGGAGTATGGAGTTTGAAAAATAGGACCTCTTAGTAAACCTTTCCAGAAGGCAGTGAAAGATGATTAAGTCAGGCAAAACTGCTATTAAAGATGTCTCTCAGATTTAATGAATAATCATTGCATGCTACTGTTAAGGGACAAATGGAATGTTTAGTTCTGTTCTTGTCTGAGCAGCTGACCAGCAAGGGGATGAACTTAGTAAAGGGAAAAAGGAGTGTCCTGGTCACATGGGTGACAAGATTAGATTAGATTTCAGTTAGGTTACTGGGAATCATAGAAAGATCAGGGCCGCTCTCTTAGATGACTCCCACAGCTGCATTCATAGTAATGGTCCTGCTTTTTATACTTCACTGAGACTTTCTCTGAACTCCATCCTTCTTTAGGAGATTTCCTATTTTCAAATTACCTTATTTATCTGGATCTACAATTCATACTCTTAATAAGCATCCTGCACCAGTGGAACCGAAACATGCTGGAATTTCTACATACAGAATTATACATTCAGATTGTGAAATATTCCACTCATTTGAGGCAAAGGTTGCTGCAAATGGTACTTTCACTGGAAGAGAAACAAGGTCATATTCATACCAGGTGAGCTCACCTGCTTCAACGTGAAATAGGAACATCCAACCAAATACATGAGAAATGGAATTTTAAAGCTATGCATTATAGCATAGCTATAGGATGGACCCTTCCTTCGTCCAAAAGTGATCCTGCCTTATAAGAAGTGATATGGATGTCAACTGGTGCATGCCAGGTATTTTGATATCCACTATGTCTTTAATCATTGCACCCTAAGAGTGTCAGGTGCCTTGTAAACAAATAAGGTGACAAGGCCTGAGGAACCGACAAGCTAAATAGGTTACAAGTGTTAACATGATCCCTAGCAAAGCAGCCCGAGGTGCTAAGTAGAGAGATTGGCCAATTGGCCACAGCTGACACAACACAACAGAACCCAGTTTCTGCCACAGTTATTTTCAGAAGAGAAAGAATGAACTCTACATGAGTATGCAAATACTTGGTGTCACCATCATTTTAGTCTGGGTAACAGGGTGCAGTCTGTTGGACCACTCTCACTGAGATTAAAAGATTTGCAAGTATTCCTTGCCTTCAAGATTTGGCCTTTTGTAAAAGAAGCAATGACTTAAATTACCAATGCAGGGCTTAAACGGAAGCTCAGAGAATGTATATAAAATGGTTAAACAAGAGAAAAGTACTACCCTTTTAATTAAAGCACATTAATCCTTTTTTCTATGAAAGAAATCACTTCCCAGTATTTCTGTTGTTTCTACCATAACATGTTGTTTCAAATATACTAAAAATATTTTAAAACCTAAATCAGACTATGAAAACGTGTATGTTTAAGTACTTTGCTGAACTGCACTCCATATATAGTTATGGATTTTTTAAAAACTATCTTGTGAATTTTTTTTAAATAACCAGCTTCAATGTTAGTTCTGTAGAAGCTCACACAACTTACTGGTGCACATTTTCCTGACAAACCTGTACACAGAGAAAGATTAGGTACATGTCTCTTTCTGGATGTCAACAACCACTGCTGATACAGAAAACAAGTGGAAAAAAACGAGAGATAAAGAATGGAAATTGTGTGTTTTGGCAGACAGATCTGTATTACCTTATACATTATTATTAATATTCATATTGTGCCCTGAGGTAGTCACACAATGCATCAAGAAAAATCTAAAAGGCATAATTTAGAGTCTTTTAATATGTTTAAGATATTTCATTGAGTTATATTAAATTGGCAATGTCAAAATCCAGAGACTGCTACCCGTCTCTGACGAAGTTATCAAAATCAGATGAAAGAAAGCTGTGCTACAATTGTTAGGCAGGAAGCCTGGCCAGGTTTTCTGCCATACTTGCTGATGAAACAAAAGCTATAGCTTGTAGAGAACAATTGAATATTTCCGTGTGTTATGCCAGTAATAGCTTTCCCTGTAGCGAAGTGTCTCTTGCTTCCAGCTAACAGCAATGCTAGCTACCTAAAATCTGACAAATGGACTGTGTTCAAAGTTGGCTAATTGGAATCTCAGTACTGTGGACGTGACTTTTGTCGCTTAAAGCTATGAGAGTTCATCTGTTCTCAATGGTAACTTAAATAGAAAGCACAGACTATTCTTTTGTCATCCATTGCTGTATAGTCACAAGTGCTTGCTGTCACAATTATCAACATACTCAAACCAGAATTATTGTGAAAATAGTTTCTATGCATTCTTGAAGAATTTGAGCTGATTCAAAAAAGCCTCTCAAACAGGAAGATAAAAGAGTATGCTAAAACAGCTTCTATAATATTGTTCTTGAAGCCTAAAAAGAAGATAAAATTGAATCCAATTTCGGAAAGTTTAGGATTTGGGATTGTCAGAAGTATACAGTAATTGCAATTTATTTTTGATTCTTAAAATAAATACCTTTCTGCAAAAGTAAAAGTTGTAAGATACGGAGGAGCCACACTTCATTACTCCATTTCATACTATATTTACTCCTAAAATACAGGATAAATGTTGTCAATAACTGATTGTTTACATTGATTTTAGACTAGGCTGGATGTTCACTCCCCTGACTGCTTTCAGATGGGAATGTATAATGGCAAATTAGCAGACAGCACACTGATCTGGATTATGCCCATTGCACATGACAAGAAATCCTCATTAACATTTGGGAAAAGCATGTTCACAGTCTTTACAGCCTAATAAACACTGAAAAAACAGCCCAGTAAGCTTGATTCTGTTCTCACTATTACTTTAATTAAGCAGCATACTTAGATAGTACATAGTTTAAACAGGTAAGCAAGCAACGTCTTTGAATTAAAGGCTCCATTTGAATGCCTGCAGTTTGTTATTGCTTACATCAGACTTAAAGCAAGAAGATGTAGGAAACTGCTGTAGGAATCATACAGACAACATTTGGACTTCAGATAGTCTTTCTATTGGTTAAGTCCATGGAAGTCAATAGAGTTGAAGGAACCAAAGTGAAAATGTGAACTGGTATTTTCTTCTTGTAGCTTAAATGGATTTCTTTAGTAAATCTCAGATGCCAGTCTGTTAAGTTCAGTGTTCTGAAAATGGAAAACTCTCCAACCTTTTTTTGAATGTAATTTTTACAACCATTTTAAGCGTTCTACAAATTAGTTATAGCAGACTTCCTGAAACTTTGAAAGAAAAGATGGGATAAACATGGCAAGAGACTCTTTACTGTCTATTCAAACTGAGCTCCCACTCAGACACCTTACAAATCTCTTCCATAAATACATTCTTATCCAATGCTGTGGCAAATCATTGCTGAATGTATTAACAATTCCAGTAACCACTTACATATGCGAGTTCTTTTTCATATGACTCATCACTATCAATATATCTCAAAACTGAAACAAGATAAAAAAGATTGAGTTGATTTGTAATTCATAAGTCAGTCAGAAATAACTTTTTTAAAAACAGATTTTGAAACAGTAGAATTTGTCATAGTCTGAAACCAAAAAGCCTTCACCTCGTTCTAAAAAGCATAAGTAAAATAAAAATAAAATTTTTGTATTTTAAAGGAGTGTCTTGGCAAGCAGTGACTGAATAAAATAACCTTATTTTACTAAGTCTTCACTATTTCAAGGCAGTAATTTCCACTCTATGTTCAGCCACCTCTGCAGGACTAATCAAAACCAAATCAATCCAGGGATTTGACAAAAAGGGTACAGCAGTATTTCCTCCAGTTCCTCTGAGCTGGCTTGCAGCAGTCTGAACTACTATTAGGTCTGGCCGTGACCTAATACATGGCAAGGCAGATCTTTTTTTATCATATCTCCTTACTCTCCTTGCACATCCAGATGAACCTGAGACTAAAGACTCGATTCACTTCTAGAGTAGTCCAGCTTCCCTCAGCATCTCTCAAGAAGCCAAACCACTGGTGATAAAAAGGCCATGTGAGGCAAAGCACTATATCTAGGCTGTTTGTGAGCGTGTTTGGGTTACATGCTTGAGGAGCACTGCAAAAGTGAGCTGGTAAAGCTGCTGCTATTATCATAACCCTTGTGCATCTATGCTGATTAAATTCTGAAAAGTACTCATGTTTGCAAAGGGCTCAATCCTGTATGCATGTATGTCCATATGTGCATGTGTCCATATGTAGGGATTCATTCCAGAGATCACTGGCCCACAAAATAGAAGTTTATATTAATTGTCCACTCTCTTATAACATCCGTATGCATTTACACCTGCAACGCCAGGATCTGAAATAAAGGTACGTGAAAGTACTGGCTCTGATTCTAATTTGCGCTAAGGGAACTGTACCTGCTTTTGACCGTGTTATGGGGCTGTAAATGGGTGGTAAATCTCAGCTAAGCAGATCTTTTTAAAGACTCCTTTTCATTGCTCAACAGGTGCCCAAGACTTCATGTACATTAGAATCAGGCCCCACCAGAAAACAGGACAGTACATATTCAGATGACTAATAACCATGGTTTCAATGCATGTCAACATCCATATGGAGATAAATTCATAATGTAATTAAAACAGTTCAGAAATTCAGAAAGTGAAACACTATATTTGCAGTTTGATTCGTAGAAAGCCAGATTAAATAGTGTTATTTTTCTCATCTTATAGAAAATCTTATTTATATTTTTTGAAGGAGTGTCTACATAAGCATCTTTTTTATATAGTTCATGAAAATAACAGAGGAGTAAGGCCATTTATTAACTGGAACCTGGCAGCATGTACACATGTGGTCTTATTTGCATAAAATTCAGTTTAACTTCTGTGGAACTACAGACATGGGCAAGCAGCTCATGTATTTAAAAGTTCATAAGATCAACCTGTGTCTGTTTTCCTCCTTCAGTATTGTTAAATTTGGCCCAGTGTAACCACATGTGAGTACTGGGCTGCATAAGTATAAATGAAGGGCTGATGCTCCTTCACATACTGGTTTATACTGTAAAATAATCTTTCCTAACTTATAAAAATTCAAGAAGAATGACTCTAGGCATGGTATTTTCATTACATTAGAAATCTAACAAAAAAGAAACAAATTAATTTTAAAAAGAAAGTAAGAATATCTACACTCAGTTAAATGCCACTGTAGTGATTTAGCAAGGTAATGGAAAAAGCAGGGCTTTTGTTTGTAGAAGTTACTGTTCTGCAAGTAATTTTTGCTATTTTTGCTATTATTTTCCTATTTATTCTCTAGAATTTAGATTAGAAAATTTGCATTTTTATTCTTTTTTATTGTCCTAAAGAAAATCAGACATATGTGTCTCCTGCAAAGGAGGTATACACAATATACAGGACTTCCATTTTGCTTTTTTATTTAACTAATACTATCACAGAAACTTTTTAGCTTTGAATGAAAAATCATATCTCAATGACTTTACAGAATGTTAAGAACTGTTAGGTTAATATAACAGATTTTTAGCTGCTTGCTTTTATTCCCCTGTGTATAGCTCTCACTACCCCTATTTTCCTTCATTTGATCATAACACTAGTAATAAAACTTCACTTCACCTTAATAAAATGGAGTCAAAGCACCTCATTTCACATATTTCTATTTTATTTTAAATAGACACTGATTACTGATCTGAAAACATACCATCCTATACTGTTGTACCTTTCTGCCTCATTTTTCCATTTATAGCCATTGTTGACTGTGATGGAATTGTACTAGCAAAACAATATTATCCCAGCCTTGAGAAGATGTCTTTCTGCTAGGTCAAACAATTTGCCGTAATGAAAATTGCAAAAAGAAAATAAGTGCATTCACCAAACAGTCAAGAACACCGGCCTTTCTTCTCCATGTCTCATGATAACAGATTGGCCTTGCCAACTTCCATCACAAAAACATTTTCATCTGTAGAAGATCTTATAATTCTTGTTTTGAGTGATTGCTTTTGGATGACACATAGCAATAAATACAAACTTTATTTTATTTAGTGACCAGTGCTTCTGAAAGACTGCAAGCCAACTAGAGCAACAGAATATTGAATACATAAAACTGCTATTAAAGAAGGTTAAGGCTGTGTCATAAACTATCTAAAATGTTATTATTATTTCAACCTCAAGCTGATATGTTGGTGTATGGTTGGGAGAAAAGAAAAGGATACAATAGCAGGAGTGAAAGCACAGTCACAGTCAGAAAAAGTCACTGTAATAATGACTTTGGGATGACTTCAATACAAACAAGAGCAGATCCACTGTAGGTTACACAGCCCACGCCAATGATACCATATCAAAGTCATTCAACTCCCAAGTCACAGGAGATTTTTTTTTCAACTAACAGTCTAGAAGATGCAATTTGGCCTCATTTGCAATGAACACAATATGAATAAGAGCCATAATTCGGGAACTGAAAGTTAAGCTACATTTCTTCTGTCTTTTCTGTCTCCATTACTAATGATTTCACAGCTGGAATGTAGTAGATGGTGTTCATGCAGAACAGAAAGCAGAAAGTTCCTATTAAGTCCACAGATACATAATTCAGTTGTATTAACAAGTACAACTTGCATTAGCAAGTACAACTTGTTATACAACTTTACCATTCAACTAACATAAAGCCTATGTACACACGCACTCCTCTCCCACTCCCCAGAAGCATGCCACAGCCTTTTCAGGGTTCTTTGGCTCTTAAAGCCTTAAAAATAGTGTTTGGCAACCATCAGTGTCATAGAAGCATGTTCCTAGACCACTGCTGTGTGTATCTTCATTTTCCCCCATGAAAGCAGGCTCATCTCTGCCTTTTAGTACTGACTTCAGCACCAGCTGGTAGGAAAATATGCATTGTTTACCTCTTCCACAAAGTCAAGGAGACGCAGCCTTTTCCACAGTCAGAAACCTTCATACTTTCACAGAGCTTGGCCAGAATAAAGCCTACTCTAGACATTTTTTCTAGCACGTTTTAAAGATCATGATATTCCAAATCCCCATCCAGGACTCAAAGCCCAAAGACACAGCACTTTGGTCCTCACCTTAGGTAGCACTTTGCCTTGACATTTTGCTTGTGAATGGTCCTGCTCTTTCAGTGAAATTTGACCTATGAACTGTACACTCGAGCCTTAAACAACAGGAACTTTTTAATTCATGTGTGAAAAAATAGTGCAAAAGGCTTGCCATACTTCTCAGATTATGCTACAAACTGATCTCCCAACCTCATAAGCTTACCTACCACTTCTTAGAGCTGTTAGGAAAAGCTTAAAGAGCATGGGCAGGTCTATGGGCTGCACAAACAGCCAGGTTTCAGGGTGTGCAGCCTCTTCTTGATAGCACTGCTGAGTTCAGCATACATCTGACTGTTGAGAGTTAAAAAAACAAAGTAGGTAATTCCACATAGGATTGGGAAAGTGCTATCCCTTTTTTGGAGCATTCATAGCCATTACTTGACGGATAACATGGGAAGTTTGCTATTCTCAAAGGACATCAACAAGACTTAAACTTTTAACAGCTAGACAGCTTTTAGCAGAGAGGAGGCACCATTCTGGGGTGGATATTTGGAGGAAAAAAGCCTCAAATTTTGACCTTTAAATAGAGTCAGATATGGCTGCACCCAGATTTCTTGATCAGGAACCATATTCTCAGTTTGTTTGTTTTTCTGCTTTGTTCCAGCTTTTGATTTCAGTTCTATTCCCTGTCGCTTGTGAGTATGTCTGACGGTGAAACATAGCAAAAGAAAAGCCAATATTCAAAGGCTGGGTTTTCCAGAATGGATTACACTTGTAAAAAATCAAAAAAGACATTGATCAGGTGACTGCAGTTAATATTACACAATTAATGAACACAACAATGAAGGCCTTCTGTACCAGGTTATTTAATCTATATCCATTTTATACAACCTTATGTTCACAGGGAGGAAAAAAGTCTCCTTTTCCTTAGCTAGCTTTGGACATTAATGTAACTTAAAACAATCTCAAGGGCTTTATTTAGTCACTTCATCAACCTCTGGAGTCCAAGCAGAGTGAAAGCATTGCACCCAGAGTTCCCAGATACACCCTGGTGAGGTAGCTATTTCTAGAAACCTCTCCAGGCAGCCAGAATACATAGCTGAACTCCTTGTCCACTGGACTTGGTAATGACCCTTCACAAACATTTGTGATTTAATCAGCCTTTCCCAGAAATCTCCACTGGCAGGTGTCCACTCATCCAGTTTACAGAAAATTTACATGGTAAATATAACTCACAAAGATTTTGTAAAACACTTTTGAAACCATTGTCTCTTTAATATAACAGCATAAGAAATGTCCAGATTTGTGCTCAAAAATAATGTTGTATGCACTTCACTCTTGTAGTTTTCTCACCACTGCCTGGGATAAAGCCCAATGGAGTAACCCATGGTCTTTCTATGACCATGGAGCTTTTTCAGCCTTTCTTGCTTAGTAGCCTTGGCTGGGCCTGTAGCTAAATCAGATCCTACTGTAGCACCTCTGTTCTTCATCTCTGCAGACACCATTTCCTGGATCTTCTTTTTAGATGAGTCTCCAAATGAGTAATTTATCCAAATTTTCTGTTTGGCAAATTTCCATTGCTCCAAACTCAAAATGCTTCCTTGCAATCTATCCCTATCAAACAACTCTGTCAGCTACCTTGTTCCCAACATCTTTCCACCTTAGTAATCTTCTCATTAAGCGTTAACTAACATCAGCTACCTGTGTTAAGGGAAAAATATGCTAAAACCTATTTTAGCAATTTGGTTTACTCATTCATACTGCCAAATAAAATATAGCAATTTTATACCTTCACTATATCTTTGAAACTACATAATTCTCCAGCCAGTCACAGATACAAGTTTCTCAGTTAATATTGATGGGCATTGGCTCAAATGTTGAAAGATCACTGAAAGAATCAATCAAACTACTGACCAGATGATTTCTGCACAATAATGCTGTTGTAGTCATAATGGCTTGTGGGTATAAGAGAGAAGATGATGATACTTGTAACTACTGTAATGAAAAATGGAAATGCGAATTATTTCTAGCCTGTGTGAAATACAAACTATATTTATTAACTAAGTTATATGGCTTGCAGAATAACTTATGATTTATATGTGAATCATACATCTGGTTGAAAGATCTGAAATTCACAATCTGATAATCTGCTGACTGTGAAACTGTGTTTTGGCTGGAATTGTGAATAAAGAATATGTTTCATTTTTCTTCCACCCAATGCCCCAAAGTGCTGAAAACAGGGTAAAATTAATTAAATAAGTATTTTCTGCTACCTATTTGCTTACGTTAACATTAATCACATTGTAAAATATTTTTTTTTCTTCCAGTTTACTAGCTGGTAGATTTTTTCTCTCTGCTTTTGTATCTTCTTGAGTTTTGCAATCCAGGGATCCTCGAAAGTGAAGCCTGTTCTGTAGCTGTAAAACTGGCATTTACAGTAGAAATTTGCTACATCTCTTTTTGCTCAAAAAGAACTCCCCCACAACAGAACAGAACATCTGAACGGCATCTTCAACACCTTGGCATATCTCGTATAAATGTAATCTAGTGCCAGACATTGAAAGAACTAATTACCCAGTACCTCAGTACTGAAAACATGATCATAACGAGCAGATAAATGTCATGTACATAGACATGATGTGGTAACAACTTTCTACTTTGATAACGGTGTAGATTTGAACTGCAGTGTAGAAGCAGAGATGATGAGGGTTTTTCTTTGCCTTCCTCTGTGGAAAGTCTGCATCCATACAGAAAAAAACAAGCTAATTTTTTTTTTTTTTTTGGTGACCTCTTTTCTTTCTGTTTCTATCATGAGTAGATGATGTTCTACGATACGGGAAAGAATTTGGATGAGAAAAATGTTTCTTTTTAAAAGTACTTAAATAAAAATCTCTATTTTCTGTAAATCAAATATCTTTACCTATCACTATACCATATTATTTTTGTTATAATGTATGAAGTAGAAGATATGAAATACTGCATATACTGATAGGAAATGCTGCAATTTTAGATTAATCACTGAAAAAAATTATAGCTTGATAATGAGGTTAAGAATGAAAATGTGGTATATAAAAAACCTTATGTGATATACATTTCGAATGCAGTTTTAATCAACCCCTTATGGAGGAGTGTGAAATCCAAGTAATAAAAATGACATACTGCCTATAAGAGTTTTAAAGTGACATGAAGTTATATCCTAAAAAGAGGCCGGATAACCTCACAAATAGGGTTATTGGGCGTGGCGTATCAGCTTTCCCAGGAAATTGATTGGGGCTGACAGTTGTTGGTACCAGCAATTTCCAAAACAGCTCCTCCATGCTTGTCAGCAATATAAACTAATGCAAGCGTTAGTACACGTGTCTCAAAACCATTTTTCAGTGTCATTATAAAAAGACTGATTGAGACTAGATAGCACACACAAACTATATAGATCATGAGTGTCTTATGAAAGAAAGAAGATTACTAATGATTATAGACAGAGTGATAATTGTAAGGGCTTTTACTTATTTTTAATAAAGCTTACATATCAGGTCCAAATGTAACATTTCAAAACAAGTCCCTCTCACACAATTAAGAAGTAAACCCTAGCATACTTATTAACTTACATAGAAATGTCAAGTAACGAAGCAAGGGGCATTAAACAGATCATTTTATTACCACAAGTGTAGCTAACACTAGGAGCTAGGCTTCTTTTACAACAAAGAAAAAGCCCAACAAATTTAACATGACAAAAGATAAATCAGTGCTCTTGAAAAGCTATTAAGCCGTAAGTGTTAATTTCCCTTAGTTAAATCTTTGCTCCATCACCTTGTTATATATGAATCATTTCATAAAAGTGAAAAAATGGTGCTTTAGAAATATTAAAGTCACAGCTTTATGTCTTCCTGAATAGGTCAGGTTCTTAAACTTTCAGTAAAGGGTACCTAAATGCGGCTATCTTTGAAAAAGCTAAAAAAAGATGACACACATAGTGCAGTGGAGAGAATCTGTGAAAAATCAAGAATACAGACATATCTCAAATAGATCTCATTGACTTTTAGAAACACTTTGAACAACAGCTGTAGCCACTGGGGTGCTGTAATGACATACCCCATTATAAAATGTAACACTAAGTAAATGTAGGAGTGGAAATTTAACAATTGGACGTTTAATGGCTGCAATTATGGCAAAAGAATAATGAACCTATTAGACAGAAGAACTGGCAATTACTCTAAGGCTTATTGCAATACAGCTGTGAAAAAAGTAATACAGAAGCATGCTTAAAAATGGTTATTAAAGGGGGATAATGCATTCTGTTTACCTTGACAGAAGCAATTTTTCTTCTGAAATGAAATGGAGCTTTTTGGCTATCAGACATGGGAGCTCAGATGTGATGGATCCCGCTATTTAAAGGTAATGTATTTTCAGATATGCTTTTCTAGGTATAAATGATGTCTACACTAAGACTATAAAGGCTAGATTTATCAGCCAACAAACACACAGAGGAAGATGTTTAAGAATACACATAAATGAAAAATAAATAGCATGCAAAAATTTAAGGTACCCTCTAAGCAGTCTAAGTAGCTACTCTTCATGAATGGAAATGTTAAATGTTAGTTGTCTCGTATCAAGACAGATTAGGTGCCAGACCCATTAGGCAGCTTACAAAATTCCCACGTTGGGATTCAGATATAATTTATTTGGCTTGCTTACTTTTCAGCTGTACACATCCCAGTGAGGGTATAAGTGAATGGAAAGACATAAAGTGTGGTACAGATGAAACAAGGAAGACTGTAGAAGAAAGCCTCAATTGTCCTGTATGGAAGGGTAATATTTGATTAAAGCAGTATATAATTTTTCAAATTTCAGTTTCCTTAAGATAGCCAGAGTCAACAATTAAGGGCAGAAAGTTCATGAAACTTTTAGTAAATGATACAGGATGTGTTGCCTGTCCACATAATTAGCAATCTGACAGAAATTCAGAGGATAGCCATGTCAACCTTGCCCAGGTCGATGATTTAACTGGTGGCTCTACATTAAGCATTGTGGAAAGTTAAACGTTCCACATCAAGTCATGGCAGTGTTCCTAAAACGTACGTCTCAAGCCTGACTAATAATCAATCTGTGTTCATCAGCTTTCTACTTCATTCAGTGTTTCATAAGGGATTTATTAAATACACCGCAGGTCTCAGCTATACGTTCCCACAAAAAGAGCTCAAAACTTAAATATGGATCTAAATTTGGATGGCAGTGAGTGCAACTAAAGAAAGGGCCTCAGGGCCCATACCTTATCACTTGGCGCAGACAGAAAGAAATGAAGACTTGCCCTTAAAAGGCAATGAAAATAGGATCAACTAATTGAGAAACAGAGTCTTAGAAGACACAGAACACAGTGCCTTATGAATGACTTCATAAGGCCAGGAACCAAAGTAATCAAAAAGTTATGCACTAGCAAAATTCTCATCAAGGGCTTTTCCCTAAGCTTGCTTACATCACAGAAATGAATACGTACAAAAATAGGTTTACTCTTGGCTTAAAGAGCACGACTAGCAATCTGTGTGTATTTGATTCAGGTTCTGGGACTGGCTTTGGCTGCTTTATGCAGCTGTGTCTGCTCAAAGCAGCTGGAAAACTGCTATAAGGGGCCATAAAAATGTTCCAGTTTGCTCTAAATTATTCAATAGGTCATTTAAGCCCAAAGCCAGTACGTGAACATGGGTATGGAAAAGTGGCTTTGAGCTATGGCTATCGGTTTCCTGGGTATGGGAATTAATTTTGAGAATGAAAAGCATGATGTTGAAATTTGACCTACTGACTTGAAAAGGTTTCTGTTTAAGAGCAACATGAAATGAAAATCAAGCTATTCATCATGTGTATCAAATATCCACCTTGCACTGTGGTACTTTTTTGTTACATACTTTGGCTACTCTGTGGAACTAACTCATTAGTATACATATTCCCGCATACCTTCTTCTGAAAGTGTCAGTTCCTGAAAATAAGTCCCCAGATCACTGTGAGAGCAGGAGGACTATCAGTCTAGAAAAAACAGGCTTTTGAAGCTTAGGAGTGGGGACAATATAGGTCATGGAGAAGCACATTACAGACCCAGAAGCAGAGAAGACCACTAAGGAGTTCTGAGGTAAACATAACCTTGTATTACTTGTCCAGAGTCAGAACTCCATTACTTCTGAAATGCAGGCTGTTTGTTTATTCTTAAAATATACAAATACATATATGTATATTTACAGATGACTTGTGGGTGCTGTAGTGTGAAAACACAATATAATAATTCTGCTGACAAAGATACTCTTTTTACTTTAAACTATACCCTGAAGTTAGTGACACTTACACCATCACTCCTTTAGCATGCCTGCCAGACAAAATGTCATGATACTATAAATGATGTCTCTTTTCCCACATATACTTCCTCCTTGTTTCCCTCATCTTTGCCCAAGACACTGCTGTAGAGGTTTTAGACCATACTTACACTAACAGTGTATTGCATCAGCATGCAAATTATACTTAAATCTATCGATGTGCAAGTGGCTGTTTTACCAGTGTCTAAATTATTAGACTTCCCTTTAGACTACAATGTATCAATGGTGTCTCTGGCTGGAAAGGGAGTGTTATCACACCTTCAACCTAAGCATGACCGTAGAATGTAGCTTTAAAGGCATAGCATATTTGATTAGTGTTGATGCACGCATCAGAAACTAGTAATAAACAGAAAATCCAAGAAGGTGACTATGAAGGAAAGTGGAAAAAACCATGCCATGAAAAACTGCCATTAAAGCAGGATGTTATCCTCAGTTGTCATCTGCTGAGAATATATTTGTTCACCAAGTAATAAATAAACATATCCCCAGGTTCCCTGCTTTGAAATGATGCTACAGAAAAGTGCATTGCTACGATAATCAAGTTTAGGCTATCATTTGGTTTATGGCAAATAGATGGTATTAGTTAACTATCTCTGGAAGGAATGATTCATTGCAGAAGGAGAAGCAGTATTTTGAAGACCTCCCTTCAAACTTCTCAGCTCCCCAGAGATGAAGCATATTACACGAGACTACAGAAGAATAGAGACTGTCTTTGAAGAAGCATTAACATGCAGTGCCATCTTTTAAATGTTTTAATTGCTGGTATTCAGCATTTGTGTGAGTAAGACAGTCTGTTTATATCAAATTTCTCTTTCTTGTTAACTTCCTTGTTCCTCAGAAATTGCTGAGAGGAGTTTGTGCTTTTTCTCTACAAGCTGTACATATTCATCTGGGTGCTCCTGTGCTCAGTCTCCTTCAACAAGAAAGCCCTTGCTCTTGTACTTTCTGGAAGTTCTTACAATATGTGTGCTTCCTGCAGCATGGTTATCTTTCAAATATTACAGAAAGTCACTATGAAAAAAAATATAAGTACTATACAGAAGGATAAAGCCAGATTGGTTAATTATGAATCTTCTTGAATGTGGTGATATAACTGATTTCCTGAATTCTAAAAATTGACATTCAGATAGTCAATACACTAGGGACAGACACTCAGGATAATGATTATCGTATAAAGCTTCCCTTTCATTTATTTTCTTTGCCTTTTTTTTGTTGTTGTTTTTGTTGTTGTTTTATTCTCATGCTACATCAGACCTTTTTAAATGAGCTGTAGGTTGTCCTGGTTCATTTAGCTCCATCTGTCTGCTTCAAATATGGTTTTATTATGTGGTAGACTGTCTACAAGTCTCTTCTTTCTACAGTAACCTTTTAAATTAACTATGTTAGCAGAGTATGAGAGCTTGCTAACTAAGGATTTGCCCTGTTTTCCCGAGAGGTTCCTCTCAAAGAAAAATTCTCTTTTCACAAAAAAATTGCAGAAATTCTGCTTACCATGTCGGGGCATGTCAACTCTGTACAGTGAAATACAGGACAGGTCTCCATATTAGTGGCAATCCAAGGCTGGTAGCAGCACCATATAGACGTAGTAGCTTGGATCTGGAAGCAGAATAGTGTTGATCAAGTGAGCCTGTGACCACGCTAAGAATCCCTGCTGTGATGCTGACGGGATGAGATGTTTTGGACCCATGCTGCTTTGTGTACACCTACATAGGTGTTTCTAAGTTGTAAGATGATAGAAACTACAATGTAAGATACATCTGTCAACATGGCTAAAAATGCATCCAAAGGTGTATCTGTGAAGACCACAGTGCATAGTGAAGAAATGCTTCAAATGAGCTAAGTGGAATATCCACAGCATTCTTGCCATTAACTACTCAGTAAGATGAGTGGGAAACATCAGCTCAAACGCTGCTAACTGTGTGACAGACACTCTCAGGTCTGGTCCATAAGAAGTTAAACATTCCCTGACACCAGACTGCAGCATCAAATTTCTAACTGGAATCATAGAATACTTCGGGATGGAAGGGACCTTTAAAGGCCATCTAGTTCATCCCCCCTGCAACTGGCAGGGACATCTACAACTCGATCAGGTTGCCTCAGAGCCCCATGCAGCCTGTCCTTGAATGTTTCCAAGGATGAGGCATCTACCACCTCTCTGGGCAACCTGTTCCAGTGTTTCACTACCCTCATTGTAAAAAATTTCTTCCTTATATCTAGTCTGAATCTACCCTCTTTTAGTTTAAAACCATTACCTCTTGTCTTATTGCTACTGGCCCTGCTAAAAAGTCTGTTCCCATCTTTCTTATAAGCCCTCTTTAAGCACTGAAAGGCTGCAATAAGGTCACCCCTCAGCCTTCTCTTCTCCAGGCTGAACAGCCCCAGCTCTTTCAGCCCTTCCTAATAAGAGAGGTGCTCCATCCCTCTGATCATTTTTGTGGCCCTTCTCTGGACCCTCTCCAACAGGTCCATGTCCTTCTTGTACTGAGGACCCCAGAGCTGGAGGCAGTACTCCAGGTGGGGTCTCACCAGAGCAGAGTAGAGGGGGAGAATCTCCTCCCTCAACCTGCTGGCCATGCTTCTTTTGATGCAGCCCAGGACACGGTTGGCCTTCTGGGCTGTGAGAGCACATTGCTGGCTCGTGTCCAGCTTTTCGTCTATCAGTATCCCCAAGTCCTTCTTGGCAGGGCTGCACACAATCCCTTCATCCCCCAGCCTGTACTGATACCGGGGATTACCCTGACCCAAGTGCAGGGTCCTGCACTTGTCCTTGTTGAACCTCATGAGGTTCACGCAGGCCCACCGCTCCAGCCTGTCCAGATTCCTCTGGATGGCATCCCATCCCTCAGGCGTGTCGACTGCACCACTCAGCTTGGTGTCATCTGCAAACTTGCTGACGGTGCACTCGATCCCGCTGTCTATGTCATTGATGAAGATATTGAACAGCACTGGCCCCAGTACGGACCCCTGAGGGACACCACTCATCACTGTTCTCCATCTGGACATCGAGCCATTCACCACTACCCTCTGGATGCGACCATCCAGCCAATTCCTTATCCACCGAACAGTCCGCCCATCAAATCCATATCCTTCCAATTTAGAGAGGAGGATATTGTGGGGGACCGTGTCAAAGGCCTTACAGAAGTCCAGATAGATGACGTCCGTAGCTCTTCCCTCACCCACTGATGTAGTTACTCCATCATAGAAGGCCACTAGGTTGGTCAGGCAGGACTTGCCCTTGGTGAAGCCGTGCTGGCTGTCCCGAATCACCTCCCTGTCCTCCATGTGCCTTAGCATAGATTCCAGGAGGATCTGTTCCATGATCTTCCCAGGCACAGAGGTGAGGCTGACAGGTCGGTAGTTCCCAGGGTCCTCCTTTTTACCCTTTTTAAAAATGACAGCAATATTTCCCTTTTTCCAGTCCCCAGGGACTTCACCTGGCTGCCATGACTTTTCAAGTATCATGGTGAGTGGCTTAGCAACTACATCAGCCAATTCCCTCAGGACTCTGGGATATATAAGAATAACTTATCTGCCCCTGAATTCTGATTATTTGGGGGAAATAAATATGAATAATTAGTTCACGTATTTTTAATGATTGTCTGGTGGACATTACTTGCTTAGCTTCTGGAAATCTATGCTTTAGAACTGGACTGGTACCTTCATAGTTAGCATCCAGATGTTGCTGTTTAAAAGAAAAAACAAATCATGCCTCCGAAAGACTCATAAACTAGAAGTACATCTGCAAACATCAGAAAATGTTTAGAAAGTTTGGGTAAACTCAAATTTCATGAGAATTGTTCATCCTTAATTTGCATGCATGAGTCATGTAATTGTCAGTGAGTGATGAAATAGGGAAGCAGGTGGTAATGTCTGCACGCTGGGTTATGAGTGGAGCGTTCTGAGGCAGGATGTATTTCAGTCTGTAGGAGAGTTACTGGGAAATGTGACAGACTGAGTTCTTTTGGTTACTGGACAACAGAACAGATCTGAAAAAGCAGTTTAACAGGCCAGGAAGATAAATGCTCTGGCTATGTTAGAAAGCCTGTTATAAGAAAAGCAAGATGATTTCTCGGATGAGAGATGTGAAAATAGTGCAGGCACAAAAAAATATAAAGTACTCTGAGGGCTCCTATTATAACTAGCTCATCCAAAGATAAGAGAATAAGGAAGATCAGAGAGACACATTTGCATTGAGGAAAAAAAAAAAAGTCACACCCTTTTTATTCTGCCCAATGGCCTCATTAAAAAAAAACAAACCACCTTGTTATAAAATTGAGATCCACTGTCTGTGTTCTTCCATTCTAGCACAGGCTGTCATATTACATGACATTTGCATATTCCCATCGAATTTATACTGCTTGCAGATCTTTCTAAGCAGCATTATATCACAAAAAGTAATGTACTAAATATCCAGTAATACAGCATCGTTTGGACTAAAGGCAAGAACGGGAAAGAAAAACAGGTATATATTCTTCCAAAATATTGTTTTGGAAACTGTTAGACTACATAAATATGTTGTACTTCTAGAATGTTTCTAACCACTAGATTTTACATGCTGCTATTTTGGCTGCTAAAAGAACAAAAAAAGCCGAGACCAATGAGGTGGAAGTTCAGCTTCTCCACTTCAGCTCAGGATCGGTGCAGAAATTAACAGCAGCATGATAACTGGACATGGAAACACATACTATGTAGTTGTAAATCCTGGGAAAGTACTGCACAGTATTTACAGTGTAAAATTCTCCACCTATCATAAACTAAGAGATCCTGTAGGCTTCTTGACAGCCACACCACGCTTCAGATTACAGTGCACAGAATTAAAGTTCTCTTAATTGCTGGGTCACTAATGCAGACTAATGAAATTTAGTAGAAGCATGGCTAACTGAAAAAAACTTTCAGAAGTACTCTGACATTGAGATCAGCATTTCTGACTTGTCCATTTTGAAAGATGATAGCTCTGTACTGAAAGCTAAAGGCAAATGTTTTGTCATTGGCTTGTTGCATTACAAGCTCCATTTAGGACTAAACCATCCGTACTATGCCAGGAGATAGAAACCATGTAAACCACTACAAACTTGAGAGTCATTGTGGGATCTCAACTGTATACGTCTCTTCCTCACTGAAATACAGTTTCCTAGTAGTAAAGCCTTTGAATGGACTCTGGAAAGAAATCTGTGTGGGAAAGAAGTTAAATTCTCCAGTGGTTTGCTCTGAAAGCTGCAGTTTGCCTAGGCAAACTCTTAGCTTGAGGAGCCATCTGAAAAGTGAAAGCCATTTTATTGCAACTGGTAAGCAGAACTAGCTGGAAAAAGAAAAGGCAGGAGGTATCTATTTGGACCAGGGGTGCTAAGCAGAATGAGAATCAAAGGTGAAGCAAGATCTATCAAAGAGAATTTTCTTGTTTTCAGATTTTCAGTGCTCTAAGCTCTTTTAGAGAAAATGTCCCTAGGATTAAGAAATGCTTTAGCAAGCATGTTTTTGTCATTACTGCCTCAGTACTAACCCATGAACGTACTGAAGTTGCCAGGCTCTCTGATTCTGTCATGTCTTCCAGTGCATTAGCAGATCAGTGCTAAGCAAATTAATTAAGTCCTGTTCTTTGCTTTAGAAGTTCTTACGTCTGTTAGTGAACAGGTTAACAAAGCCAACTCATATCCAACAAAGAACAGCCTAACAAATTCTAGCATTTGTGAAACGTCAAGTAAATTTGTGTGCTCACAGAATCCAGAGCGTATTTCTAGACACTGTAATTTCTCCAGGCTTGGAAAATAAGTAGGATCACAACAGCAATAGGCTTTAGGCAAACAGACAGAAAACCCACACTCCTGTGGTGGTCATAAATCTCCAGTACCATATCTGCCAACCTCAGTAGCATTCTTCTGCCACCATTTACTTAATTTATGCATACATTCATCTAAGAAATATAAGCCTGACCTACAAAATAATCTGGATGGAATGACAATTCATACAAAACACCAAATCACTAATCATCAATGTTCAATCATCTGCTCTGATCCTTTATTTCTGATTTCTTCATGGATAGGCTCCTGTGACCAACACACATAAGTAAAAGCTATTGTAACTGTGTCTGCAGGAAGAGCAGCACTTGGCAAATAACACATTCCTTGAGACAAGGTGGTTGTAAAATTGCATGCAGGTCTACAGTTTTCTGCTCTTCACTACTGCTTAGAAATAGTTCTCTTTGGCTAAATTAATTTCCTAATGACAATCAATTATGATACTTGTTGCTTGTTTATATTACCTTTTGCAGATTTCCAGTTTTGTGCCACTGAGATGTAAACTTCCTGACCTTCAATACATTAAGCTAATGTACTCCCACATTAATGTAATCAGATGATCACAGCACTTCCCACCATCTGCAATTTACTTTTACAGTGATCAGTGCAGAAGGCATCACATTTCAGTTGTGTTGTCCGCTATAATAACAATCTCCTTGCTATGTAGTTTTTAGTTCATTATTATAGTGCAGTGACACTTTCCACAAAAAGAAAGCTGGTGGCAATGAGAAAATTTAACTTGCTGAATACAAAAGAAAAGTCAGCTTTTATGAAAAATGTAAATATGACACATTAGGGAGAGGTGATATTTTTTATTATATAAGCAAATACAGTACAGACAAACAGACCAGCTTTGGGTGTGCAAGGCCTTCTTCAGGTGAGGGTTTTTTTTTCTCCTCAATAATTATGATAGCTGTTGTAATCATGTATATTACTTTTTTTTCTGAAAACCTTGCCTTATCTCTATTCTTAGACCATCATAGCAACAGCAATTTTTTGCTATACATGTATACAAAACTGAAACCCTAGGGATCTCAAAATTATTTGTATTTTTTCTGTATGTCATAGTGTTTATGCACCTTTAAACCATAAACAGTTCCTGCATGGAGAGACGGCTGTGCAACACTGAAATTGCATCACAAATATTTGATACAGGAAATTAAGTTTCCCTTGTTAGAACTAGCAGAAGGAATTAGGTTAGAATGCAATGATTACAAGAATTGAAAACTTCATATTTTTCCAAAACTATGCATCAGGTCACATAGGAGAGGAAATCCTAGAGGGTAACCTGCATGTCAGCAGCTCGTTCAGCAGTGTAGTAGAACCAAGTACTAGCTCCAAGAGTCTTTAGGCATCTAGGCTTGGTTTGGAGGCATGTGCTCCCTCCAGTAATGGAGGTGATAGAGCAATACAAACAGGAAATGCATAATAAATTTGCATACTTTGTAAAACTCATAAGCTTATCTTACAAGCTGGTTACATGATATATTCTCTTTGAAAATGTTATAGATAAACTTGTGCCAGCCACAGCCCATCAATTTTATGAAACGATATTTAATGAATGCAGCAGATTCCCATAGCATAGGAATAACTACAGAACCATCATGAATAATGAACATAATGAAAGAAATATACCTCCAAGCACAGAACAACTACTGACTGCATCATCAGATTAAAAAAAACAGTGTGACTTAAATAGTTATTTGCAAATATCATTCTGTAAACAAATTTGAATATAAAAGCCACACAGAGTTTGTCACTCTTCAAATTTGTAAAAAGGATTTGTCATTTCTGAAATGACAATCCATCCAAAGTACAAAGGCAAACGTGCTGAAGGTGCCAGTTTGATTTACCAGAAATACCAGGAAATAGGGCAGGATACAGCTGAGCATAAATTCTTACCAAAAGTTATCCTCAAGTGAGTGATCACCAGGGAGTAAAATGCTTCTCCCTCCACTTCATAGAGAAATCGAGGAACAACAGTGCACTTATCACTAATCAGTACCATTGCCACTGTACTCCAGAAAATTGTATTTACAGAGGTTTATTGCTTCCTTTATTTTACTGTCCCCAAATATAAGACAGACTTGGATCAAAAATGGCCCTCACCATTCCCCAAGCAGAAATAAAAATACACAAAAAATCCCCAAACCACTTGCCTCCCCATTCAGACAACAGTTCGAAAATAAAAAGAAATAATAGATTTTCCTTTGTTTTCCAGTGTACTGCACACCATATTCAGGCCAGTATCACATATTGAAAGATTAGATAGCTGATAGCGTGATCACCTGCCAGAGTCGGCTCAAAGATAACTCTAAAGCCTGTATTTGCTACCCAGCTCAGGTTGTCCTCCTTTAGCTGTGTTCAATCTGAGCCTAAGAAAGGGAGGGTCCGAGATTGAACCTGCCAGTGTTGGCAAAATGTAGATTTCTCTACCATCTCGCTGCATTGAGCATCTCTCTGCCTGCCTGCACGGCTACTCATTAAAGGGGAAAGTGAACTCACAGCAAGGAGGAGGGAGAAACAAACATCCCAAACTGGATGACAGCTTTCAAAATACTTTACAGACAGGGGAAAGGCAGCTCCCACAGCAGACACTGGGTGAGAGTAACACTTAAGCTCCACTCTGAAAGTTAGCTGTATAGCCCCACCTTAGTTTCTATGTAAATAACCACCAGGGCAGGACAGGTGAAAGGAATCTGGGTTTATGTCCTCCATCTTCTGAACTAAACATGAAGCTGTGCTTCTGTGGGAATCTGGGATAGGGAAGTTCCTCCCTGCTGTGCTATAGCACCATAAATAGCAACTTTTGTTATGTCAAAAATGGTAAACAAAACAGTGAAGACTTATCCTAAAAATGCTGGATCAAGCTGTACTGCTAGTCTTAAAGATAATTAGTAAAAACTTGGCAAAAGCAGAAAAGGCATACCTATGGTCCTGTGTCTGGTATGAAGTTTAGACATCCATAATCCAGAATTTTATAGAGGGTATTTACATGTCAGTTAATAAGTCTCTTGACTCAACTGATACATGTATGCTCCTTAGTGCCAGAAGTACACATACTCTGGATAGTGTAGTGTTACCTCCACAGACAGAAATGTTTTCAGTTGGTCATAAACATAGTAAGGGAAAAGAAACTATTTATTTATTTATTTGGAAGCTACTGTCTCCTCTGCACAAGAAGCATCAAGGAGAAGGTATGAACTTATGAGTGACACCAAGATAGAATGGAAAAATTGGCAGAGAAGTTGAAGGAATATAAAGAGGAAAGCAGGAGGCAAAATACTACTAAATGAGTGATGCGGATGTTAATTTGAATACGGAAATGTTGTTTACATTTTTAGGGTGACTAAGATGTGTTTTAAGGAATCTCAGAATTAATCAGAGGCTTGTTCATGCAAAGCAGTGGCATGCGTGGGGCCTAGAATCAGTAACTCTGCTTCTCACTGGCTTTTTTTTAATGTTTCAGGAAGCCAATTAAAAAAACACAATTATAAGCAATCTGGTTATGTCATTGCATTTCCCGGATGGCAAGTCTGTAAAATGATGCTTGGACTTTGTATAATTGGGCCCACAGATGTCTCCCGGAGGAACTGAAATGTACGTAGAAAAGATACATGGGTTTTTGTTTGGGTTCATTTGGAATGAAAAGGCACAGCCCTACTGCAAAGCATATTTGTGAAGCTGGGAAAAAAAATAAATGTGGTTGTTGCCATCTGGCTCTTTCAAAATGATCCCTACAGAGATCTGTCTCTGTCTATTTATACCATATCCATTGTCATCATATCTGACCATCCTGTGAGACGGCACTCTGGGCAAGAAACATATAGGATGATACTCTGAAAATTATGGAGATGATTCTCAGTGAAAATCAGCATAACAAGATTAATGAATGAAGTACATAGTTTACATCAAATGAGAATCTGCCCTCATGAATGAATTGCCCGTTGTTAAATGATTTTAGAAATATGCTTGTCATGGCTGTTCTTAGTGTGCTCATCTGGCCTCAGAGACTGCAGATAAGGTAAAACGGCTTTTTACTTTCCTCTTCTGATGAGTATTTCTATGTATGTACAAATGTAGTCTCATTCACACTAGTATCCATGGACCCTCTCTAAGTGTGTTCACACACAAATACATATTATGTTAGAAAAGCTTATACATCCACCTATGACATTCTCTGTGAGAAGCAAGGCTAAGAGGAGCTTGGAGGGGCACTGAAGAGAGAACAATTAAAGATAAATATCTGTAAATTAAATACAACTATTATATAGCTAACAATGAGGGTAGGTAGGCAGTGCTCGCTCTTTCATATCTAATATTCAGGGATACAAAGAGAATATTGTTCTCCTCTGAAAGCTCTTCCGTTTGTAGCTTTTGCCTGTGTATCTCCAGCTGCCCTTCCCCTTTATACAGCTGTCTCTCCTTTTTTAAGTCAATAAACCCCCTAACAGGCCCTAGCAAGGCTCACTTTCTGATTAAAAGCATTGTGGGCACCCACTCAAGGAACAGGGACAATACCATATGATTTAGGCATCCATTCACACCATTCACATGTTAATTATTCACAGTAAAAAGTCCAGGTGGAAGCCACAGGAAAATGTGTTAACAATATATTAACAACAAAAGTACTAACAAAAGATACTTACCTGATTTGTGGGAGGGAGCTGGTTTCAACAATTAAAAGGGACGACATTCAGCCAATCAGTTTCTCCTTTCCTAATTTCATATCCCACCCAAATGATAAAACTGTTCAAAATATTTGACCAGCCAAGGGGAAAAACCCACATGAACTTCACTGAGTTTCTTGGTACAGCAGGAGAAATGCTGTAAACATCAAGTGTTTATAAGTAATGTTCTGTCAGTCTTTGTAAAGTGTACCACTAAGGCTCTCAAAAAAACCCCATACCAACCGACCTAAAAAAAACCCTCTAACATAATCTTTAAAACTAAAAAAAGGGTTTTGAAATTTTGTTCTTTTCTTATCAAATCCAGTCTAACCCTAGGCAGGGGGCACAGACAGTTGCATTACTCACATGCTTCTCCAGATCCTACCCCCCCAAAAAAGGGTGTCTCAGCTTTCAACTGTTTAATGATTTCTGAAAGCTTTCAAAATGGTTTTCTGCCTAGTATCACAGATCTAGCATTACTGCTACTTAGGCATGTAAAGACAGCATCAAAATTGCTAGGTGTTCAAATACGAAGGAGCGTCTACAGCAATACCACACTGAATAGCTTAATTCTGCTCCCATTTAACTCAACTGAGAGCAAGAAGGGGTAGTTCAGTGCTGGTTTAAGTTTCCACAACATGCCCTAACCCCCTGCTCACTGCTGGCCCAGCACCACTGCTAGCTCTTTTGGCAAAACACTGCTATGGAAACCCTTGCTAAGACACAGGAACTTGCATTGGTGTGCAGGACTGGTGGGAATGCGAAAACCCTAACAGAGTATTCTCACTGAGCCCTTCCTGGGCTCCACCTCACAGCAAATGGCCTGATTCTGATGCACTACTTAGTGTAAAAGGGTATGAAATTTAAATCAAAATAATTCATAAGATTTTATATTACTTCAAATCCACTCAACCGTATTTGAAATAAGAGGTATTCCTAATTCATCCTCCCGGATTTTCATCCTAACCACAGCTGCCAATTTAAAAAACAAAACAAAACAAAAAAAACCAACCAAACAACCAAACAAAAAAAAAAAAACCAAAACCAACAACCTAGTTCAGGTAGTATGAAATAAGGTAACAGTGATAGCTGATACAGGTGAACACCGGGTTAGTGCTAAAATCTTCACAGGACCTACTCTTGGAAAGGCTGTGAAATGTGAATGTTTATCTGAGCCTGAATACATACTGCACAGCAAGTCTCTAGTATATTCATTTTTTTCAGCATTTTGCTATGGATAACTCCTCTAGAGAAGCCTTGTAGCCGATTCTTTCCCTACCTTTCAGCCACCTCTTAGAAGAGCTGCTTCTGCTTTCCACTCTTTAGGGATCACTTTTCTATCTTTTCGTCTAATCACATAGCTCCTTTGCTGGAGGTTGAATTTTCTTTCACTTTTTTTTTCTTCAGGAGAAATATCATTTCTCCAGCTACAACTTTTTGTTCCTTTCTCTTCAAGTCACACAACTATCATTCTGCAGCTCCCTCTAAAAAACCTTCTATTTTATATAATTACTCATAGGTCAAAATAGCCGAGAATGTCTTTCCTGCTGTAGTTTTTTAGAGTGTTTCTGATAACTATATAATGAGAACAGGCTTTGCACTATACTTCTCTTGTGTCCTAGTTGGATATTACTTGTATTTAGATCTTAACATAACAAGAGCTTGAAATTAATTTTCATGAATATTTGTTGTAAAAAGAGGACACATTTGAAATAATATTTAGATTCCATTGAGGTGCAATTGAGCAGCTTGCTGACAGCAGAACAGAGGCTCAGGAAGAAATTACCTAAGATCCCTGTAGGATTCAACATTCAGGGCCAGATCCTCCGTTTGGCTTCAATGGAGCAATGCTGATGTACTCCCACACACAATCTGGCCTTGTTCTCTGCAGTTGTACTGCACCCAATACTTTTTTTAACAGGTTTGCCTTTGTCTGATTCAAATATTTTTTTAATTTTCAAGCAACTTTTCTTTATTTAAAAAAAAATGTTCTGTGTTTAAAAGGTCTAAAATACAACAAATGAACTCTGTGTCAGCATCTTGGCTTGATAATTTTTGATTCAGTCTCCATGTGCAAACTCAAAGGCCTTCAATACCCATTTCCTTTCTGATGCATCTCCCACAGATGCATAATATTCCCTGGAAACTCTTCCAGAGATGAATGTGCTGAAGTTTCACTGTGTAGGGGTAAAATATTATATTATGTAATATTGAATTTTAGTCTCATATCAGAGATTTTCATCCAGAGATATTACAGCACCCAAAATGTAATATTCCAGCTTCTGTATTCAAGCATCGAGTATTTAATGGCCAAATAAATGCTCTGTTAGCTCGACCCCTCGGGAACCCCAGCGTTATCTGGAGCTCATCAGACAATTCTTAGAAATTTTTTTCTGGGAATTTCTTGGGGAAGTATCTCAAGCTAGACTGCACCTATGTAAAAGCAGCAGTCCAAAAGTAAAACAGTGCTTGCATCCCACATGCCTAGGTAAAACATCTTCACGGGTTTATTGTCCAACGTTCTGCAGTAACAGATATGAATGGTAAGCAAACCCCAGAAATTAATAAGATCCTTTCATGCATGCATCTACAGGGAGTCTTCATCAACATTGCAGTTGAACCTCTAAAGAGATGGCTAGACATTTTGCATGGCACTCCTCCTGGCCCTTTACATACGGTATTTTATTAGCATCGACACTGAGATATTACTTATGTAATAAGAGTTTATGACAGCACAAGTGCTTGTATGAGAGGACTGCACTTCATTAGAACATATTTTCTGACATCGTGCATTCTTCATTAACTTTTAAACATTTTACTAATTAGATTTCACTTTGTGAAATGGACACTAAGTAGGATGGCTTTTATCCTGGCTCCTACTCAGTGAAAAATTATGGGATTGTGGGCAGCAAATGTTAATTGAATATACAGCAGTAGCTGAGTTCTGCTGCTGCCCTTCTCTTCCTGCTGCCCTTTTCAAGACTGAAGGCTGCCATTATTGTTTCACTCCTTTGACCTCTTATAAGGGCAGCAGAGAAAGGTCAGGCTGCTCTTTTCTTGCTTCCAGATCAGCCAGCAGTCCAGACCTCTCCAAAACTCTTCCTATAGTTTTCTATTACAACACATCTCCCTGCACACCTTACTTCTATTCTTACCTCTAATTTACTATTCTAGTACTAATACCTCAAAAATTAGGCACCTCCAGCTCTCCAGGCACCGAGATAACCTCTTAAAAAACAAATGACTAGCACTTGCTGTATGATCAGATAGGAGCAAGAAAGACACCTAAAGCAAAATGTGATACAACCCTCCAACAGTTTCACCAAAATCCTCTTGCTGCCTCCTCTCAGCCCATCCACCTCTGTGACCAAAACGGGAAACAAGAAATCTGGCTCACAACTGGTCCTGAAAGTTAACAAAGATGTCCATAGGAACAGTGAGTCACTGCCTCCGCCTTCCCACTTATTTTTGTTTAACCCTAATGTCCCCATCTAATCAAATCTTATGTGATCACAGACACTCTGCTCGTTTGCAAGTCTGTCTGCCTCTGCTTAGTAACTTTGGATTTCACTGCATAATTTAAAACTACTTTGACAGAAAAACAAAAGTCTCAAATAGGGCTGTGAGTTTTATGAAGCTCAGCAGCCACCTACTAGGAGAGAGACCCTACTCGCACTCTGAAGGAAGGAAGGGCAGGAGCGGTTTAAATTGTCTCTCTTTAGTTCGGTTTGCCCAGAGGCTGGGAGGAAGTAGCAAACAGGTGGGTCAGTCCACATGTGTTATCTGGACGAGAAGTCTACACATAACTTTAAACCAACCAAGGTATGTTTTCTTTTGACCACCTGGCAGGGCAGAGGTTGGTAGAGAATATGGGAAGGAGCTCTGAAGCCACCTTAACGTCAGAAGTTACTGCAGTAGAAGGTGCATCCGGGGGCACAAGAAAGGGATAAGGGTAGGGTGGAAAAAGACAGATTGTCCTGGTTTCAGCTGGGATAGAGTTAATTTTCTTCCTAGTAGGTGGTATAGTGCTGTGTTTTGGATTTAGGATGAGAATAGTGTCGATACCACACTGATGTTTTAGTTGTTGCTAAGTAGTGCTTATGTTAAGTCAAGGACTTTTCAGCTTCCCATGCTCTGCCCGGTGCACAAGAAGCTGGGAGGGGGCACAGCCAGGACAGCTGACCCCAACTGGCCACAGGGCTATGCCATACCATATGGCGTCATGCTCAATGTATAAACTGGGGGGAGTTGGCCAGGGGGCAACGATCGCTGCTCTGCGATGGGATAGGCATCAGTCAGAGGGTGGTGAGCAACTGCATTGTGCATCACTTGTTTTCTATATTCTTTTATCATTATTCTTATTATTAGTTTCTCTTCCTTTGCTGTCTTATTAAACTGTCTTTATCTCAACCCATGGGTTTTACTTTTTTTCCCTGATTCTCTCCCCCATCCCACTGCGGTGGAAGGGGCAGGGCGAGCGAGCCGCTGTGTGGTGCTTAATTGCCAACTGGGGTTAAACCACAACACAGAGGACATAAAGATATCACAGAGTATGAGGATTTTTAAGGGGCATGTGGGAATCTGGAGCTAAATCAATGGAGAAATGCAGGCTATTAAGGACAAATCCATTGCTAACCAGACTTCATTACTCCCAGAACTAGTAATAGGGCTATGGCTTACGGCCCTTCACTGGCAACAAGTACAGAAACCATATCAGACAGAGCTTCTAAGGATTCACTCAGATTATTTAGCTTTCTAGATCAAAGTCAACAGCTTCAAATGAATCTGGAAGACAATGGCATGAATGGCCTTATGGGGTAACAAGAAACTTCAGCCTGTATTGATATCAGTGAAATGAGATCAATAAATGCCGTCACATAACCTTCAAAAGCTCAGGCAAGTCTAGTTAATTCATTATAAATGAGTGTATCAGCACTTGCTCTGTTCAGATGTCAACATTTTTAGGTTGAGATAATATACAGAATTTACTGGTAAAATTTTTACTATGTTATCTTTCCAAATAGCCTGACTACAGTATTCGTGCTGTTCCCTGGAAATGTAGGGCTTCCAGAGGACCCTTGCCAGGCCTAATAAAGGCATTTGTAAAACTGTCCATAGAAATCTCTGCATATGGAATCAGGCTGATCCTGGACAGCAATGGCAATGTCCTTATTAGTTAAAACATTTTCTTATTAAGAGATTTTAGTACTCTCGTTAACATTAATAGCATGAGAGCAATATCTTGTTAAGAGGAAATACAGTGGCGGAAGGAAGAATGCTCCAGAGAGGAAGATTTCCATGGGGCTTAAAGATCCTTGGCACAGGATACAAATGAGGGTGCCTTCTGTGCCTCAGAAAAGTTACCTTCCTTTGCCCACAGAAGAAACATGACTTACTCTGAGTTCAATTAAATATTGCCCGCAGGCTTGATTCCCATAGCCAATGAGTTTGATGTTAACTAATCCTTATACATTACAAGTTACGAATGTACTGATTTGTATAATTTGGATGTGGATACCACTACTTTGGAAACTCCAAAGCAAACATATTGTATGGATTTCTCAAGTATCTGAATACAATTTGCAAGCTTGTTCCATAGAAACAGATAAATCTGGAATAAAATTCAGGAAAAGATATAGACTGCTTATTTGTTCATCTCCCAGTTCACATGCGTTTTCAGGCAAAATATTGTTGAGTTAAATTATGCAAGTAAATTTGGATCACCAAAGTAAGAAGACAAGCTTAACCTATCCTGAAACATCTTTTTGTTTCCAGAAGTTTTAAACCTTTAATATTGGGAAAGAAAGTATATTCAGCAATTCATACTGGGGCCTCATGCCATCTATTCTACTGCCTGTTGTGCCCATACTGGTAATGCCGCTATGAAACATGACGCTAGGCATACTCAAAGGTGTGGCATGGGAGGAATTAAACTGCTTCTTTCATGCCTTCATAGCTAATACCTTTTATCTAGCTATTACGTAGACTGATCAGAGGAAAAGAGTTTAAATACTTGGTGACTTGTCATACTGGGGCCTTCAACTGTTTGAAATAGTAGATTATTTTCAGACAGTTGCTGCTGTTCAATTATGCATTTTTGTTTTGTGATGCATATAATCAATCAGTCACCATATTCACAAATTCAAGATTTCCCAGTGGGAAAAGTTTTAAAGATAGGACTTCTATTGCTTTCATGCCTTATCAAAATGGAGGCAAGCAACACATGTTTTCAGCAACAAATATCTTGGGAAATATACTAAAGACTCAATCCTGCTGTTCTCAGAAATTTTAGGATTTAATGCTACCGATAGAATGGTTAAGGCAGTATGCTAAACTCAGATGTATTCTGCGTTCCAGAGAGAAAACTGTTCTGAGGGAAAAAACAGGGAGGCTATCAAATTCCAGACCAAAAGGGTAATACATGTGTCAAAAAAATTTACTCAGAAGAATGAATGTTAGTTTCTTTGGTTTACACATTAGCAACCATTTTTGTGACCAAAATGGGAACAAAAACCTATAACCAGTGCTAAAAACTCTCTTCCACAGCACTAAAAGAACCTCTTCCCACTCAGGAGGAACAGACAGTTTTGCCACTGTCCTTTGCAGCATCTCCATATCCAAGCCTGTGAGATAGATAGCCCATCAGCGCTAACTGCAGACACACAAAATGGTTGCACGCCTTCTCTGGGAAACAACTGACCTTGGTGCCTGCACGCACCTTCTTTTGCCCCTGACAAATCTTTTGCATTTTGTATGAAGTAAAAAGGAGACTGTGTGCAGGAAATCTACCTAGATTTGCTCCATACATTCCACCAGGAGCTTAGATTCTTTTGATAGATTAAAAAAAAGAAATACATTAAGTCACTGACAGACTGAAACATAATTCTTGATATGGAGATGTACAGTGATGCAACATCACTGAGGCCCAGACAGTTTTTAAATGGGAATGCAAATCGTAGGCCTCTTAGCTTGCTAGATTCAGTCAAAACAGTATCTAAGATTTCAAGGCTTACAAAATTTAAGGGAGAGGAATACCAAAATACAGATCCAAGCTTTGTCTGGTACATCCAGCCCTATTAATATTGTGTGGGAATATTCCCACAAGGCAAGGAGAATGTCAAAGATGGGCTAGCTTTGCTTATGCATCATTGCCCAGAAGAGAAGTATATCAACACAGTTTTTACATTTCAAATCTTTGTTTTGCTTAACATCAAAGTTATTTCCAGAACCCCACTGTGAGAACCGAGACATCATTACTCTGGGTGCTGAACAGACAGTTGGTGTATAGCCTGATCCTGGCCTGAAGATTTTTCCTTTCCCAGACAAGATATATGTAGCCAACTTTGACAATAACATTTCATGCAATTCTTCTTGATTAGAAATGTGCTCAGAAAACAGTCCATTAAAACTGAATGAAAGGTCAAGTCTCCATTTGGGTAATTATGTTGTTTTCAAGAGTGATCAGAGAGAACTATGGCAACATATTGTGGATTAGTATCTGCCACCATATGGCACTTCAAAATGACAAATGGAAACAATGCATATACTTTGTTAAAGAAGCAAATTGTAAGCAATTTTAAGAACTGTTCTATAAAATCAACCCTTGATATTAAATATGCGAAACCTGTGGGATATTTTGTTGTGCACATTGCTGGTCAGGTACAGAAATATCCAAGACCATTGAGTTCTGGGCAATTCTTTTTTTACTTCTGATTATTTTAGACTTTTTCATTTGTACTATCTAAGAAATCTGTAACGTATCTGTAGCCCTAAGGAACATTTGAGTTGCTTAAATACATGCTTAAAAGGCAAAGCAAAGACACTCAAGTACAAAGGTTGAGTACTTAGTCCTATTAAAATAAAAAAAACCCAAACATCCTAGAAATTTAAATGGAACAGAGTTTTCATATCAGTACTGCTGACAGAAAAAAACCCCAAACTGTTCCTCTTCCCCACTGTTTTCCCTTTCTGCAAATCATGACATGGGCTTAAAAATTAAGAATACAAAAGGAAAAAAGATTTTTTTTTTTTACCTCTTTCTTGCTTTCAAACTGCTGAAACGTACACAGATCAGTACCGAGGTTTTTCTGCAAGGTGAACTGCATTTTTTTTCTTTTCAAAGAGCATTCTCATATGAACCAGTTCTTCAGGAAAAATCACAAAATCTTGTGAAAGATGATGTCTCCAAGGCTCAGAGCGGTGTGCAATGGTGGGCCTTGGCAGGCCTGGAGAGCACCCACCTGGAAACTTTGAGCTCCTGCTGCTGGGAGATGTTGAGCAGAAAGCAGAGATGGCAATGCTTCGGCACACAAGCCTGAAGAACAAGTTTTACGATCTTCCCTGGCACCACCCTTCCCAGCTGTGCCCAGGCCCAGAAAGCTCTCCCAGGGCAACAGGGCAGCTCTTTGCCTGCAGCCACTCCACACAGAGCTCCGGGGTAGAAATGGCTGGCTAGAACCCTCCAGAGCAATCCTGCTGCCCATCAGGCTGTAAACGCACCCATAGCAGGTCCTGGGCACCACCTGGCCCACATCAGCTGCCGGAGCTGAGTCAGAGCTGCTGCTGCCCTCGGCCACCACAGCCTCCATCTCGTCTGCCCTCCGCTGAGGGACCTGTCGCCCCCTTCAGAACCGCTTCCTCCAACGGGAGGCCGCTGAGGGACAGCTAACCCGTTGCCTTTCTTGGAGAGTGACACTCCTCTTCTCCAATGAAAGCCCACCTCTCTGTCAGGCAGGGAATGTCCCGCCCCAAAGGCGGCTGCCTCACACCTCAGCCTTTCGGCGGGAATGCGCCTCCCTGCTTCGAGCTTCACCTCTAAGACTGGAATGAAGTAGCTGAGACAGGCAGAAACTTCCCCCAAACAAAACAAACAGAGCTGTTTCGATCAAAAACCTGCAGAAACAGACTGTGTGAACAATCGCATGGAAATCGTGCAGCCTCCCTCCTACCTTATAATTCCAATTACATTCTCCTAATCTACAAAATTGAAAGGTAATGAGCAGTATTTCCTTAAACCACATTAAATAACACTGTCAAAATGCAAATTTATTCATTAAGTATAAATGAGTGTGTTAAATATTCATGAATTGTTGCTTGCAGTATATAATTAATCCCATGGTCTGTGTGTCCAAAAGCATTTAGAAGATAAAGAGTTGAGAAAACGCTGCTGTAGAATGATAACATTTAAAGCATGTTTTTAAAAGCAAAGGTCGCCAGCCCTTTGGATCCTAGACTATTACCAGTGCTTATAATTCATTGTAATACCTCCTCAGCATGTACACGTGCTTTCATGATTCAAGGTTTGTATCCTCAAGACTTGCTGTCTAATAATCTATTCAAGGAAAGAAATACTTGAGAGCGGAAGGTGCTATTAAATTATCCCATTCACTACTGCTGCACTCAAATTAATACGGTACTTTCCACATTTTAAAATTCCCAAGGATTGCAAAGCTGCCCTTGAAAAATGATGCAGTTTGACTCCCTGGCCCTCCTTTTTCCTGAAAAAACGTGCATTCTGACACTTGAACTGTCACTAAGGCTGGTTGCCATTTCAAGTAGCATGAAAGATAAAACAAAGGCTTCAGCACCAGAAAAAGACTGGCCTCTTTTTTTCTGTGCTTTATAGTCATTTGAAGATACGAAGCACAAACCCCAAGTCCTGTACTAAGCTTTAAGTAGGTGCTCCTATTGATGCCAATGAGAAGTATGGCACATAAAGTGCTGGGATGTTATGCCTAAATGTCCTTAGCTTAAATATTCACTCTTTTCCCCGCCTTTCTTAAATTCCTGCTGCTTCCTTTCATGCAATCGAAACCGCTTTCAGAAACTCTTTGTCAGTCTGCCTCATACTTTTTGGGGAAGAGTCTTCAAGGTACTGATAAAAAGAACTGATTTTTTCAAGATAGCATGAAGAAATAACAAAAAATAAAATCATTCTAGTGTTCATAGTAATTCCCTCCACAATCACCTGATGATCTCAAGTTGCTTACTGTATACAGCTTTCAGCTAGTTGTGCAAGTATAAACTCTGCAGTCTCCCCTTCCTTCCGCAACACTTTCAGAAAACAAGTACATGGGAGTGACTTGATCGATGATGTTTTAGTGTATGAGATTTCTACCATGTCATTTTGTGTGTGTATGTGTGTGTGCGTGTGAATTAATCAACACAATACCAAAAGTGATTCACAATTCCAAGTATCTCAACCTGTTGTTCACAGCATAGGCCATAGAAACTAGGCGTTTAAGAAGAGCTGTGAGGCTGTGCTCTGTCAAATTTTTCAGGTTTTTCCTTGCAAAAATGTGACAAATGGTATGTCATTTGTGTGCAGACATCTCTTGTTCATTCAAAGCCATGGCACGGGCTTGTACTGTGGACGTATCCTGCAAAATTAGGTGCTGGAGGATTTTCAGTTTCTATACAGTATCTTCAGGGGACACATTTGCATAGCTCTCTTCCAAGTTCTGCAGAACCAATACACAGGACGAGGAAGCAATCAGACTTTTTGCTAGGTGACATCACCATACATCAAGTGTCTTTCATCAATCAAGTCACTAAGATGATGAAGCAATGCAACTGTAGTGCGTCAGAACAATGAACTGAACATCTTTTCTGAAGTGCTGACAAAAAAAGGCAACGCGAGACCAAGTGGATTTGATTAGCCTTATTTCAAGGCCTGAGCAGTAGTACTTGATGAACTATAGGCACTATAAGAATACGTTGAAGGCAAAGTTGGTCACAGAAAGCAGGAAAATGTTTCATTGCATCTATTAAGCAGGTAAGTCATCAAAACCCACAGCCAGGCAGCTGCAATCCAAACACTGTTGACACTCAGTTTACAAGACATTTGTGATAAGTGCTTTTGTTGTAATTAAAAAGCTGTGCAAGTCTACCCAGATGTGTTGTAACCAGTACCTTATCTCCGGTGCCAAGATGAGGACAGACCTCACCTGTCAAAGGCAATTAATCTAGATAGCTCTCTTCTGGACAGGAGAAGAGTTAATCAGAAATTCTGTGGTAGAAGGTTTTGCTTTTTCCAGTGAAGAATGCTAGTTAGTTGTCATTTAAATCTCCCATAGAAAGATGCAGATTTTGATCAATCTTCTGACAAAACAAGCCAGTTTCATTTTTTGACAGTTCCTCTGCTCACTTTACATACTGTCTCAGAACCTAGACTCTGTAGTTCCCAAATTCTGCTGATCCAGAGGAGAGATGGGAGCTGCTAGCCCAGGGACTGCGCTGCCCACAGAGCTCTGGTTTCCCTGTGCAACAATAAAAAGAAGGGCCTGAGCAGATGTGTTAGAATAGCTTACATTTTCATTTAAAAACAAGCAGCTTTCCCCCATCTCCCACTCGCCCCTGTCCAAATTTCAGAATCCTCCAGAGGCAGAAGTGTTTTTCAAAAAAGGAGAGTTAGGGATCATATGTAGCCAAACCCATCTGGGGAAAACGCTGGAGATACAAAGATGATTGGAAAGACTGTTTTGCAAAGGAAAAGTAGATGACAGTACAGTGTTCCTGCACAGCCTGGACTGAAGGTATGTCTTTAAGATTGAACAGACGTCCAGTGTCAGAGACCAAGGATCATCAGTGATTACACATTAAGCATCAGTGACTCTGCTTCACGGGTGTTGTCTCACAGATCTTAGACAAGTTCAGGGAACTCTGAACGTTGCTGAAGGAGAAGAATGCCTGCATGATCCTCTAGGATATTACCCTTCACTGGCAAATGAAGGAAGACAAGAAAAAAGATTCTGAACATGAAGCATCTGTCTTTTGATGCAGGTGAAAGGACGGTACAGTTTGGGTGGTCTCCTGTTCAGTGGAAAGGCAAACAGCCTGCTAGGGAAGAGGCTGAAAATGAGTGCTAAAGGGGGAATTGGTGAAAAAAAAAAACAAACCCAACCAACTAAAAGCCCAAATGAGTCCTCATTCAGCATGAAATCAAGTTGGCAAAACCAAAATTAATCAAGGATGTAAAAGTAGTAGATTTTCTATAAACCAATACTAAAGAGTCTTGGTAAAAAAGGAAAGGAATCAGAATTACCTATTTATAAATTCAGCGTAGCTGGTATTACTGACACTAGATGGGAAGAACTGCATAACTGAAGCATTAAAATCACTGGTTATAACCTATTTTGGAAAGACCAAGTAGAGAGAAGGGGAAGAAGAATGGAACTCTACGGTAAAAAAGACATAGTCTGTTTTCAGGACACTGGCAGCTCAGGAGCAAATGATCTTGAATGCAATGGATCAATACTCTAACAGATAAAACACTAGCTGCTGTCTGCAAATCACCAAATCATAGAAGAGAGCAGGATGACTGGATGCCTTTGCACCTTCTGTAATGTGTAAGAGCAAAAAAGCTGCACTATCATCTGAGATTTCAGCCTGCCTGACATATGCTTAAAGTTTCATGATGCTGGTACTAAAACCTCTGCAGAATTTTTGAACATTATATACGAACCTTTCTTAAAACAAAAAGGGAAACTCTCTGAAAATGAGAATTTTATGTGAGATCTCATCTCACAAATAATGAAAAGAGATCAGAGGACTTGATAAGAGAACTAAATATTAGTGGCTATGATGATAGCTTGATTGCTCTTTATAGGCATAAAGAGAATAAAGCCCAAACAGTAATATGGATGGTGCAGTCTTTTTACCAAACTGAAAATTATTGTAAGGGAGAATCAGCTAGGAGAGAGAACTGATCAATAATTGGAAAATACAAATATTTTATTTAATAGTTGCAAAATTAGGAAAGAAAGCTGTATGTGTTTAAAAAATATCTAGCTCCAAGGGTTAATGAAAGCCTCTACATAATTGTAAATCAATGAAATGAAGAAAGTAAGTTGATAACACTGAATATAGAGAAGTAGTAAGGAATTACATAAATAATTCCTCCAATAAGTGTAGCCAAGGTGTAAGAAGAAATTTATGGCCAGAGAATCAAGGACAATATTTTTCAAATACATTAGGAATCCTGACAATGGTACCAGTTGTTTATCAGATTGAAGCAGAAGATTTGTTAAGAGTAATGAAGACAAGAAAGAAGTGTTCAATAAGTGTTTGTGTTCGGTATTTAAGGAAAAGACAGACAATTGGTGATGCTCTATGAGGATGATGAACTACCAGGCAACAAAAAAAACCCAAAGAAAAACATTAAATGGAAGCTACTGAAGTAAGAAATTTTTGCATAGGAAACTTCAGATAACTTGTATCCAAGAGTTGTTAAAGAGCTGACAGAGGAATCTCTATTGTTATTACTGTTTTTTGCTAAGTCTTGGAACAATTGGGAAAGTTCCAGAAAGCTGGAAGAAAACTTACGTTGTGTTAATATTTAAGAAGGATAAACTTAATGACCTAGATAATTACAGTCCTGTCAGTCTGAAATTGATCTAGAGCAAAGTAATGGAATGGCTGACAGGGGACTCAATTACTAACTAATTAAAGAGGAGAAATATGGTAAATGCCAATCTAAGTGCAATATGGAAAATAGATACTGTCAAATGCATTTGCTGTTTTTTTTTCCAATTGTGACTACAAGCAAAACACAACACTGTTGATATGCTTTGATTCTATATGACATATGATGTGGTATTCATGACATTTGAGTTAAGAAACCATGATAATACAAAATTGATGTGTTGCACATTAAATGAATTGAAAACTGGTTAACTGACATTTCAAAATGTGAATTTAAATGGGGAATGATCACAGAATAGGTGCTCTGCTGGGATAGCTTCCTGGGCATACTCTAGTTAACATTTTTATCAACAATTTGGAAGAAAACCCAAAGGTTTGCAGAAGACTCAGTCATTAAGGGAGAAGTTGGTAATAAAAAGAAAAGATCACTGAGACTAGTTGACAAGGATTACTGGGTGATCTGGTGCAAACTAATAAAATAAGATCCAAATGTAAAGCCACAGGAACAAAAACTTCAAGGGCATAGGCTGGCTATTCTATAAGGGTTTGAAAAGGTCTAAGGGGGATAATTCAATAATTAAACTATTTTTATTACCTGAGTATTTGGTTCTATGACAAATAATCAAATAAATTCACATTCACATCTCATGCGACTACTATTAAGTATGAATGCACTTCAGGAGTAATATACAAACCCAACTATCCTGCATGGGAAAAGGATGAAATGAATCCATATTACATCATGTTATTAATATGCATTCACAGCTCACACTGTAATGGTTCTGAAGGGAACATTACGGTATATTCAGCGAGTATGTCTGAAAAATAACACACAAATTCTTAACAAGCCCCTTGGCAGCATATCAAATTTGAAGGACCCTCAAAACTCAGTATGTGAATGGCATTTCTTCCCTTTATTTAGTTTTAGTCTTACCACAGAAATTTTCTTCTTCCTTTCCTTCATTGTGGTGTCTAACAAATAGCCCAGTTTGTAAAGGAAACAAATTTCTGTGCCATGAGTACCTGAGTACCAGAATCTGGCCCATAATTAGATGGCAAAGGTTGCTGCATTATATATGCCAGTGCTGACAAACACACCTGGAATCTCCAGTCCTTTCACAAACCCAGTTAGTCTCTATGGGTTTAATTCAGCACATACAGACCAAGGAAAAATTTACACATTGAACTTGTTGCGTTTTAATCATGTTCTTAGCTAGGCAATAAAACAGGAAAATCAGAGGCTAGTTAGAGGCTAGAGGAGTTCTAGTTCCTTTCCTCTCGTAGCACCATGGGGTCCACTGCACGATGGGAGAGAAGTTATGTAGGTCCTCCTCATACTCTTGTCAACGTTGTAGCTACAAGTAGAGGTTCGCACCTTTTCATGAGATATGATCTCTCCCACAACCCCTCAGTCTTGTGCAACTCTCTCAAGGATGTGCTGGATGTCCACTCCTAGGGCTTTCAATGAGTTGACTTCTGAGGGTGCTATGCTTTGAGAGAGTGCTAAGGATGTACCCTTTATGGATAGGATCCAATGTACCTTTCCTACAAACCTCCATTTCTGTGCGCATGTGTGCATGCAACGTGTGTTTTAAACACACAGAAATAAACACGAGTTCTTTTAAGTGTAGGTTTTGTGACTGAGTTTACCCAACATTACTGGATATGTTTAGGATAGATGCCTTAAAATTCCTTTAAAGTCAATTAGGAAATAATTTAGGCATAGTTCATGTTTGTGTATAGCAAATTATAGTACTTTCTAGAACAGAGATCTTTGTTTCTTTGAGTTCAGTGAACTCAAGGTATTATTACAGTGGCATATACATAAACAAGAATAAAAGTGTTTAGCACAGTCATGTATAAATTATGTCAGACAATTGGAAAATCATATACATTTATTCATATTTTAAAATAACCCAGGCACAATTTTGCAAGTACATAGAAGCACATTCTCCAAATGAGAGCAAAAACTAAGTAGCATATAGCAAGAAAACACATGGCAGAACATCTAAAATAAGTATAAATAGTACGAAAGTTTTCTAAGTCTACAGTGATATCTACTATGAATACACTTGTCAGCATTACAAAAAGGTAACCAAAGAATACATGTAATAAATAGCATAACATGAACTTTCTAAATAAGTTTATGTTAGCAGCATATAGTAGCAACTGTCTAAGAACAGAAGAGTGCTTGTACACTGTATATACATGCACATATGAACACGTATACAGATACAACTGGAAGGCCACAAGAACAAAAATACACTGGGAAAACGATGAAGGGAATTTTTATGTGTGATGCAGTATATAAGAGCAATGCATGCATTAGCAAGCATCCAGCATGTTTATGATAAAATCACATCCACAAGTGGAATCACAGTTAATGCTTCATCAACCTAAGCACTTCCCATGCTGTACCCATGCTGGATTACTCTCTCCTATACCACATTCCTGACTTATGGAGCACATTTGGATACTAATCTTCGGAGGAGTTGGGAGCCCTTGATTCCCATGATCTGACAGGAGGAATCTCAGATCTCAGATTTGAAAGAAAAATACCTATGCAAAAAAAATTCCCATGCAAAGCTGGGGAGAGCGGGAACAACAAGGGGCTTCTATTTAGCCAAAAGATGGGCTAACAGGAATTTCACTTTCCTGTGGGGCAGTCCAGTATAAAGGCCTCACTAAAAAGCTTTAGCTTACATGATGGAGTGGTCCTGAGGATGTGAACTAAATTCCTTTTGGATGAAACTAAAAGATGTGCTCCAATCACTAGTGGCATTCAACCCATGGGACCAAACTAGAGACTGTGCATGGTGTGGAGATCAGGTCCTTAGCACCAACAGTTTCAAGCTACAGATCAGATCCAGCCGAGTGAATTCCTTGCTAATGTGGACATAGGCTTTGGAAATATACAGAATAAACGTGAATCAAAAAGTACTATAACCTGTATTTACCATGTAAGAGATTAGTCTTATTTGTTCTTACTTGCCACTATCTGGAAAAAAAGACTTTCCTTATAGACACTTCGTGATTGCAGATGTGTGTGCATGTGTCTGCGTATGAGGAGAGGATAGACCAACAGCCCAAAGAGCAGTGAGCACACAATTTTTTTTTCTCCAGTCATCCTCAGAAATCCTATTTTCAGCAGTAACAATATGAAAAAAAACTACAGGCATCTTAGCCAATCTTCTACATGTGCAATTCCTGTTAAAAAGATACTCCCATAAATGTCAAAAATTTGTGATCGCTGCCCTGCCAACATCTTGACACTATCCATGTCAATAAAGTCATTCCCGATGTTACACTCAGATGTGAGATTTCCTTATAACAGAACACAGACTTGTGACTGTGAGCGCTAGAGGAGGTTCACAAAAGCAAATTTAACTATTTCTGATATTCCAGTGAAAAATGTCAAATTTAGTAAATATTTCCTGACTGGTTTCAACAATTTATTTGCTGCCAGCTGCTAATGGCACTTACAGAGCTCCAGCAAAGTGCTCTGGGCAACACACGATATGAGAAAGAAAAAGCACTACTTCTGCTGCTTAAACTAAGTTTACACACAACTTACATTATTTATTATAGTGTGAGAATAAAATGTGTAACATACTATCATGCATAATACATGGTAAGAACATGCATTAGTTCAAGTTTACAGTCTCTTTATGGCCTGTAAATCAGAACAGCAGTGGCAAATGCTGACAGCTGCATATCTTGAGGAATTCCCAGAATGAGCAGCAAGCCATGAAAAAAAGACGTCAAATCAGCTGTTTAAGACACCCATAAACCAGTGACTTTTTGTGAGTTCATCTTACAAACAATAACAAAACCCAGTGATAACTTTCCCACCGCATCCAAAGAAACTGAGTTCAGCACCTGAGGTGAGACTGTGCCCCAAGCAAGGAAGCGCTGCTGACTTGAGGGAGCGCCCCTGCCCCTCGCCCCCCAGCTGGCATCACCACTCCCCTGGCCCCACAGAAGGGGAGGCCGGGGCAGACTTCGTGCAGCTCACAGGCTGCCTAAGTCAGCGGGAGAAGGCGCTTCATCCAATGGGGCTGGAAAGGGCCCGAAGCTGGGGCTGGGTGGCGAGCCTATGAAAGCTGGGTGAGCAGGCCCAGGGATGCCACGCAGATTATTATGGCTTCCACAGAAGCCCTGTTTTTCAATGGGGAGAGACCCTTTCTCTCTCCTTCAGCCCCCTTCTGAAGGGTTTGCCTAGGGGACTCCAATCCAGGACAGACACATGACACTTCTGTAGATTATGCAATACAAGGTTTACAGAAAGCTTGCTTTTCTCTGTGTCATTAGCTACACCACAGCAATAGCCAGAAAAATATATATGAATGTGGTGGTTGGCTATTTACCGTATCATTCTTCACTCCCCCATGATTAAGTCACATTCCTCTGCATCCTCTCAGGAAAGAAGGAACAGAATGAGACACATCTGCTGAAAATGAAACACTTTCTCCTCAAAAGAACTATGCCTAGTCAGGAAAAACAGGCCTTTTTTAGTAAATACATGACTCTCTGTTGTACGCAGTACATCACAATGCCCACAGACACCTCCTGTGTGATCATTTGGCACTAACTCTTGTATGTACCCTAAGGTTCATCACAAACAAACCCCAGACTTGCTCAAGCACAACTAAAGACATAAGCTATTTCTGAGATACATGCAGGAAAAAAATGTCAGCAAAATATAAGCATCAGTATGTAAAGTGCTTCTGATTTTCTACTTACTAAGGGTGCCACCCAGTTATAATTCATGAGTGCTTACTTATTTAATTCTTACTTACCTGGACATGTCCTCTGGTCGAGCATCTGTGCCCTGCTGCCAGCAATCTTTGTGTGGGTTGGCCAGCCCACGGGCAGGTGAATAAAGACCGTCTGCATCAGCCCTCCAAGTGTTGGATGGGCTCCCCTTTATTAGCTATGCGATGCATTACGTGCATATGGTACTTCTCAGACAGAACACTGCTTACCTTAGTACTCAGGAGTGCTAAGATTTTACTGGGATGGGTGCTATATTCATGAACTTGCCAAAGTGATTTCCATTAGTTTTGAATTGAGTCCTCAGAGATTCCTAAATCAGTGAGTCTTCAGATAATTTGTGTCAGGCTGACTTCTTCATCCCTGGTGTTTATATAGAAATCTTTAACAACACAGAATTTTCCTCCACTTTCTCCGGTAAAGGGCATCTTTTCCCATTGCTGGTAGTTCCTACTACAGAGAGTAGGACAATAGATCTACACAGGAGCTAAAGGCATTTGAAGAAACAGAATACTTTGGAAAAGTATTTCCAGGAGAGATCAATGGGTACTCCTCTCCTAAAGCACTTTAGGGGCATTTTTTAGAAGCTGGAACACCATCTGCTCCTAAGTAGAACTCTTCCTCAGTCCTTCCCGCTCACTGATGTAACTGATACGAGCAGTCTGCAGATGGAGCCTCCCAGCCCAGATGGAAAGGGAATTTGGCTGGATACATAGACTACCTTTCTTTTCTTTCTTTCAAGAGGCCTTGGTATAAGCAGAGGGATGTGATCTGGACATCTAGTGTGGATGAAGGCATTGGGATCATGTCTGCTGTGTCTGTTTGGAAAAACAAAAACCCATTTTTTATGTTATTCAGTTAATTACTTGTGAATTAGTGATTAGCCAATCAATTTTTTTTTTTTTTCCTTAGGAAAATTTCTGCTCCTATTTAAAACTTTTTTTCCTTGAAAAAAAATTAAATCAGAAGGTAATGCAACATAAAACATAAAGTGTATTAAAATTTAAACATTTATTAAAACCAAGCTTACAGCAAGCCAAATAATAAATGCCTTTTTTTCTTCAAAAAGTGTGTTTTAAAAAACTAACTAAATTATAAAAGCAAACATTTGGTGACTACTTAGCTGACTGATGGCAAAAAAAAAAGCACCAAAATTATTTGTGAGTATTCCTCTATTAGCAGCAATGTGAAGATTTATTTTGAAAACCTCAGGTAAACTCCCTGCTTGTTTTATACACGAGTAGTTGATTAAAATAGGACTGCTTGAATGAATAAGCAATTAGGATCTGATTACATTCAGGTAAACTGTAGTTTATTCTTTACTTTAAAGAATTAATAAATGATTCTCAGCTGATGTCTTAACTGCTCTCAGAAGGTGAATCATCAAGGTCTCTTACTACACAGCCAAGTACCGAGATTCTTCAGTACCACAGTGCTGATTTTCACCAGATTTCATCAAAGTCATTTCTTTGTAGAATCATCTTTAACACAGCAGTCGCAGTTCCTTACTCATATAATAAAAATCATGCAAATATGTGTTTAGTTTATGCTAAAGACAGGCTCATTTAAATAAGGGAACTGATGTTCATTTACTCTAGTGTGAATGAAGCCTGCTGCAATGTTTCTAAAAGTGGATCCTCTCTTACTGCAAATCCAAGCAGAGAGCAACACTTTTACTTTGCTCTGTGACAACTGCACTCTAATGATGTTCTCAATTTTGCTGTACATTTAGCTGTTCTTAGAGCTGTATTTTTCTTAGCTAGCCTTTGCATGAGATACAGTTTCATATAGCATGCAAGCACTCTACCAGGAGCTTCAATTTGAAGCACATATTTTACAACAGATTTATGGTGAATTGGCAAATCTTAACTATCTTATAAACTTTCTCAGGCTCAAAAGCCGCCTTGCATGTGAACACAACTCAGGCGGAATCCTTATGCTGTGCCTCTTGGGGAGAAAGACTATGCTTCATGAGGACACTTGTCATGTAAGTCTGTCCAGCCCAACTGCACTTCCATGTGCAGCACTTTCATAGTAACTTTCCGTTAACCCAAAGACCTTCTAAATACAAGTTCAATTTGACTGATGTTCTCCTTATCAGCTCCTCTTCCACAAGGGAACTAAAGGTTTTCCCAGTGCAACATGTGTAGAACATTCTCCCTAGTTCTGCGTGTCCTGCATTCTTCAAATCCTGCATTACAATTTTTTTATTAGCTTTCCATCTATCCAGCCATCCATCTGAACTGAAAAGATGCATATGCATATGACGATAAATCTATCTCACTGTCTTTTGCTGCTACAACTCTTCATCCATCCGTGACCCTTCCCCCTCTTGATTTCATCCCGTGCTATATTAGTCTACAATTGATTTTAAACTCCAGGGACAAGCAGCAGCCACTTCAAATTATTTGTATATTATAGCATTGCCTGTAGCCTTCTGCCACTTTGGGCACCTCTTCTGCAAGGCATTATACAAATGCATTGCAAATGAGAATATCCGTCTCAAGAGCTTACAAGAAAGTCAGTCAAGACAGGGAGTAGGAAAATAGTATTGTTCTCCTTTTCCAAACAGAACGGTGAGACATCAAGTCACACAGGAAGTCTGGGACAGAGCCTGTGTTTGAATACAGGTGTTTATCCAGGACTATAAGCATGGCCCCAGCCTTTGTCTGACAACCAGCATGAACTCTTACAGCACTAAAGTAAGCAGTGAAAGCTGAGCTATATTAAAAATAAAATCAGAAAGCTGCATTTACAGTAGAAAATAGAAGGGGCAAGAGAGATGATACCCTGGCATCACCTACCAACAGGAACAAGAAACCAATGATCAGGAGGAGGAACACTGGTGAAGAGATTTCCTCCCCATCCTAAGAGTTGCAGCTGCTGATGAGAGAATATATATGCCATGAACATATAAAATATAGATTTGTATATACAAATATACAATAGGAAATAGTCAGTATACAAATACTTACATGTAAAAATAGCTTTTTACTTTCCCCTTTTCATGATTTACAAAAGCATACAAAGTTTCCTGTTGGTTAATGTTTAAGTAGTGTGAGTAAACCCTGTGTGTCATGTTCCACACATAATTCTTTCAAGTGTTCACAGTATTGGCTATTACAGTGTTGAATCTGACATTCCAGATGTTAAAATATTCATAGGACACATTCTAAACTTAAAGCATTAATTTAAATACAGTTTAAATAAAACTCACGTGTGTAGTTGAATTATGGTCATATTACAAATGAGTCTGCTGCAGTTGAAAACTTTCCATGAGAGTAAGCTTGGAAATACATATTTCAACTAGAGATGAGTATATTTTAAAGTTCTTGAACTGCCTCTTGATGTGCAGATAATACTGCGAGATGGTGAATTCTTTCAACTCCATCAGAAGCAATGCAAGCTGAGAGAACTCAGTATTACAAATTATCCTCAGTAGGAAAGCGGATGCACAGAACAATTCGCCATCAGATCCAGACATGCTGTCACTTTCTTCAAATACCCAACAGAAAAGAATAAATGACAGGTACTATTGTTTTTGTGTTAAGAATAAATGCTTTGTAGCATTTTTCATCAGGAAAGTGCTTTATGGACTTAAATTAATCCTCACAACTCCCTTGTGAGGTAGATAGATACTATCCCTGTTTTTAAAGATGGAGAAACTGGAGATTTAAATTAAATTGTGATGACTGCATGGGAAATGCTGTCATAATACTGGTATTCAGATGTTGGAGCAACTCAAAGGCATAACTGGAGTAAATGGAGATGTTCCTGAGACAACTTTACACTGACCAGCTTGGGTACTCACAGCAGGCTTGGTACAACAGCCTAAGGTTTAGCATGGGCTGCAAAACAGTCTTTGCTAAGTGTCATGCTGCTGGAGCTAAACAGTGGGACAACAGCTTCAAAAAGTACAAAACACATCATCCAAGATGGTGCAGCCTGACCAGGGTGGAATGAAGCTGCATTTCAGAAGTTATGAATTAATCAAGAGCCTTGACTAAATAATATCTTCTCATGTGAGAGTTGTGTACAGTTCAAGAACCATGTTTAGCTCATCTCTAATTTTACCATATATGCAAGTGCTCACACGTACCAATGTATTCAGGTGTTCTTTAAAATTTACTCACTCATAGACCTTGGAGGTCTATATTTTTCCTCATATTTCTTTTGGAGAAAATGTCTTTTTTTTCCACAATTTCCACAAGTGGAAAACTTCCACAAATGGAACTAGTGCTGCAGTACTGCAAATGAGCTACAAATACTAATTTTAATTAACTAAGGTGATGGACAAGTTTTAAAGGACCACCATGTTCTCTGTGTCCACCTGTATATACAGGAAATCTCACCTGTCTTTAACTGCTACTGCCTTGAAGTATAATCCAATTAAAGTATAAAGTGCATTGTGTGGAGTAAAACACTAAGAAATAACGAATAACGTGTCTGCCTTCCACAGATTGATTAATTTTGCTTAACAGCTGAACCATCATCCTCTTTGTCTTCTAGTTTTTAGTTTAGTGTTACCTAGGCTGAGAAAGGTCAGCCAGATGTAAGCAAAATTATTGTAAACTGAGACATTTTTGTAATATGCTGTTAAGGGGGAGTTAAGAAAACCAGTATCAAGACACTGTCCAGTTAGGGTGTGTAAATATTATTGTGTTCTTCTTGGCCCATTTAGCAAATACTTTCTTTTCTGTGATAAACCTATGGCCTCCATATGGAGCATTTTCATGCAGAAAGTATTCTTCACACTCATCTCTTCCTGGCTCATAATAGTGGTAGGGAACTTTACGAAAGCCTTCTGACCTAGGGAAAAAAGATACACTTAAGTATTATTTCCAAGAAAAACATTAATATATAGTGCACCTGAATTCACTGAAATCCTTGCCATCTGTCAGCACCTGAGCTCCTTTGCTAAATTGTATAAGGGCTTTCATTACAGCATGATTTGTATGAATTTTCCTGTAGAAAATGAAGCTACGTGTATCTCTCAAAATACACTGATCTTATCAGTCAGTAAGAAGCTGATAGGCTGGCTCTTATGGGTACTGCACATTTTGTTTAACCTGGGGGAACTCAGGCCATAAGGCTCCATCCCTAAGCAAAGTCTTCTCATTGGATAGTCCCAACTTTTGAAACTGTTTCTTGAACTGGCTGAATAAGGTTGTTACAGGAATAATATATATTATAAGCAGGTAATGCACTCAGAATTGCAGCTTTAAGCAAACGCATCCTTCTCTGCTGCCGACAGACTGAAATGATAGCGTGCTGTTTACTGGTTTTACATCAGGGCTATGCAATGCCAGCTCGGCTGAACTCTGTGAGGACAACTTTAGTCCTGTCACCCCTCATCTCCAGGCGCCTACTGTGTTTTCATAAACAAAGAACAACATATGTTCGTTCCATCTGGATGACTCACTCAATCAGTGAGATCTGCAAGTTCTAAAAAGTCAGCCTCTAATGTTAAGATACCCTAATTAAACAGCTGTGACTCAAATTCCGTTGTTTTTTTTTTTAGGGTCTGCCAGGAATGAGTCCCACATTGGAGTAACACAGAATGTGGAGTGAGGGTCTGCACAAAGACTTTACTCTAGGAGCTGAGGACCCACTGGACTGGTTACATGCAAGACTTGAACCAGCCTAGGTACAGAAGAATAGATTTGTACTAATATCATATGTTGTTTATGACATTTTCTGCTTTTCTGAATGAGGAATAGTTTCATTTTATATTTTGCTACCATATAGTGTAGATTAAAGCATTTAACTTGGACTTTTAAAAATTGTGTTTAGAGTTATACTTCCGACAATAGGATTAATCCGTTGTCACTGTAAGGTCACTAACAGTAGTTGGTTGGAATTTATGTCAGTTTACTGTGATAAAGCTTGCAGGACTTGTTTTATTATCTAATTAGAAACCCCCTACTACTCAAAGCAAGCCATATATAACCTAGAAAGTTCAAGTAGGTTGCTCAATGGTGTTGAAATGTAATTTCAGGTAACTATCCTGGGCTAATCAGTTTCTTTCACTTCCAGGTGTATTTGGTATTCAGAGAACTAATATATTAGTATTTCCTGTGATCTCCTCTATAGATTTGTTTTAGCAGTAGAAGTAAGTACATTTTGTCAGAAGAGTATGAACATACTTTGTTTCCAGCTAATTCAGAAACTGCAAAAGATCTTTGATTAAAAATAGTTCCTTATGACATCTGATGTTAGATTTTGTAACCGTTTTTATTTTATCAACAGCAAATGCCATATCAGGACTAAATATGCTGACAATAGTGTCACATCAATGCAAAACATTGGGAAATGACTGCCTGATCCATTTTTTGGATTTATGATATTAAAATCAATTGTGGAATTTTGACAAGACATCAGAATTGTAGAGGCATGAAAATAATTTCCTGTGATCTTACTTGCAGTAGGTGTCATTTATCATCCCATAGACGTGAATTCCATAGCAGGCATCCATAGCCAAAATTAAGGTAAACCAACCCGTACTGAGATATGAACCTGACTGGACTCTGTAAAAATACAACATACACAAAACAAATTGCAATGAGAAATTATCAACACTTTATCAAAGAAATATAATCTATTACCTGGGACAAAAGGCATTAAGCAACTTGACAATCTGTCAAAACCATACAATTATTTTGAATTATTTATAGATATGCTCTCATTCTTGCCAGCTTGGGGCCTCAAGCTATCGTCCACAGAAAAAATACCATGTTAAATATCTGAAGTCAAACAATGCATCTCCTGGAAGACAGAAAATAATTTATTTTTACATCTGAAAGATATCTATTAGTAGAGCGTGTAAAATGAGATAAAGTTCACCAAAAAGCAATCTATTGGCAGAGTTTGCGCTGTGTGCATGTGAGTATGCACTGTCCTCTTCCACAAGTAAAATCTTAATCTGCACTGGGCTATCCTCAGCTTGAAAATTCACACAGTAATGAAACTTTTAAGGACATTTTGGTAGAAAACCATCTAATACAGGGCTTTGAAAAACAAAATTCTGTGCAGATCCCTTTTCATAAGTTGTGTTATCATTTTTTAAGATAACATAGCAGAGAGAAAAACACAAGAGGACAGTGCCCAGATTGATAACCTTTGCTCAAATAACTAGTTGCATTAAATCGGTCCAAAAGAATTACCTGCATGAGTGAGTACAAATGACACGTGTAAGGATTTGGCTCACACATTGGCTACGTGAGCAAACGTATGCGTTGTTAATTGCAGACCAGATCCTGTTCACTCTGATCACACAAGTGTTACCAATGGGGGACTGGGAGCAAGACTTACTGCTTTAAAACATCATAAGTAATAAGAGCACGCGTAGCCCTCACTGCTTACAAACTGATTGAAGTCCAGCTTTGTGCATTTATTGCTTTCAGTTTGACTGAAATCAATGAAAATAATTGCCTTAAAATTATAAATAACTTGTCCAATTTGCAAAGAAAGGTATCACAAAAGTCATAAAACCATCTTAATAGAGCCCCAACTTTGGCTCAATTTGAGAGAGTTGGGTGTGAGTGAGAGGAGGGGATAACTTAGCTTTATGCTACATCTTTTAGCTCTTAGCTTTTGGGTACAGCAGGGAGCAGTCTGTTCTCCATCATAAGTTAAAGTAGCCTAAGATTTGCATACAATTAAGTTTTGCTGCAAAAGAACTCCCAAGTAGGCCTATGTGCGAATCAGTTATCCCCATCAACAAAATCTTCTGGAAACATTTTCATCCTGGGGTAGGAATAAAGCTTTTATGTGGAAAAAAAAAAAATCATATAGCAACTTATCCAGCCTATAAAACCCAACTTTCCTGTGAGACAGAAGAACCAACCTCAGGTGTTTGCTCCTGGTTCAGAGCAAGAACGTACTACGGTCTCCTGCCTCCCAGGTAAATCTGCCGATCAGTGGCTTTTGGCCCAGATTCTGTGTTACTTCCCTGCTCTTTCTTGTTGAAGTTTGACTAAATACTAATTAAGATGATGGGTAAAAAAGTAGTTGTACAACCTTTACAATGACATTTACCTGACACGTACAGGACTGAGATTCAAATTCCTTCTTTGATGAATATCTTTTATTACGGATAGTAGAAAAGCTCCAAGAGCTTTACATTCCTAAAGAAACTCCAGTACACTCCAGTTTAAACAAATGTTATTTTTTTTAGTGAAAAACAATTACCTCAACTCCCAGAGAGTTTTATTGTACTCAAGAACGCTCCAAGTAATTTGGGCTACATCTTCTCTTCCTTGTCCATGTCTATCATCCTTCATGGGTTAGCTGGTGTGAACTTCTACGCCTACCCTTCCTGAATCATCCTTTCCCGAATCATCCTTTCCCATGGGGAAACTCCTAAGTACCTGTTTAGCTGCTTTTGTAAAGGACCATTTGGGAAAAAATAAATAAAGGGTTAACTTAGCACTGAAGAATGACAAGTGGGAACAAAAGGCAAATACCCGGATTTCATTAGGTGGACACCAACTATAGTTGTGCTTATTTACTTGACACCTTTATAGCCATGAAACTGTACATCTGTTTATCTGTCCCGTTAGGATCTTCATTTCTTCAAACAGAATGTTCTGCTACTGTCTAGCAAACAGAATTCCCAATCCGATTCATGTTATTTCAGAGTAACATTCTGCCATGATAAAAAGCTGCATCGCTTCTAACTTGCTTTCTGCTCTTGCACCAGAAGAACACTAGCCTTGAGCTTTTAAAGCCATTTAGAATCATAATAACCATTTATAAGAACACCATGAAGATCAGGACCCTTCCGATAATGGAGGTTTATTTGAGAGTACTATATTGACAGTAGCATCTGAAATTTGCTATACTCAGGAGGAAAAAGGAATTTTAAAAAAGAATTAATCAATATTTCATGTCTTGTTTTAACACCATTGGACCTTCGTCCTCTCATCTATATAGTACACTGGCAGGATAAATAAAAACAGCAGAGTGAGTTCCCAGATATCTTCCCTGGGAGATGAAGTACATGACAGAATACAGATTATATACTTTAAAACAAAGCATTTACATTCCTCCCATTTTTTCCTCTGAAGATGCATAGGGATACAAGGGAATATACTTAAGCAGTGGGGATTCTGGATGATTTGGTAACACCTTAGAATTCAATCTGGTACTGTAAACATACTTACAACATTCTAATGAAAGCAATATTAGAAATGTGAAAACAATTTTAGCTGTCCCTAGAAAGTCATAAATCTCTGAATACCTTTTAAAATATCATCCCATAAAACTGTAGTGCAAAGCAATGTCTCAGCCCTTGCTATTATGTTAACACTGTGCACTCAATTTCTTTCTCTACAGGAGAGTTTTACATGTTTTTTGGCCAGGGCTTTTTGAGACTCATTAGAAAGAGTTCCTCTTGTTACTCTAATTGCATTCAAATGTCAAATTTTACACACTGAAAATAAAAGGATCCTCCATTTATGTGTAGCATAAGGCTATGTTACTGCACAAATCTGAGGGAAGGAGGACATTAATCCCAAAATAGGGAAAACAGATGTTTGTTAAACATCATCCGTAGAACTACTATAGGCAAATCTGTTGTGATATATGTGTGTGCAGCAAATCCAAAAGTATTCCCTATGGCTCACAGTGACTTTTTCTTATACTCTAAAATTAATGGGGCACCAGATCTAGGCAGGAAATTGTCTCAACAGCTCAGGAGAAAATAATGCACTATTTTTCAAAAAATGCATTTAAAAAGAAGATGGTTTTGCTTTCAAGACATGATTTACAGCTGGATGCAGCAATAAAAAGGCAATGCTCACAAAAAGTTACTTTGTCTGTTTGTCTTGAAAAGGAAAGCTTATTTTGCATACTTCCTACATTATTAGGATTCTTAAAGAAATGTTAGTTATTGGGATGTAATTCATTCTGCTAAATACCATCCAGCATTTCAGAAAAATACATAGGCATATACTTAACATTAAACACATTAAAAGACCAATGGAATCAACTTGAAACAAAGTATATGCTTGCCTATCTTGCCCTTAGTGAAGGTCTAAGTGCTTAAAATGTCATTATTTCATCTCAGAATATAAAAGTAAGCTCCAAGATTAATAGTTATTTGCAAGTTTCAAGTCTCAAAACATAGAATTTGCATTTTTAGTAACGCTTTCTGTAAACTCCAGTAGAAAGAACCGATGATAGTTTCTCACAACACCGTAAAAAGGAGACTTGCTTTATATATTGTAGAAGGAAATGGTAAAAAAACATGTTTAGGATTGCTAGAATTGTAATGTGTGACATATAAAGCTTTAAGTAAAAATTAATTAAAAATAAAAGCAATTAGACAGGGTTCTTTAGCCTTAGCCTTCCAATATTCTACAAAAAGCATAAGAAATTGATATAAAGAAGACGGAATAGAGAGTGCCCCATAAAAAGGCTGGTGACTGAAATTCATCTTCTTTGACATCTATAACCATGCTTTGATGTAGGCTAAATGAAGGAAAAACTAGTTCCTTCTCTCATCAGGGGAAAATGGAGGAACATCAAGTGTTTTCTTAATGATCAAGGGCAGGTGAGTTCAAATTGGGTAAAAGTTTTGTTGTCACTTGAGTTCTGATATCACCATAGAATTCCAGGAAGTTCTTCACTTTGTTCAGTTGTTCCAGGATTTTTTATGTGCACAATCAATTCCAGCTCTATGGTTCAATGGACTGTAATTTCCAGTGGGGATTTCAGTGGTAAAAAAAATAAAAATGAAAAAAAAAGTTTGTTAAGGTGGAGATGATCTGTAGACAAGCAATTTCCTGTCAATCTGATTGCAGAAAACAATTTAGAAGCCTATTTTTTAATTCTTTACTGGGAGAAATTAGAGAGCACAGAAGGTCAATTAAGAGTGTTAATTAAGACGAAAAACGAAGAAATTTAGGACTTCAAGAAGCTATTAAGTAACAGAGAGCTTGCCAAAAGCTTTACTAGACACTTTTCCTTTTTTGCTTCATTTCAAAATATTGCAGTAAAATAAAATTCAACAATGACAGATTGAAATGACAAGATTATTTAGGCCAATTAATTGACAAAAAATTTATCTTTTCATAAAGCCTGTTTATAGACTCTAATCCTCAGATGACCATCCTACCAAACTGCTGAATCATCATCAGCTTTATTTGCAGCAGCTTGTCAGGCCCCTTGATTAATAAATAAGTATAAATAAGAGTATGGGTGTAGACAAACTAAGAAACCTGTAATCCACAGAGTGGAGGCTTCATAATGTGAGCTGTCCTTCCAACATGCTAAAAGATTTGTAAAAATGATTCAAAATAAATAGAAATATTTTCCAGAACTGTGTCAAGATCAGCTTAGACTGCGTTCAGGTAGATGTGTCTCTGGTACTTATTTGTATTTGCAGTGCACCAAGATACTGTTAATCTTCTGGGAGGGGGTCAGTAGACTCTGGTTGTGCCTGGCTTTCTGCCACTTGCCTTGTGTCAGCCTCATCTGTGACTGACCCTCGGGAATGAGGGTGGAAGGTACATATCCCCTCTGCAGTCCCTTGTTAAAGACAACCAGCTCTTTTTCTCCCTGGGTTACTGTAGTTTTTTGCATTGTTGAATAATGGTATGTTTCCTTACAACTAAAAATATGGAAAATTTATCTACCAGCACAAACTGGTCATCCATTACTTAACTCTATACTAACCAAATTAATGCTACCACTGTACTTATGTTGACTGAGATTTCTCTTTTTTTCTGAGGAAGCATCTCTGAATATAGTTGCTGAACAACTCTTTGCCAAATTAAACGCCCACATTCCCCAAGTCACAGGTGTGGTCTATGCCTTCCTCTTCATATCAAAAGTAGACTTGTAAATGACAGATTAGAACGAGCTGACAGAAAGATGCCCCCACCTCTGAGAGAACGGCAAGGCTCATTTTTCCTAGTACCTCTTCTTTGAGGAGCACATATATTTCTCATGCCAGAAAGCAGTTTTCTTGAGAGGAAAAAAGGGAGTACATTTGGTACAGGAGAAGGGTAAGACTCTAAATGCTGAAGAGTATTAGCACTAGCCTAGATTTAATTCTGTTCTCTGTAAGACTCGGTGCTTTGTTGCTAATAATTTCATTATATACTTTCTGCAGAAAAAATAGCACAAGAGCAATGAAGATGCAAGCACAGAGAATTGATTTCACCTGGTAAAAATGGTTGCTATTTCTGCATTATAAAGATACCTGTTAGGCAGTTGTTTATCATAATTATTCATTCTTTTGTACGTGTGTGTGTGCACGCATGTGCTTGCTTTGCATTCCATAATGATGCAGGACATCTAATAATAAACACTCATGCCCCTCTAGCAGTGAGCAGACTGTCTCACACATTCAAAAGCCCACACGGTGCTTCAGGTCATTCTGAAAAGTGAAACATTTATATATGGACAGATGTTTTATTATCTGTCATGTATGGTTTTATGCAAAGCTCAAAGAAGTGGAATGCATTATGAACAGCACAGTCCACATTCCAGATGCAGACAGTGGCTGTGCCCAGAAAGATGTACCTGAGAATGGGGAAGTGATTCACTTCTGCCAGCCCAAACTCTTGGTAGATCATCCTTACTGTGAATCCTGAAAATAAACTGCAGTCAGGTGGCATACTGTCCAATTAATCTCCAGAAATACAGGTTTTCTATCTATATTAATACTGCACCAATGGAACACAGAGGACAAGGGTCCATTTCAGTTGAATTTGCTACAAACCCACAGTAAAGGCTACTCCTAGGTCACAAACTAGCCCATGAGAATCCCCCCTCACAATCTGATTTAAAAAGAGATGTAACAATTAATAAATCCAATGTCAAAATGGCCTTAAAAAAAAGACAGGCAGGACACTTCTGAAGGATCACAAAAGGGAACAGGGAAATGATGGCTTTGTATTTAACTGCATTTAATTTAAAACAAACAAACAAACAACTATTTGAATTACTATTTACAATTTTTGGCAAGACAGGCAAAATCAATATTAGAAATAAAGAAGAATCTGTTACTGCAGTTACTGAAATCTGTGCGGCATCTGCTTGGGTATGTAATTTTTGCATATAGTTCCAATTTTTGTGCTGTGTACATATTTTTCTATTTCTTTCCTCTCTTTCTCTGCTCTATTCAATATATGCATGGAAACCTGAAACAAAGGGGGAAAAAAAAAAAAGCAGCTTAAAGAAATTGACTTCTGCTGCCCAGGCTTCTGTAGTTTCCTTATTTCTGATTCCTTGACCTGACTTTGATGCATCTCAGCCCTATCGTGAACTCAGGCAACAAGAGAAGGAAGTTATTTCATCCAGGCAGAGAGGGCTCCTTCAGATGCCTGTGCTGCTGAGCTCAGAAAAGAAAAAGAGAATTCCTGTTTATCAACAGTAATCATAGAGGTCCAGCTTGCTGCAAAGCACACAGAAAAGAAAAAAGCCTAAAGAATTATAATTGTAAACCCTGCCTTCCAGCCAAGATATATATATATGTATTATTTTGAGGTGATTCTTGTGCTGAAAACCTGTGCTAATCTTTTCAAGTTGAATGGCATCCCCCCTAGAGAACAAGAGTTGCCAGCTAAATTTCTTACTGAAGAAGATGTTGAGCTTCTGCAGCTCACACTGACTCTTCAGATACAAATTGTGCTCTTGGTGCAAACTGTTTACAGAACAGTAAATCCCAATCTTTTTTTCTTCCCCACTCTCTTCTCTAATCCTCCTGTTTCCAGAAATACATATTTTCTTGATTTCTCTTGAATCAAGAATTCTTTATTTCCCTTTCTTAAGTACAAACTGTGGTCTGAGGCACAGCCCATGCTATTGCATGCGCTCAAGTTATTAGGAAAAGATGCCTTTTATAAGTGCCCTGGTTGCAGTTGCTACCTGGGATCTGAAGTCAAGCAGTTTATGCATGATTACCAATAACCTTGACCCACTGGAGGTGTATTGTGCAGAAAGAGAAGTGTATGGGTCCACACATCTCCATTTGCACTTGGATTTCATTGATGAGCAAATGGATGTTTAAATCAGAAGAGGATCCACAGAAGTGTGGACCATTACAACCATGCAATTATGTTTGGAATGAAGGGAAACTAAATTCACATAAGCAGATTTGAGGGCTAAGCTGTTTGCATATTTACACAGCCATTCTTCTCTTCTAATAACACCTTAGTAAAATTCACTCCACCCTTACAGAGACTGAGCTTATCAGGAAATGCAACTCTTCTGCTCTATGCCAGCATAGCACTTGCTCCACAGTACAATTACTTATGCTTGCAGTGGTTGAAGCAAATAGGGGGTAATGCCAAATCTGCTTTCCCTGGACAGTACTCAAGCCTGCAAGTTAGTTGTGGCACCATGGCGTACTCCTGTCCCACCATTCTCCACTTTCCATTGGCCTATGCTAGCTCAAAGACTTACTGCAGTCCCTGATGGCTGCGACAAAGGGAGTGATGGCTGAAACCTTGACACGGGTCTCATGGCTTGTGCCACAGGCCTCTGTAGGACAGCTTTATGTGCTCTTCTCTTCACCAGTAGCTGCATCCAGTTTGCTGAGTGCTGGCTCAACATATTCCCACAGCATGAAAGGGAGTAGAGAGGGATTTAGATTTTCATCCTTTGTAACCAAAAATGAATCAAAACTCAAAAGTGTGCCAAGTGGAATTAAAAAAGACAACAGTGACTCTTTCCTGCATCTACGTTTAAATCAATACTTGCTGTCTTGGGGCTGCACATTTTTCTCCAGGGAGGAATGTAAACTAAACAGATCTGCAGTTAATCCAGGATCCCCAAAGAGAATTAATTAAGCAGGCTTTCCCACCCTTTCCAGTTGGTATTAAAGGGCACTTACTACTCCTAGCTGCATATTTTAGTGAAATCTATTGTAGGTGAATATAGAAGAAACTTCTTGATTAGGTCTTACCTTGTCAAGACAAGATACTGAAGGGAGTTCATCTAACCTTGGCTGAAAGCAGCTTAAATTTTTCATAAAAACATTTTCTATTAGGGTTTTTTTTTAATGTTTAAAGCAAAAAATATGAGACAACTTTCTAAAGGTGCACATTGTATATCTGTGACATCGGGATGTGAGCAGAGGCTTTCATAAAGGTATTTTGTTTTACTACTATGGTGAAAATGAAAGAACAGCTAGCACAAGACTGTAGCTTAACTCTGCTCATTTGAGTGGGGAGAACACTGGACCAGATACTCAGCTGATAAAAACCACACCGATGTACATCAGCTGATGTCCTTTTAAATTTTCTACAATCTGCAGTCATTGTTTTAGTTCAATCACTACCTCTGATGTTAACATGGAAGGGAAGGAAGTGTTACAGTTTTCTCCCTACATTTCACATTTATTTGAGAACTTTGCTTTTCACCAGGATGGAAGATCATCCAAAAAAAAGCTTATGGAGGGCCAGCTGTAATATTAATGGGAAGTTTCATTTCTGAAAGGAAAATATTCACTGAAAAAAGAGAACTCAAACACCACAGATAAGGCCTTCACTGGTGCATATCCCTCTATCAACAATTTGTGTCTCCCCAGCTGTGGTCTTCATAAGAGTGTTTCCAGGTATTCTAAAATTAATCCTAATTTGTTGCTAAATTACTCACTGATTATTTATGTTACAGTAGCACTGCGAATTCTTGCTGTGCAAGGCACTATAAACCCACATGTGACAGTCCTTGACCCAAAGAGCTTAACTGTCAAATAATCAAGAGAAACAGTTTCTTTGGAGATCGTACATATGCTTATCCCTAGTTCTCAGAGGGAACTGATGCATGCTGAGATTTCCTCCCTTACATTTAAGGCGTGTATATAAGTAGTAATTTAACATGCATGTGAAAGTCTCTCCACCAAGTATAGCAGGTAGCATGGAATAAAATAAATGCAAGACCTTCTAGTACTGTTCCATAGAAACTTCCTACAACACTGCATTGTATTCTAAAGTCACATTCTCTGAAATTGAATCCGGAGCCACGCTGCTCTTCTCTACACTGCCTATTTGCACAAACCAAAAGTTCATTTTAGATTACGGAACATCAATATTTTTAGCAAAAATGAAATCTTAAATCCAGACAAATTATTCTGATGTGGAAAAAAGGAGGTAAAAATAGAACTTGCGTGGGCCTGAATTTTAATTCAAATGCAAGAGGCCATAATGTAACCCATCAGTCAAGCTTTGAAGATGAACTGCTAATTAACACAGATGTTGCCTTCCCTTTTACTACTGTAACTTTCTCATATTAACTTTTCCTTAAAGTAAAAAAGGAAAAAAATATTGCTCTTTCCTTTTCTTTTTTTGACATACAATTTAATCACACACATACACACATATAAGTATCATATTACTGTTTAGTATCAATATTGTGGTCTTGCTTACTGTCTATATTCCATCCAAAAGTCTCTAGTCTTTCACTGCTTTCTTAATTAACTCATCTCTGTCCAGCTATCTAGAAAGAAGCAAATAATCCTAGTCTCTGAGCTACTGAAACTTCCCCTACCTTCTCCATTGCTCTGTTTACATAGTAGCTGGCTTTCTGATGGGCACCTCTCGCTGATGTACATTGCGGACAGAAGAGGTTGAGGTCTAATTAAAGCCCCACTTGAAATATAGGGTCCAAAATCCTCAGGACATGCAAGGTTAGCTTTTGTCTTTCGCCTTCTGTTCACCAAGAGCCACTACCTTTACGCAGCAGGGTCTTCTGAAGGCCAGATGCCTGCAGTCACTGACACAAATATTTACACTGAAGGCAGCACCTTGATTGCAGGCAGACATATTTGGCAGGATGGTGCATTTTTTGTCTCTCAGATTGCAGCCTTTAGAAAAAGGCGTGATACAGCAAACAATTTAGAAAAGCAGAAGACTGCCAGAGAGAACCTCATAGGAAGAGGAACTATGGAACAAAGTAGATGGCCTTCTAGCCCACTGCACAGTTCCTTCAACACTGGACAATCTCAGGCTATTTTCTTCCCGTATTCATTGAATAGACTGCAGGAGGGTAATCATACAAATGGGTGCTGGGAGAAAAATCTCCATACTTATTAGAATGGCAGTGAAATGCTCTAAAAGAGAATTTTTATGGCTTCCCTGCTATCAACTGAAGTAGCAAATTAGTTAATTTTCTGAGTCTTTCACAATCCAGCTTTTCAAGAATAGTAAACTCAAGAATTATCAGACTAATCATGTAGCCAGCTCACTGTCAGTGTAAGCTAATGCCTAGTTATCAAGTATGGTGAAGAATTCAGTTAGCTTCAGGGATTTGATATTTCCAGTGAACCAAAGTTATTAGAACACATTAATGAAGCAGGACAGCAGTCCTTTGCTTTATAAATAAATGCTCTGGTTTCTCCTCCACATATTATATTGTTCTTAGTGACACCATCTTTTCAATGACTCCCAGTATCAGCTAGTTAAGACTGGGATATGTTGCCAATGAAGCTCTGCAGGCAAGCAGCTCTTCCAAAGGCCACACACCTGACAGCATACATCAGAGGCGGCTGTGGCTGCTCCCTAGGCACCAAAGTTCAGGACGTCACAGTTAGTTAACTGAATTCTTATCTGTAAGATTTGCATAACAAACATTAAAACAAGCTAATTCATTACAACTAGAAACTACAGCCCACTTGTTACAACGTAGATGACTCAAGACTACATCTTTTTGGCACCAAACTGTAAAATTTAAAGCTGCCAAAAATCTGTTACATAGTTACATTACAGAGAACCTCAGGTAACACTAGTAGCTATGTTGCTGGAAGGAACACCAGATTAAAAATTAAAAGTTCAGTCACACGCAATACCAGAGATAGATAGTGTCACAATTAGCTTTACAAAACAACATCATTCTTTATGAGGCTTTTTCTTTGCCTCTTCATGCTATTTGCCTGATAAGCCCTTGCCAACAAATACATTATACTAATTACAATTAGTTATACAAAGTGTGGGACAACTGAAATGATTTATTGATTTTTCCTCACAAAATAAACCTTATTTTGAATTCCAAATATACAGTAAGAAACATAAAGCAGAAGCCCCAGATGGCATGTTTACTCCAGACATGTATGAATGTGAATATACTTATAGATACACTCAATCCATTTAAAACTTTAATCTTACAGTAGTTGTTTAGAAAAATCAGTGCAGAGTAGGTTTTATGCAATTAAATTCCTTTTCCCCTGAGCAGAGACATTTAAGGTACAAAGGCAAGAGCTGAGCCGTTTTCAAAAAAACTTAGAACTAAGAGGATCTTCCAACAACAGTTAAAAAAAAAAAAAAGTGTCCAGGCCAACAAATAAAAGTATGCACGTTTGTCATGCAATATTAATGCCGCACTGACTATGTTTGCATTTGATATAGCCTATTATCCACGTGCAATCTGAAGAGATGAAAGAATATGAAACTGTGTTAGATATCTTTCTGTGTTAAACATCAATCTGTGGTAACTACCACTTCATATCTAGGCATTGAAATAACGAAGGAATCTTTTTGCTTCAGTTCTTTGGGAACTCATTCTAAGCATTTCTACAAGACCTTCCTTTGCCCTCTATCCTACAACATCGTGAATGCTCCTCAAATCATACTGAGAATTTGCTCATCCTGTGAATATCCCCAGTGTTCAAATGTATTTCCGTGAAGGATGTGCATGGACTGAGAGACTGAGCAGAATACAGCGCTTGATCCTTCATGGGGACCCTCCTCACAAGTCTGTATCTTAAATTCCTTTGAAGTTCCAGAAAAATACCTAGACTTACTGAAAAATGAATAGCTGATCCAGCTTTATGTTCTCCTAGTCCTTTTTATATGCCTCATCTCCAGAGCTCCAAATCACTCAAGCACTTAGATATAAACCTTCCGTAATACAGACAATGAATATATACAAGTAAATAGGCTTAGACGCAACAGCCACACTCACAAACCAGCAGGTTTACTCCCTGATCTCCGCAGTGCCTTTTGCCACTACACTAGCTGTTTTGTCCTCAGTCTTGACAAGAGAAGGCATAGCACTTAGGCAAAATACATTTCTTCTCTTTTTTTCTAGTCTGCAAGTCAGCATTATCTGATTAGGTCTACTTCCTACGGCTTGTTCAGTCTCGCTTATCAGACACACTGGAAAATATTTCCAATAATAAGCCACCAGAAATCTGCCTTCATATCTGGTGTCAGGCTACATATAACAGAAATCTTTTCATTTTAGTTTTAAAGTATTGCTTCATTCAACAAGCCGACTGTTGGCTGACACACAATCTAACCTAAAGGCTATGGATCAGCAGGTAAATGCAGAAATTCCATTAGTTTTCAGACCTGAGGTTTACGCCTTTCATTTCAAATGAAATCAAAATCCTACACATGAATAGGTAAAGCACAGAGTAAAGATCCTTTCTTAAAACCATCCATTACCTATTACATGAGCGTGAGGAAGAAAGCAGTTTCTGCATCTTGTAGATACTGAATTTCTTGTGCTCAATGACTCTGGCAAGGATGGTAAATAGCAGACATAAAAGAGATCCATTTTGAGGAAAAATTAAAACCATGACGAACATTACGTTAGGCAATGGGAAATCCTGCAAAGGTACAAAGACAGGCATATTCAGATATGCTTGGTAATAACAAAACCTCTCCAAGCTTGTGTAAATTGGACTTCCTTACCTAAATCCAAATTTAAAAGTCACAGGCAAACTTGTCTATGCTTGAGAGGTTTTGGAAAGGAGCATCCTCATTTAGCGTCAGAGGAAGGAAATAGTGCAAAAGTGCATATTACAAAGTATCCAGAAAGTTTATGAAACTATTTCTTTTTCCAAATAGAAAGAAAAAACATCATCAAAGAGAGATTTCATTCCTTTGTTCCTTCTATAAGTGTACATACTTCTGATATGTAATCAGATTTCCTACCCAGCTTTATATATAAATACAAGAGATTTATGAATGATTGACACCTGACTTCATTTTACCATTTGCTCTAAAGAGATATGTTCACTGGACGTTCTCAGAACACATGCGTCAGCATTTTGACACAATACACAGACTGAATCCTCAAATTAATAGCAGTGAGTATAATTCACTTCTGGTGTGGTCAGGCAGAACTTCACTGAAGTCACTGGAACCACTTCTGCCAGAGTTGAACTTCTCTGTGAGACTGGTACATTGTCTGGTATGCAGGCAGAAGTACCTTTTGGAGATAAGGCCCCCTAATACGGGGCCCACCCTAAACCTGTGGAAAGAACGCGTCTAGATTCTAGCTTTGTGGCTCAGAGATTTCTTTATTATATACACAGTTCCTGTACAATTATGCCACACGCTGTTTTCCTTCAAAACAGTGGATGACGATTGTCTTAGAGCAAGAAAATCAGTTGTGATTACCTAATCACAATTATGATCACACTCATAGTTGTGATTACCTAATCACAATTATGATCACACTCATAGTGGTTTTTTTGCTGCGTGTCTTGTTCTGTGCATTCAGTTAAGGAAATTGTTCCATAGTTTTGCTATTTATTCAGGAAAAATGCAGAAGAAAAGCATGACTTCTTCTTCTTTGCAAAAATTTGCTGTTACATTTGTCTTTGGAGTATGGCATTAAACAGTAAAGAAGCTACTCAGCTTGTTGGGCTCCCTCTTTCTCGTTATACAAGCCTACTCATATCTTTCATTTGTATTTTGTGTTTATTTGTATTTAATCTGTATTTTCCTCTGGCAATAGGTTTGATAGCCTCTTGTTTCATTTTGCGCTGATGCTGTCTTATAGCTTGATGATTACAAGTGAGTTGGTATTCTTTATCATAGCTCTTAGCTATTATAATATTCAGTCCTCATGTATGGATTTCCCACACATTTTCTCCAAGAGAAGTAGAATTGCAGCTGTTACACAAAACTGAGAAGAAACGGAAGTCTACGCAGTGTGAGATTTCACCTTACGTGTTCAATTGGATCAAGAAACGTTATGTCAACTGGCTTAGATTAAAAGCAAACAGAAACCTCGAGATGCGATGTCCAGGTCCAGCTCTCAGTTAAGTCCAATAAGCCAATTAAATCACAGCTTAAAAAGGAATAAAAAATAGCCATGATCATTCTGTTTTATCTCGCAGAAGATGGTGATAAAAATGCTGGTTTATCTTGCCCTTCTGACAGGTATATGCCAGCACTTCTATTCTGCATGAGAACTTTTGACAAGCAAACAGAGTTCTGTACTCTCCAGTCAAAGGCTGACCTAAATGGTGCTTCAAAATTAACTTTCTATTGGTATATACTAAAATCAGGGCTGCAGAAAGCTCATATAAAATATCGCATCTGATCTGGCACCATTGCTTATGTAGTACCTTTCATCCCAAAAGGTTTTTGGTAGACTACATACACACTGACAAATGCAGCCACTTGTGGGGGAATGTGGGAGGTGTTTAACAGCATGGCAATGATAAAGGACAATTTAGGATGAGGATGAAGAACCATGTATGAAGTAAACTCCCCAACAGCATGGGAGACGCTTGTTCAGTGCTGGCAGGAGAGGAATACTGATATGGAGCGGTTTCCTAATGCATTCTTGAGTTACCTTGGAAATCACTCATCTAAGTATTGACCGGATCTGACTACATTTAACTTGTTTGATCTGATGAGATCAGGTTGTATGGCTGCAAGTTTGTGATAAGAAGCCAGTGTTAGAAATAAACTGCAGATCTCAGAAAAGCAAAGCAAGAAAACCCACAACTCTAAACCATTCATATGGAAATGATTCAATATAAACAGGTAATTTCTTCTTGAACTGCTCATATACTAGTCTGTATCCATCTATCATTATAAAAAGTACATGGATACACAGATTATTACCATATGAAACAATGCAGACATCTTATGTCTCCTCATAGGTTTACTAGCATTGCTCAGGGCTCTGCTATTTTAGAGTAATGTCATTATCCTTTATCTTTATGCTGTGTAGTATTGTCCTCCATTGTGCAGTATTCATTATTACACACTTTGTTATGCACTACCTCTGCAGATGTATATAATATGCACAGATTAAGCTAACCGATTTACTGATACCATGGAAATACATTGCGCTTAGATCTATCACAGGTATTCCTTATGCTTATGTGACAAAACAAATGAGTTATCTTTGTTGAATGACTTTAGTGGTGACATTATGACTTTGTTTTCCTTCAGTTTGCTCCTAAGAGGATGCAAGAAATAAAAGTTTATTAGTAGGGGGAAGGAATATAAATTAAATTATTTTATGAAGATAGTTCCTTAGAATGACTCAAACAATAAATTTCAGCAATTGTTCAAGAGCAAAAGCTTTTGTAAGTACCTGAGAACAACCATACGAGTGGAGGAAGAAGAGAGAACATCTTCAATTGAGATCATTCAATTTTGCCATTTACTTGTACAAGCATAACTAGAGAGCTGCTCTTCAAACAGGGACCTGTCACTTCTCCTCTGGGCCTTGAGTGATGCTGTGCTCTTGTTTTACCTTTGTATTTTCATTTGGTTTCTTTAAGTGCATGCAAAGGATTAGTTTGAAATGATGCTTGCTTTCACACACTGTGGAATGAGTTGCCCATTTCTAACGTGCAAACTACAATGTAGACTAGACAGCCTCCATAACATTTAAACAGAGTTTATAGAGGCTGTAAGAAGCAGCTGGAGTGGAAGTGTTTTGTACAGAGCAGTGTTTGAAAACATGCTAGATATTATCTCCCTCAGTCCTCAAATACCACAGTAAATGAACACATAAGACAAACCTCATTCTCTCAGGAAGGGTTTTTTTAACTTACTTCCCTAAGGATTTCTGGAGTTTCCCTTTAAGAAGAGAGTCTGGGATGAAGGCATAACAAATACAAAATTATCTTCTCTTGATAACTTATTTCACTAGTGCATAAATTGCATGAAATGAAATTCTGTATTGCATGAATGCGTGAAAATTAACCATGGGAAAAATGCATTTTACACTGCACTCCAGAACTGAAATATACATTGCCAATATGCTCCTTTCTACGCAGTTTAACACTGCAAGTAAACAAGAGCTCACAGTGTTACGCAAGGTATGCAAGGACAAAAAATGCTAAGACCTGAGTGGACAAAGCTAGGTCTATACAGCCCAGTTAAATCTATGCGCAGCTTTGGTATCATCCTCACTCATGCTCGGCAGCCTGTCAGACACCGCCTGAACCTAGCTGTGCGGTAGATGATGTTACAGCCTGTCAGACACTGCCTGAATCGAGCTGTGTGGTAGATGATGTTACTGCTCCCACTGTTTATCACCACCAAGCAACTGGAGGTTACTGATCCCACAGTTCTGGCAGCACATGATGCAGGTCTCTAACCTGTTTCAAGCAAAATAACCAGACTAGGCCAACTCACGTACATTGGAAGCACAACAGCAGATAGCTGACTTTGCACTGGGCAGTTAGGAAGTGGCTGTGTCTTAAAGCAGTCCAGCCAGGAATATGTATCTTGACCCTCCAGGAATGTGCATTCATGAGCCTTGATAGAGCAGCTTCTTAGGATTTTCTATTAATAGGAAACTGGGAAAATAAACACATCTGAGGAGAGGAAAATATCTGATATTTTGATTACGGACAAGCAAATAACTTCCAAAAGACTTCGTGCCTATAAAGACAGTTATTGGAACCACATCCTTTTCAAGCCTGGATTGAAGCATGCCTAGTATCTACATACAAAGACCGTTGTTGTAATGGTAATTGCTTTGCCACTCCAGGAGTCCACTCCAGGAGCCTGAGTAGCAGACATAGCTATGATTAAATATCATTCAGTTCACCTCTTTGTATCTTTTACCTGGCATCACACTGTTATTTACCTGAACAGTGGTTATAAAGCCCCACAATTCAAATATTATATAATGCAACAGAATATTGCCAACTTGAGACAAGACCACTTAGTAAAGCACTCCTCCCTAAGCAAATAATGGTGAGACCTTTTCAGTACTTTGCCTTAGGTGCCTAACTTTGTTCAAAAACAATGATGACGAGAGGCAGAAAAGATATTTGGCAGAGCGGTTAGGTGGAGGCTTACATTACTATGAATTTTCATTCAGTAGCAGAAGGCAGAAGATGAGTTCAACGCACCTTCTAGAAAATCATCTATCCTTTTCTTTCCTCCTATTTGTTAAAAAAAAAAAAAAGAAAGTTTCTATCCAAACTGTTTTTTTCCAAAATGCCATAAAAATGAAGGTGTAAAATTATTTATGTTCTTTGAGATCTCTTTTGGTTTTTGGTGTGACGTTACACCGTACTGTGCTCATATCCAAACGACTTTGTGGATAGAGGGCCTCAGCTGCCCAAGTGCTAAGAATTAGCATTTGCACAAAGGTGTACTGAATTATTAAGTTGCCTTCATGTTTTGGAGTGCTCCAAAATAAATAGCAATCTTTCGGTTTCTGTTCAAAGTACTTCCTGAAAGCAAAATGAATTAAACTATCAGCAGACCTGTAAATTAAGTAGGCATTCTGATTTATTAACTGAAGCACACAGAAGCTATGTGAGATATCAAAATGGCTTGCTCTTGCTCGCAATGAAACCACCAGCAGTACTCTTCAGTAGTCTTCAGAGTCATAGGATCAAGCCCAGAGTAAGCAGCAAATCGACAAAAGAGAAATCTAAACTCAATCAATTGCATTAACAATGCATAGTAGACTATAGGACAACAGGAAGACAATGTGCTTGGCAAACACAAGTTGCACAAAGCAACAGCTAATAGGGCATATCCCACAAGCGATATGCGGGCATTTGCAACATGACTACCTGTATACAATTTGTCCCAGCAGTCCGTGAATGTCTCCCTTACAGGTGGGCAATGTGCCAGCAACCATGCAATTGTGACAGAAAAGCAATTGGAGGCCCGTTTAAAAAGTGACAATCCCTGTCTGCTTCTGCCCCTGAATCTCAAGCAGACCTGATAAACCTGATGACTCCCTATTAGGAAAAACGTATTGCACAAATTATCATAAATAGCTAAGTGGGATGCATGCTTAGTTTTTGCATGCAAAGAAAAACCTTCATCCTGGCTTGAATGCATGGCGAACTTTTCAAAGAATTTCAAACAAGATTAAACCCCAGTAAATCCTCTTTCATTGCGCCTCGCTGTGCAGAGTGCCCTTTCACTGAACACGGGTTTGAAATATGGGGGAGCTGATTTCCCAGAGTGCCATCCTTCATTGGCTCAAATTCTCACAGAGGTTTGTTTTCTCAGCCAACCCGGCACATTCCTCCCACTGAGTGCAACTGTACTACAAAACAGACATCAAAACGACTGCCGTGCCACAGAATCCAGGCTCCTACAAACAAGAAATAGAAAAGAGCCGGAGATTGTTCAGCCCTATGTCCCAAAATGGTGCAGAATTCCCGTCAATAAATTGACCTGATGTTCCTGGTGGTTTTGTATTTCTTGTTCTCCTCATCTTTTCCAAAATGTCCTTTTCAATAAAGTTTGAATAAATCTTCAGAAATTTAAATTAACTGCTCTGTAAAGTGCAAGCAATCAACTTTGAAGCCAAAGGAAAATAACCATTTTTCATTACAGAATTTATACATCATTCAGAAACAGTATCTTAATTTTAACCTATATGGTGTCCACAAATGAGCTTGAGCCTCACCTGAAATAAACAAAATCTTGCTCAAAGAAAAAATGTATTGATAGCCTTTTGCCAAGTTCTAACGAAAGACAGGAATTATTTAGAAGAAAAACAGTGCACGTAGTGTAAATATTGCAAATATTTCTTTGGTATGAAGCAGAAATTATTTTATAGTGTTCCTGTGAGGAACTGTGAAACCCATTTTCTTTTCCTGCAAAGAGAAGAAAAAATCTTCTGAAAGTCTATAACTATTACACTCTAAAATATGTATTAGGCACAGAGATAAACTCTCCTAAGAAAACAGTAAGAAAAAATCTAGCCAAAAGTTTCTAACCATGAAGCTGTAGAACACTACCCTTCTGGTTTCTTCTGGAATAAAAATCAATATCACAGTGATTAAAAAGATGACAACCAGCAATTAATTAATTAATTTGTAAGGGCAGAGGAATAAATTCCTTAAAATCCCAGATGTATTCCCATGGGTTTTGCTGAGCCATTTTACACCTCCTGAGGCATCTGCCAAGAAAAGGTCAGTTGAACTAATCCATGCTTACACCTTGGCATCTCCATTGAAACACGTCATCTCTCCACTGTAGAGTTATTACTTGCTGCCTATGACACTAAGTCTCAGAAACAGGCTGGACTTGATCCTGAATAGAGGTGTGACTGATGTGTCTCTCATAAGCCAAAGAAATCTATACACTGGGTGTCTCAGGAGACTAATAGTCCAACTTTCTTTAGAGTATTTTCCTCTTCCGTCTGGCTTTCAGAGCACTTCTTTTCCCAATACAGTAACTACAGAGTGGAAAAGGAAACATCCATAAAAATTCAACATCAAACAATTAACTTTGTGAGACGAAACTCAAAGGAAAGTCAAAAGTATTTGCTTATATTCATTTACCCGAAAACCAGTGCTTAAACATTCACTACTAGTTGTGAATTCGTCTTCTCTAACTGTGAAACCACAGCTTCCCTGGTTGGTCTCACAGGTTGTTCCCACACAAAGCCATCTCTTCATAAATTGGGAATCCTAAAATCTCACAGTGAATGCCTGGCAGCAAACAAACAAATGAAACAACACATGACAGAATAAAAGCAGCCATAAAAAAAACCCTCATGTATAAAAATTAGTTGTCAGATAGCTGACAACTCCATTCTGTCTTCCTGTAGCTTGTAATACCCAGGAAACAAGCCCTCCACATTTATCACTATTTACCAATACCACTCTCTCAGGTCTTGGAGCTTGGACCAGCTACAATTGCCACCCACTCCATATTCATGGAATCCATCTCCTTCTCATGCCATCTGTTCTTTGTCCTGGACTAATCATGATGTATAGGGCAATGTGATTGCTACCTGCTCTGAACGCTGCTCCTAGTATCTTACTGTAGGTTTCAGCAGCATCACAACCGTGAGGTTATGTGTATCGTCTCTAAACCCCTGGTGTAAAACCACTGGAGCAGAGAGGCAAGTTTTAGCACTAGTACTGCTTCTTACACTGTTATCGCTCCTTGTTCAGTGTTGGAAGAGAGATTCTCTCTGATTTCTTACCACTACTATCCTTTAAAGCTACATTTGGTGCAAACAAATCCAGTTGATAATGGCTTCTCTTGGATAACACAGGATCATGTTTTGAAATTGGACTTCGAAAGGACTTTAAGATTTACCTCTGAAAATTAGGCTTTGATTGGTCTGTTTGGGAGTAAGGCTGGTTATCAGTGATAACACATGCATTTAGACTCTTAAAGAAACCTGACAGGTGCCAGACATAAGAAATTATCATTTTCCTCTGTGAGTCTGGCTCCATTACACACATGTTCAGATCCCATTTTTGTTAGCCAAATCCCTGTTTAAAAAATCATTTTACAGGTTTTAAGAAGCCTGTAGTCATTTATTCAGAATTTTTCCTTTTTATTTCAGTCAGGTATTAATAGAACAGCAAAGAAAAATGTTCCCATGGTTTAAAGAACACATTTTTCTCTATATCTGTCTCTGCTTACACGTGAGGGGGAAAAGGCTCTGATAATCTACAGTACAAGCAGGAAAGGTGACAAGGGAAAACATCTTTTAAAATGCTTTCCTGTTTTACTTCAGGTGAAACAGGCAGTTAATATGCTAGAGGCTGTTTTCTGTGTAGCCTGGAACACTGAAGAGAAGCAGCATGCTAAATATCATATACAGAGCCTGCATCATAACACAGCAGCTTAGTTACTATAGGAAAATCTGTGACAACTTGAGATGGACAGACAGGAATAAAAGTTTAACCAGTTTTGAAGTAAAAAGTTAAATACTGGTGAGAATGTTTCTTACTGTCTGCCCAATATTAAGAACACTAAATAATTTGAAAAACTACAGTGAGGGTAATATATGCAGCAAACCACACACGACTTTACCCTTGCAAACAAAGTTCGGGAGCATTTTTGCTCACAGGAAAAGCATCTTAGTTTGAATTTGTATGATAAGTAAATATTCCCACTTCTCTGCTGGTTTGGAAGAGAGGTTAATAGAGGTGAAACATTCAACCAACATCTCTAACATACACATTTTTCTGTGCAAGAAATCATTATTATTCCTGCTTCATGATTTTATCAGCCTAGATGTAAGATCTGCAAAATGGAGAAAGGTTTACAAAATGTAAAAATGACTTGTAGAGCAAAATAGAATTATATATTTATGTTTCTGGTCAGAAAGTAAGCTAGGGTAGTCCTTTCATTGAATAAACAAAGACCAAGTCATCACCTCTCCTTTGCTGTGGTCAAAGTTGGGATTTGCAGATCTCATCCACTGAGACTTGGATCTTCAGACCTATCCAGGCTGGTAAGATTCAATCCAAGCAGTAGTAACATTTAACTGGATTCTATTTCTGTTCTGCTTGAATTAACTGTCTGAAAGATTCATTACTTACATAGTTCAAGGCTCTGAACAAATCTGAATTAACTTCAGTAGTTCATTTTCATAGGACAGAGTTAGTTTGTATACAAGTGCAATCTAAATTTTATCAGTGACTTAGGCTGGTTTGATATGCACAGGACAAAAAAACCCTAAGGTACTTGAGTATGCTAGAACCTGATTTCCTTAATTCACATTAAAACCAAATGTATAGAGTATTGTAGTTTAAAAAATCTTTGATGTTAATAGCACAAGTGATAAAATATGGGTCTAATCAAAATGACTCAGTATTTCACATTAAACCCTGCAGTACCCAATTACTCACTGCTGTTTCTGGTGAGAAATGTGATATTCAAGGGTATAACCTAACCTGCAGCCATAAATAACAAATATATTAAAAAGAACAGATTGATAGCAGGGCTACTAACTGCTGTTCTTTTACTGCGTGATCTTAGCTTTGAATCCATCGACAGTACTAGTAGTACAGTAGTTATATGGTACAGTTTTATTTAAAAGCAATCAGGCCCACAGACTCAGCAAAATCATAAAGCGGTTGTGCCTGTCAGAAAGCAACATTAAAAAGCCAAGCTTATTATACCAAGCCCAAGCTGGGTATGGGGATGATCTTCCTTTAAAAAAAGGACTCGCATGTTTTGTTTTGAACTTGTCATTTTGATTTGTCTGGGAGTCTTTTCTTGATTTGCCTTGAAAAACCTTACGAGGGACAAAGGGGGACCTTTTTGGGATGTCTTGTCACATGAAAAGGCTTTATCTTAGTGTCCACCCAGTTTGCTAAATAAGCAACCTGTCATGCTTCTATTAATTCACTCAGGCCAAAGCTGAAATTCATTTTGAAGCTTGCATTTCAGCATTTTTCTTCTTGAATCTATTGAGCTTGCTGTGTACAAACACAAAGCTGTCTGTCATAGAAAGGGAAAACAACTAAAAAAAAAAAGAAAAAAACCCTGTCGTATGCTTTGGGTTGGTTTATTTCCCCCCCTTTCAGTTCAAACAAGTGTCTGTTTTGTGCTGCAGAGATTGGTACAACACCTCATCCATTTCAAAAGAGAGACTGCTTTATGAACTCATGGAAAACCGTTATTTTATATAGCAACTTGCAGATATGATCCTTTGACAAGCAGCGCTCATTAAAAGAGCATCAGCTGGCTCAAGCAGTAGTCTTGGTTGTTATTGAAGTAAGTCAGACCCTTGGGGATTTTAACACCATTTGTTCAACAAACAGTCTCATTCTGTCCAGCCGTAAAAAAAAAAAAAATTCCAATTTAAAAATAAATCTTTTGTAATGGGCTCAAGGAAATGTATGGTATGGGAGGATTGAGAAGTTATCTATTATACAGGCATTCTGTTCACATCCAGGATGATTCTGCCTTGATAAACGAACAGTGACACTATTGGCAAACCTGGGATTTGAAGTAATGGTTCATTAATGCAACTGCACACTGAGTAATGTACTTGGGTGTCAGCGTTCTGCTGGGTTTTCTTCCTCATTGTAATGCTCTTTTTCCTCCTGGATATGCTTAAAAAATATCCTGCTACTCCTGTCAATATATTAGTTTGAAAAATGTCACCATGGGCCTGGAACTGTTGTGTGTATATGTAACTGCGCATTGACACACGCATTGGCTCGATGCATTCTGGTGATGCGAGTTCAGTCTCCTGTAGAGATCCAAATTATGATACGATTGCACTGAGCTTACAGACTTCTCTCATGCTGGGATGGAGATGGTATGAGGAACTAAATTCACATAACAGAGCAACGTGCTCATACTGCATGCTTTGAATAGCTCTTCCAGCTGCACGCAGGGCGCGTCTTGCTTCTCTTTAGAGGAGTGCGGAGATTAGATATGGCTGAGCTGGGGATGCGAGGTATTCAGTTCTTCCCCTTCACTAACACGATCCTTCTTCTGATCCAAGCTTCCACCATTCCTTCCTTCCTTCCCTCTTCTTTTTTTAAATCATATTCAACAGTTACCACATCTGCCTGCAGGGACCAAATGTCTAATACAATGGTTTGTATAGCCCATGGCTCTGTTCCAACAAGGTGAGTGCTCAAAGGCCCTGGCAAGAATATTTTAAAGTGTCATTTAGGATTTAGGATCTATTTGAAAAAGACAATTGGAATCAGTACTGTTGGTAAGGCAAGGTTTTAAAGTGCACATAGAGTAGGGGAGGATTCAGTATCAAGGGGAATGACATCCAAAAGGGATAGACTTAGTAATTCCTTCCACCTGTCACCTACAGATGACAGAAAGTTGATTAAGCCATCTTTGTGCGATCAAAGGGGAAAAACACATTTTCAGCACAATTATGTAGCATCATGTTTAACTATTACCATATTTGTCAGCAAGAATTACTAGTCATTGGATGGCTTATATAAATTTATTTTGTGAAGAACTCAGAAAAGGTGTGTGTAATTGTTTCAAGCATGTTTCATTAGATTTTAATTTGTAGACTGATGTGACTGGTGCAGAATAAAGTGACCTCATGCTTCCTGCCCCAGGAAATTCTTGGAAATTACATATTTCAACTCAGTGGGATTCACATTGCAATGTATTTTAAATTACAAGAACTGAGTCTTTTGCTTGCTGTTGTCCATCTGTGTTATATTCTTTGATTTGCTCCTATACACAGAATGTATAGATTGCTTCTTATCTACATAGCTTAGTGCATCTTACACAGAAAAATCAGGAAGGAAATCTCAAAGGCAATTATGCTGGAATTAAACAGCTGCAAGGAATCGTCAAATGCATTCTGGCCAGACCCAGCGGGAGTGTTTGAAATAGTTTGAGTTCATGTGAAAACTCACCTCATGGACTTTTTGAAGGAAGATACAAGTCTCTGGTCAGGATTTTTTTTAAATTTTACAGAATTGCTCAGTTTTCTCCAGTCCTATGAAGACATTACTAACAGTCAGCACAGCTCTTCTTTGCTAGTGGCTACTGATTGTAATCCCTTTCCCCTGCCCTCACAGGTAGGGAATGTGAACAAATATCCACTGCAGTTAATGGGATCATCTTAAATCCTTCAGAGGCAACTATCCTACTCCATTAACCCACCAGGGACTGGTTGTAACAGAGGCCAGAGTGTGGTTCAGTTCCTAACCTATCTCAATTGCCACAATATTTCTTAGGGCGCCATTTACCAATGCTTCTTTGCACAAAAATGAGGCCGAATGCACTGAACCAATGAAGATTACCTACTGTTCAAACTGTAAAGCACATCAAGGAGCATGCCTAACTAATTCCACCACTGGGCTAAGATCATGCTGTATATTTGACAGTAAGCACAGAGTCTTTCCAGCTTGCCCAGGGGAACCTCCACTCTTATCATTTTGGCTTTTGAAGTGCAGCACCTACGGAACAAAAATACTTAGCAAGTTGCAAACATTAAGGGTACACTTGAAAACTCCTTGTTCCAAGCCCAGATATCTGATATTGAACGTGCCCATGGCACATTCCAAGCAAGAGCAATTTTAAAAACTAAACCGAACACAGTATTATTGATCTGATTTTGACTGCTGTGCAAGGTGCGGCCTTTCCCCCTGAGGCACCTATGCAGTTCACAGAGCTGAAGGCCACTGAACTAAAGAACAAGCTGATTGATTTCCTATTTGTGTCCAACAGCACTCTAGTGGCATTAAATATTATTTAATGGCACTGATTACGTTTTAATGAAATTACCAAAAAACCCTCAACCAAAAATAACAACCAGCTCTCCCCTAACCGGTAGCATTGCTCTGTCTCAGAAGCAAGCACACTGTCTGGTTGCATTGGAGGGTCACATCTTGATTAAGCAGAGTGTCAAGAGTATTGATAGCATCTTTTCAGTATTCTGGGGAGCAGCCATCAATAAAACCCTAACAGAGTACAGTGACTTCTACTCTCTTTTTATTAATCATGAAAATATATTTACAGTTGGAGCAGAAGTGCATTGTACAGAAGCATCAGTCCTCCCTGCTCACATCCACATTGCAATCCCCTTTCATTTTATAGGAATTGAAGTCTAAAATGGAAGTCAGTTCACATGAATCTTCCTGTTGCAAACAATTATTGTTACCAGAAATCTTCAAGGAAAATCAAAACAAAGCTCACAGGCAAATCAAAATGACAAGTTCAAAACAAAAGCACATTAAGGCTTAAAGAAAAAAAAATAGATCTATTTCCTTTACCAACTCCAACTTCATAAAGAAGATTCTCACAAGCATAGCCCTGTTTTATATATACAGCTGCCTGAGTCCACATTCTTGATTGTTTTATATGAAACGGTGTCAAGAAACTACCCTTTCAATAGTACTAAATGGGAAACATCTCAAGTGTATTTACTTTAAAAATCAAATACAGGAGAGCAGGACACTAGTTTAATTTCTTTTTTATGGCAGAATTCCTCTCTCATTTCTGGGCTGCAGCTGTTACCTTGTTTGCAGTTTGTTTGACTTGTCCAGAGGATGCAGAATGTGGACAGAATCTCAAATTTACGGAGGAGAGCGGAGGGGAGAAGTTTTCTCCTGCAGATCAGCAGTCTGTGGTGTGGGTGAGAAAGGCAAGTTTGCCCGCTCATGAAAACCATGCAAATACAAATCTTTCCCCTGACTATATGGAGAAAAGCTTCCTGGAAAGAATTCACTGCCACCACTCACTGCCTGATCTCCCATTTACCTGTTTTACCAATCCCAAGAGGTGCAAAGCATCTCCTGGGGTATGTCAGACTGCTCACACCCCGCTAGGGTATGCAGATCCTCATGGGAGATATTCAGCATCTCACGTGATTTGGCCCTTAACACACAGAGGCAAAAAAAAGAAGAATAAAACTAAAATAAAATACTTCCATGGTTCATGTGCATGAAACAAGGAATCCTCCTGAACACATACTGCAGAGGGTGAGCAGCTAGTGAAGTGGAGCTCCTACCTAGAAAGGGAATAAACGTTCTATTTCCTATGTCAATCCCATGGCAAATATTTGCAAGGACTAAGCAAGCATACTTAATTGGCTACTCTTTTTGTAAGCAGAAGCCGCTGAAGGTGTTTATCTTCAAATCTGATTTCATACCTTAGCTGTCACTGAGAAAATTAAACATTCAGCAAGTCACTCTCTCTGTCAAATATGGAGACAGTTGGCAAATGTAGGCCATAAAGGTAGAGACTAATTACCGGCTGTATGAATTGTTGCTGTTTTCCTCTGTCAATTACGTCATGGTTAATCATAGAGTGAACTCCTGAGAGTTTTGTACCATTGCTCCCTGCATTTTTCACAAACAAAAAATAAACAAATGTAAGCTCTCTCTAGCCACTGGCAGGAAAAAGTTCTGGGAGTTGCAGCATATCTCTCCATGAAGGTGAATTGAAATGTTTTAATTTCACAAGACGATTTAAAACTAACAGATCAAGACATGTCATGATTTATTTTATGAATGTAAATAATATCAATGCACACATTTACTTCTGGTAAAAGATTTTCTGGTTACTATTTGTAGGCGTTTCTTGCTCTTTTGGGCTCAGAATCATTTACATTGGGTTACATAAGACTTGTCATAAATGGTCCAGAGCAAAGAGTGAAGTAAAAGAGAGGAATGGAAGGAATGCAGATATTGTAGGTCAGTCATCTTAGTCATAATTCCTGAGCTAAGCACTTCTTCCTATCAGGCCACTCGGGACTGGGTTTCCACCAGAAGGATCAGCTATATCAGATAAAAGCTAAATTTCATAAAAAGGTAGAAATATGATTTACTATTTAAAAAGACAATATATCTGCCTATGTTGGGCAGCCAGCAGCATATCAGTATTCCTCCAGCACTTTAGAAAAGACAAGCACCCCAGTTTGCTCCACAGGTGTTTTTTTAGAAAATGTGTTATTACAGTTGAATCCATTAAACAAACCTAGATACCAACATTAGCCAATATCTACACACAATTTCCCACAGGAGACTAGAGGAAAAGAATATTGTAAAAATGTCATTAAGATAGGTGAGGGAATGAAATGTTCACAAATACTAAGGCAGGACACTAGAAGCACGGTTTGAAGTAAGTTTGCCTTGGATCGTAAGGACAGTCCAATCCAATTCCCATATGAGTTAAGGAGTCTCCTTCCATCAACTTTGACACATAGGTCTAAATCCACCATAAGCAGATAGAGCAGGAAACTACTCGCACCTGTTAGCATTAGCCATCAGTTGTTTCCTCCCTACAAATAGTTATGGTCACACTGTCATTAGCACAAGGTCTATCGATACTCCTGAAGGGACTCTGCAAGAGCAAACATTATTCTTACTTCTACCTTGTGGATCCATAAATATCTTTACAGAAGTATTTTCTTGCTTTCATCTGACACTAAGGAATAATAAGTTAAAAAACTTGGTCTGGATCAAATGACAACTTTAGCTGACAGAACCGAAGACAGACCTCAATAATTTTGATTTCAAATACAGGAAAGCCCTATGTACTGTACTTCACTTTAAAAATTGAGACTGTGCATAAGAAAAAACATACGAACAATTATATCTAATTACATGACCAAAATTATCTTTAAATGGGGTAGTTGGTTATGGTTTGCACTTGGCACTGCTCAGTGATATAGCATGGGTATAAGACAGCAGTCTTCACACGGTCCTGTGTCAGAAAAAAACATTTGTATAATTTGAATCATTTGAATTGACTAAGATAACAGTGTGAGATAAACAAGACCTGCGACTCGGATAAAGAATAAAAACTAGCAATTATTGAGGAGATGTCATTTGAGTTTGCTAGACACAGAACTTATTAAGAGCATTACCATCTTTCTTCTCTGCATCACAGAAGCTGACTGGTGCAAGACCTCTGTTGTTTCTTGCCTACTGATCCAGGGATATTGTATTTCCAAACAGTTGTGGGAATAGAGGCCAGCAAATATATTTGCCTTCATCTGAAAGGTGAATGTACTGGAATATGTTAAACATGTAAGGCTGTTACAGAGGTTATGCCAGTTCTGCTGGGGGGAGGAAGAGGTTGCAGGAAAGAGGGGACTTTCCTTGTGTAACAATATAGAAGAAAGAGGCTCAAAAAGTAACAAAATATTTGCTAAGTTTAGACACAGATTTACCATAGTACACAAAACCCATGTGTTTTGCTACCTGTGTTTCAGTTCAGCTCCTTATCATCTGGCTAGCAAGCTCCACTGCTTGGGTTTCAGCAAGATTACGGTTCTGGTGCTTGTTTTCACTGAAGGGAATCGTGATCTGACATGAACCTCCTTTCCATACCTGCTTTCATTATGTGATTACAATTAGATCTAAACCTCCCTGCAGCTGTTTCAGAAATTCAAACCTTAGCATAGATATTCAAAACTTATACATAATCTTTTGCTAAAGACTGTAATTCCTGCCTACATAGAGATTGATAACCTCAATTTATAGTTACATACATTTTAAAGAACATCATTCATTTAATTCTTCACTAGAGTTACTGATAACTAAACAAATAATGTGTAATAGTATGTTTGGAGTAAAGAGGCTGCATTCCGGGCTGTGAGGGATATCATGAAATCCACCCACTCCTGTGACCTGCATATCCCCAGTTTGGCATGGCGGGAAGTATGTGTCATTCAGGCTACAACCAAATGAAGACTGGAGTATTCCTGTGCATGCTGTCCTGACCATAAAAATAATTAATTGCTTATTAACCTACAAAGGATTATCTTGAACCAATAAGATTCTGCTAGTTGGACTCGAGCCATTTGATTACTTACCTCTTCTATTTACAGGGAATTGGGGACTACCGCTACTCACCCTGTCAGTCGTTATAAGAAAATTACTTTTTCCAATCAAGCTATTATGGTTACGTAGTTTTACCTTTTCTATTTCCTGATAGCATGAATAACTATAATATTGACATAAATAGAATATATCTTTTGTTTTGGTCTTATTTTAACAATTGGGAAACTTTCAGGTTTGGCCATAGGGCTGTTAAAATTAACTTCAATATGACAATAGATGTCATGGAATGGCATGACAAGACCAAAAGCAAAAGATGGTAATATCGGGTAATAAGGCTGAATTATTGTAGTGGTAAATTTGTATCATATACAATCCGAGAGTGATACCTGACTGGTTACATTCCTGACAGGCTTATGCATAACAAATCTTCAGTCCATGCTGGAGAGAAGTACACTGGTTATTTCTAGTTCATTTCTAATTCTGAACTAGATCCATGCAATTATTTGAAAACTGTGTCTGCAATAAGCCGATTGTTTCAGCACCTATTTCTTATACAGCAAAAAAAAAAGGGATGAAAAAAAGAAAAAAAGAAACAACACAGAAGTGACAATTTGATGGGATTGCAAGCTTACTCAGCCATCGCTGGGATGTCTGAAAGGCCGGGCACTTAGCTTTCCTTGGTACAGATTAATTAGCCAGCTGTGACTCCTAGATCTCTGTTTTTAAATGATGACTTGCATGAGTCTCTGAAGACAAGAATTTAGCACTGCTACATTACACACAACCATGGCTGCAAGATATTGCTACCAGTGGAAATTCAAGTTTGCAGGAAACTGACGTAAGGTTTTTCCATGAAGAGTAAGAAAATTAACCCTGACACATATATAATTCCACTTGGGCTCACCTCCATTTCTGATATAACACTACGGCAAATCGCATCCTCATATTTCTTATACAACCATGGAACTGGTAATATTAAAAAATCTGGTGAGGTGCCTGTGTTTTAGCTAGAATTAATACTTGTGAAAAGGGAAAAACTTGGGAAATGTTGCAGTAAGCAATGGCAGGTGAATTTTTCCCAAAGCTCATGAAAACTACATTACACACGTTCGTACATGGATACTTATAACTGCAGTGAAGGTAAGCATAACTATTTTGCCATTTTTCAGATTGTTTTTGTATACTTGTGCTTATTACCACTGGGCTCACAACTCTGTCATTCTGAGCAGATGCACTGAAGTAGGTTTAACTACCTGCAGGTTTCAGATAAGAGTTGTTCCTTTTTCCAACTCAGGTTTGAATTCCCTCAACTCATGTAAAATTTCTGTCTGCAGTCATGGTAAAGACAAAGTGCAGGATGAAAGGAATAGCTGCCTGCAGAGTGATCCTCGATAACTGCATACCACAGGATATTGTCGCCAGCTGGAATAGCATTCAGGATTCAGGTGTCATTCATAAATGTGATGTTTAACAAAATGATAGTCAATAGAATTGCCATAACATTACAGTGGTGAGAGGGAGAAGACATGAAACACTCCAGAGCTGATCTATGCTGCAATATTAAGTGAATTACCAACATTTTGCAGTAGGTTTGTCTCAAGGAATACAAAAATAACTCAGCTTTGAAACATCCCAGTAGTTATTTAATAGGCGCAAAAGATCAACAGATAATTACAGTGTATTTTGGTAATTATGGTGGCTATGATTTATGGTATATTTTAATTACCACAGAGAGCCTGGCATGAAGGATGAACACTTAAAAGTCAAGATAAATATATGAATACATCACCGATAAAAATAAATCCATTAAGTAACATGAACTTCACTGGTATTTGCAAGAAACTGCAAAGCTACATAAGAATAGCCCTTTTCCATTTGTTTTGTAAACGGCTGATGAGTTACAGGACCATCTTTCACTGTTTGCCAGATTCAGTAAGACAACTTATGTTCCCCATCATGAGCATGTACCTTTAAGAAGTCCAAAGGAAAGAAAACACCTCGTGCTTCAGTTTAAATAGGTGACACCAAATGCTATTTTCTTAGCATTATTTCAGCCTTATGCTAATGAATTCCAACACTGTTGTAGGTGAGCCTCTCCTCAATTATGCAAACTTTGGTCTTTAGTATAGAGGTCATTATGTGACACACAAAAATTGTATAGTAATGAGGTTATTCACATTCTGTTACAGTGCATAAGAATTGAAAACCAAAAGTGAAATTAACTTTCTTCCTGGTCTTTTTTGTCTTCATAGATTTAGGCTAATAACACAGTGGTATGGTATGACTGGGATACGAATATTTTAGAACAGAGCATCATACCAATATCACAAAGCAAACAGCATAGTGGGGAGTATTGCATTAACACCCCGCTTCTGAGCTCTAGGAGATTAATTTCATATATAATACAGTGTGATGTTTACCAATTCATTACAACGACCTGGCCTGCTACTTCCTCAGAAAACTGCAAAAATGAAAATGTCACACATATTTGCATTCAGGAGGTTACTGTGTATCACCGCACACTTCTCATGCTGTCTAAACAAAAGTCTGTTTTCTGCTGTCAGTCTAATGGCTCAGCTGCTAATCCAATCTGAACTGCCTTTGGGAGGCATCAGGGGACTCTAGACACCCGTAGCTTGAGGCATGAAGAAGATGAGGCACTTTGTTGCCTAAAGAAAGAGAAAAGCTCCTGCCAGGACAGCCCGTATCCCACAGGATCTTCTTTGGGAAGTTACTGGAATAGGCTGGAAGTGTGACTGCAAGCAAGGAGAGGTGGCAGAGGGTGGCTGGCGTGGGAAGCTGCAACTAGCTTGTGCGTAGGAAAGGGGTTTGAATTAATGAGAACAGGATTTCAGATTAGGAAGTTGCCTTAGCTCAAGCTGATCCAGAATACATCTTCAAGGACAAAAGACCATATTTGGTACGTGCCTGGATAAGGACATCCACATGCTGGTATCTCAGCTTAAACTCTCTCTCTTTCAACTCACTACTTTGTTGGATCTTTTTATACCTAAAAGAATAACTTTATAAAATGTCTGTATAGCGTATGGTCCTGGTGTCTTTAAAAGACATCTTACTCTGTAGCTACCAGAGTAGCTGGATTAAGACAAAAATAGGTTTGGGTTTTTTCCCCCCTAAATGTTCATTAAAAATCTCCTGAAATCTACAAAGCCAAGTAAAGCTCATAACTCTACTTCAGAGTGACATTCCAGTCTGGACAAGGCAAACTGCCCAGCACCCTAATTTGTGGAATATCAACAGTGACGTAGAACGCTTAGTTCACAGAAGAAAGAGAAGAGCCATGGTCAGGCCAGCTCGTATCCCATGAGGTGTCTTTCTGGGAGTGATGAGGATGTGCTGGAACAAAAAGACAGGGCCAGAACTTGATTTCCATTTTATGGGAACTTTTGACAGTCTGAAATTCAATTTCACTGCAAACTAATAAAGATAATTTCCAAAGCAGAACTCTACAAGCTGTGTCATCAGCCATTTTTTATCCTTAAATTTCCATTACAAAATGAGTTTTGAATTTTCATTTATTATCTTTCCTGTAAAACAGCAGTGATCTCTGTTATGCACTATTTTGAGTGTACTGCAAATATGACCTATAAGAATCATGCTATACGCAGAAAATGGACACGGCTGATTAATATTCAGTATTTCTCTGCTTTTCTGAATGAAGGCTACACCTATGTAGCACAAAGCAGCGCAATGCAAAATATAGATATTCAACTTTAGCTGGAGGAGTGAAGTGCAAACAAGTTCCATGTCTCCTGTCTGCATAGTAATAAAACAGTGTGAGAAATGTCTATCCAAGTCGCCTGACCTTCTAAAGTAATGAATACCCAGCAGCTAACAGTAAAGTTGCTGTACCTCGGAATTCATTTAAACTAAAGCTATTTATTAAGGGGAAGATTTTCACAAGGAAAACGTGAGTTATGGGAACAGAAATGCCGGGTGTACCTTGGGAAATCCCATCACTGTCAAACTCTGGAGTGAACATCTAACTTTTGGCACCTAAGTGTGCAAATCTTCGTTATATTTTCACTGTGTTTTGTACACAATGGCTGACAAATGAAAAGTAATTATTAATTTGTGGTGACACTTAGTAACTCTTCTGGGCAATGCTGAAGTCAGAACTCCTAATCCAGCATTTATCCTCTCCTCAGTTCTCCCTCTTTTTCTCTTCCAGGAGATCTGAGGCCCTGCCAGTATGTGCAAAAAATGTCACGACATAATCCTGATACATAAAGTGTTCTTTAAAAATTAGTTCTTCCAAACCAATCTCTTTTGTGACTTTCTGTGGAGTCACAAGGGGAAGAATCCCATCATGTCTTAATGCACCTTCCAGGATTTCTCAGCTTTTGGGAGATAATAGATGTTCTCTGACTCCTTTGTGTGAAAAGCCAACATATTTATGTTGAGATCCAGGGTCTGAGGCTGAAGCATTATTACAAAAGCAGCGAAGTAGCAACAAGTTCTAAATGCAATTTTCTGCGAGACAGAAGTACATTCTGTTCCACGTTTACATTCAATGATTTTTACATGCTGAATGCAATACCATTATCACATCTATTTGAATTCTTTTTCTTCTACAGCACAAAAGAAATAATTCTTAATCACACAGCCAACTTAGACTTGCAAGTCATTAGGAGACCAAAGTTTCCTTCTGAGCTGAAAGGGCTGCATCATGAGAGACGCAGAGGTGAAGGAGAGCTATTGTTTAGCTGCAGGACAAATCCTGTGCTCTACACACTGCAGACTGGCAGAGTGCCCAGCACGGGGCTGCTCTGCTCACACGACCAGTTCAATACAGCTTCAGCCTGAAAGAATTACTCTGGATCCAGAAAAAGAAACTTCTTCTTAAGACTCTGTCAATTGTTTAGCATCTTGTCAATGGTGCTGAATATGCCACTAGTGAGCACTTGAGGTCTGGAGCAACAGTGTATGAATGAGGATGCAAAATTAGTTGTCTCTTGACCGTATTCTTTACCTTTACTTGGCCCAGGCAGGTTAGAGGAGGAGTCTACCTGTTGTATATGCAAGAAAGGGTCAGTTTCCATTAAGAAATAATGTCTGACATCGGCAAGCCTGCTTACTCAAGTGCAGCTGAAATTTGGAAATGAGAGAATATGTTGGAATTGCATCCAACACTGAGGGAGGGTCTTCCAGGGAAACCTCTGCCTGTGCTCCTCCTTCCAGGGTGGGAAGCAGCAGAGATTACAGCCAGTGATTCTCATTGCTCTCATCCCTGAGGATTTTTGTGCAGGAGTCTGAGGAGGGATAGGGTCTCTGTTCTGCACAGAGAAGCAAACATAGCTTCACGAGGACAAAATCCTGGTATAAACACGCTCTGCTGTAAAAAGTAACTTGGATCAATGTGGCTTTCTGTACTGTCAAATACCAGCAGCACTGCATTGCACCATTTTCTCTGGGCGATCCAGCACAGGCCAGATGCTATTTCGGTACTGCTACAGGTAGAACTAAAGCTAATGGGCCATACTGGCACTGTAGCAGGAGGTGAAACAGTGAGGACAGGGAGTTCCCATAATGAGTGGCTTCAGAGCTTCTGAATCTAAATGATCCTTTCCTTGAATCCACAGGACTGGGAGGTACAAAGCTCATCTATTCAGAAATTAAGGTACCTTCCTCATCACAGAACGGAGTTATATATTAAATTACAGGTTTGGGGTGAATGGGTTTAGTAGCTCTTGAGCCTAAAAAATTCTTAGTTCAAACTATGTCTCAAACTTTCCTAATCATTCACTTTGTCGTTCAGATACATATAAACATATATATGTGTGTATGTAATCTGAAATATTTCTTCCGCAAATGACTGTGATGGCATTTCCAGTCATCTTCCTTACAATTAAAGCAGCTTTAATTTATTCCATCACACAAGAAGGGAAAGACTCCACACTCCACAGATGCACCTTCTTTTTTCAAGATCATGCTTGTGGGGCAGTTTCACTACATGGTTATGAGAGTGCAATCTTGAAATCTCTGACATGAACACTTTCCCATCAATTCTGAATTCTATCGCACTAGTGGCATTAACATGCAAAAAGTCTGCTGGAACTTGCAATTTTTATCACAACTATTAATGAAATGCAACATCATAAACAATAAAGTTTAATTAGTAACTAAAGTGTCTATGGCAATTAAATAAGAAGGAAGTGTTCTGGAACACAGCGGGATGGTTTATACTTTGAGTCATTTACATTGCAAATGGATTTTAAAGACGTTATTGATGGAAATTTGGGGAAAATTAAAATTTTTAGAAAATAAGACATTGACTCTATGACACTCAAATGCGTAACTTGGCTTACCATGAACTTGGTAACTGGAACTGCAGGTGGAACTAATGGGAGCAGCTAATAATATGAAGTGCACTAAAGAAACACTAAAAAAAAAGGCTTAAGAGAATCTAGTGCAATGACATGACTCATTAGTGTCAGGCCAAAATAGCACTTAAAATTAAAGAATACATGTTCAGTTATACAGTAAGGAAAAAATGTTAATGTATTTCATGCCTGAGTATTTGAAACTGAACACAGCTGCTTACTATATAGACTTAACTCTACCTGAAACACTGTAATCATTTAAGATTCAGAGCAAAGGTCCTGTTTCAAGACAATTTGTGAATAACTTAAGTGGACAAGTGGTGGAACACTGTCTACTTGTTTCAACTCACAGTTCATTCCACCTGAATTATTCAACCTACAACAGCAAGGCTGGATAATCGTCAGGAGAAGGCTGGGTAAGAACAAAAATACAGAGGAAAAGAGCCAGGCAGCTGTGACTTGAGGCCAAGATTTCTCCTCTGCGACAGGCAGGTAAAGCAAGCATTAGTGTTTGCTCTTTTGCAGAAAAAGTCAGTGAAAGCTAGACGGGGAAAGAATTATCGCTGGCTGATTCACTAGGAAAGTGAGTTTTCAGTTTTGCACAGGCTACCATGAAAGCAAGCGAATCCTCCTGGGTTTGCAAGAGGACAGGTCACCTCCAAACCAGGCTTGTCCTCATGCACCTCGTTACCCAGCCGGCATCAAGACTCCCTAACTCTGTGATCCTCCTGGGAATGGGCGCTCAAGCGTGCTGAAACATTGCTGGTCCTGGTACAGTGACTGTGACTGTGCGAACTGCACCTGCGAGCCTCACAGCGGCTATCCAGCTTTTGAGCTATCCATGAGGATATATTTAGGAAGAGGCAATTTTGGGCTCTTCCTCTGCAGGGTACAGGAATTTGAATTGTTCCCACTGACAGCAGCTATAATATGGGCAGTTGAAGATTCAGTTTTATAATAGCAAGAATGGAAAAATATTGGCTTTTGATTGTTTCATTTTACAGGTTCCCATGAACTCAAAGTGTTTTACTTTTCAGACCAATCTAATCTTTAAAACACTGTCTGCCATCTGTAATTGCCCTTGTGTTCAGGGTTTTTCTCTGTTGTTTTCTCATGTCTCCTCCACTATCCCATGCTCAGCATATCAATCTTAGTGAAATTTAAAAGATAAAATTCCAAGCTTTGGTGCTATATTAGAATTTCAGTTGGTTTCATAAAGATCCTTGGCATTATCTACTTTCTCCTTAAGGGAAGAGGTGAGTAAACAGAGCAAAAGGTATTTGTCAATAGCTTCATAAATAAAATCCCTTGACACTTCTGCTCCTACTCTCATCCCTCTTTGTTTGCATATTTACAAACATCCCAGCATCAAAAGATAGGATTTTCAACAGCATTCAGGTAATTGTTTACTTTGCTGCTAGTGCAATAGGAGGTAACAGTGCCCCTTACCTAATGGGACACCTGATAAGCCTTCGCTGATAGTAAATCCCATCTCCGAGGTTTTCTTCCCAAGGATATTTGTGGAATAAGCACCATAAGAAGCTCATGTCTTAGCCACGGGGATGTCTGCTCTACAGGATAGATTCTCCCCCGAATATCTGCTGCTCTCCAGTGAACCACAGAGAGGGTTGTTTCTGCTACACCGCCTTGGCAGGTGACAAACTTCTCTCTCCCTTGCTCCTCAGTATTACAAAGAGACACTGCCAGTAGCTTTCTTCTGTTCTGAGGTACAGTGGGCAAAGTGAATAGCCACATATACTTCCGAGAACTGCTTTGCACTCTAACACTCACATCTGTGCAACATGAAAGCAATGCAGAGGCATAAAAACAGTGAAAGCAAATAATGCAAATGTGTTGTTCAAAGGTTTGAAGTTTTTGCTTTAAGCTTTTCTAATAGCTCTGAAATGAAATGACACTAGATCTTTTTAACTGCATGCAGAAAATCTGATTTTGCAAGTGCTGGCTGCTCCCCTCCTGGTGCTGAGCGCTTCACCTATTGCTTTAGAACTCCGGCACTCAATGCACGTGCTTCATACCTGCGGGACCAATCTCATAGTTTATATTTTTACTAATGCAAGGTGAAAGCAAAAACGGAACTCTCAGAGTTTGTATTGTTAATGCGTGGAGTGGCCTCAGAGCTGACTTTTGGAGCAAAGCTTAGCAACTGGAGGGCACATGCAAATGTCTGCATACTAAGCGGCTGAGAGCTTGTTTCTCCTTGAACTCAAACTTCAGTCAAATGACATGACATATGGAAATGGCTCCTTCAGGATTGGCTCATTAGTGCTCTTAAGACCTCTGATTCACCTACCATTTTAAATGCAAAAACTTCCACAAGTTTTGTAAATGTGAAACAAAATAATGGTGTGTGCACAAATGTATGGGCAGGCTTTCAGACAGCTTGGGAAAAAAACACTCTGTGTTTGTTGCCACAAAAAAAGCACCTTTTTTCCTCTGGGAATGTCGACTTGTTATGGGTGGTGGTGAATTCTGACATCCAGAGACCAGCATGTACTTATTCAGCCCTGCGTGGACGAGGAAAGCCAGCAACATATGAGATGTAACCCAGGAAACATTCACATTTTGCAAAGGGTCTTGGATCTTTAAAATGAGCCAAACCTAAATCCTGACTCTGAAAAACATTTACCTTTGAGATATTTGTTAACAGGTAGGCTCAGATCAGAGATCTAGAGTTTGACTTTTTTGTTCTGTGATACCTGTTTCTTCCATATGCATAACAATGTAACAAATAGGGAAGAAAGGCTGCCTTATAATTAGAGCACGAGACACAGCATGGGGAGAGAGGATATTCGCACAGCTTAATTGATACACTTTTCCCCAGGCTTTCTACAGCCATTGAAGAGAGAGAACTTCAGAAGGCAACTCAGGGCCCCTAAGCAGGCTTCTATTTTTAATCACCTCTCTCTCCGATGACTCTTGAAAGGACTCCAATAGTTGTGAAAAGAGGCTTTCTCTCCAATGAATACAGAAGGAGCAAGAAAGCTAGATCCCCTAATGTAGGTTTCTGAGTAGGAGTTTAAATCTCTTCCGTTCTGTTTTTGCTTATTCCACAAGACTCTGTGCCTGACAAAAAGCGGGTGCCTCAGTTTTCTCATCTGCAAAATGGGCGAGCTGGTGCCCCTTCCATCCACCGGCTCCAGGGCTGTGCATCCAATGGTGAAGCCTGTAAAGCGCTGCGGCTCTGCAACGGGAGTACAAGAGGCAGAACAGACAGGGTGTGATGCTTCACATCGCAGCACGCTGGATTCCGTCTCTAAGAGCAGACCTCCACAGATAACCTAACTAGAAGGAAGGCGGCGCTACCAGTCCTGAACTGCTACATACAGAAACTGGAATATGAAGAGAGGTGCTGATAAAAATGCTGTGCATTGTATGGAGAGGCAGTTTTCCCGACAGTAGTGCTATCCTGGATGTAGCATAGCTATTTTAAAATGTTTTATGATTTTAAAGCATCATAAAGGTCAAAGTTTAATAACTGTGGCATATAATTCCCTCTACCTTTAGCTCTACTTCTAGTGTTATTAACTTATCCACAGTCTAGACCTAATATGCAGTGCAGCAGTTTGAGCAATGTTCTGACAAGCTGACAGGATCAGCTTCTCAAGGGATGTAAGGGTAATTCACCCTCCAACTTTACTGAATCCTCTTTGGACCAAAACCTGCTAGTTGAACAAAAGTTGCCACAATGTGTCATATGCTACAGCATGTAAGAGATGTGAGATGCGGTGAACATTTGTAATTGAAAACACACAGTTGAGTGCAAGAGGAAGCTAGTTGTATTTCAGAAAATGAATGAGATGGTTCCACATGTATAAATAGCAGTTTTCACTAACGTTATCCAGCTCCTAAGAATAAAAAGCTTGCTTTTGCTTCCACTGGAAGCAGTTTCAGGCTCGGAATTGATTAGGGTAGCTACTTTTCTTGGATTACTGTAAGAGCAAACCACGGCCCAAGTCAACGTGTCACTGCGGAGGAATCCACATTCTCACAGCATCAACACAATCAGTCCCCCAAATTCAACTAAAATAACAATTTATTCAATTAACTTGGTCTTTTTTCCTAGCTCTGGATTTTCTCAACTGCATCCATGAGCTGACTGATCTTTTCAGATCACCCAACTGATCTTTTTTCACTGATCTTTTTAGATTAGCCAACAAGTGACTGCCGCTGCGTTCAATAGTTTTAGATCAGCACTTGTTTAAATGAACTTTGACAGCCTTTTGCTCTAAGAATGGATGATAAATATTTAGTAATAAAAAGCCCAGCATTTTTAAGTCATTATGTAACAAAAATGATTTTTCACATAGGTCAAAGAAACTTGTGTTTGGCCCACAACTAGGTGAGTATTAGCACGAATTTTTGCACATTCAAAATTAAAACTCTGTTCTTACAAAAACTCATACATGAAATATTGAAATTTACTTTCTGCAAACGTTTATACCAGATGTGATTGCTCGACTGTTTGCAGAGTTAATGTGAGAGTGTGAAGTAAATTAATTTAAAAATTAAAATGAATATTCATAGAAGTTTTTAGTTCAAATTATTCATCCAGCTTTGTTTAATACAGAGGCCAAGGAACAAACGTGCATGGAGGCAAGAACATAACACCGGTCTCCTTTCTTTTGCCCCATTCTTTTACACTTTCTGGGCATAGCCTGCTACTCTCCAATTCTGGCAGTCAGCAAACCTTCATTAGTAATAACATTTATATCAAAAAAGAAAGAAAATGACTTCATTTTGCTCATCCCACGACACAAAAGTGGAAAAAAATGTGGCATTTCTTAGCTGTAGAAACATCGTACTGGGGACAACCTCCCTTCCTGTGCTTGAGTCTGTCTTCAGAATTAGTATTAATGCCGTGACACCATGCAACAGACATATGGAAGTGTTATTTGTTTCTCATTTACCAAACAGATAAGAATATGGAAATAGTTTCAGTCCATTTGTTTGATGAGCTTCCTAAGCCAGTAATAAACAAATCAATACAATTAGTTTTGGCTCATCATCATTAGAAACCTTCACTACTGGGATACAATTTAATTATACCTCTTGTTCCACAGCAAAGGAAAGCCTTTAAAAATGGACTACTTTGCCAACTATTGAACCAGGAGGGAGGAGCAAGAGGATACATCAGTGATGGAGAAGTTATTATCTAAGCAGGGTGTACAACATATAAAGCATATTGTGCAATACAATTTCCCTGATTGCAAGTCTAAAATATTCCTGCCATTAAGTGCTTATGAGCAACCCAATGTGAAATCCAGCTGTAAAATGACTGTGTATATGACGTGCTTCATGTGAATGTTGCAATTAATACGGCATGCATCAATCACTCTTGGACTTGATTACAAACTGTACTAATCCTAATTGATTAATTAAGCTACAAAGTTACATACAGTAATGTAGGTTAAAAAATCCTCACCATATGTGCACTAATGTCCCAAAATACATTTTCATTGTGGAGATTAATGCTGTTACTTTGCTCTCGGCTGTGCATCTAGAGTCTAACAAGAAAGGCTGCACTAAACATGGATATCCCCGAAACTAGAAATTCTTCAGTAGAAGAATGCAGCTGGCATTCCCTAGAGGTAAGGGAAATAAGCATCCACATTCAAAGCTTCAGAAATACTTTCAGGAGGAAAGGAGGAAAGGGCTGAAATCTAAACCTGACTTTCCCGAAGAACTCCTGAACCACAATTCTGCTGCGGCAATGCCTGCTACAGAACAGTCCTCACTTTGGGGGCAGGGATACCAGAAAATCTTGAGTTTTAGGTGCACTGAGTGCACATTTAGAGTGGCAACTCTCCAACACCGTCAATCAATGCCTCAAGACTTTAATTGATATTTGCGCACCATCTCTTTACACCACAGTTGCAGTCAATCTTCTCTAAACCACGTCTGACAGGCTTGAAAGCGAAGATTACTCCAGAGAGGGGGCAGCCGTGGTCGAACAGTGCCAACCTGCACAGGGAGAGGGGCCCAGATATCCTGCAGCTGGAGATGAAAGAGCTACACAGGAGAGGAAAGAAACCTCTAGTGATCTCCCCATCGTGTCACCTTATCAAAGGCTCAGTTTGCCAGGCTTTTATTTGCCATGGTTTCAATCCTCCAGGGAAAATATCTTTCTGAAATCTAAGGTGACTTGATACATAAATAATGCAATTGGGATCACTCAAAAAACATTACATTCACTGCACATCCAGTGCAAAGCTCACTATTGTATTTATAACAATACATCTTTGGATGACACATTTTAGATCGACTTGTAGGAACTTTTTACACAATCAATAAACGTTATCTCCAGACTAATTGCTTGGATGTTTAAAAGTGTATTTCTGCTCAGTACCCAGCACCAGGCACTCATAATCAATGCATTCTACTGTATAATTATCATCCTAATTTTCATCTTATTTTTGAATGACACTAAAAGGAAAAAAAAACTCGTGTTTTTAAGATACAGGAACTGTCGCATGTGTACTTTGAAAAACTGGAGTATATTTTAGGTTTCTATATGAAGACTTAAGATGCAAACTTCAGATAGCCTTTTTTAGATATCTTCCTGTAAACAGACACATAAAAATTACAGTAGGTTGTCTTAGCTGTATTTCAAGTGTCATAATGATAAAATGAGCACTGTAAGTCACTGAGGTGTAGTCCATCTAAGGCTCTGCTTTCAAAGTACGTGAGGTTGGTTTTCAGTTTCATCTGGTCTCCAGTGTCACCAGAAAGGACCAATTCATCCTGGAAGGTAGGTATGAAAACAAAATTACACAAAGCTTCCCTAGTAATGCCAAAGTGACACTGCCAATTCAGTATCTCAGCAGTACAGTCCCAGAGAGAGCACCTGAAGATTTCCAGAAAATAATAGGATTTTTTAAAAGCCTCTGTCCTGGTTTCAGCTTCCTAGTAGGTGGTATGGTGCTGTGTTTTGGATTTAGGAAGAGAATAATGTTGATACACTGACGTTTCAGTTGTTGCTAAGTAGTGTTTACACCAGTCAAGGACTTTTCAGCTTCCCATGCTCTGCCCAGTGCACAAGAAGCTGGCAGGGGGCACAGCCAGGACAGCTGACCCAGACTGGCCACAGGGCTATGCCATACCGTATGGCGTCATGCTCAGTGTATAAACTGGGGGGAGTTGGCCGGGGGGCAGCAATCGCTACTTGGGGATGGGCTGGGCATTGGTCAGTGGGTGGTGAGTGATTGTATCACTTGTTTTTCCTGGGTTTTGTTTCTCTCTCCATCTCTTGTTGTTTTCCTTTTCATTACAATTTATTATTATTATTAGATTTTATTTCAATTACTGAACTGTTCTTATCTCAACCCATGAGTTTTCCTACTTTTGCACTTCAGATTCTCTCCCTCATCCCACCAGGAGGGGAGGGTGAGCGAGCAGCTGTGTGGTGCTTGGTTGCCAGCTGGGGCCAAACCATGACAATCTCTTATACAGACCTCTACGTTTTGCTTGGCAAAGCCTGTGAAAAATAATATGGTGTGTTTCGTGTTTGTTTATGGTTACTTTTTCCATCAGGATGCGATGCAGTAATGTATTTTTGACTGCATACATGTATGCATTTGTCCTTCCTAAGGTTTAACACTTTAGCTTCTCTTTCGTCAGGTCCCTGGATCATAATCCGAAAGTAGTGGTCTAGTATCACTTAAATTGTCATCCGAGTACAAAGCTATTAAACACAGCTGAGCTGATAAAAGAAAAGAAGCTACTACTGGTGAAATGTATTGATGGCTGAGCTCTGTAACAAATTTATCAGTCTCTTCTATAATGTATTAGCACTAGTAACTGGTGTGGCAGAGTGGAGAGGGCACCGTGTTGTTGGAGCTATTAAAAGCCCATTTTTTCTGAGGAAGTTTGCACTGTTCAGATTGAGGTGTTCCATTTTGCTGTACTGTCTTTGTAACACCTTCCTCAGCCCCACAGGACATGATACTGGCTGCAAGCCAATAAAGCAAATCGTACAAGAGGCTACAGTTAAGATGAAAGGGATGTGAGCTTGGGGGAGGAAAGGCAAATTTATTAGCATAGTCATGCCTGGAGAGCATGGGGAGTTGAACCTTTGGCACAGTTCAAGGATCTCTCAACAGGCCTGTGCCTGCCTCACTCATTGCCTCTGCCGAGTCCAGGGGAAAAGCCAGCAGTAACCTTAACTCAAATGACTCTACAGCGAAAAAGGGAAAGTTAATCAAATATGGGCTGTTATGTTAAAAACATGACAAGACCATTTTCCAGGATGTCTTATCCTCTACAGCACAGTAAACCATCCACATAAATACAGGAAAACTTGATCCAAACATCTTTTGCTTCAAAGGCAAGATCCTCGGGCTGTGAGATGTCACAATTTTATTTTAAGTTCTACAATATCTATCGTTCTTTGAGCCCTGCTTTCTGGAATCAATTGACTAGATGGGAGGTGCCACTTTTGCTAAAACAGAAGACATTTTCTAACCGTCATTATTTCAGAGAACAGCTGGAAAACAAACTCTGGAAGCCCAAGAAGGAGAACACAAATCAATAGAATTCCATGTTTATGGTCCTGAAATCTCATCATCTTGGGAGGCTCAGCTCCAGCCTTGAACACCTGGGAATGATGGCGTTAAGATACTTACAAACAAGCTCCTGTTCCTGGCCCAGAATCTACCCAGGGACTCAGAGGAGAAGCTCCACAGTATGTGTCAATGCAGATGTGACGATGAGCACATGTGCCATTTCCAAAGAGACACCTTCTTGCAGCATCTGGTGTTTTTCCCAACAGTACCATTTCACTGCACCGAAGAGCTGAAGTTTAAAAAGCAAGAAAACTAACACACTTTGGGACTTGAAGGTAAGACAGCTGACCGAAGCTGTGACCTTGCATGCCAGTGAAAAAATGTAAGGCTTGTTTCTACATGTCTAGAAACCCTTTCTGAAAAGAAAACACAAGTGCATTTATTTCAGCGGGCATGCATTCAAAAGAGTGCACACATTTTGTGCTTTTATCTCAACATCTGATTATATACATGCAAAACGATATTTGATTCTGTCATCAAGTGGGTGATTTTGTTGTTTTATTGTTTCTTTTAAAACAGATGATAGCTGCAAACAGTGCAAAATCAGGCTAAAAGCTTTAAATGCACAAAAGCTTACCTCTGCATTTTCTATGGCGCATCACTATCTGACAGCTCTTCACTGATGGGGTCATTCAGATCCGCAGTTACACTGTCCATTCGGATCTTGCAGTGAAATCTACTGTCTGATTGTTCTAACAGTTCTAAGGGGATAAAGCAGTATGGCCAAATTCTGTATTTCTAGAATGCAGTTATAACAATAGGCCCATAACTCCTACAGCAACCACTTAGCAATATTCAAATGCTGTAAAATACCGTAGCTGTGAAATCTAACAGTCATAACTTTGAGACCTCTCAAAATTGCTCTGCTTTCCCAGGTTTAGTTAAGCTTATCTGGGAAATGTATGCCAATGGGAATCATACATGTTCATCTGCAGATGCTAGTTCAAAGGACAAGTCTTATGATTTCAGAATATATTCTTCCATTTTAATTGAACTCAGAATGTTGAAAGCACGCTGTAAAACTCAGTCCTTTACCGGTGTCATTATTTCCTTCAAAACTGAGTGGTTTGAGTGGCTGATTGTTATGGAAATGAATGAAAAATGTCAAGAGATTCTGAATTTTGAGTGTTCTGCTCCTGATATCAGATCAGACTGAATTGTAATATGTAATTAATGGTGTATCTGCCCAGTGTACTCAATTACACTGCTTTTATAAACTGAAATAAATATTTCTTGTATGTATACACCCAGATGGTTGACTTACATTAGCTGTATGACCTATAACTTTGAATATCTTTATATGCAGTTAAAATCTCAAGTTCTGCTCCATCACCATAGTTTCCTGCATTTAATATGATATTAATTCAGCAAGTCACTTAAAAAGCATTTGAGATGAGATAAACAGTAAGAATTTCACCTAATCTAAAGATCCAGTAACAAGGGAATGCTCTGGTTTTAAAATCTTGCTTCAGAACAGGAAGTCTTTCACATAATCACTCAAAATTTTAATTTCTCTGTACAGAATGAAATTCCAAATGGTTTTTGACAGTCGTAACTCTTATGCAAACCTATTTCATTTTAGTAGCTGAACATCAATTCATACCATAATGAAAAGCAAATCTTCAAAGTTGTTTCTCTCTCTCTCTTCCCTAGCATTTAATACAAATCGATGACACAACGTGACCGCTATCACAACATCTCTCCTTGCAGATTGTTTTCTTAGTTAGCTTCACACATTTAATCAACGATGCTAAGATACTAAAATCACTTTGCTGCCCTTTTTTCAATTTATCAAGACTCAATCTCCCTCCAACTTTCAGGCAGCATGTAAGTTAAATAATACTGATTGAATGTGGATTGATTTGAGGGTAATAGTTATATGTGAAATAGCATATATTGTATTTAAATTTAGTGATCTAATTTAAGCAGAGGAATTTTTGAGTACGTGTATCACAGATGGCGCAGTAGTTTATCTTTCAGTAGGTCTCCTGTTATAAACTGTAAACTTCACTCAACAAGCTCAGTAAAACATTTTATATATATAAACTGACTCCTAATTGTGTGCTGACATTTGTAATAGTGCAACAATCCCACGGATCTTTCTATTTTATTTGGCAAAGTGCTCTTTACAATATCATTCGCTCTCTTTCTCTCTTGAGATATATAAAGGTTTAACTGGAGCTCCAGGATACACTGCACACGGTCAGAGAATTCATCAGCAGCCAGCCAACCTCTTTATTACTCCTTCATTCCCCGGGTTTATGAAAAGGGCTGTTAATTCAGTAGGCAGCACTCTTACCTCTGCCCTGGTGCTGCTGGAGTGATGGCCCTGATTCCTCCCGCACTTGCATTGTTCTAAGTCTGCAATAACTCCAGTGAAACCATCAGTAAAACTGGTCTTTGTGAGAGGAAAATGAAGCCCTTTATCTTTCCGAGAGTAGGTGTTTTTTCTTACTGTAAATTCAGTGCTTTTTCTGTACGGAAGCTATTAAAAATGTCAGAATGCATCTTGCAAGGCCGGAGACATTTTACTTTTATGACCAAATTCCGGTTTGAATAATTACAAGAGCCAGTTAAAAATACGTTTTCAACAAAAAGGGGCAACATGTTCATGGAAATAATTTCCTTCCATGCTGCATTTTGCCCACTGTGTCAAATGTACTTTTGTTCCTTCCTTTCATTCTTAAATGTCTCAATGCTGTTTAGCAGCCATTGCATTTCATCCCAGAGGTGGCTGCATTTCACAGTGGATAAAAGAGACTCTTTTATAAATAGTAAAGTTAATTATTTCATCTTATTTCTTCATTTCCACCAAGATTAGCTGTTATAAATAAATACATTTACAGTCATCAAATACTACTGCCTAATTTCCCATTAGATTCATTCTCTACACTTCTTTTCCATAAAATCAGACTCAGCTTTTTTATACAAAGAGGACACATGATTTTTAATTCCACTAGGATTATGTCTTTGGGTCAAAGCATAATTGCCTACAATAAATAGAAGCATAAAAGAGCGACTTGGAAATGGAGAGACAATATGCTGGACCTGTTTAAAAGACATCTGGTGCCCCAATTCACTGATAGCAATGCTAAAGGGTATTTGTTTTCCCCTGCAATGTGAAAATTCAATTTCCTTTGAACTACGGGGAAATCATATTTTTATCGATTAAAGGGAACGAAAAAAAGCCGACAGATACCCAATTTTGTGGGTATCACACAGAGCATCTCTGGCCTTGCATATGGTGTACTACCGCTTTAAATAAAACACTGTTGGTCTTAATGTCTTTAGACAGCGGCCAGATCTAGGGAGCCAAGTGTGCATCTGTGGGAAGACCAATGGAGAAACAATTCTGAATCTTTATATTTAGAGTTAGCCTCAGGCTCTAGCTATTATTCAGTAGAGCAGCTTGGCAGGGAAGGTATGTAATGTTTTGTAAGGTAAGAAAGGGTCTCCATTCCCCACCCTGGCACCAGATGGAACTAATGAACTACAATCAAAGTAACGTTTGCTCCATTCACAGATGAACTGACAGACTAAAAACTACAGGGGATGTGTGCTCAGTATTGCTCTGGAAAGGAGACGCAAACAGAGCTTTTAAAATCCTAATAGTTGTGTGCTAGGTAACCTCAGCACCCCTCTCACCAGCTCTAAATTCTCCTGAGTTGCTGCAGCTACCTGCCAGTCCCTAAAACACCACCAAGCTCTTCTCAATGTCAGCATCCTCGCAATGGCTCCTGGACACACATCTTGCACTGACTGTATGTGCTTTGCACAACTGGCTTTCTGATCCCTCAAGGTTATTCACATGAGGGGAGTAAATGCCTTTTCAATCAGCTGTAGAGCAGCTGTGAACAGCTGGACCAATGACAGACAGCCTGCTAGAGCTGGATCCCCTCCATTCGACTACCCTACCACTGTGGCAACACCTGAAGCTCCCGAAAGCATGGGAAGGTGATGGAGATTCAAGCACCCCCAACTACTGTGGGGCAGCTGCCATCCGCGGGGCTGCTACAACCCAGCAATGGCTCTATATCGTGAGGGGGCGGGCGGTAGGGCGTCCTGGGCCCACGTGCAGAGGAGGCAGCGATGTCACGAGGATTTACTGCAAGCCTTTCCTGAGGCCCCAGCCTGGCCAGCGGGCGCACTCTTGTTAACAGCTGTAGCGCTGGTGAGCGGCAGGAAACGTTTGGAATAGTAACATTCAGAGCTGAAACCTGCTCACGACAGATGGGACAGTTAATTCACTCCTGGACAGCAGACGCCACAAAAGGTTAGTCACAGAGACATAGGTCTGAACAGGCACTGTAAATACAGTCGAACATCAGCTTAAGGTATTTTACTCCTTTGCCAAGAGAGTTTCTTTTCTATCATTCCCTCCAGTGAGTTCACTGCTCTGCCCTCGGTCCCACATCCCGCGGGGGAACAGGTAACAATATTAAGTGTTAGGTAGAGTCACACAACAGTCCACAGACAAGTCAGACCCAGCTACAGCTCTACAGATCCCACAGGGTAAGATTACAAGGTCAGGAGAGAATGTGCTACAGAGAAAGCAAGCTCTGTCCACACTCATGTTGCCAAATTATCCATCTACTGGTGTACTAAAGGCTTACAATCTGAGTTCCTAAACAAACACGCACCTCTCAGTGCAGATACTTCAGTCCACCTGTTACAAAGAAAAGGCATTCCTCCAAACAAACACAATTAGCTTTTTCCTCTTCTCTTAAAAAAGAAAATGCAAATTTAGTGAAAAATAGTCTGTGTCCAACCAATGCTCTAAGAACTGAGAAGACCAAATGTTATTGTGCCAATGGGAGGAATGAATTTCAGAAGAAAAGGCAGTCAGCTAAAACTGCCAACCATACTCACATACTTAAGTCCACAGTACCGTTGGCCTGAATGTCCCAGCTGAGTTCAGTCACTACAGAACGAGAACAAAGCAATTTCAGCCATTTCTAAACTCAATTTTTGCACTGGAAGGATTCCAGATAACTTTGGACAGTAATCTCACTGCAGTGAGATATGTCAAGGCTTTTCTATATCCAAGTGAACTATAATACATCTAGGATGTTTGTAGGACTTTTGTATAACAATTAAAAGCTTCCCGATATTGTTCACAATAACCACTTAGATGGAAAAATACTTTAACAGTTATTATTCCTACACTTGGAAAAGGCACTCCAGCTCTCTGCCCAAACTTCTACATTTTTCTTGGTACATCTCTCACTCACTTATCCAAGTAATTTTTTTCCTCTGTCCCAGGGTGGAATTCATTTTCAGACCCAGCTTTATGTTGCCAGAAATAAGTAATTTTTAAGAACCAGGATGGCAACCAGACCGAAAAGAGTATGATATAGCAGACGAACTTTCTGCTGTACTAAGAACATGAAAGATACCACCTCTCTTATGCCTTTACCAAAACCTTGAACTAAGTACAACAGCACACTAAGCAGCTGCGCATACATATTAGAAGATATGACACATAAACAGAAGACACTTAAACACAATTTACCTCACTTTCTTTTGCAAATGAAGAGTTAAGTGTCTAGGTCAGGCATCTAGACTCTCTTTAGTCATCAGAGAAGGGGCAGAAAATTTGCTTCACCTATCTTTAGACAGCTCTTTCAGAAAAATACTTTTCAGAGATGCTTACTGCAAACTGCCTGAAGGGAGGTGAGGGAACTACCTAAACCAAATGTCTATCCTCCACACTGCCAAAGTGACCCACTGAAAGTCTACCTGCATTAGGGATTTTACATCTCAACCTTATGTCATTTCAATGAAGTGCTCCATATTTTATATTTAATATGTTAAGAATACAAATGCAGTCAGTTAACTATGTTTAATGCAAGCCTTTGGTTTTTACTGGGTTGGGAGCTCTTGCCTGCAGTAGCTATCTCCTTTTACATTAGCATTCTGTGTCAAGAAGCTGCACCCTATGACATTAAGGGTCTAAAAGTTTTATGACTGTATTCTGTAGCACTAAAATCAAAGAAACCAAATCAATGCTAGAGATCACAGAATGCATCATTGGGAGTTTCTCACCATTAAAAAAACATGTCTCATGATCTATGTTGTAAATACACACTCAATCAATTTTTAAAACTTATATTGCTCTGAGTGTGTAGTGATGGTAATGGGAATGGCAAGGATGTCACTGAGATATTCCTGCCCAAATGTTTCCCCTGAGTGGAAGATGTTTTATTGAACTGATATGTGAAACTATCAAGACAGTCATTACAAATACAGATACACACAGTTTGTTAGTTACAGCCAGAATCTTTTGTAGAACTGACGACTACAGTTAGGGCCACTAATAATGCTAAAAACTGATTCGGTAAGGCCAGTACTTCCATAATCCATAATGGTGCAGATCACATGATGAGATACAACTTATCTTCATATAATCTTCCACACAGAGGCTTATAAATACATTTTCCTCTGATAGGTAAGGTAATGGTGCAGCAGAATTCTAACTTTTTCCTGAAAATTCATTCAAACAACAATGAACATCAGGCTATTGTATTAGCCTTGATATGACATGGGTGATTACAGGTGATTTTTTCAGGAATCAGACAAGAAAGCAAAAAAGAAAGCCCAACCCATAAGCCAGTCTGAATAAAAGCAAACCATACCATTTTGAATTCTTCTGTTCTGCTGCCATGCACAGGAATGTAAGAAATGAAAGCATCTATTAAGTACAAGGTGGGAAAGTCTGTTGATCAGACTACTGAGTATCCGAAGGGCACAAAACAAAGAAGTGAAAAGGCTCTAAACTTTCCGCGTGCATCTGCAGCCCACTTGGTACCGCTCAGTGCTAGGCTGATATGACTTCTTAAACTGTCACATTGTAATCTGGAGTTCAATTGTACTTTAAATAGAGAGGGATCCCCTAGGAATTAGAAGAATCAATTACTGCATATTAGACACAGCAGATATAACTTTTGTGTGAGCCTTTAATTTGAAACCAATAGGTTCGGTCCTCAGTAGAAAAGCATGCACTTTGTAACTTTGACTTTGAACAGTATTTTCTCAGGTGTTTTTCAACTGAGATTCTCTGTATGGCATTGCCTTCCTACCCACTCCTTTCAATTCATTGCTTTTGCACATCAGAGATTGAGTTACACTTTGGAGTCTTTCACTTTTAAAGAAACGACTGAACCGTATATATTGCTACTGCAGATTTCTTCAAAATGTTTTAAAATATTTCTGAACAATTAACCTCTACATTGGTTTATTATACCAGTCTTTTACCCCAGAGACTTAAGGTCAGATCTAGATTAGACAAACTGGTGGAACTATAAGGTTCCACCAGTCCGTGGCAGTGCTTCACGCACATGGTAAAAGACCAGCTTACATTAGTTGGAGCAGCAATGTTTGCTCAGGAGAGAAGCCAAAGCCTGGGACAGCAGCGTTACAGTGAACTGGGTTTGATGCAAACTCACAGAACTGGAAAGGTTTTACCAGGTTCTGGCGTATGACATTAGTCTGTCACTTTTATGGGCACTCAAATTATTCAAGCTATTTACACATAGGTTAAGATTTTCAGAGAGTAAGAAGGCTACAACTTGCCAAAGTAGATCAGGAATCTAATCCCAGTTTACAGGGACAGAAAGTCATTAATTAATAGTTGGCTGATTGCATGCAAGAGAAATTGTTGTCTGTAGTTGCAGCAAGCAGGGAATGTTCATATCACACTCTCAAAATACACTTTGTGATAGCCTGAAAAGGAATGAATGGGCAGAGAGACCAAGACATTAGAAACAATGTTTTCTGCTTAAAATATAGTATCTAGATATTTAAATGCATTGTTCTGCTGTGACATTGGAGTACATTACTTTTAGACATGGACAGGATATACTGCAAAACCTCAATCTTCAGTATATTCCCAGCATATCTGTATCCGTTTACTGCTACTACCAGCATTTTATAATACTAAGATACCTGCAACGCCAGCAATCATGCAGAACTTCATAATCACGTTTAGGAAAAACTGCACAAGAGATTTAGACAAATGTAACCAGAAAATCTCTGCTTCTTCAACTAATGAAAACATCCTACAGTGGTGTTCCCAATTCTGCTTTCTAGGCATTTCATGGGAATTCCAGATACTTCAGTAGGAAAAAAAAAAAAAAAAAAAAAAAATCATGATGCCTAAATTACTCAGGGAACTGTTTCATTTTCAGATGTAATACAGGCTATTTGGTCAAGGAGGTGCTTTGGAAACTGTTTTTCCCTATATTTGTGCCACATTCACTGATTATAAACAGTCATTACTGGCGATCAAGAAAGGTAAACAGGAATAAAACACTGGCAAAACTTAGCTGCCAGCTCTCAAATTTCCTAGAACTAATTGAAACATCTTCCTCACTTTGAAGAGAGAAACCAGCTCCTGATGCAGCATCCCATGTAGCAATCCCGTCTGTGAACAAAAGTGCAATACGACATCTGACCTCCTGACTTCGGTGGGGGATGTGCATGTTGAAAACCAGATTAAAGATCCGCTGTTCAGACCAGGCTTGGATTTACAGGGATTTGGTGTCAGTGAGGAGCGGGGAAGAAGGTGGTAATGACTGGCTGAGAAAGCTGTGACACTGTTCGATTCACAGTGCAGGTGAAGGGAAATCTGCAGCACACAGCAAGCACGGCTTTTCCACCTTTCCTGAAATGAAAGTTTGCATCAGGTTCTATGAATGCTATCTGAGTGCCACTGCAAAGGCATCTGAGCTCACAGTTTACCATGTTGTGTAAAAAGAATAGCAGCATATTGTGGACTATTTTCATCAGGTTTTCTTCAGCTAATTTCATTCCTCTCATGCTGTAAGATCACTCATAGCAGCTCAGACATGCCTAATGAAAAGAGAAGCAGTGTATCTGATTCCAGTCATGCTGTTCTAAGGGAATTAATCCGAGTCATCATTACCTTAAACACTTCCATTCAGAGAGGGTTTTATGATGAGCTCAAGAAAAGTAAATGCTGTTTCAAATAGGTACCTCTATATATTAAATCAAATAAATGAATTATAAAGTGCTGGCACTTTTTGGCTGTAATTCTGTTATTGCTTAGAGCCATTTCTAATGCAAATGAAGAATGATGTAGCAGAGCTATTTAGCAATTTTCTTTGATGGGCAGTGCTGACTGCTGGAAAGTGGCAGGAATGCAACTGCTCAGATGTGGAGTGCTCCAACACGTCTTGTAAGATTCCTTCCCAAATCTAATGACCACCCCTCTCCCTGCAAAGTGCGATCTTGAAACAAGGTTCAGCTGAGCAATATGAGCCTATCTTTGCACAGAGGCCAAGACACAAGAGCTGGGTCTAGTCATACAGAATTTTAGGAAATGTGCAATTTCTAGTGAATTCACTTAGGAAGTTCCACTCCTGCCTGTTCATAAAAACACACTTGATATGGGTTTGAGGGTTTGATCGTCACTTGGTCATCCAGGACTCCCTCCCAGGTAAGCATCAACTTACATAGGCAAGAATACACCCTCGTGCTTTCTGAATGTCAGGGTAGTGCATCAGGGGCCATTTGGGAACGCCAAGTGAAGGATATCTTCATAGCTCTGCCGTAGGCTTGCAGAATGATACCTGCGCACAGCTTGACAAATGACTCCCTGCATGAGTTTTACAATCAGGAAAATGGGGAAACTAAAGCTGATTTAACGTCCTGCAGTGCTTTAAGGTCTGTGGATGATATGTAATATGAAATGCTAAATATTATTAATGAAATCTAACTGGAGGAAGAACACTGGCTTCAGTCTTGGGAAGGAAGACAGGCTGTCCCTCTATTTAATAAAACATTGCATAAGGCCAGTAGGAGGTTGTCATCAAGTAAGAGCATACATATGAAATGTGGTAGATTATATGTCTACTGTAAATTCAAGCACAGAAAACTTCTTCAGAGACTGCAAACTATCTGGACACTGTGAAATGGTGTGTAAACATCAGCTTTACAATGGAATAGCATGGGCTCTCTTCAGGATATATATGGCAAAAGAATAAGCCACGGCAAACCTCCATTTCTTGGGCTTCTTTGATGTTTGTGTCTCATGAATGTGGGACGTAGCACTGACTGGAAACCCCAAGCTACCAAGATGCAACACTACTGGCTGCAGCCTGGATCCCAGCCCTCCAGACCCAATAACACAACATCAGAAGAGGCAAAGTGTTACAAAGAGGTAGTGAGGAAGAAATCCCAGACCCCCATGTCTGCACTAGCCACCCCCGAAACACAGAACAGCCATCCTGCTAACAATGTCACAAAGCAGACATAGTCCTTCACAGAGTGTGCGGCTGGGAGCACTCCTAGAGAGACCCAAACGTACCTTCCCCAGCCCTTGGTACCCACTGCTACACATTTAGAGGGAGCAAAGCTATTTATACTGCTGCATCCTAGGGAAAAGTGAGACATGGTATTCTGAAGTGAAGGAAAACATCAATAAAACCCCTTCCACTAGGATAGCAGAAGGTCTGGAAAACTAGGCAAACCTTACTGAAGAAAATGGCCAGGAGAAAAAAACTCAGAAAGTTGTTTTCCGGTCAAACCAACCAGGTTTGAAGGATGCTAACCAACATTTTTGCAAAAATATTTCACTACTTTTTTGCTCGGACTTTTCCACCTGAGGAATGACTTTGGAAATAGAGAAGCAGGACTTGCTGAGATCCATATGTTGTGGCGAGAAGAGATGTAACTCTGAGCTTTTTCCACAAGACTGGGCAGGGCAATCTGTCCTCAAAGGGCATATTTACAGGAAATCATCAAAGATAAATCTGTGGTTTCCACTTTCCTGATTGGGGCGGATGGTACTGTATGATTGCTATTCCAGGTCCTCAGGTTTCCTGCTGTTTTCAATACTTTGCACTTTAAATTGTCTTACAACTGACTTTGGTCTTTTTTTTTTTATTTATTAAAAAACACTTCCATCCATTTAACTAGTTAATGCTTTCACAGCCCTTTGAAGTTGTAAAGCACTGCAAATTTAGAAACTGTTCTTAATAATCATTTGGACAAATGGATCCAGAAAATTGCGTATTGATGGAAGGAGTTTATGTTCTTTGCAGTCAAATATTTCCTTGCTCGTTTCATGCAAAATTGCTTGGCCAAACAGATTTTCCCAAGGCACTCTCAATAATGAATGTAACTTTCTTTTGTTTCTGGCTCTTCTCCGAACCCATCAGGAAAGGGTAAAGCATAATGACATAGGTCTGTTGTCTCCTGTAACCCCCTGGAACTGTTTTCTCTAATGTGATTGTTTGAAAATCAGCAGTTTTCTGTGAGGAAATAAAACAAGCCATTTTCCTTCCACTGAAAAAATCCGAATGCCACAGAGCCTGCTCACTCATCCAACATTAATTTTTAAAAGAATCAATTTTGTAATCTTTCAATTATGGTTTATTATAATGATGATAATCACTGAGAAATCAGGGTTTTTTTTCCTCTGATAGTGGTGGTGGCTGTCATCAAACCACTCTCAGCAATGCTGAAAACACCTGGACTAATAAACCAGGCATTATTTATTTATACTTTAGTTTTACTTTTTTAGAAACATATTAAACATCAATTCCCTTAGCAGTTGGTGATGTTACAAAAACTAAAAGCAAATAAATTATATCTGTAGCACATAAAGACCTAAAAGTCACTGCCAGTCTTGCTATCTTGTACTGTCGTAATTGAAAAGTATTTGCAAAAAGCCAAAACAAACCACATGGATCTCACTCATTGCTGACACTCTGGAGCATGTGAAGTGAGTCGCTGTGAACAGCTCTTGTGCTGGAAGCTCACAGCAAGGCTGTCCCAGCTCCAGTCGGGCAGCCACACTCCAGATCCCTTTGCTTTTCACACTGAAATCATTGTGCTGGGCGTTTGGGACACTGGAGCATGGATATGAAGCATGTGTGATAGGTTGCATATGTACATATATATAAATTGCTGTGTTACAGCTCCAAGCCTGGAGCTTGCATATACAGAGCTACATACTCATGTAACAGGGAACATGCATTGTTCATACAGCAGATCGTGCCAGAGCTTAGCATTTAACCACATGAGCACAATGGGTTTATATTATGTTCTCATTTTACAATAAAAAGTGCACAGAAAAATCGCTTGGTTTCTGATCAAAATCTGAGTTCCCTGCTGTTTTAATTGCTGTAACCAGCAATCATCAATAAATAATCATGCACAGCTTTTACATCCCACTGTGATATTTTGTTTTTGTTTTAAGTACTGGATGTATTGAGTTGGGATCTGCAATTCCAGATCAGACTTTCAGGTGTTCTGCTCCAGGATTCAAGTGAAAGAGCAGGCACAAGGGCAAGGGCAAGGGCACAGAGGGGAGAGATGTTCTTCACCAGATAGCTTGCAGGTTTGTGAGATGTTTTAAAAGAAGTTGTGCCGAAAACAGGAGGTGTGTTTGAGGCAATACGTTTCACAATAAAAGGACAAAAGGCTGAAAGAAGAAAGCTATGTAGATGACATAGTTAAAAACAATGCGGCAGGAAATCAAAGAGGAAAAAACGTGGAAAACTTCAGTAAAGTAATGATAGAGAAGGAAAAAAATATTTGAAGGAAAGCAAGAAACATGCCAAATGGAAACAAGCATCCCATTAAAAAGAAACATGAACAAGGAAGAGTTTATGACCAAAGTACAATGACACCAATACAGCCTGTGATTTGAGTTAGCTAATCCAAGTAGAAGAGTCTGAGATGGGCGCAAGGAGAAGGCACAAAAGTTGAAATGCTTCAGGAATTGCTTGGGGCCAGGCCTCAGGCCTCACAGACAGCATATGCCTTAGTAGGTACTCGGCTCTCCTGGCATCCAAACAGAGACTCAGTAACCAGGCTCTGAACACCACCATACAACCATGTACACTGTGGCTCACAAATTCAACCCACCATTTAGCTCACTGGAACAGAAAATTAAACCCTACCTTTGCAAAGATACGAGAACTGTCGCCTCCAAGGAGACAACCCAGTAGGTGGATGCACCAAACTACTCAGTTGGCCTCTGGCCTCACTCTGTTCTGTAGCACTCCCACCCTGGCAGCCTGAAGATGCCTTAGCCTTCCCATCGGCTATGGGCAAGAGCAGCAGGGAATGTGGTAGAAAGGTGGAAGTCCACAATCCCCTCCCCTTGATGGGAAAGGCTTCTGCACCTCCTTGGCAGGGAGGCCAGGCAGCCATGGACTTTTGGCAGCGGTGAGGCGGCCAGCTGTATCTGTGGCTCTCCTCACCCCCTTCTATCACCATCTTTACCTCCCAGTCAGGTCTAGAGCGTTCCCTGGGTATACAGAGGATAGGACATTGGGCAATGGAGGACTGGCAGAAGGCCAAGTCATTCATTCATTCATTGAATGAAGAAATCAAGCCATTTGTTTCTGAAATGTAGGCAATTAACATAAACTAATTAAATATCACACTGTTAGACTAAAGACATTTTCTATTGATGTCATTTGGTATAATACCTAGAAAAATCAATGCAATTATATTTTTAATGCCTAGTTCATAACTGCTTAATTGATATCTCTTAATTCTGTTTTGGAGTGAAATGGATTAGATTATATAATTCCCACATGCATAAGATTGGCATTTAAAGGTAACACTCAACCATGTCATTACATTTTGAAAATATGTTAAGTATTGAAAACTGGGGGACAATCTTACTGCATTTTTAAAAGTCAGTGTAGTCTGATCTGGATATACAATACCAAAATGTCTTACTTCTAATTAATGTTCTTGCCATTAAGATAATTTGGGAGCTCTATGTATGCATTCCCAAACAAGCACTTTTAACTTTGAGCTCAATATCCCAACATACAAAATGAGAGGCTTCTTTATCCATGTCAAAGCACTGTTTTTCTATTTGTTCTTGCATGTTCCACCTCTGGATACAATAGAAAAGGAACTTGTTCACATGGCTGACAGTACTACTCAGTAGTAGACAATACTAAAGCACAATTGCCACAGATGATAATGCATACATTCCCAAGTAACAAGCGATAGGACAAGAGGAAACGGCCTCAAGCTGCGCCAGGGGAGCTTTAAGTTGGATATTAGGAAATATTTCTTCACTGAAAGAGTAATCAGGCACTAGAACAGGCTGCCCAGGGACGTGGTTGAGTCCCCATCCCTGGAGGTATTTAAAAGATGGGTAGCTGTAGTGCTTACGGACATGGTTTAGTGGTGGACTTGGCAGTGCTAGGTTAACGGTTGGACTCGATGATCTTAAAGGTCTTTTCCAACCTCAACAATTCTATGATTCTATAAGATTTCTCATTCACCTACAGAGAGACGGTATTCTACTGATTGACTTAGTGTCAAGCTACCTTCATTTTTTTAACACATCAAACCTAAAGGACCTAAAATTATTTTAAAATTTTTGTTCAATGGAGCCGTGTTGCAAGATTTGACTACCTCTGATAACTTAATTTCAAAAATGTTCTTTGTGAAGACTGTATGTACCATTTGATAAAAAAGAACTTGTAGCCATTGGTTTTAAAATAGTCATATTTTGAAGTACATACAGAGTGGACACAAACTTTACTGAACCATGCAAATCTGCAATTCTGTGCAAAATGTTCTCTTTCCAGGAAGTGCAATAGTATTGTAAAATGTAATTAGATATAATCGTCCCTGTTTTCATTAGCTATTAACATTATGTAAAGATAAACTAAAGCATAACAAGTCTTTTCATTATCACATAATTGTTATTTTAATGGTTACATTACAGGCAATATAATACTATACATACTTCCACCTCTCATATTAGTGGGCAATTATTTTGAAACTTTCTATTATAATCTACCCACAGAGACCAATGTATTAATGCCACCATTTTAGTATAATGATGACCATGGTTTTGAAATCAATATGATAGCCTCAGGGAAAAATGTAAAGTAATAATGAAGAAAATATTTATAATATATGCCAGTCTCAGTCCTGGTACACAGGCAGAAGAAGTTTAAGGAAAACATGGAGCTGCTTTTGCTACTGCTATCCTGAAACTGGTCAAATACATATGAAAGCCATGGTTATTATTTCAAAAACAGAGAAAAACTTCTAAGTGATCCAGAATTAAAAGCCTGGAAGTGAAACTGGAATAAGCCTTCCCTGAATCTATCATCCCTGAGTACCATCCTAAACCATATCCAGAAATATTGCCTGACGTACTCTGTTTCCTACTGTTAAACAATGAACTGGCCTTAGTTACTCATTCATTCATTGCCTTTCTCCTAACCAAGCAAAGCAGTGTAGCTTGGCAGGAAGCCACCAGTGCTTAGACAGGTCTAAGCAGTACGTAAAGCGTGAGGATATCCTGAGGATATACATTATAAAGTTAAATGAAGTTTCATATCCGCAAGGCACTCCATGATCGAGACCCAAAATACCTCTAGGAGTGAGAAGGCTCTGGGATGCCACTGCAGATGAGAGTCCCTGGCAGGATCTGTACAGTGGAGCTGAAATCCAACTCTGTTGAACACTGTGCTTTCTTGGAAGAGAAGGTAAAGGCAATTTAAGACCATGAAATAAGCCTGGAGGAGTTAAGGACCACTGCTTTCTTCTACTCCAAATACGAAACATATTTCAGCAGTGTCATCAGAACAGCACAGAGAGAGAGAGAAAAAAAAAAAACAAAAAAAAAAAACAAAAAAAACCCCCACACTAAGCTCCAGCAAAGACACAATTCTCCCTTGATAAAAGGTACACATGACAAATGCTAGTCACATTTCTTAATGGATGGGAAGAAGGTGTGGAGACAATGCTAAGGTGGGTGGACACAAGATAGGAAATCAAATAATACTTGAACAAATTGAAACTAGAATTCTTCTTTTAGAGGAATACTGCTTTGCAAATACTGTTCAGATTATTTTCTTTCCCTAACATCTTGATTGACTGTAAAATATCATGAGACTACTGCTAATTTTACACTGAAGGAAGCGCCAGAACATTACCGTGTTTGGCTGAAAACAGAGTATAGAGCAGCAGAAATTGGTTCCATTTTGCAGTTCCAGACCATTCCAACCCAAAATTAGCACTGTAAGAGATGGAAATGCCTTCATGGTAGGCATAGAACATTCAGAAAGCCCTACCGGCATGAATATCTGCACAGCAATAGCTCCTGCTTTCTCCCACTGTCCTTTTCTCAGGGAAGTCAAGTTGTAAAAAGGCGATAAATATTCCTGCCTCACAAAGGCATTTTGAGGCTTAAGTGATATCTGCAATATTTTTGGAAATGCTCTCATGGAAAATGTTTGGGATGCTCTTTGGAGACAGGAGCACTAACATCTCTAATGAATGTACTTCAAGGAAAACTCTGAAACAACATATGGAGAGCAAACTGAACACAGAGCACATGTTTCTGACATTTATCTTTGTTTTTATTGTTGAGATAAAAGCATGCTGTTTGTTTTTTAGGATTTCATCTGCTATCGCTTTCTTTTCTTTCTCTGTGTCTTATTCTACACTAGTGACATCATCTGCAGCAATTTTTAAAGTTTTGCAGCAAATCCTGTACTTTGGAAGTTTTAATGAGTCATGTAGAGAATGTTACTAGACGGAGAGTTCATGCCTCCTCTCTGTAACCAGTATGACTATAGCAGAGAGGATATGCTTGCTGGGATGAGCGACTTTAAAAAACAAAAACAAAGAAAAAGAAGTATCCAAAGACCAAGATGGGATAATAACAGCAAACTTGCAAAGAACAAATATGGGCATTTAGAAACCTTTTCTTCTATTGCAGTTGCATGTTTACTGAATACTAATGTACTGGACAGGGTTGCTCAGGTTCTGAGATGAGTGGTGTCTCTTGGTATGTGGTCCCAACTGTACTGAATGCTACTACAAACAAGAACTTCTTACAAAATCATGAAAATAGAATGGCTGAATCTTTGAACATCTGCATCAAAAAGTATTCCCCTTCACACCCAAACTAAGCTACACGTTGATCGATATCTAAGATGTCAGACAAACTATTTGAGGACACTCCTCAAGATTCATAATAAACCCTCACAGTTGTAGTTGTTTTTCTGAAGTGTTATAGCTTCCAAAACCTGCTGAAGATGTGAATGCCTGAGAAAAATTGTACATGCTGCTCTTGTGCATGTTACTCTTTAAATGCATAGCTGCTTCACTGTTAAAAGCTCGGAGAATTTGAGTATCACAGGAACTGTATAGAATGTAGTCAGTGATTGTTTTCTAAACGCAGGTTGTAGCATATCCCAATAGCACATCAAGTTCTTCAAGAAGCGTGGCTGTGAATCCTGAGTTACCTTCAAAGACGTGCGCTATAAATCCATGTGTGCACATATATATCTGTACAGTTTCACTGTTCTGAAATTGCAGCCTTAATTCTTTATATGGGATACACGATAACAGACGTATAAATAAAACAGTGTAGAACATATATTTTGTTTTTATATGGGTAAAAATACACATTGAAGGTGTGCATAAGCAAGCGCCTAGTTAACACTGAGTTCTAAATTAATTTAATGAGACACAAAATTTCACCATTTTCCCCCAGTTTTCTTCCCAGCTATGTGTATGAGATTTCACACAGGCTTGATTTCTTACCAATTAAATCTTCAGTGCAGTATTTGTTTACTAATCTTTCTACATTTTAAGGTAAAATATTCCAACATCAGTTCAGGTTAATCTGTTTCTACTTTGAAACAGTTTTTCTTTTGCTCTGTTGCCTACTTGTTCAAAGCTTTGCGAAGAAAATCTTTTCTAGGTGTCATTCAGTGAGATATTTGAAATGAGTTCTCATACACCTTTTCTTATAAAAGTCTTTTCTAGTAAGTTTTACTAGCTAGTGGGTGGACAGATGTACAGAAACTCTTCTCTATCTGAAGCAACAAATCACTGTAGTGTTTTATTCCCTACCTCCTAAAGTTGCTATCCGCACTTGAGCAGCAGCTCTGTAACACAAAATCTCCCAGTGCATCTCATGCAGTTTGATTGTAGTATGTTGTCTTTTGCTAAACACTGTGAATATGGCTCAGTGCAATTTAGGGAGCTTCCATTAGAAAAACCACAGTTATCAGTAACCAACAGGTATCATACTAAAGTAATAGCAACATTGCGTTTATTTTCTAATCTATTTAATATATCTTAGAAAAGTATTGCTGTGTGACAACTAGTGATAAGTATAGACTTCAGTGGTAATCACTCTGTGTTTTTAAAGACAACTATTTCAGCTGGCACCAAGGTTGAGTTAAAAAAAATAGATTAATTTCTTGATTTTTTAAAAAAATTAGTTCTATTCCTTTAAAATTTTAAGCTCCTTTAGGAAAATCAAGGTCTATTTTAAACACTGTGATTTGAAAAATCAAAAACATTGAGCTATGGAAGATGATCCAGTGAAGCTTCTATGACCACGAAAGGCTTCTTTCAACATCTATGCTTTTGCTAATTTTTCCCTCCAAGTCTTCTGCCTTTGCTTCACCAACAGCAGAAGAACTGGAACCACTGCGATCCACAGTGCTACCAGGATTGCTAGCATATGAATCACTGACTTACACAATCCTTTCAAAAGGTGTATGTTCATGGGATGAGAGAAAAATCAAAGCAGAATCTCATCCACCTGTGCAATCACAGTGTTGCTCATGCGAGATATCAGCAATATTCTCTTGACCATAAATGCTGCAGCACAGTTAAAGGACAGGCTGGAAAAGGTATGCATGTAATTAGGACAATACCATACACTGTATAAAGATTTAATATATGGCTTGTCAGGAGCAGAAAACCAATTCAGTGGCACTTAAAGAAGATGTGATAAATTAAAAGCAATAGAAGTTGGATTAATTCAAAGAACATGTGAAAATGCACAAAGATAAAATAGATCCTGATTATGTATTTCTTGACTTAAATCGTTAGGTAAAAAGAAATAACTCCATGGCTGAAGTCAGCAACCACCGCAGAATCAATAGGTCTCTGAGCCTACACCAATCTATATGCAGCCACAGTTTTATCACAAAATATTTGCTAATATTGATATTTTTTAATAAAGTTTCACTTTACTGTGTAATCAGTGTAATGCAGTAGGAGCTGTGTTTCTTAACAAAAGTGCTGGTTCTTTGTACAGCATTTACTGGCATGTTAATAAAAAACGGATGACTTCTATTGAGTTCCATCTGCCTAATAGAGAAAAATGTTCATCTTAATTAGGAAAATCTTCATAAAGAAATATAAATGCAGTTACTAATGACCTGCAGGGAATACATCTAGGACACTCAGGAACAACTGGTGTTTTACCAGGAAATGGAAGAGTGAATATAAACCCCTAAACAGTTGTTAGCCGTCTGGTGATTGATCACAAATAGCAATAGATGTTGAGGTTTTAAGTGTTTTATAATGAAAAATCTATTTATTTCATTAAGGTTTCATGCTTTGGACCCTTGTTTTTTCAGGTAATAAAGCAGTCTTAGCTGACAATGCAACTAAACTCTCTATGAATTAAGATGGACAAATCCATTAGCATTTTTTGAAGGAATTACTTTATAAAAAGAAAGAATGGAGTGCCAAGCAATGGTGCAAGAAAGATCCACCATCAAGCACCTGAAAAATGGTCACTACATCAAACACATATTTTGGGGTTTCCTGTGATGCTCACAGGCAGTTCAGAACTTTTTGCTGACTTTATCGGTGTAGCAGCAGACGCTACATCATCATGATAAAGACTATATCAAAATGTAAACTACAGTTCATTTTTGCCCTTAAAAATATTTCAACAGGCATTATACATTTCCTCTGTCAGTCTGAATTAGTTCTTTCATCATTTATTTCAAGAGTTCTCCAATTTAAAGATGCTGATGTTCCCTAACTGCTCATTTTTCCTTTCAAAATGAAATGAACTTTTACTCGCCTTCCAGAATTTTTTTGTTTTAGAAAAAGCATGTTAATAGAAAGCACAGATGGGAAGTACTTCCCAAGTCCCAAAATCTAATTCTCTGAGCCAGATTCAGTGTCAATGTTCACAACTTCCCAATGAAAAACTGCTTTCTGCAAATATTACGTAACACTAGCTAAGATTTTATATTTTCTTTGAATGGCCTTGATAGGGAAACTAATACGCGTATGTAAGCAAGTGCAAAAGTGGAAATAGCATTACTATACTATTTAATTCAAGCCATCAACCAGAAATATGGTGTAAAACTCTGATGTTCTCACCACTGACAGCTCTACTACCTCAATTCACAGAGAATATCACCAAACAACAGAAGTTGCAGCTACGTGAGCCTCAGAAAATGTAATTTCATTTATTCATTTCAATGACGTTTTTACTAGACTACAGCTTCATGTAGATTAGTGAGACACATCAAAAAACACATATGAGCTGAGGTGAAGCTGTGATGGCTGCAGTTGTCTAACAGTGTCAATCCGAATTTTAGAGGAATATAATCTGTTAGTTCTAAATGACAGAGATATAATATAGATCTCATATATCACCAAAGTAATAAATAATTAGTGAGCAGAACTGAATAAAATAGCAGGTTGAGCACACCCCCAAATTTTGAATCTTGGTGCAGAAGTCAGTGATCAGAATGATCCATCTTTCTGCCTTGAATGATAAAACAGCTTTCTCATAACCTAACACACAGCACCATCTGGCATGAACGGAGGAAACTAAGAACTTCTGGAAGAGAAGCACAAAAGCGATCTCATTTCTTTGGAATTGTCCAAGATATTAACAAAAATCCTGCAGAAATAGCCATGAGACTGCAAATGTGGCTCAGTGAACCTGCCTCCTGTAGACATGCTTGTATAGCTAATAATCTCCATATAATATTGTTGAATTGAAATGAAATGTTTGGGTATGGGATGGGTGCTGTCAGAGTTAAGACAGAGTGTGTGGAAAGTCAATTGTCTACCAAACTGGATGGGTTTCATTCAGAACATTATCTCATGTGTTTCAAGGGGAAGTTTAGGAGCTCAGAATACATCTCCTCACCAAAGCTCAGCAGGCTCTTTTCAGTAGTTATTTATAAGAAGCGTGACTCTAAACACCAAGTTAAGCTGTGCTTTGGGCGGTATCAGCAAGTGCATTACTGGCTGTTTGCTGGGGCTCAACATCCTCCACATGCAGTGGGACAGGAGCGGTCTGAGCACACTGCCAGCCCTGAGAGGGGATGTGGAGCTGCGCCATCAGAGGCACTGCTCGGTCATACTGTGCTGAGCGGTGAGTCTGAGATGTTCGTAGTATAAACACAAATGGAGTCTGCAGTCTTGATGACATTAGACTGTTTCACTGATATTAGCACAGATTTATTTTATCATTGCTTTTTGAAAGTGACTTTTAACACAGACTGTTTTCTAAATGATCCTTAAAAGACACTCCTTTCTTCCTCATCACCTTCACCTAAGGCAATAATATCCAGTAGCATTGATCTATTTGCTGCTAGTTTTCATTAATTTTACCCTCCCCTAAGGGTGGTACAGCTTTGGTGCCAGCTAATTAAAACCTATTTAGGGCTGTTCAGTGTACTTTATCAGACCAGAATTAGCTCTGCTGCTTTAATGAAGACTACAGTTTTCTCTTTTATTACCAATTAAGTGTTGTTATATCATATTGCACTATTTCTAATGCATGGCAAAGATATAGATGGCTTTAGAACCACTTACCTGGATTGAGGTACATACAAAGATGCCACATTTAGTAATTACCTAATGTTTCTTTAAATCCTTTCACTTGACTCAATACATATAATATACAAAAATATCAGTGAAGTACTGGAAGAAGCTGCCAGCTTTAAGCTCCCTCTAGGGAAGTACCAAGTAAAATGCATTAATGAAAAATTGTGAATATCTGGTAATGAATATTATTTATGTACAACAATTATTCAAAGTGGATGAGTATTCACCGCCTTGAACTCAAATGATTCACTAATGAAGACTCTCAGAAAGAACATCTGTCCCCCAGATTTGTAATACCATGTGCAAGGTTAACTCTCCAGCTTGGATAGACCATATCAGAGGGTATTTTGTACTGTTGTAGAATTAAAAATTGCTTCATTGTGAAATAAACAAACTTCTTTGTTGGACATTATTTAGACACATTTCTTGTTTCTTCCATGAACCAATAACAAACATTTGTCAATACCAAAGCTGTGGGTTTTGAACCTGCATTCGCTGAAGTCAGGGATGAAGCTCTCACATCAGCGGTGCAGGACCAGAGCTTTTGTGCAGTAGAGAAGTGACTGCAGCACATACCTGTTAGCTGCTTCTCATAACATCCTTTAAAACTTGAGCACCACCAGGGTGAAACTACAGAAAAGTCCCGCTTATTACCTAAAACGATGGTACATCAAAGAGTAGAAATAGAAAGCTCATTAAAGGCTTGACAGACTAGAAATCTGTTGCAAACTTACTATGCATTAGTAGCATACACTGTACATAAGGACAATATTTTAGGATTAAACTAAAATAGATGTGGTTACAATCCACTCAGTACATTTTAAAATATGAGTTGAACTTGGTTTCCTTCCAGAATTTTTGCTGGGAACATGTTGAAACAGACCTCTGTTCAATCTAATATTGCAAGCAAGAGTTGATGTTTCTCCGAGGAACTGAAGGAATATTTGGCTGAGGAACCTGAGTCTGTCTCAGCATCATAATAGTCTGGCACAACGCGTGAAACTATTTTCATCACCCACAAATCTCTTGTGCTCTCCCTCTACTGCTTCCACAAATGCCACATACCTCTAACAGCCTCATGACCCTCCCTAGAAACAGCAGACGGGTCCTGTGAATTGAAGATGTTACAGAAAATGAAACAGTTTCCAAACCGAGGTCCCCTGATTAGTAGGGAACTGCAGGATGTTTTCTTGTGATACAGAAGGTGTTGGCTGGTGACATGTCAATTGTTTCCCTTGTTTCTGGCTGACAAGCGGACTAAATGATGTTAAAAACACCACTTACTTAGTATTTGATATGGAAAAGTAGGACTAAAAATGAAAGTTGCAGTAGATACAAGGATGCTGTCCAATTGCCACTGTGAGAAGCAGTGGTGTTTTTTTCACAGTGTTAAAGGGAGGCACATGCAAACACAATGTGATGTGGGTTGTGAGGCAGGCTCTTTACAGTTTGCTCCTGTTTGCAATGTCAAACTTTTAGTTGTGATAACGGATTAAGGAGAAAGAAATCTGGCCGCTTTGACATTAGGCTGCTTAAGAACTTTGTTCATAAGCACTGGGAGAACAGAAGTTCAATCTGCATTTGACATTTGTATTGTGTTAACTGCATAATAGTAAAACCTTGAGATGTGTTAATTTGTTGAAGAAGAATGGATTAGGCTGGAGATGAGGATACTTTGACATTGGATTATGAGATTTTTTTGATAGGATATAGTAAGGTCTGGTCTCACAGTAAGGATTTTGATACTGTAAAGTATCTGTGACCTGACTGACTGTTAACATGGAAGAGTCATAAATATAAACAAATTTATGTTTAGCAATGCAATAATGTACCCATGATCATATTTAGCTCAATTAATATGTAAACTGGATGACTTGGATTATTAGAGGGCATTTTTGAAGAAGGGATCTTGTGTGTTTTCTCTATTAGCCTCTGTTCATCAGCTTGTTCAGTTAAACTAAAGAAGCCATGATAACCTTGACACCTTTATGACATATAGGAGCTCCCTCCAACTCCGGAATCACAGCAGCAACATGTGCGCATGGTGAACAAGCTGTGGGGCAAGTTTTTCTCTATGTTTCAATAGTTTCAAAAAAAGGACAAATCAACTCTAACCAAGTTTGGCAGTTTAATAACAAAGTGAATCAAGGAAGTTTGAGAGAACAAGCTCTTCTACCTCAAAAGCTAAGTCAAAAGTTCAGACTAAGTTAAACTGTTTGTGAATATCTGTGTTTTTAATTTGGTCAGAATAGCTACAGTCCTTCACAACTGCAAATTCAAGTTGTGCAAATTCAAAAATTAATAATAAGGCGCAGCAGTGATCTGGAAACTCCTTCCTAGTTAGCTCTACTGAGTATGTGTGACAGGTGCTCTTCCATGCCAAAACACAGATGATCAGAATTTTTGCAGCTCAGTTACAAATTCCTGTAATTTGTGGTCTTAATTCCACAAATCCAATTTCTGCTCTGAACATGCCAGCCAAAACAGTGGCCCGCACACTTTCATCTCCTTACAGTGCCCACTTGAGCAGCATAAACACACATTCTCAGGCATGGAAAATAGAATTTCAGCATAATTCTGGTAAAAACCTAAATCTATTATAGTATCACTGATAATCCATTTTCATCAAGAAATAGAAATAATGCATAACCCTGAGGTTTGCGTTTGAAGAACAGCTACAGTGAATCTCAACAGAGAAGAAAATACAATATCCAGAGTTATCCTGAGGTTGCGCATTTGGAACTGTTGTTTGTGTAGGATTATCCTCTTCAAATAAAATGTCAATTTAATCAATAGTAAATTGAGCTGAAAACAACACACAGCTTTGAAAACGTTTCAGGAAGACATCCAATATTTTTGGGACTCAAGCCAACAGAAATGGAAAGAACAGAAGGTAGCGTAGGTGGGGTAAATGGGGCCTAGCTGCTGCCTCATCAAGTGCTTATAACAGTCAAAACCATATAACAACCCATTAAAAACATATCTGGGGACTCATTTAGTAGCTGGCATCCGGCATGGACTTCTCTCATGTATCTTTTGTCAAACATTATAATTGTTCTTCACATTTAGGACTTACCGGTCTTTTCCTGTCTCCTTCTTAAATACTGCATCGCAGTAACTCATGCGCTTTTCTGTTGTCACATAGATTTTGGCAGTTGGGTAGCTGTCAACAGTTTTCTTCAGCATGTTGTACACAATGCCATTTCCATCCTTCCTCATGTTTCGAAAAGGTCCCCAGATCACATAAACCGTGTTGTTGGTTTCTTTGAAAAAGTACTCAGGATTCTTGAGTAGGAGAGGCACGCTTGTGTGAGAGACCACTCTTATGGTTGTCCTCTTCCCAACATCCTCCTCATAGCCCTTTGTGGGAGCATTGTTCATTCTCCATATGCAGGAGGACTTGTCTATCTCGGCTCCTACCTTCTGGCCAGCCATCTGTCCCGAGTTTGAAACAATGGCACAGAGGTCACAGTCAAGTTGTAGAGGCTGGAAGAAAGAAAACAAAAATATTGGCAATTCTTTCTCTGTAAGACATGAAGACTGAAAATTCAGATAAAAGAAAGACGGGCACAGTCCAACAAATTGATAACAATGCTTCTCTTTAAAAAAACCCTAACAATCCCCATGTGGTAGAGCTGGTAGAAAACCCTACCACTACAAAGCTCTGAATGCAATCCCTTTCAGTGAAATAGGTGGCAGTTCCAATATTTTCCTTTGTCCTCCACCTTGCAAAGTCAATTAGAAAAATAATAATTCCTTTTTTTCCTCTAAATGTTACTCTTTCCACTAGAAAACAATGAAAGAAAGAAGCAACAGAAAACAATATTTAGATAAATGCCTTTTTCTCTTTTAACAAGGTGTTGTCAGCAACAGGAAAAAAGTACAGAAAAAGTAATGCTGGAAATTTAACTATACACTGACTGTGTTTACGTGCCTGAATGAATAATTCCCAAATTTGTGACAGAAGTCAAACATGAGATGTAACTCTAAAAAGAAATCTAGTAGCATGAAACCCCTGCAGCTGTAAAGCAGATGTAGACAGAGGAATACATTGTTCTCTCCAGAGTACGGTTATGACCCACAAAAAATGAGAGGCAGATGGACTGGTGACATGTGAACTCGGAACTTAATCCTGGGCAAACTGAATTCAAAGACAGTATTTCCTGAGCATGTTCTAGGGTATTTTTTCTCCAGTATGAATTGAAAATAGGAACAGTTATCTGTCTAGCAGGGATGTAGGGACCTAGCTGATGTTCTGTTTGTCAGAGTATAAATAGTAAATGTCTTTTGGTTCTTTTGTACCAACAAACTAAAAGGAAATACCCTGTATTTAAGTTGGCTTGTATGAAAAGTTTGGTTAGAAATCTAAATCAAATGAAAACTAGGTCCATCCAAAAAAGCTACAGAAGAAGGTCCAAGCCACAGATCATCTACAATTTTTTGTATGGTCACAGGCTTTATCTTCTGTCATGCTCCCAATTGGGAGCCAGTGACTTTGGTTTAATGTTTGTTAGGAATAATTCTCTTCATGTTCTTCGGACACCTAGCCAGACAGGATGCTAGGTGTTTTTCTGATCAGACTTGTGGTTGTTTCCCTTCAACATCACAACTCATTATGCTGATGTGGACGAATATCCTGGCTACATTTGACCACTATAATCTTAGGACATCGTGGCTGACAAAACATCAAATTTCTTTGATAATGGTGCATGATATAAGGACAAGAGATAAACATTTGAAGAGAGCCAAATTATAACAGCTAAAATATTTCATCTTTAGGTGACAAATATTGTACAGAACTAAGGTGCATCCTGCAAGACTTCTGCAATAAATGTCACAATTGCAAAGGTTTGATTTCTCTATTGTGATTGGTTTGATTCCTCTATGTGAGTGGTTCACGAAAACGTACTTTCCTCATTTCATCAGGAATTAAAGATGCCTGACTGCATGCAAAAGCATTGGCAACATTTCCTTCAGAGAACACCGTGTATTTTTTTATAGCTGTTTTAGTTTGAGAGAGCTGTCCTGCGCAGGTCTCTGACAGCAGGGATGAAATCCCAGGAGATGCAGCAGAACACAACAGATTTCTGTTTACCACTCAGTTACAGAAATCCTCTCTAAGATACATTATGAGGACATGGCTGGGTGACCTAAACAAATCCATAAGCATAACTCACATCCTAACATGAAGTGAATTGTTAAAGTCCCAGTAGATTAATTTATAGCTTTCAGGGTGAACTTTCGAACTAACAAATGCTGAATGTGAAACTGCTAGACAGGAAAAGCCAATTTGGTCAAGAATCTGGTCCCATTTAAATTTGTGTCAACCTCAGTGTTGGTTTTTGTTTTTCCACGATATTCTTCCTTCTCCATTAAAATGGAGCTGCTCTCTTAAATTTGGAATTGTTTGATTTTCTGACCTTAGTTAGAAATGCATTGCACATTTTCTAGTCACTGAGTGTAACTGTTCTGCTCGAATAAACTGAGTACACTCACTCCTGCAATTGTGTCCCCCCATTTTCTATCTCTTTTGTTGTGATTCATTTATCTTGTTCCAATTTATAAAGCACTTTCATAATATTGAATTCCTGCACTAGGTCAAAGTATAATCTGCTCTTCTTCAATAGAGGCAGAGGCTTAACCCCTCCCAGCCCTATCTCAGAATAAATATTTTTACAATGTAGAGAAATTTTTCATGTCCTAATATGCATATTTCCCAACAGAGATCCCAGGGAGAGTTAGGAGACTGACACCCATGACAGACATTCCGCTAACTCCAGAATCATCCACTGTCTTCTGTATCTTTTTGCATCATATCTTCCTCAACATATGAGAAAACACACATCAATATTCATTCGTTGAACACCTATATGGAGACAGGTCGGCAGCTTGCGGTGCTGGTTTATAAGTGTAACAGACAAAAGGGGCAGTTTCAGTAATCCATGTACAACAGTTTTCTCATTTTCCTTATTTAACAGGACATTCCTATTTGTTATTACACCTTAGCTCAGGTATGGCTGTCCCAGCACTTAAGACTCAAAAGCTGCTCAAATGTAGCTTCTCTGCCAGGTGGCTGTCACAGGAGCTATTGAGGCACAGGGATTTGGGTGCCCAAGGGGCCAGAATTGGGAAGCACCTGGGTAGTTGTGGCTGCTACTTCTGCTACTGAACTAGGACACAGCTGACAACTCCCTATGACCCTTGAAGAGCTGGAGTGATGCACTGTTGTCCCCCATCACCCCATACTCTGGGGGTCCTACATCCCTCACACCCTTTTCCCCTGTGCAGATTTTTGGCTGCAAGGTTGCCCATGACAGCCCTAACCTGTATGAGAAACTATGACTTTTCCATTTAACTTGCTGTATTGTTCGTATTAAGGATGAAGAGAAGCAGAGAGACAATTCTTACACACAGAAACCAGAATACAGAGAGATGAAAACTGGAGAATTAGAGAAAATGTGGCTTCTTAGTGATCTGTTTTGCAGTTAACAGTAACTGTTTACAGGTGTCCACATCAAAACCACCAGGATAGCAATTAAACATTAACTCATCAGCAGTCTTATCAGAGAAACAAAAAATGGTTCTGGCAGGCAGTCCAGGCTGCCCTCTCATCTGTAGAGATGGTCCAGCAGCAATGGGATTGATACAGATTGGCAGGACCATACAGAAACCTACGCTGTTACTGGTTTTGCTCTCTGGACTGAGAACATCAATTAACAGTTTACCTGTACCTTTCACAAGATCCTCACTCACTTGCATTATAGATACATGAGCTAAAGAAAAAAACATAGAGAACCATTCACCTTTTTTTCTCTTTTCCTGTATTTAGATACATATTTCACCTCTACACACCACGGGGGCTGAGCTATTACTGCTTCTAGAAAATTATTCATTTTGTCGCTGACCAGAAGGATGTAGAAGTCCTCAGCAGAGCAGCTGGGCATGATTCTGACAAATTGTCCCAGTTTTTTCCTGAATGATACATTGTAACTGTTGAGGAGCACTTATATTTTAATCAGTAAAGAAAATGAAATGTCTGACCTTTCCATTTCCTGTGCAAGCTTACAGACAATAGAAAAGATAATTAAAATTGTGAATTAGAACTTGCAAAACAGTGCCGTTTCTCTAGCAAAGAGAAATAGCTGTGTAATAAAGGTCACTTATCAAACAGTTCTAGTTATTAAATCTTTGCATTTAGCACTGAAGTGGCTTCACAGAATCAAAGGTCAAATCATTAAATAACAAAAACAGCCAGAATTAGAAAAAGGTCACAAGCAAATCTAAGTAGAAGTAGGTCACAAAACATGATGCTCTTCCACTGAGTACTTCGATATTTGGAAAACTGGCTACTTTCCAATTTGAAACAACTCCCCCATCGTTTCAAATGTCTTCACCAAGAGACTGAAATTCCAGCTACAGGACTGTGGGTATGGGTGGGTTTCCCAATGGCACAGATCCTGGATCACCAGGTTTCTCAGACACGGACCTGTAGGTCTGCTGAAGTCCCAAGCAGGGATGATCTCAGGCCAGGTCTCAACCTCTTGGCCAAAACTACAGTGCAAGTCAGTGGAGTCCAACCAAACGACGTCTTGACAGACCAGTCATGTGCCGAGCTCCTCTCTCAGCAGAGACTGCCAGATTCACTCTTCAGTTGGACCAAATCTAGCTCAGGACCTATGCAGATGTAATTTACGCTAATGAAAAGCTGAATTTCTCTTGCGACTTCTTAGCACTATAGGCTGGTGGTGCACTGGAGAGCTCACTCCAAACACCAACTCTGCTTCAGTCTGTGAATCCCACAACTAACCATACAGATAGTTAGGAAATTCAGATTAAACTTTCCCAATTGTTACTTTAACAGTATGATTGTAATTTTGTAAATTGGACGCAATGCCCATTCACTACATAATGAGGCAATTATTAGCAGCTCGCCACATATTAATTTGCTCCTTTAATGTTGAAACAAATGAGATCTTTTCTTATAATCATCCTATTTGAGTGAATTCTAACAAAGCCGATTGAACAAAGCTCCAGAGAGACTTTCTTTATATCAATGCCATTTATTCTTCTACTCTTCTTGGATGTCTTTAGAGTTTTAGAGGATACAACATTTATAATGATGCCAATAGGGAATAGATTTTGCCTTTATTCTCCTTGATGTTCTTTTGAGGTCTTTGAAATGAAAGGTACAAGAGAGGCATTAACCGTCTGGCATTGTTTTTATTGCTTTTCTCTACTTTACAAGCAAAAAAAAAAAAAAGTATTTTTAATTTTTCCTGTGCTTCAGTGGTGATTAACCACGCTGGTTTTATCTACGCTTACTCACTTTCTTCAGACCTCTGACTGGGAGGAAAGACTTGCCAGGTTTCTCTAAGACAAAATTCAGCACATTTAAAGAAAAGAAAGATAGTACTTGTATGTTCACCCAGCAAGAGCTATCAATTGAATACAGCACTCAGAAGCACTGTATATAAATCACATTATATAAATAACATCAAGCAATAAAAATAAAAACGATAAAAAACCACAGGACTGATTACCCTGAGTTTCTGTTTGTACCCCCTTCCCTCCTGTGCTAGCTTTGTGGTTTTTTTTTAATCTTCAGCAGTTGATTTTGGTCCTAGCCCCTGGCATCACATCCCAGTAAACATCCCTGTCTTCATAAAATTTAATGGTAAGATTTCATAAAGATTTTAACATTTTGACATTATTTTGAAATAAGCCCTATGTCAACATGCATCCCATTTCCAAATAAATAGAATATGATCTGCCTCTTCATAAGACTGTTCCTGAGACTGAAGTGCCTGGGATATTTTATTTAGATGACTGTCGCTGACATGTACATAAGTGCTAGCAGGAAGTTTTTATTTAAATTGAATGAATTGGATGGGAATGCATAGGAGCCACATAATGGGACTAATATTGCAGTAAGAGACTGAATAAATAACCATCACTGAAATGCTTTCTACATCCACTGACCCAGTTGTTACAGAACTGCTATTCTGTGATTTGCAGCTCCTTAAAAGGGCTGTATCAGCCCTTTGCTTGTACAGGTATCTTGTGGATTCCTGATGTCAGTGGTAAAGAGACAGAAAAGGGAAAGAAGCTTGGACTTTGGGCAGTGGTAGAAACTTGCATGCCGGAGTCTCCAGCACCATCTAAACTTTCATTTGGCAAGTGTATTTTAGAAACATTTTAGCTTTCTTTCTCATGGAAAGGAAAACCAACCAACCAACCAACCAACAACAAAACCACAAACCCAAACCTTCCGAACACGAACCACAGCACAAAGCGATGCAGTGTTATCTTTCTCACTTTCAAGACAGCTCCAGTTGCTCCATGCCAGCTCATACATCTTTCAAGATACAGCAGAGCAAACGCTCACCAGAATGTTGCTGATTTTGCTGCTGCTATTGGGAACAATATAGGCAGCTTTGAAACAAGGCAAGAATCAAGTACATCTCATGATACTGAGAGCTGAAAAATAAATGCCTCAAATGTATGTGAAAAAACTCTGAGTAGCAACAGATACAAGTATATGACCTACAAAGAAGAAAACAGAAAAACAGGTCTTTTAATGTATTTTCCTCTAATATAAAGCAAAAATCAAAAAGTTAAAGATAATACCCCTCTTGATAATCCCATAAAGTAAAATTTGAGTAAAAACTGGTCCAGCTTGATCAAAGTATTTTAACTTTCTATATTTTAAAAATCATACTTAAGTAGTTTTCTAAAATGGAATTAAAATGCTCCTTCAGTTGAACATTTTTCTGTATTATAAAAAGCTTAAAGCATGGTTGTTCACGTTAACAGAAAAGTCCCTTTCATTTTTTCCTTTCTTCCTGATTTCCAGCTGAAGCTTCATTGAAACTGACACTTTTTAAATAAGCCTACACTAGTATTTTCTTCTGGAGTAATAAACTATTGAAAGATTCCTGATAGCTCTATTGGTAAAAAAGACTCAAAAATAGAAAGGTAGCAGAAAGTAAATAAAGAACAGGAGAAATTGTTCTGTGTCTACATGGAGGGTTAATGAAGGAAGGAATTTGCCAGATTCAGTGTTTCAAGTACAACAGAGGCAGAGCGCTGGAGGACTGACGGTCAACAGCCCTGCGGGACTTTGAGCACTGAGACGCTGGCGGGTGAAGAAAGTTTTGCCCTAAGGCATTGCCTGAAGGATGCGTGAGCACCCATCCTGCCTCTGCTCTCGGTCAGTTGAAGTCATTTTTTAGTTTGCGTCTCAGGTGATTGGTAAATTCTCCTCTCCCAATGTACGATGGCAGAAGGGACGTGGTCTTATTAACATGAATGAATATGTTGTCAAAGGGGAAAGAAATAAATGGAAGTAGGATACCAAAAGAGAAGAGGGGACAGGAAAAAAAAAAAAAATCAGAGAAGAACTGAAACAGACTATGAAAAGGTAAAATATAGTTTAGTGTTTAAAAGAGAGACAGGTAAGGAGGAAGAGGTTTGAGAAAAAGTAAAATACTGATATATAGCCAGTAAGATAAACCATGATGTTTGGGAATGAAACCTAGCAAAAGAGAAGAACCAAAACACCTGAAGATATTTGTTAAGGTATAAACTAACTGTTGCGAAGAAAGCTTTATCAGACATGTCAATCAAATAACTCAACATTAGGCAGAGAGAATAGCTTTTTTCCTTTAAACTGCAACTGTCCAAGCAGAAAACAGATGGAAACAGATACATTGACTCCAGCGTATAGTACTACAGCTTGTAGCTAACCAGAAACCCTGACATCTGTAGACATACAGATGCCTACAGTTCCAGATCAACCTAACTAACACCTCTGAATTGGGGGGGTGAAGAGGGAAGAAAAGCAGAATCTTCTTTGGCATATAAAATATCAAGACAAAAACACAAATATGCCCAAGAACATATGTGGAAATGTTCATGTCAAACATAGTTGAGGATTGAGTGCCTAATTGTTATGGGAGGGAGGCAAACTCCATCATGCACAACCTATACAGAGCCTTCACAAGGCAGACACTAAACGTTCACTCTGAAAAACAGCCTATGAAAAAATTAATTTCCCAGTTGCTCAAAAACAAACTACGGTAGTTCTAGAGTACCCCTAACTTGATCCCACTGGTTTAGCTGATGACCATAAATAACCAGAATGTTTGTGACACTCCATCTATCACTGATTTGCAAATATACAGCCTTTGAAATATCACGGCTTTGTAACAGTTCAAAAGCCAGGAATTCTTCCAGCTGAATGCTGCTTGCTGAATGCTGGATCCAATAAGTCATATATCTTAACATCCACCACGTTGCTCACTTGGCCTCGTTAACACGTGATGACTCTTGAATTTTGTGCACAAAAGTTACTGGAGAAACACAATTTAAACCAGACACTGTCCATCAAACTTCATAAACAACTCCAAACACCGCACAACCAGCTGCTCTTAACTACAGCACCCCTTTTGTCATTCTATTGCAAAACTGTATTTGCAACAGTATATTCGTTACCAGCAAAAACCGTTGTCACTTGATCCAGCAAGTTATTGGTATCGTAATATTTAGGTTTACTTTATCTTCTGCAATGCTCTTTTTATATTGCATTTCTTTTCTGGTTTTTGTATGTAGCAATAAGGAAGATAAAATTTGTTTCTTCTCTTTACAGGCATGTTTGCTCGGCAAACAATAGAAAACATAAGGAGGTAAAATGTCACTTACAACTCAAGGAGACATAAAAGGGGGGAACATACTGTTAGCACATGGACTGAATAGCGAATGAATCACAGTACAAAAGGACAAAACCAGTTTCTCACATCCAATACCATGTTTAGTGGTAGAGCACAGGTAACATATAACACAAAATCCTTCCTTACAGACGGAGTGGACATCAGAATGACGCCCTTCAAATGAAACAAGGCCAAAAGGGCTCTCCACAAAAGCTGTTTTTTCTTTGCAAATAGTAAGAAGTATCTGTGCAAAAAAATTAATGAGAATTCTTTACTATGAAGTTGCCTGCTATAAGACAATTTCTAAGGAATTCTTTGTCACATATGCAAAACATTGGTTACTCTGTAACCGCTGACTTTAATTTGTATTTATTACAAATACCCACAGATGGCGGTAAAGTATATAATGTATACAGCAGATTTGTTCCAAGTTTGCTTTCTCTAATAACCTCGTATTATCAGCACTCACCATTAATCATGGGCCATTATCTAGGAACTTATTTGGCTGAATCACAGATGCAGGAATAGGCCTCTAATCTAAATACGTTTGATAAAATTACACTCAGAAATAAATTATGGGACTTCTAATATGAAGTTCACATCTTATTTCAGGTCAATTTATTTGGGATCTGATATGGGGAAATGATATTGAGGTAAGCAGCAAAAACTGTCAGAAAAACTACCTTGTATTTCCATTTTTTTCTTCATGAAAATCCACCTAACAGGCTGGAAGTCTAACCTCCAATTTATTTCAGTTCCATGCTGTCTAGACCTATTATTTAATTTTGTCTCTCTTGGTGGTCTATCTATCAAATTATTTGTATGCATGGAAGGAAAGTGATAAGCTAAAATGCTAATTATCCATTTTTCTGAAATTAAAAAAAAAAAAAATCCATGCCAGGAATAACAATAAGTTTCATTACAATAGCATTAAAACCAGTAGCATTTTTTATTTGACAAAATAAGCCTTAAGAAGATTTCCAAGTCCAGTGTTTTTAATTGCAGGATGCCTTATCTAAAAAAGAATACATAGTTGCTTCTGGCCACATTAACTTCTTTTCCTCTCATTGGCATATTGGGAATATTTGCTGTACCACTTTATGACTGTCGGCTTTACAAATGTTTAAAATCTTCTGTAAAAATGTCATTTCAGGTTAAAACTTCACTTGCAAGGTCCTAGTCCAAAAATTAAATTGTTCTAAATAGCTTTTATTTTAAGATATTTAAGTCATTTCAGTTGCAGAAAGATACAAGGTTAAATCACCATTTTTCAGATATCTGAACTTTCAAACACTATGGCACTGGGCACTAGGACAGAAATTTAAACTGGATTGGAGAGTTCTGCTTAAATAATTAGGCAGATTTATTTTAAGGTCTTTTAAGTCATTAATGGAAGCTGTTGAAGCATAGCTGCATATTTAAAAACTCTGAAACTAAAGGTCTGTTTCAAATGAAAAAATCGTTGTACAGATACTCTCAGCTGATTGCTTTTACATCATCACCTCAGTGCATATGTCCACTAACTGAATTATCATCGGTGCAGATTTCATTGCAAGCACTAGTTTGTATCATGGACTAACATTACCTACAATAACTTCTTAAGCACCCTCAAGTGGGAGCTATTGGGTTAAATGATTTGTAAATAATTCAAAGATCATTCTGTATCGGTTCTCCTTCCCCATGGAGCTCGACGGCATAGTTAAGACTGCTGCTACCACATCCCATACGAGTCCAATTTCCCCCTCACTTAAAAGCCTTTGCTAAAAAAAAAAAGCCTCTGAGCACAGTGGCCTCTGCCAAATCTTACTGAAGTCAACAGGGCCTTGGGCAGGTCAGTGCATCACCACTACAGAGCTCAGAACAAGGCCTGAGGAGGTGCTGAATAACACACACACAACAAATGAGGTGGTAAGTTATGAGGTGAAGCATGCTAGAAGCAACTGCAAAACAAAATCTTATTAAAAAATGAAAACAATAAACCCTATCAATCTTTTCTCCACTATGTAGTCTGGCCTGACAATGATATAGTTGCAAGACATAAACAACACTACCTCCAAAATGGGTAGTTATAATCATATAGATCTTCTACCTATAATTTACATTTTTAAGAGAAAAATTAATTTTTAGTCCTTCACACATCGTAAGGAGAAAAATATCATTATAATGTACCTATACACTGACTTTCTAGGAAAATCTATGGCACATTCATAGCCTCCATTACAGTCAAAAGCAAAACTCCCACTGACATCATCAGAGCCATGACTTCACCTAGTGTCTGAATTTTGGAAAGAGAAATTTGGATTCCTAGTTCATAGACAGAAAATCTTTCTATCTGTAAACAGACTCAGCTCAGCAGCAAGAGAAACAGCAAGGAAACTTCTCATGTGACATTTCTAGCTTGGGGTGAGAATCTGCACAGGGCTGGGGTCAACAAGACATACGCTACTCTGAAGAATAAATTTAGACATGGGACCATAACATGAAATAGCTCAGAAAAAATGTTCTGTGTGGTTACAAAGATCATGGTGCTACTCCTTTGCCTGGGCAGCAGCAGGGGCCTCTCAGCTACAATTCTGCTTCAACCTGTGAAAAGGATGCAGGGTATTTTCTTGACGTAAGCTATCTACTCACAAAGCCAGATGACCGTCTTCCTCCTATGTGAGCATGCATACAGATGTTCTGTGCTATATGGACTTACCTGGTGACTATTGAAAACTATTTCCCCCGCAAGCCTAATTCCTGGGATGGAGACCTAGGAGGTCCTGTTAGATTCCTGCTCTTGCTGGCATCAAATGGGTTAAGCCAAGTTCTACATTTCAACCCTGCTTGTGAGTGCACAGGGCTTGTGTAGGTTTGGTTTTGTTTGGTTGGTTGTTTTTTTTAAACCTGTTGACTTTAATAAAGCTTGTGATTCCTTATGTTTCCAAGGACTGTAATGACCGCAGGATCTTTATTGTTTGACAACTTGAAAAACAATCTTAAAGGTCAACACTAAAGCTCATCAACTGTTCTGTAACTCCAACTGATACAGTAATGACTACTGTGGCTCCAACAAAACAGGTTCTTGGGGACAGCAATAAGGAGGGAAACTTGGTGCCCTCTGATAACATTTGCCTGCTGACCGCTTTGGCTTGCTGGCACTATGAATATGGTGAAATACACGTCAACTGATGGCCTAGCAAGGGAAGAGATATTGGAAGACTGACAACTGCCTTCTACAGCAAACAGGTTGTGCCTCTCCTTTCCTCCTTCTTCCAGAACAATGCTGCTCCACGCTACAGGCTCTGTTGCACCTTTAGCCCCCAACAGCTCGCAACCGCACACTGGGAACTGGAGAGGCTAAGTTCCACCTCACTGCCACAGGGAAGGTCTGAGGGAGTATAGTATGCAGCTAAGTAAAAGAAAAATAAAAATATTCTACTGAAGTCATCAACTAATTATAAAATAATCAGCCAAAAGAAATGCCCACCCAGGTTACATCTGATGTTGAGGGAAGAGCCCAGGGGACAGCAATGAACCTTGGCTTGCATAGAAACAGCATTTCTTCATTTCCATGAACAGTATATATTGGAAAACTTTTCTATAGTCATGTTAGTTCTATGTTCTCTTGTCTGCTAAGTGACTTTAAAAAAAAGCACATATCTATGTATTAACAAAACTAAAAGCAGCAAGAGAGGTATGTATGGAGAGTTTAGATGATGTATTAACTTCACTATAAGAAAATATTTACAAAGCACATGTGAAAGCTTTGTCATCTCCTCTCGCTGAGTCATACTACTGCAGAATTATAGATGCAGTATGAAGAAAAATCTGTGTGCATGCGTGTTCAGCTACCCCGTCATACATGGCCTCAGACATACACAGTGGTTTTTGGCTAAAAAAGACCAAGAGAGATGAGCTGAGGAAGGAATACTGATGGGTTACATACGTCCCATGAAAAAAGATCCCTTTTTTTAGGGAATGCACCTTTTTAACAGAGGACAATTAAGCTTTGGAACAGGTGCCCAGAAGATTCTGGAGTGTCTAATTCTTGCCTAGAAAGGTTGGACCAGATGATCCTTGAGGTCCCTTCCAACCTGGTATTCTATGATTCCATGAGTCCATCCCTAGAGATTTCCAAATCTTGACAAGGCACAGACCTGACCTAACCTTGCTGTTAGTCCCATTTATAGATGCTATTGGACAAGATGGACTCCATAGGTTCTTTCCAACCTTTTTTTTTTTCCCAATAATTCTGTAATTCTATCGCTTTAAGAGCCACGGGGAAGTTGGATGAATTTAATGAAAAAGATGACATACATTTTTAGTAGTGAGGACTATTCATCACTGGGGAAAAAAACCCCAAAACAAAAACCAAAAACACAACAAAAGATTGAAAGTTGAATAATTAGTGAAAAATTATTGTCTTTTTTCCTTGTCTGTTCTTGGTTCTTTCTACTGCCTATCACACACAAAATCACATATAAAATACAGCAGGAGAGAGAAACATTCCTAAAATAAAAATTGGATGATAAGATTTGATCTGCATGTCATATCACAATCCTGCACAGAACCTACACCTAATAAATCATATTCCTGATAAAACATTATTAGGCACAGTTACAAGACTGGAATCCAGATTGACCTAAGATGATAACCACAAGTGCACTCCAGCCAGTGTAGCACAGGGTATGGGCAGGCAATACCATGCAATTTTGTTCCTGGCATATATGAACTAGCTCCAGGACTGCTAAACTGGCTGTTTCAAACAGTTTAGGTTCATTACTTCACAGGATTTTTGTAGAGACTGCAAATTTCAGTTGAGTCCTCCTCATAGATCTTCTTTCTAAGGCCTGTTAGCAATGAATACAAGGTGATACATATCATGTCATGCCTGGAGAACGATGCTATGAGTTCTTGTCACTACTTTTAGCTCTACTAACAGTGGTGCCTCCGCCAGTACTGGAACATGGCCGAGATGCAGAAGTGGTAGCTCTAATGGACTCTAGGATCAGGAGAAGGGTAAAAAGAAAGAAAAAACCCCACTGATCCAGAATGAATACATCTTTTCCAAAACAGAAGTCAAGACTCCTGTCATGTGCTAGTGACCACTGAGCAGTAAGCTGTAGCTTCACAGCCAGAAGGCTGTGGAGATTGTAAAGTCCACGCTGGGACAGAGGGGAGAAGAAGAAGAGGTATGTTGTAAGAAATTAAATGCATACTGCATTCTAGAAAAATTGGGAAAACTCCCATACAATCAAACCTGCAACACTCCAACTATAGTACAGCAGAATTATAGTGGCTACAAAATGTAGGATGATGAAAATCAATTCTGAAAAAGTATATCACAAGTGAATATTGCACTTATCCCCTCCCCTTGGAATAACCCCACTGTAGCAGCCAAACCATTGCTAGTTCTGTGACAAGTCCTTGCAAAAATCCTGCAGACCCTGTTTTTCAAAAGAGCAATAATGGAAAAATAAAGTCCTGTGGTGCTTTTCCTCTATGAGCCCTGTTTATGAATTCATAGCACAGCATGAAGGTTATTAAAATCCCATATGTGAGAGCCACACACAGCACAAGGAGATATGAATTGGCATTCCACAGAGATAATGCTATCTAATGGGCAAAACAAGTAGCATGGTTTCATTCTTATTCAGAGTACATTTGGAAAGGGCAAAGCATCTGGCTGCTGCTCATGGATAGCTGACCAGACACAAACCATTTCTTCTTCTTACCTGTTGATTAATAAGTTCAATGTAAAGAGCATGGCTGTTATCTTGCTGGGCCTTGATATTCCCAGGATACCCTTTTACCCACAAACCATTTGACATAGGGTGGATTAAATGCTATTTGGGCAACCCAGATACAGTAACTATTAAACACATTGCTGTTTACTTCCACATACATGCATTTCAAATCAAAATGTAATTAACTGTGGAGATAACCAATACACTTCAGGAATTAATTCCAGAGTCCTACCTACCCAATAATTTAATTATTTTCCAAAATTATTCATTTATTTCCCATTTTATTGTTGAAACAAAATAGTTAACGTTGTGCTTTATTCTGCTACCAAAAACGTTTTGATCCCAAGTAGCGCAGAGCTATTTTGAACATTATCAGCAGCTGGAAAAACTTCAAGGAAAAAAAAACAAAAACAAAACTGTTTTGAAAAAAAGGTTTATGAAAAAATCCCAAACTAACAAAGCACAGACATACAGAAAAAGTTTCCCCAGTGTTCAAATATTCTGAAATTTTTGTTAAAGAGAAAGCAACCCCCAGTCCACGATTCTAAAAACCTTGGCAAGAGCCGAATTTAATGTCTAAAACATACTCTACTTAAGGACAACGATCAAAGGTTTGCAAGGCTGTTTCTCTGTCTTGCATGTATGATCAATCAGCCATCACAGTGAGACCATGGGTGTCTGATGGTAGTCATCACTAGTGACAGAGATGGAAAGCACTCCAAAACAGGAAAGGCAGGATCTGCCGTGAAGCAACATGAGACCAAGCCATCTTCTGGCAGGATTAAAATCCACGTGCTTGCTTGGTACTCTGCTATATTGCTGAGGAATGGTTTCCTTCTCATCCATACCTCTATGATCACACACTGCTGCTCAGTCTCCCCCACTTGAACTATCACTGCTGAAATTCAGAACTGGGATGATGCTGTGAAGTTTGTGTTCAGATCTGAACTTTCTCTAATTTCAGGAGTGTTCAGACTCAAGATTCTCATTTATAGCAAATGATACACTCTTTCAGCTGCACCTTCCAACCTTGTCACTATGTGATAGGCCCATCACAATATTACACCGTTTCAGCTGTTGGATACTACTTACATGCTACAATCAGCATCACTGTCAGAAATTATAATCTATATCAATATTTTACAGAGGCAAAGGAAGGAAGACAGTGAAAAGAAATTAAGTTTTATAACTAAAATGAAAAATCCTTTCCCTCTAATGACTCCTGCCTTCCAAACTGTCTTTCTTTATGCATGAGACAATTGGACTTGGGATTTGCTACCTGACTAGGATTAGCTACATACTTTGGAACAGGAGCCCCACAATAAGAAATACATAAAACACAACAATAATTTTCTGTAACATGCCATTCCAAATAGAGATGGTTATCCTTCCTATCACCCTCACAACTAAAGCTACAGCCAGGTATTTCATACTGTTCCACAAACAAGAGCTCTTTGGCTTGTATTCAGCATGCAAACATGAGACAACTGGCTAAAAATTTCAGGGTCTTTGTTAGCAGCCAGTTCCTTCTGGTTTTTGTTTTTGTTTTTTCAAAGAATGGGGAATAACAGATCTCAGGCAAGAGCTGGATAACATTTTGGTTTGCATTTGAGTGCCAAGATGAGCTTTGTAGATGCCTCCATGGTCTCATGAGCATTGCCTCATCATCTCACAAATGTTAATATATCTAAAGCCAAATCTGAAAAGAAATTTAGGTGATCTTTAGGTGACAAATAAAAAAATCAAACCCTTATGATCCCCACTACTTAGCACACATTCAGCCTTTACACAAGGCTTTAGCCTTGCAAGGTGTCTTCCTTTTTAGACTGAAATGTTTCTTCCGTAGCTGAAGTTCCACGCAACGCCCAGGCTAGGATCTTCCTGTGGCACCAATCCAAAACCTCCATTCCACTGACATCCAGGAATGAGACTGTGTTGTAAAAAAACTGAATCCAGCAGATGACATCGGCGAATGGCTGTCAGAGATCATTTTGGATCTTATCTCTGCCTTCCTGCCACCAAGTAAAAATTGACCATTTGTCCTTAGTTTTTATTTCTTATCACATTACCAGCTAACTTGCAAGGTAAACTTCCTTGCGATGCTGAGACCTTTAATTTTCTTCAGAATCTTTAGAATTCTTAAATGAAAATATCTTCTGACTGTGGTGAATATTTATTTTTAATTCATCAGGTTTTTTTTAAATGCCTTCTGATATTGCTTTCTTTGGAGGGTTGGGGTTTGGGGGTTTTTTTTGGTAGAATAGATTATGACTGTTCTGAGCCTCTGATATGGATACTGATTTCGTATTTAGAGCCCTGTCCAGAGAGTAACAGCTGACATATGCGAACACAGGAGATCTGCTAATACTGGAGCTCAGAAACACAGTTCCATGGGCGTTTCCAAGTCTTACAGAAACATTCAAGATGGAAAGTGGATTCCTTGCCACATCACCTGATGAATGAGACATCTAGTTTGACCTTGGTATCAAAGGAAAACATGTTTATATCTGTAAATATATCAACCTGAATTTCAGTCTTGCTGCATTTTTAATGTGGACACCAGAACTTCACTGCTCAACACAGAAACTTATGTACACTTGCATCTTTAGGACATGCTCCTTTATTTCATTATTTTTACTATTCCCACCTTATAACAGACTGCGTGTTTTTCTTACCATGAAGTATTCTGTAGTTTCTCCAGTGACAGCTTATTAGCTATGATACAGGGGAATTCAGAGCCCAAATGCTGGGACTTTGTATTCTTACAAAGTAGTCGGGAACACAGAGCTAAATCTTCAACTGTCTTGAAGGGAGAAGCTAAGAGGGGAAACCAACTATTTCTAATCCTGGCTCCAGCTTCACCTGGAAATTGGAACAGCTCAACAGAAGCTTAATTTCTGAAGATTTCTGGTAGGGAAACCAATTAGTGACGGCTGTCTGGAGTGCTTGGCCTAGGAATATACATGCAGTGTATTTATTTCATAAGGATGCCAAAATTTTATTGCCTAAACATGGAACGAAAAGGCTGGTCATAGTAAGTAATTTTTTTCCAGATTCATGAAGGAATGATTTGTGGTTTTGAAAAGGCACAGCTACAGTGTAATTGCATTGTACAATGACAGCCCCTGCACTTCGGAGGACGTGGAAGGTTAGGTCACCTTCTAGAACAGGGCAAACAACCCTTTTTAAAGAAGCAGGTGAAAAAACACGTTCTTCAGGGTTGGGGAGATTTTCTATATGCAGCTACCTTCAGGTATGAGTTCAGCTCTGAGGATATTCTGCCTCTGCACAATACTTCTGGGTGATCCCACAGCAAGTCATGTCAGTTTAAGGTTCTGATGCTGCAAAATACTTAAGTTCAGCAGTTCTTTTTCTTATACTATTTTTGCTTTAATTACAAGCTTACAGAGTTTTGTTCTATGCTGAAAATAAGAGCCCACCCTTGTATCTTTTTCACTGCCACTACCATTACCCAACATGAGGAAAATAACAGCATTTTACTTTTACCTTAGCTCCTCAAAAGAAGCCTTACTACATCTCTATCAAATCAGAAGAAAAAAACAGAACAAAAAAAGGAGAAGAAAAACTGACTTTTGTTCTCCTGACCTTGGGAAATAAAAATTCGCTAGAGCTTCCCTTCATCTTCCTGCTTCATTTCTGCTAAGTCACAGAACAAAATAAATATCCAACAAAAAAAATCTTCAATCGGTCTTTTGAATAATTTTGGGACAGAAATCACTTAGAAGTGATGTGTCAGGGCACCTTGTCTGTTTCTTCCTCTCCCTTTCTCAGTCTACGGATGGTATTGAAAAAGCAAAAGCACTTATAAGTGCTGTTTGGGGCATAAAATCCCCTGCCATTCATCTCTCACTAGGACAAATTTTGAAAAGAAAAGCACTTAGAAGTCTCTTTTTGTCTCCATCTACATGATTCCTTTTCTCAGATGTGTTTTGGAATAAAAATAGAAATGAAATGCTATTTTCACTGTTTTGATGTTCAAATCAGGCATGTCTCCTCTAATTTCTTCCTTTTGCATTTGCTCTGTAACAAATATCAGTTTTGGTGCATACTTCATTCCATTTCTCTCTCTTTTTAATCTCAACATCCCCCTCCAAATTCAAGTAATGAGATTATGATGTTATAATCTTATTCTGAGCATGACCTTTGATTTCTACGGATTTCTATTCCAAAAAAGATACATTCGTTCTGCTGGCCAGATGACAGCAATATAAACATTTAGCTAACTTAATTGATGTATTAAGTTTTTAAAGTGGGGAACCTTCACTGGCAATGGCAGTCATCTCCTGAGCTACAAGTCACAAATATATGCTCAGTGATGCAAAATCATCAACACAGTTTTTAATAACTAAAAAAGCAAACATAATCCTGAGAGATACATAAAGGGTTATGAAATTATCTTTTCACTCTATTCAGCAGCAATGATAGTAAATTCAGTCTGGGCATTTGACTTCAGCACAGATTTGGATCAGCTGCTGAAAGGCCAGAAAAAGTAAAAAGAATAATCCATGCCCTAGAAAACTTAACCAGCAATGGAAGAACTGGATTAGTGCAGAGAAGAGTAGAGAAAATGGAGATGTGATAAATGTTTCCAAATATGTAAAACATACCGCAAAGGACTCTCCATGTCTGTTCTACACAAGCAGGGTGGTAGCAAGAGAGATTTGGGTTAGACTTTAAGCAGCTTTTTAGCAAGTGATACACTAAAACAGTTATAAACAACCTTGCTGGGGCACAAGTACAAACTAGATAACTCCTGAGGTCCTTTCTTATCCTATTTTCTGTGATTCAGTGCGTTTTAGTAGGCTGATATACATACAGCACTTCACAACTTAGCCTTCTTGTGTGACGCTAAAGAAAGGTGATACTCTGTGCTGTATAGTAACAGTCTCTAGCTCAGCACTGTGCTCTGCACTACATGGAAAAGTAGCTGTCCAGGTATCCTTTAGCAAAAAGGTAGCTGGGCAGATGCATGTGCGTGCATGTATGTGTATGAGTGTAGCTCATGTACTAGCAAAGCAACCTGCAGTTTGACAAACCCTAACCCCCAGATAGAGAAATCAGTAAAATGAGAACAAATCTAGTTCTCCATAATGTAGTAGCAACAATAATAACAACTTTCAATTTTTTAGAAAGTCAAGAATATTTTGCTAAATATTAATGGTTGTTTTAAAACACTGTCATGTGCTTCTGACTTTCAAGTTCAAGCTACAGCAAAATGAAACTGAAATGGAGGTATTCACTAGTCCATCACCTTTTAAGATTTCTGCTGAAATCCTGCTTAAATGCAACAGAAGAATTGCAGTCAACCTTTCTTTCCTCTAAATCTATTCAAACATTACCTGAAGTATTCCTAGCAAACCCCTGCTTCTTGACAAGAGTAGATATAAAGCTGTCTCTGAGTAAAAGCTGTATTTCTTCTTAGTTTATGATAGCTTTAGACTTGCTATCCTTTTTTTTTTTTTCCTCAGTAGAAAGAATAGGCGTAATTGTGGAATAAAGTACCACTCATCGTGAGTAAGGATGTCAAATTCTGTTCTATTGTAAGCTCTGTCAAATGATAAGCAATTAGACCCTGCTTTCAAGGTTGCTTAAATAAATAATATTTTGTATGAGTTACTTTTCAAAAACTGCCTAATGTACGTACCACAGTCTGGAATAGCGATATGTCTACACTGACTGTGGTGTTAAATGCATATTTCAAGCATAAGAATTTCTATCTGTGAAAAAAAATGTTGTTTTTAAAGTCAATCTCAGGGTGTGCATTTTCACATGTTTCTGATCAGCTCTTCACTGCCGCTTTTCCAAAATCTTTGCCATATTTTCAGCATCATCCTCATATATAGCTGCCAGTGGAAAATGGATCAGACACTACAAATTGCTCAAGGGCAATGAAGCCTTGAAGGAACCTTCTGCAGAAAGTTTCTGAACACAGAGCCTAAGCCTGCCATGCTCTAAATCTCCTTGGTGGGATTCTCCCAGGAAGGCAAACATACATTTGTTTACTGCAGAGGCAGCATACATGTCCTATGGTAAAGAAATGGTAGTTTGTGGCCACTACATTTGATAATTTATTCAAGAAAATTGTAGTTATGAATGCTTTAAAAACATTGCTAAGTGACTGTGCATACTGACCTACAAAACACAGATTAAGTCTGCATTTCATGTGTTCCCAGCTCTTGCAAGCTTACATGCTAATCAAGTAACTGTTTCACTTGACAGAACAGATAATGGGGTTCCAATGGCAATAATCCTTGACAAAAAATGACTGTATTTTGTGCAATCTCTGATGCTCCCTGCATCAGAGAAGTATTGTGAATCAGTGACATTCAGTTTACCATCAAAGAAAACCCATCGCTTGTGGAAATGCACATGTAGAGATTCTGCTGCAGTTGATTTCCACACCCATCACTACGGCTGAACTTGTCCAGCGAACTGCAGACTGGCCTCAATACATGCAAATCAGTTTAAGTGCTGAACAACTCTCTCTGACAGAGATCAGTCTGTCTACTCCATTTCCCGTACAGGAAGCAAATACTGCAGTCACCCAGAGCTCACTGGAAACAGAACCACTTACGCACAGCTACACAGAGGAGGGGCTCTGCTACAATAGGAAGAAAAGGTTATAAGGCAAAATAAATACTACAGGCTCAGAAAAGACAGATTGTAAAAGCTGATGTGCTTTAATTATTGGCACTGGGATGTGAGAGCCAGATTCCTAAGACTTTTTTGTGCTGTCTTTGACTTTACACTTGTAAATATTAAATGTAATAGCACAACAAGGTCGCTCAATTCAGCACAATGATGCTGAGATTTTCTCTAAGACGCAACCTTCAGACCACTATTCTATTTATTTACTTATTGCTTCAGCAGGATTACTCATATGGCCAAAAAGAGCTAGATTTGTACCACTGGTAATTAAAAAAAAAAAAAAAAAATCCTGATTTTGTACAAGTCTGCTAATGCACACAATTTCATTGCAGGGAAAAGGAACAGAGGACCTCATTCTCCTTTCACACTAACATAAACCTGAAATCCTGGGTAAGCCATTTATGCCAGTGGCGGAAAAAAGAAACCTGCCCTGTGAACTGTAAACCACTATAGAGATCTAAACAAAGGAAGGCAAAGAGACTGCACAAGTTTCCACTGAAAAACTGCTGTGCTGAGAGAAGATATTGCTTCTGGTTTATAATTGTACTTTTTACTTTTGTCCTTGTTGCTGAGCACAAAAAATACCAATTCTGTTCCCCAAAAGCATGATACATGAGAAATAATGATGAATATAGATATCCTTTAAACCAAGATCAACTGTTTAAAAGACCTTTGTTATAAACAGGTGCTATTGTTAAAGCGGTATGTAAGAGTACAGATGAAGGGTTATTGGGAGGGTAATGAAACAACCCCTGTGAAGAAGCAATAAACAGCATGGAGTGGAAAAGGTTGAGTCTGTCTGTGGGTGCATTTTCAAATTTAGGACTCTGAACTTTGCCAGCCATATCCATTTCTGAGCTTCTAAATTGGTGGAATGGCCATCAGGCCTACGTCTGATATCAAGTTCTTTCTCAAAGAAATATAAATTTTTCTAGTCTTGGAGCAAATGCATAACAAATGGCGTATAACTCACACTCCCTTGGCCTCTAAGCCTGATAGTGTCACCTTAAGTAGCACTTCCTTCTGAACAGGCCTTCTACAATCAATAGCATTATTCCCGGAGCGAGCTATTGCTTATGTTCACCAGACCCCAGAATACTGCAGTTTGAGGCAACATTCATTTTTATGCAGCTTTGTTTGTACTGTGTAACATTTGCTCTCTCCTATGGGGAGACTCCACAGACAGATGCAGGGAGGAAGAAATGGGAACAGAAGTTTAAGAAGGCAGAAGGAAGGCAGGGACAGCAGAGTCCATATGGAGTCAAAGTCTAAAAGACAGTTAACAATATGTACCTTCTGGATCCTTGCCCAGGGAAGCAAATCTGAATTGACAACTTTTAATGGCAAGACCAAGACTTTGGCCTGTTCAATGATCTGGTATAAATACCTGACTGGGGTGGGTGAGAGTTAAGAAGGTGGAAGCAGGCTCCTCTCAGTGGTGCCCAGTGACAGGACAAGATACGATGGGCATGAACAGAAATACAGGGAATTCTGTTCAAACACATAAAAACCCTTTATGTTGTGAGGGTGGTTGAACGCTGGAACAGGTTGCCCAGTGATGCTGTGGAGTTGCCATCCATGGAGATTCAAATGCAACTGGACAGAGCTTTGAGCAACCTGCTCTAGCTGACCCTGCTGTGAAGAACGAGGTTGGACTAGACGATCTCCAGAGTTTCCAAACCCGGAGGCAAATATCTTGATCAACCCCAACTGAGCTATGCTTACAGGAAAGATCAGTCACAAGAGCTTTTTTTTTTTTTTTTTTTTTAAAAAAAAAAAAAAAAAAGGAAGGCTGTGTGTAAAAAAACCTGCTTGAAATCCTCTCACTGTTCAGCAAAGAAAAAGGTGTAAGGCTGGACATATTTTTTCTGGATCTCAAAAAATGATTTGATACTGCTTCATCCAACAGATTGATTTCTAAAGTGGGAAAGCATGGCATTGAGAAAGACAGAAAACAGAGCGGGTTATAAATCTTTCCACAGAGAAGAAAACAAGGATGTCTATAAAAGGAACTTTTCAAGGTTTTAATGTAGAGAATGTGTAGTGCCATACGGGTACCTACTAGAACCGCTTAAGGGTTTTTTTATACCATTTGTCACCATTGCAAAGAAAATGAATCAGGGCGTCTAATGTAAGTCAAACATAAAACCAGAAAAGGATAGTAAAAATTTTCTGCTAAGGAGAAACAAATGAACTGCAACCTGCTATGCTATGCTAGCCAGTGGGCCTTTCTTAGACATAGTGGGGTAATTTCCAGTTTAACACACAGTTTCTGTCAATGATCAGCAATATATATCTTAGATATGCAAATAACTCACGGATTAAAAAAAAAAAAAAAAAAAAAAAAGTCTTCATTACATATTACAGTTTCTCCTAAATTTTATTCCTTTTTTATTGTTTGCACAGAACTAGCAACAAACTGTGTCTGTACAGAAAGTCAGAGAGGAAGATTCAGGTCCACAGTAGCTGATCTGAGTTGACTGCTTTTAAATGCAAGACTATGGAGAGCTGAAATCATAGTTTTGGGACAAAATATCAGTAAGCTCTATGTAATCACTAGACAATGCTGGCAAAGTACTATAGTGCCAAAACTTTAAAAATATTGTCTTGTCTGTATCCACAGTGTAGATAATTACACTAAAACAGTGAAGAATGAGGTGTAACAGTTTATACAGATTGACTTCTATTATTTTGTTTGGTTGTGGTTTTGGTTTTTTTTTGTTTGGTTGGTTGGTTTTTTTAAATTTACAATTATGTATAGGTATCAGCCCATGTTCTGGGCAACTATCCCAGGAATCAAAATACATAAAGACCACACATCCAGGTTCATTTTGACAGATTAAATGCATATTTTACAAGGGGGTCCGGAAAGAATGGTACAGTGAAGTGTGAGCTCCTGAGATGGAATGGTAGTAAAAATCATATAGACTAAATCATAAGAGGAAGGAATGCACAGTACAACACCCAGAACAAGGAAAGGATTTAGACGTGATGATAAATTATACGCTAAGCCACCTGTATAGTATATTTTCAATTGATGTCACTTTCTGAAGCTGTTAGAGAGTAGGACCATATTAGAAATACTTTAGTAAGCAGCCTGAGCTTTGTTATTTGCAAGAAGGAAGTTTACTGTGGATGAAAAATACAGCAGAAAATCAACCCAAATCATGGGTTTCTGTGGTAAAAACAAACAAACAAAAAAACAAACCACAAAACAAAACAAAAACAAAAAAAACCCAAACAAACAAACAAAAAAACACCCAGAAAAGAGAGAGAATTCAGGGAATATCCTCATGTAGTATAAACATCTCTTAGCATCACTGCCTTCATTGTACACCCATTGACTATCTCCCTTTAAAATTTTATCTATTACAAATTGGAGGTAATTCAGCCAATACAGAATTTAGCATGTGCTTAAATGCTTTGGGATCCATTCCAAAACACATGAAAAATCAATGTCCTTATCTGGTTTTGGATGAGGCCCCTGTTAAATATATCTGGTGCTCAGCATGAGCTGAATTGTTTTGCTAAACAAGTATCAGAGAGGATGAAAGATCTCACAGAGGTTATTTCTGTCTGTATATAAGCACTTAAATGGTACTGAGATACCAAGTTTTAAGCAATGTAAGGTGAAAGCATTTGGACACCTCAAGAATAGCTTCTTGAAGGAGCCTAAACATAGCAGCAGAAGATAAAAGTTCTGGATAAGTACTGAGCTTCACATGTCCTTTGGCTTGACCTGTCATCCTTATTTGTTATCACCTGATCATTTATGTTCTCCATGTTTTTGATTTTAATTCACATGAACAGGATGTTACAGGAAAATGTGACTCTACAAATCCTTAACTAGAAAAGCAAAAAATGTTGTAAAAAATTCAGATATGGAGCCCAAAATAACAAAGGATCTGAAAAGCTTCTGTAATTTACATATATTCTAAGACTGTCAGAACCTGTACCAACTGTCTTAAAAAAAGACTCCAAAGGACTTCACAATATGAGATAAAACAATAATTTTAGGCTACGCTATAATGTAATTCATTGCCAAATGATTTCCATACAGTTTCTAAAAGAGAGAGCTTTATAAGAATAGAAAGCTTTGTAAAAGTCTGGTAAAATTGATATAAAAACTGCAATAAAAAAGTCAATATAATTTCAGAGTTAGCCATCTATTTTCACTACTACTTTAGGTATTTTCTGAAAGGCTTTCGTGGTCTTAGAGATTTTTTAATGCACCATTCCTGAATGCTAAACAATCAAAAGAAAAAGATGCAACTAAAGACAATTCCAAGGGAAAACTAGACTAAATATTAAGTACTAAGTGCAAGTAAAAGGTCACTTGCAGCTTATTTCCTGTCATAAAAAAAGTTATACTATGCTTCTTTTGTTCCATTACTCTACTAAAATTCATTTCCTTAAAAGAAGAAAAAAAAAAAAATCCCTTCATTCCTGTGCATCAATGTTTAATTATAGCACATTTGACTCTAAGTCCAAGAACTACTGGCTCTGGAAAAAAATACAAATAGTGCTTTAAAGATGATGTCTGCATGGCTTGACATATAATGTAGACACCTCCATTCATGATTTCTTGTTCCCATGATGACAGCTTTTTATTTCAGGTAAAATCTTAGAAAAGGGAAGGAAAATAATTGAGTTATGAGTTTGTGGAGAGAGCAAGATGAAAAAAGGCCGAGTTTTTCAGGCTTTTTCTACAAACCTGGGTTTGTATTTTGATACTATTACTAATGCTGAAGATTACCTAACAACACCAGCTGTCCCTTTGGTATGAAGATAGATTTAACATGAGTAAGAATCTAAGAACGTAGTTTTACAAGGAAACGAGACTGCTTTAACTCTGCAAGCTCATAGGGACAGACTGTGAAGATGGACACGTACTGGAGCAAAGGAGGTGCCTTTAGAAACATATGCTGGCAAAGGTGGCTCTAACTCAGACGTCCTTACATTCCAACATCTCCCGTTTCGCCCCTCTGCTCTGACAGGTAGGTAAAGGGGACTTGGCCTCTGACGACAGCAATTTAGACATCCAGGCATCTCACCTCAATCAGGAAGCATAGGGAACAAAGCCCTGGCTCAACCCTTGGCCACATTCGTATTCAAGTGAGGGCATATTTCAGAATAACAGCATCCTACGTCAAGTAGACCACTTATAGTGAATTGTAGAGGCACAGTTCAGGAGAGCAGCATCACTGAAGCACTGAAAGAATTTATTTGCATGCACAAGACAAAAAGTCTGGATAAACCTTCTTTACTTTCCTGTCCATCATTCTCCTGTCCCAGTCTCTCCATTTTTTCAGTTTTATGCTTACTGTTCTTCACTAATATTCTGAAAAGTTCTGAATCACACAAGCAGTTAATGCCAATTAGAAAGCTGCACTTTAGAACCAAAATATCTGGCTCCATATAATATTTTTCCAAAAGGAGAAATGGATGAAATAAAATTATCTTCTAAAATGAGGGCCATAGCTAAAGACTGCTCACACTCAAGGGAGAAGAGTCTTAGGAATACAATTCTCATTAAAAAGATGCTTCATCCACACCATCATCAATAAGCCATGAAGAATAAATGTAGAAGCAGAACTAGAAATAATGTAACATAGTGTGTAAGAAAAGAGACTGCACTGAAAACATAACTAACTTCTTAAAAATAATTAAGAAAAGAAAACAAATTCATCACCGCTGATGTAAACCCTTCAAAGCTCTGACAGCCTGAAGTTTCCTGCTCTGCAACATGATATCCAAGGTTCATTGCAAACCCCTGTTTATCTAACTAACTGCATTTCTCAGTAGTTCTACCTAATTAACAGTTTGGCAACGAAGGAGGCAATGGGGAGCATATATATGTAAATACACCAAAAATATGCTAGAGAACATTAAATGTGTAAAATCAAGCATTGAAAATTTAGGGAAGTGTCAGAATTAAGGTTGCTGTGCAGCCCTAATTGGGCAACCTTGTGTGCATGCATTATGATACTGTCTTTAATTACCCGACCACCTACTATTTTTTCCACTGGACCCCTGCCTGCACTGACTGACATAATGAGCAGCTACTCAATGCCTTTGTTTTCTTGTTATTAGTCAATGTGTCCCCATGCCTCATTTATTGAGCACTATTCACACCCTGCTCTGAGACTTATTAATTTCTGCCTGGGCTGTCATACAATACTTATATTCTAGTAGTCCCTCACTTCTAAAATGCCATGCTAAAGAGAGACAGGAAAAGATTGTATCAGCCCTCTTCAGCAGAAAGGGTCTGAGAAACTAAGGTGAAAGTTATAAATTAAATTAAGAAGTATACACTCACTGACATACAAAATCTGGAGCAATTAGAATCCTTTGGTAATTTGTATATTCAAATAATTTTCATTGACTTGAGCTATCTCTGTGAAAGATCAGTGCTTCATAAATCAGACCCAAGGGTCTCAAACTAAGCATTCAGAAAGTAAACAACACACAATTAGTAAAAACATGGCTTGATTAGATTAGAATCACACAGAAATTCTGTAACAGAGGTAAGAACAGAATCTAGCAGCTAGCATTAATGCTTAACTATGACAGCTTTGCCTTCCATTCCTGTAACATCCTGACTCCTTCACACCTTGCCGTTTCTTTAGCAAATGAGACAGCAGTCCTAGCAACCTTCTTTATACATTTCCAGCTGGCACCAGAAATGGTAAAATCTGGACAATGAATGAGGCTGAAGTTGTCCTGCTATGCACAGACATGAATACCTCAGAGAAGACTGAAACAAAAGTAGAGAGGTGGTTTCAACCATGGCATTTCCCAGTCCCTGAACCTTGACTTTCAACCCTGCCAGTATTATGTCCGTTTCAAAGGTTGTCCATGGCAGGGCCAGAATCTTCCTATCCACCACACAGATTTCAGTCAGTTGAACCAACATAGTAATAGTGGCAGTAGCAGCACACCGCCCTCTACTTCAGTAGCCACACCATTTTTCTTTTTTGATTGTAACGTCCTGATTGTTATTGGGAAAACATTTTTCCAACCAGCTCTAGTGAAAATAATATATTTTGCCCTGACCAACAAATATGTCATTAAGAAATAAAAAATTCATATTAAAGAAGCATCCAAAATTTTGAGTCTAACAGGCAGCCGTAATGCAAAATTCATTATGCAAACTAATTAAGAGGTATTTAACAAGAATATGTTCTCAATTGCTTTTTGTGTCTTTTACCCACCAGTTCTCCTTTTGCGAATGCAAATTATTCACTGGACATACATACTGCCCCGCAAGCACACCAAAATAAAACTCTAGAGGTCAGAACAGGCCTTGGACTCAGGACTCAGAAAGCCTGAGCTGTGGTCTGGCCTGCTACTGACCTGCTTTGTGGTATCAGGTAAATGACAACTTCGAGGTCTCACTTGCCCAACCTGCAAAATGGGATTGATACTTGATCTCAAAAAGAACTGCATTATTATATTACCATTATTGGAAAAAAGCCTTCTTGCCTCAAACCTCTCCACACGTAAAACTGTGTGTGAAGGCGAAGTATTCAGCATGGTCCATTTAGTTAGAGAATTATCATGTATCCCGCAAAAGCCCCATGTGCTCCTTGTGCATGGAGATCAGTGGAGTTACGCCTCTGACCTTCCAGGCGTCACCCTGCAGGGGCTGGAGAACAGATGGGCAGATCAGTTCCAGGGAAGCACAGCGGGGGAAACCTGAGGCACTGGCATACGCTCCATCCGTCAAATTTAAAATGAGCTAAAATTTCTTTTTGCAAAGTCCTCTTAACTTGATGTGGATTTAACTACCGGTCAGCTCTAGACTTGATGTAAGCAAATGCAAGGATCCTGCAATGGAATGATGGACAAAGCCTTCCTCAGGTGCTCACTTCCTGCACAGCAGGTGCTCAGGTATTAGAACTGAAAAACTAAAATAGTAAAATCTAAAAATCTATGTAAATATATGTTCTAGAGGAACGATTTCAACTGACTATTCAAAAGTATAAAGAGGTCACCTCACTGCTAGTAAAACATAATTAGCAGAGTGACATAGCTTTTACTTATTAATTATATTTCTTTTGTACCAACACTACAGGAAGTGCAGCAAAAAAAAGTTACAATCGGCAAAAATCTTTTCTGATGACAGTTTTTTTTTTCTCCTATTAGCTCTGAAAAACATATTAATCCTGAAAGAATGATATTTCCTTTCAGTTTTGCATAGCAATGTGTACAAATAAAAATGTTAACTGCCAGGACATAATTTTCAGTATGCTTGTCTTACTTCAGATGTGTGTTTTCTGTTTGGAGCACAGCTGTTCATATTTCCCAACATGAGCTTCAGTGCTGTAAATATCTTCTCTATTGAGGGCTACATTCCCAAAGTACTGCATAGGGGCCACATGTACAAACGGTGTTAGTGCTAATGTAAGCTGTGTGCATGCAAATCCATTCACAGCACTTAGAAGATGCAGACCACGGACCTTGACCCCACCACTTTGCCACTGAACCGGAATTGCTCTATTTAATGCTGTGACTGTGACATAAATCAGTTTTTTCAAAAGGCTTCTATTCATCTAAAAGAACTAATTCTGGGATAAAATCTAAATAGATCATGCTGCAGAACTGCATTAATGAAGCAAATTACTCCCAGGAACCTGGAAAACAAAATAATTTGGAAATTGAAGGTAAGATTGTCTGGCGTTTATTGCCACATTTTTTCAACAGTAGAAGTCTGTGTTGTGTTTAGCTCAATTTTTCTACTTCTGGATTGCAAAAACAAGTCCTTTGCCTGTCAGCATAACACAGCTGGCAGCACTATTGCCTCTATGCTAGAAGGTCAGAGATGCACATCTCTGACTGAGACATGGGCTTGTATCCAGTGCTGACACTGCAACAGAGCATTTGGGGGATGTCACTGCACAGTTAGAACTGCCTGCCTTCAGATGAGACATTAAATCAAGGTCATTTCTGCCCATCGGTGGGGACCACCTGGGTGAAAGGTAACAATCCCATGGCAATTTTCACAACAGTAGGACATAAGCACAATGCTCTTAACAATATTTGCTCCTAACAAATAGCTTCTGGTATCTTGAGATTCTGTAGAAGCAATTGTTAAGCAAAATAATAGAAATCCATAGGACTATCCAAACCATGTCAACGATATTGCCCTCCGTACTTTGCCAAGCTTTCTCTATTTAGGAGGAAGGGTAGCCTGCTTCTAAACACAATGAGAGTACTGAGTCCAAGTACACATGAATACATTTTGTATAGATGTAGCATGTACTTGTAAGTTTTCAGAAACACAGGTTCATGAATTTCCAGTTTCCTGAAGGCAAATTTGTGTCAATGATCAAATTAAGTTAGTATCATTCAGTCAGTCTGCTGCTTTGCGAAGAGGGAAAAATGCAAGAAACATAAGAGTATGGGAAATAAAAGCTATTTCTGCACTGTTTCCTCTGAGCCCAGCACTCAAGTCTATTCTACGGCTGGTGACAAAAGTGGTGGTTGGTGGCCATCTACCCACTCTGTGCCCCGGCTTTGTGACTACAGGGGAGAATCTGATGAACAGACATGGGCATTTTTTAGCTTTCATAGGATTGATCTATATTTTAAGATCAAGAGCAGAAAGAAAGAATGGTACAACTAATGATGGATACCAGGCTGTCGCTCTAAAAGTGGTGAAATATCACATCTTTTAATAAGAGCTAGAACAATAGAGAGATAACATAACAGGATAGCATGAAAGCACAGTGTACTGCACTCAGGGAACTCTGGCAGTTGCAGAAATTTCCCATTCTGATCAATGATTTCACCTATTCTTCATGGACTATAATCAAGCAAGAAGATTTCTTTTCTTTTTTTTTAATCAGACACAGTCTGAACCAAAGATGAGGGGGAATTCACAAGACTCTAAAAAAAACCCTTTGGGTACAGCAAAAGATTTGATGAAAAAAAATAATAGGAATCTGAATTGATTTGCAGGCAAGAAATTATAAAGCATGTTTTTCTTTCCAAGGAAGCCCTCAAAAGGAAATTGAGACGACTTGCACCATTTCAGGTATTGATGAAATAGGGCTCTTCATGTTCTTAATTTGAGCAATCCTAGGCAGTCTCAAGGAAGGAAATATGTTGCTTTATTCATTCATGTGACAGGGGAAATAAAAGGGAAGAATATCAGATAAAAGGCAAACTGGACTGAAGTTATCTTTGACCACAACTGAAAATGAGAAGCAAAACCTAATATATACATAGTAGATAGTGAAATAAAATTACGCATAAAAATAAAACCGCTGCTTCTATAAAAATAAGAAATACGCATATACTTAACATCCATCATGGGACAAATTCTAGTGAAGTTACAATTAGACTTTCAGAGTAATTTCAGTGGCAACCTATTTCATTTCTATAACACTATAATGATTTCATCAGTAACAAATTCTCTAGGTAGTATGACACTGGAAGGTTTAAGGATAGCACCATTAAACAGCATCCATAATTGTTACAATCAACTGCACATTACACAAAAGGGTGCATTTGTGGATGACTGTTAAATGTACCAATTTGCCAGATTAGCATTTTGCTGAAAGTAACACTGAGCCTTAAAGAATGTATTACCTATGGACCAAAGCTCACATCTAGTCCATTTTCTGCTGCAAAATGAAACTGGGCATCCTTTCACAGTAGAATTTATATTACAGCCACAAAAACTACTGATTACCATAAACAGTTTAGTTACGATGGGGCAAAACATGGGTTTTTAAAATGCCACTGAGCATAGGGCTGGGTATAACACCTGTCGATCTATGGATGTTTCCTCACCTTGTTTCAGTCTCCTTTGCTCTCAAACTATCGTAGGAAGCAGTGACAAGTGCTTTGCAAAGGGTGACAGAATCTGGGCTGTGAACCTGACAAAACACCAAATCTGTTTAACAGGAAGGGAGCGTTGCAGACACACACACAGGTTCTACAAAGCACAAGAACCTGAGGTTTCACTTACAGTGATGCTGGAGGCAAACCTGAACAAGCTATCTAGAAACACATTTGCCCTCCCAAATCCTCTAGGTTATTAAATAATAGACACTATCTCTGTGTAGAACACTTTTTAAAGATTATCCTATCTCAAATACAAAAAAGTAGTGTAAATCTAGGACATCCTTAGGTAAAAAATACTTCACTGAATCCAGAAATAACTAATGGTTATACATAGAGATACTCATATTGGAAAGAAACAAAAATGCTACATTCATGAATCCTCTACCAATTTAAAAATTCAAACAGATTTTAAGATGTATTATGCAATAATATCTACTCACTCACATCTAATGTACAAATGCCTGTTAGTGATATACAGTTGCTAAAATTATATTTATGTTTATAAAAGTCTTGCCAGACAAACTAGATTTTTCAAAGAAAAATGACATGCTCAGTGAGTGAAGGGAAATTACTAGAGGCATTTTTGCATTTAAGTAAAGACTGATAAAAAGAGTGATTTTCAGGAATTCAGAATACAACTTCCTAGATAATTGGACAATTAATCTGAATGTACAAGAACTACAAATGTATATACAAATCAGGTGTTTCGAACGTAAAATGAACTGCTAATTTCTTAACAGATCTGGCACATTCCATTATGAAAGCTGTTCCTCTAATGAACAAACCCATTGAAACTGCAAGAATGTTACTGCAGACTGAATGGAAAAAATTATGGCCAAAAATCCTATTTCCAAGAATAACTCAAACCACTGTAAGAGTTCTCACATGGGCTGAAACAAACAAACAAACAAAACCTCAAAACCAACCAAACAAACAAAAAATCACTTTGCCTTTTAGTTCTAAGCATTTTTAATTGGTCTCATACAACACACATCTTTGTGATCTTTTCCTCATTAAATCTGCCTTACCTTTACAAAGAATCTTCAAGAGAAAATAAATGGTATTTGCAGAGAGAGCAGAAAAGCATGAGGAACGTAACAAGCTGGGCATCATCTTGGGAAACTATGAAGTGATTCATCTCATGAAAAAACATCCAAGACATTTTAGGCAAAATAAATCCCAGGTAATTTAATATCTAGAAGCAGAGGTAACGTTATGTCATCTCCTCTATCCCATTACAGCTGAATCCCATGCCGAATTCTAGGAAACTGAGGCAGCAAAAAGTGAGGAGGGAATGGGCTTTTGCTATGGATGAATTAGGAAAAATAAGGAAGAGTTTTGCTTGATAACATAGTGGAACTGCAAGTGTCTGCATACACTGGAAGAAAGAAGAGAGTGAGAAGTGGAAATATTTAAGATCTTTAAAAAAGCAGGAAATAAAGAGGTATAAACAGCACTAGTATTTTCTATATCTCAGTCTGAGGAAAAACTGAAGTGGTGAACTATTAGTCCACCGCATGATCTTCCAAGGGATGTGGGCAAAGGCCCAAGAATTGTAAATATAAAAGCAGACAGGTTAAAACCTAAGTTAATGGGGAATATGGGTCAATCACGTACTAGCAGGGAGATGAGCAGCCAATTGTTTTTTTTCAGTTCTAGATTTTATTTTTTTGTATATGCAACTATTTAGCACACACTGAAACTAGCAGAAAAAAATATATGCATTATTCATGCTATTCGTCGTAGACATGCACTGTAGTTTCAGTGAACAGGACTGGAAGTAATACCGGAGGAAATAGAGGCCTTAAAGGAAGATACTAATCTCAGAAACCTCAGAGTGTCACTGTAATTTTTTTTTAAGGATTCTGTTATGATAATAGTTAGGTTTGCAGAAAATGATTTCTGCGCTGTTCAGATAAACGACCTCACAGAAGGCCATTTCTTACCCAGGAAATGAAGAGTGGATAACGCCTACCAAAATGGGAGTGAGCCATTTAAGAGCAAGTGGAGGGAGCTCCACAATGCTGGTTCCTATGTGATTATCAACAGCCTGAACGTAACACATGTTTTAGATTTCACAACAGAATTTACCTTGCATTGTGGCCAGCAGAGGTGGTAACTCATTCTAAACAGGAAACAATATCTCCTGTATCCATTGCTTGAAAATGACTTCTCATCTACAATTATCTGTCAGTTTTGCCTTCTTATTTTCAGCTATCACCAGCCTCCATACCTACAAAAGTCCATTTCTCCTTGATTCTTGTGCTCAGCTCCAAAATAATTTATTAGGAGTTACACATGCTTATCAAAGACAGACAGAATTCATGCAGAAATTAATGGCAGTCTACGGAAGTTGCTATATATCATTATATAATACATGCCAATGCCACTGTCACAGTACCTGGATTGCCTCGTCCTTTGTCAATCAGAATAAAGCATTAGTGTAGAGCAAAGATTATTTTTGTTGTTGTTCTGACAATAAAGTTCTGGCTATAATGCAATGGCAATAAGTGATAGTCTCTCAGGGATAGTAGATCTCCAATCATTTTATGACAGTCAATCTGACTGCCCCCATTTTACTTTTTGAACGTGACCAGAAGTTACTTGGTCCAAAAATGTTACTTGCTCTTTATAAACATGAATCCTTTGCAAACATGATGAACCTGAAGCAGTGAAGGGTACTTTGGTCCACGCCAGCAGCAGGACAGAAATTTAGGCTAGTTCATAAGAGTTCCAGCCTGTTCCTCTGCCCGTTCTCTTCTGAGTAAAAGATCAACACCAATCATCATTATTTCCCTTACAGTAATGTTATCAGCTCCATCAGTTGCTACTGATACTGGTGATGACAAGGCACATCCAACACCAAGGACCAGCTGGAGCAGAAATGAATAGGACAGCTCCAGAGTGGACTCACCTGAATGGGAGATCCCACAGGATGGCCCCTCTACCTCCAAGGCACTCTCCTGTGGGACTCCCTGAAGGTCTGCCATAGAGAGGATTAATGAAGAAACACCATCTATGCGTTTGACAAAATTACATTTCTCTGTTTTCTAACTAGAGCCTGTTGAGCCTCAAAAACACTGAAAAGTGCCTGTACTCAGTCTTTGGGAGACACTGGCATGGCTGCATATAAAGTTTTTAGGGACTCACTCCATTTGAGAAAGAAGTTATGCTTGTAAAGATATCAGAAAGAAACTGTAAAATGTACGTGAGCTCTGACCTGAGAAACAATTTTGCCATAGGTTCTTCTGGCTTGAAATCTATTCCCAGTTTCTTTTCCAAAGCCTGTCACTCGAAGACTGGATCGATAAAATGCATTCATCTTGGGGCTACATCTTGAATCCGTTCAGGAACCAAAACTTGTGCAGAATGCAGCAGTAGCTGGCTTAAGAACAGCCTCTCATCTCCTAAATCTCCAAGCTATGCCTTTGAAGCTGTCGTAAATGGTAGTATATTTTCAGAGAAGAGGTAATCTGATGATCTAGTGAAAGAAATTTTGGGCAGTGCAGGGCAAGCCAAATCAGAGAGGACAAAGTCTGAAGAAAGAAATCAGCAGTTTTGGAAAACACGCGCTGGATCTAAAAAGGAAGACCTAATAGGAAATAGGATAGACATTACAAATATTTTACATGCTAGAAATAAGATGACATGAGAAACTGTATTGTAAGCTAGAAGATATTAACAAATCAATAAAATTAGTTACACAAAAAGATCTCAGAACAAAATTGTCAGTCATTGATTAATTCCATAATATACTGTATGTCATCAAATATAGAGTTATTGTTTTTACCTAAAGGCCAAACTTTATCCTTCACCTTGGTGTTTCATTTCTGTTGTAAGATATTTCTCAGTGTTGATCTCGGCTTTCAGTGTACTGCACTGGAACTCCTTTGGAGTGACTCCTGTGCATGTAGTCAGGCATTTCATAGGAGTCTGAAGGCAACTGAAGAAAAGCTTAGAAAAATACTTTTTTGGCTTGATGCACTCCAGAAATTGTATTTTCTCTTTACAAACGTGAATCCTAGGCACCAGTACTCAAAAAGGCAGAAAGGAGGGAGGGTGGTAGCGTCACTGAACTAGAACCAAGGAAATCAACCTAAACCAACTTGCACTTTGGCTGGTGTAATATTAATAGGAGGCCCTTGAGCATTCTTTGCAGTCTCTAACTGGAGTAAGCATGTTCTGCCCCCTGGAGAAATATCGATCTAAGACCTGTGGCATTTCCATCAATTTCAAATCCAAAACTCTGGGTCCTAACTACAAGAGACTCTTAAAGACAAATTCAAGAAGAAGTTGTACTTCGAAAAATGATGCTATTACTTGCAGAAAAGAGGACTTGACTGGTATGAACAAGGTGAAGGCAGTAACGTGCACCCCTGGGGTTGGGGATAAAAATTGAGGGTCAATTGTTGCTATTAAGTGGACAATCCCAAAATCACTCTAGTAATTTCTGTGCACTCGTTTTGGGAATTTCATTTAACACTGTATTTATTCATCTAATGGGCATGCCAACTGCTTTTCTGAGTGACAGGAAACAACAGATTACTGTAATCTCTGACTAGCTGAATACGAAAAAATATATCAAATGAGAAGGAGGAAAAATAAAGATGGAGGAAAAAAATACTGCAAATAACACAGAACTTCATTTTCTCCCCACCCCTCCCCAGATCAAATTGGTTTTCATTTTAGGGTACAGCCCCATGGACACAATTTATCATGAACTTTTCAATGTTGGTGGTTATATCACTTATTGGTTTAGAGGTAGTTCAAAAATTATTTATGATGAGTACACAAAATTTACAGCTACACCCACAGAAAATGTAGCTCTTTGTTCCAGATACTGTAACTCTATCAAGTAGAGCTAAAAGATGCACACACTGCCAGCATAGTAATGCCAGTAAGGGGCATGAGGTTTTTGATATGACAGTCATACAGGCCCTCTTACAGACCAAATAGCACGTATTTGGTAGTATGGATTAAAGTATTCAGCCAGACAAGAGAGACTATCACAAGAAAAGCAATTATTGCTGGTGCAATCTGCATCTGCTCTAAGAGGGTCTCTGAGCTCATTTCTCTCTATGCAGCAGTTACAGCAGTCCACCTGTTCCAGCCCAGTCCGAGAGCAGATAGCACAGATTAACAGCTCAAAAATGCATTTAAAGTTCACATTTTAATCTAACAAAAAGCCTAAGAGAAAAGGCTCATGTGGTAGAAACTTTCCACCAACTCGGAGAACAATAAAAAAGACAAAACTATGTATTCAATCCACAGAGCCTTGCAGCAGAACCTGAAGCTGCCAAATGCAGGCTATGACAGATGGCCATGGGAGCAAACTTGGAAAGCAAAGGCTTTCAAGGAAGATGGCTGTGGCTTTAAAACTAGGCAGTAATTGGCATGATTGTCGGTGTTAGGAGTCTGTCTCTTGAGCAAGTTCTAGCTGCTGTGTTTATGTGCGCACCCGTGCACGTATGTGTGACTGTGCGTGCCTGGCACGCTACTTCCCTGCAGGGAAGTATTAATAGCCTCGGGTCAGCTCAGTGCTGCACATCTCTGCCAGAATAGCTATGCTGGGCAAGAGCTCAAAGAGCTAAAACCGCTGATTGCCATAGCCAGCAGAAACCCCTTGTGTAGAAACAATTATATGAGCAAAATTCCGTTTTCACTGGCTCTTTTTACTCTGTGGTGTATTTTATACACCAGTACAAAGTGTACCTCAGCCATCATCACTGTATCCAGAACTAGTCACACTTTGCTGCGAAGAAGACCTTGAATCTCTATGAGAAATAGACTCCAGGTATAAACTCAGGAGGGTGACATCAAACTTCTTATGATGGAGGAATCTTAATTTTTAAACAGCAGTAGTGGGAGGATATTCAGTGAGCAAATGATAGGGCACTGCTCCCCCAACTGATGAAATGGAACACCAAGACGACACCTTGCTTGCTATAAATGCAAACCAGCCCATCCTTCATTTAGCAACTATTATTGACAAAAGCTGAAATCACATCATGGTAACAGAATTCATTTCTCATCCAGAGTAAAAGCAGTAAGTTCCTCCTTCCTCTCCTTGACCACAAACCTCATCCGCTCATTACACTAGCGAGCCCACCTTTCCTATCTTCCCCAGTCGTTCGGTCTCATTCAAGAAGCTATTGCACCAAACCTCTCTGCTCTTTTCTTTACCAGTCCAAAGAATACTCCATTCATTTTGTCTGGTCCATCTGCTATTTAACTGAAACAAAACTTTACTGATAGGAGTTTGTCTATCAAGCTGGCTAACTGCAAAACTTAGGTTTGTCTCTGTTTTCCAAATTGTCTCAAGTCAATTTTCACAGTGTCGTCTCTCTCATTTGGAGAGGCATTGTTCACACTTCTCACATGGAAAACACAATGGCCATCTTCTTGTAGGAAGTCTAACATTATCTAATATAAAACTCACCTTTGCTAGCAGTAAAAAAATCCTCAAGAAGGCGGGAGAAATCTCTGGAAATTATGTATAACCAAGGTGGGTGGCAAATCTATGACACCAGGCATCTTTTCCGGTATAACCTATAAGCTCCGTTCAACAGATCAATTCAGCCCATGACTGTGCATCATAGACATTTATTTCTACCAGCTCAGATTCTTTAGGGATTGACTTTTGATGGCACAGCTCACTGGCTGATAATAATCTCAAGTCCCTTAGTCTTTTTTTTTTTTTTTTAAAAAAAGCAGAGCTGCCACAGAGGCAGCATCGCTTGACTCATCACATTCAGGCTCTGTGTGGAGCAGATTTAATTTCTTTGTATAGAATACTCGATATATTTATCCCGGCACTTGACTTTTTCCTCGTGAGACACCATCAGAGCTGTGGCAGCTTTAAAAACCTACAGTAATTCCATATATACAGAAGGAAAAAGGCTGAGCTGGCAAGATTTATTCTACTGAGGACACACATCATCTGTGCTCCCTTCTCTCCTGTAGGTTCATAACAGCCTGAGTGGTTTCAAGTGGACCTTGCAGCTTATTCTGATGGTTCTCTCTTCTCCCAGCCATAAAGGGGGTTGGAAAGAGGAAGAGGGCAGTGGGGACTTTGGTAATAATTTGTTTAGTGAAGTCTATTTCTGTAATGTAAGATGTGCTCCTGGAGTTGCTCATTTAGTGGTTAAAGTCTTTGGCAGGAATTTTATTTTCAAGGGTGTGCCTATGGCTCCCAGAGCCAGGAATGGGAGCTCTGGTATAGTTAACAAACATAGAGCGGTGAGGGGACAGGAACCAACAACCCACCATACCAATCTTTCTCAGAAGTGTTACAAGCAGTGTGACTGTCATTAAAAATGTTATATAGCCAATCCTTCTTTAATACTTCCAAGAAAAGTTGTTCCTGAAAATTTATATAGCAGAAGCAGAAAAATATCCAGACGACTATATGGCATGTTTAGTTTTACTTCCATTATTATTACTATTATTATTATTATTACGTGATTACTAAAGCTGAAATGATGTAACAGCAACTGATATAAAATTGTGTCTTAGAAGGGATATAAATGATAAATGACTATGAAACAGATGACCTTTTCTTAACAAAATATCCTATGAATTCTTAAGCTGTAACAATGAATAAGATCCCAAAGGAAAAGACAGGATGGAAGTAATGAATTTGTCAGAAATTAAATACTAAAGCAACTTTCTGTCACAGTGAGTTCCAGCTGATGTAGATTTTTAGTCTCTCTAGGACCCAGTTCTTCCCAGCAAGAGTATGAAGCAAATATCTCTGAAGTTAGCTGAATGCACCATGCAAGTTCACAGTCTGGTACCTTCTGTTTTGATATGAAGCCCAGGGCTATTCTCCAAGTTTCTCTTCATAGTAAGTGTCATTCTGCATCCATCCCTAAAAGAGGCAAAACTTAAACCTTCCCAGGTTGATCACTAGCTTTACTTATTTTTATTTTATAAAAATTTGATATAAAAATGTCAGTCCTTTTTAAATTTTTTCTTACGTCCCATATCTGGAAAGAAACTAATATTAAAACATCCATCACATTCTTTGCTTTTTTTGTGCATTTTTTAATTTAGTTGTTCAGGTTTTATAAGAACATGGTCTCTCATGATTGGTATGGGTCCTTCCTATGATTACTGCTAACATGTTTGACAGCTATGCTTTTGCTATTGTTGAAATGGTATGTGCCTCGCCTTACGGTAAGAGAGCACATCACATAGCCTGTATTTCTGCATATTATGTTAGTTTTCCTTTATACTTCAGGTGCTGAAAAAAAAAAAAAAAAAGAAAAAGGACTACACAAATATATATAAGGTCTGTAGCCTCCTCCTATTTTTATTCATATCTGGGATATTTAATTTGTGGAAACCTCCACTCATTTCAGCTGAGTTCTACCACAGAACTTCTGGCAAAAAGAAAAAAAAGAAACTAGACTTAGGCTGTGTGTTCACACATGTATATGGCTGTGTGTGCCACAACTGGCAAGCAATTAATGCTTGTATACTAGTTTGTTCAGGTTACAGGACAAAATGGTATGTGATAATATGATCCTCCAAATTTATTTCTTCAATATCAACGCAGTATTGATGGGTTTTTCACTTACAATAGGATTTTTAAAAAAGTCTTAACTGCTATAATGCATGTTCCTTTTGTCTAGTGCTCATCACTATACTGTAAGATCCTTCAATGTTCATGACACAAAGGCTCTTCTCTGCCTCAGAATTCATTTTAGATGAAGCCATTAGACCTCAAAGTTGCAGCTTAATGTAGGGATTTTAGGTCATCTCAGAACTTACCCTTTTCCAAGAACAGTTTTAATATTTGTAGAGTACTTGAATATACTTCTTATAATTATGTTTCAAGTGTTATTGCAGCTATATTTCAGATTTTACGTATGTAAGAAAATGCTATATTATTTTAATACTGACAGTAGAATAAAAATCTATTCAATATTCACCTTTCAGGAAGCACAATCAAATATCCAAGAACACTATTAGATTTGCCTAGCATAAAGTTTCAAACTGCTAATGGGTTTTAAATTGATGTCATAATGCTGCAATTTAAATACATGATGTTCATTAATTTTGCCAGAACTCTTTGTAGAGTAGGAGTGGTATGAAAGAAGGAGCAAGGTTATATTTTCTATACCTGCTTCTTTTTATCTGCTTGCCCATTTTTGATACACAAGAAGAGTCATTACATCAGCTTGGGGTGGGGGGTGAAGTTTACTCAAATGACAATAGATTTCAATTAGGTAACCACTGTGGAGTTGTATCCAAGTAATATTTTCTATGAAAAAATACCAGGAATAGGATAAAAGTAACTAACACATGATAGGCCTGACATTTCTTAAAGATGGATTTCATGGGACCTGTCACCAAAAATCCGTAGGTACAAAGTAGAGGAAATCAGGAACAGAAAGGTCATCTTGCCCATACACCTTTTCACTGAAAGGTCAAAATTCATGTACTTGAGCAAGAGAGCAATATTGCAAAACAAGCAGCCATAGTCACTTGCAAATCTCAGGGAGTCCCCTCAGATGTGGACACTGAAAAGGCAAGAGAGATCACATTGTGGAGGACTACTAAGGGATCCTGTTCTCTTGAGCAGAGAGAGGGCGGGCACTGGATACAAATTTTCTAGGTGAAGAATCATCTATTTCAGAAATATCTCAAAAGTCATACTAAAATGCGTCTAGACATAATGGGCCAGTATAGTACAACACTTCACATCTATTTATATTTCAAATATAGTATGTTTACTGTACATAAAGTCAGTTTTTCCAAAGCTGTTGCTATAGCTACAAGTCAAGGAAACCATAGCAACAACCCTGTATAATGTACAGCCTTAATTAGGGATTAAGTAATGTCTGTCTTTGCATTTTATATTAAATACTCCCATACAATCTAGTTATAGTAATCTTAAAATTTTTTCAGACTTTTTAATAATAAAAATTCCATAGGATCGTATGTCAAGTCAAATACACAACACCCTTAAGATATGTCTTTACTGCACTATTCTGATCATACCTAATAACATACACGTCACTGTTTTTTACTTGTGATAAACACAGGCGTTCATACCACCATATTTCCCAATCTTTTTTAATACAAATCATTGATCACTTCAGCCTTAACCGCCAAGTAATTGATTTTCCGTCATCTCATAAGGTTTTCAAGCCTCATCCTCCTCAGCCTTACCCTAAAAGAAATCAGCTCCTCCTAACTTCAACTTTTTTTTCTATGGATTAAAGTCTTGGGGATTTTTTTTCCTTTTTCCTCAGAAGGTAAGTATGAGAGGGAGGGACAGGAAAGGTAGAGTAGTGGTTCATTCAGATTTTCTAGCTTCCCTGTCATGTCAGATGACTGACTGGGTTGGTGGTAAATTGCTCTAATTACTCTGTTTTGTTGACCTTGTATATGTACTATTTAAGTACACTGAGAAGCTGGGTTTAGAGAGCCCTGGCGTGCTGCGTGCAGCCAGGCCTCAGAGTGGAGTTTGAGAGGAACAGGTAAAGGAGAACAGAGAAGAAATGCAAAGAAAAGAAGGATGTTGGAAGTGGCTGAGGAACAGGAGGGAGTGCTATCGGACAGCAGGAGACACGTAGGACCCAGTGGGGTGACAGGCTTCAAAGGACACCCTAGAAAACTACGAACACATTCAATGGGTGTGCGTAGATTCTCTTGAGAAAAGAGAAAGCCAAAATCATGTCTTGAAAAGCCTTCTCTCCTATCTTCCCTTCTATCACTTAATTTGCTGATAATTCATTATGGTATCGTTTCCTCACCTTTTGGTCTTCGCCCATTGATGAGATGGCACGTGTCCCATTTTACAGAAACCTTGGCCACATTTGTTTAGGGCATTAACTACGCTCACAGACTGGACCTTCTGCTTATCTTACATAGTACAGCAGCATAAAAAACTAGAAAAGAATATCTCAATTCTATGAAATTCAATGTATTTGGCACTTACAGAAATGAGAGATCTGTGGTTTTAATCTCTACGAACAATTGAGAATTGCTGGCCATTTGAATACAAATAGTATACAAATGCATATTCTATAAAGCAATCTGTATTATAGAAATTGTAGTCTGAGAAAGGCGTGAGTGTGAGTTAGGAACACGAGCCATGTAAAAGCTTTTCACATGGGCAGCACAATAAAACTTCCCTCGCACAGGGAATAATTAAGTCAGAAGATATTGCATTCACAATTAGCAAGGCATGCTCAGTTTCTTCATTATCATTTTAATTAGCAAATATTAATGTAATCTGCAAATACAAGGGGGAAAACAATTAAAATTACTAAGTTTAAGGAGTCCTTCATGACCTAAGCTAAATTGAGACAAATGTCTTACTAATCGATACTGGTCACCAACTTTCAGGACATTCATTTCCATTTACTGTTAGAACTTCCAAGTGTGTTAGCAAATTTAAGAATGAATTAAGGCTCCCACAAGCTACGTCTAACCTCTGATGAAGGCAATGGTGAATAAAAATGGATTAGCATGCTCCTCTCCTCTCCAGTTATCAGTTCAGACAGATAGTGATCAAGTGACCGTGGCAGCTCTACCTCATTCAGATTCCACGCCTGCTGCTGTGGCAATAACGCAGGGACACGCAGAACACACTGCCCTCTCATTTTTACTGAGTTCCTGGTCCTTCTGTATTTAAGATATGCTGGATGGAGCCTTAGCCCTTTTGAACTCAACAGCAGCTCCCATTCATTTCACTGGGACTAGGATTCTCACCCTGACTCAAACAGATTTCCTTTCGGGTGCTTGTCCTTTTCCTGCTCTGTAGATAACGTACTTTGGCCTCCAATATACTCAGTGCTGCATCTTACATGGACAACAATTGAAAGATACAGAAGTTTAAAAGAAGCTGCCTCCTAAAAACTATAACCCTCTCTCATTCTCATTTCCATATTTAACACTCTAAAGGTAAAATAACTAACTTGTCCAATACACTTATAGGACTAAATGTCATGACACGGTAAAGTATTTTGATTCTCTATAAAAGCTGTTATGTCAATGAATTTCATTCATGAATATAATAATTGCAATTTTATAAAGAAAAATAAGTAGCAGTAAGTGGAAGTCTGATAGTATTTCTCATGACTGACAGTGCTATACCTGATCAGAAGCAACTTTTAGAAAGAGATAATTTTTTTACGTTAGCTTATTTTGCAAGTTTGCATCTGTTATAAATAGTACAGAGAGAGAGAGAGAGAGGCAGAGAGAGGAAGAGTCTGGGAGAAAAGCACCACTACCACCAAAACCCAACAATGTCATTAGATATTTTGCCAACTAAGACAGTTTTAAAGCAGGAGTCCCTGTAAAATGTAATTTTATCACACAAGTATTTTTATCGCACAGCAAGTATTTTGCAAAACAGATAGAGGTCAAAGCATTTAACAATATGGACTGGAAATACATGCCTGGCTTTCAAATAACTACTAAGTGTTAATGTAATAGTTTCAGAAAAATCCAGAAAACCTCTAGCTCTATAACTTTTCTACACTCACATATGTTAATTTCACACATCATTCCCTTTTCCTCTTCCATGCACATACAAACACAAATAAACTGCTGCTTCTTTAGGTATCCCAGGTAAAACTAAACATTTTTAGGACTTCATTGCAAACACACACACAGAAATTTCCTTTTGAGTTAAAGGGACTGAAGGCTTGAAATTAACCTGAAAAAGTCACTTGCTTGTATAAATATCAGTTTTCACTGCAACCAAGCATGATTTTGAGGCCAGCTCACTGCTCTGTCCACTGCTCTGACATGACAGAAGTTCAAAAAATTCGATGGTCATTTAAATGGTAGCACACAGTTAAGACATTTTGCTCAGAAATGTTGCTTGCTTTAGTTTTTACACTGGGCAGGTTGGTAGAAAAGCAGTTATATGGGATCAGAGAAAGAGAAGTCTACTGGTCCATTTTGCTGTGCTCTTGATACCAGGTCTTACCTCTTGTGTTTTCACATTTATATATCCATAATGAGTTCTCAGAGGCTGTCTTTGGCCATTAGAAAATGGTATCCATTTGACACTGCTTTGTCCAAAGCAGTTTAGGATCAAAGGGAAAGTTACTTCATTTGTGAGACGAACGATGATCAGGCAGAGGAATGCTGCAATGAAACTCACAGCAACAATGGACTTTCTCTGTAATGAAAAGACAGAAAGAAATTAAATTATTAAAATTAAGAATTGGTTTTAATAAAAAATACATATCTTCTATTGTAGGATAAGGGAAAAAACACTTTAGAAATCTTCATGTGAAGTTATTTTTATGGTAGTCACCTTGCTGTAGGAGCACAAGGAGACAGGTGACTGGATCTTTTTTTTCAATAAATTCACATTTCAGAGATTTTGAGAATTTCTTTAAGAACTGGTTTAAATTTTATTTTTATTTGGAATGAAGATTTTTACATAAACATCCACACCAAAGCCTCCATTCAAAATCATCAGTGCTCTGGGCACACGTCAAATACACAAAGTGAAAATGCCATTTGCAGCTATACCACACAAAGTTTATTGTGAAGATGGTGATCACTACAGATTGAATTTATTCTGCATGAAGTTTAAATCATTCCCGTGCAACAGAACTCATACTCTAACCTTAAATATTTTAGAAAAAACGTGAAGTCAGCACAACGTTCTGTCTTATTCCAGGTTCGCGAATTTACAAAGCGAGGCATTATTATCCTGGACAAGATGACCTCCACTGTTAATAATGTAACAGATCTGAAGCCTGTATCTAGTTAACCTTTGCTTTCCACCTCTAACCTATCCAGCTGGTCGGACTGGTTAATGTAACCACAGAATGGTATCAAGTTTTTCCCTAGGTAACTACCCAGTCTGCAGGAGAAAAAACTTATGAGAAATATGATGTTCCCCTCATTTTTAACTGTTTTATAGATACTGCAGTAAATTGCTTCTAGACAAGTTAGTTAAGGACAAACTATATTAGCTGGCATATGTAAAGATTCTAGGTACGATACTCTGTCATAAAGGTTATTTTTAAATTTTCCCTGAGGTAATGGAACAATGATCATTTACAGGTGTTTTTACTGTACTTTAATTACATTCTAGCTTTACCTAATTTGCCACAGTTTAATCACCTACTGAATGTAATTCTATCCCTCTAAACAGTAATATATACAGAAAATAGAGGGGGGGGGGAATTATTTGCCTAAGGGCATACATAAGTATATAGTAACACTTAATGCTGGGGCGCAGAATCTGATTACCCCAATTCCTGTCTACAAATACCACCAACTAACAGGAACCACCAGAGTACACATTTAAGACAGCTTTTGTACATGATGGCAATAAGATCACACATGCTGCCGTGGTGATGGAGGGGTGAAAGGTGAGCTCTGATAGCAACCATATAAAATGAATCTGTTTTTTGCCTGGAGGTTCATTTGACAGTCTGCAGAAACTAAAATTCAAAATGTTGAGCAGAAGAAACAACGATATTTACACAGCAAACATACTGGGAAAGACAAAGTTTTACTGAACATGAGCACACAAGGCCTATGTACCCAGGCACAAGGCCTGCAGGCACTGCTGCCATGCTCTGGTTCAGTTTCTGGATAGAGAAAACAGAGAGAATCACAAAGAGCACACAGTAAATTTGAAGGGATGTTACTGTATTCCCACACACGAGAGTTAACAAAATAGTGCATTATGCAGGTCAATTGCATGGCTGTATGTTTTGATGTATCAGGAGGTGGCAATTTATAAGATAAAAGCAACGAAAGACTGAGATGGAAAACTTGGGTGAATGAGGTCACTGTGAGGAGAAAGGGAAGAGGAAGATGAAGAAGAGAAGCACTGTGGCAATGCGATTCAGTGAGGAACCTAAGTCAGCTAATGGCTGTGCAATGTAAAATTAAACCCAGCAAATCTTCAGAGGGCAGCGCAGCAGCCGCAACCCAGTAACAGCTTTCAGAATTCATGGAAGCCACTGCACTTTCCATCAGCTGCATTATAACAGATTTACATTAAATTGCAATAAACTGGCTGGGGAGCACTTCTGTGTCACTTCTCTTTGTACCAGATGGAGTCAGAAATGTTTAGTTATATATCAGGGCCTTGTAAGTTTTAAGAGCAGCCAAGATGTGCACTGGAAGGATAATCATAAAGCAATGAGGAGTGTGGATTAGTCATATTATTTATTGCAAACCAGAATTAAAATATTGCAAATATTTAAAGGGGAATCTGGAGCCTCATTCCACTACATGAGCATGCTTCAATCAAAACATCCGCAGCAGAGTGCAGCAATACTGCCCTGTATGATGCCACTACTTGATTTCCACATATTCTATCTTCCTGGTTTGTTGAATACCATTTTTTACTTCCTTTATTTTGTGCAGATACGTTCTGAACTTGAAAACATTGCAATCAGCCTTGTGTGCTTCTCACAGGGAGCTATTCTAAAGAGCCCCTGCCCTGAGAAGTATTCAGTTTGTGTAGCTAGATTTCTTGGCCTTCATTAGGATGCCATCTGATTTTTATATTACTTCTCTTTAAATACACTGTAGGAGGAAAGAAAAAAGCGTGGTCTTCTTTTGTTTTCTTATGTAAGAAAATACTGTTTGAAAAGGAAAAAGGCAAAGATTTTTCTGTGTGTGTTGCTTACCCAGAAAGAACCTGCACTAACTAGAACAGTGCAAAGAGGGAAAGGAATTTTTACAACAGGAAGAAATCAAGGCACCCGTTATAATTGTTCTGGAAAAAAAATCTAGCCATATAAAAACACAATCTCTACTTATCAACTTGTACAAAGGAAGCTTGTATTAAGGATTCAGTTCCCCTGTAATTTTTGTTAAAGGTATGAGATCCAACAATATGCATTCTCTGAGGGAAAGACTACTGCAAATTGGCATTTCAGTGGCTCTATAAATTTCACTGTAACAATATTGAAAAACAACAAAGCACCTACTTATCATAATTTTAGCCTTCTTAAGCATAAGTAAGTCAGTCTACTCAGTGGCCAAGAGTATTCTAAAGGGCACCTCTGAAAGTAATTTGTTCCCCTTAAGTTCCTCCCTCCTTTACCTGCTCAAGAAAAAAAAAAAAAAAAAAAAAAAAAGGTGCTATTTGTCACTAAGCGCTTCTTGTAAAATCTCCCTTTCTGCAGATAAATGGATTCTGTTATCTTTTCTCTGATAAAACTTCAAATTTAGCATTGGAGACTCCAGGAATTCTACATGACATTAGGTTATGACAGAGAAGTATGAATCTATATACAGGGATGAATACCAGACTTTAATTTGTCTCAAAATTTGTCTGCATCAACATTTTCAATACTTACACGTCCTACCATTTGGGAGAGCTAAACCAACATTAAATAGCAAGTCTGCACAGAAAAAAAATCTTATTCATTCTTAATTTTCAGTTCTCATGAATGCAAATAGTCTCTTAACAAAAGAAATTTTTCTCTAACATGGAAACATCCTGTGTATAAATCTCAATCAATCTTTATATTTTCCTAGCTAACTTAATGTAGATATTTTGATGTTGCCGACATTTAAATAAAAAAATGTATATTCAGTTATAAACATTTTTTATACATATTCAGTGAGGAATAAACAATAAAACATACTTTAAACAGTTTCTTAGCTGGACGACTTTTATTAGCTTTTGTAAGATTTTATTTCATTCACTATCGTACATGACTAGTCTAGATAACAGTTACAAGAAGAAAATTGCCATACTCATGAATACAGGATCCTATAGCAGAAGAGTGATGGAGTTTACTATTTGTTAATGACACTAAATCTAAGTAGCTGCTCATTCATGGTTCTTAAAAAAAAAAAAAAAAAAAAAAAGATAAAAGTGGACACACTTCAGATCAGAGTACATGTAGTGTGATACCTGGGACCCCACTGGACAGAAAGCACGCACTAGAACTAAACAGTTTCTTCTCAACTCTTTTTACTCAATCCCCACAATAATATAATCCCAGTTTCAGTTATTTCTCAGATACCAGGCTCATTCTATCTAGCATGTATATCAAAATCAATAAGCAGTAGGCATGATTCACACTTGTAAGGCTTCAATTTATATTTACGTTGTTAAAATAAGAATTGAAATTGAAAGCAGGAGTGTCATACTACTATGCTGGTTAGGATTTCACAAAAAACTTCATGGAAATAAAAGAATAACAACAGTACTTTTATGGGGGTGTGTATATATACATATATTTGGCAACATGGTCCCTAACACTATTTATAACCTTCATATCATCTGTTTTTGGCTATTTACCAGCACCAGGGTAATTCATTAGCTTCAGTTTGGCAAGAAGCTGACAGTCTGAACAAGCTTTAGTCATTCTTCTTCCATAATCTGTTAAGAAGTCTGAGATGACAAGACCATTTTTTATAGTTCAATAATGCCTGATAGAATAACAAGACACAAACATTTTGTGTTGTATACAGTTGTCTACCAGGGAGGAAGAAAGGAAATATTTTCAGCATAAGAAGGGAATTTCATAAGTTGTAAATTTTACCGAGGTATGTACTAAGTATCTTTTATTCTACTTTCTAGCCCAAGAGCAACACCCTGCCACTTAGAACATATTATATAGCAGGGACTATCAAACCACTTTACAAGCAGTAATAAAACCCCATCCTAATGCAATTAACAGTAAAAACCCATTTCACAGATACATAAACTGAGGCTGAAAGCAACTTTCCTAAGATCACAAAGAAATCAACAGAAGCTACTCCTAAACTTTTATTCTAGAACTATGTTGCTTCTCAGGTTTATTGTTTCTATTATAACTAACAGCCTGAATTTGTTAAGTGTCAAAGTTGCATATGATATTATGGAAGACTCTAGTAAAGAACCCTTGGAACCAGTAAAGTTCCATGCTTCAAACAGTAATTGAAAAGAAACCTTTTTCCAGAAATTGATTTTTTTACCCTATTCATTTTTTCTGTTATTTTCATGGATACATGATAACACTGCACTTGGAAGGACAAATCAAAGGTAAAGACTTACATGAGGGCTTTGAGTCTCTTAGATGACACAATATACAGTAATATTATATTAGTTTCACAATACCTACCTTTACGAGCTTACTGAATAACTCAATCACTTTTTTAATATCACTGCACATTATACTACTTTCATTATAGGACTGATGCAGGGTTTCAGGTTTTTTACTCAAGTATAATACCAATTGAAAACAATAATGGCTACACTTACTGAATTTGTTTCATTTTGTAGACCACTATATGTAAAAACCAGTTTTATTTAATTTTCTCTTTTATAGTCTTGAGCATCCTCTTCAAATGCTGCTTTCTGTTACAACAGAGCATAAAATGAAATTCTTTCAGCACACTAGTTCAGTATACCTTACTGATTTCACTGGTATTGGAAATAAATATGCCTTCCAGCTATTTCTTTTGTCCTGAACCTCCCTTTAACAGGGCTGCTGAAGGGATACTCAGGCAGGGGTCCAAGAAGTTTTCAAAGAGGGAGCAAGACTATATAGCAAAGATCCTTTTAGAAATAGACATGTGTCAAACAACATTTGCATAAAATCGGTAGCTGAAGATTTACTTACTTCTCCTCCAGAAGTGAAAGCTAACCTGAATATGTTCAAAGGCTCCACAGGAGATGGCTGTCGATGCTTCTCTCTCAGGAGAAGAGAACAAAGCAGGTAAGGGGTTATATCACAAGCAAGATCTGGTTTGGGTTCAAAACCCAGTAAAATTAAGATTAAAGCAAGATTTCTTTTTTTTTTTTCTGGAAAAGGGCACCTTTGCTAGACTGGAATACAAGCAGCCAGGAAGCTGAGGTGTAAGAGCAGAAATAAAGTTCAGTGATGGAGAAGCAAGGCAAGAAATGCAGCATGCATAAAAATAGATAGAAGAGACACAAGGAAAGAAACATATGACTTTTAGCCTTCTGTATGGCCTGGAAAGTATTTCTTCTAAGAATCTACCCTGAATCAGGACTGTCTTCGTAGCTTATGATGTTTGAGAAGGCATGAATAGAAGACACGTGACTTCTTGCATGCCTCCTCTGTAGGAGCTCTGGTATTTTATATAGCTAAAGCAGCTGAAGAGCTCTAAAGAACACAGCTCATTGTACCTCTTTCATTGTTGTCATTTGTTGAAAACTTGTTACATAATTCAGTTTTCACCATGATTCACAATGCAGTCCCATACAAATGGTGGTGTATCTAGGTTCAGAACAGGTCAACATAGTGTTTTTCACAGCAAAATAAGACATATTCAAACATCTCCTTCATTAAAGCTAAAATTCTGCAGAGAGTGCTCAGGCTCACTAGGGTAAGACCTGAGCAATGAACAAAACCAGGAATCAGCACAATATTGTCCAAACAATTGATGCAGCAGCAGCGGTCTATATTAAAAGCCTTCACGGCTTACATATAGGAGGATTATTGCTATTGACATTTAGTATCAGGTAACTGCATAACTTTATTACATACAACATTCCCATCAGAAATACCACACATATTTGGGTAATAATATGAAATTATGTAAGGTAAAGAACTTCAAAGTTTTAAGGAGTAACTGTTGAAGTATTTTGAGGGTCTCCTGTATGCTATCATGCATAAGTTACTACATTTGAAAAGTCCCAGGGATTCTGAGCCCTTCAAATTGCAAAGTGCTGCCAGATTTCAGGAAATAATCTGCATTTCTATTCCCTCTTGCCCTAAACTCAAAGCCTGATAAGAAGGAGCAATTTTGTCTGGAGATATTCTTACCCCTTAAAGTGATTTCAGGGTTTCCAGCACTTTGTGTTCTCCATATCCTATAGTGATTGTTTCTCCCTCTCCTTTCCTGCTTACTCAAAGCTGAATTTGTATTTCCTTCAGCAGTCTACTGGCCTAGCATTCCCTATGCAAACAGCCTCTACTCCCAACAAGGCACAAATACATCATTAGCACAGCTCCAGTCTTCACAAACCACAGTCACAGTACCACCAAGGCAACCTAAACTTCTGAGCAAGGCATGTCTTCGGCCAGTCTGCTACTTCATTTTATACTCTAACTGAAAGCTGTCCAGTAGCTTAAAAGATCTAGCCCATTAAAATGCCCATGGCACAGAAGCACACTTTAAATGAGGTTGTTGACTTTTCATTCTATAAGATCTGTTAAGAATATTTAATCTAAAACTGCTGTTACTGATTCATCTACGTCCTTCACAACTAGGGTGAACTTCATCAGTAGCTGTAGATGCATATTATGTAAATACTAATGTAGTCTTTGCATGATAAAGTAGTATTAAAAAGGAAAAAAAGCCTCTGCAGTACAGCTCTCAAATGGTGCTTTTTTCTTGTACTCTGGATTATTGCCCAGCTCTTCTTATCAATAGCTTGGCAAGCTTTCAGACACACACACAGGCTGACGTACACTTCCCTATAATAGAACTGCTGGTACAAGAATTTGTGATCTTTCAACCTGGCAGTTCGTTGTTACTACTTATTGAAGTACCACCTGATTGTAGCTATTTTTCACCTGCTGAGAAAAAGTTCAAAGAAAAACACACCCATGATATGTGAGATTAACTCTTACCCTGCCAGATCTACCTCACATAGATGACCTCTCTCTCCCCTCTATAGAAATATACAAAGATTCACGATAGGCAACATCATAAGAATGAATCCCTAATTGAGAGGTTTTCACAAGCATTCTGAAAGACACCCTATAGCTGCCAACATTTTCATGAAAAATCCCTTTCAAAAAGTTGATTCTTTCAAGCAGAAATAGACTAAAAAATGCATAAACCAGACAAAAAGCAACAACAAAAGGCCCCACAGATGCATCAAGACAGATTCTTAGAAAACAATAAAATACCAGCAGACCTCTGGTCTGCAGATCTCTATATATGAAAAAGGATGTAGTTATTAAAAGCCTATTGCATTTCTTTGTTATTTTATATGAAATATCAGAAACACTCAATTTTTTGTTTCAAAAACTCACAGGAAAGGGAAAGTGATGGCTTCTAAAGTGAAAGTGAGATAAATTCAATTTCTGCTCCTAGCAGTAAAATCATCAGTGTGTTTGGTATGCTGCAGGAGGAATGGATGTTAATCACATACCTATATGTTTAGCAAACACTACACTGGGATGAAACCTCTGGAAGTACTAACTTCTAGATAAGAAAAAAAAAAAATCAAACAAATAAAATTAAACAGATGACAGCAGCCCAGAGGCAGAAGAAATGAAAGTAAATAAAATGTTGTAACAACCCCATATTCTCAGTATTCTCAGGCTGCACGTCTATGAAGAAAATGTCTTTTGCTGGGAACCTTCACTTGCCTGCAGCTCACTTCTACCTGCAGGGGAAAGTTTATGCTACAGAGCAAAAACTGCATAACCAGAAATTCACACAAGTAAAATGTAACTGCCTAGCGCCATCTGGACAAGCTCAAACTTCCTCCATTGAATATTCCTCTGTAAAGATGCCTGACTGCCATGCTGGACTTGAAGCTAACAAAAATTGGCCCCATGCCTCAGTTTCCTTCTAAAGGCCAAATAACACTGGAAGACAAAAAAGATCTTGCCCAGTCTGTCACTTGGCAGGACTCCTGCTCCAGCCCTTCACACCAGCTTCATCCCACACTGTTCTTTGGGAGGTCAGCACTTTTGGAGAGTTACTCTGGATGCTGTCTCTACCACAGTGTATGCAGCGCACCTGTTATTCAGAAGCATGAAAAGAAAACAGAAGCAGGTGGTCATTATTAATTTCAGTCTTGTGTTAGGCAACCTCAGACAGTACACCCTAACACAACGCAGATTAATGCCTTGTTCCAGTGGCAGGGATGCAAACACTGCTTAGTGTGAGGAGGCATATGGGCTCTTTCAAGGTCTGGCTGAATGGTTGGATCTGCTCTGAAATATAAGATACAAATACGGAATATAAGAGTTAGAGACCTCCACCACAGCCACCAGGCAAAGGCCCAAATTCAGAGAGCAGAAAGACAAGTTTTTTTCAAACTTGTCTTCCCCCCCCAAAAAAAAAGGAGGACCACTGTGAATTAGAAAGAAGCTATTCTTAAGCAGAGATGATGCTCTTCAGCCAGCCTGCAGGAGGTCTTTTGTTCCTTGAGTTGTGTAGTTTCTTTTTTTTTTTCTTCTTTTTTTTTTTGCATTTGACCAAGAGACTCTGCAGCACAGCTGCAGCCATGTTGTCCTGGGCTGGCAGGAGGCAAGAGCAGCCTTCATGGATGGCCTTTTACATAAACCCAGTAAACCAGGCTCTAAATTGTTTTGGCAAGGCCCTTCTCCTTCATCAGACACAGAAATCTTTGTTTTCTTTGGATAAACCTGCTCTAGCCTACAACATCCATACATAGTTGCCACATATGTCATCAGAAAAGTAAAATGTATTATTCAGTGCCTCCAAGCATTGTCTGCTTCTGGCACATGGAGTAATATTTCAATAGGCATAATCATATATAGCTGATAAAAAGCAAGACCTAATTACAGAGAATCTAGGCTGAGACTAGCTATTTCGTAATGGGAATTTTAGATTTTCTGCCATATAGTTGGGAACATACTACTTTTAGTGAGGAAAACACACTTTCCCTGCTAAATTCTTGTTGTTTTCTTTATGCTGTTTTCTCTATTGGAAGCTTAGAAAAAGGGGCTGGGGGTGTGTGTGATAAAGAAGCTAGATACCAGCATGGCAGCGTCATCTCTGAAGAGATCTTCAAAGCCAAGATTTAGATGTAGATGCTAACTATTTTAGTGGCATACAGCCCTTCAGGGTAGCAAACTTTTGAGCAAATGGAGGCATGTGAAGGACGTGGTATTTGCTGGGATGCTCTGAGTAGTTAATTTTCCAGTGCAAGAGCAACATGCCATCTGTAGGATATACACTGAATTCATTTCTAGGGTGGGTTTTTTAGGGGGTTGTTTTTGGATGAAGGGATGCACAACTCACTTTTTATAGTATACATTAACAATCACATTATTATCGCAGCACCACAGCATAGAGCTTTCCATCTAGGATCCAGATCAACTGTGTTAAACACTGTATGCTTGTAGCAGCAGACCCAACAATGTTATGATCCAAACGAAAAATAGAAGGCATGCCTACATTTTATATCTCATTTGTAGGAGGGGCTGCACTGAGCAATGCAGCGTCTGTACTGACACACAGGGGCAAGTGGCCTGTACATTTTTGGCAGAGATTTTCTTTCAAATACTGGCATGATCTGACCCAGCTTTACTCACTTCTACTGATACAATCACAGGAAAATGTTGCAAACCAGCAGGAACTTAAGCAAAATTTCTTGCCTGTTGAGTACAATTGTATTCCTTCTACGTGTAGGAGTCTGTTCATTATTCATCCTTGGATAACACGAGCAAGAGGTTATCACAAGTTGCCACAAGGGAGACTCTCCAGATAGCAAAGAATATGCAGCATTATAGTTACAGAATATAATGACTGCTCACATACTGCTCAAGAAGTTGATGATATATCCCTCAGTTGACTAGGGAGCTCCTTAAATCAGGGCACTGAAACTCAATAAAAGCACTGATCAAGGCAGTGGCCTCAATTTAATTATGACCTTTATTGATCATGTCTTCTATTTATAAAAAAGAAAAAAAAAAAAAAAAAAAAGAAAAAAAAAAAAGGAAAAAAAAAGTGTCCACAAAGCACTGATCTTGTGGCAAGGCCTGGTGGGACACTGCAGAACAGACTCCTTGGCTGTTCTGACAAAACCACAGTGGACAATCTTTGCCTTTTGTGCTGACCTCTCACTTCTAGGAATTAGGAAAATAATTTTATGTGAACTAGTTTTCATCAGAAGGAAGCAAAATACAATTTCGCATTTACAATAAAATCCATGATCTGAGACCTACTTTGTGAATACACGCAGTTGAATGGTACACCTGCAGTGGAATAGCACCCAAAAGCCACAATCAGGAGCCAATCTCCATTGTGCTAAAAGCTATAAATTCTTTGGATTCATTATTTCTGCAGACCATCTGAATAGGAGCTAGAGGAAATCATAAAAATTGATAGTTTTCCGAAAGAAATTCTTCCAAGCAATAAAGTTTAATCTCTCACTGATCTGTTATCCTGATAGAATAGTACAGGGGCAGTAACATATATATCCTACCCAAACACACATTCTATCATCATATCACACTCCTCTCATGCTGGGTGAGCTAACTGAATTGAACTTGACCTTCAAAGCCCTTGGAATGCAACAAAATATCTCTGTTTTCTGACATTTATGGGTGGCTTTTCTGCATGGCTGCTTTTATTGCCTAGAAAATAATGGTGAAAGCTGTGTGTACAAACCTACTATAAACACTGACAAATCACATGAAAGGAAGACAGATTTATTCAGTGTAGATTACTCCAGAGTAATCTAATCAAATCCAAGATTTATATTTTTAAAGCAGATCAAAAATTCATAGAGTTAGCATTTCGATACAATAGATATATATTACAGTTTTATTTTAATCTGCAAGTGTAATTGAACTGATTTGGATTTTCTGTGCTTTTATTTTTGCTTAAAAAGGTTTTATGTGTTTCATATGAAAATGCATCATTGAACTAGCACATGCAGAAGGAAAACCCTGTGGAAAATTCATACAGATGATTATCAATCTCTGTCTAATAAAGCTTAGATAAAAATACATTTGGACATGGACCTATATTAAAAACTAAAAGTGCTAGATGTGAAAAGGCAAATACATCCTATTTGTGGCTTTCTTAAACTTAAAAGAAACCACTCCTAGCCACTCTACCTGAGCTGATCCAGAACATTTTGATGGAAGAAGTGTGACACAAATGTGCACCTAGGACAGTTTTCCATCCTCTAGTCCATGAAATAGAGGGACTTATCAGGTGTCAGAAATTATTCCAAACCCTTGTTCCCTTCATACATGTTTTACTTATTTCCATGTAAGAAACAAACAAAAGTAGTAAGAAAATCCAAAACATTCAAATTGAGCTTAATTTTTGTATGGTTGAAAATGAAAATTACAGTGGCAACACTGCCACATACAGTCTGTGGACTGTTCTCTACAAGGCAAGATGGGCTCACGATACAAAGCACGCACCTCTACTATGGGAAGGACATGGATGGCTCTTGTTCTGCTGCCTGACCTTGGGCAAGTCACTGCTACTCTGTTTCCTCATTTTCATTGTCTGTTAAGGTACCGTAACAATATACCAGGGCACATTGTTTTGATAACAGCAGAAAAGCTTGACCCAGTTAGAAACAAGTATTTTCACCAAGTATTTTAGTCAAAGACATAAATCTACTGTCTGGGTACTCGGTTCTACACCAGCATATCTAGCTACTTGCACTGAGCAAAACCAACTGTTGAATCCTGTTCCTCCTTCATTTAAAGATATCTCTAACTGCTTTAAAGGAGAGCAAGAAAAAGCCAGAAGCACAATTAAATTTGAAAAGGAACAGCAAGAAAAATATCATAATAAAATTTTATTTTTATTCCTTCCCAGTGCCTTTGCATGACAGTTACTCAATTTGCAAACTCAGGATCCCTCAACTCCCGCTTGAGTCAAGTCTGATGTCACCAAACCCAGCTCCTGAACACTCTTGTTGAGGTCTGTGGGACTGAATACTGCGTCTTTGTAGCTTACAGCCATAAGTAAACTTCCTTAATTGCCAACTGTACAAGCCTTGTCCTGGATATGAAAAACAAGTTCTCATCTTCAGTTTTGCTGCTGATGCAGTAAGCAGATTCTGCCCACAAGCTTTCTGTAGGATATAAATGTCTCCCACACATTAACAGCCCAGAGGCCATGTATTTTCAGTTCTCTTTAACACCAGTCTGGTCTAAAGCAGTAGAATAAGGCCACTCAGACCCTAATGAACTCATCACAATGTCCTGAAGGTTACAAAAGTGTGTTCTCCTTTGTGTCACAGAAGCTGCCAGAGACACCAGTGAGACTAAATAATGTGCCCCAAGACCCTTTGGAAGGACTAGGCAAAGATGAGTTTTCCTAAAGGTCGTTTAGAACCAGAATCATACTCCGTTATTTCCAAAAAAGAAGCATTATTTTTAATGTTGGAGTATCTAGGATCTACGATATTCAAAAAACATGTATAATGAATACAGTAATGTTACTCCTACATTTACTGTTTTGGCTGTTTTCAATATTTTCCATTATTTTTCTCAAAAGTCTTCCTTTTTATGTAATAGCTATCAGTTTTTATCTCTAGCCTTACCCCATTACTGCTTAAACAGCAGTTACCAATAAAAGAATGAATCTGGACAGGACAGAGTACCCGCTGTCCTGTGGCCACATGCGACCAACCACCTTTCACGGTGCCCACATTCTCTGTCAGAATATTTGGGTTTGTAGCAGTTTGTACAGTCATTACAAGTTATGAGAGTTTATGATCTGTTCCAATCACTACAAGTCATAAAAATTATCCCAGTGCTCTGAAAAAAGCCGCAGAAGATTTTCTCAGTGAACCTCTAAGTCTTGTAGCCATAAATCTCAACAAATAATGCTGTTTGTTTAATTTAACACTGCTATACAGATTAATGAGACAAGTTGTCCACTAGTCAGGGGAGGAACGCAAAGATCCATCCTAACTTACTTCATTTCCAGGTTTATTCATTGTAAGTGTTATATAATGTGACATTCACACATTGCTGAAGAAGTTAAAAGAACAAAATGCACATCACTAATCAGCTGATCATTTTTCATTTGATTTTAGACGCCAAAGTTAATGATGTCCTTCCTTTTTCATTAGATCTCTTTTTTTATACTTTGTTTCATTAATTCAGAAACAGCGTATGTGAGCAATCAGAATATTTCTCTGCAATTTCCTTGCTTCTGCACAGGTAACTAACCTCATAGTGTTAGAAAACAGATTTAATCAGTTTAAACCCTAGGTCTGTTGGGACTCCAACAACTTTTTTGGCTAGAAGATCTAACTTCAGTCGTTAATGGTCCAAGACATTATCCTGATATTTTCAATTTCTCATTCTTAGTTATTTAGCATTCTCCACAAATGTTCACCAGTCAAGTTTCAGCTGGTCTTACTCCATTTCCTCTTGCCTGAAAGTTTTTTACCTCATTGAGTGCCACAACATCTAATTTTATACCCTCTGACCATTCTTGGATACTCTAATCCTCCAAAAAGTCACACAGTACTCCCATTTTGCTGTGCTGGACAGTGCCTCTGTTTCAGCAACTTCTTGCTACCCGACAATACTGTTTTCACATTCTCTTCTTTTATTGACCTCAGGGAATTGCCATCCTTAATTCTTTAATCCCATTGTTTTTCTACAGTTATGCCCCAGCTTCCCATTTAAGTCTTAAACCTTCCTGCCAGTTTCTCCTTTCATAATTGTTTTTAAGAATCTTGTACTTAACTGTTCTTCATTTATATATACACTCCTCTGTCTAGCTGACTAACTCCATCCTAAATTCCCTCTCAGAACATCATCTTTCATCTCATATTAATTCTTCTTTTTATCATATTAAATATCCTTTCTCTTTCAGGAAAGAGAGTCACTTTCCCTCTGCAGACCAGTACACGTGCCCCTTTTTCCTGTAGTTGTTCAGCTTTCATTTTTCTGTTATGATACCACTCCTGTGGTTGCTGTAATGGTCATGGGCTGCTGTATTTCAGCCCTGTTAATATTTTTAAGCCTTTGTTACTGAGATCCAGATGTTTTGATTGGTGCTGTATTAAGAAAAAGGGTGCTGTGATAAGAAAAAGTACTGTTCCACTTAGGCCCCATGAAGCGTCCTCTACAGCAAGGGGTATGCAGGTGGAACTATATAGCACTATAGGGAAAGAATGTGCTTTGGGGGATTACTGGAGGCACCACCTTTTCGTAATATATTTGGTCAGAAAGTATTCATCTCAATGAAAGGCCAGGAGATTAGAAGCAGTTTTATAAACAACAGACTTCATATAATGTATCTAAGTAGTCCTATCCACTCTCAGAAATTTACCTTTGATGTATCTCCTCTCAACCAGTTTCAGCAAGCTAACTGAACCAAATTCTTCTTGTATCTTCCAGTATCCTCCATTCTCCTGATACACTAGCTTGTCAACCCCTGTTCTTCTGCTTTCAAGTCATCTTCCTTGACTATAGGTATTGCACTCAGTCTTTCAAAAGGGATCTCAGTAGTGTGCATGTATCAGCTATAAAACTGCCTGAGCTAAGGTATTTCATGGTTCAGTTTTATTTGGATTTCTGATCATCCTGTGAGTGATCAGCATACCCATAATGAGTCCTATATCATTTGTTTCCAGCTGATGAACTGCCAGTATATCAAGCACAGTAGCTGCTTGATGTCTTTGTTTTTCTAGGGCTTGTATAATTGAATTTTTTTTGTTGTTGTTTTTTTACATTGCAGAACATCACTGGAGTCTTCTGTAACTGTAACTTTGGTATTAACTGTAGGAGCCAAACGACCTCTAGGAAGCTTTTACAAAAAGACTTTCAGAAAAGCTCAGGTCTCAGTAATGCCAGGCAGGACAGAAGAGGCTGCAGCAGCTGGAATAACAGGAGCTGTCGGGTTTAGGGTCAGATTTTTGGAAAGCGCTCTCCCCTTTCTGACAGAGAAGTTACAGAAATGAGTCTTGAAAACAGTATCTCAATCTATTTTTAAGTCTTTAGACAGTACTTCAAAAACAGTTTGCACTGACCAGCCTTGACTTACATTACTTAGGAAGTATCTCAGGGAAACACATTGCGCACAGGCTGTACTATGACAGAAAACCTACCACAGGCAGGTCACTTTACAGAAGAATATTCACTATGCTTTTAAACAGAGTTAAGAGGAATTTTCACACTAAATGATTTAGCCTCTCAAATTTTGACCAAGATTGTACCAAGGCATGTCATACATTGTCCACTGAAGGCTAAAAGCGTACAAAGCATTGGAGGATGAAGTAAACTACTAGGGTTACACACATTTTTTTTCATCCTTCTGCCTTTTTTTTATTGAGCACCAGAGCTGTCATCTCCTAAAAGCCTCATACTGTCACCTCAAAGAGACAGCAGCTGACACGTCCCTTTAAAGTGAAAGGAAAAAGAGATTTTGTGACATCATAAAACTGTGGATGATAAAATCAGTTTAAATAACAATAAGTACAGAAAGACATTTGCTGCTCATCTTTCACTTTTGTCTCCTCTTCTTGTTATTGGATGCTCACAGAAATGGAGAAGTAATGTAGCTTTCTCTCTTACACCCAAAGGATTTCCCTTTGGTGATCTAAAGGCTACTGAAATCTATAGGAAAGCTCTGACTTGGTTAAAAATCTCAGAGTTTTCTCTGTCTTCCCTGACCACAGGATAGATTGCCTACACGATATTTACACATAAAAAAAAAAAAAAAGGATAAATTACTGAATTATTTTACTGCACAGAGACCTAGGAGAATCAGAGAGGTTTTGACAAATCAACTATGCAGCAAAAAAACCCATACAGCAATTAAACAGCCAGTCCTGATATACAAACTCAGTTAGAGACTCTCCTCTGCACCATGAAAAAAATAAAGACCTTAAAAGGCATCCTTCGCCACCTGCAGCAAAAGCATGCCACAGCAGGCTATGCTGCTGACTAGGATGAAATGTTGTTATTCTATTATATAGGGGTAAATGGTTTGCTCTTGTTTTAACCACATTGTAAACCCAATAGAAGTGCAAACAAAGCTGCTCTTAAGAATCTACAAGGTCGATAAGCTGAACTAAAAGCCCATTAAAAATTGCATCAGAGGGAAAGAAATGATACAATAATAGTCCACTAAGGCACAAATTCAAAAACAATCTGATCAAAATGCAAAGCAGTTCAAAATTTGTCAGTTACTCAAACTATCTAAGATTCAAACCAGGTAAGGTAATCACATCACTAAGAAAGCAAAATTTGATTATTTTTTTTTTTAATTATGCTATTGTCTAGTAATGAATAAATTAGGTTTGATTCATTTTATTCTCTCCTCCTATGCAGCACAATTACAACAGTACTGGAATGAGATTTTTAAAAAATTACCGTTTCATTAAAGGTTTTTAATACCCATATATGATTTAATATGATCGCCAAATTTGATCTATAATGATATTAACAGATAGAAAAATCCATAGTAGAGTCCATTATTGTTGAACTTTATCATCTTTTTAGAAAGTACAATAGTAAAATTATCTATTAATTAGATTAATTTCAAGGAAGTGTAAATCATCCTGACCCATGATACTTGCTTGCAAAGCTATTGTGAGAGAATAATTAATAGGCAACAGTCCAGGAATATTATTCTGAGCAGATGCGAACCTTGAACTTCCAGTCACTAGACTTAAATTCTAACTAAGAATACATCATCTTATGGAAACTCCAACATCCTGGAGTTTTTTAAAAAAAAATTAAGTAGATTGTTTTTGTTATATATAGTCCACATTATTGCTTAACGTGGCCATGAATTAAAAGTGGATATAAGTAAAAATCTCAGAATTTTAGAACTTTAAGGTGAGAAGGACTGTGCCACTCAAATAATAGAGCCCCATATAAAGAACACATCTTACAAATCATTTCATTTGTAACTTATTCTTCTGGCAAACTGTATGGCCTTCGGCAACTATTTAACCCTAAGCAGCAGCTGGCAGTAAATACATATAGTAAGGAAGACAAATAAAACACTTAAGCATAGGTTTGCAATTTTTCCTCACCCTTCCATCATGTGAAATCAATTTCTACAGATTCTGAACTAGATCTGTCCCAAACATATATCTGATTCCTAGGTCCTAGGTTTAAAAATTTAATTGTAAGGTCTTTATGGCAGCAATAGCATCCACTAAACAATGAATGAGAAGTAATCAAGACTAGAATCTTGTATTCAACATGTAAATTTTCAATGGAAATTAGTCACTGTGTTTTCTGATGAGCTGTATGTCACATTACACTATCTGTCTAATAAATTGTAAAACGTTTTCAGTTGTGATGGTGGAGCTCTTATCTGTAAGACCTCTTTATAATCTACTGAGAGGCTACCAAAATGTTCTGTTTCAAGAGCTGGAGAGAGGACAGACTTGTTTTTATGCACACACAGACTGCCAGAAACACCCTGTAAGCATGGACGGATGGAAAGTGCTATTCTGTTCTACGATGGCATTCCCCCACGTGATGATTCCTGTACCATGTTTTATAACATCTAGACTTTTAACACACACACACTGTGCAGAACAAAAGCAGATCATTGAACGGAAAAACCTAGAATCTCGCATCCCAAGACTTCTGTAAAGATCAAACTGAATGAACGTACATTTATAATATTGTGACTAAACAAGGAAAGGGTGGACAGAAGACAAAGAACCTTCTTCCCATCCCTTGAATCCCCAGTTAGTTTTAACGCCTATGTAGCACAACGTATTGAGTAACAAAACACGATAAACACCATTGCTTTAGCTATAATTTTAAGACAGCTTATAGCACCAAGCAAGAACACTTTTTCTTGGGGAAATACTGCATGTTTCTGACAGACTATTTAGTAGATGCTAAATGTGCTGAATTCAAATGAAATGTGTGCACCAGAGGGTCAGTGGAGAAGGACCTTGCAGTATGGCCCTTGATCCCCAGTCAGAAGCATTTGGTGTGGCATTCAGTAAGGCCTGGAGTTCTTTTATGATAAAGCTTCAAGAATAAACTCCACCAAAAACACCACCTGCACTTCTGCTATCTCTCTGGGAAATCTAGTGAAGTGAAATTGATTTTCTTTTTTTATTAGTGAGGCTATTAAGCATGAGGCACCAAGAGATGAATGGAGAGTAAGCCACATAAAGAGAGAGAAGCATCTGAAAATGCCTTTTATTTGTTGCACAGTTGCTTTTTGAGAAGAAATACCTGCATGGGTGGAAGATCAGTCTCTGTCCAGACTCCACTGGCAACACACACAGTGACTCTAGAAGCCTGCATTCACCGAGAAATCTGCAGGTACAGTAAGTGGCCACTACAGAAACCTGATCCCAAATTTGTCAAAAGAACAAAGACATTTCTCCTAACTTCTGAGAGACATCCTAGCTCACTAGAGACTGTTCCAGTAAAGCCACATATTGCTGACAGCCTACATTGACTGTTCAGCATAAAGTTGAAACTGGGGCTTGCAGATGAGGTTAAGAAACTCATTATCCACACCTCCTGCTTTCCATCCTTTTCTTTTAAACTCACGTCCTCATTGCTTTTTCTTTGATTTTCTCCTACTTTGATCATCCAGAGTTGGCCATACGGATTTGTTCCCTAAGTCATCTTTCAACAGAAGCAGAAGCGGTAGGAGGGCTGGAAACCAGACCTAGAAGGTGTTGGATAGCAGATATTCTGATCTTGTTTCTTCCTGATGCACTGGTTTCCTGGCTGGTGTTTTAGACGGTGTGACAAAAATATTGTAGGCATTATGTTTCATTTTCTGGTACACAGTGACAAAGAGAACAAAGGAGGATATCCCCCCAACACATGCACGGTTTAAGATGCACTTATGGTCCTATGAGAGCAGAATTAATTCCTACAAGCAGAATTAATAGGATACGTTATTCTTGAACATCTGAAGGAGGCAGAAGTAAAAGAAAAATGAAACTTAAAGTGTCTTTTATTTCAAACAAAAGGAGGATATTTAAACAGGAGAGTCTCACGGGAAAGACTTCGTATCACTGCAAACAGAGCACTTGTTCAGAATATAACAGCAATGATAACATTACTAATGGAAGTAAGACATCCTCTCAGTTTTCATGTGGATTGTAAATTATAGAAACAAGTACCAAAGCTAAGATATCCATGTATGCATGTGCACGTGCATGCACACGTACACCGCTCACCCTTTGCAATTACTTAATTGTAATGTCAGATCAAAGATAGTCAGAGTACAGATGGATGATTTCTCATCTCTGGACTTTCTGTGTGTCATTGGGCCTAGGCGATAGCATGAAGCAATATTATACTCATTAGTCCCTGGAGGTTTCTGCAGTTTATGATCAGAGATGAGTTTTCCATCTTCCCGCTGCTTGTATATCATTTAGCATTACAAGATGTTCCATGAATAATGGAAATAATGAAACTACGTCCTCAAAGACACTCTCCCCAGGCCAGAGACAGCATACACTGTAGTTATTAACAAATTATGTATGTGTTGATCAGCCGGCAGGTGCTGCCAAGCAGAATGTGTATTACAGCTCAGCTTTGCCTGCCTTTTCTTCAACTGGCACCTTACTTTTGATCTTCCTCTTCTAAACAGTCGCTAATGTTCACAAAACTTTTAGGAATGTAAGTAGCTCTGGAATGATCAGGAAATGCGGAAGTTATTTGGAGAAGAGGACTGGACAGATAGATGAACAGGCAGATAAGCACCATGGCTGTATAAGCGTTATTTCTGATAAAACTTAAATAGTAAATAGTGACTGTTGTTCTAGTTATTTCCTTACTGGTTCTTGCACATCACAATTTTAAAATAAATAATAAGTAAAGACAGACAGAACAACTTTTAAAGTACGTATTTTTCTCACTTATCTACAAATTTGAGGACAAGAAAGAACATCAGTGCTCTACCTGTTCTTCACAAGCATTTATGAGCATTTCTTGGCAGTCTTCATTTCTTAGGAACAGTAAGACAGGATCCAGCTTACTGAGTGTTGCATTATTTTTTTGTAGTACTTAAGTATACTGTAACAGCAAAGGCCCTTAGAGACTTATTTAGTAAAGTAGGCTGGAATACTCTAATTCCGGACCCATGCTGGCTTTAGTAAATTCTGTAGCAAATCCAGGGCCATGCAGGAATTCACAGTTGTAACTATATTGAACAGCATGGCCAGAAAAACACTTTAAAGCAACTAAGATGGAATTTAATCCTTCCAAGGCAAAAAGGATTTTTCTTGAATTTTTGCCAAAAATGAGTGCATGTTACACAATTTTAATTCCATTTGTTGGAAGTATATAAGCATTAACTAGTTCACTGTTACATGAAAAGTAAGATCTACAGGAAGCAAATATTTTTAATATAAGAACTTACTGCTGAAAACATGCTAATATTGTTTTTTGGGTTGGGTTTTTTTCTTTGGGTTTGGATTTTTTTTTCCTGTTAATAACTTGAACATGATTTATCTGTCTGCTATCCCTCCTTTCTGCCCCTAGTAACTTAGGTATGTATTTGCAAATTTCGACAAAATCAGAAAGAGTGCTAGGCTGGTTTCTTATCCTCAGAGGTAACAAAATTCCTAAGAGAAAACCCAGCAGCTGATCAGATCAGCACCCACACTTGAGGTCAGATAGGCACAACTCAGCTATTCAGTGTTTTGCTTGACGTTTTGCTGGCTGACCAGCGTATGCACATAGCTCCAGACTTGACAGATTGTTTGCCATCTTGCATGCCGAAAGTACAGCAAGAGAGAGCAAGGGAGCAGAAGTGTACAAGGAGGATACAGGGCACATTAGATCACCACTCATGGAGAAAAACTTGCTTACTGAAATATAACCGATCTTGTAAAGAAATTCTAAAACTCTCTCAGTACCTCATCAGACACGACTAGCTGAAGTTAGAAGAACCCTACGTGCTATTATACATGCATACCTCAAATTTACTTCAGAAGATGCTTTAATGCAACAAAGCTGGATAATGCAAATATTTGTTAGACCGTGTAAGACAAATCACACTGCACTGACAGAGCCTGATTTTCTCTTCATACACACCAGCTAATGTGATGTATTACAATTCATGTCAAATGAACTATTTTCATCACAGTGAAAAGAATTCAGTTCAAGATTAAGTAACAATTAAGTTTTTAAGATCCCATTAACTAAACCAGAGGCTGAAAGATGCATATACTAGAGCTTTAGTAAGTCACTGATCTTTATGGGACTGTGTTACCTTTCATATCAATAGTAAAAGTTACAAACTAGTAAACAGACAAAAATACATTGTTAGACAATCATGTTATTCTGGCATCTCACTAGACATGAAGGGTAAAATACATTGCATGAGGTTTGGGTGTATGGGAGGCTTATACAAAAAGCCAGGGATGGGGTGGAAGTGAACAAAAGAAAAAAGAATAGTCCTGAAATTTGGGGATATACAATGCATGTGGATAGAACTACACTGCCTATATTCCCAGCGATGCACTTAAATACATCCTCAAGGCAGCAATGTGATTAAAAGGAATTGGTGCATTGAAATGTTCCGAGAATGGAAGCTGATCAAGTTCAAACAAGTGAGAAATGAGGATGCTACAATGTTGAATATTTAATTAACGAAAGAAAAACAGAGAAGATTCACTAGAGACAACTGTTCTGCATTCCCAAGCTTTGGCTAGCTGGCTTGAGAAACATTTCCATTGTTAAACTCAATTTAAAGGAAGGAAAAGAGACAGAGATGTGCAAGAGTCTGATATTGCTCAATTAACATTTTGGTTTAAGATTTTAACACTAGCGTCTTGAAAAAGCCCATTTAATGTGTAGGGAAATGTCTGCTCCCGACTGGTTTGGCATGTTCCGGAAATGCTGTCTGATTATACCCCAGGCCAGAAGACTGAGGAAGCTGCCTTAAAGGATTACAACCTACAGGCTTACATTTCTGATTTGTACAACTGCTGGAGGGCATCGTTGAATGAAAGCATTTTGTGAGGGTATTGTACAGAATGTGCATCTCAAGTGTTTTACACACATGAATTCAGCAAACCTGCCTTCCTGGACAGCAGTAAATCAAGGACCCAAGCATCTTTGGAAGGAAAAGGGGAGAGTAATACATTATATAATTTTTCTCTATTTTGTCCTGTGAACACACTCTTCTGATAGTGCAGAGGTCTGCTTGATAAAGCAATTTGATTGATAACAACTGTGCCATTCCTCTGAAGAGTCCACATGAGTATCACAGATGGTGAGATAACTTGCTGTAATTTCCTCACCAAAGAACACTGAATCAGGCTTTCAGCCTACATAGCAGTCAATAATTTCCAATAAAATTCACTAAAGGAGATTTTTTTGGAGGTAGGGAAGGAATTCTGCACTTGCACTTCTCAGATTTCGATTATCCCAGCATCTGTGTCTCTGCTGCAATACTGGAACGTGTTCTACGCTCAGCATGTGCCCTGGCGATTCTGAGTGCACATGTAGGCTAATGTCAGATTTTGACAGTGATAAAGAAGTGAAAATATGGAAAAGCAAAAGGGGAAAAAACAGGCATAAATAATACTGAACTACCAGTGACTTAACTGAGGTGCCTGGAAGACTATAGAACCAAGGGTCTAGTCTACTAATCACTTTGTAATATCTTTACATTATACCATACTAGCTGGGTAATGCAGTGTCATTCTGTCCTGCTACCCAGAGCCTAACTACAATAACTGGACTCAGTTACATTTAGAGTGGATTCGTGGGGTGAGGCATCTAAATCTACAAATAAACCAACCGTATTTCACTATACCGCAGGATTAGATAAATTGAAAAAAAATCAAGTATAGCATTTCTGTGATCCAAGCTACTCAACTGCAGCTACCCCTTGATGTTTTAAAGAGTTTTTACCAAATACACTAACAACAGAATAGACAAGCAGAGAGAAGACCGTCAATTTGCAGGTCCACTGTGGACTGTAAGAATGTACAGGAGTGTCCCGTAACATCTAACCAGAAACACTGACAATTATGTGCCTTCAAAATATGTACCACTCTGGACCTCAGACAGCCTTCTTCAAACTGAAAAAAAAAATAAGGCATCTGCTTTAAGAAGATTTTATTCCTAGTTCTCTAAGAAGCAGCCCTTCCGGTTTCATCAATAATAACATAAGGCAAGGTTATATCAAGCCAACCTTCTATTTCCAGTGACTCTTCACATTTTCCAAACCATCAACAGGCGAAATCACTGTCTAGCCACTGACTCAAGAAGCAGCACGCCCGGATTCTAACATCTCACTGGACCTGGGTTCTTACTGTGGTGAGGGAACACTATAGCAACATGCATAGCTCGTCCAGGTTTGTTAACTGGGAGGTAAATAAGAAACGTAACTCAGTCCTTATAACTCAAATGCTGTAGTAACCTTGTTCCCATGAATCTTATAGTTTCCCTGGATAGCACAAGACTTGGGAGTGCTGGAGTTTGCCTGCCAGTGTTTGTCTCGCAAGTGTATCACTCCGCTGCCTCTTCAGGTTTCCCACATGCCCCCTCTTCACACAGAACCCTAAAAGAGTTTCCACTGGCAGCATTCTTGGAATATGCACAAAACTGGCTGCTTTTCTGCAAGCCTCCTTCCTCTGCCATTGCATCAGCAATCTGTCTGAAGAGCCTGCTTTAATTCCAACTCTCACACCTTTCATTTACTGGCATTTAGTTCCATTCTCAATGGCTTACCTCTGGAGAGTTCTTTCCCTCAGGAAGAAATGCTGCAGCTTCATTGATCGGCTCATACTCTGTATATAGCAATTTCACAGGAGTAGACTATATTGCTTGAACTCCGTGGCACAATTTCCATTGTTTTGCAACAGCTTTAAGGCTCTCAAAACGGTCCCATCACCAACACGATTATCTGTTTAAAAGGCTGCACTGCTCTTTGAGTGCTGTCATTCAGTAAGCCCACCTGCACTGAATGGAATAGCATCCTTGTTGCAAGTCTAGATCACATTTTGGGTCTTGAAAAACAAACAATGCTTCAACTCAAATACAGAGCCCCAACTAAACTGCCAAGGAATCTTTTCAGCTCTTGCTGCTTTTGATTGTAACTGATAAAACGCCAGCTACATATTTTTCCCACTAATACAGCCCGGGAACTTGCTTCTACTTTGGCAAGTTCAAAATAGTTTCTGCTACAACTCCTGTACAGAATCCTATTCAAACTAATATGACTAGCTTTCTTGACTATTTCCTATGCAAATCTCACTTTCAATTTTATGAACCAAATTAAAGTGTTCTTTGGATAAGCAATTGTCAATCTATAATTTAAAAATCCTTAAAGATTCTGTTCCCAGGAGTGGGAATAGCCAATCTTTCACAGAAGCCTGGCTTTTAATTTCCTTCCTGCTTTCCTGCTGTTATATTTCAGACAACTTTTTCATAACACTCTTTCTGAATTGTCTGTTTTTTACTTGTGTGAAGTGAATCTGCTCTTGTTACTTTAGCACTCTTGTGCAAAATACACGTTTTTAAACTCCAACAGTACCCAGTCTCCTCAGCACTGAAAAAGAATACTCTATTTTTTATTTTCTTTTTATAGTCAAATAGTGTTTTGCTTTGAAGTGCCTAGAATTTGTCCCTCAGCTTTGCTGCCTTTATCACTCTTCAGATAGAACAGAAACCCTTCTCTCACCAAATGAAGGCCATTCATTCTTTCCTAGCCATAGCGCTTGCAAAACTGAATCTTCCATGGCAGTTGCAGTCAGCTATAGCCTATAGGCAGATTTTTGGAAAGGTCAGATCTTCACATTTAGCCTTTTCTGCCTGTTGTTTTCTGGTTTGTGGTACCTTGTGTTACAAGGGTTACACTCCCATGCCAGGAAAGAAATATATTAAAGTTAGTATCCAAAATAACCAAACAGCAATAACTGTTTGCAAAGGAATGCACAGAGGTAAATTACTTTGTATTTCAACAGAAATGACACTTACCAGCTTGACATTACCTAAATGAGCAACACGCAGTGGGCCACTCCCAACATTTCTGTTGTTTCAGTTACAGTAAATTTCAACGACAGAAAAATTTTGATTAACACTGGTAGAAAATTGGCCAGCTATGCCTTGAACCCTTTTAACAAAAGGTAAATTCAGAGCATTTTTAGGAAGTCATGAGCAAAGAGTTAAACTTTGACCTCTTGACATCAAGAGGTAAAATATACAAGCAAGTAACATTAACTGTTAACTGGATCATCATAAGCATCTATCCATTCATTGTATCAGAAGTAGCTGTATGTGAACAGAAAAAGTATAGCCTGACTGGAGCAGCGACACAAGTGATCTGCAGCCTTGCCTCTCTGCCCAGCCATTCGTGTGTTACCCAACCACAGAAACGCACACTCTGAAGTATCGGAGGGATCCATCTGCCTCAGGTCTCTGGCATGGCAGAATGGTCTCCTTCCTATGGAGCATCAGTTAAAGGCAGACTGAAAGAATAGACTTTGATCGCAATGTACACATGAAATGAGCAAATTGCACATCTTAGCAAGCACTTTGTTCATTCTATGAAGCAGGCAGACCTTTGCTCAACACTGTGCAAGTACAGCCCCAGTGTGTCTTATGAGGATCTTGGGGACGTTTCAGAAAGAACAACACGACTGGACCACTGACACATACCAGCACTCTGTTTCCTGGTTGCAGAGTGTTAAGTTTTGTCACATCAGTCTGGGAAGGCAGGACACCATTCAGCAACTTCAATCTGGTTAATAAAGTCTTCTCTCATTACAGTTGAGTGGTTTTGTTTCTAAGACAAGTATTTCGCACAAGAGATAGCAACCATGCATGCAACTGTGTTGAGGAGGTAGTTAACTGACCACCTGGTCAAGCATTCCCCATCCCAAACAAAATGGTTTGGGTACACTTGTCGCATGCCTGTTTAAATCCTACCCAGAAGCACAGGGCTTCCCCAGAGACTTGTCCACATGGTGAAAGAAAAAAAGACCTTCTATCCCCTGAAAAGGACACTGACTAGACTCAGACACTAGGGAAGGGATGCCTGGATTTTACATTCCTATGAGTGCCTGTCTCCTGATGCTACCTATGCAATCATCCAGTTTGTTATAGTGTTTTCTAAATCCTAGGCAACAGTTTTATCTCTGCAGATATAGACTAAAGGGGTTCTTAAGAAATGTACTTATTAAAAAGTCAGAAACTGTGCTACCAAAGTCTCTGTGTGTGAGTGGGAAAACAACACCCATCATGCAAGCTCAAGTTTTTCCCAGGTTACTTATTAGGAGTACAAAATAATTGTATTTCATATTTCTACACAGAAGCTCCAGACGTTGAGCCCAGTTCTTGTTGCGAACAATAATGGCTGACAGGTAGATGGAGGTTATAATGGCTCCGTTATAAAGGAAACCTAAAAGTACACAGAGTTAAAGGTTTCACAGCTCACCAACTCTGTCACCACTTGATGTTCTGGCTTTTGAATTCTTGTCTTTGCATCTTCCTTTTAACATTTTTATAGGACTGTCTAGCTGGACTACCTATTAAAGCAGCTGCGTTATTCACTGGATAAAAATCTAATAAAAGAGCTCTGTCTTTAAAACAAATAAAAATAAATGCAACAAATGTGTAGTTCTACTCTTGCCCTATTGATTTCAAATCCCACAGGAGTTTCACTATTGTATTATCATTTACATGGTAACTCAGGGTAGAAATTGTTCAGTGAAATGCACTGAGGTTTACCTTGGGACCTGACCCTGGTAGGGCTCCATCCTCCTGCATTTTCATTTTGCCTTCAAGTTAAGTACTCATTTTTAAACTGCACCAAAGCATGCATATGGCTCACGATAAAATTCTCAAGAGGAGGCCCACTGGTTTTAGGAACAACAGCAGAAAGAATATGAACAGAACAGTGTGAAAAGAAATCTCAGCAAGGCTCTGCCCGATTGAAGTCACTTCTGCATTCAACATTTGAATTTTCTACATTATTTATTGCCACCATCAAAAGTTTAATCCTTAAGGCATCATTCTGCATGCAGTTGCCTTATAAGCACATGAAACCGTAGGTAGCTTAATTCCAATACAGTTATATAAATTATTAACCTCATCTCCAAATATGATGTGCATTTCATCTGAAGAATTGTCTGAGATCCAGAACTTTAGTGTGGAGACCAAATTTCTAATATTCAAGCTCATTTTCAAGAGCTCTGTTAAATAATCTTTCACTTGAAGACTACACTGTAGACAAGTGCCATTTTGTAAACTGCAAGTAGGACCAAGAAAATATCTCCAAACTCAAACATTTACCTAATGGAATCATATTTTCACCCTACATTTCTTAATTTTTCTCTCCATCTGACCAGACAAACATTCTGAACACTTCCCCCCAACCACCCCATTAAAAACTCCAGGCAGATTAACCTACAATTGTGGCTAATTGTAAGGTATCTTGAGGTAACTTACTACTTTGAGTGCATTGAACATGATAACTTAAGACATGACAAATCTCACAAGAGAACACTCTCTGCAAGCACCACTTCTATTATTCATTCCCTACTGTCACCCTGAGTGTTCTCAGAAGAGTTTTCCAAATGTCACCTTCCCACTAACTTTCACATAGCTACACACATGTGGCTAGAAATACTGTTTCAAGTATATCCCAGCGTAAACGTTCCATTTCCACATACACGGAAAATGCATTAGTTTCTTCTAACGAAAAAATGGGGAAAAGCAGAAAAAAAAACCCAAACCCAACCACATTGTGTCCACAGAGCCAGTACATCCTTCTATGTTATCCTCAAAACTAAAAGTAGATAGAATGAATGAAGTTATTTTTAACATCACTAGAACACCAAAGAGCTTCCTCCAAGGGTCATTGAAGTACACAGGAAGACATGGGTGGCCTTCTTTCTGCAGTGGTCTTGACCTTGCATTCAGTCCATGACTGCCTGCTCAATTTGCCCATATTAGTGATTCAGTTGTTATTTCCATTATTTCCCTCCAAAATTCATATCTGAGAAACAGCAACACTTTGTGCAAATATCTATATTCTTATACATGAGGAAATATGTATATTTGTTGTTAATACTAGTTTTTATTCCTACTTGAGAAGTTTTAGCCATCTAGCTTAAGAAAAAGAAACGATAAAATAAGCGGTTGTCAAGTGGAATGTTATACATCAAGCAAGGAACTGTTTGGCTAAACTATTGGTAAGTACCACTGATAAATCAGCACAGACCAGAATTCACTGCCCAAAATGGGAAGAAAAAGCTTTGTATTTTGAACAAGTGAAAGAAAGCAACTACAACATATAAGTAGCTTCTGTAAATATCCTCAGATCTCTTAAGCAGAGAAAAAGCATTCTAAGATTTGAGAATGAAAATGCTGGTAACATCTCAACTGAACCCATTTTAGGATCTGATCCAAGTAAAGACATGGTGAGTTTCCACAGGGCATTAAGCTGTTGTTTCCATGGGCAATTACCAATAACATTGATGCTAGCAAGTAAGGAGTGGTTGTGAAGCAGGCAGTACATATCCAGAAACTGCACTGCCAATATGTGCATTTAATTTTTTAATTTTGTAATACACTTTGGACATAAGGAGTTTTGAGAATCCCAATATTACAAGCATTTTAAGTGGACTTCTGCATTTCTTGAGCTAGCCTATTAAAACAGTAGTCTTTCTTTCAAAACCTAGATCCCTTAATGTCAATGACTTTATTCTGCCTGAGTAAAATGATCCACTTCCTCCACCAATTTTTCACCTTTGTCTTCAGAGAAAAGCTCAGATTCTATCAATATCTTCCACTGTCAAGGCCTTTATTACATTTAAAAGTATTTATAATGTCCGGCAAGGTAAAAAATGCTTTCTGCAAGCAAAGCCTTTATGAACAATTTTAATTCTGTTCCATTCCAGTCTTACTATTATATATTTTTTACAATCTGTATTTTGAAATGAGGGAAACCAACGCAGATAAGTTTAGTAATGCAGATAAGGGTGGATGTCTGAGCACACCACATTCAGCACACAAACCACAAGATGCATTACCGTTTAAGTGCTTTCAGCACAGCCTTAGACACAAAACTGTCTTGTAAAAGTAATGCAAACACCACTGATTTCTCTTGCATACTTTCTTATTTAAAAAAAAAAAAAAAAAAAAAAACCAACCAAAACCCACAACCTTTTTCCTTAGAGCATAAAAGAAATGTGCTTCTTAGAGTTTGCTTTTCATTAGAAATCATGAGCAGTATCAACTTTTCTTCAAATTACCTTTGGAGGCCACATCTGGTTAGTTTAATTCTTCAAAGATTGCCTTACTCTGCCTCCTTGGCTCTTTTTTATCTGTCACACATTGGCTGGGTTTATGTCTGACAGTTCTTTTATTACCAGATTTCATTTTGAATCCGATTTCCCCCCTGTCTCATTACTTCTGTCTTGCTCTCTGTTTGTTCTCTTTTTCTTTTCCTGTCTGACAATTCTCTTATTAGTGGATTTGGGTTTGCTTTTGTTTCATGCTTTCTGGTTTTATTCTCTTGTGTCTTATTTTTGCTTTTTTACTTATTTTTCTCCTGTCAAGGCCTCCTTTTCTTTCTGCCTGTTCTCTCAAAAGGTATATGCTTAGCTTTTGCTTAAGGTTACCGGATTTCAGCATGTTCTGGAGTTGGTTTATCATTAGATATTGCCATGCAGAAGGAACCAGGTTTAAATCTTAGTTCCTTCAGCTGTTTGGTCTAAGAGCACAATCACTAATCTAAGTATCAACCTATTTATATAGCCATTAGCTCTGCTTCTCAGCTACTACAACATGCTCTAAATCTAAACTTATCAGTTTAAGAGCAAGGACACTGCTTTTAAATTCATTACTTTCTCCCAGCATTCTCCATAAGCCATTAGGTTCCCTCCAGTTAGTACAAAGAAAAGGTGACACAAGCCATGCCTTCGCTCTGCTCCTCGCAGGTTCTCCTAACGTGATCACTACGGTAAATGAATACTCTCCTGAAGCGCATTAACAGGCACATCTGACATTACTTGCAGTTCCTTGTGTCTCAGCTCCTCACCAGAGGAACGGTTGTGTGTGCACATCGCGCAGTCTTGCTGCAAGACATTTCAGAGGGAAAATGAGAGCTTTTGCGTGCTTCATTGGGGAAAAGGTGGAAATGCTGCTATTAGTGAGCTTCATCCATCTGGTCTCCTAATCCTTTAAGGAACTCACTGTACCACCAGGATTGCATGTGTCCTAGGGGCTAGCAAGCGCCCACTGCAGCAGAGTGACCATTTCCAAGCAGTCAGGGCCCTGAGTGAAAGCCAGGGAGACCTCACTTATGGGCCACCTGCATCACTAATTTGCTTCAGATGCCAGAAGTTGAGACAAGACCAAGAAAGCACTACTGGGACAGGGAGCTGATCTGAAAGGAGATGCTTGGCCTATACTGATACTTGGGGATCCACTTATCAATGGGATATTTATTCTTATGGGAGCAGAAAACACAGTTCGGTGAACTTGCTGCCATTGACTGCAAGGAGGAGGAAAATATTGTCTCACTGCCCCTTCATATTGTTCTTCTGGTGTTTTTCAAATCAAAAGGGAAGTATTGCAGTCCTAAATTTTCTCCTCCACGCTTAAGGATGGAGAATTTCTACTTCCAAAGTGTGCTGGTTGTGGCTGGGATAGAGTTAATTTTCTTCATAGCAGCTAGTATGGGGCTATGTTTTGGATTTGTGCTGGAAACGATGTTGATAATACAGGGATGTTTTAGTTATTGCTGAGCAGTTCTTACACAGAGTCAAGGCCTTCTCTGCTTCTCACACCTCCCCACCAGCGAGGAGGCTGCAGGTGCACAAGAAGCTGGGAGGGGGCACAGCTGGGACAGCTGACCCCAACTGACCAAAGGGATATTCCACACCATATGATTCCACATGATGTCATGCTCAGCAATAAAAAGCTGGGGGAAGAAGAAGGAGGAAGGGGGGGAGGATGTTCAAAGTTATGGTGTTTTGTCTTCCCAAGTAACCATTACACATGATGCAGCCCTGCTTTCCTGGAGATGACTGAACACTTGCCTGCCGATGGGAAGTAGTGAATGAATTCCTTGCTTTGCTTTGCTTGCACGCACGGCTTTTGCTTTACTTATTAAACTGTCTTTATCTCAGCCCATGAGTTTTCTCACTTTTACTCTTCGATTCTCTCCCCCATCCCACTGGGGGGGAGTGAGCGAGCAGCTGTGTGGGGCTTAGTTGCCGTCTGGGGTTAAACCATGACACAAAGGCACCAAGGAGCTTTACTAGATTTCTGGGTGAGAGCTCAAACTGATGTATTATTTGTCAAGAGACACATTAAATAAACTTGGCCTTTTTTGCTGTCATCAGCTGTCTGAAAGATGAGCTACAAGCATTAGAGTTTCTTTTAATGCCACAGCACTTACGTTAGACAAAGCGCAGTTGAAGCATCTTATATATTTGGAAGGAAGATGTGATGTCAGGGATGAGTATCACTTGCTGGGGCCATTTGTTCCTCAGTGAGGGACTGGTTCCTGTGCGGTGCCTCCTGTACATGTTTACACTGGGGGTGAATAAAGTAGTAAATTGTCTTTGGTAAATTAAAATTTGGTGTATCAATAGGAGGATGAAGTGCCATGTCATTTTCATAGCCTATAAAGAGGATCTCTCTAAAGTGACTCAGCATTCCTTTAAAGGTCATTACTGCCCAAGTGCAAGGAGCATACTTCCATTCAGTTATTTTCAGAACACAGCCTCTCTATCGCCGCCAAAGAAATTTTCAGGTCATTTTTTTGTTGGCAGGTCACAGGACCTTCTCACAGTTACCAGTTCTCCAGACTTAAAAAATCAAAAGCAGTACTCTATACAAACAGCAGTGCAGACTATTGAGACACTGATTTCTGCTTAAGCTTCTGAAAACTAAAGAAAAAGCACATCATGTGTCATGCGCTGTGGGCTAGGCATACTATACCCCATTCCATTTGCTAATGAAAGCTAAGAAATCAAAAGGATATAATGCATACAATGATATGGGGCAGCGCAACATAAAATGTAGAGGCATGCAGCCATGCAGCATTATTTGCTGTATTTAAATCCTGTGGACATACTAAAAACTGCAGCTGTGTGAATCAGACACCAACCTTTCCTTGCTATGCACAAATTCTGTATTCTTGGACCAGTATCAGATTCATCAAACTGAATCCAGGATGAGAAAAAGAAAGAAAATAAAGAAAATGCTCAGAAAAATACTGTTGGTGGGGCAGGTTGTTTTTTTTTTTTTTCTTTAAACAGACACATCTGCACCAATTTCTCCGACTAAATGGTATTAATCACATTACCACAGTAAGTCCCACAGCAAAGATGATTCATTTGATCTGCTGATAAAGGCGGCCATCTCCGTTCCTGCAAACCTTACTCTTCTCCACATCACTTAGTTTCCTATCTTGTGATTTAAATAGAATCGGGACTAGACTGCACACCCTTGATACAGAAGCTTCACTAACATTTCAATAACTGTTCACCACTATGCATAAAAGCTCCTATTAGTGGTCTTTGAGTGCTGCTGAACCTGACATACCACTAAACTGCAGCAAGCAGACTGGGATTAGAAATTTCAAAGCCATTTAGATGCCTTAAAGATGCACTGTCATAATCTGCCTTTGGGAATGATCTACCCTCATAGCAAAAGCTAGAGTGTTAGCAATGTGCTCCAATTCCTACAGGCTCTCCTGCAGCCTAGTTATAGCTACCATAAGGCCTGTTTCAGCGTTCTCCACTGTCTATGCTGGATTTAATCACAATAAGCACCCCATGCGCTCTTTCCAGGACAGCCAGAATCAGATATTTGTAGACACATGCTGCTTTTAAACTAAAACTATATGATGGAGCTTCCCTTTTTTCCAGCATCTCAAGAAATGGAGCAGTCAAAAGACAAATAACAACATTTCCTAAACCTGCACCCCATAGAAATTAGAGACTGATCTGCATTCAAATGCAAGACAAACTCTGTAGGCCAGCCCATAACTACTGTACCTGTCTCATACTCCAAACTGAGACTGGAAAGAAACACAAAAAGTTGCCTCTGCACTGCAATTATTAGCAGAATCCAAACAATCCCAAATGGAAGATGCATAAGAAATCCTGAGTCCGCAGTTTCCCAACCTTTGTGGCTTGAATGCAGGCCAAAGCAGTGACTGTTTTGAATCTGAATGCTGATCTGGAGTCACGAACTGCTCCTAAGTTTCTGCCTGGAGCCCATCTATACCACGTTCAGAGTAACTGCACATGCCAGAACCATCATGGACCCTGCACACTTCTGCCAAAACTCTATCCACTTCACTGGAACTTAATTTGGCCCAGAGTCTGAAAGTACTTAATTCAAACAGCATCTTGTTATAAATTTGCTGGGAACTATCCCCTAGTTGTTTATCAGCAAGAAGACAAAAATTTAAAATACAATTTATATTTTCCAAGGCCAAGAATTGCCGGCTTTATAGTAACACTATTGACTTGTAAATAAACAGTAAAAAGGAGGGTAAAAATCTATCATGCAGGATAATATCCCTCTCATAAATACTCAAATTATATCTATCTAGCAAATAGAGAGCAAACAATGCTTCTGAACCACTTAACACTTCAACTGTTCAGAGAAACCCTTGGATATTGTTAGCAGATAAAAGATAACAAGTTGTGAAATGAATATCCTTTCATTTCCCTTTCGCTTACTTCACATTACTTGAGATAAGAGTAAATTACCTCAAATGCATCCCATATAGAAAAAACAAGCATATGTTTCCATATCCTTAAAACATTTATATTTTCAGTTTACATTTCTTCCCTTCAACTTTTGTCAAAGATGCACAAAGTACCAGTATTCGCCCTCCTGTATCCCGTCCTCAAGAAAAACCTATGGTATACAGAAAGCAAGTGTCAAACAAGGACACTTGTTTGGGCCAAATCTACATGTCTTGGTTTTTCACCATCCACTTGCTCATAGCTTCCCCAGAGCTCAGACGTACTTAGATGCAAGTGTCCAGTTAATGCACATGAACAGAATACTTCAAGCAAAAAGGAAAGGAACCTATGGGTAAAACACAGTATTAAAATGTCTACATATTTCAGACCATCCTCCAGGAAAGCTCTCACTCATAAAGGCTCCAGTTTCTCAGTAAAAAAGGCATCCAGCAAGTAAGCAAACTCAACTATTTCAGAAGCCAAAGACCAACTCACTGACAATTTCATAGCCTTGTAACTCCCAACCAGGAACTCTCATGACTGAAATACTTTGGTAATTGATAGTGAGTATTTTTCTACTATAGAAGCATTTCATCTACACAAACATGAGGTGAGCACAGGAGGCTGACTCTGAAGCCGTCACCCTTAAATGAGTTGACTCAGGTAGGCATCCCTTCCAACTTCACAACACCGCTTTTCATCATTGTTATTTTAAAAATTGTTCCAAAACTTCACTTGTTTGAAAATGCATACTAAACAACAGAAATTGCGAAGGAATTGGGAAAGACTATACTATTACTATAAGGCAAAATAAATCAAAGAAAAAACTATGCTCTGTTTTTTATATTCTTACTATTTTCAAACAAAAACCTCAGTCTTTTGTGGAAGAAAATTTCTGATCAATTGGTTCTAATCAATTGTTTCAAAACCAGTGATTGAATTTTGTACAAACCATAGGAAGATTGCCAGAAGTCTATGCCTCACCCCTAGCAAGGCTGTTTTATGAGCTGTCATATTCTGCAAATCTCATCTAAAACCGAGCTCTGCCTCTGAAGTATTTAACAATTAGATGTAATGTTTTGCTACAGTTTCACCGTAATTCAATTGAGATGAGAGTTTAAGTGAAACAAAACTTCAAAATGCCACTCTATTTATACCCATCCTCATATTGCTTAAAATACCCAAGACCACTTCCAGCAAAAATTTCAATTGCTGCAAAAACTTAATGGGCCTTAACATTTCATATACCACAGAGCCAAACACGGACAGACAAACTACAGGTTGATGTTATTTAGAATACTGTAGGACACCAAGAGAGCACTCCAGGGTAAAAAGCTCCCTGCTGCTAATGGTCTGTGTTTGAGCTGACAGCAGTGACATACACGTACAGGGTGAGAATTCCTGGGGCCAAAGTCATGATACAAATGAAACACTGTCTTCAGAAGGGGGAGGCACAGATTCACTGGTAATGTCTATTGTGAATTTGCACACGTACATGCAAATAAAAAAAAGTTAAAAAGAAAACTAGGCTGAAAGTTAGCTTGAGGAATAAAGAAGCTGAAGTATGAATTGAGGATACCATCAGAAAACAGAGAAGGAAATAGGTGCATGCAGAGGGGAAAAGGAAGGAATGCCCAGAGAGAAGGACAACCATTACTTGGCCAATTGGTGGATGTGTTGTTATATTCACACTTGATCTGGTTGCATAAATATAAAGAAAACTCATGAGTCCTAGCTAGCCCTGCCCTTTCTGTAAAACCATCAGTCACAAAAACAGATTTTTCAGTACAACCTTGACTAGTACAGAAGGCACTTTATACTTGCATGAAACAAATAGGAACTGATTGAGTCTGCACTAACACATAAAATTCAGCTGATGGGCCATTAGAAGCGGTGAGCAGCATCCCATTATTTTTCCAGCATCTTCCCTCTCATTTGTTATTTTTAGCTTGCTGTTCTAAGAAAAGAAGTCACAGATGACTATATCCTGCCTGTCCATTCACCATGTTCAAGAATCGTATTTCCTTACAAGTTTTGTGAAAATCTGCTTCACAGGGTATACTCAAAAGTTATCCACACTCACTGCACTTCTGGTCCATACCAATACACACAGAGTAGCCAGCTACTCAGAGCTCCTGTAGCTCAGGATCTGTCATAGCATTGATTTGAGAGAGCTCTGCTACTAAGGAAAAGAACTAGACAATACAGAGGGGAGGAAAAAAAAATAAAAATCTGAGGTACTGCAAGGAGATGCCATTTCATAAAGGCTGTGGGGAAGCAGCCAGAAAAGCAAGAGATATTGTGAGGTGGAAGGAGGGAGGAAAGCATACAATGACATAAGATCCCCATCCTGATGCAACCAGGTTGTATGAATTCCACTACTGATGGAATGACTTTTACTCATTAAGAAACTCACTTTAGATAGTCTGTTCGTGTCTGTTCTGATTGTTTCCAGGACTGAGAGATTCGTTAACAGGGTTAGGTAACAATATGTCCATAAGACAAGTGAGTCAATGTAAAGGTGTTTCAATGTCTGCATAAGGTCACAAGTAAAGTGCTCAGGCTTCTATTAGCGGTGCAATAGCTGTTCAACATCAGCCACCATAAAGCAAGTTCCAGTGGCACCACGTGCATAAAGCAGCCAACTTAGGGCTTATCATGGCCCAGCACAAGTCAGAAGAGACTACTAGGGCTTGTACATAAATACATTAACTCTTACCTATTATCAGGATACAAAATGTTTCCATGGAGAAAGTGTAAGATTTTTTGCTTACAGCAACCCTAAGACATGAGAGCAAATTCACAGAACTCGTATTTCTGATAATCCTTTTTGACAGAATTCATTAGCCAACTCGGGAGGTCCTGCAGTTTATTTTGATTAGGATGAGAAATTTATGACAGAACCAAGTATCTCATTCAATTTGGTCTGCTAACCAAAAAAAACCAGACTTGCCTCGAATGCAACAGAAATTAAGGTAAAAAGGAGGTATTTTCTTTACTTACACAGTCCCAAACTTCTTTCTTGGTGACATTCAATCCAGAAGGATTTTTTGGCTTTTCCTCTGGACTAGACTGCCAAGGATTTTGTGACTCCATCCAAAGCTTTAAATACAGCCCTCTCTCACTGCTCTAGTACTCTTTCTACCTTCTCTTGCCCATATATCCAAGCCTTCATAAAATCATATGCAATGAAACCTTCTGCCCACATGCACCCTGGTACTTGCTCATGTTTGAAGTGGAAGCTGCATCACTCTGCCATCTGTTCTGTAAAAGAGCATCTCTCTCTCATACGGTTTTCCCAGATGAAGGGCAACTATTGTTTCTCCATTGGTAGCAATAGTTTTAATCCAATTCAGAACAATATCTAGTAGCAAAAATACAGGGCAAAAATACTGCATTGCAACCTAAAAAGAAAAAAAAAAAAGTTTTTTAAAAAAAAGAAGTTTAAATAAAGTTGCCTGGACAGCAACCCAAAAGACTCTGAAGAAGGTAAGGAGAGACAGTAACATTACACTCGACTGTGTGGGTCTGCCCTGTTTTAAACCCTTCAAATGGAACCTTTTTGATGCTAAAGAAAAGCGATAGCATAAAAGTGTTTATGGTAAAAGGCCAGCTTAAAATGCCCTTGGCTCAAAGGCCATCCAAGGCCACCTGTCTTTGCCTTTTTTAAACATAAATCTCCACACTTCATTCATTTCTTTTCAAAGCATAACTGGAAGTGCAACCCATTTGTGGTAATCTGGGAATAAATTTAATTTTAAGAAAGTGTTTCAAGTGCCTGATCCTACAATTTTAGCCCTGTTTCAAACAATCAATTAAGAAGGCCCTATTTTTTTTCATGCAAAAACTGTTCTTCAGTGCAGTGTTATGGTGTTTCATGCCCATATGACCATTTTTCTCTCTTGTTCGGGCCGATATCTCTGTTTAGCCTCAGTGGCTTTCCTCTCTGATCCGTGAGCAGATATTATGGATTCTTTGCACCGTGTGTTTGTATTCTTTGGTCCCCAGCTATACACATTGGATTTTTTCTTTTTAAAAGTTTCTTTGAAAAATTCTGATTTGCTGTCCATTTCTAAGGTCAGGCTTAGAAAACATGCACACCCTACCTGTGCTTGATACAGCTTGTTAAATATTTTATTTTATTTGTGGTTTTATTAGCTGGATACAGCCCTCTGGGGCACTTTTATGAAGGATGCTTTTGAAATGTAAATGTGATTGATTTGATATTACAGCTTATATTATTCTACTTGCACAGTGCCTTTGGGAACAAGAGAATGGAGTTTCTCTTTTTACTGATGAAAAGGTCCTACAGTAGGTATTTTCTTCTCTTCTACACACAAACACAAAGGGCCTACTAATTTCTAAAAAAAGTAGCAGTGTTCATATGCTCATGCCAACCAACTTTTAGTGCTTCTTCCATTTTCTGAACTGTTTTGGGTAATAAAAACAATAAATTTGATACTCCCATTTAAGAGGCAAGTTAAAATTTACACGTGATGCAGACACAGCTCCACCTTTGCTAGACTGACCAGTACAAGCCATACCATTCTTATCACAGTTGCTAATGAAAAGTGCATAAAGCAGTGCAGCTAAGTGGTCTAAGTTGTCTAGAACATGCTGCTGTGTTTGCCATCACAAGAGAAAAGGTGTAAGAGCAAGAGAAAAGTTTGCAAAACCTTATGATTACTTACTCGTGTTGTGAGAATTATTTGACTACCTTTAAAAAGTAGTTTAAAAAACGACCAATTCCTTCATGTAACACTAAGTCCTTTAACAAGAATGTATTCCAGGGGAACACTCAAACATCTGGAAATGATGGGCTAGCACACTCCCATTTGAAGCACGCTGTTCCACCTCCCCGTGCCCCCAAGGGGGTGGAATGGACAGAGCAAATATATTTCACTGTAGTTCTGCAATGAAATCTTCTTTCGGTTTCAAAGGAAGAATATTTGTATGACTTCTACAACCTATCAAACCCCAACAACTTAGCAGAAATACTTTTGACTGTAATAAACAATGGAAACCATTTCAAAATAGTGATGTATTGTCTGGGGAGATATTAAAAGTAATGCAAGTAACTAAGAAGCTATCTGCATTTCACACGCACAGTATCAAAATACACCCACAAGAACAAAAGACATTTGTGTAAAATTTAAGCAATATTAAGTGTGCAGTTTTTCCAGTGAATTGGTAAAGCTCAGAAGATGTAACTAATTAGAACAGAAGGCTGCAACAGTTAGACTATTTCAGAAAGAATAGTTAAGGTACGTTGCCATATGGTTCTGAAAACTCATTTAATGCAATCCAAATAGAAGAACATGTGCATATACCCCTGTGAGTTGCCCAAGCATTAATACCGCCTTTTAACTCAGCCATTTAGTACAGGCACAACTGTTACTGAGCTGCACGACTTTAGACAGGGAAGGCAAAATTAAATTGGGAAAAGATTACAAAAGCTGTGAAAACAGCATAAATCAAAACAAATTAAATATTCACCTATGTGTTATATGACATATGATTTTCCATTGTGCTGAAACAGATAGCAATGTATAGCAATAAACTTTATAACTTCAAAGGAGCGATCGTATCTTTGCACAAGCTCACACAGTGGTTAGGACAGTGTGGTCAGGCAGTGGATCCTGAGGTAATGGACATAATCCATACAACATTTAAATTGCAAAGCTACATGCTCAAAATACAGAAAGAGCCACAGCTAAAAATGACTTATAGAGAAGGCCCTCATGTCTGAAAGTATCAGGTACCATCTGTTCCTATTCAAATGTGCTCCTTGAAAAAAATCAAGAATAAAATTTTTGAGTTTAAGAAAGAAGCTGGCATGACATTTATGAATCTAAGAAAGAAGTAGAGTTAGAAGTTGAGAAGATAACATTTAAGACCTTGATCAACAAAATTTGGCTGTCATTCACTTGTGTGGAAATGCAAACTCACTTTTACTAACGAAGAAGCAGCATTGTTGAAAGTTTCGCCTTTAACTAGAATGTTGCACTACTGATATTGATCCAGAAATAACACCAAAACCAGAAGTTTGGCTCTTCCTCTGTCAAACTTTGAGAAAGTCTGGACCTCATTTAAATACAAAGGCTTAGTTCACCACCTAACAAATAAAGTGTTCATCCTACTACCCTGAAAAAAAAAAAAAAAATACAAGAACAAGTAGTTTGAAAGCTTTATTCTCTCTTCTCCTGCTGGAGCTATTCTTACCCACTCTGTCAAGATCTATCATCGTATAAACTCTTTGACTGCTATTTATTTTTACCCTTGCACTTAGCATGTTTTGGGCATCAAATACTATGCAAAATAAGCCCTTTTACTGAATCCAACAGAAGAATGCAAGACTATTTTTGCTACTGTTTAACTAATAAAACTGTCTCATATCCGTAATCCCTGACTCATCCCTTATAAGGCAGAATATAATCCCCTAGGAAGTTTCAGTAAAAATGGAAGTGTGCGCAGGTTCTGTAACTGGTAATTGCCTTCCACGAGCTCTGTGCTGATGCCAGGACACCGTTCACAGGAATAGCTGTTCTGCTCACACCATCGGCAATAGGATAATGGCCCTGTATTCGTACCTGTTCCAGTTCCTGAATCTTAATCACCTGGGGGCTGAAGACACTCCCTTAATTGTGTATATTTTACAACCAGTCAATGCAAAATTAATTACTAACTCTCCTGGTCCTCCAAAAGACATTTTAAAAGATTTGTAGACCTATACATTTTTAAAAAGTGTCCTTCATTGATCTATGTCTCTGCCATAGATCTGTGTGCTGCTTTCTGTTCTCTTCAATCTGAGTCCTGAAAACAAGGTACGTTTTCTGAATCCCAATGCCTAAATGTATTCGTTGACATTTAGTAATATGTTTTACTACTCTGGCCTTTGAGTATGTTGTATTGCAACTGCCTGGTCATCCCATAGTTTCCCCACAGGTCAACGACACTTCTAAGGAAGGAATAAGCAAAATGCTATTTGAGCTGATGGTATCACTTTCTTATTGCGACACCTTTGAATTAAAGATTGTGAATAACAGTAACAACACAAGGCAGCTCATTGCTTTTGGTGTCAGCTCCCTTCAGAAGCTACCTTATTGCTACCAGTGAGGCCACACTCACAACAACGGGCTACAGAAGAAAGCTGCATTGCCACCACTTTTGAGACAAGAGCTTTCGCTGAAAGTTATTTCTGAAAATAATGTGCTTGCAAACAAGATTTTCTGAAAGCTGCAGCACTTATTTTGAAGGAATCTATGTGAGACAGAATACACAGGGAAACTGCAAAGAGCATTAGCTTAAGAATAATTTTTTTATGTCACTTCCCTGATTGGTAACATTTAGCTAGTGTGAAAAATAGCTACTTAAAAACTCATACTTAAACGTGTAAGACAAATATTCAGCTACTTTCATAATCCTCAACAATGCAGATTCTTACTAGTAGAACTTTGCATCATTGAGCAGTCTTCCAAGAGAACATAAATATTATATATGAATTTATGATTTATTTATCTTTACCCCAGCTGCTTTAGAGACTATATTCTTATAGCATGTTGAAATCCAGCCACCTCTGTAACAGAGAAACTAGCCATCCAGTGCCCAAAACCAGCACACTTTGGGAGAAAGCAGACAGAAAAGGTGCCAGAACAAACATTACCTGAAAAAAGGTGTCATAGGGGTGTCAATTCCATAAAGAGAAAGATATAATTAGAAAGGCCTCACTGAAAGCCTCCGGTTCTATGGGAACAGATGCAACGCAAATACACCATGAGGGCACACATGTTAGAGCAAGGGACAGACTTCTTAATTCTTGGTAGGTAGTTTATATATATATAATGAACAAAGCTTTCTTCCTTTAAGTCAGCAGGAGAACTCCTATTGATTTCCATAGGGACTGATTTTCCTTCCCATAGCTATGTTTCAACAGGGGAGACCCTAAGGAAGGGTGAATAAAAAACTGCTTCTAAGAGGAAAATGCCTCTTTTGAAAATAATTATTAAAGGCCCTTCTTTGTCCTTATACCCTTTTTCTTTCACCCTCCACAGAAGAAACCAAATCTGTTTTTTGTCTTCTCAGATCAGCACTGCCTGTTGTTACAAGTGTACCAAAGCTGACTGATTAGCTTTGATTTTTCAGTCAGCTATTTCCCATTACAAGTCTATGATCTTTGTTCTGACAAATGCTCCAGACAAATTAGCTGGACACCAGCTACCTAAACACACGTGTCTACCACCATTTTACAAACCTTAGTGTGTAGCTGACTTTCCAGGAAGGCTGTGTCATACCTAGAGTTGAGTGTGCATGCTTTTGTTGTCCCAGAACATGTGAAATGGCATTAGACATCTATGTTGAAGCAACTGAACCCCATTGTTCAGTACAGACCTTCCCAAAGTAGGAAATATTATATCAGTCTGATAAAATCTATTCCAAATTCAGCACCTGGGTCAGGACAGATGAAGAGGAACCTCAGAGCATTAGGTGCTTTTGTACACAGTTTAATTCCACTGTTGTCCTGAAGGACACATTCCCCAAAGACCATATTGAGCTTATAGATTTAAGAGTGGTATATCCTATAAATTCACCGTACACTTGGGTTTACATATTAGTCACTGCTATTTTGTAACAGTAGATGGTTATAATAATAGTGTGTCATGTTGTTTCACAGTTAGGGAAGATAGAATAATCATTTGGTAATCCACAGGGGGCCAGCGAAACCAAGTAAATGTTTTGCTATTCAAATTGTAGCGTGAAAGCAAAATTTTTCATCAAAAGTGCTGGTATAGATTTTTCAAAATCTCCTTAAGTACCTTTCCTACAAACTCTGTCATAATACATAATAATGTTTTCTCCTGACTCCCAATCATGAAATTAATCACTGAATTACCTAATGATTTCTCAGAAATCTTTATCATGCTTAGCACATTTTTTCTACACCTGATTTGCCTTTGTGTTTTATAGGCAAGTGATTGCCAGGAAATATTTAAAGATATGCGTTACTTAAGAAAACAACTTTAATAAGAATAACAAATGATCACTTTCTGCTGGCAGGAGAACACTGCAACAAGTTAAAATAGTTTGACTGAAAGTGAAGTTTGGATGACAATATTCAGAGTTCGGCAGAAGAAAGCTGGACGAATTAGAAAAGAAGGGAACACAAAACGTCTGGGAAGAAGTCAGGGAGTTTCTTAATCAGAAGTAAGCTTGGCAGCTCCTTGAAATTTGAATGTATGTTTACACTAAACACCAAGTTGCAATTTGTCATGTCTGTTTTAGGACCAAAAAAACTCCAGCAAATTCTTCCAGAAGAGAAATGTGTTAAATCATATTTCAAAATATTTCAAAACCTCTGTTCTCTTAGACTAGGGAGACCCTGGTGCTTTGCACTACTAGTTTTGGTGCAATTGATTTACTTCCACAGAAATCATTCATCTATCAGCACGGAAAACATAAATGTCAAAGCAGCTATAATATAGTGCACCAATGAAGTCATCTGTTATGCTTTCCTTTTTTTTTTTTTTTTTTTTTTTTTAACCCAGCAAATAGGAAAAGACTTTATTAACCTTCACTGGAATTAAACATGGATTTTTAAAACAAAAGATCACTGGGTGACTTCTACCTAGGAGTCCTTCAGAGGGGACAATGAGCCTAAGCTGCCGACGAGTAACCAGAAATTGCCAATGTCTTTTCTGGCCTTGGCAGTATCATTTAAACTTTCTTGCCTCAGTTTCTTAATGTGGGATCATAAATAACAATGTCATAACACTGATGATCTATGAGGTCAACTTATTCCCATGGCTAATACTGTCAGTAAATTTAGCTATAAAGTAGTCAAAAGGAATTGTATGTGTGAAGAAACACATGCACACACATATCCTGAGAGAACAGATGATCCACAGACAAGCACAAGTCACTCACTTCCTCCATGTTTTCTAGCTGCCCCCAAATCACTTTATTCAACTTGTTCAACTGTCTCCATTTTCCCGTTTAGCTAGTTTGACTAGATTAAAACAAACAAACAATCAAAAAACCCAAAGCACCACACAAAGAAGGCTCTGCTGCTCTGCTCAAGGTTTTTGTCTCTGAAAAGAAAAAAAAGAAAAAAAAAAAGGAAAAATAAAAAGTAAGAAGGAAAAAAAAAGTAAAAAAGAACATTCCCCAAAGGGAGTAGCTCTGTGTGATGAGTTGATAGATGAAGTTAAAAGCAATGAAGAAATCCACCTTCATCGACTATGTCACAAGAATATGGCTCTAGCGAGGGCTCATCAACCATGCTCCACATCATTAGGTGTTCAGTAACAGCCACATGCTGAAAGGTAGGAAACTTGGAAAAGAGAAACAATACGATCTGACCACTTCTGAGAGCGATGTGACTGAGAAGTAACCTGAGAGCAATGGAAGTTCATGGTCCCTCAGGAGAGATCCATCCACCCACTCTTGTTCACAGACTGCACACGTGAAGCACGGTCTTTGTTAGACAGTTAAGTGATAGCACAGCCCCAGTGCAAGCCCTCGGCAGAACTCCCTGAGGAGGGTCTGTAGGATTACGTCCTATGCTTAGTTTTAGGTCTTGTTCACCAACAGAAAACAAAAGACAACAAAAGAGGGACCAAAAGATGAGGCACATAGTAGGAATGCAAGACTAATAATATTTTAGATGTGATCTAGAGTTGAAAATTTCAGGGGAGGGAAAAAAAAAAAAAAAAATCTGTTGTTTGAATAAGGAACCTTTTCAATCAATGTTTGCTCTGATATTAAAAAATAAAAAATAATAAAAACAGAAGTTAGACAGCAAGTATATAGTGAACAAAAGTACTCGACCCCACAAAAATATTTGAATATCAAAGTTCCATTTATGTCTGTGCGAGTTAGACAACTTCATATTTTTGGTCCAAAGTGTCTATTAAACAATGTTGTAATCACAATTCAGTCTCTTCTAGGATCAGTGGTGCTTGTAAAATTCTTAGTTGGTGGGGATCTAAAATTTTGCAGAAGACATGCACGTGTGTGTAATACAACAGATGTTAAAGAGAACAATTTCATACACAACAGGTATAGCACAGGCCAGAATATGTATATGCTGCAAAACAAAAAAACAAAACAAAACAAAACAAAACAAAAAAACCCAAAAAAAACACACACCATCATTTTGCAGAAGACATTGCAACTTTCTCCTCCACATCCCCTCTTGGTGCTCAGACCAAGAAGCTGCATGTCCAGCCCAGGTTGCCTGGGGACAGAACATGAAAATCCTACTGAAGGCTAGGGAGAAGGAGCACAAAGGCATCAGAGATCTGCAGTGTGAACAATAAATATCGCAACAAGTTGTTCCATGGAATTTATTCAATGCTATGATACTGTTCTCTTTAATTCTCACTCCTTTATGCCACCATGGCACCTTACTGTCAATGCAGAATGCCCAGGAAGTATTTCTGCCAGTTTTGTAAAGTTTTGGTGGGGATAAGACCCCGCTAACTCCAAGGTAAAAGCCACCCCTGTGTGGGACACTCAGTATAAAAAGAAGGGTAAGTTTAAATACATCTTCCACAAGCGAAAATAGATTTTTAAACAGTTTTACCAAATATATCAAAGTTCACTTAGGCTAATCGTGTTCCAACCTAATTTAGTATTCAAAATCCACTTACTTTAGCAGTTAAAGAACTAGCGTCTTTTTCAACGCTTCCAGTTCTGTCTGGTATGCGGCTCCAGGAAAGCTCTATTGCGTCCCACAGGATCATAACTAAAAGCTTACTTGATACATCACAGCCACATATACAAGAAAATGCAAGGCATAACATAACAAGGTATTTTAAATACCTATTTTTTTCCTCAAATGATCTACTCAGAATATAGTTTCTACTCTGGAATACCATGCATCCAGTGCAACACATTATGGCTGTCTGAGATTGATGCAACATTGGGGAGATGTTTTTTTCTTTCATTGTCTCAAACTAAACCCAACAAATGCTAGCAGGAATAGTCTGTGTTATGGGACCTCTTCATTGCTGACAAAGAAAACAGGTCCAAGTCACTGTTAGGTTAATCTTTCTTCACAGCTGTCTCTCATCCCTACAAAGGCTGCAGTAAGCACCTTCCAAAGGACAAAACAAACAGGTAAAGCAAAAACAACAAAGACATGAAAAATATGGGTTCTTTCTTTAAAACATCAAGAACATGAATTTGAATTTTATATCTAATGCCTACACATTGTGGCTTACAGAAACGTTAAAAATGTATAAACAGTATTTGAAATAGCTTGAAGAACCACAGAACAACACATCTGTTAACCAAATGGAAAGTATCTAAAAAATTAAAGAGGTTGTGGAAGTTATTTGTTTTATTCTTTTGCACTGCACACAATCATTAGGTGTTCTCTTCTAATTGAGTCCTCTAAGGTACAAGAGTTTAAACAAACGCAAGTGTGCAGCCATAATGTCTGTTTATATCAGTCTTTGATCAAGCCTAACTGCAACAAATTAGGAAGAATCTTTAAGTAGTAATTAGCAGCATTATTACAAAAGAGCAACAAAGTACTTGCATAACATATTTCTCTGAGACCAAAGCTACCAGCAGTAGTAAGGGAGGGTAGTCTTAAACTGCTTTTGAAGACTTCACAGTATATAAGAGCATGAATTGACTTAGCTAAGTACCAGGATAGGAGAGGATACAACATGCTAAGACTCACACTAAAAGAAACCATTTTTGAGGATTAAGGTGTTCTTCATGTAGCATTTCCCAATCTATTGTGAGGAGGAAAGACGAGCGTGAGGTCAGCAAGAAAAGGAGATTGACTGAGTGTAACCACAAAGGGAATATAGGAGGAGGGGAAGGTCTTCGGCATAAGTGGACTGCCTTTGATTTGCATTAATGACATGCATAACACTACTCTCCTCCCTCCCCCCCCCCCAAAAAAAAACCCCAACCAACCAAAAAAACCCAAACCAAATCCAACATACATTGCAAAGCACATTTTACTGTTTGCATGGGCTCCATTTTGAGATTGTCAATACACTGAAAGAATCCACAAGAAAATTAAAGTGATACAGCAAACCAATGAGAAAGGTGTATTTTTCTTCTATGTCTTGTTCTACTTCATTAGCCAGCAGGAGTAAAGTCTTGGAGCATGCAACCGAGCAATTTGTCTGTTGTCTCAGAAACATACCAAACATATTTGATATGCTGGAGGGGAAAAACAAAACAAAACAAACTCTCTCCTTGACTTCCTTATTATTAATCCCCATCTGAGAAGTCATGCAGCTTTCATGCATCTGTACCTGAACAGCCAACAAAAGTGAAAAAAATAGATGTCTATGTCCTTTCGTGATGTAACCAAGTCTTTCCCTTATTAAAACAAAAATTTTTTTTAAAAATGTAGAATCAGGGCCATGGATCAAGGAAAACATAACCAATCTTTTCTATAGCACATTACCATTTCACAACTGAGGCTAAGAAAGACACTATCACTTCATAAAAGAGCAAATAATTAATTTCATTACCACCAGAAATGCTCTTTCTAGAAAGAGATCTATTTTTACTTCTTCAGTACCATTAAAATATGTCTACAGCCAATCCTTATTTAGAGCTAAAGGCAGTTTTTAAATTACCAGTTATGATGTTAATTCTTTGCTAACAAGATTTGTGATTTATATAGCAAGCACAGTTTAATGTAACTATAATTTGCCCTCCTGCTGCTAATTGATGACAAAGCACTACATACTTCTTTTAAACTTTAAAGAAAAATTAAACATCATTTTCCAGTGCATTATTGACCTTTTTTGTACACAAATTGCTTGAAATAATGTTATGATGATCTACAATCCAGTTCTAGATTACCTTTAACTTCCATACCCTGAATACCTCTGTTGCATACCATCAACCAATTAATATAATCTCTTTCTTTGCAATGTGAATATTAGTGGAGGAAAATGGAAGGGTAACAAAATGTACAACCAGAATAATGTGGGTCTGAACATATTTTCCAACTTTGAGACTTTGTTATTTGTAATTTTGGAAAAAATGACACTGCTACACAGGCATATATAATAAATATAAAACAAACCTTCTTTAAAAAAAAAAAAAAATCAATGTCCTTTTAGTTAGTTTACAGAGATTTCCACTTCCCTTAAAACACTGCTTTTTATTTTAGCTAGCAGAAATTCTGGTAAAAGGTAGCCAATGTTTGTTCCCTGACATTTCTGCTGAGAACTAAACCAAGGATTTGCTCATCTCGCTCTCAGAATCCACAGTACATGTGTGAAAAATAATCAATAGATCTCAGTTAATACCGCAGAATATTTCTGCAAATAACCACTGCAGTTGTAATACTCGGTCCTGTAGTCAGGGGGTCATCTTTGACTCTTCCTTCTCAAGAAACCTGTTCAGTGTCTCAAAGCTACTTCCTATATAACATTTCCAAAGCGCATTCTTGTGTTGTGTGCACATCAGTACAAACTAACTTGGGTTCTTATTGTTTCAGTTTTGATGATTTTTCCTTCCCACAGCTGCTAAAAAAATATTCCTTTCAAATGCCCCCCAAATTTATCTTCTAGTTTCTCCAAAGCTTTTATTGCTTTGATTATTTCCATTGGATCCCCCTCCAGCCAAATAAAAAAGAAGCTATTGTTATACCCTGCAGAACTCAACTTCATCCTCTCCTTGCAATGTTCACCCCAGCTTTTCTTTCAGAAACCCCGCTGGCAGCTCTGTTATCACTTTCAGTTCCTCTGACCATCGCTTCATTCTCTTCAGGACTCCACGCAGCTTTGAGGCCTACAAAGCCTTGTCTGATAGAAATGAAGTAAAACATCTTCCTTCTGTTTCCAGTACTCCAAATCTGCCATTCCTTGCTCTGCCTTTACACAGAGGTCAAATACTGAAAAAAAATCACTCTCTAACCCCCCACTAAGTAGTTAATTTGGGCCAGATCTTTGCAGCTTTACATTGTAGTAAGATCATTTCAGCCACACTTGGCCTCCTTTGTCTCTTCTGCTTTCTGTCAGAATTTCAGAGATCATTTTTATTCACAGAAATTTTAACAAAAAAAACAACCAAAACTGCAGTTTTCAAGGTGCATACAATGACATTTGTACAAACCAAAGTCTGTCTTTGCATGCATGCACTGGAATGCTCAAATTGTCATAGGGACAGAGAACAAAAGTGACAGCATGTAACTTCTCTGGCAACATAAGCAATCTACAGATCAAACCTGAAAATAATGTCTTCAGTATTAAATGCTTGCACAGAACTAAGTGATCCTGTCCAGGGAATATTCTTTAGTAGGCATGAACTGATTTTTTTACTCTATCAAGCCAAAAAAAAGAGTAGTAAACAGGGTAAATATATTACAGAGTTCCTCCTTGACAGAAAATATTTTTCATAGAAGCCCAACATCTGTATAACTGTGAAGAGAACTTTGCTAAGAAATTAGTATCATGACTTTAGGGTTCACGTCCATTTTTTAATGGACATATGTATATAAAGTTTGCTGTTAAGCTCCCTGGAACAAGCACAGCACTCTTTGCTCTTTATTTTAAGACTAACTTGAACAAGAGGTTCTTGTCCTTAATTAAGCTTAAGGCTCTAGAGTAAAACATAATTTTTACCACCACCTCAGTTTAGATGGATAAAGCCTTAGCATAATGAAATTAGTAGAGAACTTCACCCTACAATCCAGAATATAAAGATAATATCTTTAAAATATAATACTTCACATAGTACACATAGTGGAAGAAATCCAAAAAATGACGAATGACATTTACATGCTTGCAACTATGTGCAAATTTTGCAGCCACAATCAATTAGGTTTTTTAACTAAGACATCTTTACAAAACATAGGTACTTACTTAGCAGGTTAAAAAGCAAATGTCTTCAGTGAGAAAGACAACAATCCCAGTTTATTTCTAACACGCTCTTGAAGATATTATTTAAAATTAGGGGGATACCTATCTAGAATGTCACTAAGTCATGGTACCCAGATCAGTCATACAATTCAGAAGAGAGATTTTTATAAACAGGCTCGGGCCAAGGAAGACTCCTAGACCTAGTGACAAGTATAATTCCATCACACAAGCTTATGTATATGCCCTAGGGAGCCACGGAGTTTAGACAAACTTGAATTAAGGGAAAGTGCTCTCTTAAGATCAAAAAGAGGAACAACTAAATTGAATTTGCTTGATTAAAACAAATTTGATCTGTTTCCACAAGGAAAAAAAAGCTTGTCTCTGTTCAATTGAGATTCTTTGAGGATACTGCCAAGATGAAAATCACAGCATAACTCAACCTATTCGTTTTTAACAAAAACACGAAAAGGAAACACATCTTTGAGGTGAGCTCTAAGGTGAGAGCTTAATTACAAGGATAGGGAATTATCTTTAGGAATAACTAACTTTAACATTTGAAGAATGACCAAAGGTTATGAAGAAAGTAAACTTTTAGTAAAAACAACATCTCTTCCTTTCCCATTTCTGCCTATGACCACAAGCGGAAGAGGACCTATACAGACTCAGCCCTGCTCAGTAGGAAACAACGGGGATCAGGCAGCCAAGTAAGGTTTAGTATAGGAAGGCAGAGATACAGCATCCTCTCCCCACCTGCTGCACTATGATCAGGGCCTCTGCACATGGAACACACACTTTGGACCATATCCTCCAGAAAAAGCTGTCTATCTTCCACTGTATGTTGCAATTGTTATGGAAGATGTCTTGCCTTCATTCAGCAGGGCACAAGGACCCTTGGAGAACAGCTTCTGTAATCCATAGGGTCATCTCGGCCTTCAGTCCAAGGAAGAGCTGAAACTGAAATCAGTGAGAGCTCTGGGTGGAGCACAGAGAAGGCACAGTGCCTGGGAACTACTGATGACAGGGACAGGGCAAGGGACAGCCTACAGGCAGGACCCCGCTAGGGATCCTGGAGCCCTGCCAAGAGAAGCGGACACAGACACTGGAACAGACTCCAACTTTACACTCAGGTGAATCGCTGGGGAAACCTTGGACCTTTCTGGAGATTAACCTACGCACAACATGATCCAGCAGTTCTGTGGAATTAGGATCAATACTGTCAAGTGGGATATCAGTGTCAGATAGATAACAGGTAGAAGTAGAAGAAGATTTGACTTTTAAAATACTCAGTGGTCATAAATAAGTGAGCACTGCAAATTATATCAAATGCAAAAGAAGGTAAATCATTTAAAAGCAGGTGCACAGGCTAACAGATAGTAAAGCAGTTCAATCCTGATAAACATCAACCAATGTATCTTACAGCAAAAGGAGAAGAAATTCTTGCAAAAATCTGTCCATAAACAGATGATAAAGGAAAGAGGCAGGAATGTACCTCTAACATCCCTAAGCCAGTGATGGTGGATGCTGGGGATTACAAGGGAGTGCTGCTGCTACTGCACAGAGCAATAGACTACATGGACCATTGGTCTAGCCAAGCAATGTATTTATGTTCTTTAAAAAAAACGCAAGCTGTTGAGACTGTTATGTGCAGAAAAGAAAATGCTCAAGTACAGGCAAGGAGGGGAAACGGCTCAATGTGCAGCTGCAATAATAAAGCTGAGTGTGAACAAAGACAGCCATCACTACCACCAATTTTGCAGTTCAATCAAGTTTTTCATTCACAAGTCTCCAAGGATTATACAAATGTTCATTAATGAGGTAACCAATCTCTTTCCAACTCATTTTCAGATGAGTTAACTAAAATTAAAAAAAAAAAAAAAAAAAAAAAAAATCATAAAAGCTGGTTTCCCAAGCTTGCTGTTTTACAATTATACTCCTACCCAATAGGAGATTTTATGGCACATTCACATATAAGGCAACATCTAGAGAGCTCTGCATTTAAAAAGTGCTTGATGAGATAGGATAATACACAAACAGAAAAAAGCTCAAGTGTTAGACTCCTTGGCTCCATCTCCTTTTATTCTCCTGCAGTGAACTTGGTGACAGAAAGGAATTAGCTCCTTCAGATACCTGATATCAGAAGCTAAGAATACTGAATCTCCCTCCTGCACAAACACAAAAAGAGCAAACAATGATCATGGCAATGTACCAGAATTCTGTCCCTGAGCAGACAGACATGAAAAGAATTTAGTTAGAAATTGGAAATCCTTCTGATCACAATGAAAAATTGCAGTGAAGCTAGATAGAGAAAACTAGAATAAGAGCAGCCACATTATTATCTGTAATGGGCAACGGCTGCCACAGGCTACAAACAGCATTTGGATTTTTCAGCACAAAACGGGAGGATCTATATAAAAAATTTTAGAAGCATTTTTCAATCCACAATGTCCATCATGTGCCAACAAAGCATAGTCATGAATTTGGAGAAAAAGCAGATTGGTAGGTGGCCAATTTGCATGAAACGGCCAAGTCATGCTATTATGAAGTCTTAAAAAGATGAACTAATGTGCAATATATTAATAAGGGGAAATAAAAATATAGGAAACAAATAAGAATACTCGGGAACTCTATTAAGACCTACAGATACCTGCAAAGCTAGTGAGCAAGGCCACCACCAGAGATGATGTGTAGCTTAAAGTCCATTCATCTAGTAACTCAGAAGGTAAGAAAGCAAGCAAAAAGCAAATGCATAAGTACAAAACACACATGAGCTTAATACAAAGACATGTGGGAATCGTGAAGAAAAATATCCAAGATAGAAAAGCAGTGTTTTGTAAAAAGGGTCATGTGCGCTAACTGTGGTAAAAGGAATAATTATGTCACAGCTTCCAGACAAGCAAATAATGCACCATATTTAAGTAGGGCGCAACAGAGATCAGTGGCTTGGAAGATAACATTTTGCATGTATAACATTAATGCAGTGCCCTGTTTGCAAAGGAAAGACAGCACTAGGTATAGAGACACACATACACAAAGTCCAAACAATTAAATGCAATATGAACATCAGTCCATGTACTACCCCACGCAAATTTCCTCAGATTTATGCAAGAAAATAATGCAAAGCTATTATCAGACAAACCAAATTAAATAATCATGAAACCAAAGGAAGTACACAGGTTATAATTATATACAAAACCACCAAAGAATAAATATACACTCTGAAGTTTCAGAAAGGACACAATCACTGCCTTCAGTTAAAACAAGTGAATGGGTGCTCCTAGCAACGCTAAAACAAGCAAAGTATTCCTATGAGAGATGCAGCAGATGCAAAACAGAGATGCAGCCTGAATATGTCTCTTTCGACTTGATACAGCCATCAGAGGTAGCATGAAGCTTATTACCAATCATCCCACCTTGAAGCACTATGTGAATGAAAAGGCAATCACACAACGTGATGCCAGTGAGATGGGGCTTGAAGGATCATTCCTATAAAAGGGACAGTCAGTACCTTGTGTGTGAAGGTCACTATCATCAGAGGAAAAATATACACCGGATTGAAAAGAAATGTCTTGCAGTAGGTGTTTGCATGTGAAAAGTTTGGTTCAAGGGCAGGAAACCATTCTAGTGGAAAGAGATCATAAATCACCAGAGAGCTGCCTTTTTATTTTTTTAAAGAAAAAGTAATGACAAGAACAAAAGACTGAGATATACATAACTGACTTCCCATCCAGTACAACCTTGCAGCATCAAAATATGGCAGCTCAACAGTAATATTAACTCTTCAGTTTGACAGACTCAGCTCAGTTTTATGCCCATATCAAGGGAGATGTTAGAATGAATCAAAGAAATCATGAAGAACAAAAGTTTACTCAGTCTTACATCCAGCATCTTTTCAGGATGATGCTCCTTCCCAATAATACAAGTTCCCAAGAACAGAAAGACCTTCCTTCCCTGCACACTAGAGCTATGAGGTAAGGCAACAAAGCACAATTAGATGTGGTGGTAGCTGAATCTCAGTGAGAAATTATCACTGAGAAAAGAAATTCTCTAAATACTAATTCACACATCTGTTGTTTTATGAACAATGGATGCTACACAGACCTCAGGCATGACAAAAGACACCCGAGCCCAGTGAACAGCAATAACTGATATAAGGGTGTCCAGTCTAAGCAGAAGGAAAGACATTAGCGCAATGTAGGAAGAGCCCTACAGATTGCTGGCTAAATGGTCAGACATTGTAAAATTACTCCATACTGGGCAAGCAGCAAAACCAAAAGTCGAAAATCAGAACAAAAATGTATATTTTTTTTATATTCCTCTGTTTAAAGGCATTATGTTGAATGTCAGCCCTTAAAGGAGAAGGCCTAGCTTGAAATTTCTTTGAAGAGAGAGTCAGCCATTCAAGGCAAATTACACAGCAGCAAAGCTACATCTGTTTAACAGACACTGACTTATTCGTAAACAAATTGCAGAGGACTGGGATATATTTCACAAAAAAGCAAGTAAATTTATTCATGACAAACCGAGTCATAACTGGGAATGCTGAAGAGGACAAAATATGCTCTTGAGACTTGATCAGCAGACCACAAAAGAAAATGGCAAAGTTTTCTAAAATCCTATTCTATCAAGAATTTCTTCTTGTCTGAAAGGACAGATTCAGACTTGCTTAAAAAAAAAAAAGTTAAAAAAAAATTGGGGTCACTAGCAGTTCCCAACACAAATTAAACTGTGAAAGATTAACACATTCAAAATCAGTTAGGTTTCAAGCCATTAAAGCATCAATTTGTTTTGCCTTTCCGTGACTTACATTTAATATATAAATATACAGACAAATTTTAAAAGTGTAATTAAGACAAAATGAATGATGCATTTTTTTCAGCACTGCCATTCCTGAAGAAACAGAAGGGCAGGTTCCCAAGGGAGGGTGTCGTAGTAGGATAGTATAGCTGCATTCATGGTAGGGTACATCTCCAGACAGGGCTCAATGATGGGAAAGCATAAAACCTGACCAGTACACGGTCTGCAGTACAGGTGCCACCACACCTCTCTCTGCAGCATGGGTCTCAAGTGCAGATCCATCCTCTGCTGTTCACAGGAGTTAGTGATAACAGCACGCTACTGCTAGAGGAACTCCTCTTTTGCTTGAATTACATAGATGGTGTTTTGTGTGCCAGAGGTCCCACTTCAGTCCCTGCCGACTCACATCGTGTCTTTTCTTTAAGCAGCTATGGTTATTACTCATCAGTCTGTTCACATTTCTGACTAACTATTAAAGCACACTAATACAGAAGATTTACAAGAAAATGGACTTCACTGCCTTGGATAAAAACAGTATTAATCATGCAAAGATCTGCTCTGTGCATTTGTAAATGTTGTGGGGAAACGCAGAAGTCTGGCTGTGTACCAAGAATATAGCACTAGAGCTATCTAGTTTAAAATCTCTTTTTCTAAGTACTAGATTAAATAAATACTGCAGCCTGCAAATGGAGAAATTCAAAGTCTTTTATAAAAAACTCTTTTAGAATATTAAAATATCATTTGTTATGCAAGAAACCTTCAGCCTGTGGAAGGCCAAGTAAAGAAAAAAAATCACCTTGCCATACTTCCCAAATGTACCCAAATAAAACAGTTTAAGCAGAAGAATGAGCTGAAGCAGAAGTAGCTTCCAGTAAGTCCTCCAGCTTCTGTATGCGGCACAACTGCAAGAGAGGAACATAGAAGACTAGATTTGAGAGCTTTAACATAGCAGAAGCTGCAACTATCATGTTTCCTATCCTTTTAATATTATTACAGTGTTAAAGGATCCTCCTCCTTTTGAAGCAATTTGGTTCTCATCCATTCAAAATTGCTTCTGCAGTGCCAGAAGAAAGAAAAGTCCAACTTCAGAAGCAATGTGGATGCTTTCATATGAGTAAGACATGGTTTTCTATTTGAAAAAGTTAAATAGCTTTCTCAGCCTCTTTGGTTGCTAATTTAATCCCTCTGTTGGCAGATATTTTTGGTTAAGTTGCTGGAAGAGTTGTTCTGCTTTACAGTCGGGGGGGAAACAATAAGTCTTTGAAGACATCTCAGCCTGGAGAACGCACAGGCAAAACATTAACTTTGTCCTTGGAATCATGATAAGGATTGGACATAGAGGGCTACTTGAGAGAGATTAATTCTGATTTCAGCTACCTGAATGCTGAGAGTCAGACTTGTAAAACGTTCAATTCTTTTTGCATAGCAAGGCACATATCTTAGTCAGCCAGGGCAAAGCAGATCCTATCTGACCTCTGATCCAGTCTGACCTCTATGTCATACACAACTATGTTTCACCCAAATAACCTATATCAAGCCAAAAGACTCTGGTTACGCATTTTAACTTAAGAGTGAAATGCTTAGTCTACTGTAACTACAGAAAAGAAGAAGGCAAAGCACCAATGTTACACAAAGCCTTTGCAATGGCCAGGAACTAACGAGCAGAAGGAAGTCCAGATAGTTCCAAAAGCCAAACCACACCTCTGCAGCACAAAGCTGAAACACTCCCAGAGCTCCTGCCAGGCTAAGCCAGAGGAAAAACCTGAATGATCACAGGCCTGCAAGCAAATCACTGCCGAGACACACAAGGGAATTCTCTGCACCGGCTTCCTGGAGATTACGCTGACCTGACCTACTTATTATCCAGATGCCAGCTACGACCTGGTTTTGATGCTCACAAGGAAGCCTGCCTTCACCAAAGTCAAAATACGTAAGGGGAACAGGCAGAGTGCAGAAGAGGAATTCAATCCTGGCAGGCAATTAGCAGAAACCCTGATGCGTGAAATATAATCATCATACTAATGCAGAGATCTATGTAATAAAAGCTACCCCTAATTTCTTTCAGGGTTCACTGAAGGAAAGAAACAGGCCAATGAACCTTTAATTCCACACCTCCAGTACATATAGATTAAACAGCATCTCCCAAAACTGGAGCAAAGCAGGTATTTCAAGAAAATCAGCCAATTTCTCCTTAAATACTCATGGTGATACAAGTCCACTGTGTCCCTAGGGCCCTGTTCCAACGCTCCATCCCTTGAGTGCAGTGAAAACTAACAAGAGTCACTAATGACATGTTTGCTACAAAGGCTTGGTCTGTTCTTGATAATATTACTAGACTTATTAGCAGCATTTGTTACTGTTCAGTAGATCCTGCTACATTGCTGACTAGCGATGATCAGTTACGTATGGATAGCTGTCTTCAGAATTGGCTGCAGTCTTGCTTTTAGTTGGTGAAAGTGAGTTCGTTCTCTCACTTTGCTGGGTTTATGCACGTAGCTCACTTCTCCCCACATTGATTTTAAGGCCTCAGGGCAGAACATATTTCTTTTATGACTTTTACTTGTTCTACATGAATTCATATGCATACTTGTAAAGTGCATCTGAGATGAATATATAAACGCATTATCTAGTAAACTATGTGCGTGCTAGCAAACTATGAGCAACTCAACTGAAAGGTGGCAGCTCTGACAAGTATCAGATATGTATGACACAACTTTCCCAAAGTCGTGTCTCATTTAGTTTTCCATCTCTGCTTTCCTACTTTTATTCTGCCACTAAATTGCCTCACTTCAACTCCCACTCTCAAATCCTCTTTCTCCTTCTCTCTCATCCAAAAGGCCACCTACCTAACTTGCGTAGTGGGCTCAGACTTATATTGCCTTTCACGTTTCTGCTGCATCAGTTATCACGCGACCTCCACAAGGATGAACAGTGCCAAAAGCACCAGTGTGAAGCACTGAAGTGAGAAAATAGGACCAAAGACAACAACCAAGAAAGAGAAAAAAAGAAAAAAGGATGATATCCTGGTTTTATGTGAAACATAAGGCAGCTGAACTCAGCACTGTGACGTAAAATAGTACTGACATCTGCACTTTCAGAATGTGTGGTCTAATCTCCGTTGGAATCCCTAGTGCTTAATCTGTCAGTCACCACGCACAGATATAGCGTTTACTGCCAGGTATTAATTCTCAACTGTTTCAAGCATAAAAATCATCAGGATTGGACAATACAGCTAAGAAAACATGTTTTTTATCAACTCTTTTCACAGAAATGTCCTACCTTGTTTTAGTTAATAAAAAACCTATGGACTAAAAATTTAATCTTACCCTAAGTATTTTGCCAGTGCAACCACAGAAATATCTCTGAAACAGACTCACATGTGAAGCTAAATTCTCATTAAGAACAAAATCAAAATAAACCTCGCACAGTGGCAGATTAGAACCAAATCTCCTTTACCGTAAGTGGCAGAGGATTTTGGCAGGGAAATTTCTGGGAAGGTTTTTCACCTCTGGACCATACCATCTTCTCTAGTTCAGAACAGCCTTGAATTTTTACCCCCTGGGTTCCTTTCATTACTCTGGATGTAGACCAGGAGTTATAAGGAGAGAGTGCGCTCCTTGGCCACATCATGCATTGAGGTGTCCATTCACCCCAAGCATTTGCAAAACAAAGGTTGTTTCCCTTTCCTTTCTACTGTTCTTTTCCTTTTAGAAAGTGGAAGAGTTAGTAAAATAAATGTCTGTACAAAGGAAAAAGCAGGGAAAGATTATTCCCTTTAGGAAGGACAGGAAACAGTTAATCTGAAACAAATGTAAATAATTACCTCCAGTCCCCAGTTCCTACAAGTGAGATCTAAATTGCATACAGTTCAAAGAGTTTCTTTGCTTTACTGTAACTAGTGTCATACAAATATTGGGCAAGAGGCCCCGTTCCTCCACCGCGCTAATGAAGCATCAACTATACTGAGACTGTGATGCACTAAGCACAGCTCACAGGAGCCCACTTGCAAGAACCCAAGATGAAGAGAGGAGCACTTTCATAAAAATACTGGCAGCCTATGATTCCATGATTGATAGCGAGAGAAATAAACTTCCAGGTCTGTCACCATATTCGGATCTCCTAACTTCCAGGATGACTTTCCTTAGTATTGTCACGGACTATCCATAGCATATTTTGAATATGCTATATGGCCTACACTATACTGGCATTTCAGGACAAGAGTTTTGAAACTTCCATAAAGTAACTCATAAAAGTAACTTTATTTTATGGCTGCATCCCTCATTAGACAATTTAGCACCGATTGCCATTGGTCATCAAATTTCTTCCCCCTTCATTTGCATTTTGAAGGCAGAGGCCACAAGAAATTACATCCCACAGTATGTCAGTTCCTTCATTGACTAAGGCAGTCTCATATATTTTATTCTACTAAAGTCAAATCTCTTCTCTACCTTCTCATTTCAAAAGGTACAAACAGACAACAAGCATTTTCCAGCCAATTCTTGGCAGAGCTCCTTTAAACACTACGAAGTCATTCTGCTTGCCGACTCATCTACCAAATACTCTCTTTTGAGTTGGAATGACCCTCACTGCAGTAAATTTTTAAATGTAAATGTAGTCAACAGACTGCCTATATTTGCCAAACTAAGAGCTATACATTTATGAATACTTCTGTTCAAGTAAGCAGAGAATGCAAGACTAGGTGTTTATTTTATTTTTATTGATGATAATGTTTCTGTCTGACAGAAGGCTAAAAGCTTAAATAAAAAGCCTCCTTGAAGTGAAGGTCAGCACAATCAGATACTTAGGACTCAAGGTTTAATTCACCATATGAAGGTTAGTAAAGGAAACCATCAGAGACTACTTTGCACGATGTTACTAATGCGGAAAGGCTTGCATACCAATTGCAGCAACAGATTTTTATATAGGGTTGCTGAAACATTTAGAATGTCAACACAGGATCAATTTCATTGTCCAGCATCCAAACAATTATAAAGAGCAACCCTGAGCAAGCCTGCTTGTTAATTGTGAGCTAACACAGAACCTCAGCACTGGATCCAGGCAAACAGACCTTTATTATCACTAGAGAAACAAGAGAAAGTGTTGTAATCTTGGTATCTGCTGAGGAAATATTTTCCTTGTGCTAGACTGGTATTTAAAAACAAATACATTTTAAAAAATTATAAAATATAAATGAAATGACTGTATAAGAACTACAAGCATGAGCTCAGTAAACACTATATTGAAAGGTTTCCTTCAAACACCCTATGCTTTCAAATCAAATTAAAAAGTTATGTGTTTAATTCTGCTCTGACAATATTCCAAAATCATTATCAACCTTATGCAAGCCAGATTTTCACAAACTCAGGCTAGTGCTGTACATAACCAGTGGACTTTTGCCTGGAATAGCAAAGATAAATAACAATGCTGTGCTTCAAGATGTCCCAGGACTTAGTTACAAATTAAATAATACATCACCTTCTTCAAGGAGAAATCATGCAGCTAGAACTCCATGAAATGTTTGATCTAGCTACAGACTAACTGCAGACAGACATCTCCACAGTGTTATTGTTATTGACAAAACTTCCACAACAGGGACACAACCTAATAAACCAGAAGGATCAATTATTTCTGCACTACATTCTTTACCATCTCAGTTCTCCAAGCCCTTTAAGTAATTTCCTTAGGAGTAATTCAAAGCAATGGCAAAGAGTCCTTGGAAAAGTGCGTTTAACTTTTATCAGACTTCTGTGAGCTAAGATTTGGTATTTATCAGCATATTCCGTGGTCTGTATAGCACATGCTTACATTAAGTGCCAGTTTCTTTTCTCAGCAGTTCTTCTATGAAAACACTTTCTTCTTGATGGCATGGGATCATTTCAGCACCCCAGGAGAACAGCATCCTCTTCTCCCCCCACATCCTTCCCCCTGCTTACATCCTCAGAAGCTGGCTCCAGCAGAAGCAGCCCCAGCACAGCCCATGCATCAAGCGGTAGGAACAATCGGTCCCAGATTCAACTGCTTCAGACAGCCACTGTGCCTGCATCTGTATGTGGATGCATTACCTCATTGAGAGCTCCTTCAAAAGCAAAGCACTGATAAAATACCAGCAGTATGTCTTTAGATACCTGTCTTCATAAAGATATCTGATATATAAAATGCTGACATTTTGCCCTAGCATATATTAGTTACTCCAAACACTTCATCAGAAATACGAAGATATTTGAAAAAAAAATTGTTTACAAATCCTTTCTTGCACAGTGGCCAATTCAGATCACAGCTCTCTTAAACATCATCTTTTATCAGTGCACTATATGCCTTTTTTTAACGAATAAAATATGGAGGCCCTCTAGACACTGTGTCTTCACTGGCTCTCACAGAAGACAGTAGAGTAGACAAAATTTTCTGATTTATTGGCAGTTGATCTGAAATTAATGTGAGTTTTGTCAACATACCAATGACAGTAGAGCTGCTTGGAGCGGACCACCTCCCACACTTCAGATCTGATCACTGGAACATCCACCCAGGACGCGCAGCAAAATAGCATAGTTGGAAAGACTGGAATCAGGAAGCAAGTTGAACAGCACATGTGCAATGGATTCTTGCGGACGCTCTTCTGAATGGTGTGAAACTGCAGTGACACTGTTTCTGACCTTTGTAAACCTCAGAGGGAGAATCCTGTACCAATGCATATTAATTAAAACCTTAGCTGATCCTTTCTTTAATAGAGGCATCAAATTTGCATTTCCTTAACCAGTAAGCCAAAGTGGGTATCTAGTGATGAAAGTGTTAGGTATTTGATACTCCTCAGAATTACAAGCTTAGATACTTTCAGCAATCTAGTAAATATGCTCAACTTCTTGAAACTTACTACAAGAAATCTTTCAATAGAATTAAAAAAAAAAAAAAAAAAAAAAAGAGGGGCACCAAGAAGCTAGTTATAGAAGGTAACAAAGCATGTTTGCCAAATTTTACCCAGCTTAAATCACCATTCTATTCACATTGATATATAAATGAATTAAATAATTGATCATCTTTTCAACAATGCCCAAGAATTATATTGATTGTGCCATTTAAAGAGACAAAAAGCAAGCCATCTTAATTCGTACAGTGAACATAAAGAAAGAGTAATTACAGAACTACTGGATGGAAAACAATCACAGTATTTTAGTTAAAGAAGCTGAGACTAAGCAGTATAATGTACTCATCTGTTGTCTGTCATAATGAAGGCAGTAATTTGTTCCAATACCATTTAAGTATCTTAAATCATTTGGAATGCATGGTAAACTTCACAATGGCATTGCAAAACATTTAAAAAGCCATAATTTTGTTGGGGATCTGAGTTCAGGATTAGGGTGGCAACAACAGGGTGTGATTAAAGTGAGACACTTCACTTTCAAAATTTCCAGGAGGGGTGCAGGGGCAGGGGAGGGGATGCTGTTTCCTTGGAAACTAGTCTACACGTATAGTTGCAGTGTTTAATATGGATTAGATGACATGGTTACTACAAAGCAAATATGATTATTCTTCTTTAAACAGAACAAATCTGGAATGTAAAAATTTCCAATCTCCAAGAAACATAAAAGGATGCTCAACAGGAAAGATCAAACAGCAAGAGTGCACAACCAGAGCAAGAGAGAACAGCCACCAGTGTCCAGGCTGTAAAAGTAATAATGAGAATAAATTCCATGTGTGTCCTCCTTTGTGATGAATGACTGCCACAAGCACAGTTCAATCTTTTATTTGTTTGTTCTACCTACAGTCATTATCGGTAGGATAAGTTTCACTTGGCATAGGTCTTGGAAACAGGCTGCATTTCAGGAGAGCAAACTCATTTAAAGGCATTTTTGTTAACAAATACGTCTTTTATAAGGGCCACACACAAGATATTTACAAAGAAGCAAACTTTCAGGGGGAAAAAAAAGGCTATATAAAATATTGGCCAATCATCTCTGTCTTTAGCTTAGCTAATATTTTACATGTATTCTGAAAACCCAAAGTCCTCTGCACTTGAGCGATCAGCTAGGCAGGACTGCTCATGTGATAACTTTCAAGTGGTTTTTAGACAGAATTTCCTAACTGAGTGGCCATAAGACCTTCCGTAAGACACAGTTACAGAAGGTGTATGTTTTAACTGGATATATTTTAGCCGCCAGAAACATCTGCTCCTGACCTGGAACACACTTATGAATGCCCTTGATTTTATGATCACTAGGGGTCTGTAATGTCAGCAGAAGTACCGCAGCAGTCACTTGCCCTGCACATGGTTAAGTCTTTGAATATGCACTCAAACACAATCTCCACACAGAATACTTGTGGAAATCAACTGAAACTAAAGGCTATAGCTAAAGGCAAAAAAAATCTCATACAGTTTACACTGAAGTTCAACCACTAAAACAATCAGAAAAAAAAAAAAAACCTCTGCACAGTTTTCATCATTTCACCTGCACTGTTGAATTACAGGAACCAACAAAAAGATTAGGGGAAAGAGAATATTTAAATCACTGTGTTTTTTTTAAGCACTTAAAACTATTACACATCATGAAAAAAAAAATTATAGAAGGATAAAACTGTTTAGGTTTTAAGTCAGAGACAGATAAGAGTTGGCCCTGGATTGAAAGTCTATTCAAATCAGTTCTTGATACAATAAATTACATTTTCAGACACAGAATGCAAAAATCCAATAGAAAAATTGATCTACAAAACCATATCTGTTACATGAAACATTCCCTGATTACTAGGCACCTAAATAGCTGTCAACTCTCCTAACAGCTCCACATTGAAAGAGACATGCTCATGACTGAACTAAACCACCATCATCAAGTTAAATCCAAGTTATAGGCCTGTATGCAATTAGTGGCTTGCCATTCCCCTTCCTTTTGTAAGACACACAGTTATTTAGAAGAAGGTGTTTGATAAGGAAATAATGAATAAGTACTGCAAACAAATTGTTGGTGAGAGCTTGTTCACGTTTTAAAGTGAATTTAAATTTTAATGTGGGGTGGGTTTTTTTTGTTTTCACTGATCAAAGTACTGCATTTTAGTGCACTATATTAATGGTGCCAAATTTCATTAGACTGTGACATTCAAGACCCACCTCTCCTTGTGTGAGACTCCATGAAGGAGCAATAAGCAGTATACCTCATGATTTGGAAAATATTCTCAATAGTCCATGAAAATGCGAAGTTTCCTATCACAAGTAAAAAAAGAAATACAAAACCAAACTACAACTTTTATTAAAGAAGTGTGCTGACAGAAAACAAATTACTAATTTAAAATTAGTTCTCTATAATCACAGGATGCATCAGTAAACATTTAGATGTACTTTTAAAAATTACTAGCTTTTAAGCATATTAAATACTAAAATCTAAATGTAGCCAGGTAAATGTTACAGACCTGCATAAGATTAAGGAAATCTTTGGCATCATTTAAAGCCACTGTCAGGGCCCAGGGGCACATGAGTATGAAAACTATATTTTAAACACACTCTATATAGGGTTATTGTCCAGTTTATTTATTACTGCTACCATGAGATATGGTAGCATGACAATTGTCCTAGTCACAATGGAGTTTTGTCATACTACTAAAGAAAAACATAATTTATAGTAACTCCACATTTCTCATTTTTAGCAGTGATCTAGGACAAAGTTTTACTAGAGTATAATTCTTGCAAAATACAGCACTGTTGATGTCAAAATCTAATGCAAAAATTTCCAGTGATTTAAACTTAGTCTCAGATGGCATTGAGTAAAGAGCTCTAAATCAACTGAACACGCCTCTTAAATATCTATCATTTAAAGAACAAGATCACAAAGAGGAGGAAAAAAAACAAGATTTATCAAAGGTAAATGCGTTTCAGATAGCTTCAATACTCTTTGTGCTACAAAAATACCACTGAGTTGGAGGTGTCATATATAAAAACATAGTTGTTATTTATAGTTGCTCCTTCTCTAAATTTAATGCTCAGCCTTCCAATGCAGAGTTGCCATTTTTCCTCTTGTATGGAGACTCGAAAGGATAAAAAAAAAAAAAAAAAAAAGAACCTGCACTGGACATGTGCCTTTAACATGCCCATGCCCACTGGTTAAATCCTCTACCACCAAAACAACCGCTGACATCACTGCTGGAACAATAGCTGCACTTAAACAGCAATTTGTTTATTCCATATATAGATCATCTAATTATCTCTCAGGATAACTAGCAAAATTCAAGAAGGCATTTTTAAAAATGAAGTCACAAAGACAGTAAATCTGAGCAAGGCATCACTTGCTCACAATGATATAGTAAATCAGTAGAAAAGGCTTTTTCTGGCAATAAATGGCAAAGCTCTTTGAAAGGACCATATAAGCTCAACTTTCATTTCCTCCTCATTTTTAAAACATTTCCCTTTCCTGAGAACAAAGTGGAGAAGGTAGAACAGAAATTACTAGGGAGGTATATAACCCATTACAAATGGATTTGTCAGCCACATTTAAGCTTTTATCATTTACATACATGATGACATAAAAAGAAAAAGTCAAATCTATGAAATTGTTCTGTCTTAGGTTTCAAAACTTCTTAAAATATTTCCTACTAGTTTGGTTTAGCATCTTACCATGCCTCTCATTGTGTATTGGTCTGTAATAAAGTCATTCTGCTGATTCAAATGTAGTAGTAGTAGTAAAATTATGCAAGAACTCTGCTAAATTAAAGCAATTATTAAAAACAAAGGTAACTAAAACGATATAATTTATAGGTACACACTGAATACAGAGTAACTTACTACCCACAAAAAAACAAACAAACCAACTAATCTATCAGTCAATAGTAATCAATCAGGTTTGCTCTCTAGGGTTTTTGGTACTGTTAAAAGCATTTAGGAATAAATCCAGTGATGAAGCCAGAGGAAACTCTTCCAACTTGTCTGTCTAGTGAACACATCTCAAGTTGTAGCAACCAAAAACTTGCACAGACAGTTTATTTTGAGTTCAAAAAGCACAGAAAGTAGTAGTCAGAAAACGGACAGAGAAGGACAACAAACAGAACAACCACTTGGATGATGTTCCTTATACCTTACTAGCTCATGATGAAAAGAGGTTTTTCTGGCTGCTGAGAGCAGGACATGGAGAACCAGAAGGCCCCTAAATAAAGCCTAATAGAGATGGAAATTATATTTTTTGTTTGCTTGCAACTTCATGTTTTCTTTAGATACCTTGTCTCTCGTTCAAATATTTACTGGCCTTCACTTTATAAAATTGGAAGAAAATATATAAATGAGGGCATTTCAAAAATAAAAAGATTCTTGTAAAATTTTACTTTTTGTGGGTACTCTTGAATGACATCTCCCCTCCTACCCCCCATTTCACCATCCCACGTCCATTTGGGAAAACACATACAAGCTCATGAGTTATTTCACTGTCATTAAATCTGTAGTTTCCAATGAAAAGTCAGCTTTCAGCAAAAACATTCCCTAAAGGGAGCTACAATTGCAGGGAGTTCTGGATATGCAGAGAAATCCCTGCTCTTCCAGTCTTTGTCTGTAAGCGGTGCAGGTTCCTCTTAGGTGCCAGGGAATACAAAATGCTTCCCCTTGTGATGCCTGGAGTAATATTTGAGGTCATGCCTCTGTTTATGCCTCTTCCTCTCTTCACTGTTCTTACTTCAGCAAACCTCCCACTGGAGTCAATTAGAATTTTGCTTGAGTAAGCACTGCAGGGTATGGCCTGTTGGCATTAAATAAGTCATCATTTTTAATTGGCATTTTAAGTTCCACCAAACTACAGACTACACCTCACACTGCCTTAGTAAATGTTTGCACAGGGTAACAATTTGGATCATGTTAATATTCACAAGTGATCCAAATATATACTGTACAAATACTGAAGTTAGGTGAGTTATTTCAGGACAGAAGATATCTAGATCTATTCTTCTTAAATGAGTATGTATTTTGAAAGTCATAAGACAGCCCAAAGTTATTTATTTTAGAGCATGCACATATTTCTTTTAGGTCATTTGGCCCAGTGCCAGTAAGTACTGTGTATACTGAAGACCTTATAAAAGCTTGTTTTATCAGTAAATTCATCCTAAGCCTCTTCTTAAGTGTAACATTATTCATCTTGAAAAGGCTGTAACAGTATGCTCACTTTTCATTATTACACTAGCTGCTATTGAAACACCCCAAAATCTCTCATTATTGGGATTTCTTGTTGGGACTTCCTCCCCAATATCACTCCTCCTCCCCCTTCAAAAGGGGCATTAACACAAGCTTTTGGTTTGTTGCGTTAGTTGTATTATATACTCAGGGTGTCTATTCTTTGAAGCACTTTGGGACCAGAATTTGTATGAACCTGAACAGATGTTGCAGAACATAACATCAGATTTTTTTTTTTTTTTTTTTTTTAGGATCCTAAACCACTTCGCATAATATCATTCTGGATATGTGAAGGATAAACTTCACACTGATGAACGGCCTATCTTGCAATTCCTATTCACACATGTGCTTCTGTTAGCTCCTATGGAAATACACATAGGACCCTAAGTTACACTAAGTTTAAAAAAACAAAACAAAACAAAAAAACCCCACACAACCTAGTTTTTCCCCCGGTTTCTTCAAACAAAGAAACACAGGCTTTACTGAGTCTTATATATTTCAATCCAGAAAGTGGGGGGTGGGGGGATTGTGGGGGGGTGTCCTGTCCTCTTAACCTTTTTGCAAGCCTAAATCATACTTTTGTTTGTTTGGGTTTTTTCCCCCCCAAAGGAAGTCCCCATTTCTTGAAGTGCCAATCTATTTCAAACATCTCCATGCTCAATTCCTGATGCATCTTCAGGATTAATGACAGAAAATATTGAGCTTGTGTAAGATTAAGTCATGCTTACAGAGAATGGGTAACTAGAAACTCAAAGGAACACATGAGCTTATGTACACTATGATTATGTACAGGCAGAATAAAAAGTGAAAAGAAAACACTTTAAGAGCCAAATCAAGTGGATTGTTTCTGTAGCATCCTAGAGTTAAAAGGCAAATTACAATCAGTCCCTCAGTAAAATTGAATTTGACACCTCTTTTCTATTGAGATTAGGAATTATCATCTTGCAAACCTGCACTTTGGAGCATCAGTGTCAACCTGTCTGGAATGTAATTTAGATTTTTCAGTAACATAAAATGCCTACTCTTTTGTAGTCATTAGTGGCTGGCATAAACAGTCTGACAGTATTATAAATGAAGGCCCCGACAGTTTGCAACACTAATCCAATATTTTGCCAGTAGCTCTAGAGCTCTCTGAGAGGGGGGAAAAAAAATGCACCTCTTTAATCAGAATCCCTTTTTTTTATTCTTGTACAGATGATTTGCAATTCTTTTTGTGGGACCAACCTGATTTCTGTTGAAGAGCTAGAAAGCACACAGTGGAGTTAAGAATTAAAAACATTTATGCACATGCTTAATGTTCTTATCATAAAAAAGATGAGCTAATATAGATTAGCATTTATTTCTCAGAGATGAATCTAAAACTAATGAGGAAAAAAAATGTTTCTTTTGAAATGGAAACAGTCTGGGATCTCTCATTCCCTCTAGTGGCCACTGGAGCTTAGACACCGAATTCAAGAATGTATGTGAACTGCATCCTCTTATTTGATATATATAACTAGCCTGAGCTCTGCCGTGATGTCGCATTTTAAGTGGAACTCCCTGAAGAAATCAATGGCGAATTCTGCTTAAAAACCAGTGGCATATGATGGCCTATAGTTGCCTAAGGAAGATTTCTTCCCAGCAGGGACAAAAATGAAGGTCATTCTCTAGGAAGAGAGAGCACTAGGGCTGGACTTAAAGTAATTTAAAATTACATTAACATTTTGATTGTTTCTCATGTGTTGTGCTTGCCTGAGCCTCAGATCAGAAAATATAAAATAAAGACTTAGGAAACGTGAAACAAGAGAGAACTGTTGCAATTCATGGTGAAAAGCAGGTAACGTAAAACAAACAGGGAAAGGTGAGCTGCTTTTTAACAAGATCCACTTCGATCTGACAGATCAAGAATTTGGAAAATCTTCTGTCTCCTCCTCCTTAAAAAAAAATAAAAATCAATGTTTTGTGCTTATTGCTATGTTTAAAACTCCATTGCAAAGGGAAGAACGTTAGTCTAAGTAAAGTGTACAGCAGCAACATGTGAATATAGCATCTAATTATTTAGGTTAAGCAAAGATGATGGATAGGTACTACAGAAATTTCAATCCAGAACTCAACAGTCCATATCAAGATGAAGGCAAATTTTGAGGGTATAATATATGCAGAAAAGAGTAATTCGAAGTATTATTGCTAGCTTCCAGGTTAACTACAAGCACTAACAGCAAAAACCAAAACAAAATCTTGGATTTTACAGTTCCTGTTCATGATAGATTAATGATTAAAGATAAATAAAATGATCAATTTACATTGTACAAGGAGTGGCAACTACTGAAAGTATTAAGATGCTATTAAACTCACAGCAAATGGTACAAAGTCAGTTCCGATATCCCCATTCTAGAACAAATAGAAGAATTGGATTTCTATGACTGGAGCACATATAACCAATTAAGAAATTTGGGATTAGCTGGTTTATAAAGGAAGCCTAAGACTGGACTCATCAGACTGGCAGTTTGATGAAGAGCATGAAAACAGCAAAACTGAAATATACTTCTATTAAAGATCCAAGGATTATTTTGGAATTTAAAATGCCTCTGCTGCCTTGCAAAAAAAAAAAAAAAAAAAAAAAAAAAAAACAAAACCAAAAAACCCAAAAAAACAAGTAAACATCATAACATCTCTATACAGAAGTATCTGCAAAACTTTTGTTCTATGCAAGATGGTAAAATATCAGTTAAAATATCATTCTCACTTCCGAGCATCACACATCAAAAAATTGGAAATGAAATGGGGAATCCTGAGAATGATCAGACCAGAGATTTAAAAAAATAAAAAAAAAAAAAAAAAAAAAAGAAACAAACAAGGAAAGGCTAGGGTAAATACTTCAATTAATTCAAAGGAGAGATGACAAGGTGATACACTTCAAATACATAAAAGGCTACTGTTCTTGGTGCCTGTTGGACAGTATGGGTAGTAAAGGGATTAAGTTTCAGCAAGAGTGATAAGGACAACGGTAATGAAATACAGTAGTTTAGCCTGCAAAGTCTGCCTTATTGAAGGTGTTAAGAACCAGTCAGACAATCATCCATCCAAAAGGACCAATATAGCTGATCTTGCCTTAGGGCAAGATCATAGACGTGATCACAGAGGTCCTTTCCAGACCTGTAAGTCTATGAACAGGGAAAGAACAACAGCAGTCACTGAATCTGAAAGACAGAAGATAAGAAGCAAAACAAGTGAATTAACAACAAATACTCTTTAACACACTAGCTTATGAGGCCACAGAACTCATTACCACAGAAAAATAGAGGTTGAATGTTAAATACCTTACTAAAAGCAATCATTCATTTTTATAGACACTGAAAAATATCCTCAAACTTAGCAGGACTGTGCAGCTATAGCACTAGTAATGTGATTATTTATGGCTGTTTACATGGTAATTTTGCAATACAAAGAATAGTTCACTTGGAAGGTAAGGATGAGACTGATTCTCTCCACAATTTCCTGTCCAAAAAAACAGGGCACCGATCTGCATGCCCAGACATTAACAGAAAAGTATTGCTTGTCTCAATACTCACAAGAGGGCCAGAATAATACTGCACTCCAAAATGAGTGCATTAACAGCTGTTTTATTATGGCTTGTACTCTGCTTAGCAAGTGTTCTCCCTTTAAAAAGTGTAGGTAGGAGGTAATGAAACTCATGGGAAAGTGTTTGCATTTCTGGAGAAGTGAAAGAACCTGCTCCCATAAGCTCCAAAATGCCAGAACCAGATTTAACACATTCGTCTTCCCAGAAAGTTGGTGTTCTTTCACCAACCTTTAACATTTCTTACCATGGAAACTGGATATCAGAGGGTGATGCTAATGACCCACACTGCCTTTCAGCTTCACATCATCCAGTTTAAATCATAGCTAGGCTAGTGAGCATTCAAAGATCATCATACCTAAGTGACAACAAATGAGATGAACTCAGTAGGAAATGGAATTTCCACCTTTCACAAATGTATCACCATACTTTATTAATGCATTGCAAGTTCTTCAGCTACGGGCCAGATCATCTATTCTGTTTTGACTGTACCCAAGACAGTGTTCTTGGCTGAACATGCTTCTTGGGGGGAAATCCCTTACAGAACAGCTCTCCGGAGCACTGCGATTTTCTGTGGAGATTCTGGTTTTTCATTGTGGGGTTTTTTTTTTTTTTTTCCTTCCTACATTAGCCTAAAAGCAGATGCTTTTCTCCAGATACTAGAAATGTAATAATACTTTCCGAATACAAGGATTTGCTTTGTCAGTAAACTAAAACTAGGTCATATTTCTGACTGACACTATTCGAACATTACATCTTACACAAGAGTGATCACCCACTATTTACATAGCTGTTATCAAAATCTGCATGGTTATGCTGTTCATCCCTTCTCACTGAGTGGATTTAGTGGTTAAAAGTTGTAATATGAATACTTATTTGTACTAATCATTGTGAAGGTAAATATAGAAGGGAGACACCACTTTCTAAGGTTCTGCGACAGAACCTTAGCAAATCATGATAGCTTTGGAAATGGCATATTAAAATATACATACATGTAAAAAAGGCCCTAATAGAGCCTAATATTTCTTTTAAAATTCCAAGAGCGCCCTCTTGTGTGAAAACTGACAGACATTACGCTGTATGCAATGGTGAAGCACATAAGATGATGTTTTAAAGTCTGCAACAACATAATTACATTCCCTCTTATCACCTCGTAACTGCCTATTTCTGACATGTAGGGTTTTTTTTCCAACCTCTTTCACTGGATTTTTATTCTCATGGACACACGAACAGGCAAATTCATAGCTGAATCAGTGCAAAATAATCTATTCCCTATCTTGTCTCATAAATAGTTTCCTCCAGTGTTTCCCTACTCAGCTCTGCGGGAGTGATACTTCCTCCAGGCTGCAACACTGACACATACCAGACCCTAATAAAAATAATAAGAAAATGTCAGCCAACACTTTCAAGCTGATAGGAGAAAACTGAAAAAACGTAACTAGAACCGCCGAGAGGTGAGCGAGCAGGGGACTCGGCTTGCTTTTCGCTGTCCATCTTCAAATCAGACAGTTCACAATGGGAAATTTCCATAAAATAATGGCCTATTTACACTGGAACGCCAGGAGGAAAGCATCATTTGGCACGGAGGAAGATGAAAACCGAAAGGCACCACAGACACTTGCCCGGAGGTAACATATTGACTAATGCCACCGATTTCAAATTGAGAGGTGCTCATTAAAAGCCACAAATGCAAGCAGCCAAAATGAAGCCAGATTTAGTAGGGAAAATGCACATATTGCCTGTTAAAGCTGCCATAATTAGCAAAAGTAGAGCAGACTCAGAGCTACTGAGGAAGAGTGGGTAAAAGCAAACAGGGACAGAGGCAGATGGAAAGACCTAAAGCAAAGGTAGAAAGATGAAAGAAGAAAGGGAGAGAAAAGGAGTTTACAAGTTGAATCCACATAGAACATGAAACCCTCATCACTTGCATTACTCATCTTTTAATTTTGTGCTTGCCTTCCCCTAGCAATTAAACTGAACGTCCTTGACAGTCTGTCTTCTGTAACAGCACAGAACTGAAACTAGACATCAGCTTCAGCCCTTTATGGTCCCCACAGTGTTTTAATTTTCTAAATTGGAGATTTATGGAAATTCTGACATTCATCTCTCCGTTAAAATGCTAGCATGTTGCTTACAAACACAGACTTTTTCTCCTTTTAGCTAGAAGGTTGACAAGAAAGCCTTAGCTGCTTTCTAATCATTATCCTGCACATGACAGGCTGTGAATTTTATGAGCTTTATCATCTTATTGCTTACATCTCTAAAAGCTCTGGCCACAGACATGCTTTTGCTCTCTGTATTCTTTAAACAACAGTGATAATAATTAGGAACCGTGAGCAGCCTGATTATCATATGAATGGAGAAACAACTGAAAATGCAGCAGAATTAGGACCCAGCAAACATCTAAGTCTTCAAAATTATAGGCTCTTTAGCAACAGATGTCATTCAAAAGTTTACCTGCCACCACACCATTACATTAAATATTATTAACAGTAGGCTCTAAATTGCACCACAAGACTTCAGGTTTGATTGAAGAGACTTCATAGCATTGATGACCTCTTTCCCTATGTAGACACATAATAAGTGGACCTGAAGTCAGGTTAATATGTTTCCAGCAGACTTATTTATTATTATTTATAAAAATATATGCTTTTTGTCTCTTAGCTAGCTTTCTTTTTTGCCTCTTCTCGGGTAAATTTTCATGTGATTAGTTCTGCATATATGTTGACATAACAACAACAAAAAACTTTGATGTGATTGAGAATCTGTTATTAGAAACATTACCGTCCATTAAAAGTGAAAGAGGAGTGATAAACAATCATTTCTTGTATCTTAAAGAAAATTCTTAAGACACATGAACTAGAATGCTAAGCTGTCCTACTGAGTAACAACTACCTTTATCTCTTCCTTGTGCTTCAAGGAGCTTCTACAGGAGAAAGTTTTTAAAAAGGCAAAACTGTACATAAAACCAAATATGAAACATTAGTACTTCTAACTCTGCTTTAATTATCCTCAGAGTTAAATGGGCTGTCATGGTGCAGAACACAGGTAAAGGGTTAAGAAAGGCTAAAAGAAAACGCAAGTTCTGTGATTGTTGACATCCACCTTTGTAAAAAGGCAATGAAACCAGACCAAGAAACAAAATTACTGCACAGACACCCTTTCATGCAAGAGGCTAACCATGAAAATTAGATGGAAGAAAACTGCAACTGAGCATGGGCTCTTCTACATCAGAATGAACATGCAGAATAATGATCAGCTATAGCCAACGGCATAGAGACTGGATCTAATGAAAAATAACGCACAACTTCCCCAGAATATGTTGTGATACGGACGTGTCTGGCACCAGTGGGATTCCCAGAGAGAAAATACTACGTGTAAACACCAAGGTGTGTTAAGAGCTATTTATAACAAAAGGTGTTATCTATTTTACAAGTGTCTCCATAAGCTAGACCCACTCAGTGCCTTCCAGAGTCCTACTTTAATAACACAAAATTGCATCCGATAACTGCTAGCACTGCTAGCCATAAGCCACAGCACTAAGACATTGCTCTCACCCTGCAAAGGAATGAATCCTAGCAGAGCATGTGTGCAATTGTTAACCCATCAGTCTTCTCTGTACTCGCATCCTCAGCATTGCAAGTAAGCCAGAAGCGGGCTGGGACCACGGTATTTACCTACCTTTCTCTCATACACATATCCTTCCTCCTTTACTACATACTTGGTAATATTTACATTTAGTGTTCCTTATGTGAACACTGAGAGGCAGATAACAGCATATGTAAATTATTTCTGACAGAAACAGTGAAACTTCATTTTTTATTAGTGAGTTTATCATCTTGCTTTTTTCCATGAGCCAGAAATTCAATCCATTTACCAAAATGTAAATCATGTCCTCAGAACTTTCACGTTTTATTTGCAGAGGTATTTAGTCACCTGAGAGCCATAGCAATATTTTAATATACTCTGAAAATGGCTTCCTGCTTTTGCTTACAGCTTGAGACAAAAGACAAAAAAAAAAAAAGAAGGAAAAAAAGGAAAAACACCCCAAAAAAAGGCAAAAAAGAAGTGCAAAGGTTTCCCACATATGGTAGTTTGTGACTTAGTTTCAGCTGCTGATAATTCCCATTCCCCTCACAGCTTCAGCAGTAGAAAAAGGAGGGGGGTGGGAAAAGAAACACACAGCACTTTGGAATATCTCCAAATCCACAACAACATTCCTCCAGGACTTTGGCGATTGACAGACAGCACACTACAAGCAGCACCCACTGCTTTTTCCTCTAACATTTTTAAAGCCCAGCAGCGCCACTGTCACCCGTTAACATCCCAATTGCCTGAAGAACAATTTCCCTGGCCTCAGGTCTCCTGCAGCACAAGGCACAGAGCTGTCACATCTCTTGTAGGTTTGCTGCCTCAGCAAATTCAATTTACACTTTTATTTGTTTATTTTCTAAGCAAAATCCAAGCTGGATCACTTCCACAGGAAGGAAAATTGATGTTAAAAGCCACCTGAATTTGTCTCTCCTGACAATACTCTAAACAAGGAGTTAAGAAATAATGTTCCCTTTATAAAAAGGAGGGAATTTAAGGCTTTAGTAGACAGCAGCTTAGATCATCCCAGCAATCAATCCCGACCAGCAAAATCTAGGTCAGTGAAACTGAATGGAAGTCAGAAGGTCCCAAAGAATGAAACATTCAATTGTTAAGAATTACAGAAAAAGCTTAAGATCTGGTTAGGACAAAGGTCGTATTAAAGCTGCCAAGTGGAAATACAAAAGTTATCTGGAAAATAACCTCCTTCCAAATCGCACATGCAACAAACTACTTAGAGAGTTTGTCTTGAAACAACAAAAGAGAGACTTTTCAGGGGAAAAAAAAAAATAAATGCAGCTATCTTGGAGCTATAAATAAATATTTATTGCAGTGATCACAGGCTTCACCAAGACCTTCTCTGACATCATTTCAACATTAATAGAATCAGATGTAGTATTTTACAGAGTTATGAAATTTCTACTAGGACAGAAAATACCTGCTGTTACAGACAGGTCTCCCTTGGCCTTACAAATGGCCAAGTTTTTCCGGTGGAAAAATGATAACCTCAAAACCACTCCCCGCAACAGGACCGAAGAAAGGCTCTGAAGCCCAAGCACAGTATGTACGACGGCTCCTGGAATGTCAGCATGCAGTTTGTTCTGCTTACCACGTGAAAGCAAAACAATAAAGCCTGTTGTGTTCCTTGTGATTCTTTACAGTACAAAACAGAATCCTGCTGACCATTCCTCATTAGAAGACCTGTGACACCTTCAGAACTCCTCCAAAAGGGATCTGCATTGCAAAGACAGGTTAAAGGGCAGCTTTTCTTGAACCCTCATTTTATGAGGCACGAAGAAAAACTTTGAAGTAGGCAAGAAGTGAGAAATCTCGATCACACCTTGCAATGAAAAGTTTAGACATTTAAGTGACAGAGAGACTTTGATGTGTTCCATACTATTTTAAACCATGCCGTTCTGTATGGACTCCTGTGAAAGTGATCTTCAGCCTGCTCACAAGCAAGATGGAAAGAAGCTATTATGTTGCACTGTTGTTTTTGTGGGGTTTGGGTTTTTTTTTAGCTCAGCATTGACCTCCAGTAAGGACAGAAGATAAAAATTTGGAGACCTGACCCCATCCACAGAGATGGGAATGGAGGATGCCTCTCCTTGGTCTAGAGCTATATTTTAATAAACCTAAACTTGCCATGGCATTAAAATAAATGCACAGCTATACGGTGTTATTGAACTGGAATGAAGAACATCTGTTGTGGACAAAGGAGCTTCAAAAAGTATATAGACGGATCTGATCAGTTAACTACAGCTCTTCTGCATTACTTCAGAGACACTTGCATCATCCTTGTTTCTGGACTGTATTTCTCACCAGCAAAACTCTTCTACCAGGGACATGATCCAATACTAGTAGGTATAGCACTACAGATTGATTTCACAGCAGAAGAGTTTAATTTTCATTATAGGCCCAATAATGTCTATGTGCTGTCTGGAAAGTGTAAGGTTTTGGATCAGAAAGTCAGACTTTAAGGGGTGAGAAAATATAAATATATTTTCCAGACAACGGGAGGCTATGAACCACTGCTCACAAGCAACAGATATTGATGTTTATCTCTTTATTTATGTCCAGCACTGAAGCATCTAAGCCATTAGATGCCACAATTTCATCTACCCAACCAAAATGGGACTTGAAGAGACAGCTTGAAGGTTACAGACACTACTTGCAAAAGCATTCAACAGAATAGTACCTTTTAAAGCATTCACTAATATTTAAATGTAATATACTGCCTTTGCAGTGCTTTACTATTTATTACAAGGTCTCCTTAATGCAGGCTCACATGCAAATAGTTTAACATCAGCACTATTAAAAATACTAACATTTAAAAAATAACCAAAAAAAATTAGCAATAGCAAAATTACTTAAGGAATGTTCTTACATGTTTACAAATTGCTGGCTGGTTGATTCTCAAGGTAAAAGAGAATATTATTCTTTAAACAGTATTTGAATTTTTTTAAAAGCGAGAAAAGTGAATGCAAGCACATTGGCTCACATTTGGGAAAACAACATGAATAAGGATTAAAATGCAGGAATTCCCATCTCCCAGCTTAATGCTCAGGCAATCAGCATACAGGTTACTAACACAGCAGCAAACAAATTTCACATCTCTAATGGCCACATTTGTAGCTTTAAAGAGCAACAACCTCTTTAAATGTAACAGATCTACATAACGTCTAGAGATGTTATCCAGTTGACTGCCGTACTTAATCATACGAATGCTACAGTACTGTTTTCCATGCTCAAAGTTTCCAAAGTACTATGTCTTTTACTGAAAGAGGACCTTCACTTCATGTAATGGTAGGCTTCTCTAGACTGTGCTGAGAGGCGATGCTGAGCATCTTCCTTCCCCAAGCAGCCAGGGAAATAGTATTTAGAGTGGTATGGAGAAGCTAAGGAGGGATAATTTTTCATTGTCCCTTTCAAGAAAAGAAATAGGGATCATCAAGTGAAGGTAGAGGTTTTTTCTCTGAATGTGGGTTATTTGAGCTGTGGCACTCCTTGTCACAGTACACAATAAAACTATGTGGGTTCATGAGAAGACTGCACAAGTTCATGGAAGAAGTTTATTAAGGGTTATGGAGTAAACAGAAACCACCACTGGCTCAGGAGTCCTCCCCTTCCAAAGTGTTGGGAGCTGGGAGAGAGCGGGGGAAGCATTGTCTGATGCTTGCTCTGGTCTTTTACTTCTGCCAAGCAGGCCTTTGGTCTCACCTTTCAAAGCCAGTCTTATATATGCATTGGTATAATTTACATACTTCTTATTACAATGATATCCAAAAGTCTTCATGAGGATCGGAGCATCATGCTGGATGAGCACAGGACTAGAACTGCTTACGACATGAAAGGGATCAATACCTTGCTGGTAGCCCTAAAGCACCTGCACAGAAGTGGGAATGGGAGGGCTCAGATCTCCACATCTCACTGCTCAGAGCACCCAACACAGCAGGTGTAAAATGCTTCATCATATCTACAAGTACTTGTTTAAACTATCTCCTTCAAAATAAACACCACTTCAGGTACGATACTTGAAAAGCAACTCAGAGGCCTTGGGATCCTTATAAAATAACACGCAGACTCCTATGACCTAAATTCTCACTGATATCAAAGAAACAGAAATCAGGCACCAAGTACACTTCTTATTGTGTGCTCAAATGCTTAAACTGCTTTTTAAAAATGAGAGTGAGTCCCAGCAATCCTGCAAGAATTTTTTAAATCCTGAGCATGACAAGCTTTTGAAATGTTACCCTTTGGGCCAACATGATGCCATCTCCAATATTTTATGCCTAGCCTTATCAGTCCTGGCAGGGACCTGGCTTCACAGCTTGAAAATCTGTGCAGAGACAAACATCTGGCAGCAATCTGGATGTGGCTCCTCTTCATCTGTCTGATTAACAGCGCACGCTGGGTTTGGATAGCCACTAGCTCAGACACCTCCTTATGCCTCTAACCAGGCTCCCTGGGGGAGGACAGTAGCAAACCACAAAAAAAAACCCCACATATCCATACAGCAGTCTCTGGAACTGATTAGTCTTTTCAGTCAATATTCTTCATTTGTAAGATTCAGGACCTGGATTCCAGTTCTTCTGACAGCAACGGATGCGTGACTGGCAGAAGCAGGTTCACAAGGACGGAAAAAACCTAAATCTGTTCCCCCCGCTCTCCCCACAACTCCTTCCATCCATTATCTGTTATCAAGACTCTCTGGCAAAAGTGGCTGACAGATGACTGGAGGAAAAAAACAACCAACCAACCAAACAAAAAAAACCCACAGAGACTGCAGTTGCTATGAGATGCGTCCTACATTACCCAAAAAGACTGACACCACTGCCAGCCATCTTCTGGGCCGTTCCATAGCAGAAGAGAAGCTGTTGTGACACAGATACACATCTACTATAAACTAGACAGATGGGAACAGCACAGATTTTACCATTACAGTGTATGGAATGGGACCCAAGATCTTTCACATGATGGATGTCACCATGCTCCTGTGTGGTCTCTACTATCAGGAATCAAAGAGCCTTTTCTCCAAGTCATCACCAACCTGGTTAATTTCCACACTGTAAAAAAGCAGGATTCGCAGGGGGCAATTTGGGGGGCTTAGTTGGGGTGTGGGGCTTTTTGCTTGTTCGTCTGGTTTTGATAGAAACATTGTGAGAAATAGACAAGCCACATCCAGGGAAGAGAGCAAGGTGGCTGAAAAATCAAATTGAAAGCGAGAACAGCTGCAAGTGAGATAGGTTTGTAGCAAATAGGCATCTTATTGTAACGTCTGTCAATATCACACAGGCATAAAAAAAGGGAGAAAGCAAGGCAAGAGCATAAAACAAGGATCAGAGGCTTCTGAGATGGATGCAAAGAAATTAATCTAACGCACAAGACTAAATCTAACCCAAAGCATCCCAAATAATGTCAATGCATTGAGAAGAATGGTGCACACACAGTAGTGTTGACAGTGCTGATAACACAAGCTGACAAATCTCCTAATACATTAGGCACAAGTATTTTTTCATGCAATATCAGACATGCATGACTTCTTATCCCATTGATTTCATTCTCTTTTCTGTTAGCAAAAGGATTGAGTTAAGATCCAGTCCAGTCAATGAGCTTCTTACCATTGACTTTTGTGAGCTCTGGCTCAAGCCCATACTTGTCATGGCCAACGCACGGTTTACAGTATTTGTCTTGTCACTGTCCAAAGAAAAAATTATTTCAGTGTTTTGCATATCCATTTGCTGAATCAGAGCAAAAGCAGATTTTGCTAACAGCAGTAGAAAATAGCTGGGAGGAGAAGAGGCAGAATTAATTTTGAACCTTAACAAGCCAAATTACTGGGCTATTCAGTCAGTAATTAACTTGCTGGAATATAATAAGGGGTCCTAAAGACTATGAATGCACCCAAGTCACCTAACACAGCCTTTATATTCCAGCAGGAGGGGCAGGGGCAAGGGAGTCAGGACAGAGCAAGCCAACCTCTCATATGCATAACCAGGCTTGGTATCAGACTCTCTAAGTCTGGACATTTTGTTTTAGTGTACCAGGAGTGGAACAGGATGTCATGGATTAATTCAAATTATGACTAATACAAACGAAACAGCTCTAATAATTTCCCATGTGCTCACAGAGCCACAAAGAAAGCAGGCATGATAGTGCAGCTAAACTAGAATTCAGAGGTCTGCACAAGAGATAGTATTTCTCCTCCATGCTTGAGCTAACTTAGGAGTCCAGTCTTTTACAATGTTATTGTACTTAAAGTACTTTTCTGTATGTAGAAGGACATCACAGTGTAGAGTCATTACTTTAACAAAGGCTGCAGAAAATTTGTACTAGCAACACTGTACGGCAACCACTTACTTGTGGGAAATGCATAAAAGAAGGAAAATTAAAAGGAGAGCAAAAGCTACTGTAGAAACTCCCAGAAACACACAGTGATTAGTTGACACAATTATGAGGGGTTTGTTTGTTTTTGCAGCTTTTTAAGAAACCACAGGATGGAGGCAAAAACTCTAATACCTCATTATTCAGCTTAAATTTATGGATTGTAAACCACTTTTTGAGCACCAAATGCTGTTCAGAGATGGATTCGTCTTGCCCACCTGTGCTTTGTATTATAACATAAAACCTACCGATACGAGCATCTTCACTTTTATCTGGTTGACTGTGAAGGAGTAAGCAACCTCCTGCTCTTTCGTACTTTCTCAGTAATGATAACGGTGCAACACATGATGCTTCCAACACTATGACTGTCTGCTGCTTCCCTCTTCTTCCAAGGCATAGTTAAAGAGAAAATGTTTTTCACGTATACTCTTATTTCTTCTGTCATGTACACAGTATAGCATCTTACACTTCCAATTTTGTATGCTCTCTCCAGATGTAGTCCTTGAGAAAATATTTTGACATTTGTTTATGTTTCCATACTACAACTCTGAATGAATTTTCATCGTATTTTGGGTTTTTTTAGAAAACAAAAAAAAAAAAAACCAAAAACAAACCAAACAACAACAACAACAAAAAATCAGGGCGACAATCCACATGCAGCTGCACCTTCTGAAGGTACTTTCAGCTAAACTTTCCAATTATATTAATTATTTATATGTGTGATATACCACCATCCGCAGAACAACAATCAAAATAGAAGTGTGATTTTTTTTTTTTTCCTATTTTATAGGCTGCTTAAAAATATCCATACTTGGCTCTGTAGTCCCTTATCTTTGCCTCAGTCAAAGTCTTTCAGCGGGTTTTATGATGTCCACAAAAATGCTTTTTGCATCCACAGTATGCTTAAAAGCTCTATTTCAGATGGCAGCCCCACATACAAAATCCCATTCACGGAGCTTTAATCAGGCCCAGTTAGCCTCCACACTGAGATAAGGGCACACTGGCAGGTTGATGAGACCAACTGGCTGAGAACCAAAATAGTTTGAGGGTGAGCCAAGGAGAGTAAAAATTGAACATGTTAATTCATGACACTGCTGGAAAAGGAAACAAAAACCCAGGAGTGCTAGAAAGAAATAAGGACCTTGGCCCAAAGCAGTCACGGGCAGCTCCCAGTCCCATTTTCTCCTTGTGTTTGACTGTCTATAGGTAGTTTCCCTGCTGCAGGTTCTTGTTTCCTTCACCAGTGTAACTCTGCCAGACAAACTAGCTCTTTCAGATACTCACAGCCCAACTACCAGTAATATTAGCAACAACCATGAATATTAGCTTTAATGTAGAAATATGCCGTATTTATTCTTTCTCTAACTAAAGATTGCTTCAGCCACTGAAGCAGAAAAACTGTTTTCTTTGCTGACAGGCATCCTATACAAAAAAAAGAAAAGGAAATGATCCTCAGAGAAAGGTAACAACCCATCACCAAATCACAGTCTTAAAAAATATCAAGCACCTATCTTAGGCTGGAATATAAGGCAGGATAACTTTCAAAATGCCATAGTGCCACATGCGTTGTTTTCCTAGATGGATGGTTCCTATGAAGTAGGTTTTACAGTCATCTTTTCCACATGCAATGTTGAATTCATTGCTGCTGCCTAAGAAAACAATGCTATATGTATACGGGACAAATCCCCACAAACGGCTTTTACCAGTGTGAACTACAGAAAGCACCATACGCTACAGACTGAATGTAATGTTTTAAAAGTCATCTACGACGACTTCTAAGGAGCTGTCCATAAATAAACATTTTCTGCTGATGTTTCAGTAACTTATAAACACTGCTCAAACAATTTACGAAGTGTTAGCAATACCAAGCCCTACTAGCAATGCATTCATTTTAAGAGACAGAACATAGCTTACTAAACTGGTTTTAAATAATTTATAATGAACCGTGAAACCCTTAGAAAAAATAAATACAATAAATTAAATTCATTTGGTAAATGCAGCTATTGACTAGCTATTTAACAAAGCACTCATAACAGACCATATGAAGCATCTGTCTATAGCACCACATGCTTACTAAACTATTCACCACTGAAATATGCAACCTTTAATAAAAAAACCACTAAATTTAATTCCAAATATCATTGACGTGCTCTAGTTGTTAAATACATCATTCATAACACATTTAATGAAACATTTATTCCGAGTTATGCAGCCCTCAAAACAAACACATTTTCACAGCTGTTGAAATAGCACCAGTCTTCTACGCGTAACTACTTCATAGATTATCATGAGTATATTAACAATTTATAGGCTATCCTGAGTTAAGACAGAAAACATTAGAGAAGACATGCATTTGGATATCTAGCAGAACTGAACAGCAGGGACAGAGAAACATCATGTGAGCACCATGCCCTTGGGGACTTCCAGAGTAAAATCCTGCTTTCTTCAGTCCTGGAAGGATCCTCTAAAACATGGGGCTGGTTCTTACATGCCTGAACTTTTGCAACTACCTTAAGACTTGCTAGTTTCACTTGCAGATTTTCAAAGCTTACCTTCTCTTTCTACAAGTATTTATGCCTTAGCAGTGCGTAGTGTTTTGGACTCAGTGTGAGAAAGTGAGTTGGTGCAGTACCTTTAAATAGGACGCTTACATTACAGTTAAAAGGTCAAGATCCCAGCACTTTCAAGCAGCTTAAAAAGTTAAGTTAACCACTTTTCTCCATCAAGTGAGGCAGAATTAAACACCTTTTTCCTGTTTTGTAGAATTATGATTTGCAGGTAATAATTTGATTCTTCAAGTGTCATTCATGTCCCAAAATAAAAGATGCAGGTGCAACTGCTGCTACATTTCCTGACTACTGACCATCACCCACCTTGGCCTTGGGACATAGCTTTGTCACTGCATCTGATTTCAATTAAGCTATGCTTTTTTCTTGGAAACATTGTGCAGAGCATTAGCTTGTTACTTTGCAGCGTCAATAATGGCAGAAGCTCTGCAGAATTCAATTCTGTTCTTTCTTACTCCAGTGAACCATTGCTGATGCTACTGAAGTTGTGCCACTTTACCCAGAAATCTGATTATTGGTAGCAGATAAAATATGTAATGCAACAAAGTTTAATCTTCTACATTTTCAAGGAGCTCTGTGCTGCATCATTTATACCATGGAAATGTGTTCTGGCTTCTAGAAGCACCCAAGCCTGTTTGCAACACCTCTGCAGGGTGACTCAGTACTGCTCAAAATACCTGCTGTATTTATTTCTCTGTCCCAGCATCATTCTCTCCCTATTCTTTTCCTATTTCAAAAAAATTTTATCTCTGTCTTCTGGAGAAGACAGTTTACTTCAAAAGCAACACAAGAACGTAAAATGGCTTCAAGCTCCTGTATGTCTAATAAAATGGCTAAGGGAAACCAAATTCCCTACATCAGGACCACCAGTGGTCTCATTACTTAGACAAAAAAATCCTTCATATATCTGTCCTGGAAAGTCATTGCTACAGTAAGACAATCCTGATGATTCAACAATTTTGAATAAGAGTTATCAGAGCAATTTTTTAAACTTCTTTTTTTAAACTTATAACACCGGTCTGTTACGATACTCCTGTAAAAAGCAGTGCTTAAGAAAGAAGTAAGATCCTTTCTTCTGGGCAGTATAGGTCAAACCTCACAGAAAGCAGACTAATTAATCCCATTCGAGTGCAGTCAGAGGTGACCTCACACAAGTCTCATAGACATATGCAAAGGCCTATACAAGAAAAATTCAAATTAATAGAAGAGACTAAGACTTCAAATTCTTGTGGCTGATCAGAAGTTTCTGTTGTTAAATAATTTGCAGTGAAAAAATATCTTGTTTCATTAGAAAAAATGTAAATAAAATATCTACAGTTTCCTATTTTCCTAGATTCTAAATTTAACTAGATGGTTCAGAAAGCAACAGATTATTCAAAAAGACCCTTATGGGATACTGTCCTTGACACCCAAGTTAGACTTGCACTTAATACAACCACTCGGCAAATTACACCAAACTGTTGTTTTGCTTAGGTAAAAACCAAACAAGAGACAATAAACTGGATTTAAGACAGGACATTATTGTGACTTATGTCCAGTCTCTGCTTATTATTTTGTCAGAGGGTTGGTTTTTTTTAGTAACTATCCCGTAACATACCAGAGGGTGCTGAAAGAGACAACAGTATTGTTCAATCCAGCTGTAAGTTAATAACGGCATCAGTGCTCTTTCAGTTGTCCTCTAGTTTATATCCTTTACTAAAAGGAGATATTAAAAGATTCTGGAGAGAGGAAAAACAGTATCAAAATCTCTGGCTATAGCTCCAGAGGACAGAACCCAACAGGGAGTTTTCCCTTAAGTCAGAACAGAAAAGAAAAAATTCTGATCCACTAAGCACAGTAACAGCAACTAAACCAACAAACTGACAGAAAGGACTGTTTATTTACAGCTTCTGTAAGTTGGAACACAGACCTTTCAGGTGAAAAAGCTGGAATATTTTGTTGCTTTTGAATACGGAGGCCTGAACTGCTGAACATGAACCTTTATTCTAGTCACGCACAGTAATCCACTTATGGCCTCCAGCCAATCAAACTCAGAAAATATTTAAAATATTGTGTCCATATCAGAAAGTGTCTAAGAAAGAAAATTTAGGAACTGGGAAAGTATTGAAAAAGACGGAAACTACATCCAGAGAGACAGAGGATATGAGATACAAGGTCAGTAGTTACATTTGCCTTTACCCTCTGTCCACCAGAACATGGACATGCATGCAAACACACATTTTAGGCCAGTCTTGCAAACAGCAATCTCTTTAAAATTGCACCTATTTGCCACTGATAGTGGGCCTGCAATAACATTCCCTGTAATAAAATTGATTCTGGGGCTGTGGGATGCTTGCAATAAACTCTAGAACTTGTGTGTTTTCCATCTTTATACCAAAGCAAAAATATGTAATTTACTTCAGGAGTCACAGGATCCAAAGCATACGACATCCACTGTTCACACAGTTTGGCTGAGAACCTGGACTAAGTTTAGCCTTGAATCCAAAAAGATGAAACACAGCAGCATATTAGATGTAGGATGGTCATTTGAACCTTTCCAGATGACAAATAAATACTGCTAGCAGGAGGGCCAAAGCCACACAGAAGTAAAGAATTGTGACCATAATGTTAGAATGAATTCGCTTTACAGGCACTAGTGGATTGACCTTTGTTTCCTACAAACATTCTAGAATAACTTTGCCAGTAAGCCTTTTAGCAAACAGTTGATTTTAAGTTATGTACAAGTGGCAAATGGAAAAAAAGAAAAAAAAAACACAATAGTTTGACAATACGTTTGTATCACAATCCTCAAGAAAAATGTAAGATGAGAACAAAGCAAAGCACTCCTCTAACTCCTGAAACCTGTAAGACTAGGTTTGGGCATATCTAGCAGACGTTGTCCATCAACAACATTGTACATTCTGCCATTCCATTAAAAATAATGTTGTGAAACGCAAATGGCACAGTCTTACCATGCACAGTTTGGGTCAGCAGAACTCAAAAGTTTACTGTGCCTGCACTATGACCCTTGAGAAACAAGGAAAGGTGTGGATTTCAGCAGAAACAGACAACTGGAATAAATCACTCCTGTTCATCATACTTAGCTCTATTAAAGGCATATGTATCAAACATTCCCTCACTTATCCTTAATACTGAAAAAAAACCATGGAATTTTCATATGAGTAGCAAGCTGTAAACCTCTTTCCAGGTAGTCTCTCTTGTATAATTACATAAAGCGAAAAAGTTAAAAACCCTGAATATAGGTTTTAAATAGGGCCTTTGGGAAAAACAGGGCAAGATGAGTCAGTGAACTGCAGAAAGAAGAGCTGAAAAAGAGACGGACAAGTTTGCACTCGCTCTCTCACAAACCATCGAATTACTAGAGGCTTATCAGTTTAGCTAGATTTTCCTGTCTAGTTGAACACAGGTAGAAAAAGAAGAGTTACACTCCATCACTTCAGAAAATTCTCAACTGAGGGCATTATGCATGAACAAATTAAATTTAGGCTCTAGGACAAAAAAAAAAAAAAAACACTCTGCCACATTAAAGTTTGCTGCCAAATACAATCCTTCAAGCTTTCCTAAGAGTACTGCAAACTGTAATTCCTTTCAAGAGAAGCCCGTACTGAACTGCAGAGACCTTAACAAAGGATCAAGAATGCTACAGTCAGGACAACCAGTCAGTAATGTATTCATGCCCTAAGCCAGTTGGAAAAGGGTTCCTCTACTTCATGACTGAAGGACCACCATTTCCAGCTCTTCAGTCTACCCCTCTACATGTAAAATAATTAAACTTCCAATGTTTTTACCTTCTGGAGGTAACACTATGCCACCTCAACAAGATTAAAGAGAGAACCAAAAATGCTTGACCTGCTCATAGGTGAGGATGATTCTGTTAACACAGCTATTAGACACATTTCAATAAACCTGCTACATATGGTGTACTACAATTAACATTATGAATAGCAGCAGCAGCATTGTAGAACTCATAAAATCACAGAATAATTAAGACTGGGAGACCTCTAGAGATCACCTACTCAAACCTCCTGCCTAAAGTAGGCCTAATTTCAAAGTCACATCAGGTTGCTCAAGGTCTTGTCTTGTTGAATTTTGAATATTTCCAAGGCTGTATATGCCAAGCCCCTGTGCCAGTATTATTCTAGTCTTAGTGTAAATTTTTTCTCCTTGTTTTTAGTTGGAACTTCCCTTGTTGCAACTTGTGGCTGCTGACTCTTTCCACTATACCCCTCTGAGAAAAGCCTGTCTCTATCTTCTCTAACCCTTCTGGAGGTAGAAGACTGCTAGTAGCTACTCCCTGGGTCTTCACTTTTCCAGGCTAAGCAAGCTGAGCTCCCTCAGACTCTCCTCACAAGACTTTTCTTTTCTAACAACTAGGACGTTAGTGGGTGGTTATCTGCCTCCCACTATTCTTTGCAAAGGAGAAACCTCAGACTTTGGAATTTTTCACTTTTAATTTTAGTTCCTATGGAAAGAAAGCACACAGACCCCAACTTCCCATACCTGCATAGATATACTTGCTATTTGTTCTAGGGGATGAGGACAGCAGACAAACTTGCCTAGCAGTTGATCCAACAAATCCATTCCCACCTGCTTTGTCACACTTCAGAATTACTCTTAGCCTGTGGCAGGAAAAGCACAGGGGCCAAGCCCTGATCTCCACTGGGTCCCTACATTTACCAGGGAAGAGACAAGTTTTAAAAATCCATACAGTAGTTAAAGACCTCTCTTCTGAAGAGAGGCCTTAATTAAGCCAGATGACAGGCTGTCATTACAAGAAATGTCTTCAGGCACCTCACGTACTCTGCCAGCCCAGGTGCAACCCATTGCTGGCTTTCAGAGAGGCAGCAATACTCCCATGGTCCTGCTCCCCCTCCTGCACAGCACTGCTGCCTGCAGGTCCCTTAGCATGCGCACAGCTTGGGAGGCAATCATTTGATGTCACATAACCAGCCTTCCCACAGCTGGCTTTCATGGAACAATGTTTCTCTCAGCAAAACAAGAAACAAACAAAAAAAATTGTTTGGATCCTTTTTTTGTCAACCAACACATAAAAAAAAAAAAAAAAAAAAAAAAAAAACAAAAAAACAGACAACCTAGTGTTATAAAACAGAAAGGAGAAGCCAACTTTTCCTTCCTCTTGCAAGGAAAAGAGATCAGAAACACCTGGTGATGCAGCCTGTTGCATTATGCATATATTTCCATAAAATCCCCACCTGTGTCATGAGTTACCAACAGTCCAAGATAGAAATTAACCCCAAGAAAACATCCAAAGTGCAGTCCCTCTTGCAGTTCTGCAGTAAATCTTACTCTGCTTAACCCACACTTGTTCAGCACTTCAGTAGCAACAATGAAATTAAAACAGAAAGAAGCCCAGACTACCATTCCGTTATTTCTTCCTAATGGTTGACATCTTCCGGTCTGTATGTGGCTAATCACATTTTACCACTTCAGTGCTGGAGAAGTCTATCTCCTCATCCATGTGCAGCCAGGGACAGCCCCTGCTTTCTTCTTGGTTCCTACCACCACACTCAGCCCATCACCACTTGAACAATTAACCAAATTCAGAGAAGGCCAGTTGTCTTTCACAGCTCTTACTCCTATATTATTCCCCCCATTGTGGATCTGGGAAGGGAAGGATGTACTCACACCTAGCTACTTTGGAGTTTGACAGAGCAGTTAGTCAGTTGAGATATTTGACATATTTTTTTTATTTAGAATCATTGTGCGGGTGGAAAGAAATTAACAATTCTGAAGCACTAAAGACTAAGAAAACAAAATTTCAGATTTATGTTTAAGGTTCTCCTGTTTGCATCAGTTCTGCAAAGAAATAAAATGTGTGCTATAAAAACTAACTTTATCTTACCTGTTTTCTATGCAAATCTCATATTCCGTCCCCTACACAACAGCAACCCATATGTTTTCCTGTTTATTGCAGAAATAAGCCTGATTTAAGCTCCTGAGGTAAAACTGACTGGACCTTTAAAATCCGTAAGAGTATTACTGTACAAATATACAAGAAACCTTATACCTTCTCAAGCAACATTTCTAAATACAATGTAATTTGATTTCAGAATTATTAATGTAGTTTTTCCTGTAATTTCTAACTGAGGGTTTATCACAGTTGATGATGAAGTTGCCATCACAGAATACCTTCAGGGATAGCCCTGGCTAATTCCCAGTTCCGTTACAGTTGTTTGATAAGATGTGGACAGCTCTTCTGGGATTTCATTTCTGACTGACAGAACATAATAAATTAGGAAACAGAAGTGACATCCCTTATCAAAACTTAACCCAAGTGGTCATTATTAGACCTGATATCCAGACTGAGGTTTCAGAAGACAGTTTCATCTAACTTTATTTAAAATAACGGTAATACTTACCTATTTGCACGTTAGCATTTCAAAGCACATGTTACCTAAATCTGCTTTGAATTAGTCCTTTGCATCTGCTACTATACTTCAAAGAAATGACTTCAATTAAGTTTAATTACTTCCTTCCACAGCTTTGGATACAGCCCTTATTATATTTCACTACCTTTCCTCATGGACTGCATGGCAAATAGATGACTAATAAAGGTACAAAAACAAAAAAACTATTAAGCAAGTACCTTACATCTACATAACAATACTGTACATGTATCACACTAATTAAGTTATTATCATAGTCTGCAATCACATAAATGGAATATTAAGAGGCAACTTTTCACACAAGATCAGCAAAACCTGGCTCATTCGGTGAGGTTTTTAATACTTTTCTTACCTAATTTATAAATAGTTTTACATTCCTGAAAGGAAACAAGCCTATTAAAGCACAAAAATATACTTTTTACTCAAGAGTATATTAAAGAACATCATCTGGGCAGCGAGTTGGTTACCAATTACATTCCTCTGTACCCTGCTTGTCTAGTAGTTACAGAAGCATGCAAAATAGCTCTATCCTTTCCAGTCGCCTGGAATACTACACTCATGATTCAATACAGATCCTATAATCTCACTTTTTTTCCAACTACAGACGGTAGGAAAGATAAGGTAAAGCAATGGTAGTCCTATGTAAGTAAAGCAATTCTTCCCATTTCGGTGAGAAGGTCTCAAGTATTGACTTGAAAAACAAAGCATAACTTATTTATATAAAATTGTTAATGACCATTTTGAACCAAGGTTAAAGCAACCCTGTGTCCACTAAAGGGAAATACTAGATCAACATTGTCATACCTTTTCTGGTCCAAGCAATGAGATAACCTTTACAGGTCCCTTCCAACCCAAACCATTCTATTATTCTATGAAAACAGTGAAATAGTGATTTTTTTTGTTGCTAGTAATAAAATACTCATAGATAACTAACAATTAATAAAGTGCACAGCTGTTTATGGAACACTTTAGTGAGTGAAGAAACATATGACTAGTCATCACACATCTCAGGCTGCCAGAGCCATAGATCTTGTAGACTGAACAACAATTTCAAAACTCATTTTCATTTGGTACAAGAAAAGAAGTATGTTCCCTCCCACTAAATAATTTTTAAATCAATTGAATATTCAGATTTTTATTATATTTTAGTTCCACACACACCCCCAAGTAGAATTCCCGCAGTTTTATCTAAACTACTGATGAGTTTTCCATTTTCCTTCTTACAAGGATGTTTATTTCCATAAATGGATTACATTTTCCCATAAATTGCTTTAGAGTACTTGCATGCAATGCTTCGCAAGACACTTTACAAATACAACAACAGTAGCTTAATGGTGCCATTAGCAAATCACAACAAGCCATGGTACCTTGCCTTGAGGCCCAGAAGGAAATTCAACTCTCTGGCCTTATTCACAAGGGGCTGAAGACTTCCCTTTGAGAGCAAGATTTGGCAAACAGACAGAAAAAAAATAAAAAGGAGCAAGTCCATCACATTCAATTTTCTTTTTAGTGTCACTGATAATGTTTTCCTGCAGATTTTGAAGCTAAAAAGCAGCTACAATCCATTTCCGCATGTCTGTGACCTGCATGATATCTGCCTTTTGGGGGATGCACTTTTCACTGTACAATTGTTCCTCATTGCAATGGCCTCAGGCAGATTTGAAACTGATGATCAGAGGTAAAAGGTAAAATAGGAGTCTGTAGCTCCAACAGCTCTTGCAGTTTGCATTCAGAACAAGTACACCAAAGTCAGCTTCTCCCACTGGAATCAATGAATGGTGAGTACTAATAAGGTCTCATGCAAGACCTCAGTGGGGAAAAAAGCACAGTCAATCTTCTGGTTAATTCGTAAGTGCCGTCAAGCGTAACATTAGTTTTAGCAAATACTGAAACCTGAATTTTCAGAAACATTCATTTTCCAACCCTCACCTGAAATAGCAGACACACCAAGAGGCAAAGCAAGCTACGCATGCAAAGCTTTAACAAAATACCAGCTGAGCTTTACCTCACGTACCTCAAAAGCACAAGCACCCCTGGGAGAGACAACAGATGAACTAACACACTGCCTTCTAGACACGTGGTCAAACTTGGAATACCGATGGCATTTAGTAAAACAACTGGAAACAAAATATCTTCAGAGGGCAGCAAGATGCAAGACCACAAGCAATTTTAATATTCTTTCCTTATTTGACAGACATTCAGTATCACTCAAGAAAGGCCAACTACAGTGCAGTCACTGTTGTCTCTTGCTCTCGTAGGATCCAACAAGGGAAAATTTTGTCTAGTCTTATTTGGCCACATTATACAACAAACTGAAGTAGAGTGGACTTCGAATGGCTTTTTCAAGATCTCCAACTGATACAATTATGGGTAATCATTCTTTTAATTAAAAACAGTTTGGCTGTAGGACACAGTGATAGAAATAAAATCTATAATCTGCGGAAATAGGAAGCAGAAAAGAACCAAAAACATTGCAGGGATATAGATATATATACACTCGTGTGCTGAATAAGAGACCACATCTGAAGAAATAAAGGGCCTAAAAGCATAAATCCAACAGACATGGTCACTAACTGTCTATGACGCTGTTTGAGTACAATTACTATCTAAAACTATAGCGTTATTCCTCTTAGAATACAGTACTGCTTCCTAAATAATTCGGACTCACCTACAGTCAGATGTAGAAGTTAAGCAATGCAAATATTTTGTGGTACCTGGAGTTTGTGCAGGACTGCAGGTAAGGAGGTGGTGGTATATATACAGGCAAGGAGATGGCCCAGGGGTATTGTTCAAAAGTAGCAAAGCTAGATAGCATGCAGCCAGTTCAGCTTATTGTAGCTGGAAAAGGTTACAGAGGTATCTACAAGTTCAGGACAAACAATGATCTCCATCAGGACTAGATGAAGTAGGGAACAACTCCCTTTTTCCATTCTAGGCACACTAAAACCGTATTCCGGTGCTCAGAAGGCACCAATTTATCAGACTGGACAAGGGGACTTGCTGCCTAACTCAGGGCAGTGGGGCATGCACATAATAGAGCTGCATGTCTGCTATAGAACTTCCCATATAGCTTCTCTTCCCATTTAAGCAGTGGCTACATCCACACTAGGCTTATTGCCTATACATTGGCAAGCAGTCTCCTACTGAAGGGCAGACAGTTAACAGAATGGGCTACTACTGCTGCAAGCAGTTTTTGGGTAGTAGTACCCACATAAAGATTTCCTGACCCCTTGTAGACTACTCCTCTCATGCCTGCACCACCTCCTCAGCTCGGCCCAATGCAATCTCTGCAATACTCAGGAAACTAATCTTAAAAATAACCCTCTGGAAAGAAAAAAGAATTATTCTAATCCAGTTCCATTTTCTGCTTATGTTACCACAGCCCCACATACAGCTATGCTGGCACATCAGAGGGGACAGTGAGTAGCTGTAGGTGACTCGTCAGAGGTGCCAGTCTCTGAAGCCAGAGCTTCGCTGAGGAAAGGGTGAGAGGCACCGCTCCCTGCGACAGCGACCACACGTTGGCTGTCTGGCTCTTGGATTACGCGTTTGGCTCCGGGATCCAGGCTCTGGGATCCAGGTCTGTTCTTGTGGTTAAGATGGCGGTTACAGACAAGGAGACTGAGTCTCTATATTTAGTATTCTCAAGAGGAAGCGTGGTTAGATGGGGGAAGCTTCTGTGGCATTTCGAGGTCCTCGGTTCTCCGGTTGCAGTGACCTGGTAAAACCACTAAGATACCTTAACCGGCTTAATGAAATATGAGTGGGCAAGTGGCAGTGAACACGAAGGAAAAACATAGCATGAATTGCATTTCATAATAAGAGCTGCAAACTGCAGAGACAGACTGCCAGGTCTCGATAACAGGTACAGAGCAGTGAGTGCTGGCTGAGAGAACATGCACACTAAAGTAAGGATACAGTTGAAGAAGTGTTCCTAAAGATGTCATTTCTTTTATCTTGTTTGGAATGTTCAATGGCTCTTTTCTCTTCCCATTTCCCTATTCAAGAAAAACATTTAGTAGGGTAAAACTAGTTTTTCTGTAAAAATATTTTTTATGACCTGTGGAAGGAAATGAAAAAAAGATAGAAGAGGGATAGAGACATGCAGAGACAGCTGTCTGAAATTCTCTCAGTAATCATACGGAAAAAAAAAGTTACAAAGAGTTTTTCTTTTGGTAAAGCTTCCATATGCCAATTACAAAAGATGTGTCTTCAACCAGTTTTTTTCCCCACATTACACATTCCACAGCTCCTAAGGTTCCCACAGGAGAATGAGTCAGTCTCATTCTCCATTCTGTTTTTTAAAATGCAAAGGCTTTTTTTTTTCCTCCACATAAAAAGCACTAACAGAAAGCTCTCCTCTGTTAACAGTTAATTATTACCTGACTAGGTTGCCACAGACAAATGCAAACACAGAAAAATTACAACAGATCAGCTGACACACAGTAACTTGTAAATAACTTACATGGCTGAGAGGGCTGAGCAAGAAAAGTTTAGTAAAACTATAATGAATTTTAATAATCACATAAGATGCAGTGTGGACACATGTAAACTGGAATTCCAATCTTTATTCCTCTGCCAAATCACAAAAAACAAAATCATAGAGGAACTTTATTCTAGTGTAACTGCATCCCACAGCAGAACACATTAACACCTTAAAACATGAAAGCTTTCTAGCCTTTTTGGATTAATCCAAAAAATAAAGTGACTTCCACTCATGAAGAAGGGCCAGATCTTAGGAATTTAGAGGAGTACATACATAAACCACAAGCACATAATTTCATAAGCTAATGTAAAATAATATAGTACTAATTATTCAAAGCACACCAGGTGGTGTTTCACTGGCCTCAATGGGTTTGTAATAATACCAATATGTATATTAAAGAGCTAATAAATCCACATTGTTATTTCTTAAATGTAATATCATTCCATCATTCCAAGAAGAAAATTATGTTCAAGTCTGAGTAAACAATAGATTTGGAAGAAACTAAAAACTGATGATTAACAAAAGGTTGTGAAACTTGCAAAAAAAAAAAAAAAAGTGTTATTTGGTTTCTGGCCTTTCCTATTTAGAATTAAAACACGAAACCACATGGAATGATGTCTCATGTTGCATGCTCCAGAGGGCACTCCTGTTGCCACAGACCTGGCAAACTTTTGCTAATAGTGAGTTTATATATAAACTTTAAGGAAAAGAATTTTAGAAAGAGACAGAAGATACCTAATCCTACACCAAACCGACATGCAAGGAATGCATCATTAGAAGAGGCAAGATCTATAAATAATTCATTCTGCATTTCTTCTGTACAAACTGCTATTCCCATGAAAGAAACATGTTTTTCCGATTACTTCCAGCTGCTCCACACCTGCATCTTACCTGTCTAGGCTAGCATTCCATTGCCTATTGTTAATGCAAATTGCTGCAAAATGTACCTTTCATAAGAAGCTACTGCTTCATTTAATTATTAGCAAGCGTGGTGCTCCCATGTCAATTTTAAAATGTGACACATGCTATACAGACATACAAGAACAGCTTAATGGGACTACCTTTAGACAACACAAGCCATTACTCCTGAACAGCATCACTTAAAAGATTTCATCTCCCAAACCTTTCCATTTCAGTTCCTGCCTCACTTTTGTTCTTCTCAGTAGTAAAGATGAAAAAGAATATCCAGCATGGTATTGCAACCAGTTTCAAACATATAAACTGAGAATTATCATGTTTTCTAGGTGCTTCTGCTAAAACGATCAGAAGCAAAATAACTATCATTATTTTAAACACAAACCCCATTCATATAAATTTTGTACAGATAACAATTTCAGTTGGTTGACTGATTTTTAAAAAATAAAGAAAAATAGTATACCAGTACAGCTCCTGAAAAGCATATGAATGCACCAGTATATCTTACTTGATAAAACTTGTGACACTACTATCAAGATCATATTTGTAACAGTGTAAAGACACTATTTGCATAAACATTGGGTGGTGTTGGGTGGGGGGGATTGCAGAGAATATTCAGTTTAATATTTAACATTTTCTGAGATGACAGACAGCAATTCACACCTCATCCAGCCATGTGCACACTTCTAACCTTCTATGCTACAAATCAGACCATGGATGGAGAGCAACTGATAGGCAGAAGAAAGTATTCGCAAAGTGTTATGGATAACAACCACAAAATAAATTATCAGTTTCATTCATAGGCTGGCTTTGTTCTTGGAGACAACCAACTTGCCATACAGCAGACTTATCTGCAGCAATTAAGGGGCTGAACAGCAGTATCCAAACCAAGGCCTCCCACTCCTCCCATGGGCTTCCCACAGAATTTTCAATCCTCTTCACAGTGTCACTCATTTATTTGCAAGTGGCTGCATGCCCCAGGCCCATAACATCTGAAAGGCAAACTAAAAATCTAAAATAAATTTGCAATCAATAATTTCATTTTTCTTGCACAAAATAGCTCTTTATTTTATGGTAAAAGCCGCTCTGGGGAGGAGATTGCTCCAAAAATTATATTCATCCAATAACCGCCAGGAAGATAAAGAAATTCACCTTCCATTCTATGTGTGAGAATTTGACCTTTCCTTTCCTAACAAATACAGAGAAGCCCACACATGCGTGGCCCCCCCCCCCCCCGGCTTTCAGCCACACACAAAAAAATCCCTCTTAAAGAAAGTCAACCTGTTGCACAGATATTGCTTCCTTGGGAAAAGATGAAAGAACAAACCCTGGACAGAGCACCATGTGCAGTACTACACTTGTGGAAGGTGCACAGATACTGCTGGAACGAAACAAGGCAAAGGAACAGAAAAAATGCTGAAAGCTCTGCTTTTTCAAATTAACTGAGCAGATGTTGTGACAGTTGCGACTAAAACCTAAAACATAGAATAAAAACCAGGGTCTTTTAAGCTGCATTTCGGACCCCCTTAAATTAATCATGAATGTTTAGCTACTGTCACAAAACAAGGTCCACTTTCCTTTTGGCTACGATGTCACTAGAAATAAGTAAGAGCACATCTGTCCTATATTTCAAGTGGTCTGATATGTTACGTCAAAGGATAAGAATTTGCTGCTTCCTATGATGTTTTATGTCATACTATGACATGCCAAGTTATCTGGCATTCATGACATGTCAAAATGAAAATTTAAAAAAGAAGAAGTTATAAACCACTGAAGCTCATGCACAAGTCTACAAAGAGGCTGAATTTTGAGAAGACTACTCTACCTTTAGTATGCGATTCCATACCCATGATAATCCGCGCAAAAATTGTGTATCCCAAGCAGGGGAGAAGCCTAAAATATCTGGATGACACATGCTTCATTCCTTAAAGATGAACTGCAAAACAAAAAACCTTTCCCCCATTACTTCTTTATCACATAACTACTTAAATGTAAAACTCTGAGACAGCTCCTAATTTCATGCTGGTTTTGCGGTTTTAGTTTTTACACCTGTAATGAATTCACACAGGAAACTCCAGTTTTAAACCAACTGAAGTATGCTTACGCTGCAGATTGTCTTGATTTAGCATCAAAATCAATTTCATTCAACAAAAGCAAGTTCACTTGTAGGACTAGCCTGACTAGACTGCTCTCTCCTTCTGCTTGGGAGGGGGCTAATCTATTATCCTTAAAGTATAATTAGTTTAAGATCATTGCAAGTGAGAATGAAAAGCGTTTTTATACTTCTTATAATTTAATTTTCCTTAAATTTTCAAGAAGCCAACATAATAAAAAACACATTACAAAATTCCATGTACTACACTCCATAAAATCTTACATGGTAATTAAGCACCACTGGACCACGATACAGCACATCCTAGCCCTGCACGTTGCCAGATTCATTAACGCAGCTTTATTCGCTTTGAAGCAATTTAGAGGTAAACAACGTAGAGCAACAACAACAACAAAGTATTTTAGTTCGAAACAGAATAATTTTAAGAAATGTATTTTAAATAGAAATATCCAATGTAGAAGGAGCATCAGAAAGAATTAACTATGGAGTTTTGCTAGTTGGGGGGGGCGGGCAGGGAGAAAATCAGCCATAGCAAATAAGGATGGAGTGATCCAATGAGAAACCTGGTTACTGCCTCAGAAATCCTGATTCTTCTCTGTAGCTCCTTGTTGCATCCACCTGTTCCTTTACAACTCATTTGTGCATACCTCACATAAAGGGCACCTTTGTGTATTTACACTTTCCATCCCAAAAGATATAACCACATATTCCTAGGAATGATTCCAGTCACAATAGAAATACCACAGCCCACAAAACTGTTGATCATCAGTTAAGACAGGCCGAGAAGAGAGCTCGCATTACAGTGAACCTGCAGCAAATTTAGACGTTGCTGGGAAATGACCCATCAGATGGGCATCCTCCCATGAGGAGGGGAGGTCACCTTTGTTCCTTTCCCTAGGATCTCTCCATCTCTTGTCATGTCAGAGGAAAGAGCACAGCATGAAAATCAAACAGGATCCAAGTACAATTCTCAGCATAGGAAAACGGATGGATGCCATGCATAAACATCACTGCAGTCAATTTAACAGTCGAGGGAGTATGTGAATTATCTTGGACCTGATTCAAGCAGGATATAGAGGTCATCTCCATGAAAGGCCCCGGATCCTGCAAATCCGTGGCAGCAAATGGAATTATAGCGAGACACAAAACCTACCCTGCAAAACAGAGCAGAGGTGAAACAAAGAATGTGCTTCTGATGATGTAGAAACTTGGGAGGAAATATCTACAATCTTCATCATGCACATAGAGGTTTTAAAAAAAAAAAAAAAATCAAATTAATAACTAAATATCCAAAATGACAAGGGTCCAAACACCAGGACCAGATCCTTTTAGACCTTCTGCCTCTCCCCTCTGAACAGCTACTTGCCAGGGTGGAAAATTTAATAGAATGAGATCAGCTTTGCTATTTTAGTCTCAAAAGTGCAGATGGAGCATATGCCTGCAGATAGCAATGTTATCTGTATTACTGCAATGTCTGAAGACCCCAATCAGATGCAGGCCATTGAACACTCAGAGAAAACCATCAAAGAAAATTCCTGCCAAAAACAGCTTACCACATGAACTATGGGGAAAATGCAACCTGTGGATTTAATTAAACCAGCTGAGATAACCACGGAGAGGAAACATGCACAACAATCATAGGTGAACACACGGGTATGGTCAGCTTTGGCAGCATCCTGCAGAAAACTGTTACAAGCACATGCTGAAGGGTTTTGTTTAGTTGAAACACGTAAGTTACATTTTGCAAAATTTGCCTCACATTATACAAATACTATTTAGACCACAGAATTTCACTGAAGGTTTCAACTCACTTGTTATCTCTGCTGGTAGAAGGTCATGTCCAGCCTATAGGAACACGAAATCTCTTATTTTCACCACACAGTAAATATACAGCACACAAACCAGAAGGAAACCTCTTTCTAGATTTCACACTTAGTCCTCACTGTATGGGCCCATCACACATGGACTTTTTTTATTAAATTCTACCACATTAAGCCTACACAGTTAAAATTGTACTATGAGGACAACATAATCCACCTCCATCACCTTCTTCAAAACCTCCATTTAAAAAGAAGAGTTTGTAAATAGAGGAAGGCATAATCCCCTGCAAAGTGCAGCATGTGTGAATGAAGTTGCCTGTTCTATTTGCTTTAAAATATCATGGTCCAATCCTCAGTGGGGAATATCAACATTTTACAGAGTATCATTATCCTTCATGTTGTAGTTATTGTAAGACAACAGGTACATTGAAGTATCATTTTTATCATTATGCAAAAAATAGCGTTTCTTTGAAGTAATTTGTTGAATAACATCTGTCATCATTTTAAAGGGTCAGTGGCTGATACAGTGGAAGTTAGGGAGCTGAACATCTTTAGGGATAATAGTAACTACATAAATAGTAATCACTCTGTTAATCTAGTAATCAGCAAGGTGGCACATAGCTACCATAGTAACAAGCATAAGATCAACTGTTTGCTTCCAAGAAATGCCTACGCTTCACTCAGTTATTCTGCCATGGTTTTTAAAGACATGATGGAAAAAATAACACATCCTGCGTCTTAGAACTCGCCTCTTTCTCTGCATTTCCTCAACAGAAGAGAGAATTCCTCAGAAGAAGAGAGTTTCACTGGTTTTAATGAGAACGTCCCGCTACTGATTGGGAGACAAAATTTCTGGAGCCATGATCAGTGACAGCCCTGCCAATCTTACCTAGAGACAGTGCACAACAAACACCACAGAGACAGCGTGCACCCTAGGAAGAATCGCCTTCCCAAGCATTCCTACAAGGGCTACACACAGATTATTTCGTTGCAGTTGTCATAGTAAAAGGTGGTCTTGGTATCTAAAGGTTATACACTTTTTCTAATATGCTCTTAACCACTGTAACTCCAGTTAATTATTAATAGCCACCTCTGTTCTTTGCACTTTAGACATCTCTATCCAATCTCATTTATATTAAACTCTCACACGTACAGAACTCCAGCATTCGACAAGTCTCAATATCTTTGTGAGAGAGAGAGGGGAAGGGGAGGGGGGCGGTTAAAAGGAACGGAGGCAGGGCAAGCCACAAGGCAGTGCCACAGAGGCACTCAGGGTTGAAGTGGCAAGGATGCAGAGTTGTTGCGGCTTCCCATTAACTGTGTCACCACCTAGTTATCTGTGCTATAGGTATAGATATTTTTCTGGGGGGGTGGGTGGGTGGGTGTGTTGGGGAGGGGGGGGGTGTGGGTGGGTGTTTTTCCACAGAGGCTACTGACTGAATAAACGAGAGAGTCAGGACAGAACTGAGAGAAAGGAGGAGGGTGCAGCTAACAGGTTGGTATTTTCAAGAAGGAATTAGCCTCGTGTCACATCAAAATATACTTATTATTCTGAATTTCCTTGTTATGGTAAAAGCTTGAGGAGCACCTGTAGGCATCACATTAAGAACTTCTGTACCATTAAGTATCTTGATCTAGACATTTAAATTACTCCTACGGGATGTCTGTCTGAGAAAGTCCAGCCTGCCTTATGGCAAAGCTAATCTTCACATATCTGTTTCACTTTTTATCCTTGCACCTGCCTGTATTAACAAGATTAAGAATTAAGCTGGCAGAGGGCTGTCTGTCAAGAGATACCACTTTATCTGTTGATTTCATCATCAGAATTACAACCAAATGGAGCTCCAGGCCCCGGCAAAGGGAAGCTGTTTATTGTGTTATAATTCAAACTCTAAAAGGAAGGCCCTGCAGAAGTCATCCTTGTGGCAGGCTGTGTCACCAGACTGTGCGGAGGAAACAGTTGGGAGGGGGAAAGAGACACTGGAGTTTTCTTGTAAAAGGATATCCTTGCTTAACTACTAGGGCCAGAGGGAAGATTTTGCATATGATCTCTCCACACAGTCAAAAAAAAAAAAAAAAAAGTAAAGACATCTGGATCACTTGCAGATTCAAGCTAAGTCATTCAGAGCATGTTTAAAAAGGAGTGCACATGCTTATCTTTGTGAAGCCAGGCTCCATTCATAGAGGTCCTATCTCCTCATCCCGAGTCACAACTCTCAACTGCATCAGCGCTGTCTGCTTAAAGGAGTTTGTTACCACCTATCTCCAAGCAGAACCTGCTAGTTCAGGGAAGTTTCTGCACTTGAGGCAGACTTTGCTATATTTATTAATATAAGCTGCCACAACCTACATGCTCACAAAAGAAAACTCAAAAAACATCCATGTACCACAGACCCACTAGTAGGGAATGAATGAAAGGGGAAAACAGCACAGCAAAATAAGTTGGTTTTAAAGTTGAACACCAAAAAAAAGTGGTAAAAATTGGATTCAAGGAAACACAGGAACATTTATTATTCGGGGACTGTTTTGAAGCTTTGCAATTTATCCATTTTGCTGAAGGCAACTGCTATGAGAGACCATCCCAAAGTTTGGATAATCAACCCTTTGTTAGAAGACTAGACTGAAAACAAAGCATTCACAGATCAGTTTTATTTACTAAAAGGAACAGAGTGCAAATGTATTCAAAATACACACAGAAAGGAGCAAGGCAGATAGCAAACGAGTCTGAAACAAACCACTTTCAAGCTCGGCACAGGAGAGTGACTCCCTGCAAGTGACAACACTGTAAGGAAACAAACACTGTTTGTTCACAACTGACTGCACTTCCGCCTCCTCCCCTTTCATTCAATACTTAGTGCTAGTGATGCTCCCTCCATCTCCATGACATGCTGGTTGCAAATACTTTTATCTCTGTGAGGAAAGCAGGCTGGAGAAAGCATATGATCACACGGTAAGTTTACACTTGTATTTGCTGGTGTGAAGGGGAAAAACCCTCTATCAAATAGGTCGCTTAATTAGCAAATGAAATTATACTTAATATTTAATTGTGTGGAGCATGTGGATCTTGGGTAAATTCAGCAGAGGAGTGTGTGCTTAAGGAGCAACTGGGACAGCTGTGTACATCTGCAACCTTTTCTTTAAAAGCAGTAAATGCTGCACAGTCAGAAAAAGAAAATAACTTCCCCCTTTTTGTCCTTTGTACTGGAAGTCTGTTGCCCGAATGCTATTGCTCCTGAAGGAATTCAGCTGAAAGTCAGCTGAGACAAACCAGAGCCCCTCACCCCCCTCCTATTATTCGGTGCACAGTTCCCTTCCCGCTAGCCGATAGCTCGCAGTTCTGACAATGCAGGGAAAGAGGAAAAGAATGGCAGAGGGAAGCAGAGCACAGCTGTACGTTGCAGAATCTCTCCATATTCATTTGCCAAACAAAGCCAGTATTCAAAAAGACAACGAAGATGCAATAGGACCATACCGAATCCATGCCTCTGAGCAGCGAGGGGCTCTCTAACAACGCATTCAAGCAACAGATAGAGATTTACCTTCAAAATGCAGGCCATGTTCTTTCTCTATCCTTCCTACCACAGAGCAGCAGGATTCTACTTTGTGAGCAGCAGTTCCAGTGTCAGGAAAAAGGCTGGTAGAGCTGCAGAACTGCTAGAGCCTACATTCCTGTAGATCCAAATAAGGGTACCACGCATCCAGGATCCGTTAGTCATATTAGTCTTTTTATGCCCCGTTTGTTCCACCCATCAGCTCCTGCCACTGGCTGGGAGCCAGCCCGGTACCTCCCCTCTGTCACGTGACCGAGTTTGATTCATGGCTCCAGCATGTATTTTTGTAAGCTCCAGGACGCTCTCGCGCAATGCTATACGTACAAATGGCAATCTATACCTTGCAGATGTTCTGCAATGGTTGGAAATCAAGCTGCGGGTTTATAATTAATCCCTGTGCAGCTCTCGAAATGTTCTCAGGAGACAGTTGCTGCCAGTTGGTCAGAAAAGTCCAAACTCTCTCTATTATTTGGGCTCTAAAAATCCTTACGCTGCTTGTTAGTGTGAAGTATCGTTTTACGTTCAGCCCTTTTCTTTGTAGAGCAGGCTTCCCTTTGTCTGAATTCTGTAGCTGCTTCCCTATGAGAGCTAACAATTATCAGCAACCAACACAAATATCCCACCAGAGGTGCTTACGTTGTGCTGTGCCTGCCTTTTTGTGTGAAGGGCTGGCATACTTCAGAGGGAATGAAAGTGTGGGCCGGTCTGTTTTTTTTTATTTGTGCGAGTCTGATAAAGGCTCTCTGAACTTTCTTTAGGCGTTCCTACACTGCAGTGGGATTAACTGCAGATTAATACATTCAGCTGCTGAAGAAATCTTTCACTTTGTATCATCTCATTAAACTAAAATTCTTCTCTTACGTATCACGCTCTATATATTATAAAGGTTTCACTTCATATTTGTCCCTTCTCCTGCAGTCTCTTTCTCCCCCTTTTACACTTTCCCAGTACTTCTTATTACTACATCTTGGAACCCTTTGCATTTTCTGTACTTGGCACCTTCCCTGTATTCCTTGTGTGCTACATTGCTTCACTCCTGCTGCTTTAATACACACCAAAGCTCTCCCTCTCCCTTAATAAATTCCTTCTAGTGGATGTCTTCATCCTCTCTGCAGCGACTCAGGGTACCTGCTTACATGCAGCCAATACACGACAGTTAATGTTACAAAACTGCTTACTACAGAGCTCCTTAATATGTGGGATCCAGAAGGGGTTAGTACTGTGCTGCACATTTAATAACCAATACTGTTCCCTGCCTGGCCAGCGTCTCCTATCCAGGTGCAATCCCTCAAGACGGTAAGTAGGTTGGAACTAAAGGAATTAGCTGTCCTCATTTCTATGCAGGGACAAGTCACCCCCAGGAGCAGAACAGAAAGGGACTGGGGAGGCTTTCTCCAGCTCACGCTCCTTGGCTGCCTTCCTGCGCACTTCCAAAGAAGATGCCAGTTTGCGTTTGGCCTTGGCACCGCCCCTCCAGAGCGCTGTAGTTTTACACACGTCCTGCAAACTCCTCAGCACCTCTCACCACTGGAAACCCACCTCTTTGCTCAACTACAGCCACAAGCCAAAGCTCTTGAGCTGAAAATTGTAGTGTTGTTGGGGAGACTAATGAAAAAAAACTTATTGAAGTTTCTAACTATGAGATGTCTAACATAAGGAAATATCTAAACAATGAATCATTGGAAGAAGCTTTTGAGGGAGGGACCTATGGTCTTTTTTTATTAGAAGCTACCACCAGTGTTACATCATTCTGGATTGCAGTTTATGCCTCTCTAAGGACTAGTTATTCATAAGGAGTTCTGTAACAAAGCTCTGCTTTTTAATGAATAAGATACACAGATTATTCATTTTTTTCCAATTAAAAAAATAATTGCCTATTTTTCTCTCCAGCAGCCAAGCATCTCGTTTTTCTGGGACTGAAACTATTCCTTCCATGTGTGTGGTGGGCATGGGAAAAGTTTCCATCTGAGACGAATGAAAAATATTCCATCCCCTTCCTACCCCCTGGCCTTACCAACTCTGTAAAGAACAAAAGGAATGAGACTTGGAGAGAAACTGTCCTGAAAAGGTCAACCATTTCAATATGTCCAAAGCATTGAGGGATTTCCAGTGAACAATATTCCTTAAGGAAAGGCAGAGATGTGGGTAGGTGTCTTGTTTTAACCATTTCTCTGACATGCTTTGATTCTAAACACCATATCAGACAAAATATGGTGACCTTTTACTTTTAGACTTTTTGTAAATGGACATTTATCTTAAAGATACTTCATCGTTACTTCACTCCAGCAACAGCCATCCTTCCCTCCGTGACTCACCACAACCCAGCCACCTCATATTCACCTGCCTGCTGGGATGCTTGTATGACACCTTTTTAAGGGCATAACAAAAGTAATTTCTTAGATTGTCCAACAGGCAGCTACAGCCCCTCTAAATTTTCTTACTTTAGTGAAATACAGTCAAATAGATTTTCTGGAATAGTAAAAGTGCTTTAAGTGCCCATGAGTTGCTCACAGTGTGCAGAGGGTCCCACAGCTCCTGTTGGCCATTCCCAGCCAACAGGGACCCTGGCAGCAGCAGCAGCTGTTGTTTATAGACAACGCTCTGCTGGTGCTTGTAAGCAAGCCATGTGAAACTCTGTGTTTGTTCTCTGCAAATACAGGCAAAGCTAGAATTTTTTCTTCCAGAACTTAATTTAGAGAGGAGAAAACCTAAACCCATGCCTTTCAGACAAATATGCACTTTTCTTTAAGGATAAATATAAGATTCCAGTTTATTTGCTCCTGGGGACAAGAACCGAAGGTGTGAATTTAGCTGAGATCACCATAAACAGCAGCAGAAAGCCTAGCCTTAGGCTGAGCTAATATCACCTCAGAGAAACTACATGAAGAAATGCATGCACCAAATGATAAAAGCAAACAAACATTGTAAGCACATCTTTTCCATGAGCCTCATGAAGTGTTTTACTTAAACTTAAAATGCCCTTGAAATCAGATCTAGGTCAAACATGGCTCACTCAAATTTCAGTCGCGCCTGCAACTTTCCATCCAAAATGAACACAGTTGTTGCCTGGTAGGGATGTCAAAGGCAGTATGAAACTGCCTTTCAAGTCTGAATCACTGTGATGGGCCGCTTCTAGTTCTGAGGACAAAGACCTCGCATATTTGCCATCTAGTTCAAACCTGCCAATACACTCCTATGGAGATGCAGCCTTGGGGAAAATACAGTTGTTTGGGCAGCAACCCTTTTCAATTCTAGATCTTAAGTATGTCATAATACATCAATTTTTTGTGGAGAAGGCTGATTAAACCTTAACTTGCAAAGATTAATATGGCTACACAATACTAGCATTCAAGTAAGAGTTTCTCTGTACTGCCAACATGGCTAGTTTTGCTGGGCTAGGCTGTGATATGAATATTGCTCTATTGGTTTGGTAGGTGAATGGACATCATGTAGCTGATGAAGCTGTACTTTTTTTATGATAAAAATTTCAAAGTCAAAACCCCACAAAGAGGTAACAGACTTAATGTTTAAGTTAGTTTGTCAGTCCTGTACTCCGTATTTTAAAAGTGCCTGCTTAGAGAAAGTCTGAAAATTATCATCTTCTCACTAACTGTTGAAATCAGACACTGTATTATCTAGTGAAAATGTGTCAAAAAGGAAGAAACTATTTTTATACTTGCTGCCACTACAAAGTTTTATCAGGCAGGGATGACACAAGCTGGCATTTCTCACCCTTCAGGTGCAACCTGAGTCAGTGGTGGAGTAATAGATCTGCTCTACTGTTATCCAGGCAACTCACCTTCCCAGCCTTCTGTATCAATTTTTCCTTACCTCATGTAACTCACCATTAGAGGCAAGCAATATAAGCTACTCGGCAGCCCAATGGCATGACAGAGGTAGAAGATAAGATGACAGAAAGACAGCAGGCTATGATTTGAACAGGAAATCTTATCAGGTTATCCAAATGTTACATGTAATTTAATTTAAACCTTCTAATGAGCCTGACTTTTCAGGTAAGAAAAAAGGCTAAATCAAGCTAGTGTGCTTCGTTTCAGAGGTGAACTTCTGCTACACTCTGTCTGGAGTCCAGAAGCTGAGGAGAACACATGGGGCTTGATACAGCCTGAATTCTACCTTTACTTTTCAGAAAACCCTTACAGTGTAAAACAAGCATGCCGTATACACATTAGTGAAAGAGCCCAATCGGAAGTGTATATTGCCCTACCCAGCTTCCTTCTCAGCACAATTCATCTGTACCTTACTCAGCTGCAGGAAAACCATGCCGCATTTAAAAAAAAAAAAAAAAAAGGTTTAGTTGTGGAATACTTCCGCATGTTTTACTGGCAGAAGACAAGGATTGCTCAGCACCATTAATGTTATTAGAAATTCAGCTCATCACCTCACTATTATTCAGTGTCATGGTAACAATTTAGCATAGCCACACAGCACTTTCAGACTCTGCATGTTCTTGAGTTCCTCCCCCCACCCCCCTGCCCCTGACTCCTTCCTAATACACACATACAAACACACTCAAATCCATGCCTCCCAACTTTCTTTCAGCTAAACATTCTTTAAAAAAAAAAAATCAATTGAAAAAAATAAAAATCAAGTGTTGGACAGACCTAACAGTTTTAGGAAAAAAATTTGCCCTTTATTCTCTAACTTGAGACAAATCTTTGAATAAGGTAAATGCTACACTATTTTATACCTATAGGATATAAAGGATATAGTCTATCCTATATCTGCAGTACATGGCTTTTATACAAAGCACACAATGTTGTCAATAAATATTTACTATTTAAAAGAAAATTAAAACCCACAATATTTTTAAATGCATGAATATTCAGAGATTAAAATGCAAAGATCTGTAGAAGTTCCTGGAAGCAGAACAAAGCAAACCCTACAAATCAGTAATCTTTTCCAAATGTTGTCATTTTATTTTCAATCCAAACTCATCTGAGAACTTCAGGTTTCAGCATTTGAAGTTGCTTATTAAACAGTAATCATTTTACATTGAACTACAGATTGTTCTATTTTATGTTAATGAAAAAGTGTATGTCATATTATTTGTAAATTTGTTTTAACAGAAGAAATGGAATCTAAATGGACTTAAAAATGCAGCAAAAAACACTTGCTCAGAGAAGAACACTGTCCATCTTCCCAGGCAGCTTTCCTCTAATTAAAACAGACTAAGCAACTCTGAAGAGTGCTGTGTCTGCTTATGCCACCAGCTGCTTTACCTATATAAAAATAGCAAGATAAACAAATGTAGAACTGACTACAGTCTCCAGGAGAAGAAAACCCACCAATAATATTCTGAAGGGCATTCAAAAGCTAAATGATGTGTTTGAAAATGTGCTATCATTTAAAGGTACTGTTGCTGACTAGAGAATATGGTTGGTTGATAGGCATTTCTTTCAAGTTCTTCAGCGACGGACATATTTGGGTTTTCCACTATTAACTTTTTACATCCTTTGCTCCTATTATCAATGCCTTACACTCCCACTATTTTTATAACATATAATTCTATCATCACAAAAACATTAATATTATTTCACACTTAGATACAACCATGTCAATTTACCTTCTAATGAGATTTTTATCTTGGAGAATACAGATGTTCACATAAAAGAAGCTTAGGGAAAGGAACCAGTGATGACTTCAATCACGGTATTGAAGGCCCTAAATTGGAACAGAAAATTTAAATCCAGCATTTCAACTTAGGAGAGTACCTTCTCCTGAACTGCAGAAGCAGAGCCCATCCCCCTGCCGTGCTTCCTTCAAAGATCCAGTCAGCTACTGGTTTTATGGGCTAAGCTCAGTTATTATCCAAATTGCCTGTCTTTTGAAAAAAACTGTCCCTATCCCTTCCCGAGGCTTTATCTAATGTTACTTTGCACTTGAAAGGAAAACCTTAAAAGCACAGCAATAAAGACAGATTTGTTTAATGCAGGAGTGAATTAATTTTGTTGGGGGGGGACGGGGGGGGGGACGGGGCGGGGGACAACACACACACGACACAACGACAACACCCCAAAGTGTGTGGGGTTTTTGACCACGGTCATGTAATATACCTGGAGGGGCTCAGCCCCAGCACTGTCAGATCTGAGCCACCTTGCTCAACAACATCCTGCTACACATCATACCATCACAAAATTCTGAATCCCAAAGCCCTATCTTGGTCTTGAATGAAGAATTGTCCTCCAGGGAAAATGAGTAAATAAATTAATCCATCTGTATTCTAAAAATGAGACAGGAACTGGAGAATCTTATTTTTGCCAGGGAGGGGGGAAGTTACGAAGAACAGGAACCCATCTGTACTTCACAGGCTAGAAAATAGGGAAATAGGGGAAAGAGAGCCCCTGGCACTCACCTTGCCTACCCAGTGTCCCATACATTATCCTTTTGGGCACTGTGCAGACCCCATCATTGTCAGCATCCTCTGAGGGTTCTTGGAGGTCTTACCATGCTCTGGCTGGCAGCAACAGGGCTCTGAGCGGGGACAGCAGCAGCCACTGCTCAACAGGCTCTGCTCTGCCATGAATAGAAAGCCAGAGGAACGTGCCATGCCATCACAATTCTCTGCCCCACATCTTCTTAAGACAGAGGGAGCAGCATGACAGCCAGGATAGAGTCCAGGACAGAGTCTGCACAGGGCTGGGGTCCAGAAAAATAAGATCCTGCAGGCAGATTTGGTCTATAGGCCAGAACTTTCTATTTCTAATTAAAATCACCACAACAGTGAGGCAAAAGCAGTCAAAGGATTTTTTTTCTAATCTTAGTCTCACGTTTTAGAGTTCATTGTAGGTACAGGCTTTCAACAGAAAAACAGAAAAATGTAATCAGAAATGGGTCTAATTCTGCAACAATTTGTCACCTGCTCAGGCTCTACCAAAGCTAGCAGCACGCACAGGATATAAACTAGCACCAAGCGTAACTTGTGGTCTTGTTTCATTGAGCATTACAAATTAGCATTATTTTAACATGCTATAAATTGATCTGTAACATGATGACAGTAATTTTAGGAAGAAAAAAGTGTTTCACAGATGTTTTCTGTCTTGGATATATTTTATTCAGTTATGGCCCCAATGTTTAGACATGAAGCAAAAAGTATGATTTATATATCAGACAACTAAACGTTTTCATGTTAACAGAGGTGTCATATGGAGAGATTTACAGAGACAGTCAGAAACTCACTAGAACCCACGCATTCCTGTTTTTAAAGCTCATTCTGTACTTGATTCCTGAGTTATGAAACCAATCAAACCATCATGCCAAAATCCAGCTCTACTCCTGCCATTAAAATCCTCTCAATGAAATTCCCTTCTTGGCATATTTAAAGTCTTACCTAGCCACAGCTTGAGAAAGAGAAACAGTAAAAGCTGATTACAGATCTTGAATCATGAGCTTTACTCCTCTGAATCCAAATAAACTGATACTCCACTCCCCTATGAAATCCACACTCTTCCTGAAGCCTTTAGAGACACTAGCCAGCCATCATGCTGTGTCCTAACATCAACAGACTTTGCTCCACTGTATCTAAAAAAAAGAAAATATCTACCTTGTTATTAAAGCTACTTTCACCCATGAAAATTGCCAGTAGCAAAACTTCGCTGTACTTTGAAGAGTCCATCTCAAACTATAAATATATATTACCAAGAAAAAAGCTTTTATATCTTCTGAAACATCTGACAGCTATCATAACAGACTTTTAACAAAACAGTTTCCATGCAATGCTTTTAATTAACAATGTTACAAGTTTATAACTCACAACAAGCTTGCTTCTGCAGTTTTCTACACTGCTGTGTAATACTGAACTAGAAGATAAAAAGATGCAGTTATAGGGGGATTTAAGGTGCCTGTGAGGTACAGAATTTTTGGATACTGGCTTTATTGGAATAATCCACAACCTTGACTTCAAAGGTTTAAGGTTACAAACACAAAAATTGAATTACACACAAATGATATTATTGAAAACAAGCCATTAAAGTTGTAGAATTGAACACAAGACTAAAGAAATGCAGGAATTCAGTTTGTCTGTGCAACTTAAATTTAGCTTGGGTATACAAATCTCAGAATTTTTAAATGAGATGATCACACAATTCTTTCCCCAAAGGAAGTTTTTTGGGGTTTTTTTGTTTGGGTTTTTTTTTGTTTGTTTTTCTTTTTTCCTCCCTTTTCTAGTTCAAAAGATGGAACTTGCAAAAGATGAGAGTGAATCAGCATTACATGAATATGCTGTTTCCTACAGGATCACTGCTTCACTTACTGGAAAAAAAATTAAAAATTATACAGTGAATGAGAAATGGTTTTAAGGAAAAATTACAGAAGTAGTCTGATGACTTAAATCATTGAAAGCAGCTGTGAAGAGGTGGGTTTTGTACTTGTCTCTAACAGAAATCCTCTGCAATGCTCCCTGAATTAATAGCTAGGTACTAGTATTATTTTCCTTCATTTTCTGAACTCCCAATTTGAAACCATAAGGGCTTATTCACCGATGCACTGGGTACTTGCAACTGCAATTGAAGGTAATAAGAATTATGTTTTGACCGTATTAATTGATACATAATGCGAAGCACTCTGAAGAAAAAAAAAAAAAGAAATCTGTCCAATCCTATATTGGGCAGCAGCATAAATGGACACTATTTTTTCTGTGACTCATTTTCTTTCCTGTAAAACAGCAATAATTTTTAATGTGGATATGTCATATTACAGTGAATAGCATTACAGTGTCCATTATGAAAGTAGGCATCCTGTCTTCAGGAAATGCTTTCACTGTCATGAAGTAACACATGGCACAGGGCCGCACATGGGCAAGGAGGAGCAAATGGAGCATTAAATAGCTGTTCTCCACCTGCATCTGGCCAACCTGTGCACGTAAACAAGTCAGGAGCATTAGAACAAGAAACACGTTATTGATCATGTTATTTAAAACTACGCAAAATGTTTGTGAGAAATTTGACCAAATGAAGACTGCAGAGATAATCAGCTTGGCATTTTAAAATTCTGAATGCCTAGGTTTGTTATTTAATACAATTCTTATTTTGGTATCCCAGAAATCAGAGGCACAGATTCCATCTCCTGCCATTACAGTGGCACTCAATGGGGTTGCCAGGAAAGTTTTCTAACTTCCAGGCCCATCCAAGACACCTCTCCTCAGAAACCAACCACTCGCACAAAAGCAGTCACTTCTAGACCTAGAGTACAAGACACAACCTTTCCTTGATATGTGGTAGCAGCAAAGAAAGGCAAGATCCTGTCCTGTGACAAACCCCAATCTGGTTAATACTGACTGCTGAATCTACCAACTCTGCCATTTAATAGGATACAACTTAAGTTGTCTCTGTCAACATATACTTTCTCAAGTAAAAGCTACAGAAAGAGTGTATGTCACTGTCATGCTAATTTTGAGAAGAAAAAAAAAAACCCCACCCACATTATTTTAAGAGTCCCAATAACTTAAGAAACTCAGAGTAAGTCCATTTACTGGTTCATATAAAGTCCATACAATGATCCCTGGACAATTAGAAAAGTGGTGTATTTGTAAATTTTGATTATTTATGACTTCTGGTGATCCTGATGTTTTGCTAAAAGTCATTTTAGAGTTTTGAAAAATGCATTAAGTCCTCTGTTAACAGGTTCCCTGGACTGAAATTGGAAGACGCATACATCCATTATAGTGGTAAACACAAAGATTTGGTGGTCTGACTATTTTTAGAAAGCCAATTTTTTGAGCAATTTAATCCTGCCATACATCATTCTAAGCCAGTGAGGGACTTTCACTCAGTGGCCTTTGGTGTAAAATACCAGGGTTTACAAAGATAATTCAATTTGCAAAGTTTTCACTGGAAGCAAGTTGCATATCTCCAGGAGAAATTTACCATGTCTTCAATCACACAATCATTTACAAACCTTCATAAGTATCATTCCTCCCTCACTACAATTTAAAGGCCTCTGTAAAAATATTCTCAGCAGTTTCAGTACATATTTATTAATATTTCCCTATAGTCACAGCCTACGTCCCAGTAGCAAAGGAATCAGAACTTGGAGCCAAAAACATTTGAGAATGTCTAAGTGAAATGTGTTCATAATGCAGATTTTTAACATTAATGCGCAAAACAAGTAAAGAGCTTTCCTGCCCCTATATTTTCAAGATGATTATCAACATATCATTTTTCTATGTCTGTTCTTATTACTGATAGTGTAGCCATTAGTGTTTGCAAATCACATAACACCCCGATTCTCTTGCAACAAAAGTGCAAGTAGTGTTGTATGGGAACACAAAGAAAGGAATAAACTAAGTATAAAGAGACATATGTTAAATAGAAAACATTTTGGAAATAAAATCATTTTAATCATCCTCAGGTGGGTAACACTCATTTCATTTTATCCCAGAGAGTTATTACTTGAATTAGCGTTAATGTCAATAAAACTACAGTATTTCTGTTAATCCACCAGAAAGTATCAAAGTTAAAAATAGCCTGTGATTTATCATGCACATAATAATACAGCTTTGTAACATTTTTATTATTTTCAAAGCCTTCTAGGAGTTTCCTTATCAAGATGTGACAGAAGTCTTCCCATAGCTCAGTTGTCTCTTTAAAATGCTGCAGTACATGATAAAGAAAATGCTTTATAGTTGGAGATAAACTTACTGTGTCTGGCTTTCCATTTTAATAAAATTTACAACAGCATTTGGAGAAACTGCAGCATCAGATTTCATTGACTCTGAAAAAATATATATACTAGGAGCTAAGATTGATTTTATGCCCATTTAGACATTTTGTATAGCAGTCACGGAAGCAAGGAGTTGTTAGGACACACTAAGTTAAGGATTTTAAGGACTGGTTCAATTTAAATTCTGGAGTCCACATGCAAGCAGGGTGGCTGCTCACACCAGAAAGTGTCGGAGTACATGAATAGCCTAGATTTTTTTTGTGAGACTAAATGCAACACCTATCTGCAAACAGAGTTCCTCCATTTTATTCATCTGAAATAAAGTTATCTTTTGCAGTTAAAGACTCCTAAAGTAGAGGTGCATAATTTTGGAGTTGGGGATAGGGAAAGATTTAATTATATTGGACTAAACCTATTTTTTAATTCCCTTAATGAAGTATCATTCCAGAAGTGGATGCCATAGAAGAAATGGCCAGATCCACTGGACTTTACCCAGGACCATATTTATGTCCTTCTTGGTATAAATCACCATCCTTAGAGAGTTCTCCTTAGAAGGAAGATATAAACCTGACTGTTAAGTGAGGTCATGCACAGCTGAGAGGCAACTGGTTCAGAAGTGTCAGGAAGGACCTGCTTTTTAAGTCATAGTTCTGTCATATACTTCATATTCTTGGAAAATTTGCTTTGCAAGTTAACATTTATCTACCTTCTCCTGATAAGAATAAAGAGAACTGCACATTGCTGCAGTCCTGTAAAAATCTTAGTCTAATATAATAGCAACCAGTAAGGAGTTTCCCTTTCAGAAAAATCAAGAAGAACATCAGGCATTGCAGCCACACTTCCTTTCCGTGAACCACGCAGTTGCTGTTGTTGCAATAGTCTAAGGGCTGTAATATTAATAAGGTTTCAGTCAGGACTAAAAGGTCTTGGGATAATACAGGGCGGGAATACAGAAAAACACAGGTCAGACAGGAAATTACCCCTATTGCAACTTTGACAGCGTTTCCTTCCTTCCTTCCCCTGGTTACTATTTTTAAATCCCACAAAGCAAAGCATCAGTAATTCCTCCAGGGGGACAGCAGCTCTGTATTAGAAAGGTAAAGGCACGAGGCCACTGACTGGCATAGTTAAATGGACTGGCATCAGGGCTGGGTAAAAAGCTGACAAATTTGTGTCCAGTTCTGTTTTCACAAACAGAAATGGAAACTTTTTCTAAAGTGGAATTCTCTTCCTTTAACATAGCCTCCCAAACATAAGCTATAGGTAAGTGAGAGCAAATTTGTGAATTTTCAAAGCAGTATCTTAAACCCACTTGAGATTTTAGTGACATTTACATTTCTACTGTGTGCCCAGTTTATTTCTATCTGGGTTTCAGAAGGTGGTCATTATTTGCATTGCTCAAAGCTTTTCTTATGCACAGTCAAAAGAAACACTGTTACACAAAATATGTTCACTGGAAGGGTAGGAGAATTTAGCTTTGAATACATTTCAGACAGTAGCTCTGCTTTGAACAAAGCTTTTGGAGTTTTACCATGCTATTCTGTCTGTCCTTGAGAAGAGCTGCAGAGATGTGGGATTCTTCCCCCCACTCCTGCTCTCCTTCGTCCACACTTCCCTCTCTCCAAACCAGCTCAAAGCAGTAGCAAGGATGATTGACCACAGCCAAGCTAAAATAGCATTGGAGATTGCCCATGTAGTATCATATTAATGTAGTCAGGTAAATAAGTAAGTGCTGGAAAATAGTAATTTTGATACAGCAAGGGGAGATGGCTTGTCAGAGGAAATTATTTCAGCTGGAAAGCAAGCAACAGTCTCCAAAAGCCAACATTTCTGCTGTTCTGTTTGCATGCTACGGTTCACAAAAACACTGAAGAAACTTCAAGGGGCAAAATGAAACTACATCAGGACTCTGCAAATCTGACAGGAATAACCTGAGAGAGAGAAGACTGAGAGACAAGGTTGTTAACACCCAGATCTCACCATGACACAAATGGAAATTTCAAGTTTAAATCTTTCCTATATTCATTTATTTTCTATTTTCAGGAGGTATTTGCTCAAGTGTTTAGCACACATTTGCTGTTTGCTTCTAAAACCATGCAAGAATTTTGAGAAATATTTGGAAAATATTCTCAAACAAAACATGAATCTATTTACAGGAACAGCCTAAATTCTTCTATTCCAAGATTAGTCAGAAAATTTCCTAATTGTGGCTGAAATGCAAGTAAACACTGTCATGATTAATTCCACTGAGAAAGAAAACACCAAGAACTGCTGAGGAAGTTGCTAAACATGCTACAAAGTGATGTGACTACTCACAGAAGTCAGGATCTGCTCTCAAACCATTTATGAACATGGGACACTAAATTTAGTGGCTGATGATTATACTGCATGTGATGAAATCACAAAAAAAGATCTCTTAGGGCTCAGGTTTATATTGGCTCTTTCAGTTCTTGTTTCAGGCTACGGTGTCAGTATTGGAACATTTGATTCCAAAAGCACAGACAGATTATCTACACATTGAAAAAATAAGCCCCACCAGGTGGTCATGTCACCCACCCCTTTCACAGTAAGTATGTGCATTTTTAGTGAGGTAAACAACAAATTAATCTGTTAGCACTGCCAGAACAGCATTCTCTCATAAGAAATATTTACTTAACCATCTTCTATGCTAAACCTGTGCTGTTGCCTGTTACTTGTGACTGACTGTTCAAGACATGGCTGAAAAGCAGTACCAAATGGGGTGCAAACTAATTACTATGAAGTAATGCACCATGAAGCAATTCAAACAATGGTGGCACCTACTCTCATAGACACCAGAGTATACTTTGTGTAAGGGCCGGTAGTTTTACTAAGTATATAGTTGGCAGGGTTGGTTACTACAAAAAGCTCTTAATTATATTATCATCAGGAGAGCCACTTGTCTTCAGCAGAAAATATCCCCATTAAGAGATTATTCTGCTTTAGCCTCAGTGTACTCTAGTTTCCATGCAATATTCTTCTTTGGGATTATCCTTGAAACCCAGACATAACAGTATCCTTGTTTCCTGTTTCTTGCACATACTGCTACCAATAATTAGTTATAAATAGAAACGTTAATTTTTAAAGAAAGATAGGGGCATTTTTAAAAACAAAAACCACCTGGGAAAACATGCTGCTGATCCAAGCCATCCCTACTTGTCATTATACGAAGAACAGCAAAGATGAATGGTGACAGTGAAGAACCGCACTGGTCATGCTCTTCCTCTACAACATCAAGCTGGTTGTAGCCTGCTCTGGGATCTAGGCGTGCCCTGAGCTGGGATGACCGATGCATGGCTGCCAGCTCTCCCAAAGAGTAGTAGAACTGTCCCCTCTGTTCTGGCAGACACCTTCGCAATGGGAGACATCTCAAGACACTTCTAGGACAGGGAGGACTCCTGAACTTGGATAATGCCATCAAAAACAGCAGCAACAGCTGCTGTCTGCTCAGCTGTTAGGGTGGCGTTCATGCTGTACCAGGCTGTTTGGTAACCTCGGCGGTGAAACACGGAACTCTGTTGCTGGACAGTGCTTGGCGGGGGGAACAACGGCGCAGGGTTAAGCATTGAAGGTGCAAACTGTCCTCTGTTTTCAAAAAGTGAAAAGGGAACTGTTCCTGCATGCATGCAAAATTAAAACCTAAGAATTTGTTTTTTAATTGTGAACAACAGGTATGGATTAGAGTCCTGTTCCAGGCCTGTGGACACAAAAGAGGTGCTGGAAGGCCCTTGGAGATTAATGAAAAGAACACAGGACTGCAGAAAGGAAAGATACAAGAAAGAGCAGCTGGACCACGTACCAATGTACCACATTTAAACACGAGAGCAGGAAGATCTATGTAAAAAAAAAAAAAAAAAAAAAACCACACAAAAACAAACCACACAACAACAACAACCTTAAAAAAGAAAATAAATTTTCTATCCAAAAGTTGTATTTACTGTAAATAGCTCTCTTCAGTCACAGACACAGTAGACTGGCAAACTGCATGAAACTGTCTTCCCATACATATAAGATGAACCAACTTCATTACAGGTTTATACAGGGAAAATCAAACTGTCACTCTGTTACAGCTTGAATTAATCTAAACTCTTTCCTCTTCAGGATTGATCTTCAGCAAAATCAACTCCAGGAGCTGGCACCTGGTTGCCTGAGTGCTACTGCTAGTGAAGGAAAAAGCGTGTGTGTGTGTGCATGCACGTGGATAACAGGAAGGCAGGACCATAGAATGAAGGCTGCAGGGACAGGACAGTGACTGTTTAGATTTGCTTAAAACGCCATGAATCCTTAGAATAACCATAAAAGATTTTAATCAAAAAATAAGCAAAGCTCAAAGCTCACATCCCAAGCAAAGAGCATAAATAGACCAGAGAATTAATTTACCAAATACAACAAACCACAGAAACGACGAAAATGAAGAGGAAAAAAATGGATAGCAAATACAACATAGAATAGGAGGGAAACCCTCAATGCAGGGTAGCACTCGTAGGAATTATGGAGAGAACTGTGATAACAGAAAGTGTTCCGAGTAAAGGGTCATCTGAGCTACAGGTGATAAGGGGAGCAAGAGTACCATATAAAGGTGTAGCACAATAATTCAATAGATGACATTCTGCATGTAAGAGAAGAGCACACAGTGCAAGCCAGAAAAATATGTTTAATGCTCAGATTAGGACCAAGACATGACCTTAGCAGACAGATAGAAAATTGGATGTAAAATAGACATGAAGGCATCAGGGAATGTGATATAATAACTACAAAGACTTTCCCAGCATGATGCAAGAAAAGGAAGCAAAGTCATCCAACCAAGATAAATGCTGGCATGATTGTTAAACCACTGGGACAGTGTAAATTACAAAGAAAAAAAAACTATACTGGCCTAAATGTCAGTTATTCTCAGTTCTAGTAGACTGTTATCAGCCAACACTGCTGGATAACATTGGTGTCTCCTTGCTCACTTTCAAAAATAAGCAGAACACATTTTACTATTAAGCTTATGGTGGGATCACAGCAACATAACCAAGATGGTGATCTGCCTCACGAGACTCAGCATCACACAAAGTAAAATTTTGGTGTATGGATTTAAGAGAACAAGAAAGAAACCGTAACACAATCACAGTTAAAACCCCATCTGTCATCCAGAAGGAGCCAGGAAAATAATTGTAAAATAAAAATGAAGTGGCATTATAATAGGTTTTTGATCTGCTATGAAATACTTGGAGCACAGTGCTGGGACTCCTGACCAGAGGCTGAACAGGCTGCCGTGGCTATGTGGTGCAACACAGTACATGGCAGATACACTAAATAAACCTCTGAAAGCTTGACATCTGCATTTACGCAACACTGCAACCAGTGTTGTTCTGCAAACAGTAAGAGAACTGTGGGAGAAAAGATGCTATGAGCCTTTTATTTTTTTAAATGAAAAATATCTTGAAATTTGAAATACAGATGAGACCACCACATAACAGAAATATTACTAGGTGCATGTTATGACAAGCTAGAAGGGTTTCTTTCTTCACCTTGGATTGGCAAATTTCATATCAGATATTCCTATATGGACATTGCAACCCAGAGGCAGAGCAGGATTCAAAAGAGTTGAGCTTATTAAATGATCTACAACAAAGTTAGCCACCAGTGTAGGTACATATATATGTGCCTGTGTATGGGCATGCATGTGTATCTGTGGGTGTATGTATATAAAATCCTCATATTATTAGCTTCTTTTCTGTGGCTGTGAACATGTTTTAACTTCCTCACATTAGCCCTCAAAATTATTTTACTGTATTTGTCTCACAGACTTTAATGCCTTAGTTATCTAATGAAGAAAGAACTTAAATAGTGAACACCTAGAATTGTTTGTGTTGGGAAGCATGGAAGTATGAGAGAAGAAATCTTCCTGAAAGTATAATAAACAGAATTTGTAGTCAGCCAGCACTCTAGCAATAACAGAGCACAAGAACAATACTAGAGCCTGGCATTAATGACCTCCAAGGCAGATTGCTTGTGATGGGGTTATGCTGTGCTTTTAGAGAGAGTGCTCTAACGCAAATTCCTATAGCCATGGCCTTCCTTTTGTGTGTTCAAAGGCAAACCACTGCCACGGAAAAAAAGTAGTACATTTTGGTCAAGATTTCAGCAAAGGGCAAAGAAACATAAAATAACATTGGAGAATAAACTTGTTAGCTTCAAGCCCTCCAATTCCCACTGAAAACTTTTGCTTAGGAGCATGCATGCGGCAGTATTCAGAGAACGTACACTTTTAAAGCGACAAATTCAAGAGGCACCCAAGCACATACACTGACCTCCCTTCCCCTTCATGGTATTTGGTTGGGTACAACAGCTCACTGCAGTTCTTAAATACCATTCAGAACTACAACAGTGCAATTCATAGCTTGTACTTAACAGAGACTCTCCAGGTGAGAAGATTGAATTACTTTTCTGAGTCAGAGCTTTCTAACTTGCCCTTTGTAACCTTGCTGCTCTCCTTTCTTTTCTACTAGTCTCAAGTGCAGCATTCTGATAGCACAGAAGATGTGAACTCAGCCTGATTTATCCAAACATTATGTATTTGTATATTTCCAAATAGTTCCAAAAACCTAGAGAATTATAATAATTAAATTGGACATTGCATTTGTATTCCTATATTACCTGTAGCCCAACCAATTCATTTTCCTTAAAAAAAAAAAATATAGGCATTCAATGATATGGACTGGGTTATGTTATATAGCTAGAAAACCATAAAGCAAAAACTGGGACATACTGAGGTGAGCAGGATCACGTAGGCCTGTCTTGTCTTACTTTGAAATCAGTCTCGAGAGGAGAAGGAATAAAGGAAAAATAGATATCAGGCATCCCAGATCAAATACTAGCAGCACATTGAACATGGACCAAGAGCCAGTCCATGTTATTAACTATTTCTTGTTGGAATGAAATAATGGAATGGGCTTGTCTATCTGAATTTCCCATTTCTATTCTGACAGTTGGAAACAGCTGATGTTCTCCACTAGAGTATTCAGTTATTAGGAGATAAACCACAGAAAAATGGATGTGCTTAAAATAAATAAGCCTTCAATGGTCAGAGTCACACTTCAAAGTGGATTCATCAGTTTCTGAAAGATGACTGCCTTTTCTCCAAAGTTGAAGGGGGATACAAAACATGGCAATACTATTGCCTGTGACTAGCCAAACATGATGAAAGATGAGCAGGAAGGAGGTACCACCCCTTTGTAATGCTCTAGTCTGGCTCCTCACACTAATGAGAGATTCATATTGTCTCCACATGTTTTCCATTTCATTTTTCAAAATTCCCTTAAGTTGACCTATTGTGTCATTTGGATTTTATACCTACCATCACCCACAGTCCTGGTGTGGCAGCAGGTCATAACATACACGTAAGTAATCCCTTGGAGAAGAGTGAATTACTTTATGAAATTGCTGTTCTTTGGAACTAATTATCTTTTTGTTATCTTCCCTGGGAAGACTTTTTGAGAAGAATACTGTCTCTTTGTTTCCCCCATTGCTGTCCCTCACACGCCCTAGTGAGTGAAACTTGAAATCAGTTGAAGATTCCTGTCCTTTTAAGAAACAGGTCAGAAATAGACTGTCATTGATGAGCATTTTCAGATTTGTGATTTGTGTCTTCCTATTGCTTGCCAGAGACTCTCCATGTGATTGCTCTCTGAAGCTATGTGTTCCCATTCATCACAAGTGACCCTTACAAGCCGATGAAAGCAAAACAAACAAACAAACAAGCCTTTAAACCATGCTGGATTGACTCCACTTACAGCATACTCCCTGTAGGAAAAGAGTAAATAGTCATGTATGCTTATATGACTATATGAATTACTTCCAGAATTCCTTTCCCCCAGCTTAACACTCATAAACTCATAGGGAAGTGTTTGACAGAGTTTATTTCTTTGGAAAGATGACTGCCTTCACCTATTATAGCTCTTATGCTCCTCAGTAATCAAGTGACCCTTGCCTGAAAGCAAAGCTGCAGGCTGAATCCTAGCACTTTCTCTTCTCCTACTACTGAATTTCAAGTAATATTTTATATCAGTTACATGTTTTACTGCTATTTTGAGAGGTCAAGCAGCCGCAAATTGACTGATGTTAGTCTCCAGAATGAAGGTGGAAAAGGGCAGTGATTATTGCAGGAATCGATGTGCTTCCCTTTTACTTCCTAAATGAGTCCCCTCCTCCTAGCTAAAATAATGCCTTTAGCTTGCTACAAAACTTCATAAGCCATGTCTTTGAAGATCTCGTACAAGCACTTTCTGTACTCACAGAACATCTCTTCACCACTCCAAATCCAGCATCCCTCTGCCAAGAGTAGATACTTACAACTTTCCACGTAAAAATCTGTTCCACTAAAAACATGGGAAGGAGAGGTATTGCTGCCTACTTCCTACATAACAGCCAGCTACGGAACATCTGCTAGGGAACAGGAGACCTTTTGTTCAATTTCCTCCTCAGCCAGAGATTATTCAAACCTTCAAAGAGGACATACAAGCAACCCTTGCTTTAAGGTATTCTTCAGTGGGGGTGTCCTCCATCTCACATGCTGAACTTGGCCACTGAGTATCAAGGATATCAGCGGAGACCAATGAAGGTAGCCATCTGTTGATGAGGAGTCTCTGCTCATGTTGGCTGGGGCCACAGGGAACATAGGAATACAAATGCGAAATAATTTTCATATATCTCAAGAACAGTGCAGGTCAAAAAAGCACTCTGGCCCAGCTCTACGCTAGCCACCAGAACACCAAAGGTAGCTACTTTTCACTGCTGCAGCTACGTTGTTGTCAGTTATGTGAACTGCGTAGTGTACAGCCTGACCAGGTCTGTCTGCATGGACTGCCAGGCACTCAGTGTACCCTCAAGCTCCCCCTGACTCTGTACCAGCACTTTCAGCTAAATCTCTGGAGTTAAGGGCTGATCATCTTTGTAGTCTATACAAGCTATCGCCAACTTGATTTGACTTTTACCTTAATACCTTCTTTTTAACCTACGGCCATCCATCACTAAAGCAATTTATAGAGTACTTCATAATCAGGATTACAAACAATTGCATTGCATTCCATGTGGGTGTACATCTGTAACATTCTCCTTTAAACTAAAGTCTCTCAGTTTCAAATCAAACCAAAGCTGGCTCCTGGTTGTCACTATTCATCAGTTCCCTTTTCCCTGTACAGCCTAGGAGATAAGATGATTTATTGTGAAATCCTTTCTCAGCTTTGTCATTAAACAACATCTCTTCTGTTATACACATTTAACTCTCAATGGTCTTCACCATTCCAAATTTGATGCTTTTTTTTTTTTTGGCATGTACCAGAACATAGATATTTGTACAATCGAGTTTACGAACTGTGATGTGACTGCATACAGGGCTAAGTAATTACCTAAACATATTAATGTGAATACAGACAGCTGAAATTCATGTGCAGCAATTTAATGGCACAGCATTGTCTACTGGTCATCATGCAACACAATGCTGGAAAGTAAATAACAATGGCTTGCATCAGAATAAGCAAATGAACAGAAGAAATCAAAATTCACACCCTCTTCATATCTACTGTGCTTCTTTGTACCATATTAAGGTGGTTAGGTGTTTCTGCAGACTTTTTTGAATTATCAAGTGAGTTTGAAGCTTATCTGTTTTACTCTGAAAAGCTAAACTAGGATGTGTATAAAAGTCACCCACATGCATCAGTGAAGCTTGGACAGTATTCTCCTCCTCCTCCAAGTGCTTCCAATAGGAGCTTTTATTGTTGGCTCCAGCTGGCAAAGCAATGCATGTTGCATACAAGTCACTTAGTATTTGAGTGCTTCCCAAACATTAAGGTAATCAATGCCAGGCAAGACCCTGGAAAAAAACCAATTGCACTGCTGCCCATCTACCACAATGGTACTCTCCTGTCATTGCTCCAGGCCATGGAGCAGCCTGTTTCAACCAGTTTCCAAATGAGTTTCTTGGCAGTACATAAAATGGACTTCTAACACTGACCACCTTTTCCAGACACCCCTTGCCAAAGCCTCATAAAGGGTGCACCTACCTACCAGATGCAGAGCACAGCAAGTTAGATTGTCTGTGTTGACCTGTGACTTCAATCTGAAACCTTGCAGCAAAACTAAGGGGGAGTCCGAACTCCCAATTTGTAGGAAAAATATCCATCACAGCATAAAGATCAAAGATTAGCTTACCAAGTACAAAATATATACATTCTGTATATAGTTCTCCTTATTTTGATACCTGGCTTTGCTAGCCAATATAATGCTTTCTGCCCAGTGCTAGCCATCCCTAGGTGTTTTCACACAGCAATACTCTTAGTTACAAGTTCTCTAAATCCAACGTGCTCTCACATGATGCATCTGTTTCTCTAGCTAATCAGCAAAAACGGTGCTTAAATTATGCCTAGGCCTGTATTGAATCAAAAATTTAAATTTTCACTGCATGTCATGATTTAAGGAGTCCTCCAGAATAGAAAATACGTCTTGTTATTGACACTATGACATTACATTTTTGGCATTCTGTGATTCACAGTACTGATAACTATATAGTCTATCAAAATATGTTTGTAAAATCTCTTGGGAAAGGTAAAGGAAAAGGAGACAGAAGTCCTAACGAACTATTCATTGGCCTTTCATTCTCTTTATAAGGGCTGTTCCCTTTGAGAACATATTTTTCCCTTTCTTTCAAAACATCCTTACATCATCCTACTCAGAATGTGTTACAAGGATTACTCTATGTCAGATGAAGTGTAGTAAAATACTGTTATGTGAAACAAAGCTTCTTGCTGAAACAAATAGAAAATAGATTTGCTTCCATCTTAATGTTGAAATAGTAAATCACAGAATCAAACTGATGCAAGCTATCACTTAGGTTGTTTGAAAATGTGCCAGCACATCAGAGGAGTACTGTCTTCCTAAGAATACACAATAGCAGATGATACACGTTAAGACCAGGGCTATGCAAATAATTGATTTTGCAGTTTGCTTGGGGAACACAAAAAGTCATTTCAGATTAGTCTGAAATATTCTCAGTTCTTGGGAGAGAAAACAAACAAACAAAAAAACCCCACTCAAGTCAAAAGGCGGCTATTAAGTTTCCATTATAATTATTTATTAATGAAAGGAAATTTGCAGGACAGATTTTATGCCGGCTGCACAGAATACAACACCAAAATCTATATACTTGCATCCCCCCCTGAAGAAAGTTTGAATTAAATTGTGATGTTTTTCTGGAACCTTGACAATATGTTTAGCAGAATGCCTTAACCCATTCATATCTATGCTATAGAGTTCTACAGAACAGTATTTCATTCAGAGGAAAAATTATAACTTTTCCATCTAAGGCCTGCCCACCTGTATTTCCTTATTCTCTGGGCTGTAGTGCACATATTAAAGGTTTTGTTTGCTTGTTCTGTTTCTTTTACATACATGGATCAAAATTAAGAACAACAAAAAAGACTATGAAGTGTCAATTATTTGTGGTATCAGTAGTGACACAAGAGAGAGTCCCAGGCCAATGACAGACTTCAACTGACATTCCCATCACAATCCCTTAAATACTCTGTATAAGTCTACTAATCCATATCAAGCCCTAAAGATTTTTAAGTATCCATAAAATAAACAGAGGTGTGTTATTTTCTACAAAGTCATTAAGAAGTTTTCTCTACTGTTCATACTTTGGAAGAGTTTTCTGTAGCTTTCATTTTACCTTTAAATAACAAACTCAGTGTTATCTAACATGCTGCCTCTGAAAATTCAATCAGCAGCACTTTCTTCACAGCCCATATTTAAATCTTAGCACTTAAATAGTATTCTACATCTTCAAAGCAAGCACTGTAAAAATATTTAAACTAATCCTCATAACACTTCAAGGTCTACATTAGCTCAATAATTTAAAACAAAGAGAAAGGATTTCTACTGAGTATGAAGAAAAGAATAATTCCAAAAAGAGAAACAAATAAAACATGCATTCACTATCCTGAATATGCAGGTATCATTAAGTACTCGGCCTGCTTTAGAGACAGCAAAGCCCACACAAGTGAAGATATGCTGAAACGTGTTAGTATTAGAAAGCCAGCACTGCACACGCAACGTTTTGAGAACAGAAACGCTACTAATAACACCTCATCAATACAGCTTCATTTGAGAACCAACCTTAATGAGCACATCCAAATCCTTCCACACTTCCCCAACATCAGACAAACTCTCAACTTGCTCTTCATAGTGCAAACCCTGAGTGAAAAAGCTGTCCATTTAGAAAGCACCTCTCTCACCTGGATTAAAGCTGTATCAGCCATGGAGGTCAACCTGCTTGTTAAGCATTTAGTAGTAAAGAAACCACCCCACCCTTTCCTGGGTCATCAGAAGGCAGCTGTGACTAGCTTGGCCAGAGCTTCTGTTCGGCAGCTATTTTGCCAAAGCCAACGTATTTGTCATGTCCTATCTGTTTACTTCTTTAGTGACTATGGGAGGTTTACAAATTCTACAACACCTGTACTTAAGCATTTTAAGGACCAGGTTTTCAAAGGTATTTAGGTGTATAACTCATTTACTACAACCAGAGTCAGACATCTAGCTATCTCCATGGCTCTAGGCCTTAATTCTGTGCAATCTATCATTGCCCAATTCCAGTTAGAGTTAATCTGAGGATTTGGCACAAACAGCTCATTTGTGTCACTTCCTCAAATCAGGATCTCTTTTCCTTCCCTATCTCTCTCTGTATGTATTGACTTCTTCTTTCTATCATGTTAGATTTACAGAGTTCAAATCCATCCCCATTTATTGCTTACTGCTGGACTCCATCCGGTATCTCATTTCACCTTTAATTTAATTTTAAAATAGATGCTAGAAAACCAAGGTGGACAATTGGAATCTAATTCAGGTAATCAAACTATGCTGACGATGCAAGCAGCTGGCCACTTTCCTATAGATAACATGAGAAACTCTTGTTTCAAATTCAAGTTCAGAAACTGCCCAAGTTTAGCAAAGACAACTTTGCTGTATGTAGCAAGGCTGTCTCACTCCCTCATATGCCACTCTGGAAAGATAACAGGACGTTAGAGTATATAAATGACTATAAATGAGTCATTTAGGACAGATTAAACAAGCCTACCCAGTTCCTGCCACAGAGAGGAAGGGTCAGGTACTTGTTGAGGCTGCCATGCCTGGGGCTGCATTTGCAGTGCTGAATGCTGCTCTTAACCACAAAGCCACCCACAGAAAATCACTGTGGAGTCAGCCACACACCAAACTAGCCCCTAACTTGCCTTCTTTTGATCCATTCAATAGCCAAAATGTAAGTGGAAAAATTAACATAAAGAATTTTTTTGTCCTCCCTGCCAGTTGTACTTGCTACATAAGAGAATCTCTCCCAAATTCTTTCATACAAACTGTCTCCCAGATCTGCAGAGCTGAAAACTTGACTGCAAAAGGGAAATATGTGGGAGGAAAAAGACACAGAGATGTTTTTCCTGGGGAAGCTTAATTAATTGTTTTTATAGCACATTAATGACATTAATTGCTCTGGAAGTGCCAAGTTTTTTTATCATTACCCCCACAAACAGTCATGGAGGACAAGAAATAGTCTGACCACTGTACTTGATGCATTGATTTTAGATTGTGACTTGAGTGTTCTGTAGCTTTTTCTTTCAATAGATAATCACAGATCACATGATACTACAACAGAAAGCCCTTCTAGTGTAAATAAAGGATGTTTTGGGGGATTAAGAGGGGGCAGAAATGGAACATTTTTTTTTCTAGTATATTTCTATGGTGTAGGAACGTCAACTCACTTTTTATGTATTCACTTGAGTCCATGCTGGTTTTATTCCATTCTGAAATTATCTTGGTTCAGTTAGAAGGCACTGCTCTCAGCTGAAATAGATAAATACAAAGGATAAGCTAGCAATTAAATGTTGCTTTTTTTCCCAGCTTCTACACACAGTTTGTCCTTACTGGCACTCACAGCTAGAGGACTACAGTGCCATCTCTCTTTCTGAGCAATGTTTGCAACATCATTTACCCTGCCTTCATCATAGGACAAAGTTGTTGTGAGGATGAATTATGTCAGCGTATACTAAGCAGGCAATCATTACAGCTATTGTGCATCCCACCGTCTCTTTTATACAGCTAAAGACAGTTGTCCCACTGCCATTGCACTGTGGTCTTCCAGTTTCAGTGACACCTTTTGAAAGAATGTAAAATACCATTAGTTTACATCCTCTATGCTATGTGATTGAAATACTGCAGTTATGTAGCATGCCAAACTAACTAACTCTTGCAGAAGCAATGGTGCTGGATTATAAGGGAATATAGCTGAAACAGGCACACAAACATGATTAGCTGGCATACCTCATGAGCAGCCTTTGCTCACAAGAACCTTAGGAAGGCTAGTAATGCACTGCTATATTCTTGCTTTTTGTGTTCTTAATTGTCAACTTACCTGAAAGCACAGATAAGGGAGAATTTTTGCCATGCCAGTTCTACCATTGGGTGTACAGGTTGCTCCAAAGGAAACAATCTGCTGGACAACTGGTTTGGTGCAGTATTAAAAAGATCTATGTGGAAACCAGCAAGATGGTCTATCCTGGGTCAATTTCAGGGGCATCTCTCGTATGTCCCAGATGGATGTTGTGGCAAGCTGCACCCATTAATATTTCTCCTCATGCTGAATTCACAGTGTTCCAAAAATCCACATAAAATGATAATGCCTGACTGCCCTTCTGCTCTCAGCAGCATCATCTTTGGACATTTGGTAGGATCCCTTTTTATCCCTTAGCACTTGTCACTGCATTGAATTTCCAGCTTTCTGAGATATTCTGGCCTCTAGGAACAAGCACAGATAGCTGCAGCCAGCACCCTCAGCTACCTCCAGTTACCAACCCCAATTAGTCCTCTGAATTCAAATTCAATAAGCCTGTACAAATACTAGTGGTGAGCTGCTCATCACATCATGGAAACAGAGTTTAAAAGAAAATATTTTGCTGCTTCTGTATAAGTTTACAGGTCACTAACTTAGAGGGTAACAGGAAGGGAAGGGAAGGGTAAAACAAATAGGAATTCAAATCCAGTATGTCCTTTGTCTCTCACAAGACAAAGATTTTCCCATACAATCATGAACTCCAATAGGAAATGAATTGTGATGCAGTGACCTAAGAAAATTCAAAGCTACTAAAGCAGGAAATCAGGACAAGTGAGCCAGAGCCAGTGCTAACAACGAACACATGCTACCAGTTACACACTTGGAGGCTAATTTTCAGTAGTGCTGAGCACTCACAATGCCAACTGAAGCCGAGTGGAATGGTAGGAGATCAGCACATCAGAAGATCAGGCTCTTTGAGTTAAAGACTATCCTGAGGCACAGAAAGCCTACCAGTGGGATGAAAGAATGGAAGACAATGACTGTCAGTAAGAGTCAAGCATTCTGGGAAAACAAGCTGAAGCCAACAAAATAATCTCCTCTGTGTCCCACTCCTCAGAAAGGCATAAAACTCAGCACTTGAAGAATCCAGGGGTGAGAAATATTTGTGGAGAGGAAAAATGAGGTAAGTGGTGCAGCAGCATTTCAGAGCTGGGTTTTTAGGGTGAATGCTGAACAGATGCTTGATGGGAGTATCTAAGGGAAGGCTATTATGTTCTCTAACTGGTAGAACCCACCTCTGCAAATGGATGGTGTAGGAATCCTTCTACTCCTGCAGAAGGTAAAGCACAAGCAGATACCCACATACATAGCCCTGTAACTTGACTGCCCAGTTGTTCAACAACTTCCAAATCTGCATAAATGTAATAAATTATATTTTCCTATGAAATATATTCTCTCTAGTACCTATAAATATGACAGCTTATTGCAGAGTCTTGATTCAAGAGTATTTCTATGCCCTCACTTAGTAATTGCCTCATCCACTGACAGCTACAGCTCTGGCAAGATGATCCTAGTGATATTCATTATGCAGCATATACAGTACTAAAATACTAAACACTTATTAATACTAAAAACATGTCACCCTCTTCTCTTTCCCCTTACCAACCAAGAAGGAAATGTGAATAAAGCTTGGTATTTTTGGTAACCACGAAGGAGGAATTGAGCACATGTATATTAAACACCAGCAAAAAATTACAAGTGCTTTCAGTTTGTAAATTAGCACATTCCCAGTTGTGTCAAACTGCAGGCTCAGGACTGGATCAACAATCTCCACAAACATGAAAATGAAGCAGTGTATTTCGGACTATTTTGTCAGACTGGAGAGATTCAATGTTTAGCTTCTTTTTTTAACTTTTCCTTTACCCTTCATCATTCTCAAGGCCATATAACAGCAGGCATTGTCCTCAGCTGTATCCTGATGCTGTTTCTCTGTTGTGATCATTTTTTTTCCACTTCTGGAAATGCAGAGATAGTCTGAGTGAACTGGACCATAACCAGTATGCAGCAGTAACAAAGTGCCTTGTTCTATCAGATGCAGAACATAAAATTGGGAGAGACAACTAGTTTGTAGCTTTTCCAATTTTTTTAAGATAAGAGTGTCTCCACCTTTCTTATCACTTAATAAGAAAAGTTGGAATGTACACATCTGGAAAGTGGGATGCTCCCAGAACCTGTGAGAATCACTGGACATCCACACGAAACTTTTTTTTTTTTTTTTTTTTGCAGCATGACCCACACTGTAAACCTTTCAAGCAGTAAACTCCCAACGTCTCCCTGATTGTAGCTGCCTTCTGAATGCAGGCAGTGTATTGTAGAGGAAGAAAAAGCACAAGTTAATACAGCCTCAAACCCCTTTAGATAAGTAGAGGCTTTCATCTGGCTAGAGAAATAGATGGAGGCAACGTATTTAACCTGGGAGAACAGCTCCAAGATAAGCTTGCCCTTGGAGACTGGACACAGAGGAAAACAAGGAGATTCCAAAAGGTAAACAGGATGTTCAGAAGAAGAGGCTTAGAGGAAAGCAAGTGGAAAGGACATGCCATTTTCAAGTTCTTCAGGAAAGATAATCTTTTAATGGCTTCCTAGTCACTGAATCCCAAATACTGTGACAAGTAAGTTGCTAGTGTGCTAAAGCCCCAATTAAATAGTTTATCTTACCACACCAATGTCTAATCAAGTCTTATATACTGCAGTAGAACATTTTGAAAGAACATTTTTGGTTCCTTGTAGAGAGGGGATGGATATAAATGTATGTAATTGCTTTGCTGTGTTATGTATTAATGCTAGTTATCAGTTGTTACCAGAACTGAGCAGTTTGTGAATATGTTATTTTAAGCTACCCCTGCTGCAGCATGTAGATGCCTTGAGTTTTGCCTGTATTTATGCAATTAAGTGGCATTTAAGCTTCCACTGCCAGGGGTAATTTCTGTGGTAATGTGTTGTGAGCTTCCCTCCAGGACAGGCTTTCAATAATACAGATCCCCATAAAGCTTTAGTGTAAACGTGCTACTGAACCTTGAGGATGAAATGCACGAGATTTAAGTACTGAAAATAAAGCCAGGGTGGATATCTATGTCTTTTCCTCTTCTCTGCGGCTGGCTGAGCAAGCTTTCTTGAACAGGAAGTGATCTTGTTACGAATTTAATCAATGTTGTATTTACTGGGCCCTAAGTTCCACATGTCTTTCCATATTTTCACTGGCTATTAGTGTTTTCAAACAGCCGTTCGTTAGTAAAAACTGCAAGAAAAAACTATATTCTGATAGCCTAATTCTTATATGTATAGCTTCTCACATGTTTTGACGTAAAGTTGGATGAAATAGACTAGAGGTTCTACATGTCCTGAATGTTCCTTGTAAGAAATTGAAGGAAAAGGAATAATTAGAAAATAAATGCAAGTAAAGATACTAAGAATGAACAGCTTTCTCTAGGATAAAAGAGAACTCAATAGTGGCGCAATCAAAGTTTGAGTGTGGTTAATATTTACTGTGTATCATAAAACTGCATGCAAACACTTGTGCAAAACTCCCATTGATACCGACAGGGGATGTTCACGTGTCATTTAGTCATAACATTCACACTTCGCAGAGGATCTAATCAGTAAATTGATAGACTACACTTGCTTAGCTTAAAATATAAGAAGTAAATGTCTAAACACTGGTTACGTCTGACCAGACTGAAGATAGCGCAGCTTATTCTGTGCATCTAGGCTCCCAGTTGCAGTCCCTACGAGTCTGATCCACCTTGCCCAGTAGCTAAGGCCCCAACTGAAACTCAATAAAAGGCATATGTCTTTCTAAACACTAGTCACATTAAATAACTTAAAGAAAGGTTAAAAAAACTTTTAACCGATGCATTTGAAAATGAAATGTGATAAGAAAATTATGCTCTTCTTCAGCTAGTGTACAGGGAAAATATCCGATAAAGAGGAGTAAATTTAACATGAATGAGGTAAAAAGTTCTTCCAACTGTAGTTAAAGAAATTGGACACAAAATATTTGCAGAGTTGTTTGGTTTGCTTGGGCTTTTGTTTTGGTTTGTTTTTTTTTTTAAGTCCGGTAATTAGACCCGTTGTAGCTGTGTCAATGTGTGTGTTTCAAGGATACCGTAATCTCATCTTTCAAGGAAAGAGGTTACGGCTTGGGGGCGGGGGGGAGAAATCAACAAGGAAACTACCCCTCTTCTGTGAACAAGTATCCCTTCTATCCCTTCTCTCTGAGTGACTTAGATGGGCATATTCATAGAAGGGTAGTCCTTCATTCTCTGAATAACCAGATTATAAAACAGCAGGCATTGCTAAGGGCAAGAAATCAAACTTGATGGTCTGATGCAATACAGCAATTCCTACAGCACTACTAGTGGCTCATTTTCATACACCGTCCTTCAAATAGCTGAGTAAGAATTCCACTCTCCCTCAGATATCTCTGTCAACAGAATTTGCGTTGCATGCAATATTTTTTACATCCTTCAGGCATTCCACGGGACTTGTCTCACACTGGCATCCGTACAGGTCCAGGTGCACGTCATATTCCCTGAGAGGTTATGAAGGGAAACCCCTTGGCAAAGGAGCTCCAAGAGGCAGTCAAGGGACTAAGTATCAAAATATTTAGTTGGGATTGCACTGAGACTGTAAGATATTATGAGTTAGCTCTGTGAAAATACCTGTTCAAGGCAAAAATTAAGACACAGCAGACATTCCATATTAAGGAACAGTCTGACACATGGGTAGCTAACTGATTGTTAATGTTTAGTGTATTTGTAGAATGGAGCATAAGGAAACAATTAAGCCTCCATACTGCTTATAAGCTGTAGAACTGATTTTTTAAAGTCTTTTTTGATAGAAAATAACACCAGCTTCCAGCCTGCTATCAAAGTTTAGGCAGCTAAAGTAAGCAATGCGGTTTTCTTCTGACAGCATGTTACTTACATAGCATTTAAGATCAAAATGTGCACTCTCCCCCTACTTGCATTATCAATTATCTTCTCTTTAATGAAACTGCATGTTTTCGAGACAGAAAACAATCCTACTCTTTTAAAAAAATTGAACAGAACAGCAGTTGTTTACTTTGGAGTGTTCAATAACATCAGATCAACTTCTCTTCCCTCCAAAAGAAGAGCTGCATTTTAAAGTCTATTCCCTGAGCAGCATTTTCTATTAAAATACTTGTTAGGTAGCATTTTTCCCCTCAGTTGTTGGAAAATATGCAAAACAAATACTGAAAAGATTGTAGCTTTCTATTCACTATACAGAGCGCATACTGATTTGGGGTTTTAGCACAACTAAATTCTCTTTGAAATATGTAGATGTCTCTGATTGGAACTCCAAAATAAACAATGAACCCCCAGCCAAACCCTAGAGAAAGGAAAAAAGGAGATATAAAGCAGTGCTCTCCTCTGTCAGCATGCTAAGCAAATAATTCACCCTTGATTTCCAGCAAATATTTCAACAAGAGCAAGATGAGGTCTTTATGAACTGAGAGGTAAAGACAAAATATGCTCCATCGACTGTGTTCTGAAAATAAAATTAAAGGGCTCCATATTTGTAAAAGTAAACTAGATCTTTCTGAAGAAAACAGAACATTGCAGACTCTAAACTCATTTACTTTGCAATATCCTTTCCTCTATTTAGGCTCCATACTAATTGTTACCTCTTTCCTTTTGGTAAGTTTTATCAAGTTTTTTGTGTCTTTTTCCACTTGTTTGGGCTCAAATCTGTTACTATATAAGCAGCCTGTGGGCATATCATCATCATATCATGTATTCTATATACCTACATGTAGCACCTATCTTTTGTCACCTCTTAAATATCCTGGAAATAGTTTTTTTCCTCCTCCTTCAAAGAGTCCATCATAGAAAAGTACACTTCATAAGCGCCAAAAAAGATACACTGACACACGCTGGTAGGTTTTCTTCTATTCCGAGTAGTTGTCTACACTGTAGTCTGGACAGCATGTGCAACGTATCCGCCCCTAGCCATGACTTTGTGGAGGAGTACTTTATATCACCTCATTGGACTGGTATGCATCTAACGAGAGTTATAATCGTTTGGCTGCCTTCAGCACTAGCTTCACCATAATGCTTCCTAATGGCTTCTGAACAGACTTCATGTCCATCTGGTGCCCCAAGGTGAACTGACAAACTCATTCTGCCGCAGAGAACATGGCCAGCAGCTCCTTTTTAATTTGAGCTTATCTCCCTTCTGTGCTCATCAAAGCACTGCAAGCTCTACTGAACTGGCTTTGCCTCGGTGCTGTTCCTAGCCCTCCGTCCTAGGCATCATTACCTCTACTGTTATACTTCTAGTCATTCCACTGTGAGACTGAAGGTGCTAAAGGATGGCACTGGTCTTGTGACTGCTCTTTCAGATACTTTTTGACCATACTAGATCTCTTAACTATCACAAAGGCCCATAGGCGTATCGAATCTGGAAACATACTTGGTAACTATTCTAAATCTACTTCACCTGCATGCCTTGAGCTGGACATATTCCTAACGATTCAGTTTCTTTGGTTCTAGACAGAGTCCTTCAGATGTCACGTGCTCTCTTCATCTTCAGTTTTGACAGCTTTCACCTTAGCTTGATATCCTGCTCCCAGGACCCTACTTGGAGTTGTTACCACTTGGTACAGTGATGAATTCTTTCTTCATTGAGGCCTCCTTCTGCTGCAGGAACAGCAACATCAAATGCAGTCTTTGTGCTTGAGGTTGCCTCTAGCCCTAGTTTCCATTGACAGTGAAATGCCTCTTGAGTTACTCTGATGTCCAGAAATGTTTTTGTTGTTTGTTTGGATGGAGTTTTTTCCCCACTTTTTTTTTTTTTTTTTTAAGAACATCTCCTGAAACCCATAGCAAAGGTTGTCAAGGGGCTGATACTTCTTTTTCGTATTAGTGTCCTGATCCCAAAAACTTAGCACTGTAAGATGATCTATACCTTACAGAACTGAATGAGCATTACACTTATGACTTTTTGCCTCATGTATCTGATGTGTTCTATTTTACAGAGGCCCTTGATGACACTCCCAGGACAAGTGTCAAAATCTGATTATCATTTCTTTTGACAATATTTCTATTAAAGTAGATAGGTCATCAGAAACTATTTTTGACCTTGTACTTTGAGATCTGAGAGTGCACAAGACTACACAGCAATCTGTCAAAAGTAATATTCTATCTTTAACGTGAACTTGAAATTGTTTGTACACTGAGTAATTTTTATCCTTTATTTTTACAACAAAAGGAAGAAGTATAATATTTGTCCAACAGTTTAGCTGACAGCAATAATTATGGCTAATGAAGACAAAGGGACAACATTTTATGAAAGTTTGTCATTTTGACCTCACTGAATCATCTGATGTGTTCATTTTCAGTGTGGATTTTATGTTAAAATAACCATAGCTTGCTACTATCACAAGTAGAATGGTTAAGGTTATTGTAAGGTCTCTTTCATCTAGAGAGAAGACATAAAAACCAAACTATTTCAAAACTTCCTTCTTATTAAATTCATCCTGGTAAAATCGCTCTGCCTCATACATTATGCATTGAAGTTCTGGCTATTAAATACTAGCTCATTGCTCAAGATTCAAGATCTATTTTTAAAATTTACTTTGCATTGCAAAGTGTCAGTTGAAAGTACCTGGTGTTATTATGGTCAAACATTTTATTACAAGGTGTCCCACTAATCCAACACAAACATGAAGGTAGCTTACCTGGAATGTTTTCACAGAACAACTTAAAGACCAAGATGATCATTACATATGACTTCCAAGATAAATTACAACTTTTAAAAGCTATTTTTTAAGCTAAGTTATTTTTATATTAATCCACATAAGTTTTTCATATTTGTATATTCAATAAGTCTGTCCAGCCTTCAGCTGGAAATATTAAATTATATGTGTTGCCTCGCTTTTGTGAATAATTAGCTACTGGAATAATCTTAAGAAGCTTTACTTATGTTTTTACTTTAACGTTTAACATCATCTGCATAATACATTATATCCTCTCTAAGCTGATGTTTGATGATAGGGAGTCACAGATCTTTTAATAAGCAAAGTAGGACCCAGAATCTTTGAAAAGTAGTGACTTGGGAACAGTAGGTGGAAGGTGCCATTCATATACATATTCACCTACCTGTTGATAAAATCCATGTATTTTAAGAAATAAGAGAAAAACCCATAAAATGCCTAACTTCATATGATAAAAAAATAATAAAATCTTAATCAAATTTCTGTCGGAGGCATCTTTATCATAGCTCTACCTTCCTGCAAAAAGATTGTAATAAACAATTTAGTAAAAATGTGTTATGGTTACATTTGGAACATTACGGGCTTAATTCAGTTGCCCGCACATAGGCACATGGTACCATTTAAGATGCTCTTAGTGCCTACCTAGCCTCCAGCTGCCATCCCAGGCGGCCTCTCATAGGTTCTGTGCCACATCTGACAGTGCTCTGTATCGACAACATAACAGATAAAAAAAAAAAAAAAATCAGATAATGCAGTATTCAATAACTATAAGTGAAGAAGTTTACTCTTAGACTGGTTATTAACTTATTTTGCTTGTATAACTGTATTTCATAAATTATATACTAGTCAGTAGCTTAACCAAAACATCTCATCCAACATCTTTATCATCTGTAATAGAAACAAGCATAAAATAATCATACAGGAAATAGCGAGATAGAGATTTTAGACATCTAAATGCAATCTATAGTAATTCAGGTCTTTTCTCATGCTAATAATAGAACTGCTTAGATTTAGCAGCAGAAGACAATTGCATGTCATGGAGTGGCATAATACAAAATGAGAAACTTTTAATAGCTGTGAGAAAAATTACATTATTAGCATTCATAGCATAGCCTATAACGTACTGTATTTCCATTACTTAAGAGTAGCATTTGTTTGATCTATTCAGAGCAATTCTGGATAGGAATATCTAATTCATAGACGCAATCTTATTACAGCATCTGAGACCAACAGGACTATTGCTGCCTTTCCTGCGCACCACAGGACTTCTGGGTACAGACTGTAAGGATACATTCATGTTTAATTATTATGAAAATGTCACTTAAAGAATGAGAAGGGAGTTAAATCACTGTACAAAGATTTAAATTGGAAGCTGGTAAGGTTTTAATAACACTCTGCATGTGAATTATGCTTCCAATAACACATAAATGTATTATGAAGCTTTAGCTGGTATAAAGCAGTTTCTTATGGCTTAATGTATTTGAAAAGAGAATGGCTGTACTTTGTGGTAACAGAAATACCAATTATGAATCAAACTCATGGTTTAATTCACTTAATTATAGCTACAGTTAAGTTAAGGCAAAAGCCATGTTTAAATACTTTTTCTTCAGTTTGTGAAAGTGGAGAGACAATATTTCTTTCCCCATATTTATTGGAGTACGGTACGAAACCCCAGCCGCTCACCGCGCTGCCCTGCGCCCTCTTGGCGTGCCTCTCGTTTTAGCGGGACGCCAGCCATGCTGCAGGCCACCTCCTGCCTCTGCCATCCACCACACCGAAATGGCGGTTACTCCGTCACTGGCCGTTTCTCTTTTTACCAGCACCTCCGGCCCTAACTCTGTATCCCGGGATATCCAACCTTGCAGATGTTACGAGCATCTATGGGAGAGGGTAAAGAGGCAATTTTGAAGGAAGCTAGCACACCTGATACGTGGCGCATTGGGTGCCTGTGCCCGGGTTTTGGCGGGAATCTCTGTGAGGAGAGCTCAGGGCTGCCCCGTGCCTGACACAGCTGGTTCCAGCCAGTCCCACAGCAGCCCCAGCACAAGGCACAGCTGAGCCCATCACCAACACCGATGGAGCCTCTGTGGTAGCAGATTTAAGGAGGGGAAAACCACACAGCTGTGAGGAGCGAGGAAAAAAGTGTAGGAAAGGAGCTCTGCGAGCACCCAGGTCAGAGAGGGAGGATGCGCTCCAGGTGCCGGAGCAGAAACACCCCTGCAGAGACCATGGTGGAGCAGATTTTTTTCCTGAAGGAGTAGAGCCTGTGGAGAAGATCCACGCTGGGGCAGGGGAAAAACATGAGCTCTAGTTTGCCTAAGCTGAGAACAGCACATGTACTTGCTCCGTCACAAGTCAATGTGAATTGTCCCTGAAAAAATGCAACCTGCTAAGACCACTTCGCCTCAGCAGGTGAAACCAACAGCATCACCGGGTATTTTGAAGATTGCTTATGGTGGCCTTATGTAAAAAGTTGCTTGCTCTTCAGATTCTTCTGCGTTTTACTTACTAATGAAGAGAGGATGAGCAGCTCTGCTCTTGCAGTACAGTCACTGCAATATAAAAAGGTTTAAAAAAAAAAAAAAATCCCATGTTGGTGTAGTGAGTTCTAGCTACAGACTAATTAATATCCCTCTGCAAGAAAAATTAACATGTTAAGGAGTATTTAGAAGAAGGGATTTTTATTGTATTGCAAGATTTTTACCTCATATACGTGGAAGCATTATTCTGTTAAAAAAAAGGCCTCATCACAACCCTGACTGTGGGGAGCCATGACAGAGCCTGACAGCTCAGATTTGTCCTGAGTGCTCCTTTTAGGAATTAAATGGCAGTCTTCAGCCTCAGCCCCCATCCCTACATCTGCTTTAGCTGGAAGTGAGAACATCCAAAATTTACACAGACGGACCCCTTTTGGCCTCAGGACAGCTGCCAACTCTTCAGAAGCCACTGCTATTCTGTTCCCACTGCTCCACCTCTGAGAAGGCAACCACAATATTTCACGTACATTTAATACCAACATGAAATATTTATTACCCTTTCCAGCTTTAAGTTCTGTTTAGCGTTTTATCTCAAATTGGCACAAAAAAAACCCCGCTGTACAACTGGAAAGATTTCAGTCCCTAAACCCATGAAAGCTGCAGTTAAGTGAGTTGCTTCACAATTCACAATTAAAAGTTTATTATTTGCATTGTACATAATCAATCCTCTTACACTCTAAATTATCTTGTCATTACAGGAACTTTTTAAGAGATGTCAAAGGATTTGAGCCTGCATTATCTCATTACTCTTACGCAATCTGCCAATAAATCAATGTATTGTGTATGACTGGAAGTGCCTGGCATATTCTTCCTAGCTCTCTACCCCATAGGTAAAACTCACCTTAACATCCCTGAGTATTTCAGACTCCACACCTCAACCTCCGACACAACACAAAGCCCTCATACTGCAGCGTCCCATCTCTAAAAACCCACAAGAGTGCAAACTGGCCCCAGCCCAGCCCACTGGCCAAGCATACGGGCTTTTAGGTTACCCCTTGGGCTTCCCTGCCCACACAGACAGCCTTGCCCCTGACAATTAGGGCACCCGCAGCCTCTGGCCACCTGCACAAGGGGCATGAGGGGAAGATGGACACAATGTCAGCAGATAGTCTGTAGAGCAAGGTGAACGAAAGCAAAAACTCAACCCACAACAAAGGTGGGGGATACACGTTGAGGTCCAGCTGGAACAGCGCAGGAAGCATCAGTGGCACAGCACCGAGGCTCAGCCAGGGCACCCACCACAGAACAGCGGCACGAGGAAAGGACAAGAGTGCTGCGAGATGGGGATGCACAGCAGGGTAGGGCTGGTGGGCAGCCGAGGGAACAAGAGGTGTCCAAGGAAAGGCTGGGGTCAGCCTGCCACACCTGCACTCCACGTGTGCTGCCGCAGGAGGAAAGGGCTGAACCTGAGCACCCCTATGCTCACAGTCACCCCAACAGGGTACTGCCACCCAGTCAGCTGGGGGACAGAGCCTGCAGGCTGGGTGGGGACACCAGCAGCAGCTCCTCTGGGGGTGCAGGGCTGCAATGGGTCAGGCCCTAACCCAAGTCTGGTGGAGGCCCTGGGACGGCACCCCAAGGAATCACACCTCAATGCTCCTCTGCCCCAGCAGTGATGCTTTAGCATGCCAGCACCCTCCTTCCCAGGGGCATGCAAAGGTCATTTTTCAGTTCCTCCCCAAGGTGGACAAACAGTTTAAGTCCAACTCAAAGGATTGGAAGGTATTGTTTAAAAAGAAAAAAAAAAAAAAAAAACACACACCCACCCCCAAAAAACTTGCACACACACATGGAGATTCTGAAAGACCAAAGATAGTGCCAGGAACAGCCTGCAGCATGAGGGGAAAGGTCTCACCTTCCACAGACTCCAGCCCCAGCTTCAGGTACTTCCATCTACTCCCCACCAGACTTCTTTGAAGAAACAACGTGCCGATACATTAAGAACCCCTTCTTAGATTAAACGCCTCTGAATAATTCTCACACTTCTGTCTTCTACTATTGCTTCCTCCAAAACTCTACCCCTCAAGCCCAGAAAAAACAAACCCCACTTACAAAATACACTTTGAAATCCTACCAAAATCTGTTTTCTGTTATGTTAACCACTGACTAGTCAACATCCTTCCCTGGCTTTAAGGAGAGCAGCTGCCAAGAAGTGGCCTTCAACTTGCTCAGACTGCAGAGGCTTTGTTACAGAGACACTCCCCTGCAAGAGATGAGTTCCAGCTGGATGTTAATATTTCACATTATTCCCGCATGTTAAACATATAAAAATATACAAGTTACTTAAGCTTTAAGCAATGTGCTAAAATACAAAGACCAAAGCTTCTCCTTTATTAAGGCTTCAAAAAGACAGTACATTAGTTCTATTCATCTCTGCTTTTGCTGAAACAGGTGAAGTTACAGCTCACTTCACACGTCCTTGGCCATTATTCCCTATTGCACATTCAACTTCCACCTTATTAGTCAGACACGTTGTTTCCAGCAGAAACTCCCTCCCATTTGAGTGAGCCTCATGTGTTTAAACAAGAGAAGCTCCCACCAGCACCCATCTACTCTCACCCCCTTCTTGCTAATGGGGTAATGGATATTCACAATTCTTGTGGTTCCATAATTATGGGTATAAGATGTAGGACTTCCTCCTATTTTTAAATAGTGCCAGCTCATCTCGGAAGGTTAAAAAAAAATAAAAGCCACATCTTATTGTATGCAGCAGACTAATAAAAAGGCTACGTATCAGCATAACAGGCAATGTGTAAGTCTTACAGTTCTGCTTGTGGAGGAAGTTATGCAAAGCCTCCTGGTGTTAAGCATCTGGAAGGCAAGAACACCCCAGCATACTATGAAGTGATAGCTCAGTTCCTGGCAGCTCCTCGCTTGCAGGAGAATCAAGCATGTATTCCAGATACTTAGCACCGCTTCCCTTTCTGTCAGCAGCTCTTGTGAATAGGTCCAGTCCATCCAGGCAAAGACGACACACCTTCCATCTCTCAGCCGTGTTATACTTGAGGAAAGGCACAGAAGTTTCAGTCCACATATGTGGAGAATAAAATGCAACCTAGCAGACAGGACAGAACCATAAGAAGGTCCCTCAGGTACGTCCTTGTTACGTCATTTTGTTCGCTGGAGTTGCAGCTGTGACACAGAAGTACTCAAGGCTGTGGGCCCAGAAAAGGGCTACAGAAGCCTTCCAAATTTCAGAGGCACGAGACAGGGATAATTCTACACCTCCAGAGTCAGCTGAATGAAGCAAACATTAAAAAAATTTCCTTTGACTTTATCTATGTTACCAAATATACTCAATAGCAAGATCACTGCAACTCTGCAGTCTGTGCTGATGCCTCACAGAGGCCAGAAGAGCATTCTCAGCTGCATTTCCAGTTCTCCTTCTCATCAGCACTTGAAAGGGTGTGTAGTGAATCCTGGGGAGGAGAAGAAGAAGAAAAAAAAAAAAAAAAAAAAATAGAAGAGATTTCTTGTGAGCCCATTTCCCCTTCAGTCCTTACTGCAAGAGGAGGATCAAAGAATCCCAACCCATCCTTTCACCCACAGGGCCAGGTAGTGTTATACAATCCCAACACTGCAGCAGATATTTTGCCACCAAGAGCTGCCCCACCACATTCCCTCTCTGCAGTTTCATCTCTCCTGCCACTACAAGTTTTAATTTGAATGATCTTGCTTCGGAAGAAAAAGTAGGATCTCAGCACAAACATCTCTCATCCTGATTGCACAAGGCAGGCTTTGCTAGCACAGGATTTTTCTTTACCTGGGTTAGAAGTTGGTGGCGTCTCAGCTGTCTATAGAACTGCAACACAGAAGGATCAGCTCTCACTACTTTCGGATCAAAATCCAGAACACGGAGACCTGCAAGGCTACGGGCTCGGGAGAGGGCTACATAAGCCTGCCCACTTTCAAAGACACGAGACAGGGAGATCTCCACACAATCTAAAGACATGCCCTATCAAAGACACAGAGAAGTTTGTTACAGAAAAAAACAAAAGAACACTGTGCTGTATCAACACTAACCTGTCCTGTGAGTCTGTCAAAGGTACCACCCTTGGTGTATGGGCTTGATAAAAAAAAGGAAGTCTCTTGTTTGACTATGTAACTGATTAAAAGATAGGAATCAGTAGAAAGAAAAAGACAGTTTTCCACTGTCAGGGAATCGCTAGCAGACAGTAGGGTCCACTAACTAACTCCAGTGAGCCTCTTCTTGTGTGAAACTCCACAAATCCCATATAATCAACACAGCAGGGAAAGAAATTCTGCTGTTTTCACTCCTAATAATTAACTGGAGCCGCCGCCAGTCTCAAGCAGTCCTCAGGCAGATCATCTGAGACAGAGTTTGGGTTAGACCTGGCCAGCCCTGTCTGCACCAAGAGGCATCCCAGGAGGCAGCAGAGTTTACAACGTGGCCTGGTTTAAGCAGTGGCATGGGAACAAACTCACAGGTCTAATACCAAGACAAATATTTATCAAAGTATACGAAGTCTTCTGGAAAGGTAGGAACTGTATTAGTTACACTGAAAAAACCCAACACACCCCACCAAAGGGGGAGTCCAGCCCAAAGAGCACAGGTGTGACTCCTGCAGCTTCCTCGGGTACACTGCAGACTTCAGCATCACTAATGCTGATGACTGTCAGGGAAACACTACCCTGATCAACCCACAGCAGTAAATGATGCTGCTTTATAGTCTAACGTCAACTCTGCAGATGGCAGCGCCGTTATAGAAACTCTAGCGGTATTGCTAGCCCATCCTTGACCTTGTAGACAAGCATCACAAGCCGAAGTGGTGCTGCCTTCTCTGTAGCTAGAGACACACATTCTAGAGGTCCCCCACAACAAGAGCCTTTCAGTTTTCCCTCCTGTGTTACCAGCAATGCAAGCTCACCCAGAAAAATAAAGCTTATGATGGTGTAAAAGTCTATAGACAGCTGTATAAGAACACCCACCTGACTCTTGTGAATGGAAATGGCCCATGCCAATTTTAAAGGCAACTGTTGACGACTCAGATGAACCCCTGATGGTCCTTTGAAGATCCATTTCTCCATTTTGATGACCTGTGTGACCCCACAGAGAAACCTCACCTTAGGCAGTCCTGTAGAAATGGGAGCAGGAGAGAAACAGGGATGTATTCCTGACACTCAACAGCCAGGAAGCCAGCAGCCTAAGAACACTTTTTTTTTTTTCCCCCTCCTTCCCCATGTCAGTCAGTCATGAATTTTAGGGCTGCATTAAAAAAAGAAAATCCCACACCAAAAAAAAAAAACCCAAACCTTAAACCCACAAACAGTAAATAGGATGTCCTGAAATGATGTTTGCAACCTACTTAAGCAGGAGAATTAAAGTCAGGTAATTTATCAGTTGAAATGCAGAGAAAAATACACATTGCAGGTAGCAGAACGTTATTCTCTGAGGAAAAAAATAAAAATTAAAAAATGCACCAAGACTTGCTTCAACAGAGCAGGCAGGAAATGCAAATGAGCATACACATCTAGAGAATAAAGAAAAGCAAACACAAGAGGCCCTACAGATAGCTGCAGCTGATGCAGCACATGACATCACAACTCATGAGAGCCTCAAGCCTCTCACTGCAGAGAACACCTCCTTCCTGCTTTCCCTCAAATTATTCTTACCAAGCGGTAAACAAAATTAACAAGTCAGCCGTCAATCATAAATTGTTTTGGGTTTTTCCTCTTCCTTCAACAGAAGATCAAAAAGCTTACTTACCCTTCTGTTCATTTTCAAATCCTACAACAACTCCTCGTGCCCCATTCACCAGCCCTTGAGACACATCCAGATTCTTAGCTAGCATCACCTACAGAGAAAAAGAAAAATCCCTTAGTGCACTGGCTTTACAGCCTGCTCAGCCACCTGCAGCTAAGCTAGCCAGGGAGCATAAGCACAGCAGGCAGATATGGCCACGGCCACATCATCCTATTGCAGGATAGAGCACCGTCTCCAATTTGATTAAAATTATTTCACAGCCTTTCCTTCCTAGGATTCCCAACTACATCCATTCTGCAGCACTGAACACTTCACTTGAGCTGCTTCTGTCCACAGCTGTGAACTCAGATCCAGGGAACAGATTCCCCTTCCTCAAACACCAACCAGCCTAGACATATAGATTTTGGGAACACTTAAGGAACAACTTCCCAAGGCAAACAGTGCTGCTGCTGCTAAGCACACAGCAAGGTGCCCAGTCCTGCAAATTTATCAAGCTGTGCCATACCCTGAGGTCGGGAAAGCTGCCTGAGACTGCAGGCAAGGGCTGCCTGTGCTCTTTGCTACCTGGAAGCTTCTAAACCTGATTGGAAATGTGTGTCAAAGTCATAGCAGTCACCACTGTCCATGAGGCATGGACCTGCACTCAAATCAAACTAATTGTCTGGACAAGATTCCAAGCAGAAAGGATACAAAGATCTGGATAGTGTCTTCTCAACAGAAGAAGGCCTGGCATAGCCATTCTACACAGAATCTGCATTCTATAATCTACTCTATACATTTATCCACTATTCCTTTATTTTTCTTATGACATTTGATCCACTGGTCTTTCACAAATGTATGTACACACACTCACCTGAGCTCCAAGCTTTAGCTCAACTCTACCACCCACAGGACACTGAGCATCAATTAACTTCACTAGCATTGGGTCACTGTCCAAAGCCTCGAAGGTGCGCACTTCTCCTATTAGGGAAAGAAAGATGTGACAAATGGCAACCATTGAACATATTCCGCACAGCATTGCGGGAGGCTCAGCATTTATTTCTAACAGCAATTCCTCTTTTAATATCCATTCTGCTCTGCTGGTAGGACATCTTCACACAAACCTTGTCACACCTACCAGTAGAAAGCTCACTATTGCCTCTCTTCCCAACATAACTCCCAGAGCATGAGAAGGCTCAGGAATCAAAGGTCAGCAGTAAATAAGAACTGAGCAGTCATCATTTTGAGCATATGACCAGTTTCACTTGCTGCCAACACCAGATCTCCAAAGAGGACTAAGAAAGAATCCTAGGGCCAGACAGGGAGGCAGAAATGAAATAGCCCTTACTTCAAGTCGTGGCTGGATACAGCACAGCCTTCCTGAGATGCTATAGAAAGAAAAAGCAGGGGTATGGAGGCAATAATGACACACCCTACCTCAGAGCAAGCAATGAGCTCACTGTCTATTACACACCAAGAAATAACAGTGTGGCTTTTTAAGCAAAAAGCTATGAAGATTTTCCCCAGGCAGCTCAACTCCAACACGCACGGCTTGGACTGGTGCTGCTATGCATAACGGAACACCAGTTCCTCCTGACACCACAGTATCCCCATTGCATCCATTCAGAGCTCAGCCCCAGAGCCAGCAGCTTCTTCCAAGGAATTCACCTGATAGCTGTTGCAAGCGTCTCTCATTAGTTATTTCTACATCATCTTTATGGGTGCAGAGCCGCGTCGCCAGAATCCCGTCACGCTCAGACCTGTTAGCAGCAGTCTGCATCAGCAGTCTGGTAACCTCCTCTGTGCACCTGGTAACCAGGAAAAGGGGATTGTTACTTAAAGTGACCGGGTACAGGTCTTGAGCAGCAGTAACCTCCACACAGCTGGATCAGGCTGTGCAAGCCCCAGGCCTCCGGAGAGAAGGACAGAGAAAGATAACAACACAAAGTTGGAGAGCAGTGCAAGTGTGTGCCCCACCCTGCCCTGGCCACTGCCAGCTTGGGATCCATTGAATTCCTTAGCAGAAATTGCAAAGAGGGACCCTAGAAAGGGTCCTTCCTTACCAAAGCAGCATATATAAAACCTACTTACATTAACTAAAGCATTTATAGCTATTGCCCCCAGCCACGCATTACTGATAGAGCACAGAGAAGCGACAAACCACTCTTTCCTCTGCCCCATCGGTAGGGAGCAGGGATGACAAAGAGAGCCAAGTTTCTCCTCACCTGCCTAAACGGACGGCACTCAGGAGCGAGACAAAGGTCTTGTCAGTCTGTCTCCGCACTTCAGTCAGCTCCATGTTTATGTGGATGCATTTCCTCCAGCTTTTCGCCTGGCAAATCATTCTCTTGTTAATAAACAGGCAGACTTGAAGTATGAGAACGAGTTTAGGGACAGTTTTGTACCTGAAAGCAGAACTTGGTTTCTTCGTTAGCCTTGCAGACTGGGGGTAGCTGCAAAAAGTCCCCGCAGATGATTAGCTGAATTCCTCCAAAAGGCTCATCCCGTTTCCTGACTGCCCTGAAAGGGAGAGAAGAGAGGAAAAGCTTTGAATGCCATCCAGGACCTGGACATAGTCAGGTCTCAGAAGTTACTTCTTATTCTGCCAGCACATTCAAACATTCACCACCTGCAGCAAAAGACGATTATCCTCAGCTGTGTCAGAAGAGCTCAAATAATTAAGGAATGCTGTTACATGACATTGAGTTTGCTTTGCTTATCCAACCCAGATGTCATTACCGGTTTTGGTTCTTTGGTAGCCGCTATACTACAACTGTTTCTCTCTGCAAGAGAGCACGGCTGGGCACAGCCTCGACAGCTGTGTTCTGGGTGCAGCTCTATAGGCAATGCTTGGCTCTGGAGATGAGAAGAGCAACCAGAACAGCTAGGGAGTGGGGACATCATCAAAACTTATCTCAAAATACAGGTCTGCTCAGATGCTGGCTATGATTTCATGCTTCCTTCCAGTCCTGTGCCAGCAGTTGCCTTGTATCCTTTCGCATAACCAGAGGAAGGAAGCAGCCTGGAAATTTAGGGAAACTCATTTCTGTTAGTTGTTTGACCTGACAGTCACTCACCTCGCCACTGCCTCCAGCCTGTCAAAGAACTTGCCATCCACCATTGAGATCTCGTCGATAATTAAGTACTGGCAGGCCAGCCAGTGCTGGCGCACCCCGGGCCTCTCCGCCAGCTGAATACACTGTTCCAGTGGTGCCTTCCCAGAGCCGATCCCTGGCAGGGGAAAAGAAAGCAAAGCTTTGGGAAGCCCCGGACTCTTTGGGAAGGAAGCGAGAGCTCCCAGCCCCTCGCTGTCGGGCAGGCTGTCACCTGCGAAGGCGTGCAGAGTGGTGCCACCGATGTGGCAAGCCGCCACTCCCGTGCTGGCTGTAGCATAGGTGCTCTTCGGAGGGAGGGAGCCCACGATCTTCTTCAGCAGGAACGACTTCCCGGTCCCTTGGGGGAGGGAGAAGAAGCAGCAGCAGCTCAGCGGCGAGGCCCGAGGACTTTACCGGGCGACAGCCGCCCTTTGCCCGGTGACGGCCGCCCGGCCCCCTCACCTGCACAGCCGGTGAAGAAGATGCTCTTCCCGCTCCGCACGGCGCCCAGCACCGCCTCCTGCTCCGCCGACAGCCTCGCCGGAGGCCGCCTCTCCGGACGGGGCACCTGCGGGACGGGCGGCGGCGCGCTGTCAGCGCGGGGCCCGTAACCGGGGCCGGTAACCGGGGCCGCCCCCCTCGCCCCGGGACTCACCTCCGCCGGGCGCTCCCCCCGCGCCTCGCCGCCGCGGAGGCGGCCGGGGGCGCGCAGCAGGTCCCGCTCCTGCAGCGGGCTGATGGTGGCGAAGGCTGGCGGCGGCCGGTCCAGCAGTCGGGGGCAGCGCGGCGCGCCCCGCGGCCCGGCGGCGACCTTGAGCCGCAGGAGGCGGAGGAAGCGGCGCAGCGCGTCCGGGGGGCAGTCGGAGAGCAGGACCTGGGCGCCGCCCGGCCCCACCCGCACCGCCGCCCGCCCCTCGCCCGCGAACCGCGTGAAGAGCCGCACGGCGTCACCGGCCAGCGGGAAGCTCAGCGCCGCCGCCGCCCCACCGCTGCCGCCGACCACCCGCAGCACCGGCTGCCGCAGCTCGTTGCGGCCCAGCAGCACCAGTGCGCCCCGCATGACGCGGCGCCGCGGGGCCTGTCCGCCCGGCAGCGGCTGCTCCACGGCCACCGTGCAGCGCAGCTCCGCGTCCCCCATGCCGCCGCCACACCGGGCGTTCAAACCCGCCGCGTGCAGCCGCCGCCAATCAGCGCCAGGGGCTTTAACTCGGCGGCCAATAGGAGGCGGGAAGGGAACCGGTGCGAGGAGGGGGGCGGAGCGTCAGCCGGGCCAATCAGCAGCCTCGCGGGGGACCACGTGAGGCGTTGCCAGGCTACCGGACGCGGCGCATCCCGGCGGAGCCATGGCCGCCCGCAGCGGGGAGAAGGAGGCGCCGGACCCGGTGCGGCAGAACCAGCTCCTGTGCGAGCGGGTGCGGAAGGAGCTGCAGTGCCAGAGGCTGCACACGCAGTACAGCCTGAACCCGCTCCACCCCGGTGAGCGCTCACAGAGAACCGCCGCGGAAGCCCCGAGGGCAAGACGAGCGTTGCACCGGGCGGCAGGGCGGAGGGAAGGCTCCCGGGCCTGCCGGCGTGAGGCAGGGGCAGACCCCGCAGCGCTCAGCGGCTGCACCCAGGAACGCCAGCAGCGGCCAGTGAGAGGGGTAGATCTGGAAGGAGCAACTTTCGTTGTGCCCGGGAAACCAGTCTGCACACTCAAAACACAATCCGCCCAAATTAGACAGATTAGTAAACGTGCAGAAGTGAGGCAGCAGCCATTTAGGATCTGGAACCCAAGGATCTTGAGCAAAAACCACAGAGCTAAGATGGGGTAGAGAGCCCCAACACTACATCGTTGTTTCTCCAGCCCCTGGGCTGATTTCTACCTTCCAATTTGCAGTCATAGAATGTCATCACCTATGCTGGCATGGATAGGTGATGTGTATAGGTTCACTCAAGTGTAGGTTTCACACTGAAACAAAAATGAAACAAAGGAAAATTGCTTGAAACCTAGCACCCGGCAGGCTACCACGTGGGTCAGGTGGAACTTTGCTGTGGTGAATGCAGGCAGCATCCAGTAGAAGGGCCTTTAGCATGCTTAACCCCCTTCCCTTTCTAGGAAGTCGCTATTAGTACTCTAACTCGTTTTGTTCTGTTCACGTGCTGTTCTTCCTTTACAACTTCAGTGAAGTAGCTGGGCCCAGACTGGGAAATATCCAAAAGGACCATTTGCAGTGATAGATATCCTATACCTGGCTCTGATGCTAAATTCCCATTAAAGTAATTCACCTGCATAATTTCTTTCCAGTTCACACGATCACCAAGAAGCCTATGTCTTGGCATGATAATATAGAAGAGCCAGCAGATGGTAAGAAATCTCTGAACAGCTTGTGATAATTACATAAGAAAATAACTAATAAATAAGATTAAAAAATTCCAGTTAGTCTAAAAGATGACATATGTGGAAACCCCCCTGTGACAACAGAAGAAAGTTAAACTCATTCATGATTTTTCTTAAACGTAAGGCAGGGTTTTTTTCCACGTTAAGGCCCTTTCCCATTACTTTTCATTGTCAGTACAAGCTTGCATTCATGCAATTATGCTTTTATTTTTGGTTTTAGTTACCATACTATTCTCCTTGAGAATCTAAACCTCTTTCAGGGGAAGACAAAAAAATCTAGAAACATGTTTTATACATACATGTTGCCTGTCATTGCAGATTCTACCTAACAATTCCATACAGTAAACTGCTGAAATGGCTGCTGAGTCTTGCTTTAGAGCACTAATAACAGGAACCCTTACAGCAACATGCCAACCCTTATTTCTAACATGCCAATTTGGTCTAAAAACCTTAATGGTCAGTTAAGGTGGGCCTGCTGTAGTCAAGGATTGGGGGGGGGGGGCAGGGGGAGAAAACCACAACAGGGAAAGGCAGCAAGCCTCAGGCAACTGAGAAAGACAACAGCTAACGTAGAGCGCTGGTTGATACTAGATGTGGTATAAGAAAAGTAAGATGCTGCAATACAGTAGACAGGGATGACAGAATACAGTATAGGCAGGCAAATCTTGAAACTTCATCAGGATAAATTTGAGTAGAAATGTCACCCTGCATTCTCTTACAAGATCACTCACAGAAGCACCAACGTTGCCTCCAACCTTCACTTTCTTGCTATTGCTTGGACAGCGTTAGGATGTCCCATTCTAACACACATCCCCGGGTGACTGGTTTATAAAGATACTTTCTTTCATTTGTATTTGTGTCTCTTACACCAACAGCGAAGTTTCTGAATCTTATTCACCATGCAGCACTGGAGCCAACAAAGAAATATGCAGAGCCACAAACTGAAAGCCAAGAAATTGGCTGGAACACGACACCTTTGGTGAGTAGGGTGCTTAAGGACTCAACTCTTTGCAGGATTCAGAGAGGTTCAGCCCATCACACTGAAAGATATTCATGCAAGAAAATAATTTGTGACAAACATGGAAAACAGGAACGACTAGGAATGAGCAGAGCTGTTCATGGACAAGTTTTTAAAATTTACACCTAAGAGGACTCTTCACACTGGCATAGGCTTGTGAACACAAAAACAGTAGACTTCCCCTGAGAAACTTGCATGCAAAATATCTGCAATGACAGTCGACCCCAAGCATATTGCCAAATGCCACATATGTAGTCATGGCTGTTTATTAAAGCACTCAGCCACGAGAAATGGCGTAATGAGCAATGTGAAGTGACAGACATAAGTACTGTGAAAAGAAATGTGCTGCTGTACAGTATCTTTCAAACAAATTGCAAGCAGAACCATAAAATTAATAATCAGCTAAGTAAACCCGAGGCAGAATACACCAGTGAGGATTCATTTGGGGAAGCGTGAATAAACAGGAGGAAAAGAAATCTTATTAACCAGCTGAGACATCAATCATATCTGACAAATTAATAGCTGTGACGATGACTGACTTTGTAGATTACTGTTTAGAGAAAGGCAAATGAGGGCCTGATTAATTTTGGCCTGTTACAAAGAAAACTAAGATAAATAAGAAAATAAGATAATCTTCTGCAACTTTTCATACTACCCTTCAGGTAAACTAGTTACTCCTAACAAGGCTAGAGACAGACATCCCGGCAGGGCTTTACGCTGTTAGATACTGGTGGTAGGATTAGGCTGGCAGGAATGAGGCAACTAAATGTGCATGTAGGGAAGCGAGTTAAATTTATAGAGTCAGGACTCGTGATGCTGTTTCCTACATTAAATTTTCCTTTTTCACCAGGTTCCACCATAATGAAGCAGTGAACAGTATATTCTCAAATAAGTGATACCCTACTCATCTGTCATTTGGGCATATCTCAGCAAGAACACCGTTCATCACTCTTCTCAGGAGGGACTATTACTACTAGTTCTAGTAAAAGCACATGACTATTTGTCACTTTTCTTTCCCAGATTCAGGTGGACCGTACTGATTGCAGACTCTACTTCCCACGCCGGAGAACAGAGATCACTAAATAAATGGCTGCTATGGGGCACGGGGAGGAGCAGTCTGAGAACCTGCAGTAGGAGAGTGGCAAAGCCACACAACTTAGAAGCAGTTAATGACATCTAATGTGTTAGGCTGTGCTTGTTATTAGGCAAGTCTGGTAGATTCCTGGCAAGAGAAGATAGGGAGAAAAGGGAAGTGAGAACCTCAGTCTGCCCAGATTTGCAGCCTGACAATAGTTACAGAAATAAACCTATTTATAAGCTTGCTGCATTTGTCTCACTGCTCTTTCCAAACCCATCCATATGAATAGTCTAAAAAACACTTTAACATCTTGATAGGCTTCAGACTTCCTATTCTGACATCAGCAACATGACCCAGAACTCAAGTTCATCAAGTACATGCCAACAGTAGCTGTGGAAAAAGCTGTCAGAATGAAGGGAACAAAGGGCAGGCTTCAGCCACCATTTGTAACACAACCGAACATGAATTAGACATAGTTCTGTGCAAACCATTTAATGTGTTCACACACCAGAGGTTTAAATAGAAAACAATCCTTCAACAAAACAGACAGTAGGAAGAAATTAGTGATAAGGCACTAGTTTCCACTGACTTTTTTTCTTGCCACTTGGAAACATCCAGCTTGCTCCACGGTTTGCTGCTTGATGACAGCAGAAACATATCTTGCGACACACAGAAACCCCACTGGGGAGCACAGTCCTCTTATCGTGCTCGGCTCTTCATTTTCTGCCTTGCTCTCTTTCCAGGTCTCTTCTGCAAAAAAAAAAAAAAAAAGACAGATTCAGTTCTTTATTTTCATGTCCCCAATCTTTGTTCTAGCTCTATAGCTTGGGGAGGTTACCAAGGAGAGGATATTTGTCAGCACCTCTGGAGAGGGAGGTTTTGGGACACAGGTAGCAACAAACAGTACTTGCTAACTCCCCCCCTCATTTCCCTGCTCAGACACCGAACCACCGTCCTCAACTCTGTCTGCAACTGAACCATGCTCAGCTCCCAAAGACAGACATTGTCACTTCCAGATGCTGGAGGCACCCATCACGTACTCAACTCCCCCTTCCAGACCAGGGCTGGCTTCCTAGCCAAGCAGGATCATTTGCACGCAACATTTTACTTACATTGAGAGCTTTTTTCCCTCCTTTTCCTGCTTTTCCTGGGCCTTTGTTGTGAGCCACTTTTGACCGGAAGCTGGATACATCATTAACACTCTCCTTCGTGTTCCACTTTGAGCCCTTCTTCTTCCCACCAAAACCAAACTTCTGATTCTTGTATCGTCTTTTGGCATTTGGTCTGAAAAACAACCAAACAGCAACATCACCTATATTCCTTTCCTCAGGAAGCTCTCAAAAAGGCACATGTATCTGCTGATGGACTCCCATCAGCCATCATAAACCTTTCCCCTTATTGAAGGGGCAGAAATTAGCACATTTCAGCCTCCGTTCCATGCCGGCCACAGTTTTCCTCCTCTCTAGGGACAGAAAGCCACCTCAGACTTATTTTAACAAACATTAATGAGGACAGCTTTCTCGTTCCACAAAATGAATCCCTAAAAGACTGAAAAAAACAGAGATTCTACATTTAAATATCTTTCTTTTCTGGTCTCACCCCTTCTTTGTCCGTTGACTTGCACTGCCTTTTTTATTCCCCTGAGACGATGTCTGCTCTTCATCTAGAAAATCCAGCTTGTCAGAGAGACCTGCAAGAGCAAAGACATAACAGTTGCTCAGCTACCACCACAGAAAATATGAATCTTCAATCTAAGCAAGTAATAGCAACTGAAGAACAGCTACTTGAGAGGATCTGCACTGCCACTGGCGTAGGATTCTGCACAGCAGCAGCCTTTCAAGCTCACTGCCCAGCACTACAGATTGACACCACACATCATACTGCCTTATATTGCTCACACATCACTACTCCCATTACACATTTGCTCTCTTAGACAAGTTAACTTTACCTTTCTGGTATTTCTTGACTGCATTCAACATATTTTTTTTCTCCTTTTGTCTCCTCTGCAGAATCTCAGTTTGCACCTGAGATTAGAAGCAGAATGTTAGTGTTGTTCCTTGTAGTGTCCCATACTATTTTTTTCTTCCCCCCTTCTTTTTTTTAAGCTATCCCATCTTTTGCTCTGTCTTCCTTCAAAGCAGCTAGAGAGACAACTAGACAGATTCCATGTATTTCAGTCAGCCTCCTGTGGTCTTGCTTTCTAAGCTCCTCACTTGGGCTCCAGATTCTTGTCATAGATAGGTCCCTTTTGTAGCTCCTCCTCACCTTCTTGCCATATTTTCTCATTGCACGGAGCTGTTTCGCCTTCTCAGACCTCTCCATTGCTTCCTGTTTACTCTTAAGCTTCTGTCGAATCTTATTAGGGGATTAAAAAAAAAAAAAAGTTATCAGTAACACAAAAGAAAATATGAGAATTTTATGATTGCTGTGCAGTCCTGAAATCAATAATTACGTGAGCTATCAATGAGTATAAAAAAGAAAACAACTCTCAATCAGATAATGCATTTTAAGGCATAACATTCTTTCCACTCAAGGCTGGAACAGTTATTACAGAAATTCCTGAACTGATTTGTAGCCAAAATCTGGTTAAAAAGACAAAACTCCCACAGAAACAAGACAAAGCCTTATAATGGGCTCTAATGGAACCGCTAAACAAGAGTATCTTGTCACATCATGTCAGTCTACTCAGGTGTATGTAGAAGACTTGACAGTTTCTTTCTTGTCATTATTAAAAGTAAAGCACTGAAGAAGAGTCAACAACCCTTCCGTGCCATAGAAAACATCTTTTTCGTTCCCTCCTTGTTCACAAACATTTCTATAAGGATGCTGCGTAATAAGAGATTACAAAGATTTCAACACAGATCTTCTGGATTCAGTCTGTGACTCCACTAGGAGATAAAAACTCTGTTCTTCAAACAGAAGCCAGCAAAAGAAGGTAACAGTAATGTGCAGAAATGACTTAAGCCCCAGCACAAGCTAATAATTAATCTTCCTAGAGAAGCTGAAGATTCTATCAGCCATCAAAACAGTGACCAAGTCATACATGAACCTCCAAATAAGACTCCAGCTCATGTTTGTTTAACTTACACAATGTAGTCTTTTTTCCAAAACTAAAACAAAAATTAGGGATCCATTTTGAACAAAGACCACAACCAAGAAGCAAGTTTGTGAAATTCTTGTTTCCTACACAAAGCTGACTTATTACCCATGATAGATTAATTCAATAACACATGGTTTAAAATCACAGAAAACCAAAACACACTGAGTATAAACCAAGGGTGATACTAAATAGGGAAAAAGGATCACATTAATGCCACAGCTGACTGCAAGTCTTAGGCCAAAGAGCATAAAACACAGCCAACTTTACAACCACTGTCACACATATGGAGAAAAAGTCTCCATTTTTAATATTAAACACATTCAGGACAGAATATAAATCGTGCTTTTCTACTTTACATTCAAACCTGTTATGGAAATCCCCACATTGCACTGAAATACCTAAACAGGAAGAAATTTCCTGCCACAAACAAAATTTCAAACACAGACATAGTCACACGCATTTGTCAAAGAGACGAAGGTTAAGTATTCACAAATCACACCTCAAAGTTAATCCCTAACACAGGCTAAAACCAACCCATAACACAGGAAAGAAAGTCGTTATTCACTGCACGTACCTTCTGCATCTGTTGGTCTGATTTGGCCATCTCTGCAAAGTAATCATCTGGCCTTCTAGTAGGAACTTGGAGCTTCCGCAACCTAGGTAGGGCTTCCAGGACCGCTGCCTGAGCCTGCCGGTAACTAGGGAGACAGCACAGCACCAGCTCTGTCACTGGCTATCGGGCATATCACAGAATCGTAGAATCGTTTAGGTTGGAAAAGACCTTTAAGATCATCAAGTCCAACTGCATCTCACAGCGCTGACAGAAACTCTGCTCACATAAGCTAGCTGACACTGGGATCTAACAAGCATTGACCTAGAATTATACCAACGTTCTGTGCCCTGCAGCATTCAGTACTACTAAAAGCAATTTAGGTGACAGCACAATATTAACGCTTATATCTTGCACGTATACATTTATCTAGCTTCCAGTTACAGTTTTATATGGTGGATTATAAAAGGCACGGCAAAACACAAGAACTGTAATAACACCAAAACAAATCCACAAAGAAAAATCCATACCCTGTGTTAAAGCCATAGTGCTGCAACCAATGAACTTTTTAAATAAACCTTTCAGCAAAGGATGGAAGTCTGCTGCAAGGAGGGAAATTACTTCCAGTCACAAGACAAGTTAAATATACTACCGTTAATTTGTAGTTATTTTGGAAAACATTCAGAGACATCAAATGTAAATTATATGGCCCAAGAGTGATGTGATACGGGTGACAGCCAGCATGGCAGTCTGCAGCACACCCGCGTGGCTCCATGCACGCAGCAGTATGTCAAGACCCTATAAGAAATCTCAGTTTTTGACACTTACAAGCTCATCTCTCTCTGGAAATCATTCTCAGGGTCAACAGCATCTTTGTTAGCAGCACTCTGTGAGGTGGGATCCACGACCTGGCCCAAAGTCACATCCAGCCTCTCCACCCAAGCTAGCTGCTGCCTGAATTCGGACAGGCACTGCTTCAGGCCGTCCTGTGAACGAAGCACAGCTCTGCACGCCGCCACACACCACCACCTCCCCACGGCGGGCCCGGCTGAGCATCCGGGTCACACCGTGGGCCGCTTCTCCAAGGCCGCTGGCTGATACCCCAAATCACCGCGGCGGTGCGGGAACCCCCCAGGCCCGCCCTGCCCCGACGCCCGCGGCCCCGGCCCCAGCGGGGGCTCCTCTGCCCCGCACCCGGCCCGGGGCTTCCGCCCTGCCCCGAGAAGGCCCCGCTCACCGCGTCGTTGCGCCGCTTCGGCCGCTCCTCCAGCACCACGTTGAGCCCCGGCTTCAGCGCGCCCTTCGCGAAGGCCTCCTGCAGCTGTGGAGAGGCCACGGTCAGGCCGCGCCGCCGGCGGGGGCGGGCAGCGGGCGGCCCTGCCCCGCGGCTGCCGGGGGAGACCTCACGGCCGGGCCCGCGGCCCGGCCCCGCCGCGGCGGCCAGGGGCTCACCTCCGAGTCCGAGAGAGAGGAGTCCTCCGAGCCCGAGTCGGAGAGGGACTCTCGCCGCGCCATGCTGCCGCCGCCGCTTCCGGCCGCGTGCGCGCGCCCCCGCCGCCGCTTCCGGCGGGGCCGAGGCCGCGGTTGCCACGGCGACGGCAGCAGCATCATGGCGGCGGCGGTGGCGGCGCAGCCCGTGGCCGTCTTCGGCTGCCGGCCGCGGGTCGCCGGCGGTGTCTGCTTCTTGGAGGACCAGGTCGTGCTGCACGCGGCGGGGGCGGGCTGCCTCCGGCTCCACCTCGAGCAGAAATGGCACAAGTTCATCCCAGGTGGCACGGACCCCCGCCCCGGCCCCCGCCCCGGCCCCGGCCCCGGCCCGCCCTGACCCCTCTCCTCCCCGCAGGCACCGAGAAGAGCCGGGGCGTGCGGGCGCTGGCCGTCAGCCCCAACCGGCGGTACCTGGCCGTCTCGGAGACGGTGGCGGAGCAGCCGTCCCTGACGGTCTACGAGCTGTCGTCGGCCTCGGCGCGGCGTCGGCGGACGCTGGCCTCCGCCGAGCTGCCGGCGCGGGAGGCGGTGTCCCTGGCCTTCTCCCCCGACTGCCGGTACCTGGCGGCCGCCACGGCCCCCCCCGAGGGGCACCTCACCCTCTGGCTCTGGGAGAAGCAGCGGCTGATGGTGGCGGTCCGCATCGCGGCCCCAGCCGACAGCATCTGCCAGGTAATGGCCATGGCCCTCACGGGCTCCGTGCCCACCGTGCCAGCCCCAGGCCCGTTCGGCTCCCCCAGGGACGCCTGCCGCCAAAACTGAGCTGGGCCAGCGTCTCTGCGGCTCATTTTTAACATTTGGATTCACAAATGACTGGATCTTTGGGAGCCTATTGCACTACTTCAAAAAGGCGGATAAAAGGACATAGTTCAACAAGTACTGGGTGCCAGGTAGCACGTAAATTCAATCTGCAGGATATGGGGGCAGGTACGTTTTCCTGTGGCCACATGGCTTCTATCCAGGGCAAGAGAGGGAGGAGAGGGCTCCACACTGTAGGTTATGTACAGTTTCTGTGGCCTTTCTTGGCATCAGCTGCAATAGGACACTACACTGAATGAATTTTTGCTCTAACCCATTATGGACATTCTCATGAGATTCTCTTACATCATATGAGATCTATGGTATGTGGCCAATTCAAGTGGCCAGTGCATGTGCAATGCGTTCCCTGTGTCTCTGCAGAAACACTCATTACATATATTGGCTGTGCTCAGTACCCGTAACACACGTTTTGGACGCTCTCGGCATGCTCGTGCACCTTTTCCTTCCTGCAGTCTGTTCTATGTGCAGGTCAGAGGAGTAGCCCAGGAAGAGTGGCTAGGAGCAGGCTGATGGCACTCAAACAATTCCTGCATCCTGCTTTGGGTGCCTTTTTTCAGTATCTTTCTTGCAGGGAGGTAAGAGGCTTTCAGTAGGTTGGACCCTAGCTGCCATTTTTTCTGAGGTACAGCTACAAGCAGAGATTGGGTGAACTACTGACTTCATGAGCTCAATTCCTAAAAAGAGAATGACTGTAAAGACAACTGCTGGCGGAAGTCCCATTAAGCATGAAAAATGAGGTCTAACTACCCCTGCTAGCCTTCATGTTGGGTATTGAGATGGCTATTCCACTGTTTTCACCAATAAACACCTAATTATGTGAATTAATACACATAATGGACAAGGTTTGCATGAAATGCAGAAATACAGAATTTATTCCTGGCCTTTAAGAATGAATAGTCCCACTTTTCAGGAAGCTTGCTTCCTGAAAAACTTGCTAATCAGCAGTAAAGATGTAGTTTGGCCTTACTTTTGTCATTTAATCCTGAAGGGCAGAGACAACTTTCTCTTTGGTATTGCACCGTGATTCAGATAGCGTCTTAGCCTAACAGAGTTAATGTATTTGTAGCATCATATAAAATTGATATACACAGTTTCGAAAGGGGGGGAAACTGCAATATGTAGTTATGATGGTTATTTCTTAGTCTCTTCTGTATTCCTATTTGTTTCTATGAACCTTCTTCCCTTGTTCGTTTTCCTGTATCTGGTATTGAACGTCTTCAGAACAGGTATAATATTTGCTTATTTATGAACATAGTTCTATAAAATAATTTCTCTCTTTTGTTCAATAGGTGAGCTTTAGTCCTCAAGACAATGCACAGGTTTGTATCACTGGAAATGGCTTTTTTAAACTTTTTAAGTACAGTGAAGGAACTTTGCAGCAGATGAATTTACAAAAGATAGAGCCACAAAACTACTTGTGCCATGCCTGGCTGTCTGAGGAGGAAGTTATATGTGGCACTGATACAGGCAAACTTCTCGTGTTTGAAACTGGAGAGCTGCACTGGGAGACAAGTGTAGAGTACAAAAAAACACCCAGGGAACTAGAAGAAGATACAACAACAAAAGAATACGAAAGGTATATCTTTGTTAAATACTATTACTAATAGTTTCGTGCTTGTGCATGCAGATTAGTTGCAAGCCATTCACTTATTTCCTTCTTGTCCAGTTTATTAATGGGTTATAATATTTTGATTGCTGCTGATAAACATTTTTTATTTTCTCCTTCTTAAGTCTTTATGCATTTCCTGCTTGCAGTTCTTCTGATGTCTCTTGTAGACTGGCCTCTGAAGATAATGGTTCACAACAGGATTCTTTGCCTCAAATATCTGCAGTTGCAGCTTATTCCAAAGGCTTTGCATGTTCATCTAGCCCAGGAGTTGTTCTTCTGTTTGAGAAGACCAAGGAAAAAGAAGTCTACAAAGAGAGTCAGGAAATCTGGGTAGGGAGAAAAAAGCTTTTCCAAGCAATTATGCAGCAGAGGCCTGTTGGGGGTGGGAGGTGCTTCCGATTCAGTTATTAAGAATAGTTTTTAGCACATCTCTAAATTACATTGTAAGCATTAGCTAACTGTCCTGGTGGTGTCAAAAGGAAGGGAGTTGCCAGAGGTCACACTGAAAGTCAGTGACAGATGTCCTTTTGCAAGGTAGCTCTGCATGTTCCCACATGTAAAATGTGCTTTGAGGCTGCTAAACTTCAGGAAACCTTTAAGAAACTCATATTTATGGAGACTTTTGGAGCTGAGAAGTAGTCTACATCAGTTTTGAAGAACTAGGCTGCTGGTTTTTTTCCAAGGCAAAGCTTTTCTCCCCTCAGATACTTATTATAGCTGTCATGAGACTTGTGCACTCTTAAGTAATCTAGTAAGATTTCTAACTGTTCTATAGCAAGCTACAATCTCTGGATAAGAATATTTAACTCTGATGACCTGGTCAAGCCTTCATACTCTGGGCCTAAAAGGTCAGATCTTCTCTACGCACGAGACCCTGTAATAAGACTGTTATCAACCTGAATGATATACTGGAAAGAACTGTTATTCTGAGATCACAATTTTCAGCTAGTTTTCATTCTGACACTCGCTAGGTTTTTTTCTTGTTTTTCTGCTACCATTTTCATTTTTGTTTAATGCAGTACTTAAGATTACTGCTGAAATGTGCTCTGACAGTTTTTTCAGCTGTAATGCCATAGATACAGTTAGGTTATCTTGTCCCCTATTCCCAGTCTTGCAGTAGTTACGTACTATTAAATGTCCAAGTTGTCTTCCTGATATTATGTATATACTTATTAGAGTAGCATTACAGCAAAAGTTTATGTGTGTGTGCATGCCTACTACTAAAACATGGAGACCTGGAATATCCCATGGGATGCATTTCTTGTGCAGCTTCCTCAGGACCTGTTGACCAGTGAGCCAAAACAGTCAGGCAGACAGGACATTATATGTATATGCTTCAGCCCCTCTGAGGAAATGATGGTCGTTAACACAAATAAAAATCAGCTTTACATGTTTACTATGGTCTCCACTGATCTTATGAAGGTGAGTGCAATTTTATCACATTCCATAGCCATCATGTCCAGTAAAGGGTGTATTGTAATGGCACAAGCTATTCAGTGTTGCTTTCTATGATGCATTCTCATAAAATCCACCAGATAACATCTGAACCCTTAAAGCTCATGATATGAAGTGCTCTGCATGCTGCTCTGAGAGCTGTATTTCAGTAGCCCCTTGCTCAAGCATCCCTCCATATGAACACCCGATGTTATTCAGCAGAATGATAGAGGACACTGGTAAGGCCGTTTAAGGGTGCACATCACTGTTGAACCACTTAAATAAGGCTTTAACGGAGACATTTTTAATGCAACTGTACTAGTTTATGCTCCACTGTAATATGCGGAAACTTTAATGCAATGATAAAGCTGAAACAGTCATGGGAGTTTCATGTTACTCTAAAATAACAGTTGTTGAAGTCCTAGTTAGAAGTGAAACCTCTTTGTGAACAACAAACATATTGAAAAACATTCCTTACCCTGAAGGAATTAAATAATACAAAGACAAGAGATAAATGTATTATCATGAAATGGACTTGCATGGAGTTAAATACCTAACCCGCTTACAGGCGTATAGAAAGATCCTTACAGGAAGGGGTTTTGTAGTTACAGGTCCTTTTTCTGCATGCAGCCTAAAATTTTATTGGTGCTTCACTTCCAGCATGCAATAGCTAAACATCCTGGTTAAGTTGCTTATCACTCAGCACTTTGTAAATATCTGTCTGACCAGAGGGTCTTAACTGAATTCTTGCAGGTCCAGTTTTATTTATTTGTCTGACTTGCATTTCTTTGGACACCTACAGTTATGTTCTGCTCTCACTAGCGTATGAGAACTATGGAGCCTACATCTTCCCTGCATCGCTTTTCTTGATTATTATTTATAAAGTTAAAACTGATTCTAACATAGTTATGTTTTTAACATTGTTATGTTCAGACTGGTGCAGTGAAAGGATTAAGTGGTTTCCTCAAATCTGTTTGATTACTATATGCAAAGAGCTATGATAGATTTCTTACCCGACTTACTGCCTGCAGTGAAATATTTGTGATTTTTTTATGTTCTCATTGCTTCTCAGGAGAAGGCAGCTTATTTTGCATATCTGAATTTCCCATTGCATTATGCTTCAGTCACTGGTCTGGACATCTGTATTTGGAAACCCATTCTTGCTACTTGTTCCCTGGATAGATCTGTCCGCATCTGGAATTACAAGATGAAGTAAAGAGTTGTTTGTGTTTATTATTACCTCTTGCTTTTTTATATATTGTGTTTAGCAGGCAACAGCAGCAATCTCATATGAATGAGAGTGTTGTTCTGGTAAAATTCTTGTGTGGTGTGGGATGTAAATGGTCTTACTGACATGATTTGGGGAGTGTGAATATGCAGTGCCTTTAAAACCAGTGCCAAAAGAATCCAAAGCCTTTTGTATTAAGCCATTCTTGTGTCAGACTTCTCATGTGTTTTGAAAAAAAAAATCATCAAGAATGTTTCATTCGGCATTGTCTTAAGACACTGTTATCCCATCTCCTGCTTCGTAGACATAGTTCTTAAGCAAAATGACTCCAGCCTTTAAGGTTCTATGGAGGGAGAGGGGGAGAAAAATATTTCTGAGAAGAGATGTTTGTGTCGGTTTGCAATCAGCAGTTCATTTACCTTCTTCCTTATATCACAGTAAACAAGGATTTACTCTTGCACCTTCCACACCTTCTCTGTGAACCAGAAGGTTCAGATTTGCCTTTGTTTCCTGTAACGTCTGTGTGATTGTTACTTAACTGAACACCTTTCCTTCAAGGACAAGGCAGAGTCAGACTGTAGCTGCCGGGCCAGATATTGTCCTGGCATGCAATAGGGAGTTTGTGGTGTTCCATACTGTGCAATGGTTTTGTCTTTCAGCACTTTGGAGCTATATAAGGAATATCGGGAGGAAGCATACACAGTATCACTTCATCCCACTGGCCTTTTCTGTTTGGTTGGGTTTTCTGACAAACTACGATTTATAAGTCTACTGTATGAGGACATGCATGTTTTCAAGGAGTTTGCTGTGAGAAAGTGTAGAGAGGTAAGGAGTGATGCAAAAATGAAATTGGAGAGTTATAGGGAGCATAGTGGTGACGAACATGGCAGAAGATAGAAACCTCTCCAATAGATCCTAGTAGGATTTAGGATATCAAAGCATAGAGAAAAGGATTCTGACTATTGGGAAATAAGCCTGGAAGCCGATGCATAACTGTGGACCTGGGAAGCAGCAGAAAGGGTAGTTTGCTCGGAAATACTCAAGGACTGAGTTTTACAGGGGAAAGCACCAATTAAGATAGAAGTAAGAGGCTAATTATGTCATGGATTTTCTTTTTGTGTAACATTCTGATATTAGGTAATGTCATTGGAATTCAATGCATGAATTTTTTTATCCACTGCATCTACAGTAATGGGTGGTTATGTTCTTTTTGTAGTGCTCATTCAGTAATGGAGGCCAACTTTTTGCTGCAGTTAATGGAAATGTGATTCAAATTTATTCCAGCATCACCTTTGAGAATATTAATAATCTGAAAGGACATAGTGGGAAGGTTAGTAAACAAATCCTATATGATACAACTCATTAAAGTATGAACTAGTTGGTAAGATGCATTTTGAAAAGGTAAAGTACAGTTTTGGATCACAAATGGGCCAAAAAATTCAAAATCGAAATACAAAAGTCAGTTTTCTTTGTTCAGAAGTCCATGTATGCATGCACTAGTTACGTCTAAAGAGTCTGTTCTTAAATTGAAAGTGAATGATTGGCAGGTAGCTGAACGAGGAAAAATATCCCAGTTATAAATTATAAAAATAAAATATACTACTTATTATTGAAATGAGCTTTTTCCTGACAGTAAGTTCATGAAGTAGTTCTTACTTTTTTTTTTTTTTTTTTTAAATGCTAAAATGGAATTAGTTGAGAAACATCTAGGGATTTTTAAGTAAGACTTAGAAGTATGGTTCCAAAGTTGTCATGGATTTACCAGTAAAATGACTCCATGCTGTATGTCTATAACTTACACATTGGGCACTGTGGTGTGTTTTGCTTTTGCCAGATACATGCAGTTAAATGGAGCGCAGATGATACTAAATTTGTCTCCTGTGACACACACGGTGCTGTGTATGAGTGGAACTTGTTGACAGGTAAAAGGGAGTCAGAGTGTGTGCTCAAGTCCTGCATCTACAGCAGCATTGCCCTGTCTTCTGATGCCAAAATCATCTTTGCTGTTGGATCTGACCAAACTCTCAAAGAAATTTCAGAGTCTTCGGTGAGCTAACAAGCACTCTGGGATTTTGCTAAGTTCTCTGGGGAGGGTACTGGTGCTTTGATTTCCTTATCATCCATTTGGTAAGAAGGAATCAGTCTGGTTTTGATAGCTGTGATATTTACTGACACTTTTTTTTTGTTCTTATGTCCTTTACCATGAAACCTGAGATTTTGTTGTAGTTTTGTATTTTTATAACTTTACTTGGATTTACCCAGAAATCTTCTAATTCAGCTAACAAACTAACTTGGCAATATTGTATCAACTGTTTTGCTGAAATGCAAGTGTATTGCATCTACCACTGTAGGCTACGTGCCTTTTGGTTTTTGTCCAGAAAAGTAGTAAATTGTACGTGATAACCATTACGTCTTTCAGAAAGGATCAACCTGTGGAGTGTGGCTTGAAATTTTAAGAGTGCATATCTATAAAGCTTAATACTAATTATTGTTCATGGCTTTACGCCTGCAGGCACGTAGATTCTTTTAACTGCATTATTTGCTGCAGGCAGAGGTATGACAATTGCTCATGCAATAAGTAATCAAATAGGTTTGAGAAACTTAATGTAATGTGAGGGTTTTGTGTGTTTCGGTTTTGGGTTTTTTTTACAGATCCAGCATGAAGTATCTGCTTTTGGTGTTGTTTATACTGCAGTAGCTGTTTCTCATTCCGGGCACATGGTATTTGTTGGTACATCTCTGGGGACAATTCGAGCTATGAAATACCCATTACCTTTGACAAAGGATTTCAACGAGTATCAGGCCCATGCAGGTGCTGTTACAAAGGTAACATAGAGTACTTTCTTTTCCCTGTGATACCAGCTGCACAAATCTCCTTTAGCACTGATTCTCCTTCCCATTTCATAGCATAATATGTTAAAACTAAGGTTGCGCCTGCACGTGGAGAATGAATATTACAGCATTCATAGAAGTCCTGTCTCTAGAAAGAGATGTCACTGGATAAGCTGTTGTTGGCTAAAAAGTGGCTTGTACCAGGATACGTAACATGGCATATCCCTGATGGAGAACTCTGATATAGCTCTTTCTGGAAAGAGGAAGATAAAGTTACACAGGCTTGAAAACCTCTTGTGTGAATGGAAGGAGGAATGAGATAAATGTATTAAGCAACTTGCTGCCAGGGTAAAGAGCAGAAGAGATTGCAGTGCTCGTCCGCTAACCAGAATGTATTTCTAAAAGGCTTATGAACAGCATGTGAAAGGTGGGGATATGGTGAGTAGAGACTGCAACCATGGAACATTTCAGTGCACTTTCTCCAGGAAGCCACATGTTCTATCTTGTTAAAACTGTTCGTGATTTTGGCATTTTAAGTATCACTGTCAAATACAGCACCTTGACTTAGAGCTGCACAGTCCAACATTAGGCTGTGAACTTCAGTTATTGGAACTCTACTTTCACCTCGCTCGTAAGCTGTGTCAGCTCCCAGGTACTCTATGCCAGGCCACACAGTCACAGGAGGTCTGGAGGAGGTGACAGCAGTTATTACTAGATAGTTCTTGGTGGGCTTACTTGCAGATTCAAAGAAAACGTTTAGCCATCTGTTGCTCAAACTTCTCAAAGAAAAAAGCTAGAGAGCTTTGGAATTGTCATATAAATTGCCTGTCTGTGCTATAACTGTCTAGAAGGTCTTTTCTGTTCCAGGTTTTTAAAAATCTTCTTACAGCTTTGAGAGCAGAAGTGGATCCAGTGTCTTCACATGTTCTTCTTTTCTTTTCCTTCCTCTGTTGTCTGGACCAGGGTGGAGCAGGATTAGAGGACATAATCAAAATGTTGGTAGTGGGGCTATGTTAATATTTCCACTGTTGACTTTCTGTGGTAGAAATCACAGTGACTGTGTGGGTGGGGAGAAAAATTTGGTATAAAATCAAACTGTGTCTCCATTCTTCCTTGTCTCTACTGTTATTTTGTTGTCTCTTCCTTCTAAGATGTCCATAACAAATGATGACCTATTTCTGCTGACTGCCTCAGAGGATGGCTCTATATTTGTCTGGAAAGTGTGTGAAAAAGGAGGTGGGATACTGAAATGGGAAAAGGAAATTGAGTATGCTGAGGAAGTGCTGATCATGAGATCAGATATAGAAGAGAAGGTAGGAGGAGCAACTTGTGAAAATGAACCATAGGATTCCTAGCGTACAGCTTATGAATTACATTTGCATGGTGTTTGTGACTAGCTGTTCCTGTATGACCTTCTGTTTAAGAGGGCCTGCATGGCTTTCGTCATAAAAAGTGGTTACAGCAAGTAGCTGCAGCTGCTCGTTAATATGCAAACTGAATTGTATGAACAGTGAGTGTGGAGAAAAGTTTAGACTTTTCTCTAATACTTTCCCCAACCTCCTGAAAGCAGTTTTAATGGAGTAGAGAAGTCAGGAGCTGCATTTCTATAAACTATCTTGTAAGATAACAAAGAAACCTTACTTCTGGAACTTCTTGGTCTGTCTGTCTGAAAATTCTCTGCAAAGGCTGTTTTTCATAAATATGTGCATGTAAATAAAACATCCTTAGCAAGCTGTTGCTAATGGCAAATAACCTCTGTGTTAAAACTATCTTCTCATTCATGTCCTAACAGAGTCAGGCAATGCTAGACCTGCAGATTCGTGTGAAAGAGCTACAGACAGAAAATGATTACCAGCTACGTCTCAAGGACATGTACTGTAATGAAAAAATAAAGGAATTAGAAGAGAATTTCACTCAGGAAATAGGCTCCCTTAAAACCAAACACCAGGTATGATTCATATTGCAGAACCAAATACCAAGAAATCTTTCACTGAAGAGTTGAATTCAAGCTTGCATTATATATGTATGAATGCCATAAAGCATCTGAAAAATGAAGCATTCCTTTCCAATAAACATGTTCTTGATATTTGTAAACCATGAAGCTACCTTTGAGTCAAGCCTCTTGTAAGTACAAGGGGATGCAAGAGTGCTCCTAGGTAGCCTGTAAGTATCTTCACATAAAAACAGTTCAGCAATAAATGCTGCCTGAGACCAAGGATCAGTAAGCTATATCACCCTTGAGTAGAAATGGGACCATGCCTTAAAAGCTCTGTCACATATAAGGTTGCAGCTGCTGCAGGATCCAACAGTTATTCTTCTTAATGTCGCCTTCTTTATGGCCTGGCCGCTTAGCTTTTTTAAGAACATCTGCTGAGGTGTCTTGTATGCTTTTTGAAAACAAAAGTAAAATATATTCCCTGGATTTCTTCTGTTCATGTGTTTATTGATTTCTCTGTGGTCATGAAGCAGGACTTTCCTGAAAGGCAAAAGCCACGATAATTCTTCCCAGTGTCGTATTTATCTGTGTCTGTTAATTCTATTCTGTCCATCTGTCTGGTGCACATACCAGATTTCTGACCTGTGATTTGCTATATTTCTGGACCTCTTTTAGAGTTAGAAGGCAAGTGATCCAATAGCGATTTCTCTGGCAGTAAGATGGCTTGAAGTGAAAGATTACATATCACATGATTCAATTCTGTCAACCTCCCGTTCTTTTCGAGCTTTTGGATGAATATTGTCCTGTCCTGGTGATTTGTTACTGCTTATTTTGTTGAGTTGTACATAGTCCCTTCAAGCAGTATTTCAGTTTGATTCCACATAAAGAAGGATTCCAGTATGAAAGCTTGCCAGGTAACTTACTGGTTTTATTATTTTACGGTCTTGTCATTTTCAAGTGCTCCTTTTTATACCTTTTTTGTCTTTTGGCCCTACAAATGTTCTGGCAGGTTTCTGATTTTGATTTTTTTGAGGAAGTTTAATTATTCATTTTAATGTTTTCTTCAAGTAGTTCCTCAGGCTCTTTGGCTTTTCTCATTGTGGTTTTTACATTTAAGTAACCTGAGTTTTAACCTTTCTATTTTTCTTCATTTTTGTACGGCTTGAACTTTTACAAGAAAGCCATTTCCCTTCTTACAGATTCCTCTACCTGTGCTTTACCTGTGCTGCTTTTCTTCTGCACTTCGTCAGGTCTTTTCCTAGGTAGTGCTTGGCTATAGAGTTCTAATAGTCTCAGCTACACTGAAACTTCTTTAGGCTTGTTGATTATAGGCTTGCAAGGAAATGCCTTTGAAGGCAAATAAAAGTTTTCTAGGCAGGCAAGTTGTACTTCCTGTATGAGTATCAGTACATCTTAAGATTAAACTGAACGACAGATTTGGACGGGCTCAGGGCTAACATTTCTAGTTGTTGCGTTCAGCAGGCAAATGGAATATTTCTACTTATGCAAGACCCATACAATTGTTATGAGAAGAAAGTGAAAGAATTGTACCTTTGGTACAATTGCCAACTTTTCTGGGAAATTTCTCACCCATTTTCTTCTTCCAATTCTTTGTGCTTTTTTAGAAGATTAAGTCATTTGTAGTGGTAGTCAGACATTCCAAGCAAATGGCATTCAAAACTCACTTTTGCTTAGGTTTATGTCATTCTACGCAAATGTCAGTGTTTTAGGACCTCAAGGTTGCTTCAAGTGAGACAGGAAGCAGCTTGAACTTTAGTATCTGGACAACAATTTGTGGAACTGCAAATTCTCCTCAAGCAGGCACATACAAAGAAGTGGAGGCTTTTGTAGCTCACAAACTTTTCTTGTTAGATTAGGATTATAGAGAACCTTGTATTATATGAACTCCATTTGCCACTTTCCCTTAGCTTTCCATAGTTTTGTAACCTGCCATAACAAACTAATCTCTGGGAAAACTTGGCTTAGTGAGACATGTCATCTGAATTTTGGTGAGAGACTTCAAACATAAATTTTGTTGTGTATGTGTTCCCCAACATGGGCAAGAGCACAAACAATTTGGACACTGCTTTGCCTAGTTTCAAATTAAAATGTATTTTTCTTATTTTTTTCTCCAGATTTTACAAGCAGAGAAAGAAAAACAGGAGCTGCAACACCAGTTTCAACTGTCTGAGCTGATGAATAAACAGGCCAGGGAGGTGCAACAGCTAGGTTAGACTATAACAAGTGTTTGTAACTAGAATCTGAAGAAAGTGCATTAGATTCATAGTGAGTAATGTGACAGAGAGGGATTACTAGAGTACCAGTACAAGGAAAAAATGCATGTATGTCATATATGTATTGCAGATCAAACGTTTGTCTAAACTGCATCACACACATGACCATGACGAGAACATGCACATGGGCACTGTATCTTAGATGTTTGGTTTTTGAGATTAGCAATTTCTTCATTTATCTTATAGCTCACTGTGCAAGAATAGTGAAGTTCTACAGTTCAACAAGGAGGCTAATGTACAACGCACATAATATGGAAATACCTCGACCCCAGATTTGTAATCAAGATAAAGCAGAAATACTGCAAATTAGTGCCAAAAAGCAAGTTCACCCATAAATGAGTCCATTGCCTACTCATACTCTGTAACAGTTGTACTTATACAGCTCTGTCATGGTTGTCATCTCAAGGGAATACCTAAATTAGCTGTTATTAATTTGTTGTAATGGCAGAGTAGGAGATTTTGGTGTAGGTTTTAGACTTGTTCAAGCTGGAATAGAACAACATTTTGTCCTGATGCAGCAAGCAAGGATATAGCAGAATATTCAGAGACACAACTGAGAAAGGTGAATGGAACAGGCATTATTAGTGAAGTGGTAGGTAAAAGGAAGAGCAGGAAACTCAAGAGATGGTTTTCCGATGTAAAATTTTATATGGCCACAGAGTCTAAAACCCCTGATGAAGAAAGCAATGAAGTGCTTCTAGTATCATTTATTGCAACCAACCGCCAAAAAGACAGTAGAGAATAAGACATTGATGACTGTAGAAGGATAGGATACACCTCTCTCTCCTATTAGTTTTATCCATTCTGTATGCTTTCTGTTACCAGAATCTGATGGTAATCAGAAACTCTTAATGGAAAATGAGAAATACCAGGAGCTGCAAGTGAAATCCCAGAGGATGCAGGAGGAATATGAGAAACAATTGAATGATTTGGAGGAAAGCAAAAGCAGGGCTGTGAAGGAGCTAACAGAATATTATGAGGAAAAACTTAATGAGAAATCTATTCTGCTGGAAGAGGTGGGAAACTTGATTTGCAGTTTGAATTATTGACTAAGTTTATCTCCAACTGTGATAAAATGTTCCCTAGGAGAGGAGAGGTTGGCTCCCTCCATGCAAATCCTAATCTGCCTGTAACATTGGGGAAATATGTTGACAGGTAGAATAGTCATGAGGAAAACCCAGCTGAGTTACCAACTTTTCTGGGCTTCATACCTTGAGTAAGTAACCTGCTAAGATTAATATCCTTGGGCATTCTCAGCTTCGCCTCTCTTTCTCCTAGATCCAAGAATTTCTGTTTTTTAATGTGGGTTAGATGACACATTTACTGTAATTGAAGAAAGAAGAGTCAATCATCTTGTTCTAGTGAAGAGATAACATTTCTAAAATGGTGAATTCCACTCCTGAGTCCCTGCGGTTCCTGCCTGCATGATTTTGGGGAACAAAGAGAAATACCCTGAGTAGTTCAAAAACTCCTGCACATTGAGGTCAAAGACTGGGCTTGACAAAGGGCAGCCAGATAACTGATGCTTATATATCTAAAGTCAATAAATTCTACCAACATTACTATTTGCAGCCCTATGTTGCAATGCCAATTTGGAAAGAATGTGAGGAATGAATGGTGAGAAGAGAGGCATACAAAGACTGATGCAAACCTCAGCGGTTATTGTCCTAATGCATGAGAAACAGCAATTTTAAAAGATCTTCTCAAGTGTTACTCACGTTTGTGGTTTCTGCTGCCAGAACAAGTTTGCTGATGTTAGTATTTGGGCCAGGTTCCTAACTTGAAGCATCCAAGCCTCAAGAAGAATTTTTTTTAAGAATTCTTTATGTTTGTCTCAACAGTTTTTAAAGTTAGTTACTTTAATCTCCTAAGAAGTAAAGTTATCTTAAATGATATTGCTGCAGTTGAAGAGTCCACTAAATATAGATCCTCCCAGGAGAAACACAGTTACAAATAAGGAATTCTTCTCTTATTTATTGGTCTCTTACTGTTGTCTTCTGTAATGTTTGCTTTCCTTAACTGCAGGCAGAGGAGGATATGAGGCAGCAGCTTCAAGCACATGAAGAAATTAAGAAACAAATTGAAGAAGATGAAGACCGAGAAATCCTGGAAATCAAAATCAAGTATGAGAGACAGCTCTTGGAAGAAAAGGAATCAAACCTGCAACTGAAAGGAGAAACAGGAGTCATGAATAAAAGGGTATCTCTTATTCTGTGATAGGATCAGACCTGCACGTGGAGACCTATAGCTGAGGATTGAATGTGACTAATGGCACATCAATTTAGTCTGTTAATTTAGTCTGTAAATATGTGGCATTTCATATGAGAACAGTAGCCTCTTCTTATATAAGTTTGAATGTTTTAGAATATTTGGGCAGAAGAAGCAGCTGTGTGCTGATTGTATTGCTGATATGATTAGAGATAGATGATAGAGGAGGTGTGTTTTTATTAGTACACTTTCTTTTATCTTACATAGTTTTAAATTATAAATAATAATATTGTTCATCCTATGATGGGAAAGAAATGAACCTTTTCATGTTTCCAAGATCTAAGGTGTCGCTTGTTAAAAAAATACTTCTACTGCTTCATTCGATGCAATAAACATTTTGTGTTTTGTATGCATCATAATTTTTTATTGGTTTTACTCTTAGGATTTTTAAGGAGGCATAAAACCTTTTGGTTCTTTTACTGGCTGGGTATAACATTTACATGTTAGAGGGACATTTTTTCTTTTCCGTTTCTTCAGTATCTATCTGGAGACAAGTTCTCTTCCTTCATACCCTCTATTGTCATGGTACTGTCTTCAGTTCCGTTGTCTTTTAGACACCACAAATTTCTTCATGGGTCCTCACAGTTTGACCAGCCCCATTCCTTGATTCCAACCTTCTTGGCTTCACAGATCTTAGTATTGAGGCAGAGATTTTGAGGGTACCCGAGAGCTATGAACTAGGCACCCTTCCAGTCTACTATTGACATCATTAGAGATGTAAGACAATAAAATAATTTTCCGTGGCTTGAGTGTTATTTGAAGCTGATGCTTGGGTATAATATCCATACCCTTCTTGCTTCTGGATGCAAATTTCTTGATTCTTTGTAGTACAGTGAGTATTCTGTCAGAATATACAGAAAACACTAAAATGGGTATTCAACCCCCTTTTAAGTTACAGGTATTTAAGTGATGTGATGCTCCTTCATCATGTCTTAATTTTTTATCCTTTATCCCACACTGGCTACAGGGTATCTTACAGAATAGGATGGCTGAGTTGTGCACAGCTTTTGGAGACTGTTAAGTTCTTATTTGTTTGCCTCTCTAGTTGAACAGCCTACAGAAAGAGCTCAAGGAGCGAAACAGGGACATTGAGGAAATGAGACTGGAACAGCAGAAGCTGCAAGGCACCATTAAGTCACTGGAGAAGGACATCTTGGCACTGAAGACAGAGATTCAAGAGAGAGCTGACACTATCCAAGACAAGGTGAGAAACTGGAAAACTGGCTGAGATCAAGGTCACCCTCCCTTAATTTAATACAGATATTGATTTTAATAGTATCATGTTGTGATAATATCACATGACTGGAAACTCAGTTTTAACTTAAAGAATTTGTGATCTTTAGTTTGAGATTTTAGTTTTTTTCCTGACATTTTAAGCTTTTCTTGGCGAGCTCAAGTTCAAGATGTTGAGTTTCTTGTCCCCTATTCTGGGATCTGTAGATGGCTCAATGTATCATTTACCCACTCCTTTCCCACCCCATCTGTGTTAGATATGCGACTGAAGTCCAGTCTTCCACTAGATCTGTGACTGCTGGTTTTACCTCCGCCATATTGTACCTTGTCCTGGGGATCTATTTGAGAGTGCTGTGCCTGATTCAGCCCTCTGTACCTGTTTCTCCCAGGAGAAGCATATATATGACCTAAAAAAGAAAAATCAGGAACTGGAAAAGTTCAAGTTTGTACTGGATTACAGAATAGAGGAATTTAAGAAGCAAATAGTTTCACGGGAAAATGATATTACAGCAATGAAGGAGCAGATCCATGAGGTGAGTGACACTGTCGTTTGGCCTCTGCTACTAAGCCCTTTGTCTGAATACAAAGATGACCTGGCAAGTTCCATGGAAGACTCCACCCTGTTTGTTCCTTGATTTCTTTCAAGGTTACACATCACTGATTCAATATCTTTACAGCTAATAAAAATACTTACGCACAATAGCTTCTATTTAATTTTCTATCACATGCTACCAGTGATCGACACAGTTATTTAAGCTCCTGTTTCAGTATTTAATTCTAGACTCCGAGTAATATCAGTTTTGCTTAAAAATACATCTTGTCCTTATGTGGTTGCCCTCCACATACCATATAGAGTTTGCAAGATACTGCCTTTATAGATCTGGAGGAAGAGAGAGTGAACTTCTCTCAGAGAAGTTGCAGATTTATGCAAACATAACTCCATTTAGGGGTTAGGTATGTGGGCAAATTACCATTCATCAGCTGGTCCATGGAAAATTTCCATGTATTCATACTTAGATTGCAGCAAATTCATTGAGGCAACTTATTTATGATAGAAACTTACTGTGATCTCTCCATAGATGTACCTTTAGCTCAGCCAAATTAGGACTATGGTGACATAGCTAATCGGTGAGGTATTAGTTTTCGCAAGTCTGTTTATTCAGAACAAAAGCCTTTTAAATAAAATGCAAACTAATGAAAATTGTGTATGTATGTCAGATGAGCATGATGAAAGCTCTGTTCTCTCTCTGGTCACCATCTCATGCCAGTAAATGCTGTAGTACCCTTATTGCTTTTCTTCCCTTTATTCTACATACATAGCCACTGCTTTCTAATGCATTTGTTTCTTTTCAGTATCGGGTTCTTCTTATTGTTGCACTTACTCTTTCCAGTCTTGACTGCTAATTTCCATTTCACCCATTTTTATTCAGATGGAACAGTAAAGCTCCAGTTCAGCTCAAGGAAATGAAGGGGCATCACATCACTTACTTAAATACCTGTAACTCAAAAGGGAGTTCAATATCCATTTTTGTGTTTTCTGTATATTCTGACAGAGGGCAGTGTTGTTCCAAAATTGACTTTTTTCATGTTGTAATTCAACCTGAAGGGGGATCTACTCCCTCAAGTCTGTATTTCCAGTCTCTGGTTTTCCTGTTATGTGTTGTTTTTTTCATGTCTCCTTTTAGTCCTGATTTCCTCCTTCTGCTTCCTTTCAGATGGAGGGGGAGCTGGAAAGATTCCACAAGGAGAGCACACAGTTGAAGCTGAATATCACACAACTGCAACAGAAACTAAAGGCAACGGATCGCGAGATGCACAGAGAGAGGCAGAAGGTATGGGGTACAGCCACTGTGCTGGTCCTACATAATGAAGTTTGTGGGGACAGAACACTGCAGAAGCGTTAATCTGAGCAAACAGGTACTTCAGGGATACTGTGTCCAAGGACCAGGAGGGTCTCTGGCCAATGGGACAAAGACAGAAAACTTCCAAGCCTGCAACTAGGTTAGAGAATTGATATTAAAAAAATCCAGTTATTTATATGTCAGTTTGTTCAATCAACACATACTTTCCTGGGTTTAACAGAGCAGTGAGGCAAATGCTTAACTGACTAATGCTTTCCTGCCCAAGCTTGAAATCTGGGGATGCTTGGCCTAAATAGGAGCAGCACGTAGGCTACCACATACAATGATAAGTAGGCATTAGTAGGATGAAATGAAGGGCGGGCTTATTAATGGAGGAGACGAGGACTCCTTGTGTTTGACAACAAGCACGTCAGACATGAGGGAGGAAAAGGGACTGCAAGTGAAAGTGAAGTAGCTTAGCAGGCAGTGCAGGACTGAGGAAGCAGGTAGAGGGGCCTGGTAGAAACCAAGTGAGAATGAGAAGGCAATCTTGATGTGAAATCATCAAGTTGTGCATGTGTCTGATATGTGTTTTGTCCCTTGCCTTCTCTCATTAACAGTTTGTGCGTTGTTTCTAAATAAGAATGCAGGTTGTTTGGGAAAGGACAGTGGGGGATAGCATTCATACTAATAGGCCACTGGTTTTCAGATGAGACCTCTGGATGCTGGCACTTGCATTACCTAATGCAAGTATCTTGGATTACTATTACTGCTAAAACTTATCACTGCTATTCGACACGCAGTGCTCACATCCCCAGCATTTTTTGTAATGACATATTTTTAAAAAATTAAGTGGAAGTAAAGTATATGGGAGCTTTCACCAGTTCTACTAGACTTTCTGCAAAGTTATACATGACAGAGTGCTCTGATGAGCCAAATAAGAATGTACCTACATCATTCTTGCAGAAGCGAAATATGGAAGCTCTCATCAAACGATTTAAAACAGATCTTCATAATTGTGTGGGCTTCATTCAGGATTCAAAAAAAATGAAGGATGGGATCCGTGAGCTCTACACCAAGTATGTGCAGCAATCAGACACGGTGAGTCAGGGCCTTTGCCTTCTCCTTGCAGATGAATTTCTCTGATAGTGTAATTACTGAGGCAACATGCTGTGTCCCCTCAGGTGGAGACTGACGCAGTAGACATGGATCTGCAGCAGGAGTGCATGAGACAGCGAGAGTATCTTGAGAGGAATTTGGCAGCTTTAAAAAAGAAGGTGGTGAAGGATCAGGAAGTCCACCAGGCTGCTTACATGCGCATTGTGCAGGTAACAAGCCTTTTACTTGTGGTACGGAGAGGGAAAAAGGAAGCAGCTGCACAGAAGACACTTTAGTAGCCTTACCACAGTGGTTTCTTAGGACTTTGAAACAGTTTTGGTTTTCTTCCTTGCCAGAAATTCCTAAGTTTTTCAAGTGCTTCTATTCAAGGATAGTGTTCATTGAGCTACTGGAGTTCTACAATTTTCTGGACAAAAAGTACAAGATCTCTAAAGTCAGAAATTGCTGCTGTTTTGTGGATACTTTTGTTTATCTCCCACTCCCTAATGTAAAGGGAGATAGGGAATCTCTTCTGCCTGGATATTTTTTAAGCAATTAATGTACTTATTTTTTATTTCAAACAGTATTTATCATTGTCATCATAGTCAATTTGCACCTGTCTGAGTGCCAAGCTGTACTTGCTGTGTGGTGGTGTTTAGGAAGTAATTTTGGAGGAAGAAAAGAAAAAGAAAAAAACCCAACTTTCTTCGGCTACATAGTCCCATGCCTACTCATCTGAATTCCAAAAAACTTTCTGCTTTTCACATCCAGGTTTTTCGAGGAAGTTCAGAAACCAATGAATATGCCTATTTGTACCAAGATCTCTCACACAGAATCCTTGTTCCTTACAAGGCAAGGTAAACTTGTGACTGCTGGGGCCGAAGATCCAATTTGTTTTCATCTGGAGTGAGAGGATCTAAAGCCCCACACCAAACACCCTGGGAGGACAGGTCTTTTACAGTCTCTCCTTACCATGATCTCCTTCTGCTCAGTCAGCATTTCCTTTTCCCCTCACTAGCGCTTTCTTCATTGTTACTTTATTATGCTTCCTCAGGATCATTGGACCTCAGTTCCCTCCTAAGTCGTCTGTTCTTTGCTGTTTATCCATAGTGCTTCTTCAGGCCCAGGCAGCAGCGATCTTTTTCCCTGGCCCTGTTTTAATTTTTTTACTCCTTCTGTGTGTTAGATGCTTCTTTTTGGCACAAAAGGAAATGGCTTCAGAAAATAACCTAAAGAATTTCCTTGCTGGAATGGGGTGTCAGATAGTGCTCATAATGATAATACTTCATGTCTTGGATCAGTAAGCCTAACATGAAATGATGATTAGAATTGAATTAATAAAACATCTGGAAGATGAAGATATCAAAGGTTCTAAGCAGCTTGGTTTCTTCAAAGAAAAAGCAGTTCTCTGAAGTCTAGTAGATTAATGAGACTTTACAGCCAGGAGGAATTATCATGGTCTTCCAGTCCTTCACAGGGGGCTTTTAAGACTAGTTTAGACAAACTTCTGTCAGGGCTTGCTTTGAAAAAGTAAATGACATCTTGGTGGCCTTCTAGCTCTGTATTTTTATTATTCCTCAGTTGTGCTTACATTTTCAGAGCTGTGCATTCCTCTTTGAGTGACTATTCGTAGGTACATTCCACTAGTGACTGCTGCAACAGATGATGAGAACTGTCAAGATAATTTTAGTTTTCTTGCCAATTGGCAAGTTGCTTGTTGTTAGACTATTAGTTTTCCCTCCAGCCTTCTATATTTGTAATGGCTTCTTTGGTCACTTGGACACATAAGAACAGACACACTGAATAATGTTGAAGTAACACTGCTTGAACTGAAGCACATATAGGATGATCGTTTTTATAATATGTCCTACCTGTCTCTGACAGTCAGCACTGTAGGGACTTCCTAGGCTGTAGATTGCATCCAGACGTCATATGTAGTTGTACCTGATGGTCTCATCCTCCATGCATTTGATTATTCCCTTTTCTGAAAAAATTGGTACTTTGCCACAACATTCCGTGACAATGAGTTTTACCATGAACACTTATTTTAATCCATTGCATGATCATTGCATTGCAGTGCACGCTTTCTGTCAGAATGCAAAGATTGAATTAAAGGCTAATCTCTCTGGATAGCATGCCTCTTCAGAAATATTATCAGTATCAACCAGCAGCCTTTTAGCACCCAGCAAACCAAACAAGAAATTTCTACATAGCCCAGATTGCCTCATGCAAGATACTATGTATTATACTGTCTAAAAAACCAAAAGCAAGATCTTCATTTGATAGCAGCATTCAACCACTTGGAGTAAATTTCTGAGGATGTTCATGACTAAAGTACACCTAACAGAAATGGTGTGACCTAACCCTGAAATCTGGTCAAAAGAAAATTTCCTTGGCTGATTCTTGGAAGTTATCCTCGTCATGTGTTCCTTTCAGGATCAAGCTCTGAGATAAATGCATAGCATTCAAATTTCATCTGTGTTTGAAGACTTGAATTAAGCAAGTCAGAGTCAACAAAATATTATGGTTTCAGAGCAAGCTGCCTAAGCTCATCAACTCATGCTGCATTAGAGTTCAACACAACCACTGCAAGAACAACTGTTGTTGCCCAACAAGTTCAGACCTTAATGCATCCCACAATCTTCCTACAGCCAGTGATTTTCAGCTGAGGGGAAACTAAAGCACAGGTGGTGTACTTGTCTTAGTGTGAAGTATTGAGAATCTTGCCGTGTACGCACACCTTGAGTTATTGCTGCCAACTTGAACTCCTTGAGTGCATCTATATACAGATAATTGCAGTAAGTGTTGTACTTTGTTACTAATCAGGTTTCAGTTGTGTGGTGCCAATACTTTATGAGAATATTGTAAGGAACCAAATCATATGCCTTACATAAATCTCTTATGGCAACATAATTATCTCTATCAACCAAAATTATCATTAAAAAAAATCAAGATTTGAAGACACCTTTTTCATAGGAAAATGTCATTGTTTTAGTGGGTTCCCTGTTGCTTGAGATTGGTGTCATGTGAGGTACCCAAAGCATGCCTTTTGGCCATTTGTCTTTTTAAAATATTGCCATTTATGATAAAGTTCCAGGGGTTGGAATGGTGCTGTGTTCCAAAACTTCTAAAAAACCACCACAGGTAGCTGAAATCATTGCTATTCTTGGTTCAAGTATGATGCCAGCTGTTTAACATTTGCACTAACTGTTGATGTGATAAGGTATTTCACTGTCTTCGTAAGACGCAAATATACAATTCCACTTGTCCTGAATTCAGAAAAGAAATATTTAGTTAATGGTGCTCCTGTTTCTGAATCATGAGCAACAGTTTTATCATCCTTCACTAGTATTAGCCCATACTGTTTTTGCTGAAGTCTTTGAATCTGTCACAACAATGAGTAAAGTACATTCACTTGTACTTTCACAACTCCTTCAGCAAGATGCTTTGTGGTAGGCTATTAAAAAAATCAGACGATTGAACTTTTATGGGTTGAAAACTGACTAAAAAAACCCCAAAAGATAAATACATGGCCAACTTTTCCTCATAACAGCATGTTAGCAGTAGGTATCTTAAGTCTCCATATGCTTTATATATTTCTTAATAATTTGGAAGAGGTGTTGGAAAGTGATGTCTGTCAGAACTAATGAAGAGGGCTTTGAAGAACTGCAAGGAGATACAGATAATTTAAGTGAACAGACACATAGTGGCAAATGAAAGGCAAAATAATACATACTGGACGGACAAATGGGAATTATTCACATTAATTCTCGATTAATTAGATCAATCCAGGAAGGGACCTGAGCTTCCCTGTGGAATTGGCAAGGAAGATGACACCTCAGAGTGCAGATGCAGTCAGAAAAGCAAAACAAATATCAGCTTATTGAGCTACCATGGTTTGAATACTGTCATGTTTTGTGTCAAATCTGCTGTGGCCTTATCTGAAACGTTGTGTACTGTACTGATTGCCCTGTATCTTCCGCTTGTGATACTGATTCTATACTGTCCAGTATCCTTCCCAAGGATATGAAGATTCATATTGCTGAGCCAGATAGTACCTGTGCTTTTCCTCATAGGGCATATTGGTTTTGCAGGAAAATGTGAGTCTGATTAAGGAAATTAATGACTTGCGGCAAGAACTGAAGGTGGCCCACACCCAGATACATGACCTCCGGTCAACACTAAGATTAACCAAGAAAAAGCAAGCAATTCAAGACACAGGTGAATAGTACTTCTTGTGTGTTTTCCATCTTGTCGGTACTCATTCCAGAAGCCCTTTTTGTCCTTGGTGAACAATTCTGTTACTGTCTCCATATCATTCCAGCTTGTCTGCCTGGTGGTATCTCTTATATTGTGATGTTAGTTGTAGAAGCTGCTAAATACTGCAGAATCTTACTATTTAGCTCTACTCCTTCAGCCCTGAAAGATGCCTTTCCTTGTTTACACCAAAGAACTCTGTGAGCTGGACCTTTGTTACTCTGCTCTGTCCTCTCTGATTTTATCTTCTAGCTCCCTCTGGTGAACTGCTGTCCAGCCCAGCTGTCCTGAGGTTGAATGCAGAGAAGGAAAGTGAGAAAATCATAGAAATGCAGCAGCTAGAAATTCAATACCTGCGCGACCAAATCCAGGAGAAGGGGCAAGTCCCTGCAGTTCCGCCTCTCTTAGACAGAAATCTTCCTAAACTGAATCTGGAAGGAAGCCACAAGACACAGCAACAGTGACCTCTTCAAGGATGCCTTACATTATTACCGTCTCATGGCAAGATCAGAAATGCAACAGCATAGATTAGACTTCCATGATCCTATACTCTTCCACTAGAAGCATTTGTGCAGCACTCGTGGCTCTGACCACAAGGCAGCATCCTTCACTCCCTTCTACTTTCCTGGAATCTTCCCTTTCCATGACGCCTAGGAGCCAAGAGAAAAAAAATAAATTTGTGTTAGTGCAAGACTGATCTTTGTGCCTTCATGCTAGGGCAGGTACGCCCCTTCCTCTTGAAAAATAATGTGACCTAGTTCAGAAGAGCTGGTCAAACTCTGTAAGCCTTTTCTACTAGAATTCTAATTTGGTGTCATTGTGCTGCAAAAATCAACATCGGCTTTTTATTTTCCAGTATTGAATTGCCTATGTCCATACAAAGGACTGCCCGCACTTAAGACAGATGTCAGTGTTATTCCAAGCAGGTATCCAGTCACAGACTAAAAATCAATTACCTTTTGAGGGCAACCTTTGACTAGTGGTCAAGCACACCTGAGCTAGAGCCTTTCCTCAAGCCTCTGCATCCTGTCTAGAGATGTGTTGTCTCATCTGTTACAATCATTTCAGCAGGACAAAAAGACAGCCCAGTTTCAGACTCCAAAATCTGGAATAAAGTCCAAACCTTATGATGTGGTAACTCTCCTATAACTTCGATAAATTAATCTTTGCTCATGTTTTTTCTAGTATCTGCAATCCCTTTAGTTCAGTTTTTCAGTGCAATTCTCCTAAAAAGTCAGTCTGCAAAGTACTCACATATAGAAAAAGGAAGGGAGTAATTTCTTTAATAATGAAGGGGAAAAAAGTAATTTTTTTTTATCTTTTGTTGTCAGTGTATGACACACTGTCTCACTGAGGAATACTTCGCATACATCAGAAGTTTAAGCTACTGATTGAGCGTGGAACTATACAACAGCCAGTATGTTACTGTTTCCATTTCCTATCCTGAATTGTAGAGAAGTGATGAGTGCTTTCTATGAACTAATAATAATATTATACAGAAGATGGTCATGCCAAGACTGGGTAACGTGTAAGCTATATTACCATTAGGGATACTAGACTCATTTCCAGGCGAAGGCCATGGCAAAACGGATGGTTCCACGAGCTCCTGTGACCTGGGAGACTTCAGTTGAGTGCTTTGTCCATGAACGTGGAATTAAGATTCTTTAGTCTTACTTTTTTCATTTTGCAGCTTTAACCTGTATGAAGCATAGGTTTCACAGGAACTAAAGGAAGAAGTTACGATGGAATTGGTCTGTTAATGTGCTAGCTTAACACCCTTTCTTTCCCCCCCCATATAATCATCTTGATACTTCCTGTACAGAAAGAGGATGTAATTAATGTAATTAGCAAATATTTTAGAAACTAGTTCCCTCTTAAATTTTCAGAACACACCCATTTTAATTTGCTAGACTCCCATGTGGTATAATTTTCCCCTCACTCTGTCAGAATAAATTGAGTGGTAGAAGCCACTGCTTTAATAGATGTGGTTTAGAGAAATGGAATCAATCTTTCTGAAAAAGAACCTTGTCCTAATAAGAGGAAGAAGCATATGCAGGTGAAAAAGGATTTCTAAAAGTGGTGATTAATATGCTTAAAAGTATGCCTGTGTGTCACCATCATTAGAAAAATTTTAAAGGCAATCCAAGGCCTGTCGGATGAAGCCTAGGTAGACAGCTGATAAACTAGGTTCAAGAAGATTTTGAACTTGATCTTCGTGGCTAAGAGGCAGCTAAAACATTGTTTGTAAGGGAGAACATTGAAAGTCAGGCACAGCAGAGTGTTACAACTGAGGTTTATCAGAGACCTGCTGGAAGCAAAATAGACGTACAAACCCCCTCTATACTGGGAAAACTAGACCAAGGTCGATCGCCCACACATGTGCTGCAGAAATGTTTTCAGAATTAAGTTGTAACTGGATTACGGTTTTGTATGCTAATGGTCTTCTGAATTCTCTCAGGGTGCAAAGACACTTTCCGCTTTCATCCTCTCTTTGTCTGCATTGTCTGTTTCTCCTCTTGGTAGCTCTCTAAAGGAGCTGGTAAGCATCTCATGCTCTTATAAAGTTACAGCCCACTTTTTAAAGTGAATGTATGGCTGTCTTTAAAGCTGAGTAAGGTTTCCCCTTGGATGAGGTGTTTGTTAACTGGCCCAACTAAAGGACAGGTTTTTCTGGGTAGGGGCAAGCTCATTGTTCAAGGGTCCTTGTGTGGGGAAATCCACCACATCCCATTTGTTGCTTTAGGTTTAGGACAACCACTGGACAGATAATATTTCACAAGTTTCAAAAGATCTGTCAGATTTTACTCAAACAAATTCCTGAAGCTGTCACACTAATTGGTGTCTACTGTATTGGCATATCCTAAGCTTCCCTTCTCATAGCCTGCTAAAAAACTAGCATGTGACTTGGTAACTGAGCCTTCCTTTCCACTAGTCAGGCAAGAGCTGTTGTTCGGCCCTGTTCTCTTCTTCCTACATCTCCCCGGAGATTTTCCACCTGCTCAGACTCACAGATAGTGATCCCTCAGTACCCTTCTGCTCTCGTTAAGCCCAGCCACAAAGGAGGGGGCATGCACTCAGCCTGGGAGTCCCATTTCCCTGCTGGCTTTAACGTTCCTGCTACTCCCTTTTTTTCTCTTCCTCTCTCAAATAAGTCCTTTTCCGTTTCCCTCATTCCTCTCAAAATGGTCACCCTTTCTTTCCGCTAGATTACCAGGAAGTCGGGCGGCACGGTGGGCTCTGCTGATGCTGCTGTCTCCAGGGTGGGGGTGCTGCGGCTGCCTGGTGATGTGGAGGTGGCACCGCAGTTTGAAAAAGCACAATGGCATCTTGCCGGACTTAAGTGCCTGCCTGGACTAATGCCATACAAAGATCCAGTCCTGATGCAACCAGATGGCCCTAGCCTATACAGTAGTGCAGGAGCTATTTTATTTAATACCACATAATACCAAATACTTGCTGAATGTGTCAAATCTTCCCTAGCGCTGCCAACCTGGCTGCAGGCTTCTTCTCACCTGCTGCCTGGGAGCTGCTCCCTGGCTCAGGCACCCCTTCACCTCCAGCTGGGAGGAAATGAGCCATCTTCCAGGATGGGTGCGCAGCCAGATCCTGCGCGGGGAGGGAGGGAGAGAGGGAGGGGTAGTGCCTGCACACCGGCGCGGCTCTGGAGCCTCTCCAAGGCCAGCAGCAGGTTTGCTGAGACACCACCCTGCTGGGGAATGCACCTGCCCGGGCAAGAGGTGAGGGCTTGCAGCCTATCGTCGGTGCTGCCCGTGCCGCACCAGGAAGGGGAGCCGGCAGGAGCACCTGTTTCTTGGCAGGTGGTCGCCAGAGGAAGGGAAGAGATTTTCCCCGTGAGATCCCTCAGTAGCTCGATCCAGTGGAAGAAAAGTCCAGAAAAAACATTGCTGCCAGCCAGGAGCAGGGAACAGTGCTGGGCTGTCGTGTGTGGGCAGCGTCTGCTGCAGGTGAGTGAGCCCTCCTCCCCGGGACCCGTGAGCGTGTGGGAAGGGCTGTACTGCATCAGTAGCTGCTGGCAGGTTTGGGGGCTGCTTCAGACATACTTCTTAAGAGATCCTGCCTCTTGCCTCCACATCATTTCTTCCTTGCACCATTGTGTTTCCTGTCGGCACGTAAGGCTCAGGATTTTCTAGTTCCTTTGGGACTTCCAGGCCTCCCTCCGCAGAGGTGCATCAGGACGGGCTCTGTGGGGTCGGGGTGCTGGATGCCTTACACATACGGAGAGGAAGGGGAACACAAAACTTTATAATGGAGCATGCCAAAGCTCTCTAGATTTCTGTAAAAAGTGGCTCCACACTGACCCTATTGCAACAAGCCCTCCGCCAGCCTTATCTCCAGAGCCCCTAGGCTTGGTGAATGCAGGGGACAGTCTACCATCACCTAGGGCTTCCCCGAGGCTTCCCGAATGCTGCCTGGTGCCCAGGAGTGCTGGTGGGAGGGATGCTCGCTTTTGGGAAAGCATTATCCCTCCGGCAGGATAAAGAGGGTGGGCTCTCCCCAGATATAGATTAGGCAGCACAGGTTTGCCTGGATTTTGAGCAGCCCCAGAAAGGAGGAGCATTGGGAATTGGTGGTTGATGTAGCAGCCAAAGGAGTGTGGATCTCTCTCTTGCCAGGATTTTGGGTGAGACAGATGCCACATAAAAGCCCTGTTACTCCCATTCCCCGCGGGTTCCTCTATCGCTACTCCTGAGTTCTCAGGAGACGAGAGGGAACGTTCCCACACATCCCAGGGCAGCAGTGTCCCTGCTCCTAGGGGCACAGATGGGCCTGGAGCACTATGACATTCAGAGCTTCTGCTTTGCGCATTGGCAGTAATTCAGGCATAAAACAAGATATATGACCTTCATTCTCTTCGAGCCTACTACGGAGTTGGAAAAATTGCATGAAAGGATGGGAAAATATTTATGCCTATTCTGGGCTAGAGGTTTCTGTGGAGCTGGGTAAGGGGTAACGTGAGGCACAGAGTGGTGGCAAGTCCATCCCACACAGGCTATGGCCAGATCTGGCCAAGAAGCAAGTAAGCTGTGATGGACTGGAGAAGCAGGGGAAGGAGATGGCTTGTATCTGTTTGAGATTGTGAGGCTCTGGTGGCTCTCATCTAGATTGCTCATGCAAATCATTTTACGTATTGTTGTTTATTTTACAGCAAATGTTACCAGACTCCCCTGGTCTCCACGACGCTCACGTAGCCCACATAGCTGTGTGAAACCCTTCTGAAGACTGGAAGCACCGCAGGAGCCTGTCCCACCCCCAGGCTTCCCCTCCTGAACGCTGTGGGTAAGCAAGGTCTCATGGTGCACTCTGGGTTCAGAGAGAGGAGGGAAGTGGGGGATATTTCAAGAGCTGACTTGTATGTGGCTCTGAAATGAAAGTGTTAATAAACATACAGTCCATGGCCCAACTGTCAGATATCACACAGTCAGACATAAAAAGTCTGTAAATCAATAAATAAATGCATATACCATTCCCAGGCGGTCGGCAGGCATGCAGCTCACACCTGCAGCCAGGAGTGGCCAGAAACTAGTCGATGATGACCCTCAATTCTCAGTTAAATGTTGTCAGAATAGAAGGAAAAGAAAAAAAAAAAAAGGAAAGACATTAACATTTTTGTTTTCCTGCGTTCCCAGTGCTTTCCTGTTCTTCCTCCCCAGCTGCCAGCCAGCAGTGGGGAAGGACAGCCTGTCAATTTTTTCCTGTGATGTGGCCTTCAGTCAGAAAGCATTGTGTGCCTGGGCTGGTCCTCTCCTTTTTTTTTCTTACACAGAAAGAGGGGAGCTCTGAAGGTACTGGGTTCAGTATAAAGTAAATGGTAGAGATTAATGACCTGTGGTACATGTTATCAAACTGGCTAATCTAATAGGCTAACTGGCTTAAGCGTGCAAAGGGTCTGTGTGATGGTCTATCCCAGACCAGTGAGACCAGGTAGCCCAAAGAAGAGCTACAGAAGGGGCAACCACTGTGGAAAGGCTGTCCTTCTCCCTCATGGCAGAGCAGGGATCCACATCCCTTCCTTTCCCTCAATCTGATCTGGGCAAACTGATGTGTCGCATAATGCCAAGAAACCAGATCAGCAAAGCTGCGTGAGATCTTGTTTATCCCTTCTCCAAGGAGTGGTGGGTGACAGCCCAGGATAGGGCTTGCTCTGGTTTAAAATATAAAGACAGAAAGATTTTTCTTAAGAGGTACACCAGGGAAGGATGGGAGGCAATGAACCCATGCTGAGGAATCAGAAACTGTAGTTAGATTTAAGGAAAAATTTATTCATGGTGAGGATGGTTAAACACTGGAATGATCCCAGAGGGGCTGTGGGTCCTCCATGCTTGGCAGTATCCAGCACCTGGGTGGATGAGGCCCTGAGCTATTCAGTCTGACTCTGAGGTTAACTCTGCTTTAAGCAGGTGCTTGGACCAGGTGACTTTGCAAGGTCCCATCCCACCTGAATTACTCTGTGATTCTAAGAATAAAAATACTGCCACTAGTGACACAAAACCTCACAGTCTAGAGAAGCCCAAGCAAGTGCAGATACTTATAGAGCAAAAGATAACATTCCCAGAACATTTTCAGACACTAGAAACCATGGAGGCACTCTTCAGTAGAAGTCTTTGCCTCTCCAAATAATTTGTTTAATAGAGGTTAATATAACACTAGGAAATATGTGCTCATAGAGGTCACACCTTATTTTGTTCTGCAGCCAGATGTTTTATCTCGCTCCTTGACCTTCTTCTGAGCAAATAAAAATGAAAATGGTTAAATTTTTAAAAGTAACATGAGAATGCAGTGCTGTAGCTTGATTTTTGGTTGTGTTTTCTCTCATTGTGGTTTGTGCTGTTGTGGGTTTTTTTGCTTACTGTTTGACTCAGAACTTGGGTGCACAACTTCGGTCAAGCAGCAGAAGGCCGCAGACTTTGCACTTCTTCAAGCTTTATGTTTTCTTAGTCCAAAATCTCGATCTAATCTACAAACCTGCTATCTACTAAACTCACCCGTTCACTGGTAAGGAGGAGATAAGGGACCTCTGTGCTTGGAGAAGGAAAGGCAGGAGGAAGTAGTGCTTAGCACCGAGCTGGTTTGCATAGGCTGGGGAAATGTCTCCAGGCTCAGCGTCTTCTCACCCCTCTACTTTGAAAGCACTCCGCAACATCCTGACTTCCGTGGGGACCTGTGTCCTGGGCGCATGCAGACAGCACAAGGTATCTGCTGTCTCTTGCAAAATCAGTGGGTCGCCCATTCAGTATGCTCAACCACAGCTTTTTTTTCCTCTCTAATTGATGCTTTCTGATTGTTCTGGCTCTAGCCAGGAGCTGCACATCTCCCACAGGCCTCCAGGCAAGTGTACCCTCTGGAGCCTGGGTTTCTGCATCCGAGCCCACTCCCTGCCCGGGCGATTCAAGCACCAGCAGCCGTGCGGGGGAATAGCACAGGGCACAGCTCACGCGATGCGACGTGTCCCGGGCCTGCAAACCTGCAGTGGCTGGAGACTTCCTGGACACGTGCTGCCAGCTGGCAGCGTGCCCTGAGCCACGTCCAAAGTGACCTCACGCTCCATCACAGCCGGGGAGTGACTCAGGAGGAGCCTGGCCTGACACTGTCAGGCAGTGTCTGGTTCGGGCACCCCCATGCTATTGTCCTCCCTCTTCCCCCACCTCACGTTGGCTTGTCCCTGATGGAGGGGGATTTTGAGGCGTTTTCTGGTAGAAAAGGCAGTGCCATAAGGAGCTGCGCTCTGAGGAGACTGAGGACAGGGAGAGCTGTAGGAGGAAAGATCCCTGGTGTGTGCAGAGCTGCCATGCATGGAGGTCACAAATCGTCCCCACCTGTCCGTAATGAGCCCTGGTCTCTGGGCAGAGCAGGGCACAAAGACAAATGGAGTGTGTTTGGCATGGGCTGACAGGCTCCTGGAGGGCCATTTCTAGCAGTCAGGGTGCTGTGTGGCTGTTCCCCCACCCGGGAGAAGTGACACAGCTCTGACACAGGAGATCTGCATCAGTTCCTGTCCCCGCCACAGGCTCCCGCGGGACTCTGAGCAGTTTGTGTGTGTGTGCCTGTGACGGCTGCGGGTGTGTCGTCCTGTTTGGGAGGTCTCCAGGGTCTGCCCCGTGTCTCAAGGGCTCAGCCATACCTGGGATGCTCCCGCGCCATCCTCCCCAGCACCTCTTCTTGCTTTGGGTACCAGCTGTGTTGGAGGGTCCCTCTGGTGCTGTGGGACCATCTGGAGCACTCACATGCCGAGGCAGGAGGTTATGTGAGAGAAATGCAAGTGGTTTCCACTCGTGGTGTAAAACTGTACTCAGAGAAGCACTGAGGGGGGGGAGGACGCTGGGGAGGTGGTGAGCCCGGGAAGCCGGGCTGCAGGTTGAGACAAGGCGCCGTGCCAAGGGAAGCCCAGCTAAACACAGCACCACAGAGCCTGCCTCCACGCTGCAGCCACCACTGCCCTTCCCCTGCTCCCCTGCAATGGTGAAGTGCTTCAGAGACCAGGAGGAGCAGAGAGGAGAGCAAAATTGTGGGGTGCCAGGTCCCAGCTGTTTGGGGACTCTTTCCAGGGAAGTGCTGAGACCACTGGAGTCATAGCCATCACATTTCTGTAGGGGACTTGGGAAGGGGGACCGCTGGTGGTGCAGGGGTAGGGACAGGGCTGAGGACACACAGCAAGGGCAGCTCTCTCTCTTCCAGAAACTGGACTGGAAGGGTTAAGCCCCAGTCCTGACCCCCACCTCCTGCTGTCTTCTGGGCAGCAGAGCCAGTTGGTGACAAGAGGCTGATGCTGATGAGGGAGCATGTGAAGCCGGAGCTGTGAATGGGGCTTTATCCCAGGAGGGACCTGCCTCTGCTCTGTCCCTGCCCTGCTGCCAGCACCAGCTGCAGGCAGAGTCCTGCAGGCAGCGATGTGCCAGTAGCCTCTGAGTGGGGCACACGGGGCTGGGGAGGCAGGAGAGTCGCCCTTGGGGCAGGCTGAGGTCCCCCCGCAGTGCGTGGAGGTCTCCTGGGAAGATGTGCGTGGCTGATCTGTGCTCCAACGCATGGGGCTTTTGTGAGGGAGGCAGGGGAAAGTCTGCAGGCCAGCCTGGAGCAGCCAAGGTCCAGGGTTTAGCAGGGGATTGTTTGATACAGGGGAGCAGGGTGTCTGTTTAATGATATCTTCTCTTCTTGACTCTTTCAGATGAAAGACAGAGGAAAGGAAGGAGACAGCCCTGGTTGTTCCATTACGGTTCTGCTCTGGGGATGCTCCACCATGTCCTGCAGCCCCGCCTGGGGGGTGGGCTCAGCCCCAGCGCATGGACCATAGCTCTCCAGGTGGCACTGCTGCAGAAGGGAGCTCCATCAGGCTCCAAAGAATGAGACAGAGGCATCCCTGCTTGAGAAATGCAGCTGCCTTCGCAACCGCGGCTGCCTTGACCCTCCACTTCACTGTAAGGGTGTAGATTCATCTGTGCAACCACCCTGCCGTGCCCTCCCCACCCAGCTGCCCACCATGCCGGAGCTGGCAGAGCTGAGCAGCCCCCGCACCCCTGCAGATGCGGACCACATCCAGAGGAACATCTTGGAGGAGCATGTGGAGCTCTGGTGGTTCCAGGACCCCAAGAAGTCCATCCTGTGCTACGGGATGGCTGTGGTGCTGATCCTGTCCTGCGGGATTGGGGGAATCATCCTGCTGTATAGCACTAGCAGCCGGTCTGGGGAGTGGCGGCTGGCCGTGGGCACCACGCTCTGCCTCCTGGCCCTGCTCGTGCTGCTGAAGCAGCTGCTGAGCTCTGCAATCCAGGACATGAACTGCATCCGCAGCCGGGATCAGATCGAACTCCTGAAGAGCGGGGGCTTCTCAGACTGCCTGGTGCTGCTACTCAGCGCCCTGGTGCTGGTGGTCTGCGGGGTTGTGCTCACCATCCTCTCCACCACGACCATGCAGCTCAGCCCTGCACGGCCGCTGGCCAGCATGTTCACCAGTGGCGTTGTCCTCCTGACTGCTGGCAGTGCCATCCTCCTCTGCCTGCTGCTCTACCTGCTCTGCACCTCCTGCCGCCAAGCTGCTCCTCGGAGCCTGGAGACCGGCGAGATCCGTGTCTTCACCATCTCCGGCCGCCTCGCTGCAAACAGGCGGCTTCCTCCCACCTCCAGCATGGCCAACCTGATCTGACCCAGGACACCCCTGCGTGAGCCTCACGGGATACAACCTGTCAGCAGGGCTTGTGCTAGCCTTTCCCCAAGGAAGGGCGAGTGTTGCGGTGTTCCTTGCACTTCTTTCGGAGATGACTGGCATTTGCTTTGCCCCAGGCTGATGGCACAGCAGGGACTTGGGGTGCCTGGATGGGCTCTGTGACCTGGCGTGTTAGGAGTGCAGCGCTGGCCCGGTTGGTGTTTTATCTCCGCAAAGCCTCCTGCGACGGCCGCTGCCTGCCCAACTGTGACCCCTGTCACAGAGTTAAGGTGAGCCTGTCCTGTACCCCTGGGGACCCCAGTACTTGCTTGGTTCCTGCAGTTCCCAGAGCTGTGCCGTGCGCTCTCCTGGCAGGAGAGGCTGCGACTGCGGATGGTGTAAAACCACCCTGTGCTCCGCGCAGAGCTGCCAGCTCGGACCCCTGTCTCAGCTGGCAGCAGCGCTTAGTGCCTCTGAGCCCGTGAAGGTGGGCACATGCTGAGGATGCTGTGATGCCCTGTGTCGTGCATCCCCTCCCTCCCAGGCTGAGGGGCTCCTGAGCAAAGTAGAGCCTCTAGCAGCTGATGAATGGCAGGAAATATTCTGCGTGTCAGCAGGAGTGCAGCGCAAGTGAAGGGAACTTGGGGGGAGGTACGGCTGCAAGGGCTGCTCCCGAGAAAGCACCTGTGTGTCTGTGGGAGGGAGTGTGGAATTTGCATGGGATTCTGTGTGCCAGAGCCCTGGCATGGCTGGACCTCACATAAAATGCCGTTTGTATTTGCAATGCCAGGATCTGTTCCAATATTACCTTTCGGCAGCCCAGCATCTTCTCTGGTTTATCAAAGGGGTGATCAAAGGGTGTTGGTGTCAGGGCCCTGACAGGTTATCAGGGCTGGACTGTGTGTCAGGGCTCTGTTACCATGCCAGCGTGCCCCAGTCACGCGAGCCACAAACAGCAAGGGGCAGTTGCTGGGGGACGGTGATGGGATGCCCGAATCCTGGGGCTGGGCTGCTGCCCTGCGAGGGCAGTGCAAGGGGGGAGCGCTGGTGCCCTCCAACAGGAGTCTCCCAAGCAGAGGCACCTCTGCTGCCGTGGGAGTGCTGCAGCTCATCCCAGTCCCTGCGTGTTCCCGTGCTGTTTCTGTCTCCCAAGTGCTGCAGCTGCTGCGGGGCAGAAAAGTTCTTCTGCTACTGCTTGGGGCTTACCTGGAGCTGTTTTGGTGTTTTATCTCTACAAGGTGTCTATCACCAAGGTGCCTTTCCCAGAGGCAGACTAACAACTCACCCCCAGGAGCTTTTCCTGTGACTTGAGGCTAATTTACCTGCCAAAATTCTCATTTCCTCCATACACTCACAAACCATTTCACTGCCCTTTCCATAGACACAGATCCTAACTCCTAGCGAAGCTGCTCCTGCACAACCTGATCTTTCTGTCTGTTCCCATCTCCCCCTCACCTGAGCTGCTCTGCCCCAGCCGTTATTTTTGCTCATTATTTGCTAAGTTCCCTTTGTAATGGAACAAGACTGAGCTATTCTTTTTTGGTGGCTGGTAACAAATTTATTTGGAAGAGGCTGAGAGCTCATTCCCTCAGTAAGGGCACGACTCACTGTCCGTGTTACACCTGGAGGCAGTGTCAGAGCTCAGCATCGGTGAGCCCCACCAGGTATACACTGGACAATGAGGACTTCATCCCTTTGCAGCTCCAGCCCACACCATCTCCGATGCTCTCAGATCGCATGAGGGCACTTCTATGTTCATCTGCTCTTGCCCTGCTTCTGCGGGCTTTCCTCCCCCCGAAGCCTTGGATTATTTTCCCAAAGTATGAGAACATCACTCTGGCTTCTCGTTTCTGGATCTCTGTTATTTCTACATTTTCCTCTGCCACTTTCACATCATCTATAGATTTTATTAAACTGCTGTTTCCTCCTCTCTCTGCATCACTTCCCTTAATCTGCCCAAGAGTTCAGAGGATGTTACTAAACTCAGGTTCTTCTGTGCTGAATCCCCCTGTAACACTAAGAGCTGTCCTTCCCCTCCTGGCTGTTCGACCTGAGGTCCAGCGGGGACCCCTGTGCATACACAGGGAGGAACAGGCCAGAGCTGGACAGTTTTGCACCATCATCGTTGCTGCTGCTCTGCATGTCTGTGTCGGTGCGTGTGCAGTTATGCCAAGCTGCACCATCTCTGCCTGCATCAGTGCTGGTTACTCCCAGCTCCCCCAGCCTGCAGGTGTGGACAGGCCACAGCTGCCTGCACACCAGCTGTTTTGCACATCTGGGCATTTCTGTGAAGACGCGTGACCGTGCCCAGCTCACAGCTCCGCACTGCCTGCATATCAATGTGAATCCTCCCCTCCATAGCCCCTTCAAAATGTGCCCCAAGTGCCCATGAATTGTGCCAGAAAAGGATGCTCGTGGGCCATGTCAGCAACCTGAGGAAATAACGGCTGAGAACAGGCTGTCTCTGAGGATGGCGGTTTGGGTGTCTGGCTGCCCAGACGGACAGCCTGCACTGCCCCAGTCACTGACTCACCTCCTGCAGCAGCGGTGCTGGTTTGTTGCTTTCTCGGTTCCTGTGTTGTGTGTGGAAATACATAATAAAGTGTTGCAGAAGTCGACCATGTTGAAGGCTGATGCTGGAGTGATGGCCTCTCTGCGGAGCGGGAGGTGGCAGGGCTATGCAGAGCTGGCCTCTGCTCAGGCTGAGCCCAGGGCAGAAATCGTGACAGCCCAGGGTCCCTCCTGCAGCTGTGGTTTTGGCTCATCAGCTAGTGTGGCAACACCACCACAGCCCCCCAAATGCAGGTACTCATTGCCTGATACACAACTCCCACCTCCAGATGTGCGCGTATCTCCCTCTGCTTAAGGACCTAGATGTAGCCAGTCCTTCTTACCACTGCTCTGGGGGGATAAGGTCTTCGTGTGCCCCTGAAAGAAGCTCGCAGGACACATGCAAAGCCTCCTGAATACGTCGGTGCCAGCTGGTTTGTTTACAGAGAAGCTGTTTCACCCTGCGGTAGGGCCAAGCCTCGTGGCGGCAGCCGTTGCCTGCAGCGAGCCTGGAACCAGTCTGCCTGCATACCTGCTACTGCAGGTCCCATCCGCCAGCCTCAACCGCGGTCCCTCAGCAGTGTCCTGGGGCAGCTGCCTTGAGAAGGCTCCTCCTTTTCTGCACTGACCCCCTTCTATTCCCAGCTCTGCATGCCAGATGCATTTCCCCCTACACGAGCTGCCAGGCGCCTGCCCACTTGCACTGGAGCTACCTGGAATGGGGGCAGAGAGGCTGCCACGGGACTGGGGCACCCAAAACACAGCCACGGCTGCCCCGTTAAAGAATAAACCTGTGGGCCTCCCAGCAGGGTCAGAATAGACAAGCAATCCACCACTAGGTACTGAGGGATGAGACTGAGCGAGATCCTGGATCTATAAGCGTGGGAAGCAGTTTTGTAAGACATCGCTGAGACCAAAAGTAAAATACTACATCTAGCATGAGTTCATGTGATAAAAAACTTGTTGACAAGTAGCCTCCAACAGATAACTGAAATGTATTTTCCCAGCCCTCAGGTTTAAATCTCTTATCTTACCTGAAAGACATCAGAAATTTCCAAAAATTACAGCATATATTGTATTTTCACAGGAAGTAAAGGGCTGTTAAGGTGAGCCCAGAAGGCAAAACAAGAGGCAGTGACTGCAAAACTAAAGCCAGGACAAGCTCAGTTTAGAAATACTGCATTTAAGAGAGAAAACTGACTGACCACTGAAACAAGCCAGCAGGTTTTCCTCCTCCTCCTCCTCCTCCTCGTGGCTTCAAACAACACATTCCCTCTCTGGAAGGTGCTTTAAGTCACTGGCCTGTATCGCCTATCCAACGGCCAAGCCAGTCGTCCCTTTGGTTTACATTCTCTGACGTGTATTATTTACTTTTGTACACGCTGTGCTCTGTAAATATCTTAATGAGTAGAGAAATAGAAAGGCAGTTTACAATGAAATGGAGGTTTGAAGGAGATGGGGGAATTTGCTATGTGGCAGGGCTGCCAGAAATGCTGTCCCTGTGATGACGCTTCATGCTCCCGAGCGTGATGGAGAGATTCCCAGGCTGTCAGGGGTGGTAACAACTGGGCTGCGCCCTGGGAAATCTTCCCAGCTGGATGGTACCAGCCTTGTGAATCACTGACTAGGGGTGAATGCTGCTGCTGCTCCCTGCCTTTAACTCCAGCATGACCCACGTGGGCACGACCGGCTACCGCAGAAACAACTTGCAGTGACCTATGCCTCATGTGCTGTTTATCGTACCACAAAGATGACAGGAATGCAAAAATTATAATGTTCGTACAACTTCACAGTTAGAGACACAGACGTGACTTTGATGGGTGCCGGCAGACAGGGCTGTCTCACCCCACCGCACGTGCCTGCCTAATGCCGCAACCAGTGCCGCCAAGTTTGCTTAGCTCTGCAGAGCTCATGTGGGAAAGGTAAGTGCCTTTCTAGCGGGTCTTGCTGGAGAGGGAAGAGAGAAAAGAAAGAAGGGACATGGTGGGAAGCAACGCTGGAGAGACATGCACAAAAACCCTGCGACAACGCACCAGGGCTGCCTGCACCTGATCTGGTAACACATTTGTTTGCACAAGAGCACTCATTGTGCCACAGACCTGTTCTCTCACTGCTGCAGTTAACGAGGAATGTATTTATGGTCCTTGAAAGCGCATGCAAAAAAAGCCACACCCCAGCTGGGTGTCTCCTCCCAGCACCGCCACTGGGAGAGCCCCAACAAACCATCACAGGCAAAGGCAGGGTTAAATCATGGTTTAATCTCACCCTGGAGTGAAAATGCATTGGGGGACAGAGCAGGGCTGGGTCCACTGCCATGGGGCAGCGGGGCCGGTGCCCGAGACCCCGCAGGGCAGGCTCCTTTTTCCACCCCACCATGCTGCCCAGATGTGATCAACACCATCTCCTTCATCCTCAGCATCCGAGCAGGGCCGGGAGAGCAGCAGCAGGTCCGGTGTGCCCATACCGGTGCAGCCCCACTGGCGTCACACTGGGGCACTGTGGGGCCTGCTGCCTTCAGCCTCTGTCCCCATTCCCAGTTCACCCCTTCTCCCCCTCCTCTCCCCTCCTTTCCTCCTGCCCCCAGCCATGTGGGGCCAAAAGCCAAGGGCAGGTGGCAAAGGGCAGGAAGGGGATGGAGGTGGGGGGGACGGCGAGAGGCCGCAGCAGTGGTGGCTGGGCTGCAGGCTCAGATGGAGAGGTGTGACTCCTGCTCCTCTTCTTCTGGCAGCTGCTCGCTTGGCTGGATGTAGTTGTCCTCGATGAAACCGTCATCATCCTCAGCTTGCAGGTCGGCAGCACCGGGCATGGGGTGGCTCTCGCTGGCCCCCCTGTCCCAGCTGCTGCCATCCTCCATGGGGCTGCCTCTGATCGAGCTGGTTTCGGGCAGCGGCCGGTGGCGGTAGCTGGCAAAGTTCTTGTGGAAGAGCTTGCACTTGGCAGCCAGCGCAATCAGGATGGAGATGCCGATTGCTGTCACCAGGAAGCCCACCAGATACGGCCAGCTCCTTCCCCCCTTCCCGGAGGGCGGTGTGGTGGCTGTGGCGCAGGAAAGGCATGTCAGGGCATGACGGGTCAGCCTGTGGCATACCTGGCTCTCCTCAGCAGCCAGCCCCATGCATGCCTGTGGCGTGCAACCAGCACTGGATTGCTTTCATTAGGAGCAATATAAATGCTCTTCGCCAAGAGCTAGCTACCAAGGGTGCATGAACACTGTGGGGAAAACTGCCAGACGGCTGTCTGATACTGGTGCCCATCACTGTGCAGTCTGTGTTCTGTGTGGCTCTGTGGCATCTGCTAACTTTTCTGTTGCAAAGCCAGCAAACACCTCCAGGTGGTGACCACCCTCCCCACCAAGCCACCGCTGGAGGCCACCCTCCCCACCAAGCCACTGCACCAGCGGTGGCCGGGCAGCCTGAGCCCCTGGGGCTGCGGGGCAGAGCACAGGGTCTCCAGCTGCGGTCGCCTCTGGGATGACGGAAGTCAGGAGGGAGCTAGACCTTACAGACGCCCCCGTAGCTGCACGACTTACTGTTGCTGTGGGTCACTGTGATCTGCTGCGTCGTGCTGAGCCCCCGAGGAAACCGCTGCTTCATCTGGCAGCCCAGGTCCTGGGAATCCAGAGCTGCAACCTTCCGGCCCCGCAGCCCCAGGGGTGATGCGCAGGTCACCTGCACAGCTGGGAGACACACGGGCTAAGGTGGGATGGGGGGGTCTTCACCCGTCCCCTCCCCAGTTTAGAGAAGATGATCCCTGCTTGCTCCTGGGTTGATGGGACGCATCACAAGGTGCTCCTGGCTCTACCCTCCAGCTTCGCTAGCCCTCAGCACATTGCAAGGCACAACCAAAGAAAAAATTCCCTGACCAAGGAAGTGTGCAAGTGTGTGACTGTGATTAGCAGGCTCCTTTTAACTGGATAATGCCAAATTCATGGATACTGATAGAAACCCCACTGTTGCAGGGCTGCTTTCACCTGGGAGCCAAGTTCAGAGGGTTGGAGCCTGGTCCGGCTCCACAGGAGGAGCTGCTGAGTGCTCAGCAGATCTTGAAAATGTGATCACTCCACATAGATACATATAGGTGGATTTAGGGGCTTGTACGTGCAGCCCCTTTCCCAGAAGAGTGGCTAAATTATCCTGCTGTCATTCCTAGAAATCTTTAGTATCGTGTGTAACTGCAAGCAAGGACCAGACACATCACCTTTCAGTTCACTGTCCCTCAACAGGGTGGGAGAGGTCCCTGGAGAGCCATCTCAGAGCCTGCCCAGGGGCTGGAGCAAAAGGATAGAGCAGGACCGCTGCACCCAGGGTTCCTCCTGCCCGACACCTCTCCTGCCACCCACCCTCGTCCGCTCACCTTGCCTGCGCTGCAGCCACTGCTGCAGAGGCTGCGCGGTGCAGTCGCAGACCCAGGGGTTCCCTTCCAGCCGGACCTGCGGGACTGCCTCCATCAGCTGCAAGCTCCAAGTGTCCAGAGAGACCAGTGCGTTGTGCTGTAGGTCCAGGTGGAAAAGAGCCTTCAGCGGCAGGAAGAAAGCAACCTCAAGCTCTTGCAGACTGTTGTTTCTTAGGAGCAGTGTGTGCAAGTTTCCCAATCCCTTGAAAGCATCCGTGTGGAGGTAGGCAATGCTGCAGCTGCTCAGGTCCAGCAGGCGCAGTGCCCTGAGGTTGGAGAACACCGCTGATCTCAGAGCCAGCAGGGCATTGCTAGAGAGGTTGAGGGAGCGTAGGGAAGGGAAATGCATCAAGAGAGTCCCATGACGGGGCACAACCAAGGAGTTGAAGGAGAGGTCCAAACCGGTGATGTTGCTTGGAAGGGAACTTGGAGCGTGCAGGAGGCTCTTCCCGTTGCAGTCGGCCCATCCCTGGGAAAAGAGCTTTTGTCTGAGATGGGCTGTCCATGCTGGGGAGGATCTCTAGAGCAAGACTCCCCAGAAGTTCAAATGCCTTAACTAATTACCCTTGCAGAGTTTAAAAAAGCAAAGACAGCAACAGGGGTAAAAACACATGAGCTGCCAGTTTGGTGTGGGCCAGGATAAATGGAGAAGGATGAGCAGGACAGCCCAGGACAGCCCAGGACTGAGAGCAGCCAGCTGAAGAAGTAAAGGAGGAGCACGGAAAGCCAGGGGGGAAACTCAGACAGATGGGGTGGGTACAAAGGGACCGGGATGTCACCCCCCTGTCCCCTCTTCCAGGGCAGTTGCCATCTGGATTCAGCTTGCAGAACACCTTCCTCTTCCTCTTCCTCCCCCAGATCCCCACCTCCAGCCCCCAGGGAGCTCTTGTGTGACACAAGGGCATCCTCCCAGCTGGAGCAGAGGAGTGGGAGAGACCCCTGCCCACTGCAAGGGCAGGCAGGCAGGCAGGCAGCAGCAGCTGGCTGGGCTGCAGAGCGCTGGGCACTGGCTCTAGGCACCCGTGTCAAGAGCTGCTCCCGGGGGCCTGTGCAGGGTGTTGCACCCACGCCTCCAGCCCTCCCGTGTTTCTGAGGATACACTGCGAGTGGCAGCAGCTTAGTGCAGGCTGGGTCTGTCTATACTAGTAAATAAAACAGACCAGGGACCATTCAGTGTCCCAAAACGGCAGCGGTGCATGCTGGATGGATCGATCAGCCCAAGTGAATGGATGTTTTTTCCCTCCCCCAAAACAGGGTGGCCAAATTCAAACTGGTTTTGGGGAGCAGTCCCCAGCATGTGTTACTCCTGCCTGGGCTTTATGTGGGAAAGGGCCAGCTCCTCAAACTGAAGCTGCCAGAGGGCAGGTTGGCAATTTAACAGCTTGGTTGGGCAGGCACGGGCTCCTGCTCAATGTCGCATTTGGGCCCCGCGGGCAGAGATGCTGTGTTGGAAGTTTGCTGCCGTCCGTAGTCCCGGCTTTCGAGGTCTGGCTGCTTTCCAGCTACCCGCCGTTTCCGCTTCTTTGCCTCTCGCGTGATCACCTCTCCTTTCGTCCTCCTGTTCCCCCAAATCTCCTGTCAGGCCCTGCCGTCCCTGCTCACTAGAGAAACGGCTATGCCCTTGTAAATCTGGGCTGCCAAGGAATGGGTCATAATGGGGCTGAGATACGGGGGCACCACACAGGTCCCGTCCCAAGCTCAGAGGGGGCTGGGCTTGGAGAAGCTGGGGAAAAACAATGCAAATGTTTTGAGGGAGTATCTGAGAGCTCGGTGGGCAGCTCTGCACTGTGCCATCCGCCCGTGACAGCCGCTTTCCCTGCCTCCTCCCAGCTCCTGCCCGGTGCAGCCGAGCTGCTGGCTGTGGTGCTTGTCCCGGTGGGATGGGTTAGTTATATTTCCTGCTCCTCACCAGGCGCTCGGGGACCCTGTCCCCCATGGTCAGCCTGATCTGGCTCAATCACTGCATCACTGTGCATGGGAGAGGGAGTGAGGGGCTGGGAGCCCCTCGGGGGTGTGCCTCGCTGCTGCTCGCCTTGCAGCACCCCTTATGGGTGGCCACGTTATGGCCACAGCCGAGAGAGCCCCCCTGGAGTCAGAAACGCCATGGCTCATCATGTCTCGAGCTGTGCAGAGCAGGAGCTGCCCGCTGGGGCCCACTGCCCTGCAGGCACGTGGTGCCGCCCCCCCCGGCTGTGCTGGCAGGACCGGGAGTGGGGTGCCCCTGCCCGCCCCCGCCTGCTGCCCATGCCAGAGCCCCCTCAGCCCCCCTACCTGGTGGTCGAGGCTGCAGGGGTGTCCTGTCACCACTGACCAGGCGCAGAGGAGGCTGCAGACCCCAAGCAGGCAGGCAGGAGCCATTTGGCTCCAGGAAACTGCCAGGCAGAAAAACAAGTCTCAGGGAAAGCTGGGAAGCCGGCAGAGCCGGCCGTGCTGGGCGAGGTGTGGCTGCGGCCGCACGCCCCGGGGCCCCCGCCGAGCCCCTGCGCCCTGGCCGCACGGCCCTGCAGACCACCAGCACCTGGGAGCCAGCCTGGCTGCCGCCCTGGCCCCGCGACCGACCGACCGACGGCGGGTGAAAGGTGGCGGTGCCGGTTACACATTAACCGCCGTGCCCCGCCACCTCCCACCCGCTGCCTCCCGTGATGGGCGGCTGGGGGACCGCCAGCATCTGCCTGGTGGACCGTGGGGTGCCGCAGGGGCTGCCTCGGTGGGAGTGGAGCACCAGGAGGTGCTGGGGGGCCAGAGGAGGAGGGGGGCACCTCTGTGGCGTCCCGCCCGATATGGCCACGCTCGAGGAGAGCAGCCTGAGCCCGGCCCCAGTGCTGTGCCGGCCGCTGAGTCCCGGCTCCGCGCACCCAGGGCAAGGGCACACAGCAAGCCTTGGCTGAAGAAGCTGGGGCTGAGGAGGCCGGAAAGTTTCCTACAGGAAAATAGAAGTCTCATTGGGATTCAGGTGGGAAGGTGTTTAAAACGTGCAGCAAACAGGGAGGTCCCTGGGCCCGGCAGTGGCTCAGGGGTGTTGGCTTTCCAGCACTGGGGAGTCACTAATAAAAATGTGACTTCCCTGAGCAGCACCCAGGGCTCCTATGGAGGTTCCAGAGGACAGGGGTGCCCCACCGCCTCTGGCACCCCTTGCACAGACCCACCGCCCAACAACAGTGCTCCCTGCCAGCCCTGCTGTGGAGTCAGTGAAAATCTGGAAAATTACGTCAAAGCAGCATCTCGCTGGCATTTACTGGCACATGGTTGGGTGAGATGTGCTCCCATGCCCACGGGTGCCAGGGCAGGTGAGTGGGCAAGGGCTGGCAGAACCACAGCCTGGGTAGGGGAGGTGCTGGCAGCGCCTGCTCCTGGCTTTGCCTCTGCAGCAGGAGGGAGCCCCGAGCTCTCCTCCCTGCTCCCCGTTCCTGCTCCCGTTCAGCAGCAGGAAGCCGCCTGCCAAGAAGAGCCTTCAGCTCTGCAGTTTCTACCCCGGCGGCAGCCAGTACAGGGCGGCCCCGCTTCCCCCAGCTGCCAAGGGGCTCCTCCACAGCCGTGCGTCCCACCCTTTCCTCAGGGAAAGGGCTTCCCAGCAGCCCATCCTTGATCCTGCAAGCATGTGGTGGACGCTGCCACAGCCAGGCAGCTGCCTGCTCTCCAGCTGCCCTGCCGATGCGACCGGGCAGGCTGGGGATGCTCGGCCACCCCGCTCCGAGGCTGCTCTTACGCCTCGCAGCAGCAGCCCTTAACCGGGCCTTGCAGGGCCTCCCCAGGACCCACTGTGCACGTAAAACAAAACAAACAGCCAGAACACAAGGCTAGAAAATGTTGCTGAGGCAGCCCAGCCCGTCGGTGGATTCGCAGGGCGTTTGCGTTTCCTATCAGGAAATGTATCGGTGCGTTATGGTTTCTGGCATGCGGTGCTGTGCATTAGAACGTGCAAATGATAACAAAAGGGGTATTTTTGTCACTCTTTTTTTTTTAGTCTGTCGTGATTCAGCAAAAAAGTTGAGGTCTGTGAATTCAGCAGAAATTCAGGTGCTTTCAGTGTGCTGTGGGTTAGGCAGCTGGAGCTTTCCATATTACAGGAGAGCAAGTGTGGCGAGCTGCTTTGGCTGGGCTTGGCTGAACCCAGCTCCCTGGTTCCTGCTCTGGAGGTACATAAGGTTAAACTGGAGCTGTAGCATCCTGGTTGGGTCTCCCCACAAAACCTCCCAGAGAGGAGGGATCCCAAGGGATCTGCACAGATAGACACCTCTTATCCAGGTGTTCCTAGAAAAAATGCAAGGGAACAAATCAGCTTGGGTCAGATCCCTCAATGGATCCCTGAGATCTCATAGGCATCACCTGGGGTGGAGAGCTGACCCCAAATGGCTCCCATTCCCCAAAAGAGCAAAGCAATGCCCTGGTTCCCCTTGGGCAGTAAGAGAAGCCATCCTGTGCTCCCTGGAGGAGCACACTGCAGGGCCCGCAGTTGCAAAGCCTTCCCATAAAGCATGTTTGTTCTGTCAAATAATCCTGTTCTCAAATGGATCCTTGTGTTGGAGGACATTTCACAGAGTGCATCACAACTCATGGCTCCGCATGCTGCTGGGGGAGCACAGAACGAGTTGCTTCCCCAGGAGCAGCATGTGTAAGCACACGGTGGCACGACGGCATTTATGGTTCTGAGCGTGACTGGTCTCTACAGCCAGTGCACTAGGGGAAGAAGTCATTTATTTATCTGCTCATGTATCTGTCCCCTTCCTGCAGCCGTATTGAGTGCGCGGATGAGTCCCTGACCCAGCACGCTTGCAAACGTGCTTGGGGTTGGCCAGGCAAATGGGGATGTGGGATTCACCAGGAGGGCACCGATGGCAGGGGGACCAGCCTTGGCTGCCCAGCCCCTGCGCGTCCCACTGCGGGATGTCCTCGTGCTCCGTGTTTACATCATGGTTGTGCCTCAGGTTCCGCGCGGGTCTCCCAAAAACAGAGCCCCTCACCTATGCACAGCCCACAGCAAAGCGCCGTGCTTAGTTTTCCAGGCAAATGGGGGCAGCTGCATCTGGTGTCCGTCTTTTTCGGCACCTCTCCACCCCTTCTGTTGTGGGGCGGCCGGGTGGCTGCGCTGGGGGAGCCCCTGCCTGCTGCCATCCCTCCCTCGGCACACCGCGGGCACCGCGCGGCCCCAGAGCGCGCTGTAAATAGTCGGAAGCGATGAATGGATTTCCCCTTCCTGTCCATGTGTGCTTTAGATTTTTGGCCGGATACGGCATGGGCTCAGGACACACCAAAACATGAGGCTCGCTCCCTGGCAGCCCTGGCTTTCACGTGGGAACAGCTCAGTTTGTGAGGCAGCGTGAGGTTTGGTGGGTGAAGCTTACGGTGATTTCCTGGGGAATGCCTTTCACTTGCCAGGTGAAGAGCCCAGAGCCCGCCAGGGGCTGGGTCAGGCTCGCAGGAGGGCTGGGTGTGGGACCCCCTGGGGCTGGGGGGCAGCGGGGCCGTGCCGTGCCCATGCCGGTGCCTGTGCTGGCGCTGCGCATGGGAAAGCGCTCAGGGAAAGCCGGGCTTTCTGCTGCTTCCCACTTCCTCCCAGACATGTTTACTGCAACACAGAGGGTTTTCTCTCCTGGCAGCGGCCATCTTCCTGTGCAGGCTGGCCAGCTTTTCGTTGCCCTGCCTGTGCTCCTGCTCAGCCCCTTGCAACCTGGACAGCGGCCCCGCGACGGGCTGCTGCAGGCGTGAGTCAGACCCTGGCACAGCGCGGAGCCCAGGTGGGGCCATGCCTCGTGCTCCAGCTTGTGGCGGCGGGAGGTCGAGGTGTCATGAGGTGTGTACAGCCTCAGCATGGCTGCACGCCACTCGCCAGGGGAGAGCCTGTGTGGGGCAGCTCTCGCCGGCTCCTGGAGTCAGGCCTGTCTCCGAACAATGGGTGGAGAGCAGGAAACGCCGCATGGGAAACAGGATTTGGCTCCGCCGCCGCCGCCAGCCACGGCCCCTTGGCCCCTTTCCTTTCCCTGCTCCAGAGAGCCCTTCCCACAGCCGTCGGCTGTGGGGCTGTGCCGAGGGGACCGGGATGCTGCCGCCTGGGCGGGCTGGGGCATGAGACCCTCTGCATGACGGGCGAGAAGGGGGGTCAGGACACCTCCTGGCTGGGCTGGGGGCTTAAGATGGCTCGGGGAGCACTGAGCACGCAGCGCTAGCCCTGGAGGGGTGAACACCAGCTCCCCAGGAGAGCTGCCACTGGGCAGGGGACCTCAGTGGCCTCTTTGCGACCAAGCCCCACTCCTGAGCAGCCAGGTGGCCACCGAGCAAGCGGCGACGGGGGCATTTTCCTCGCCGTGCCCAGGCTATGTGGCAGAGGAGGTGATCCCAGCTCCCCCAGACGCCGAGCAGCAGGGCGGAGGCAGGATGGGGGCACGGGCAGGGAGCAGGGGTCCTGAGCCGCCGCTCACGTGGAGCCCCTAGGCAACCACGGCCTCTGGCTCCGACCCCCGTGGCTGGGACATGCCGGGGATTTTCTGACCTGTGCCAGATTTGAGACACGCTCCAAGGACATGGGACTCCAGGTTTATCTTCTGCTTCTCCTCCCATCGCTGGCAGGTAAATCGCCCCTTTCCCTCTGCCCCAGGGAGCAGCCCCTGCCTCAGGGAGGCTTGGTGGGATGAGGCAGCTGTGGGAGCTCAGTGGCGCCATCAGAGCAGGGTTTGGAGGGAGGAAACATCCCTTTGTGATCAGCCATTTGGAGACCTCAGAGGCCGGCAGTGCCCTGCTCTGCCTGCCTCTCCCTGGCACGGGGCTGGGGCGCGGGCAGCTTGCGGGAGGAGAGGGATCCCAGGACCCCCGTCCTGCTGCACGGTTGGCTCTTGGTGGGGGGTCTGAGCCCATGGGGATCTCCAAAAGGAGAGTGGAAATGCCCACTGTGCCATCCCGATGGGTCTGCACCCAACCTGGCTGTGCCTCCTGGGCTGGGGGTGGCAAAAATGTCCTGGAAAGAGGGTGACATCTGGGTGATGGGGTCTGGCCCTGAGGCAGATGGCTGTGCCCTTGTCCGGTCATGACGAGCCCTCGTGCTCCCCCACCCCAGGGGCCATCCTGGACATCACCCTGATCGCCAACGTGCAGAGCCTGTCCCACTCCGACTTCTTCCTCTCCTGCGTCATGGGGGAGCGCGACGTGAGCTACCTGCAGATCGAGCGGGAGAACAAGATCGTAATGACGCACCCCAAGATGGGCTTCCAAAATTACCGCAACCGCAGCAACCACGTCCAGGCCAGGGGCTTCTCCATGGCTGACCTGGTGGGGATCCTCTACTGCCTGGGGCGCACCCCGACTGAGCAGGCCCAGGTGGTCTACGTGCACAACAGCCACAACGGTGAGCGGCTGGGGGGGTCGTCAGGCAGCCCCCCGCCTGCCAGCTGGGTCCACATGGGAGCTACCTGCCCTGTGCTTCGCAACCCCAGTGCCAGCCGGCATGGCAGGGGGACAGCGGTGAACCACGGGCTAGGTTTGGGGTCTGCTGGCACCGGTGGGGTGGAGAGGGGAGGGATGTTCAGCTGGAGGAGTGCGGCTGAGCCCCATGGAGGTGTGCAGGGACAGGTGGCAGCGCGGGCAGGCGGCTGGGCTGGGAACGGTGCCCAGCAGCAGGGCAAGGTGCAAGAGGAAGCCAGGCGCCCTTGGAGGAGGCGGTGGGGTCTGGAAATCATTAACCAGGGGGCAGCCCATGGGAGCTGTGCCAGCCTCGTGGCCCAGCCGCGGGCTCCCAGGGAGGCGGTGGCACCGGGGAGTGCCTCCAGCAGCCTCCCCTGGCGCTTGGCGAGCACCATGCTGCAGCAGCACGTCGCTGCTCTGGCTGTGGGGTCTCCACGAGAGGCACTGCTCCCTCCACAGCTGAGGACTCTGCTCCCATTTTGGGCCATATAAGCCAAAAGGGCCTCCTTGGGCTGGCCTGCGGCAAGCATACTGCCTGGGGCAGCGCTCTCCCACACTGCCTCCTCAATCTCCACTCCTTCCGTGCTTGAGACTTTGCAAAACTATTAGAATTGAAATTTTCTGTGATAGCTGTTTGCCTCAGGATGCTGCCTAGCCTTTATTTATAAAGTTTTAGCTAAAACAGTTGACCTTTTGCTGGGAATGAGACGAGGGGGATACGAGTTTCCCTGTCTGTGTCAAAGCACAGCTTTAGCGTATCGTTTTGAGCAGCTCTAGTATCTTCAGGCTGGGGAACAGAGGCTGCCGGTAGGGTCCAGGCATCCCCCAAAGAGCAGGGACCAGCCTGCGTCCTCGGACAGAGGCTCACCCCAAAAATGGCAGCAGTCCTATTGGAAACAGAGCTGTCTGGTCTGGGCAAGTGGAGCAGCACAGAGGCACCAAGGGAGGAAGGCAGAGGCACCAGGAGATGGCGTGGGGGGCACGGCCGGCAGCGGGGGGCGAGGAGTGCAGTGGGGGGCTCTGCACCCACAGATGTCCCCATATATAAGGCCCAGGGAAGGTGACAGCTCTGAGGTCCTGTTGGGATGATGAGGCGTCCCATGGTGGGGGGGTCCCGGGCAGCCCCCTGCTCCTGGGTTGCCATAGCCAGGCCAAAATACTGACATGGAGGAGCTGGTCGGTGTCCAGGTCCAAGCCTCTGCGGGAGTTGTAAGTGCCAAAAAAGTGGCTTTTTTCCAAGTGCCAAACAAGCCACTGTTGCTCTGTTTAGTTTAGAAAAGGAGAAGGAAAAAAAAAAAAGAGGAAGATGGATCAAAGGAAAAAGTAACCAAAAAAATTACATCTTTGCAGGGGGAGGGAGGGCTGTGTACAGAACCCACCGGGGAGGCTCAGTGCGTATCGTTTCTCCTGTTAAGCCCATGAGCGCACCAAAGCAGGACGGGATGATGAAGCAGTGGGTGGGGAAGACTGCTAGAGGAAAGCTGGCATTTCCCAAAAGGTCATGCACGAAGAAGAACACAGGAAGGATGATAAACTTTGAAAGTGTTGCTGTAAAAACACAGTAAAGCAGACCAAAAAGGTCATGAGGAGCAGTTTTGGAAGGGTTTAAACCTGGCAATAAGCTATTTTTCGGAATACCCAGAGAGGTCATTGCAGAAAAAACAAAATTCTTTTATTTTTGCATCCATGTGCACGGTAGAGAAACTGGGAAAACTTCTCAGGGGATCTGTCTGAAATGCCAGCGCTGATAGCAGGAGACGGGCAATAAACAGCCGGACGGAGCAGCGCGGCATTGCCAAGCCAGGCTTGCAGTTAGTGGGGCTGTGCCGCTGCCTGTGGGGCCTGAGCAGAGGGTGGGTGGCAAGGCTGCCCGTGGGACGCCAGCCTTTCCTAAAAGCTTGCTGGGTTGGGAGTTACAGGCCTGAAAACCCAAACTGGAACCAGGCAAGTTAGTAAAAACCGTAATAAAGAGCAGAATTTGTGGTTATGTGGTACCTGAGGAAGAGGCAGCGTGAGTGAGAGGGTCTCCGGGGAGGCAGCGGTGAGGATGCTGTGGGTGACCTGGCTGATGCTGTCTGCTCAGGTTCCCAGAGAAAATTAAGAAAATTCCCTTTCAAAGGCTCTTTGGGAGCAACTTTGCACGCAGGGGGTGGCAGGGGCGGTCTCTGCATGGGTAAATAACTGACTAAAAGAAAGGGAGCAAGAATACAAGTTAATATGTGGTTCTTGTCACGCGGGGAAGTCCCTACCAGCGTGGCACAGGGTCTCTGCGGGGACCAGTGCCACTCCTTGTGGTTACAAACAACGGAGCAAGTGGCCATGCCAGCTGCTGTCCCCACGCTGCCCGGGGAGGGAAGAGCTCTGCGAGGGGCTGCAGACACGGCTGAGCGGTGGTGGAACGGCAGATAAAATTCAGCATAGGTAAATGCAAAGTGCTGTGCGTGGGGTCGTGTCAGGCTCTCGCTCCGGCAAGTGAGGCAGAGTGAGACAAGACAGGGGCCACATCTGTGTGCCCTTTACAAGGGACTGCAAAGTCCGTGGTAGAAAGATCCCAACTAGAGGGATAATACCTGACTCGGGAAGCTCCTGGGCTGCAAACCGCTGAAGGCAGGGAGGCAAATTTGGGGAATTACCAGGACGTGTGACCTGTCTTGCCCTTCCCCAGGCATCCACAGTATGTGCCGCTTCCTCCCGGCCCCCAGCCTCGCTGGGGCAGGACATGGGGCTGGATGTGCCTTAGCTCCAACCTGGTGTGGCTGCTTTTAGTGTGTGCAAGCTGGCATGCAGGCAGGCTCTGAGAGCCAGCACCCACTTGTGCCCTCTTGTGTCTGTCCTGGCACGCCCAGGGCTTGGTTTCCCAGGCCTTAATGTATTTATAGCCCCGGTTGTGCTCAAAGCTGGGCTCTGGCTGACTCACATTAATACTCCGAGAGTTCATTGCTGCTGCACACCCCAACACCTGGGAGATCAGGAAAACAGTCATGGCAGGGCCGCTGGTCCCGTGGGCCGGTGTGCAGCCCTCCGCGCGCCTGCTTCCCCTCACCGCCCCTCGCCTGCCTGTTCTGTCGCTGCCTGCAGCTGCTCCGCACCTCCCCGGGCTGGCAGCAAGCAGGGTGCACCGTGCAGATTTGTCCCAGCTGTCACCTCCCCAGGCTGCTGCCACCGGGGTCCTGCGCTGGGCTGGGGATGGCCAGAGGACAGGGTGCCCCATCCCACTCTTTGGTATCTGCCCGCGGGGGCTGGAGGGGCCAGGAAGGGAGCGCCTGTCCTTGCAGACGCTCGAGGGGTCCCGGCTCCCACATGGGGCAATGGGGGAGGTGCGTCATGACATCCCAGCAGAAACATGTGTGGCGGGTGCTGGCCTGCACCAGGGCTGCATTTTGGGGTTGCTGGTCTGGGGGTGCCAGCACTGCCCTTGGGTGCAAGTGCCCTGGGGGGTGACTGCTGCTCAGCCTTCTCCTCCTCATCATCCTTCTCCTTCACAGCCTACCTCTTCCCAGTGAAGGCCACGCAGTCCGTAAACATCGCCGAGCCGGCCACCTTTTCTGCCAGGGTCCTCAAGAGGAAGGAGACAGACGTTATGTGGAAAAGAAATGGCAAGTGGCCCCGAGTGCAGGCGTGGGGACAGGGCTGCTCTCAGCCGGTGCCTGGCGCTGGCCCCAGGGGGCACCAGGTCACCCTCTGCCCCCTTGCAGGCACCTACTACCAGACCACGGACCGGGGCGAGGTGAGGGGCGACCTCGTCACCCTGACGCTCCCCAACGTCAGCGTGAGCGAAAATGGGGTCTACAGTGCCACATTCATGGGGGACAGCCCTCTGTGGAGCGCCTTCTACCGCCTGATCGTGAGAGGTGAGTGGGGACCTGGCTCCCCAGGACGCAGGGACAGGCAGCCGTACCCTGGCCCCTGACCCAGGGTGACCCTGTGCCCCCTCCACTCTCTCTGCAGCCTGCCCTGCGAAGAAATGGGGACCATCCTGCGAGAAGGACTGTCCCGACTGTCTGAATGGCGGCGTCTGCCACGACCACGTCGGCGAATGCGTCTGCCCTCCTGGGTTCATGGGTACCCGCTGCGAGCGAGGTAGGTGCTGGGCTGCACAGCAGTGGGAGCTGTGCCAGGGCATGCACGGGTGCCCTGCTGCACCCCCAGACCCGGGCACCGTGGCCAGAAATGCCACATGCATCCCCAGCGCCTCCCCACCCATGGTGCCCCATTTCTGGAGCAAGGCTGGACCATCCACCTTCTCAGCAGGACACAGCTTCTGTACCTGCTCGGGGTGGTGATAAGAGGCTCGGGGCGCCCGAGCCACTGCCATGCCATGCACAAGCAGTGCATGGGCAAACGGTGGGTGAGGGCAGACCACATGTGTTTTTCCAGCCTGCCGGGAAGGCCATTTTGGCCGCAACTGCCAGGAGACGTGCCAGAGAGCCCAGGGCTGCAGGGGGCTGAGCTTCTGCCTGCCGGACCCCTACGGCTGCTCCTGCGCCTCGGGCTGGAGTGGCTCCCGCTGCAGCCAAGGTAAGGGGATGTGGGCATCCATTGCATCACCCATCCAACCTGGGCTTCCTCCAGGGCCCGTGCAAACCTCTCCCGGCCTGAGAGTCGGGGTGGGCTGAGCAGTGCTGCTGCCTGCACCAGCTGCCTGCGGTCTCTGCCTCCACGGCCCTGTGCCATGCCAGCCCCATGCCACGGCCAGGGGTAGCAGTGAGCTTTCCTCTTCCCGCAGCCTGTCCCCCAGGATACTATGGCCCCGACTGTGCCCTGGGGTGCGCTTGCCAAAATGGAGGCAGCTGTAACCGCTTCAGTGGCTGCATCTGCCCTGCAGGCTGGCATGGGCAGCACTGCGAGAAGTCAGGTGAGGCTGATTGGTCCCCCACCCTCAGGTGGGCTCCGGTTCCTTGCTCTCCGGTGTCTGGGGAAGCCATTGGCTACTGGTCTCGCCAGCCAGCTCAGTAGCCCCCCTTGCCTGCAGAAATAGCCCCCAACCCTATGGAAACCAGGGTGCTGCAAGGGGACCATCTGGTCTGGCCCCCCGGGATTAGCTGTGCTGAGAGCGTTGCCGAGCCCGGCACATGGGGTGGGGATCGGGGCTGGACCACAGCACCCAGCACCGGCCCCCTGGCACCAGGGTCCCACTGCGGCTAGGACTGGAGAAAGGTGCCAGCCGCTCTTGCACCTGGGGAGGAGTAGGGACAGCCCTAACGCCAGTTTCTCCGTGCCAGACTGGTTCCCCCAGATCATCCAACTGGCCTCAGAGCTGGAGTTCAATGTGGGCTCGGAGCCCATCATCAGCTGCGTGGCCACCGGCAACCCGCTGCCTGCCAGCGACAGCGTGGAGCTGCGCAAGGCTGATGGCACCGTGCTCAAGGTACCACCGCTTGCCTGGCACCCACTCCCTACCGCCCCGTGCCCTCGCCCGACCACCATCCCCACACATTGCCCCCCACCCGCATTTCCAGCTCCCCCAAAAGCACCTGTATCCCCACGAGTCTGCTGGGCAGCTTCAGGCCAGCATGGGATGCCAGGGGGCTGAGCCAAGGGGCTGACAGCACCCTGTGTGCCTGCAGCTCATCAAAGCCATCATCGAGCCGGGCCAGATCACCTGCGAGTTTCAGGTGCAGCACCTGACGAAGGCAGACACAGGGCTCTGGGAGTGCCGGGTCTCCACGACTGGGGGTCAGGACAGCCGGAAAGTCAAGGTCAACATCCGAGGTGAGAAGAGGGCAACAGCACGAGTGGGATGAGCTGGGGCTGCTGGGGGAGGCTGATGGCATGGTGTGGCAATGCCAAACCCCCCGCCACTGGACTGGGTGGCACCCGTCATGTGCTGCAGTGCCAGCAGACAGGTTTGGGTGGTGATAAAAGACTTCCCTGACAAAGCTGTAAGAAGCCAAGAGGTGGTGGATGTCCCCACGCTCTGCTCCTCGTTGCCCTCGGTCCCACTAGTGTCGTTCCCTCCTCCATTCCCAGTGCCACCAGCGCCCCTGAGCCCGCCGCGGCTGCTGGCCAAGCAGAGCCGCCAGCTCGTGGTGTCGCCAGTGGACTGCTTCTCCGGCGACGGTCCCATTGTGTCCATCAAGCTGCTCTACAAGCCCAAGGACGACGCCTCAGCATGGTCATCCATTGTGGGTACGTGTTTGCTGGGAGAGGGGGGACAAAGGTAGGAGCCAGGCAGGAGGGTACGGCTGCCCCAGCCAGTGCGGGTCTGGGGTGGGCAGAGGTCTCCATCCTGGGACCCCTGCAGCGATGCTGGGGAGGATGCCGGTGGCAGGGCAGAGTGTGGGTCATGGGCATGGCTTTGACATATCCTCTTGGCCAACAGTCGACAACAGCGAGAACATCACCCTTGTGAACCTCCGTCCAGTGACTGCCTACGTCGTCAAGGTGCAGCTGAGCCGGCCAGGGGATGGTGGGGAGGGCAGCAAGGGACCCGAAGCCATCATGGTGACCGAATGCCTTGGTGAGCCCCCATCTCCCTCAACCTCACCCCGACCCTAACACTGACCCTACCCCTAACCTTGTGCATGAGGTTTTGCTGCCTTTTTGTTCACAGAGCCCACAGTCAAGCCTGTGATCGAAGGTTGGTCCGTAGAGGAGAAAAACACACTTCATGTCAACTGGAAATTGCCAAGTAACCACGAGCTGGCACATGGGTTCATCGTCCGTCTTTTTGACTCCATGAGGCAGCTGGTCTGTGAGAAAAATATCACATCCATCTCTGTGCTCTCTGCCCGCATCGGGGACCTGGAGTTCAACAAGGAGTACGGGCTGGAGGTGCTGGTCTACCACTGCACCAGCCTGGGGCCCCCCTCTGACCTCTACAAGGTCATGATCAACAGCAAAGGTGGGTCTGGTAGTGCACAGGGAATTATTATAGGGAATTACAATGATAAATCAGTTATAAATATAACAGTGACCATCCCTGGGTCCAGCTGCTTCTGTATCTCGTCTCCGATAGTGCATGAACAGCTGCTTGGGGGAAAATGGGTCCTCCTTTCCCTGCTAGACCCCGCAGCCTCCAGCACCAAGCAGCTGAGAAACTTTCTAAGCTGAACATGATATTCAGGTCATCACGAGTGATGCTCAGAAACAGATCTGTCCTCCACACCCTTGCCCAAGCCCTGATCAACCTGTCTATACTTGCAGCCTTTACAACACCCTGTAGCAACAAGTTCCTCGATATAATTCTACTTTGCATGAAAAAATTATTTCCCTTTGGTTCACTTTAATCCTTCTGCCTGGTAATTTTGCCGGATGGTCAGTAGGGCTTGAGGAGATCTGCAGCGCCTTCTGCGGACACGTGCACACACACATGCACGCAGCCCCCCACATGGGTGGGAGACTGTGGGGAGGTGCAGCATCAGCCTGGCCAACATTTCTGGCAGGCAAGGGGGAAGCCGTGCATGAGGCCTTCAGTGAGGCTCACTGCCAGCTGGTACATGTTGGGAGGGCTGGTGGGCGTCAGGCTTGAAGAATGTGAGGTTTCTCGGCTCAGTAATTTTAAGAGCTTTGTGTGATTTGGCAGTTTGGGGTTAGGGATGTGGGCAGATTGGAGAAGGCTCAGAGAAGGCTCAGAGAAGGTGGTGGGAATGATAAGATGCTCAAAACCTGCCATGTGCGAGGGAGGCTGAAGAAAGAAAATATCCCAAGAGCTAGTCAATACCAAGACGACTAGCTTGACAGTTCCTGAGGCTGGGAGTGTTTGTGGGTGCAGTCCTGCCCTGCTACTCTAGAGCAGCTCTACCTCCTCCTGCCTCCACCCAAGCAGGGGCCAGGGGTCCCTGGAGGTCCCTCAAACCTGGCACAGCTTTGGTTGCCATTGCCATCCACGGGGTCCGGTTCTCACACCAGTGCTCAGCCCCTGCAGCACCAGGAGCCCCGTCCTGGGACTGATCCTCTCCTCTCCTCGTCCCAGGGCCCTCTTCCCCGCGGTCGCTCTCAGCAGAGTCCGTGTCTGACACGGCCATCAGGCTCTCCTGGGAGGTCCCTGAGTACCCCAACGGGGGCATCACCAAGTACATCGTGGAGCTGCAGCAAGTGGGGGGCACCAGCGAGCCCCAGTGGATCGACACCGACAGCGGCGCCGAAACCACCAAGATTGTCGGGGGCCTCAACGCCAGCACCAGCTACCAGTTTCGCGTCCGGGCCAACTCCCATGTCCCCGGGGAGTGGAGCCAGCCCGTGAAAGCCAAGACCCTGGGGGATGGTGAGTAGGGTGTCCCAGCAGGCAGGAGGCTCATGGCTCTTCTGGAGCTTGGGCTCAGCATCTGGGTCAGCAAAGAGCGACCAGGGTGCTCATGGTAACCTCAGAGAGCAGCTCTGAAGCAGCAGTCCAAACCCAAAACACTTGTGGGCATCTTCAGAAATCCTGCTTCTTCTAGTCCTGATGGGGCAGGGGTGGCTTGGTGACAGCACGGCACCCGCAGAGTGGCTCTGCCTTGGCCAGAGGGTGACGCAGTGTGCAAGGGGCTAAAGGAGTAGAGCAGAGCCAGCATGGGAGGAACTGGTGGCTGGACCCAGAGCTGGTTGGAGAGTCCAGAAAGTGGCGGGTTCAGTGACAGGGCCCAGGCAGTGACACCCTCACCCCAGTGCCACCATGGCCCTGGGAGCTCGGGATGCAGCTGTGGTGTCTTCATGGGATCCCGGGGTGCCGGGAGAGGGCTGCCATCTTGGTGTTTGGCCACCCAAGCCTGGGCAGGGCTCAGCCGTGGACCGCGACCCTCCATCCCTCCTTTTGTCAGGAGCACTGAGCGTGCCGCCCAGCCTGGGCAGCCAGAGCACCGAGCAGGCAGGAATAGACCAGCAGCTGCTCTTGGCCATCGTCGGCTCCGTGTCCGTCACCTGCCTCACCATCCTCTTTGCCCTTCTGGCACTTTTCCTCATCAAGAAGAATTTTTTCCACCGGCGCCGCACCTTTACGTACCAGTCTGGCTCGGTGAGTGCTGCCTGCCCCTCCAGGACCGCGTCCCCAGCTCCCCACGTTCCAGCCCGATCCAGGTCACGCTCCGTAGCCTCCACTCCAGATGCAGCCAGACCTCACTTCCACGTGGAGAGGGTGCGGAGCCCGCCCTTGCCCACGATGCCTGCCCTGCCGGGACTGCCACGCGGGCAGAGGGGTGCCCGGTGCCTCTAACCTCACCCGCTCCCATCTGCCAGGGGGAAGAGACCATCCTGCAGTTCAACTCGGGGACCCTGACCCTGACGCGCCGGCCCAAGCCGCAGCCCGAGCCCCTCAGCTACCCCATCCTGGAGTGGGAAGACATCAAGTTTGAGGACATGATTGGGGAGGGCAACTTCGGGCAGGTCATCAGGGCCATGATCAAAAAGGACGGCCTGAAAATGAACGCGGCCATCAAGATGCTGAAAGGTGAGCGGTGGGGGGAGGTGGGCAGGGTGGGCTGGGGCTTGCAGGTGCATCCTGGGCCATGCACAGGGCAGAGGAGGGGCAGGAGCCATCACTGGAGGAGCAGAGAAAGGGCCCTTGCTGTAGGACTGAGGCATCCATCCCTGATTTTCTTCCAGAGTTTGCTTCGGAGAACGACCATCGGGACTTTGCCGGGGAGCTGGAGGTGCTGTGCAAACTGGGCCATCACCCCAACATCATCAACTTGCTGGGTGCCTGCGAGAACAAGGGTGAGGGCTGTCCCCCTCTCCCCTCTCCCCAGCCCCACGGCCCCTGCCTGGCTGTGTATTCCTTTTTGCCGGGGAGAGCCCCACGAGCGCAACCTCCTCCCACCCCCCCCAGGCTACCTGTACATCGCCATTGAGTATGCTCCCTACGGAAACCTCCTCGACTTCCTCCGCAAAAGCCGAGTCCTGGAGACGGATCCGGCCTTTGCCAAGGAGCACGGCACTGCCTCCACCCTCACCTCCCAGCAGCTCCTCCAGTTTGCTTCGGACGTGGCCAAGGGGATGCAGTACCTGAGTGAGAAGCAGGTACATCCCCAGCAAGCCCCACAGAGCATCCTTTCCCCAGGGACTTGGGGACTCTTGAGCAAGGCACAAGACCCCCGGAGCCAGCGGGAGGGAGCATGTGGCTCTTGCTGACTGCTGGCCCCTTTCAGTTCATTCACAGGGACCTGGCAGCCAGGAATATCCTGGTGGGAGAAAACCTGGCCTCCAAGATTGCCGACTTTGGCCTCTCCAGAGGGGAGGAGGTCTACGTGAAGAAGACGATGGTGAGGCAGGAGCAAAGCATCTCCATGGGGCCTGCACCGTTGTGGTGGGCAGGATCCCCACCGTCAGCGGGAATGACTCACCATGCCAGGACCGGCTGGGTCACGGCTGCCCTCCGTCTGCGAGGCATCCCCCCTCCCCTGACGGTTGCTCTCTGTTTCCCCAGGGCCGCTTGCCGGTTCGCTGGATGGCCATCGAGTCCCTGAACTACAGCGTGTACACCACCAAAAGCGATGTGTAAGTCCTGCAGGCAGGGGCATCGGGGCTGGGCATGGCTGCGGCTGCCTCCATCTCTCTCCCGGGTCAGTGCGGCGATGCTTTTGCTCTGGGTGCTGCAAGGGCAGGAGGAGATGCTGGTGCATCTCTCCGGAGGGTTGCTGGCTTGGCCCGAGCCTTGGCTGCCCGCCGCACCCTGGGCTTTGCCCTGTGCCTCTCAGTGGGGCGCAGCTCGGGGCTCCGTCACATCCTCAGCTCCTGCCCTTTCAGGTGGTCGTTTGGCGTCCTGCTCTGGGAGATCGTCAGCTTGGGTAAGGCTCTTCTTTGTCCCCTGCCTCCACTTGGGTCCCTGCCGGACTGGTCCTCCTGCAGCTCCAGAGGGGACACCCAGGGACCGTCCCCACCGCAGCTAGCTGTGTGTCTCTGGCCACAGGGGGGACACCGTACTGCGGGATGACATGCGCTGAGCTCTACGAGAAGCTGCCCCAGGGCTACCGCATGGAGAAGCCACGCAACTGCGATGATGAGGTGTAAGTGGGCGGAGAGCCCCGGCTGATGGCAGCACTCGCATCCCCCTGACCCCACTGCCCCACAGGGCTCCCACCAGCTTGCGGTAGCTCCTGCCTGGTTCCCCTCTGTGGCTGGGGGATGAGCTGGGGTCCCACACCCCAAACACCCTTCCTGGGCTTTAGTTTCCTGCCTGCTTCCCCCCACCTCCCACAAACAGCTTTTCTGCTGCCTCCCCGCCCTGTGCATGCTGAGCCACCGCTGGCTCTCTGCCCCCAGGTACGAGCTGATGAGGCAGTGCTGGCGTGACCGCCCCTATGAGCGCCCGCCCTTCGCCCAGATCTCCATGCAGCTCATCCGCATGCTGGAGGCCAGGAAGGTGAGTGGCGGCGGCGGCAGGGCTGGGTGCAGGGCACCCACATCGCCCTGGCTCAGCGGGAGGGATGCCCACCCTGCGCGGGGCTTGTCCGAATGCTGGAGCATCCCTTGGGGTCGGGGTGGGGGGACATCCAGCAGCAGAACATGTGTGACCCCACCACACGTGGGGATAACCTCAGCATCACTTTTCGGTTGTGGGGAGCCCCATCGCCTCCCCCCAGGGTATAGCACTCGTGAGCATGCCAGCAGGGACAGGAGGTAGATGGGGACACTCTCACAACTGGATCCTGACCAAGGTTCCCCTGCAGGCCTACGTGAACATGGCCCTGTTTGAGAACTTCACCTACGCGGGGATCGATGCCACCGCTGAGGAGGCGTGAGGCTGCGCTAGCGCTGCACAGAGGGGCGACACTGGCCCCAGCCTGATGGGACAATGCTGTGGGGACGAGGGGCTGCCCGTCCCCACCCTGGGGCCGAGTGGCCAAATGCCAGTGTCCCTTCCCAAGAGCACCTTCCCTGCAGCAGGACTGTGCTGTCCCCTCCCTGGCTACCCACCAGGTGTGTGCTAGCCACGCTGGCACACTGCCAGCCACCAACACGGCCCCACACTGCTGGGGGATGCGCTGGGATGGCCCCCCAAGGACAAGTGCCAGCAGGGTGTTTGCAGCAGAGCAGGCAGGAGAGCGACTCTCCCAGGAGCTGGGGTGCCGCCGCCTGTGGCCACGGACAAAAAATGCCCAAGCTTTGGGGCGAGAGGGGAAGCAAGGACCTGGCAGCTGCCTGCCCTGCAGCTCTCAGCGTGCTCTGGACCTGAAGTGGTGCCAGCGGGACTGCGAGCATCGCTGCCAGCATGGGACGGGGCCACCCAGGTGGGCGCAAAGGGACAAGGGACAGCATTGGCTGTGCACAGCCTCCAGCTCTGCCGTAACCCTTCAGAGGTGTCAGCTCTGCCTTATGGACAATAAACATAGTGCAACAGGCAGCCGGGTCCAGAGGAGGGGAGATGGGGTCCCAGTTCTGCCCCCCTGATGGCACTAGGGAACAGGATGTGGGGCCCCGATGGTCAGCTGCCGTGGTGGGCACTCCTCAGGATCCTGTCCCCGCTAGGGTCCTCTGAAGATCCCCGGGGATGCCCAGCGCCCAGACAAGCCCCAGGTCTCATCATGCTGTGGGGATGGGTTTTCTTAGTATCCAACTGGGATCTCCCCCCCCTGCAATTTAAGACTTTGTCCTGTCCCCAAGGGATATGGAGAACAGACTATGTCCTTCCTCTGCACAGCTGCCTCTCGCATGCTTGAAAACTGTTCCTGCAGCTTCCCCTCAGCTGGCGGGTCTTCACTGGGACGGCCCCGCTCCTCTGGCTGGTCCACGCAGGGCTGTGCAGCTCCACACCCTTCCCACCCCAGCCAGCGCCTGCCCGGCTGTGGGGTAACTTCCCACGTCTTGCAAAGGGACCATCGGGTTTGACCATCCTGCTCGAACGCGTGCTGCTGGGGCGTTTCTCACGCGTGTCAGTCCCTCAAGGTTCACCTGGGCTCTGCACTGACCCTCCTGCGGGAGCTCCTGCCCCAGGCTGCAGTCCCTTGTCCTGCACTGCTGTGGTTTGTTGTATTGACAGCAGATGGACTTCATCTCTATCGGCGTCAGCTTGCTACGCCCTAGGCATGCCATCCAGCTGCCCTTCTAGTCGTTTTCTATGCCGTGGTCCATGGGAAGCAAGGGCTGCTCCTGTAGAGCCTGTTATCCCACCGCAAGGCAGATGTGTTTGGCATTTGCCCTTCTGGACAAGAGTCTTTTTTTTCCCCAGAAGGTGTTTCAACCCTGTCAATACCATTTTGGTTTCCCATGCTGGCCTCCAGCGCTCTTTGGTATCAACCGCAGCCAATAGTAAGCAGCCTCTCTACCCCATCACTGAGGTCCCCAGTGAAATGGGGATGGGGACGGGCCCTCGCAGGCAGCCTGCCATGTGCCACCTCCTCTGCTGCTGGCTGGGAATGGCATCTGAGGCAGCATCATCAGCCCTGCTCAAACCAAGGGCTTTCTGCTTTTTGCCTCCCTGACAGCAAAGCCCAATAGCCAGATGGAGGAGGAGATGGGACTCGTTTGACAAAATTTGACTGTGACAAATTGGTGCTGGCTGTTTCCATCTCCCCTCGGTGCCCGGGGTGCTGTCCCCGGCTGCTGCACAGCGGGGAGATGCCAACCTGCCCTTGGCGTGGTGAGGATGCGTCTGCGAGCGGCTCCTCGCGCCCTGGCTGGTGCTCCCTGGGCTGTGCCATGGTGCTGCGCCCCGGCAGGGTGGGACACCCCTCTGGCCACCCACGCCGAGTGGTGGTGGTGGATTGGCACCAGGCTGAGCGTGCCTGTGGGACCCCACCATGGTGGCCCTGCTCCTGCACCGGCACCACTAGCATCTGGGCGGGCCCAGCTAATGCCCCCCATGGCTGCAGCCCTCCTGCCAGCACAGCCGCGGGGACGGTGCCACTGGGCCGTGCAGAGCAGACCCAACGCACGCCAGTGCCAGGCGGCACAAGGCGGGATGTAGCCGGAGCAGCTGCAGCGTGCCCCATGCTCCCACGTGCCTGCAGCGCCGAACAGCGTGCCCTGCCCTGCCCTGCCTGCCTTGCCCTGCTTGCCTCATGTGGGGGCCTCCCTGGTTTCTCAGGGGTTGTTTTTCTTCCTACTCCAGCCTCCCGGCGTGCTGGTAGCCACAAGAGCAGGACGTGCCGCCTATCTGATAGGAGCAGTCTCTCTTGGCACTGTGGCTGGCGGCGGAGGGGCCGCGGCACAGTGGTTTTGGGCACGGGGAAGTGCCGGCGATGGGGTGGGGGGAGCCTCCAGCCAGGCTTCCTGAGCTGCACAGCCACCACTTCCCAGATAAAGGTATCGCCCGGAGGAGCTGCAGCAGCTCCCGGGGCGCTGGGAAGGGCCGAGCACGGCACGCACGGCCCCGGCACACGGGGTGCAGGATGGCAGCCTGCCTGTGCCGGGGCTGCCTGCTCTCACTGCTCCCTGCCATCCTGCTCAGCCTCTGCAGCCCGCCGGCAGCCCTCGAGCCAGTGACATCCCAAGGTAGGTCCTGGGGTCCATTTTCTCCCCCAAAGGATGGGCCAGAGAGGAGATGGCACGCTGGGCACAGGCAGCAAGCACCCTATGGCAGCCAGAACCTGCAGGGTTGGGGAGGAGGCATCCCAGGAGGGTGTGCGGGGGGTGTTCAAGGTGGGCGATGGAGTCCCCTTCTCACCCGTGGGACACTCTGGGGCCTGGAGCAAAGGGACGTCCCTGTTCTCTGCGGGCAGGACCTGGCTGCCCCCGGGCACCCCTTCGGGATGGCAGTCTGTGGCTCCCAGCCCCGTGCAGGTGGCAGAGGGGCTCCCCGCTCATCAAAAGCTTTCGGAGTGACGATGACGAGGGTTTGAGCAAAATTCAAGCTAATGTCTGACGAACAGCTCTGCACTGCGGGTAATGCTGTGGCACTGCCGGGCTAATCCCAATGCTCCCACACCAGCCTTCCCATGATCTTAGTGCCCCACTGAGCGTCCTTGGCTCAGCCGGTAGCTGGCCCCAGCCTGGCTCGCTGTGCCTGGCAGAGCTGCTTCCCAGCTTTCTCCCATTTCAGGCCTGTCCATGCTTTCTTTGAGACCCTCCTTAGCCCTTTTAACACTTTCTATAATACCATAAAAAGCATTAATTGAATAAAATCCTGTTGATCTCCTGCTCATCTCTCCAGCCCCACCCCAGGTCTCTGGCCATGGCAGGCTCAGGAGCACCTTTCGAGTCACCCCCATAGGGGCCGTGGGAGGAAGGACGGGGTTGGGCTCGTCCTCTCTCTGCCCACAGCCTCTGCAGCATCGTCCAAGAGTGGCTGATGCGGGCTGCAGAGCTGTGTGGCCGCTCTTCCTAGGAAACAGCCTGCACCCAGCAGAGATGCTCTGGCAACCCACAGGACCAGCATGGCCTCCCACTGATGCCATGGGTCCCCATGCCACCGGGCTGCTGGCACCTGGCTACCCCATCCCCTGGTGCTGGGAGCTGGGGCAGACAGGGAGCCGGCACGAGGCCTGGGGTGGGTGCAATGGGGTGCAAAAAGGGAAGAGCAGGTAGGGGGAAGGCTGTGGTCTGTGGGGAGGGGACTTGGGCTGGGGGAGGAAGGCAACATAGCGCTGGGAAAGGAGGAACAGGGCTGGGGGTCAGGGCAAGGGAAGGGACAGGGAGAGCAGGGGAATACCAGAGAGGGACAAGGACATTTGGGGACCGTCCCTTATTCTTCACCTGGGGTGGGCTCGGCTGGCAGCACAGGGGGTGTGGAGCAGAGAACGGGTGGGCTCAGCACATGGAGCAGGGCTGGGTGCTGGCAGGGGGCTTGTTGTGGAGTCCTTCAGTGGGGGGCAGCCCTGGGGAAGAGGGCACATCCCAGGAGGAGGAGGAGGGCTGCGGCAGGTCCCCGGGCAGAGGCAGTGGTGGAGAAGGGAGTGCTGGAGCAATGCTGGGGGCAGTGAGGCCACCCCTGTGCTTCACACATCTTGGGGCTGTCCCCTTTTCCCTGACAATGGGGACAGACACCCATGTGCCAGCAAAGCCACTGGTGCTTGGGATGGAGATCTGCAGGATCTCCTGCAGGGCTTGATGCTCCAGTTCATCCCTGCAATGACACGGAGGGTGGCTTGCTGAGCGGGGCAGAGAAACTCACAGCTCCCCAGGCAGTCCCCAGGCCGGGGTTTGAGGATCTCCCCCTGCTCAGGGCCGTGCTCCCCCACACCAGCCCCCAGGCCCTTTCCCTCTCCCCGGGACGCTGCTCCTCCTTATCTCACTTCCACGCGCCTTCCGGCGTGAGTAGGGCAGGGGTGCTTCCCCCCGATCGTCGAGACCCGAGCCCCCCTCCAACCGCAGGGCTATTTCGGGATGTTTGTTTGTCCCAAAGGACCCCACGTGCTGAGGAGGGGGGAGCAGTGGGGCCGGACGGTGGGGAACCCTGCCACCTGGCAGGACCCCGGTGCGAGCCAGCAGCCAGCACGCGGGCCGTGTCCCTCCCTGCCGTGCCAAGCTGGCGGAGGGCACCTTTGCCACAGCCGTGTCCACGGCTGTGCCCACACTGCCCGGGGTGCCTGCACGGCCTGGCCTTGGGGGCAAGCCGGCCAGCAGGCATGGGGCGGGGGGTGCAGGTGGGATGGGGACGGGTTTGTGCCCAGGGGCTCCTTCATGCCCACGCTCCTCCCAGATGCTGCGCTGCTGGCAGGGGTGCCCGAGGACATCCTCTGCTTCTCCCGCTCCTTCGAGGACCTCACCTGCTTCTGGGATGAGGAGGAGGAGGCGGCGGTGAGCAGGATGTGCCACTTCCACTACTGGTACAGCAGGTAGGAGGTGGTGGGGGGACAGCCCAGCCTCCCCTTTGTCTGCACAGAGAGCAGCAGGGTCGCGGTGCCGCAGCTCTCTGTGCCATCCCGGTGGCTCCCAGCTGCAAGGAGAGATGGTGGAGAGCCCACGGAAGCTACATAGCAGCCACCACACACCCTGCAGCAGGGCTGGGACCGTGGCTGTCCCTCAGTCCCATGGGGACAGTGCCCTGCAGTGGATGGGGGCACAGGGAAGGAGTTGGTGACACCAAGGTCTTGGTGCCATGCCCCAGGTCCCCTCTCCTCCAGCCTGGCCCCGGGCAGGAGGCATTGGGTGCTGCAGGACCCTGCTCTCCGTTCCTCAGGGACGTGCCCACAGCATGCGCGGTCTCCACGTGGCACCGCGGGGCCGGCAGGACGCGGCACGCCTGCGTCTTCCCCGGCCAGGATGTGCGGCTCTTCACCCAGCTCCACCTCCGCGTCCTGGACGCCACCACCAACCAGACCAAGTACTGGCGGGAGCTCAGCGTGGACGCGGTGGGTGAGTCCCTCCCACCAGGCAATACCTGTGTGACACCAGGACAGTCCCCAGACCTGGGTCCCCTGCCCTTCTGCCCACTGCGGGGGCTGGCAGGACCCTGCACCCTAGGCACCGAGACAGCTCTGGGGGGACCGCTGGGTGTCCCCTGGCAGGACCAGGGGGTGCCCAGACCAGGGCTGCCACAGGAGGTCAAACGCCCCGGCACGTTCCCCGCAGGTCTCATCGCGCCCCCGGCAAACATCACGGCCCGCTGGGCCGGGGCTGCGGGGCAGCTCTGCGTGTCATGGCAGCCACCACTCGCCGACTACCCGAACTTCTTCCTCTACGAGGTGCGGTGCTGCCCTGCCAGCTCCCCAGAGACGCCCTGCAGCCCTGCATCGCACCCCGGCAGGCAGCGCCCTGGGGACCCCTCTATCCGGTCAGCCAGCAGCACCCACGCAGCCACAGCTTCCCCAGGAGCAGAGCAAGTACATAGAGGGGCCAGGGCCGGGCAGGGGGATTTTGGGGCCGCAGCCTCTCCCCAGCCTGGCCCCTCTCCTGCAGGGGCTGGTCCAGGCCAACACCTGGGTGGTCCTCCAGGACCTGTGGCCGGGGGTGAGGTACCACATCCAGGTGCGCAGCAAGCCCGACGGCACCTCCATGGACGGCGTCTGGGGGCCCTGGTCACAGGCAGTGGCTGCGGAGACACCCCACTCCTCCGGTGAGCGGCCATCCCCACCACCAGGGCGCTGGCTAGCAAGGCGGGGAGGCACCCATGCCTGGGGCTGCAAGGAGTGGGGGTCCTGGGGTAGGCGAGGGGCAGCACCCAGGTTTTGGGGGGCCGGGGGTAAGCAGGCCCCTCCCTGCCCTGGCTCTCGCCTGCCCAGGAGACATTGGGCTGTGCTGCAGCACCCCTGACCTGCAGCACGTGCGCTGCGAGTGGAGCTGGGACCCCGCAGAGCCCCACGGCTCCCACCAGCTCTTCTACCGGGCACCTCCGAGTGGGGCCGGCACAAGGTAAGGTGTATGGCAGGGATGTGACGCTCAGGCGGAGGGGTGGCACATCCCAGGGACCACCAGCCCTGCTCAGTGTCCCACATCCCACACTGTGCCACCTGGCTCCGTGCCTTGCCCTGCCCTACCACCATCAACCTCACACCTCCCCACCACCACTCCTGGCCACACAGACTACGGGCAGCGCTAGCTTTCCTGGGCAAGTGCAGGAGGAGCAAGGCAGCGCCGGCTGCAGAGACAGGGTGGCCCCAGAGCAGGGCTGGCAGCGGGCGAGGGGAGCGGGGCTGCCACAGTAGGGCTGACTGGCTCCTCGCTCCTCGCGCAGGGAAGACGCGTGGCAGCGGTGCGAGGAGACGAGCGTGGGGGTGCAGGGCACCCACGCCTGCACCTTCCAGCCCAGGGCTGACAGCGCCATCTCTGTCCTGGTGAACGTCACCCGGCCCCACGCGCTGCCCACGCTCAGCTACTTCAAGGAGCCCTTCTGGCTGCACCAGGCTGGTGAGTCCCAGCGCCACTGCGGCCCCTGCCCTTGCCCGTCTCGCAGGGGACACGGCGCCCCATGTCCCGTTCCATAGCAGCGACACGTCCCCGTCCCCAACAGTGCTCACAGACGCCCCACAGCTCGTGCAGGTGATGGTGTCACAGGGCCAGCTGAGCCTGCAGTGGCTGCCACCCCTGGAAGCACTTGCGGAGCAGCTGGACTACCAGGTCCGCTATGCTGTGGAGAACAGCAATGACTGGAAGGTAAGGCATGGCCGGGGCTCCCCCGAGCAGCCTGGCCCACCTCCGCTACCAGCACATGACCTGCGTGGGGTCAGGCAGGACGGACCCACACCCCAGCACTGCCCCTCGGCCGCCCCGCAGCAGCTGTCATCTCCAGCGCAGCTCTGCCCTGCAGGTCCTGCAGGTCCCACGGGCAGCCAGGAAAGAAGTCCTGGACCTACGGCCAGGCGCCCGCTACCATGCCCAGGTGCGGGCCCAGCCCAGCGGGCCGTGGTACCAGGGCAGCTGGAGCGCCTGGTCCAAACCTGTAGTGGTTGATGCCATGGCCGATGCGGGTAAGGGACAGGGCAGGAGACGCAGAGTGCTGGAGATGGGATGGGGAGCACCGGGCAGAGGGTGGCAGGGCTGTGAAGGCCTCAGCGGTGGCGGGTCTGGGGAGGGCTGCGGTCCCAGCGCTCCTCCTCCCACGCAGGCTGGGTCATCCCGAGTGTTACGGTGGTGCCGCTGCTCTTCACGGGCGTGCTCCTGGGGCTGCGGTGCACCTTCCCCTCCCTCTACAGGTAAGGGCTGTGCCTGGGGCAGGTGGGGGGGTCCAGCACCAGCCCTGGGCACCCCGCCCGGGGGCATCCGGGCGCCCCAGGAGCGGGGTTTGCCTTCAACACCCCCTTCCCTGCACCCAGCAACGTGAAGCAGAAGCTCTGGCCCCCCGTCCCCGACCTGCACCGCGCACTGGGCAGCTTCCTCCTCGAGAGCGGCAAGCAGGGCCAGGTGAGGGGGCCGGGGCAGAGCCCCCCGCGGCTCAGCCCCCACGGGGGCAGCTCCGAGGGCCGCCCCCACCGCGCTCCCTCTCTCTCCCCGCCAGGCCAACGCCTTCTACAAGCAGCCGCCGGAGGAGGCCGTCCTGCCCTGCCTGCTGGAGGTGCTGCCCGCCCCGCGGGGGGAGGCGGGCGGGCCGCCCCCGCCGCCGGAGCACGCTGCCGGCCGGCTGCCCAGCACCGACATCGCTAACCAGTCCTACCTGCTGATGAGCGGCTGGGAGCCCCGCGGGCCGCCCTGAGCCGCGCCCCCCGCCCCCACATAAACGAGACGTGAAGTCACCCGGCCTCCTCTCTGCTTCGCGGCGGCGCCCCGGCCCCAGTCCCAGCCCCGGCCCCGGCCCCCGGCCCCGCAGGCCGCGGAGCGGAGCGGTGGCAACCTCCTACGTCGCCCCCCGCCACCCGCCCACTGAGCGGAGCAGCGGGGAGAGCCCCGCCCCGCCGCGCGGCCCAGCCAATCGGAACGCGGCGCGCGGTGGTCGCCATGGCAGCGTGCGGCGGTTGGGTTTGAAGCGGCCAATGGGAGGAGCGGCCGCGCGGGGTTTAAATGCCGCGGCGGAGGCTAGGGGGGCTGCGCGAGGTTCAACTGCAGAGCGGAGGTGAGGGGCGGCCGGCGGCGGGGCCGCGGCGGGCGGGGAGGGCCGGCGCCCCGCGGCGGGCCGGCGCCCCGCGGCGGGGAACGGGGAGCTGGAGGAGCGGTGGGGGGCGCGCCCTGAGGCGAAGCGGGTCGTGAGAGAGACCCTTGAGGCGGGGATTTGGGGTGGGGGGGGAGGCTGTAGTGGAGCGACCCCTGAGGAGCGGCCTGGGGCGGGGGGTCCTGTGGTGGAGAGCGCCCTGAGGCGCAGCCGGAGGAGGGACCCCGCGGAGGGGGGCTGACGCTGTCCGCCCGCAGTGCCATGGCGCAGTTCGTGTTCGAGGCGGACCTGCACGGGCTGCTGAAGCTGGACACGCCGATCCCTAACGCGCCGCCCGCTCGGTGGCAGCGCAAGGCCAAGGAGAGCGGCGCCCCCGGGCCCAGCCCCGCCGCCGGCCTGTCGCCCATGAAGCCGGCCAATCGCTCCCACAGCTCCAGCAAAACACCGTCCAGGACACCCGGTGAGCGGCGGCGACGAGCGGCGTGGGTTGGGTGGGGGGAGCGAGCGTCGCCTGGGCTGCTTGCCTGTAGCCGTGGGGCTCCGGGCTCCGTGCCAGGCTGCCCTAGCGTGCTGGTCAGGCGGGAGGAGGTGGGCTACACTGCCTGGCTCCCGGGAGTCGCCCACCTTCTCCTCCCCAGCATGAGGTGGGCAGAGCTCTGTGCCCTGGGGCTGGGTGAACTGCGGCCTCGCCAGCTCAGCCTTGCTGGCACAGCTGTGTGTTGGGACAAGTGTGGGTAGGACCCTCTGCTCACAGCTTTACATGCCGTGACAGTATTTTTGCATCCTCCCCTTATCTGTGAGCTCTGGAGTTGTTGGACTAGACCCGAGTTGTCTCCTGGCAGTCCCTAACCAGAGCTTAGTGCTATTATACGGGGGGGAGAAGGGGCAGAAATATGAGTTAGTTGTGACTGGATGGCTTGAGCTCTCTGAGTCCTGCTTATCTGGAACTTGGCTGGTAGGTGTGATGTGGAAGAGTGCTGGGTCTGCTGTCTCTTGAAAGCTCGAATACAGGCTGTTCAATAGCTGTAAAACAATATTTATGCATGTGAATGCAGGTAAATCTGGATCCAAAATCCAGAGCACCCCAACAAAGGCCGGGGGGGATCGCTACATTCCCAACCGCAGCACTATGCAGATGGAGATGGCCAATTTCCTTCTAACAAAAGAGAATGACCCTGCTGAGGAGTCACCTACCAAGAAGGTGAGCATGTTGCTAAGTTACAATTACTACAATGATCACTACCAAACACCTAATCCTTCTTGGCCTTTTACAGAGAGGCAAACTGTAAGTTCTATCAAGTGGGTGCATGGGGCTGACAGCCCCAGCCATTACTGCCTCCATCTCTGGGCTTCAGGAGCCTGGGATGAGGTGGAAGCTGTAGAGCGTGCGAATAGGACAGGTACACAGCTACTACACTGGAGCCTGAGCGCAGCTACTCTGTAGGGATGTTTTCCTAGGCGCAGGGAAGAGCACAGAGCCTTACACCTCTGCTTCCACTCTAGCCTGTGCCACTTCTGGTAGCAAAATTCAGCTTTGGGCTAACGAGGCTTTAAAATATAGCAGGCTACAGAGACACAAAGCTGTGAGCCTGTGCACAGTGAAACTGCTGGTGGTAGCTATTCTAGGACAATGTCTACATGGGGAGCTATTCTGGAATGTGTATGCTGTGTTCTGAAATCTGTTTATGAAGCATTTGCTCCCTTGTGGCTGTGGCTTTCCCCGCTGGCAAGGAGACTCTGAATTTGCCAGGCTTCTGTATGAAAATGCGAGCAGGGCAGTGTGCCAATGTCTGAGGAAAAACTACTTTGAGCTGCCTGTCTGTGGCCAGCTTCCACAGCACAGCTGTACACCTCCTGATTCTAGGAGAAGGGGACTTAGGTGTGCGCTCTGTCAGCTGCAGTTTTAAGTGCAGCATGGGCATTGTGTTTCAAATACATCTCGCTGAGGGTGGTTTTTCTCTGTAGGAGCAACAGAAAGCCTGGGCGGTGAATCTGAATGGCTTTGATATAGAAGAGACAAAGATCCTCCGCCTCAGTGGAAAGCCACAGAATGCTCCGGAAGGTATGATACAGGGTCTGTGTGAGTTGACTCAACTGGAGAGATCTGGGCAGGGGAACAGCAACACAGATGCCCTGCGTGTGGACACAGGAAAGATCAACTGGCAGCTTCTCAGAGCTCCTGTGCACACTGGAGTCTCCCTCCTTAGGTTTCCTGAGGTTGAGGGGCTGCATAACAGCTATGGTGAATTTATTTACGGAAGTTGAAATGACTGCCAGTTGCTCACTTGCACTGCAGGTGGCAAACCTTCCTGAGGTCTGTGAAAACTTCAAACTCTCTGCTGTGCATTTTGTAGCTTAACTGCCACTAAACATAATGGAATATAGAAAACCAAGTGCTTGTCAGTTAAACTTGTTCCTGTGAATTAGGGAATTGGAGCTCATCCTGGTTCAGCAGTTCATACTGCCAGTGATGTTGGCACACTGCACTCTTCTGAGCCTCTCTCTTCTCTTGGGACTTCATTTTCACTGGAAGGGATTTGTAGCTGGGTGAGCAGCACTCAGCTGGGAGGAAACTAACTCAGGTTAACAAATCTGTTCCTCTGCGCACAGGCTATCAGAATAACCTGAAAGTGCTCTACAGTCAGAAAATGACACCTGGATCCAGCAGGAAGAACGGCAGATACATTCCCTCAATGCCAGACCGGATCCTGGACGCACCAGAGATCCGCAATGACTATTGTAAGTAAGCTGCAATGTTGAGCACTGGGCACTGAGATCATTCTGCACCGGAGTGCAGTTCCTAAGACGGTGTGGTCTGAGGAACTGGAGCTCCAACTGGGCTGTTTCAGTACCTTATGCACCCAGGCTGGCACCGGCCACTTCTGGAGTGTCCCTGTGTAGCCTTATAGGGACAGTGGTCCAGAGTGCTGTGTAGGTGACTTGGATCAGGGCTACCTGACCCCACTCGCTGGGCACGGTGACACCCAGAAGGCTGCCCCTTACTTGTATGTGTGTGTGCACACACACACCCCTGGTGCAGGTGGAAGATCTGGCACCAGCACTGGTGAAGGGCAGGGCTCTCCAGGTAAGCACAGTGTGACCTGCATTGCTCTTCCAAACTGTAGATCTGAATCTCATTGACTGGAGCTCTCAGAACTTCCTGGCAGTGGCTCTGGACAACTCTGTCTATCTGTGGAATCACGCCTCTGGGGAGATTATCCAGCTGCTGCAGATGGAGCATCCAGATGATTACGTCTCCTCTGTGTCATGGATTAAAGAAGGAAACTACCTTGCCGTTGGCACAAGTAACGCTGAGGTCCAGGTGAGCACGGGGGTAAAACTAGAGGTGTTGTCTAGGGATTGCTGGAGCTGTGGGGCCTCGGGACAAAGGCTTGGCTAGCACAAGAAGGATGCAATGCACCCTGACTTGTCTTGACTGGTGTGGAGTGGAAATGTCCACATCCAGCCATGGCCAATGATCAACCGCAGCAGCAAGGCAGAGTTTGGTGCTGGGGTTTTCTGACACCTGGAGTTACCTGCTGCTCTATAAGCATGAGATACAAATTGATCTCTGCTCCCATACTGACAAGGCTGAATGCCAGAGCCTGTGCAGTGAGGTTCCTAGGGCAAAGCAACAGGGCTGGGTTTCCTCGTCCTCTGGAGAACTTATTGCTCTGCCTCTCTTAGCTATGGGACATACAGCAGCAGAAACGTCTCCGAAACATGACCAGCCATTCTTCCCGTGTGGGGTCCCTCAGCTGGAACAGCTACATCCTCTCCAGGTAAAGCGCTGGGTGGGGATGGGTGAAGGGCAGTGTCCAGCTGTTGCAGATTCCTATCCTAGATCTGCGAGTGGTGCAGGTTAGGGATGGCAGAGAGGAGTTTCTGTCCTGGCTTGCGATTCTTACTCAGCCTGTTCTGTTGGGACTGTGGGGAGAAGGTCTCTTCTCTCTTGCCCTTTGTGCTGAAGTTGCGAAGAGCTGCTGTGGCTGCTTTGCTCATGTGCCAGCCTGACCCTGCAAGCCTTCTCTCTGCAGTGGGGCACGGACTGGCCACATCCACCACCATGACGTCCGAGTGGCTGAGCACCACGTGGCCACGCTTGCTGGCCACACGCAGGAGGTGTGCGGACTCAAATGGTCTCTAGACGGCCGCTACCTGGCCAGTGGTGGCAATGACAACCTGGTGAACATTTGGCCATGCACCCAGGGGGACAGTGGAGACTTTGCTCCTGTACAGACCTTCACTCAGCACCAGGGTGCTGTCAAGGTGAGTGCAGGGCTGCTGCGGGTGAGGTGTGGGCACGTGTCTGTGCGCAAGACAGGCAGCGCTGGCTGTGCACAGGCTGCCTCTTGTATGTCTTAGAACTAACCCTTTTCTCTCAGGCTGTGGCGTGGTGTCCGTGGCAGTCAAATGTTCTAGCCACGGGAGGTGGGACTAGTGACAGACACATACGCATCTGGAATGTGTGTTCCGGCACCTGCCTCAGTGCTGTTGATGCCCATTCCCAGGTAAGACATGAACATCAGCTCAATGACAAACACCTTCTGACAGGACACCTACAGAGAGCTGCTGGCTCCTGAGGCCCAGAGGCAGGGAAAGGAGGGGACCATGCTCGTCTCTGGGTGATGAGCATCAGCACAAGCAGCTTGTCTTACCTGCGTTACTACTTCTTCCTAGGTCTGTTCTATCCTGTGGTCAACAAACTACAAGGAGTTCATTTCTGGCCACGGCTTTGCACAGAATCAGCTGGTTATATGGAAGTATCCAACGATGGCCAAGGTCACTGAGCTGCGAGGTAGGCTGGGCCCTTTGCCTGGGGAGGGGAGGGCTGCTAGAGGCTGCAGGCAGATGTAATCCTTGGTTTCAGCAGAGTGGTGTCCAGGGGCATGCTGCTAGAGGGAGGCACGCCTGTGGGCTGCTGAAGAAAGGCCGTTGCTCCAAATGCATCGCCTGGGGTGTGAATTCATGGTGTGGGGACAGCTATGCGAGCCGGTGGGGCTCATGGGGCACGTGGGAGTGAACTTGACCGTTGTGGTAGAACCAGAGGGACCAGGGCATGTGGTGGTCAGCCCAGCCCTGACTGCACACCTCCTCCTCAGGTCACACTGCCAGAGTCTTGAACCTGACTATGAGCCCTGATGGTGCAACAGTGGCCTCGGCAGCTGCTGATGAAACGCTGCGGCTCTGGCGCTGTTTTGAGATGGACCCCATAAAGAAGAAGGAGAAAGAGAAGGCAAACAGTGCCAAAAGCAGCATCATTCACCAGGGCATCCGATGAGTGCACAGGGCTGTTTGTGGGGAGGGGGGAAATCTGGCTTACACACTGTACAGTATTTTAAATGTTAATAAACTACTTTAATTAGTCTTTTTTTTTTTTTATGATGTCTGATGGAAGGAAGAAAAGGCCATGGCTCACAGGCCCAAGCCCCTCCTCCCTGAGGTTTGGGATCTGGGCAAGTGGTGGAGCTCTTGTTCTTTAGGGCTGGTGTGCAGGCAGCCCGAGCCTGGCGCTGCCCTGGAGTCCTGGGAGGAGGAGGATGCTGTGCAGTGGTTGTACTTCTCTGTCTGTCCCAGCTAGGGCAGGTGTGTGTCACCTGCCACATCTTAATGCTGACCACAAGTGCAGCTCCATCAGAGGGGCTGTGGCTTGTTTGCAGCCCACAGGGGGAAAGACCCTAAATATGGGCTCTCTGCTTGCAGTGGTAACTGCTCTCCAAAGGAAGCTGATGTCTAGTCTGTGTCTGTAAACCCCTCCTCTAGCAAAGCTCTACCAGGCAAACCTAGCTTGCTTTGTACCTCTTAACATTCTTAAACCGGAATCATGGAGCAGCCTGGCCTATGGCTGGGTCCTGGTTCTGGTGTCCTGGCTCTGGTAAGAGAATGGGAAGTGTTAGGGGACAAAGAGGGCCTTGATACCAATGTCTACTTAGAAAAAAGGGTTAGGGCCTAGGTGACTTCCTAGCCTCCATCCCAGATCAGAGAGTGTCAAACCTGAGCCCGGAGCAGGGCTAGGAGGAAGTATGCATCCCTGACTTGCAGTGAACCAGCTCTTAACGGGCCCCTACCTAAGGGAGGGCCCTCTGCCCAGCTGCTGCCTGCTTTGGTGCCAGCTGTGGCAGGGAGGAAAGCACAGTACGTCTGTGTCCCCAGCTTCGGCCGTGTCCTGCCTCTTGGCCAGGGGGACCTTGCTGCACCTCTGCCGGCAACTACCAGCAGCGATTCCCCCCTTCCAGAGCAGTCTGGGGACTTGTTCTCGGCAGTCGGAGCTGTAGCAGCCCTCGCACACAGCAGTTAGTCTTGTTCGGCTACATGCAGCCTCTGTGCTGCAGCCAACGCTGCCTGCTCTTATGGTGCTAGTGTAGAACAGCTATTTTTACAGTGAGTTTAGTACTGACTTTAGAGGCCAAATGCTATTGGAAAAAAGGGGGGTCAGGGGCTGGAAACATACAGCAACAGCTATAATCACCCCAAAGGCCAGAAAGGGGCTGGCCATGGCGTGAAGCCTGATGCAAAACAAAACGTTAGTTTACATTGCCACAGCCAGCTTGGACACCATGCAAGAGACTCCCAAAGCACCACTAATCTGGTGCGTGGCCCTCAGCCACATATTCTTCCAGCAGCCCTGATCTTTGCCCTCCCCTCCCGCTGAGGGGAAGCCCTGGTGCCAAGCTGAGGCTGCATGCGGGGAAGCAGGCTGACATTTGGTAGAGATTGACTCTCCAGCACTCGGAAAATGCCTTTTTTCCAGGCTCGGTTGTGCGGGTGCAAGTTGCAGGGCGTGTATTTGAGCCTTTACCGGAGCAAGAGCCAGCAGGGCCACAGCTGCCACACTGCTCTGCGTGTTGGAGCCGTGGTATCTGAGGTTGTGGGGCTGCACCAGACCCATCGCGCCTGTCCTTCAGCTGCACCAGCACAGCCAGGGGCTGCCAGGCACACGGCGCAGCTGATCAGCACCTTGGCCTGTGATTAGCTGAGGATGGATTATTATCACCTGTTTTCACCTTCCGCTTAGCACAGTGCCATGCTGTACCTGGCACCAGGCTCCCGCTCTGCCTCCTGAGCTTTAAGCCAGCTGGAGCCTTCAAAGATGGGCAGCGCAACACCAAGCCGTGCTGTGCTGAGCCAGGCAGCGCGCCCCCACACCTATTGCTGTTGTAGGAGGCCTGCCCCACACCCCTGCAGCTTAATGCTGGGCATCAGCACAGACTTGCTCAGTGGCCCCACAGCAGATTAAGGCTTCCAGTGGTTCCTGACCCTGGAAGGAAGGCTTCGCATGCCTGCAAGCTGGTGTAGTTTCTTCACTCCTGTGTAATAGCAGTTTATCTTTCCCAGATAGAGCCTGTGTTGCCTCTCTCCTTAGCACATACCCACCCCCAGAAGCTGTGTGTTACACATCCCCCGAAAGTCCTCTGAGCATTACTGTAAGGTAATGATAGTGCAGTGTCTTCCTTTGGCCCCATACTGGTCCTACTGCCCTGGAGAGAGGAGGAGCAGGGGAAGGAGCTGGGCACTGACCCAGCAGGCCCAGGAAATGCTGCCATATAAGGTGTGAATTCAGCTTGGAGCAGCAGCCCAGACTGCCCATGACAGCATATAAATTACCAGCCCATGGAAAGATCACAGCTAGCAGGAACAATTGGAGGAAGGGAGAGCAGAGCACGCATAGGGAACAGCCCATTTTAAAATGCCAAGCATAAGTAGTTTAAAGTATTGTTACTATTTTGGGCAAAAGCAAAGACAGTCCTGTCTTTACCAAGATCCAGCTGGGGGGGGGAGGGGAGGAGGCTAGGTGGGAAAAACTCTTATCTCAGCTGGATTGTCACCTACAGCTCCTGAAGTGGTGACTTGTGAGCACTGAACTAATGTTACACACCACCTCGGCAGGGACCAGAACAAGCTCTCCTGCCAGTCCTTGCCCACAGAGAAGCAGCAACAACTGGGAGAACACTACACAGTGCAGCAGTCAGATCCCATTTTAAGGCTTCATACACAGAAGGGCACTGAGCCCTGTAAAACGGGGGCATATTTATGCCTAAATATGCAGTTAGGCACACTGGTCACACCAGGTCAGCTCACTTGAAGAGGTTTTCCTACATTACAACCATGGCCTTGAAGCGTACAGCAGACCTTTCCCTCACACCAAGCCGTGCCCTAGGGCTTTGGCTGGACATCCACTAAAGCTCTCCCACACCCCAACCAAACCTGCAGTGAAACTCGGCTTCTGGAGGCCTGCTGGTCCAATGCACTCCTCCCAGCCACAAGCAGCCCCAGCCAGCTACCCACCCCTCTTCCCAGGCTTGAGTCAGCACCTAGGCTGGCCTCTCCTCTCTGGAGGGCCCCCGTCACGAGGCGATGGGGAAGGCAGCACTGCACCCCAACAGCACCGAGGGGAAGCCAGACTGGCTCAGGCAGTAGAGAGGGTAGAGCCCAGTCAGAAAGATGCACTGCTCTAGCAAGAGCAAGGCAGCAGCACCATAAACCTCCCTCTGACCAGCCTCATCCGTGTTCTGCACAGATCCACGCTGCAGGGGCATTCAGAGATGGCAGCAGCTTTGGCTTCAGTAGATGCAGAAAGCAACAGACTGCTCTCTCCCCATCACCTGGGTTTCCACGGTCTCCAATTCCCTGCTCTGCCACACCTCAGCTCCCCAGGGTTTCTGAAAAGCAGCAGCTCCTCCTGGACAGCTGGCCCAGGTCCCAGCCCACACCCACACTCCACCCCAGCCATTCTTTCACAGGGTGGAGCCACTTTCACAACAGGAGCCTTGACACATTTCCTGCCCTGAGCACTGCTCTACCAAAGCACTTGGAAACAATCTGCCATCTGCTTCATCAGCACACTGCTATCACCCTCTCCCCCCAACACACAAACCAGCTACACCAGCTGCTTCTCCCAGCCCTGCCTCCAACCACACTGGGCAGGACCATGCACCTGGAACAGCTTCTGAGCACAGCAAGCCAGAAAAAACAAGAGGGCAGAGCCATTTCTCCTTCTGTTTGTTTATTTGTGATAGAAGAGCAGCCCAATCTGACAGGGCCTGGCTCCTCCACCTCATCCTCAAGGCCACCAGCATGATTTTGGTTACAGCCAGAGCAGGTGATGGGCACCAGGCCCAGGAGAGCTGCTGCACAGCCCTGCTGGAGGGCAGAGTACATCTTCACCCAGGCCCAGTCAGCTCCACAGAGGCAAGAGGTGCTCACTATTACACCACAGCAGGGCACGCTACAACCATCCTCTGCTGTGCTCATGCTGGGCCAGAGCAGGGCTGGTCCCAAGCCGGAGAACCCAGGAGCTGATTCTAGGGGCAATTATTGCTCAAGTCTTGAGTTTGCAGGAATGGAAGTGGTCCAAGGCAAGGCTGAGCTTGGCCTCCCCCACTCTGGAGCAAGCCACCAGTTGCCATATAGGATCAGGTACGTGTGGCTAAAGCACACATTGAGCACCCAGCCCAGGCACACAAAGGCAAGGCAACTTGGGCTTATTGTGTGTGGGAGGCATTTCAGGCTGTCACAACCCCTGCTATGTACTAGGCACAGGGCATGTGTACTGTACTGGGCAGGTCTGGGCCCTCAAGACCCATACGTACTGCCCCTACATTCTCCACAGCCACACCTGAGCACAGATGCACCAGGGCAGGACCCCCCCCCTACCTGGGCACACAGGGATCAGAAGGGACATGCAGCACTGTGGCATGGCACAAGGTGGCACAAGGCATGGTAGAGCAGGAGCACTCACACTTGAGCTGGCAGCAGCAAGCAACCAGGGACAAGTCTGCTCATTCACACAGGCTCTGATGAGACAGGGAAGAGGAGAGGGCACCAGGACAGGGACTGGTCTCTTCTTTTGGTCCTACTCAGAAGGAAATGGCCCCCAGGCAGAAGGGCCAGATGTAGGCACTTGGGGGAAGTTCCTTTGGAAACACTGTAATGGGACTGCAGCCCCACAGCTGTGATGCAGGCAGCTGCCTCTCTGCTCAGCAACACCAAGAAACAGCACAAGCCCTCCCAGGAGCAGTAGAAGTTGCCCATGGCTGCTCAGAGCAGAGGGGCTGGGCATGCAGACAGAGGACCGCAGGGCTGGGCACAGGGGTACAACAGTCTGTAGGCACTTGACTTGGCTAGTGGCACCCAGGAGCAGGGGAACAGGTCCCAGCTGCCTCTGCCCCGGGGCTCTCATTGGCTCTGGGAGGGTCTTGCCCTCTAGTTGGCTTTGACCTTGCCATTGGTGACAGTGCCATTCTCATGGATGCTGCTACCGTTGTGCTGGGCTGCTTGCTGAGCCACCCTGGGCAACCGTTTGCCCTTGGTGTAGGACTGGTACCAAAAGTTGGAGAAGAGGATGAAGAAGATGGTCCCATAAATCCAGATGAGGTGGATGAAGATGGGGAACTGGTACTCGCAGCTGGGCATGAAGTAATACTGGGAGATGTGGACAGAGACAATCACGAACTGTGCCTGGGAGCAAGGCAGAGCAGGGACAAGTTATTAATGGGAGCAGGGTCAGGGATCCCACTAGAGACCTTCTTTCTAAATGAAACCAATAGGCTTCTTTCCCACTCTGAAGTAGGGGTTCTTATGGTGAGGTGCAGTCAGCAGCAGCTGGAAGAGGCAGGCACAAGTCTCAAGGCAGCATGTGCCTCTCACCCTCCCAGCATGGCTGCAACCCAGGGGCAGCAGCCTGAGCAGCACCCACACCCTAACCAGGCTGGTAGGGCTATCAGAGGCCCACAGTGGGCCAGAGCCGCTAAACCCAGAGTGAGAGGCTGCAGAAGAGTCAGCTACAGCTGCTGGCTGCATCTTTCATAGGTACAAGGGCTGGCCTGCCCCTCACATCAGAGACTGAGAGCACATGCTGAGCTCCACAGCACAGACTCACCAGCTGGATTGCCGTGATGTGCTTCTTCCACCACAGGTACTTCTGAAAGGCAGGTCCCGCTGCTGAGAGCCCGTAGTAGAAGTACATGACAACATGCACCATGGAATTGATCATGGCATGGAATGAGCCCATTCCCCCTGTTAAGACAGATTTTCATTAGTGTAAATCAATGCTCCACAGCAATTAGCACTACAGGGAGCTCCTAGGAGCCCAGCAGGACCAAAAAGCCCTTCTCAGCATGCTGGGGCTAACCCCACCCTTTCCTCAAGCTGTGCACCCAGACATTTTCCATCTTACCTGGACCAAACTTTGCTCCCCACCACCAGCTCCAAGGCAGAACAGAGTGGTGGAAGAGGTGTAGGAATGTGACCTGTTCATTCTTCTTCCGCAGGACAAAGATCACCTGCAATGAGAGCCCAACAGCATCAAGGACCTGCAGCCCTGGGAGCAGCTAGAGCAGGCTGGGCCACTAATTCAAAGTGTCTGATCTCAGTGACACTTTCCCCCTGCCAAGCTCACTGCCACCACACATTAGGTCACCCCACAGCTTCGAGAGCTATAACATGCCAAGAGTGGCCTCCTTGGCAGTGATGTCAGGCAGAAGCACTGCCAGATCAGACTGGAAGGGCTGAAGAAAGCACCAACTCCAAGTACACTGGGCCCCAACTCCCTGCCCAGCAAGCAGTGACAAGGCCTCCTCAGTAACTCACTCACCGTGTCTGTCAGTTCAATGAACTTGGAGAAGACAAAGAGCCAAGCAACACTGACCATCTGTAACAGAACAGGTTAACATTAGAGACCCACCTCAGCCTAAACAGGCCCAGTGACCAAGTGTCTCCATACAGTAACCCTGGGGTGAAACCAAGAGCCAGGGACTGTAAGTCCTCTGCCTCAGGAGAGGCAAGTAGCTGTGACCTTGCTGTCCAAACCCAAGTGCTAAAGGCCATCCCCACTTACTGGGAGAGGGACAAGAACTCACCCTGAGGGCCTTGGGGTCCTGTGAGAAGTCCACAGGGTCACATCTCCAAGTGTACCCAGTAAGCCACCCTGCCATCAAGAACTGCAACAAGAACATCATCAGGGTGAGGCCCAACACATCACCCACTGCACTTCGCAAGCCCTGTGCAGAAGGGCAGGGAAGAGCCTGCAAAATGGCTCCCCATCACCCACACAGCCTGCATGAACTGCTTTATGTATGCCACACAAAGCCTACTGCTGACAACTCACCTCATAGACTATATAAAGTGAGAGTCCCACCAGAAAAAAGTTGTATAGCACCATGAACTTCTTCAGGTTTAAAGGCTTCCTGTTGGCCATTAGCCGGGGACCCAAGGATAGTACAAAGTAGACATATGCCAGAAGGATGCCCATCACAAGGAACGGGGACTGCATCAGTGGATAATCAGCAATGCGGGGGTCTGTGGAGAGAGCCACAGTGCAGGGCAGTTAGCATCCTCACCCCAATCTACTACCAGAGTGGAGGCAAGGACATGGCAACCCTGTCCTAGGACAGGAGTGCAGGTGGGGGTGCAGTCTGGGAGCAGAGGCTGGAGACGCCAGCAAAACTCAGTAAGGTACAGCCTGAAGCCACACTGTAGGGCAACCTGAAGACCCTCTGCCCAGGAGGGCACAACTGTCCCAAAAGGGACTGCACAGGCACTGAGGTAAGACAACCTCGTAACAGGCAGCCCAAAAACTCCAGAGCTGCATCCACACCAGGGCAGAGGCAGAATGCAGCTAGACCCAGACTGCTTCAAGGACTACAGACCACCCCCCTGTGCCTGTGGCAGTAAGGCATGTAGTGCCACCTGCCCTGCAGCTGGGCAGAGCCAAACACTCACCTGCTTTCTTCATGAAGTCCTGATACATGGTCACAATCCCCTCCATGGTGGTGGCAATATCTCTGTGGAGAGGAAGGGCAGATCAGGCAGCTGTTTTCCCAGGAGGGCAGCCTGCAGAGCACAGCCCTGCAGATCAGCAAATTTCAAGCACAGCTTCAGAGGTAGTCATGCATATCTGGCCAGCATTGCTCTCAGCTGATCACACCAGCATCCACAATTCCAGTTGAGCCATATGCTCCCCACTTCTCTTCATTGAGCCCAGCCCTGTCCCCGCAGCTCTGCTGGGACCCCTACCATCCACCACCAGCAGTCCTTCCAAGGCAGGATCCTAACATTTCAAGCCAGCTAGGAAAGCTTCCAACCTCAGCACTGTATCTCCAGCCCCTTAGTCTTGCTCCTGCTGTACAGGCTCCAACATTATCACCCATAAGAAGCACAATACTGCCACCAGCCTTGCCACCCATACCCACTCAGCACACTGGCCTGCCTGACCCTGGTACAAGGTCTCCAAGGGAGATGCAGAGCTGTCCCACACTCTCCACAGAGCAGTGCCTTTATGATCAGCCTTGGGCTCCTGCCCACTGATCCCCACCAGAGAGGCAACACAGCATCACTGGCAGACCCACTGCATGAGGAAGGAAAGCCATCAGTTCAGAAACAAACACCAGTTTCTGATCTCCGAGTTCCTGGTTTCACATTCTTGCACAAAACCCTCCTGACACGAGCTACCACCCCATAACCCAGCACCTGAGAGGCTGGGTGCATCCTACTTGGCAATGAAATTTCCACTGCCCTTCCAAACAGGGAACAGTATCCCCAGTTAGGGGAGAAAGCCACAGGAGAACCATCTAGGACTGCAGGGAGAAGGACTGGCACTCCCCACACTCGGCCTCCCTATGAGCACACACCAGACAGCAATCCAGAAGAGCAGGAAGGGCCCAGGCTCTTGCTGCTGCAGGCAAGTTTGAAACACCCTCACGCAGCTCCCTGTGCTTCCCAACCTCTCCCCAGCCTACAGGACACCAGAGCAGCAGGAAGGGAGGCAGAGCACAGGCCCAGCCTCACCTGACTCACCCACCTGCAAGGGAGGCATTCCCCACAGCTGCTACCAAACAGACACTCCACCTATCCCTTCCTCCAGGAAGGTGCACAGGAATCACTGCCCACACACAGGCCTGGGGAAACAGGTCCCCAGCCCAGTCTCCCCAGGAGGTTTATTGCTGCTACGATGAGGAAGCACACAGCCTCTCCCAGACCAGCAGCCAGGAGGCTGCAGCCAGAGTAACCTTCTTCCCAGTAAGGTCCCAGCTGGGAGTATCCAGCAGCCACCACCACCTCAAGCCCTCACCAGCCAGCACCAGCATTGCTCCTTCAGCTTCACTGCAAGGGGAAGGGCTCAAAGCGCTCTTTGCTCTAGCTGGGACCCAGGCAGGACAGCAGCAGACAACCCCTGTGCAGTGCTACCAAGCACCTACATGACAAGCTTCACTGGCAGCAACCCTCACAGGGGCCTGGCATACACCATTCTGGCTCATCATCCTCTGCAAAACACTTCAGTGCAGCAATAGTGCTGGTTCTGTGCCTGCCCAGACATACCCTGTGTGCTCCTCCAAACTGGGGAGTGCCAGCCCACCTCTCTGAAACAGCGGTGAGTGGAACAGGTCTCCCCCTTCACCCCCACCCCCCAAAGTACCCATTCCTCCAAGCAAGGCTCCAGAGCAGCCTGCACAGCCACACACCCCAGGGACAGAGCCCAAGTTTTGCTGTGCTCCAGAAAGCACGGAAGGTGGCTCTTCATGCCACCGTGGAGGCAGCTGCAGCAATACAGCGAAGCCCACTCGCAACTGACCCCCACACCTCAGGGGCACCAGCAGAACAGATGCTCACCTTCCCAACCCAAGGTTTCAAGTGGTTTAATAGCAAGTAATACTCACTTGTAGTATCACCGTGATACAAGTAATATTTAAGGTCCTGGGCACCACCAAAGTTATCCACGCTCCACATGCAGCAGAGGCCAGAAAAACATAGCAGGAACTATAGCATCCTTGAGAGCCACTCAAGGCTCCAGCTGTGGGAAACACAGTAAGTACAAGTCCTGAAAGCTGCTGAGCTTTATGTTGCTTTAATGGCTAAGAGCAAGCTCCAAACTTGTCTGTCTAGTTTCAGCTTTCAACCACTACATGCAGCTACACCTTTATTTGCTAGATTAAGGAGCCCTCAAGAGTTAGTTCCCAGCACAGGTACCCGACTATTTTAGCTCTGTTTATCTTATCAAGCTGAATGAGTCAGCCTCACTACAGGTCCAGGGCAGAGACAAAACTCCTGCGGAGCACTTGTCTATTTTGGGCAGGCTAGGATGAGAAGATAGTATCAGTTGCCCACAAGCTCAGAGCTACATCTCACACTGCAGGGAAACACTTGAGCTCAGGCATTACAGATTACTTTGCTGACCCTGATGCCAGCAAGGCTCCAGCACCACTGGCCAACTAGGACCCCAGCTCAAAACAATTCAGGGTCCCAGGACACTGGGGACTTGGGTGAGAAGACTCACACTGCAGCTTCACCCTGACAAACCTGCTGAAGACCGCACACAGCAGACAAGGGACATCCTGGCAGTAGCCCTGAACCCAGACAACTATCCCCCCCAAGCCCTGGGAGAAGCCCACTTCAAGCCAGCACAAGCACAGAAGTCCCCACCAGCGTGAACAGCAACAAGTCCCTTACTGCTGTGTCTCGTGAAGGACCTCCAGCATTCCTACAGCCATACATGCCACATGGAGAGGGAAGGCACTGAACATGGGCCCTGGGCAAGCACCAGTACTTCTACCAGGGCAGAACTAGCAGAATTATGCTACAGGCCTTTATGAAAAGGACCTATGCATTTCCTACAGCTTCCCTAAGCAGAACAGCATCCTGCTGCATTCAGCTAACAGAGAAACATCATCTCCAGGGAAGCCCCAAGGTCTTCGTGTCTTTGCAAGACCGGGCATCCACATTGGCATGCTACATGGTCCTGCATTAGACCGAAGCTGAAGTGTGCCTTGCTCAGTGAGCAGATACAGGTATGTCTCACCCTTCTCTGTCTCCCAAGGTGCAGCAACCAGCCTTGAGGTCTTGGCACTTGAGCTGCCAAGCCAGAGTTGTAGAACAGACCCAAGCATTACCTTCACTAAGCAGGAGGATGCAAAGTGCACAGGCCTGCCTGAGCCATGACAGCTCCATGCCAACCTTTCTGCTGCAAGCAGGGGTTTTCCAGCACAGAGCAGCAAGCACCTGGGAAGCTGAACTCACTCCTGCCATTTCCTCTGTGCACAACACCAGCACTTGATGTCCCTCTGCACTTAGAGAGGTTCACCGCCCAGCCAGGCATCTGCTCTTGCCGCCCTCCATGCTACACTGCACATCACACACCGCAAGCATTTACAGCTCAGTAGTTGGTACCTGTCTGCTCTGCATGGGGGAGACTCTTCTTTGACTCCTCCTGGATCCTGATCCTCTTGGGCAAGGAACTGGGAGGAGATGAGGAACCCAAAGCTGTGCCTTGAACAGCTGAAGGGAAATCAAGCAAACAGGTCCAAGCATCCCAAAGCACCAGGAACCCCTGGGGCCCAAACACACCCTGCACAATACCTAGAGACCTTGCAACACATCTCCTTCCACCTCTCACCAACTGGGTGAGACTTCCACATCTCAGTGAAGTTCCCAATATTTGCAAGACAGTACCAGGCCACATTCTGCCTCAGTAACCAACATCAAGGATTAGATACTTGCTTACACCAAGCAATGCATAGACTGCAAATTTCCAGCAAGCTATACAGCTAATTAGCGCTACTTCAGCAAGAACAGCAAGGCCCTTTATAACCAGCCCCAGCAGCCCAATAGCAGTCAGACCACAGCATTGTGAACCACGACACTGACAGAGACCAGAGCTCAACCCAGTTAGTTCTGTTAACAGCCTCACAGAGTGCATCTCTCCCCACACAGCAGCCGTCTGCAAGCAACAGGCTGAGCCCCAGCCATCCAACACTCCTACCCCATCAGCATCCAAGTCAGAAATCAGTCCTGTAATAAGCGAGAAAGCAAGCCACCCTAATCTCCTCACTAGTTTAATTACAGGCAGCACCAAAACAGTCTGGTAGGTGGCCACAGAGCTGCCACCCCAGGGAGAGCTGGCAAAGGGCCCTTGCTGAACTGGCTAAAGCAGGCCTGGCCCCTGTGGGGCTCCCAAGGGAGTAGCAACCCTCAAAGGTCAGGAGATAACCAGTTGGCCAGAGATCAAACCAACCCTCATCCCTGACCTACAAGCTGGCAGCAAGGCTTGCTGCCTGATGCAGCTCTGAGCTCCACAGCCTCTTGGGAAGAGGAATCTTCCTTCTCCAGCTCCTCACCACAGCACCTGCCCAGCTTCCCAGAGCTCCAGAAAGTCATTGCAGGGTCCAGCAAGGCCTGCACACAGCTCCATGCACCCAGGGAGCATGTTTCGCAGCAGAACTATGGGGACCTGTGGTTCAGAAGCATCTGCAAGCAGCAGCTGTTGCTGTCAAAGAGTGGGACTGACCAACCCAGGGTCTGGTAGCCCCAGACCAGGCACAGACAGGGCTGCACAGAGCATGCACTGAGGCTGGCACCTCAAACCATCACCAAGAGCTGTCAGTCACAGCTCCAGGAGAAGCTTTCCTGAGTTTACACACAAGTGAATCCAGCAGGACAAGGAGCACAAAACAGTGTCTGCCCCAAACAACACACAAGCAGCAAGACAGTCCGAGCAAGGCAAGGGGAGAAGGAGCCTGGCCAGCCCTGAGTAGCAGCACCCTGTTCTTTATGAACTCTGCAGTGGGATTGCTCCAAGACTGAAGTTTACCATGAAGCAGAGACAATTGTATTTGTATCTCCTCCTTCTGCCACTCTGTGCCCAAGTAAAAGGGAGAGGTGCCTGTAACCAGCCAGTGTACACTCACTTCACACACCGCATCTCAGGACACCAGCTCAAGCACATGCAGCAGAGCTGTATTCAAGTACACCTGTATTATTGGTAACAATTTCAGCCACCTTATTGAAGACTCAGTTAAAGCACTGTTGTCCACATGCTACTAAAGTCATGGTTTTCCCGCAAGAGAAAAATCACAGCCTAAAGAGATGCCTGTGCACTAGCTTACAGGGCACACAAGACCAGTTTGGCAGCAGAACACAAGCTGCTATGTTTCAAGTGTAGAAAGCCATACCAGCAGATGAGGGCAGAGCAGGAAAGTAGAGCTCTCCTGGCCTGGCATTTTGGCTCTGAGGACTCAGGACAGGCTCTCTGATCAGAGTTTGAGGACAACCAGTCCCAGAACTCTCTGCTCACAATGTAACTACAAAGTCTACATGGAAGCTTCATGCTAACACCACCAGATAAGTTTTCTACTTAAATCACATCAATTTGTCACTTCTTGTGTCTCAGCTACTTCAGGCTGAGTGTCAAACGACACGGTTAACAGCCTGGTACCATACGCTCTGCATCAGCATACTTTGAAGTCAGTATAGGAGGACTGTGTTCAGAGAGAAGGGATGCAAACTCTCAAACCCTTGATATGTAACAGCTCTTGCAAGAGCTGCCATTGCAGCTGGTGTGGGAGTCACACTGGCTCCAAGTGGCAGGAAGCGACCTGTCTGAAATTGAGGAGTTTCCCCATCTTCACCAACTGTGTGTTAATACCCTAACACTATCTCATGCAGTGGCTGTGAAACCCTAAGGCCTTTGGATAGCAACCTATAAACAGGGATTAAACTCTTCCCTTCCCATGCTTGGTGGAAGCAGGGAAAGCAAGAGGAGACTCCCAGATTAGCAAGCAAGCTCTACAGAGCCTGGGCAGTGAGTGTGGCACCCCGCAAGCTTTCAGGGGAAGGCACAAGCCCATTGCAATAAGGTACTGGTAACCTTGTACAAAAAAACGAGGCAGGTAATCAGACTTCAAGGTCCTACAAGAGCATACGTTGCAGTAAAAGGTCTATATGCACAGCACACACTTTTTCAGGGGCAAGCTGATCAGGCAAACTGTTAGAGTAGGCTTATTCCTTATCACATTCAACAATGGTGGCTGCATATCCAAGGCACTGGTATCAGTACAGATGAGAGTACTCAAGGAAAAAGCAGGGAAAAGGCAACATTAGGCAGAAAGTCTGACATAGCAAGGAGCAAAGGAGTGAAGAAGTAAAGGAAGAAAAGAAACAGAAGGTAAAATACCTCCAGAAGTGGAAAATAAGGTATTTCCTTCCCAAGCTAGCCACACTGAGCTGTGCCCACTCCCTCATGCAGCACCAGGTGAGTGGGGAAGGAGGTGGAGATGGCTGGGCTCCCTCTCTGAAGGGATGGCACCCAGCAGCCCCCCAGGGTACACAGGAGAGCACTCAGGAAAGACAGAAGTAGGCAGGCAACAGAGGAAGACAAAGCAGGGTTAGACCAAGCAGGGCTGGCTCCTGACACCTGCTTCTAGATATAGGTCAAGCCTTCAAAAGCCCTCTAGCAGAGGAACACAAAGCACCCTTATCTGCAGGTGGGACAGACAGTACCAGAGCATTCATATCTGGTTTTAATCATTATGCAAGTGCCTCACTACAAGGCTTCACCTCCATTCCCACAGCAGTGTCTGTAATCATTACACAGTAATGATTACTGTGCTCTGTCCCATCCAGGCCTGTGCATTAATTGGACAGGCACCACCAAGACAAGACAGACATCAGAAGTCTACAAAGCAAGATGCAGAAAGGAAAGACTACTGAAATCCCTCCAACAGCTCTGTCTGGACAAGTCAAGAAGCCCAAGTGCGAACCCAGAGCCACTTCTCATTGAGACAAGGGGTCACTGCCTGGAACTCACCATGGCATCTGCTTTGGACCCCCCTACCCTCTGCACCAAGAAGGCAATGCAGTCACACAACCACCTCCTAACAAGGAAAGGGATGTTCCCTAGCAATACTAGAGATGCCAGAGACTCCAGCAGGACAGCAGAAGCACCACAGATCCCAATAGGCCTGAGGCATAATAGATACCACCTTTAACAGGGTTCACAGCCCTCCACACACACATACAAAAAAAGAAGCATTAGGCCTGATTATCTCAACACAGGTGTAGATGGACCACTCAAAGCCAGGGCTGTTGCTCCTACTGCTGGTCCTGTACAGACAGGGAAAGCCTCTTAGGGTTGAGTAGAAGAAGCATGAGATATAACTCCATATGTGTACGGAGCAAATCTATTAGCAAACCATGAGAGCAAGCTAGCTGATCTGATCCACAGGGTAAGAGCACTCCTTGCAGCAAGGCTGGAGAACTTGCTGCCACAGTGACAGCTTACCACCTGATCCATCCCACAGGGAAGAATCAACCAGAAATTAAATACCCTGTGAGTCCCTAAGGGAAATCAAGAACCATCAGACCCAGTTACCACCTCCACCTGCCCCAAGCAACTGAAGTCTCAGATAGCATCCAGACACAGTCCTGCTGGCGGGGAGCTGGCTGTGGCAGCTGCAACCTGTCATCTCTGAGCAACAGCAGCCCCACAACTCCTGCAGGGAAGAGCCCTGGCTCCTGGGGACCGGCTTCTCCCTGCAGGAGCCCAGGCTGCCTCACCTATTTGACTGGCGAGAACCAGACTTTCCAGCCCAAGTACTCCCACCATCTGACAGCCAGTAGGGCACACGCTAGCACAAATCCAATATGAAAGCACAGGAACACAGAAGACCTCTCAGGCCATCACAGGCATCACTCCCAATGTCTCATCTAAGCTTCTACCTAAAGGAAGCATCTCAGCCTGAGCACTGACTGTGCTGTAACCCCAGCAGGAAAGGGGAAAGTGTTCACCCACAACTTCCAAGGAGAGTGCCAAGCCAAGCACGCAGCAACACACCTGCTTCTTACACCAGCTTCAGAGCTTCCTGGGGATGCAAATCTCTCCTCCACCAGGAGAGAAAGGAGACATTGCACACCTTGAATAAACTCACCTATTTTCACCTCCAAAACATGGTGTGAGACACCTCTAGGTCAGAGTGAGTTGTTACTCTCCTAGCCTCAGTTTTAACAGTACTTTTTCCTCACATTACATTTCCACCCTGAACAACCATATAATCCCCCCATCTAACAGACTTTCAGGAAACAGAGGTGAAAATACAACGCAGGGCAGGACTGCAGATGCCCAGGTTGTATGGGTGGCACAGCTTAATGCCCACAGCAAGAAGATGCTACTTCTCAAAGGAACAGGCTGTCAGCAACAGCTCACACCCATGAGCTAGAGGGGCTTCCTAGGAAAGAGATAAGACACAGCCATGTCAGTCAAGTCCCAAGGGCTCAGCCAACTGTTTGACACTCTAAACCATCCCCAAGAAGCTGCCCAGCAGGTCTGGTGGGAAGGTCAGCTCCATCCAGCTAGGAATCTGCCCTGGCTGCATTCTGGCAAAAGAGAAGGTGGTCAATTTGGGGCAGCACAGCAGGATGGATGCACTGCTGCACAGCCAATCCTGGCCTCCAAGAGGGGAAGAGCTGCTCTGAGGGAAATGCACTAGCATGTTATCCCACACTGCCCACCGAGCATAGGAAGGGGTATTCACCTCACTTCTTCCTGCCCCCAGGACTCCAGAACCAAGGCGGTTGGTCACAGGGAAAGCACCTGACAGTCCCCCTGCAAGAAGCAGCCAGGCACTGAGGCATACAGACTGCCACCCCCAAAGCCTCCCCTCCTGTCACAATGCCTGTGTATTTATGCTGTCTCATTTAGCCTGTTGCAGAGATCAAAAAGAAGCTGCTTTCCTAACTGCCTCTTCATTACAAGAGAGGAACAAGCCCACGTAAGAGACCTACAGACCACGTCCAGTACTGCCTGTGGAAGGTCAGAGGAGCACTTGGCCATGGTTATTAAACCTGCAGTTGCCCAGCAAGTGCAGACCCTGGTGCATGACCACACACCCATTTGAGGTGAGCTTGCAGCCAGGCTCCTGCTGCCAGCGGGAGGGTGACAGGGACCTCCTCCTCCTCCTCCCACCGGCGTTCCAGAGCAAGGGCCAGAGGGAGGCCAAGCACCTACACCAGCCGGCACTCAAAGCTAACATTGTGTCGCAGCAGCAGGGGAGGCCTGGTACTGCCACCCTGCCCGGAGGAGGAGGGCAGAGCCGTCTCAATGGTACATTGATGCCGAGAGCTGTGTAGGAGAAAGCTCTCCGGCCGCCGAGCGCCCAGCACCGCCCTGGGAGGCTGCTCTCGCCCTGCTGCAGTGAAACCCCAGCAGACCACGGCCCTCCTCGGCAGTTCAGCATCCCTGCAGCTTGCAGCCAGGGCCGAGCCCGGCGGCCGCACCGGGACAGAGGGCGTCAGGGAGCCGGGCGCAGTCGGGGTCCCGGGGCAGCGCCCCGCACGGGCCTTACTCCCACCCCCAGCGAGGCGGCTCCAGCACCAGCCCCCAGCCCCGCACCCTGCCGCTGGCCGGAGGGAAGGCTGAGCCCCGCACGGACACCCTCCCGTCGGCCCCCGGCCCGGCAGCGGGCAGCTCCCAGCCCGGCCTCGGGGTGGGGCACGGCCGGGGCCTACCGCCGCTCCGGGCCCCGGAAGCGCGGTGCCGCGGCCCGGCCGAGCGCCGGCACTGCCGCCAACAGGGCCTGCACGGCCGGGCCCGGGGAAGGGCCGCTGCGGGACGCCCCGGCGGCTGCTGGCCCCAGGGAGGCCCCGCACCGCCGCCGAGGTGACCGGGGGGGTTAAGCCACCTCCCAGCGAGCCCCGGCCGCGGCCTGCCCTGCCGCCTGCTGGAGGGGCAGGCCGGGACCAGCCACGGCAGCTGCCCCCAGCCCCACCAGCGGTGCCGACGCAGCGATGCCCGTGCCCTTCCCCGGAGCTGTGCAGACACCAGATCTTGACCCGGAGAGGAAACAAACCCCTGGCTCAGGGCCCGTCCCTGCCAGCAGCAGGGAGGCAGCCCTGGCACAGCCGGGACCCCGTCCCTGCCAGCAGCAGGGAGGCAGCCCTGGCACAGCCGGGACCCCGTCCCAGCACAGCTGCTGGGCGAAGACCTGCCGGGGTGGAGGCCAGGGCGTTTATGCAAGGGGAGACAGTCCTTCCTCCTGGCAGGCTGGGAAAGCATCCCGAGGACCGCAGAGGGACAGTACAGAGGGGACGACTCTGGCATACGACTGCCCCGAAGGAGGGCAGCGCGGCTGCGAGAAGGGAACGGCACCCCGGAGGGTGCTCTGGGGCAGCGGCACCAGGCCGTGAGCTGGGGGCTCCGGGCAGCACTGCAGCGCCTTGCACCGCCAGGACCCAGCTGCTCTTAAAAACCACTTTAACAACACAACTTGGAATCCACTTATCTTCCTCCTTCTGAGACAGGCGGGCTCGCACGCCACTGGCCTGTCAGAAGGATCCACACTGCCATTATAGCTATCCCTCCCCTCCAGGGGGGTGACAGCCTCCGCTAGCGCCTTCCTGTCTGGTGGCAGCCGCGCCCAGCCTCGCCACCTGCCAAGGCCATGTCGCAACACCCATCCCGCCCATCAGACCATCAGACTCATCCCTCCACCGCTTTGGCGAGGGGGACATCACCCGCCTCCTGCCATGCCCCAGAGCATCCCAGGTGACAGGGGGACATCCCAAGTGACACAGGAGCCTCCTCCAGCCTCTTCTACTCCTGCAGGCTGTTTATCAGCTGCCAAGCCAGCGTATGGCCCTACCGGGGCAGGGCCCACCATCCCTAGCAGGCACAGCTTCAATCCCAAAGCAGCTAAACCCCACTAAGGCCTCAGCACTCCCCTGCTCCACAACAACCTTCAGCCGACAGCCCCAAAAGCCCTTCCAGCACACACCAACAGCAAACCCCAACCACCACCAAGCTCAGACACCTCCTCCCAAGCCCCCCCCCCCCCCAAAAAAAAACAAACTCCAAAAGGACCCCTGGGTAAGACCAGGCACCCCCAGCCCAGCCCTACCAGGCAGGGCTGGACCCAGCACCCACCGCCCCGGTGAGGTAGGTAGGTATGTCCGTCGGTCCCCCCCACGTGTACGCAGCAGCACCCCCACGGCCGCACTCACTCACCACCGGCCGCACCCCGCACTGCCCGCCACCACCGCTGCCCCGCCTTTAAATAGGGCTGCCCTACCCCCCTCGCCGCTGCCGATTGGCCTCCGGGGGGCCCGCTCCGCCCTAAAGGGCGGAGCGGGCCCCCCGGAGGCCAATCGGCGCTGGCGCCGCTGCCCGCCCATTCCGTAGCCACGCCCAGGCCGGCAGCGCCTCACGGGTCGAGGCTGCGCAGCGCCCTGACATTTTGAGGGGGAGCGGTGCTGGGTTTTGGGGCGGGTTTAGCTGATTTTTTTAGAGGCGAGGCAGCTGTCTGGGGAGGGTGGAGGGGCAGCAACAGGACGGGAAAAAATTGAAAATGGCTGGGAAAAGGCTGCGGGTTTGGGTAGGGTCTGGGTGGGGTGTGGAGGGTTGGCTCCGGGGTGGTGGTGAGGGCATGATGTAAATGGCGGAAAGAGGGTCCTGGCATTGCTCTCACACCGACCTCTGCTTTCTCTGGTGCTTGTGAGGTGGAGCCGGTCCTGTTGCAGCCCAATGCCACGTCGACATCTGTTTCAAATGGGAGTCCCAGTTCTCCTGTGGGTTCCCGCAGGGAATCCCGCGGTCCACCCCAGCATTCGAAGCAGCAGCACGGTGGGGAGAGAGGCCAGCCAAAGCCTGGGTCATCATCTGCAGCCAAGCCACAGCATCCTGGTCACTCACAAGTGGTGGTGCACGCCCCTTCACAAGAGTTCAGTGTCAACAGGAGGCCCTCAACTTGGATGGTTTAGGTGGACTCTTCCAGTCTTACACTTTTACAAAGCAACCACCTACAGATCAATAAACAAGTGGCACATACACTCATTTTTATCCCAGTGACACCACAACAGCTACCGCGAGCATTTGGAAACACAGGACAGACGGACACCCAGAGACGTTAAGTCTGACTGCATGCTGTTCCCAGCACCACTCACAGACTTACCAAGCTTCATTTTAAAAAGTAGCTGGGCTTTGACTCACACTCATCTGATCTGAAGGCAGTTTCAGAATTCACTATTCTAATTGTTAGGAATCATCTTCTCATTTCCAGCTTAATTTGATGCACAGCCAGTTAATATCCATTTGTTTCTGTGCCAATGTTGGTAAATGTCTTTTATCTCACATAGGTCCTTGCCTTGGTATTTATGCTCCAATGTATTTGTAGACAGCAATCATCTCCCTCTCAGCCATTACATGGAAGACTAAGCAAGTTTTTCCAGCATTTTATTACTAGCCAGCTGGTCCATACACTTAATGCCATGGTAACTCTTCTGGCTGTGCTCCTGTTCAAGTTCCCTCTCCTGAAGACAGGTGGCCACGAGTGGTCGCAGACTTTGTGCTCACCTGGTGAGAATTCCCCATCTGGATGCAACCACGGCGGCATTCGCCCTTCTCAGTCCCGCTTTGCAGTGGCAGCTCAGAGTCACTCTGTGGCTGGTTACTCCTGTAACTCCTCTTCTGCAGGTGCTTGCAGCTCACAAAGTCCCCCAAATGAAGTGAAGAACTGCACTCCTGGTGACTTCCATGCCTTTTTTTGGTGGTACAGCATTCCTTTACTTTCCCCTACAGTGCCAGCGCACCGCAACATTCTGATTTCATCAGATTACACCTAATATTTGTGCCACCCCTGAGGGAAATCAATTTATAAGAACATCCACAAAGTACCTCAGTAGTAACCTTCTGCGTGTCCTGATATGCTCCCTTTCACCAGACTCTGCTTTCATCTTGACCTTGACCACTCCTGCCCACATGAAACTCCTGTGCTCGTTTCTGCCCCAGCATCTACCAAGGTTCCCAATTGGTCCCAAGTTTCCCAGCTGCTTCCCTGGAGTCCACACAGGGCCTATAGCTTTATGGAAAGGGCTTTTTAACTATCAGGTTAGTCAGACATAATAGACTATATTTTATCCCACTTTCCATTTCCTGTCCATGTGCTGTGTTACTCTTTAATTGAATACTATTAACATCAGACTGGCGGGCCTGTAGCTGTCTGGATCACTCTTTCTCCCTTGGTAAGTACAGGCATCAGTCTTGTTTGCTGTTCTTCACTTCTTTTTCTTTTTTGTCCTCCTTTTATTTTGCACCATTACTCTATTTTTAGTTGATTCATAGTCCAATTCAGTGGAAATCTTGCTATATTTTTTGTCATTAAATGAGAGATCACCAGTGGATTCCTTCACGCTCCCTACTAGATACTTTTCCACCTTGCATCCTGCATCTCATAGCTTTCTCCAAGCATTCCTTCTCTCCTCTGGATCCACCCTTGCTGGCAGGCTTGTCAGCCTCTGACAATGAGCCCCAAATTGCACAGCCTAGCCTCTTCCTGCTATTGGAATAAATTTCCAGGTCACTCTCTTTTCTTCTGCTCTGAGTGCAATTTCTTTCTCCTCTCTCTTGGTCCTGGACTCTACTTCCCTGTTGCATCTGCTGTCTCCACTGTTATTCCTGTGCAGCATTTGCTCTTTAGTTTTCCCTTGCTACTGCATCTTCTGTTTCTCTTCTTAATTCTCCAACACATCAAATATATTTTTCCATTTTTTTTGTCCTCTCTTAGTTGTTTTTCCTTTTCACGCTCACTTGCTTTGATGGGTTACCTCTGTCTGCATGTCTGCCTTTTTTTACTTCTCATGCTCAGCGGGCGTCTGCAGTTCCTCGCTGCTCCCCTTTCCCACCACGTCCCCGGAGCTGCAGCAGCCTGGGCAGGAGCTGCAGCTGGCACAAGGACCCTGGTCTGCTGGAGCACTCTGGCTGCGGGCGAGTGGATCCGGAGCAGTGCTGGCCCAGTTACGGCTGTCCAGGAGGGTGATGCAGAGTCCCCTCCTAAACCTTGGGGACAGGCCTCCAGCAAGGACTTGACTAATCTGCTGCGTGTTGTGGATCTGGGTTTCTGCCTTCCAGCCTCTTTGGAAGCAGGGTAGCACAAGCACACGTAGCAAAGAAAATCCCTCAAAAAGAAGGGAGGTGAGGGTGAAGGAGACAAGGCCAGAGTGATGTGACCCATTGTGTGCAGCCTGATGTTCCCCCAAGTGTCTGGAGAGAGACTTTTATAAATGAATAATCTTCTGCTTCTATCTTGAATCGTGCCTGTGTGACCTGAAATCTGGGAGAGAAGCTGTTTGCAGCCAGCCAAGCATGTCGCTATGACTGCAGTCTGGACTGCCGAACCAAGGATGGTCGTGTCACACGCCTGCACAAGGGTGTCCTTCCTGCACCAACGACTCCTGCAGCCGGCAAAGCCCCGCAGGTCATTAACTCTTCACTTGCAATCCAGGAAACAACCTGGCTGTTGTGCTCTTCGTCGCAGCAGCCTGAGCTGCACCAGGCTCCAGTTTGGGAGAAGTTAAGCTCCTTCCTCCATTGCTTATCGTGGAGAACAGCACACCATTTCCACCGTAGCTTTAGTGAGGGTCTTGCTGATGCTTCTCAACATGGAATTTGATCAGATGGAGAAGGGTGTGAGTCTCTGCGCTCCTCCTTTCCTTGTTCCCTCCCATCAGTCCTTGTCTTCTGCTTTCTCCTAGCTTCTTGCAGAGCCAGGTGCGGCTCTCTTTCTCCTTGTTGCTCTGTCTTAGTGCAAAAAGCAGGCGTGCACTCATGTAACTTGCTGAAGGCACAAAGATGGAAGCCATCATCAGTGCAGAGGATTATTAGACTATCAGATGGGAAGGTCTGGAGAAACTAAGCAATGAAAAAGGAATGAAGTTCAATGAAAGGTTATGACCTTAGGTATTAGTAACGATGATTTCTTCTGCACGTGATAGGAGATGCTAGTGCAGTTTCTCAGTGTTGCACTTTTTCTGGTGCCAGTCTTGAAGAGTGGCTTAGGATCACCATGCAGCTGTGTGGGGAAACGGGGGGTTTCAGCCCTCCAGCTCCTGAGTTTCTCAGTTTTTATGACAGAGTTAGAAATTCTCAAAATCCTGGCTTTCTGGGGAACTAAAATATCTTTTTGATCATGTCTGATTTATATAGTAAGTTTATATTCTCTTATTCACTGAATTTATAACTATGGATTTATTTTTTTTAAATATGGAAAATTTAAATTTTGAGCTTTTTATGTGGCAAAAACATTGACATTATTCAACTTGAAAAATCTAAAAGATAATAAAAAGAGCAAATTAATTTAGTGAAATTAAACACATGCACTGGGCCCTGTAATTTTTCAGTAATGTATTTGACATACATAGTTTGCAAATTCACCTACCTCATTACACTTGGGGAGTGAAAAGACAATTTCCAGATCCTCCCATCCTGTTCTTTTTAATCCTGAAAAGCCAGCGATTTTGCAAGTGATCAGATAAAAACACTGAATGTAAACTGGCTCTCTAATGTTGTTTAACCCATCTCCCTGTCTCCCGAGGTTGGACCCTGAAGCACTATCAGCCACACATCATTGCTGCACACCTTCTCTGTGACTCCATGACAAAAAATGACAAGTTGATTACGCTGGCAACCGCAGAACATCCAAGAAATGCTCCTACACCACTTCTGTCTCTACTGAGAGAATAAAACAAGGCTTTCGTGGCCACTAAATTGGAGACAGATGACACTACTCGGAGCCTGAAGGACCATTAAGTGCCATAATGTCAGTTTGCGATTTCAACAAATAGAGATGGACAGATAGGCCATGCCCGAGCGCATGCTTTGCTAAGCTCAGGCTGATGTGCTGCCTCCTTCCACAGTTGATATCAACATTAAGTGACTCATCTTGTGCAAACTTTTGTCTGTTATTTATGCTGATTACATCATCCTGGCAGTAAGGCCAATTACCCCATCGCTGTCAGTGTTGCCCTCTTCCCCTTCAGCCAGAAGAAATACCTTTGGTCCTGGAATCCGAAGTCCCTTGCAGCCCCTCAAGCTACCAGGAAACAACTCACAACATTTCTGTAGCCAGCAGGCATGAAATGACCCCGCTGACATTCCTGCTGTAACATGATACTGTAGTTTTACTTTAAAACATCACCTGGAAAAAGGCATACGGTGAGATAAAAGGGAAGGTAGAAGCATCACCCGGAAGCTCGCAGGCACCGTGTTGGTGCGCTGGAGCACGGATGCTTTGATGGCAGACTTTCACCCTGGTGTGTTTAATTGCTGGACTTTGCCTGCCAGCCAGGGTGGGCAGCACGCATGACTGCGGTTTCCTGCCAGGACGACAATTCTTTATCAGCTACATAAAAGCCAGCAGCCTCTCCGGTGTGAGGCCTGACACCCAATTCCGCGGGCTGGCAACATCACCCCAGCAATGCGTGACACCCTAGGGTCCTCCACAGACATGCCAGAAGTCTCAGCCCGCTCTGGACCTGCTAAAGCATCCCCATTTCTTCCTGTGGCCTATAGGATAACTTTATGGAATAACGGTGCTTGTTCCAAATCCACGCAAATCCTGGGTGGGGAACAGGCAGCAGAGCCATGGCCAGAGCAAGGTGCCCGAGGAGGCTAAAAGCCTGGAGAAGCCCATGCTTCAGTGCCTCTGCAGGCACAGCGGGGCCAGCTCAAGGCCCAGAACGGACTGGTGGGAGGCTGGAAAGGGTCAGGAGGTTTGGGAGCTTCAACACGTGCAGCACAGCAGGAGTCCTTCATCACCAGTGCAAGCGTTTGTGACTGTCCACGTGCAGTGTGCCGTGGCAGGAGACCATGGCAGCTCTGCGAGCTCTGTCTCTGGTAGGGACCTGAAAACTGCCCCTTCTCAGGGAGCTTTCAAGGCTGTCTCATGGGCACATGCTCCTGAAGAGAGAAAATGCAGGTGATGGGAAAGCCCTGGTCCTGCTCATCCCCAGAATCTCCCTTTCCATCTGAAGATTTTTATTTTATGTCTGTGATTTAGAGCCCACAGGAGTTGATCGGCTCCAGCAACCTGTCCCAGACTGCCTGGAGCCTGAGAGAGCAGCTTGGCAAAGCCAGGTGACTTGTCCACCCCCAACAGGCAGTTGGGATTACAGTCAGATTTGGTGACTTGACACCCACATGCCTCGCTCCGCAGCTGCGTCCCAGGGCTGCCCTCCTAACGTGTGGTGCAGCAGCGCCATGCAGCTCCACGGAGCAAACAAAGCCAGAAGAAAAACCCCTCCCAAGTGCTGCAGGCTTTGCTGGAGACTTTCCTGGGAAGACTTTGCCTTGACCTGAAGTGGCCACAGAGTCCTGAGCAGAGGCTGCCCAGGCTGGGTGTCCCAGGTGCTGCACCTCGGCCGTGGAGCAGCAGGGCTGCGAGCAGCCACTGGTGCAAGCTGCCAGGCGTCAGGCTGAGCACGCTGCTGGTCGCTCTGCGGGGACTAAGCCACAGAAAGGACATTGTCAGAGCGGAGGATTGTTCTGGGAGAACAGGCCGCACAAAGGGGGATTGTTTTGCCGTGAAATGAGGCCGTGTTTTGGGTCCAGCCGGGGCTGGGCTTTGCCTGCCCATCCGGGCTGCAGGCTGGCGGGGGACGCTGCCTGCTCCCCAGTGGCTGCTGTCCTCCCTGGCCTGCCTGGCATCTTCTCTGCTTCTGGGGTTCTCCACCAGCACAGTCAGCAGCACAGTGCATGCCCCGAGACCCACAGTGTGTGGGGGGAGAAAAGGAAATTGAGGGATAAGAGAACTCATGGCAGGTCCTGCCATGGGCTCCCGCACCTGCCTGGCAGGCCCAAGGGGCATGGGGGCAGGGGAGAGCTGCAGTGGGGCAGCTCCCACGGTGAGGGGCTGCAGTGTTTCACCCAGATAGCCAGGAGCAACCGTCCTCCCTTGAAGAGACAGATATAACCAGGAGGGAAACAGAGATATGCAGCAAACTGCTCCGAGATAGTGGGCAGAGAACATAGTGGCCTCCTTTCTGCAAATACTCGCCTCTCCAAAAAGTGTTGTTGATGGTGAACATCACAAGCCTCCTTGGATGCCCTCAGGCCTGTGCTGTGTATGGGGACAAGCATCTTGCACTCGAGCTCCAGCAAAACACAGCAGGGAGCACAGGACGCAAAGAAGTGGAGGAGAGGGAGCTGCATGCCCAAAATGTGGGTTGGAGCATTCCTATTAATTCCTATTTTTTTTATTCCCTACATGAGTGAATACAAACGGTTAAGAGCGACGGTGGGCGCACCCACAGAGGCTTTGTTGAGTCATTCCTGGCTCAGCAGCTGCCGTGGGGCTTTGCAGCCCAGGGCTGTGGGTCCTGCTGCCTGGCTCCTCCTGCCCGCAGACCTGTGCTGCCCAGCTCCATGCCCAGCCCCGAGCTCTGCGGCGTGGGGCTGCACATGATGTGTGCTCCCCCAGAGCCCCATGCAATCGAGTCACGACCTGGTGCATTGTTCCACTGACTGGAGCAAAACTGGCTGCACTACGATGATGATGATGATGACTGTGGCTGTTTCTATTGCTGTGATGCCCATGGGAATGTAAATACACAAAAATGAGACAGCCAAAATCATGGCTTCTCGGCCCCACTTACGCAGAATGCATTTCTCAGGGGGGATACAAACCAGTCCTGTATTAGCTACTGCCATTAGCTCTTTAGGCAGTGCTTTGAAGTCCCGCCACGCTGCTGCAGCAGAGCAGGAGACAAGAGCCATCTCTCCCATCCCACACAGCAGGACCCTGACTTCAGTACTGCATCAGTACCAAAAATAAACTCCATGTAAACATCCACCGCACTCTTCAAAGCCCAGTTCCTGCGGGAGCAGCACACCTCCGTGCTGCGTGCCAGGGCGGGCAGAGCCCAGGACTGGCACATGACAGCGGGAGACAGATGTGTCCCACCAAGGCCACCTGGCAATAGGCACAGAAGGGAGAAATCTGGGTTCAGAAGAGGAATATCCTGGGAAACGCTGCAGCTTCAAAATAACACTCACAGACAGCAGTGATGCCCCTTTGGCCCAAAGCACGGCCAGCAAACACTCAGTGAAAACCATAATGCAAAAGTACCCTGGGGCACAGTCTTTACTCAGAGGAAAGGAGCTGCCGTGCCAAGTGGGACCTTAGCACCACTGCTAATTTGGTGCAGAAACTGCTTGGACATGACGGTAGCAAAGGGAGAAGCCTTACATAAAGCGGGTAAATCAGTGACAGAATCTGAGCAGCAGTGACAAGATAGCTGCTGCAGGAACCACAGCTCTTGATCCCCTGACTTTGGAAAATATGTGTCTCGATCAGAAAAATACATGCGGTAATTTCCTTTCTTTAAAAACACACACACACAGAAAAAAAAAAAAAAAAGGCGACAAAAGCTTCTCCTTCAGAGGAGCCAGCCAGCACACTTTGCATTACTCTTATGTGCTTCCTCATGTACAAGGTTACCCCTGAGCAAATTGCAGGAGGTTTTCATTAATTTCTAAGTGCAGGTTTCCACCAACGCAATGTTCATGGATCCACCCAGAGAGCTACAGTATCATAAGAATAATAAATAAACTGTGGAGTCACATCAGCCTGAACTATTTTTATGGGATATAGCACAAATACATCCAAACATCCCGTCTCTCGAGTGTGTACTCTTACTACCACAGCATCTATGTGAGGTACAAAGTGGTGACATTTTACTTCTAAGACAGATGAAGATTTATTGCACTCAGTTGGAAGGAGGAGCTCTGTGGGATTTTTCCAAAGCGCCTGTATATTCATTTTTAGGCATAGGCTGTCATGTAGACATGCTCTGGCTCTCCTGGGGCCACCAAGCTCATGGAGGAAGCCCAGGGGAAAGCGGAGAGCCAACCTGGGGTTTCTGCTTCCACCACTCGGACATTTTCCCTCTGTTTGTGCCTTTGACTTTCAAGCAGTTTCCGAGCTTTTTAATGGCCAGTTCAGAGGCATGTTTTGCTGCTGTTTCCATGTGTTTGTCTCTCCTCTATGAGCTGCAGGTGAAGCTGCTTTGGGAGCGATGCAGATGCAAAACTTGGCTTACTGCCTTTTGGCAGTGCACACCCCATTATATTGCTTCTTAGCATAAAAATGTGCTCAGGCTCCCTCAATCCATCCTCCGGAAGACTTCTCCTTTGGTCCCAGACGTTTCTGTCAGAAAGGTCCCATCCTAGCAGGAGGATGGAAACCAGCCCCCCAGCCCACACCAAGACCCTGCCTGCCTGCCTTAGCTGCGATACGGAGAGTGGAGAACCGCGGAGGTTCCCCTCTCTCAGCTGTCCCCCTGATCTTTTTGGTCACGTCTCCCCTCACACCTTAGATACTTCACCTCCACTGTAAAGGCTTAATGACACCCACTTAAAAGATCTGTAGGTTAAAAAAAACCCCAAATGTTACGTTTTTCTTTTTTAAACAAAAGAAGACACCTGTGTGCACATCTCCGCTTGGGGACAGGACGAGAGAACAAACACACGGCAGATGTTAGTTGTGCTGATCAGTGGGTGCAGAGAGATACAGGGAAGCCGTGGCACCGTGCCAAGCTTCACGGCTTCTAGAGGTGAGCTGGCCCCGGGGCAGCAGCAGGACAGGCTGTGGGCACCACCCAGCACGGCTGGATGCATGGTACAGGCTGGGAACGGTGGGACTGCAGATAGCTGGGCAGGAAGGAAAGGCAACAAATATCTCACTCCTGCATTTGGGAGGAAGCCAGATGAAGCATTCCTGTCACAAGGGTGAAATGCTTTCCACTCTAACAGTAACTCAGGAAGATGTTAAACAACAGTTGCATAAGGCAAATGTTCAAAACTCAGCAGTCCAGGTATCCTGCATCCCAAAATTAAAAAAAAAACAAAAATCTGTTTTTAAAAATCTAAATGATTAATGCTGACATTCAGTAAGACAAGGAAGCCTGGAGAAGCTCCAGAGAACAAGCAAGCTGATGTTATGCCAGCATTTTAAAAAAGTAAACAGGATGGTCTTGTAAACAGGTGTGTCTATTCAACAGTCATCCCATGCAAAATAATGACTGAAAAATATGTGATCGTATCGATAAAGACTTAAAGCAGAGAATATAAATACCAATCATCAGGGATTACAGACAATAAATCTGTCAAACTAACATGCTAATTTTTGTGGCACTGTATACCCTTCAATATGGGAGAGCAAGCTGGCTGGTACGGCAGCATGTGCGATCAAGGAACAGGAGTGCCGGCGACCCGGCCAAGTGCAAGGCAGCAGAGGAGATGCTCCCAGGGGAATTGGCACCAAAGGTGTGTTTCTAGCAGGGAGCGCTAAATAGTGTAAAGCTGGTGACCTGGAAGAAAATGAAGTCATGACGGGTAAAGCATGCTGACCTGGGAGCTGGGGGCACATCAGCCATCTGGAGCCCTTGGGATCCCTGGGGCAGGGGGGCCATGCAGCAAAAGGTGTCCATCCTCTGCACTAGAGCCCGACTGGTACTGAGCGGGGGGCAGAACAAACCAGCGCATGTGCTCTCTATCACACTCCTGCACCCGTGCTGGGGCCCAGACAGCCCGGCAGCGCCTGCCGTGCGGGAGCTGAGCCTCCTCCCTGCCGGAACTATCCTACTAGGAAGAGATGATTTCAAAAATGGATTGGACAAGGCAGGGAAAATAACCCTGAGGGCTCATCATGGCAGCACATCCCATGCTCGCGGGGAGAGCGTGCTTCCCCAATTGCCTGCTTGGCCCCTGCCACAGCGGGGCACAGACTGAGCCTTTGCCCTGACCCAGCAGGGCTGTGCTTTTATTCTGACACAGTGCGCCGGGAACGGTGAATCCCTGTTGGACTTGCAGGCCATGGTGACAAGCAGTGGACCATGAATTTCCACCGTGACTTTATGGGTAAAAGGCTTGTTCCTGTTCCCTGTTTAAACATTCAAGCACTGGCAGCGACTGGATAAGAGGTTAAAGTCACTCTGCATTTGAAATTCCCATTCCCACAATTAGAATAGCGTGTCCTAGTCCAATGTCCCAAAGGACACAGATGCATAAGAAAATTTGGACGCAAGCCAAGAAGCGGAAAATGGAAAATATGTCTTAAAGCAAAAGGGACTTTCATCAGTTCAGTTTATTGTGAAAAAGGATCAGGAGAGCTTGATCATAATATCCGACTCCTCTCTCTGGGACTAACAACTCAGGGGTTCACTCCCTGGCTGAGAAGATCCAGCAACTTGAAGGGAATTAAAGAAATACAGCCTCAATATAAGGTGCAATAAGAAACTTAACCTTTAGAACAACCTACCAGCCACTGTAGCAGAGAGGTATCAGTTCAAGATCAACTGTTTTCCTAACAACAGTGCTCCAATTTACACAAGAACTAATTCAGGGCAGCCTGTGTCATGCAGGAAGTTCCGCTGGCGAGCCTAGCTGGCCTCCCCGGCTCTATAATCTATGGAAAAAAACCCTGCCTGTATTTCCCTTCCTCGCGTCCAAGTGTGTGAAAGGTCTGGCCTGCCCCACTGGAGGAGTTTCCGGGAGAGCCAGGTTAGCGCGGGTAGCAGGCAGCCACGCTCTGCCCGCGTCCCAGGCTGCCCGGATCGCTGGCCCCGGCGCTCCTGCGCTGAGACATTTTAGCTTTATAAGGAAGCCAGTCTGGGGGGACGAAGCGAAGCAGCATTCTAGAGCTGAGGCTCCATGGATGACGAGTGCTGGGGATCTGACGCACGTTCCTCTGACAGTTTTCTGCCTGCCTTGCCCACCAAAGCAGGGACATGAGATAGAGCAGGGAACGGCCGTCCCTGCGGTGCTCAGCCCATCACAGGGCATAGCCCTGCAGGCTCGGACTCCCCTGCCATCGGGCTCCAGGCATTGCACAAAACCCTCGCACCGGAGCCAGCAGCGTGCTCCTGCCTTCCCGCCAGCTCCCCACTGCAGTCAGTGGCTCCCGAGAGAGCCAGGAGCTCCGTGTTCATTAGGAGCAAAAAGCAATCCCATCGGTCTGGCTGGGCTGGTGCCATCGCAGACATGTCGCTGGGCTCATTCATACTGGAGTGGCTTTGCTTCTTGTATAAGCTGCTTGTGCTTCCAGCTCAACTTTCTGCTTCCCAGCTCAGTGCTTTTCAAGGGCCCCACACATCAAAATGGGTCGAAAACTGCCCTAGTCACAGCTTTGTGGAAGGTTTTGTTTTGGGAGAGCAGCCCACAGCCTCCACAAATAAGCTGGATCTGATTAGCTCAGAGGCAAGCAGTGCAGGAGCAGCTGCAGGCTGTATCTGCTGAGTGGAGATTTCCTCACCCGTAAGATTGCTGACAGATGCTATTGAGTAAAATACAGTGCTGGCTTTCACCACAAGTCAAAAAGGAAGTCCAGGCAAAAGCAGCAAGAGGCACGACGACGGTTGTCTTTGGGATAGTGCTGTATGTACTGACAGGCTCTGTGGGCATGCGTCCCCACCCTTTATTCTCAGAGGAATCTTTTATTAGCCAGATTATATGTTACAGCTCAAGGGCAGAAAGTAGAACAGGGATGGCTTCACAATGCCCAGTTCCAAAGAGAAATGGGCCAGACCTCACAGCCTGGCCAATTCAGAGGTGCCACGGTCCTGAGCAGATTGAAATACCTCTACTGAAGTGATGAATTAATCCTGAAGTAGCTAAGAAACTTTATAGGAAACACAGAAGCAGAGAACTATGGAAGTGAAATCAGATCCAGCTGCGATTCGCAGCAGCTCTGTGCTCCTGTTCCTGAAATGCTGCCTTCTTGCTGTGAGCCTTGTAACAGTCTTTCCCAGTATTTTGCTTTCTGGGGTATAGTCATAATGGATTTACAATGAACAAGATGTTTACTGCTTATGTTTGTACCCTGCTGACTCACTTTATAACAGCTCTTTACACATAAGCCTGCAGCTCCAGCACTCAGCCTCCAACATTTTCTGTGTATTTTAGATTGGAGCTGCTCTGTAGCCTTACCCAAAGAGAAATGAGAGTCCTTATGACCCGAGAGATGGACACCAGTGTCTCATAGTGTGCATAACAAGGTATTTATTCAACAAGAGGGAGTAAAGAACGAACGTTCTGGGCAAACAAGCAGAAACAAGGAGCAGAGTGCTCTGTGCAGCTCTTCAGGTTCTGCATCAGGAAAGGGTCGTCGTCCTCCAGGCCGGAGCTGAAGAAGATGGGATCAATACCAGAAGCAAAGTCCTCTGCTCTGACTGAACAGAGAAGTACTTGTGTCCAGGAGACATGGCCGCTAACAGCTCCACACAAGCCACCCAGCACTAAATAAAACCCAGAGAAGGGCCTCATAACCCCTGTCTCCCTGGATATGGTATGTGGACATGTGAAGGGACCTGGAAATCCTAGAAGGAATCCAGGTGCGGTGGCTGCAGCAGGAACAATGCTCGTAACTGCTGTTCCCTGGGTCTGGTTCATCTCAGCTCATCTCTGATACGGATGCATTGAGGCAGATTTGATGTTTGTTTTTATGCCACTTGGCATTTTTCCTGGAGAGAGAAAAAAGAAAAAGAAAAAGCAGTGCAAAATGGGCTGTATGAGAGGACGTTTCCTCAGGAGCATGCAAGACTCACAACAACCCTGTCTGGGCTTTTCCTGTTCCGCTCCAGGTACCACACTAGGCTTACCTGCTACAGCATCTGCCAGCTTCTGACCTAACACAATCAATCTCTTCTACAAATTGGCATCTTTCTCTGTTGAGAAATCTCCTTGACAATTCCTGTGCCCCCCTGCTATCCCCTCAAATTCTCTCCTTGTTCCATCCTAAACAAGCCTTTCTCTTTGTCAGGAGGCTCCTACAGGAGTGTGGGACTTGTTCAGTCTCACAGAAGTACCCAGACTGATCTCCATTTCCATTCCAGAGAGGCAAACACAAGAGCCTGTATCTCCTTCCATGTAGCATTATTTATAGTCAGGGTGTATATTTAAATTACTAAGCCTCTCTCAGATCTCTTAATTTCTCTTAACCACATCCACCTCTTGGGCATTATTACTCTTTGCTGATACCAATCACACATGGGAGTGTGTTCAAAGACATTGTACTAGCAGTTTACAATAAGTGTACAGTGCTAGACAAAACCGAGATGATCAGAAAAATAAACAAAGAGTGATTGAAGAGCAGCACAGAAGGATATTAAAAGAACACTCCTTCAGAAAGTGGAATGTGTGTTCAAATTAGAACAGAAAAAAAGGACAACTTCTGAAAATTAAAACTGTAGGCAGCAGGACAATAAAAGATTCAATGAGCAAATGGCTAAAAGAATAAATATTATTAAATTTTCTCAAACATATCCAAAGCGGGTCATTGCCTGCAATGAATTGGCAGGCAATCTGATATCACTTCACCACTAACAATCAGTAGACAAATACTCCAAAAGGGAGAGTGAACAGGACTGCATGGTTCACCCACATTTGGAATACTGTGAGCGGTGCCGGTGTTCCCAGTCTTGAAAACAAACAGAAAAGGTGCAGGTAAGAGTGACAAGGATGGTCCAAGATATATTATAATTTTCGCACAGACATATTAAACAGAATAGGGCTCACTAGCTGGGGGAAAAAAAAAAAGATGGACAAAGGGTGGAGGACATGACAGACTTCCAAAAAATGAAAACAAGTATGGAGAAAGTAACTGAGGAATGATTATTCACCATTTCTCACAACACGGGTAAAAAGGAAACATGCAATAAAATTATCAGACAAAAGATTTAAACATAAAAAGGAAATTTTTTTAGGCCAAACATGTGATAAAGCTGTGGGACATATTGCCATATGTGTTGTAGAAGTCAAAATTGTAATTCAAAAAGGAACTGCAGAAATTGATGGCTGTGATACCCACTGGTCTCAAACCAAACTCTGGCTTAAAATCCCTAAACAACTGCTGTCAGGATATACTTTGTTCCTATATTCTTTCAGCCTTGGTTATGGGCGCTATCAAAAGCAGGATAGTGGGACTGACCGTTGGCGAAACCCAGTATAGCTGCTCTTACCAAAAGGGAACTTCCCGGTAACACAGGCTGGACAAGTGCTCTTGTTACCAGCACGCTCTGCTTGATGTACAGAAGCGACTGTCCTCCCATCCTGGAGACAGCGTTTGTGGGTATGCAGGCAGAAATCACAGGGGCCTTTTCTGTCTCCAGATCACAGTGGAAATTACTTTCTAACTCTTACAGAAATACATAATTAACTTAGGATTAATATTGTTGCTCAAGTTCATTTCTGAACAACAGTCATTATACAGGCAAGAAAACACCAATTAGGATATCCAATCTTCAAAATCTCAATTAACATGAACATAAGAATGACAGTACAGGGTTAGGCCCGTAGGTCCCCCAGGACAAACCCATTCCTGACAGCAGAGGACATTTAAGGAGGAATACCAGAACAGGGCAAGCCTGCGGGGATACCTCTGCAGAATACCCCCTCAGCTTCTAACATATTGTGGGGCTCAGGGACTTGGAGTCAGAGATGGTATCTTCAGGATTAGCTGCTGACTGACTTTTCATCCAGGTATTTACCTGCTTACTTACTTTTCCATCTCATATAAACTTTATCTACCTATCACACACTTGGCAATGTGCTCTACAGTATAATTATTTAGTATTCAGAAAAGTATCCCCCTTTCGTTCTGAATCTACAAGCTGATATTTTCATCGGTGCACTTTCGTTGATCCTTCTGTATCATGGGAAACAGTAAACAATCATTCCCCATTCACCTGCTGAATACAATTTGGGATTTTATAGGCTTCCATACTTTCTTCTCCCTACCCCAAAGCTACCCCCGGTAGCAGAGAAGAGATCAGAACCGCACATAATATTGCAGGTGTGGGTGCCCAATGGATTTATACAATGATGTAATGATATGCTCTGTTTCTCTGTTCTTTTGCTAGTAATTCCTAACATTTGGTTTGCATTTTTGCCCCAACTGAACATCCAATTAATATGTTTACAGAACTATTATGTCATGTGTCTATTTCCCAAATACAAGTAACTACATTAGAGTCCAGGTGCTGGACATGTAAAGTCAAACTGCTATGCCTATGTGTTTTCACTTTAGATTTAATACAAATGTAATCTACTATTATTAAGTGAAGTCAGTTGGTATATAAAATCATTCTGTGACTCTTTACAGACAGCTTTTGTTTTTTTCTTACCTTAAATAACTCATTGTCATCAAACTTTTCCACTTTTATTGCCTACACACAACTTAAATTTGACAGCAAAACCCCCAGCATAGATCCCTGCAAAACTACACTGTGATCTCCCTCCATATTGATTCCTATGTTCACTAAGTCTATTATTAAAATGCTATTGCAGTGCGAGTTAAGAAGCTGAAGCTGGATGGCTGGGATCCATTTCAACCTCTGAGCCAATTTTAAGCAGGTGTTACTCCACTGTTACAACCTGACTCATGCTGTTAAGGCCAGAAAGGAACCTCTTACTCGGTTATATCTAAAAGGTGGCTGGGGAAGAATCTCTACATCTGCATTTGTCTTTCTTGCTCCCTGCATTTCAATTGCTCTCAGATATGCAATGTATTTACCTGGCTGTCCTGCTTGCGCGATCTGCACTCCTGCCAGCATTGGCTGCTGCTGAGCTGGTGCACCTGACATTGGGACCTGCTGCATGCCTGAAGCACCTGCAATGATGCCACCAGCTCCTGGTTGACCTGACTGGACAGATCCTCCAGAGCCAGGGGGTCTCCGGTTTGACAGTCCTTTCCCAAAGGCCACAGCGGCTACCAGCGCGTTGGTATCTGCAGGGTTGAAAGTCTGCTTGTTCTGTCGTAAACCTGTAGAAAAAGAAGTGATCTTGGAGCATTCTAGCAATCAAGTCTAAAAAGTAGCATAGCTGGTCCTGAATTTACTTTTCTGCTATTTTGGTGCATGTAATAGAGATCAGCTTCTGGCAAGCTGTCCTACAAGAGTCTCAGCAGGGTCAAAGAAGCTGCAAAATCCAGGGACAGCGGTGATCCATGAACTTCTCCACTGAGAGCAGGGCATACGCTGCTCAGGGAAGGAGGACAGAGAGCGCCAACTCCTCCATGCCCATAAGCATGTTCCCAGTAAAGGCATCCTATGGTAGGTAACAAGCACTGTGTTTTAGATAAACAATGGCAACATCCCCTTCTGGAGACTCATGAGCAGCATGGTGTCTGCGAGTTTTTCTACCACACACCTGCCCAGTTATAGTATTAATCCTGGAAACCAGACAGAATCTGTGCCTGGGTCCTTGCTTACACTATGTGTGTGTCAAAGATGACCAAAAAAAATCCCCACTACCTTTAAGAGTTGTGCATAGCACTCCCAGGAATAGTGAACAGCTGATGGCCGAGAGCAATAAAATACGGATGTCCAGCATCAGAGTCAGAACCAGAAAAGGCTGACCATGAGTCTGAAGAAGCCATCATCTAGAGGACGTCACACAAAAGTCTGCCAACAAACATGTTGTGGACTCATTCAGAACATAGCTAAGGGGTTTCCCATTCACTGCTATTACATTTTCACAGCTATTTTTATTAATCCAAGTTGATTGGGATGTTTTCTTGGTAAATACTTACCACTTCCTCAGAGGGGGACATGGCAAAGGGCTGGAATGACCTTCCTGCCATGCATAGGTCACACAAGCAGGACACCTCGCACCCACAAGACCCCTTTTCAAGTTAGGGGGTTCCAGGACAGCCAACCTTGCATCTTCTGGAATGCTTTCATCTATGCTGCTCATCTGCATTTCCCATGCTTCAGGCTCTCTGATTTACCTATTTTGCCAGTACTCTCTCAAGCCTGCTGCTTGGACCCTGTACCCCACTTCCACTTCAGTGACATACCTCCACTTTCAGATTCACGCTCCTCTTTACTGATTTTCTCCAGCAGATTTGAGCACATTTTGTTCAGACTTTGGATCTGTTTCTGCAAAATGAAAACCATCAGAAACCGCCAGGATACCTCCAACTCAGTACAAGCCAGCAAGGTAAATGAACAAGGGTCTGTGTAACCAAACATAAGCATTTTGGTAGCAGAGCCTAGAAAGCCCAGTGCTAATGCACGCAGGAGGGCACTATGGAGATGGGATAGCCTTCGCCTTTCTCTGACTCGTCTGATGGCACCTCCTGTGAACAGCCAGCGGGCTGGATACCCTTGGTTTCTGAAACTGTGGAGGAAACCAAACCTTAGCTAGGGTCAGCTGGAGTAATCTCAGACAGAAAAGGACAGAGCAAAAAAGAAAACTGTCAGATGGAAGGGTGAAGCAAGCAGAGTTAAAGGGCATCTTGTGCCCTCGGACTAAGAGGCAGAAGTATCAAACTCTTCTTCACCTACCTGTGCCACATCAGGGCTAATTCGAGCTGCATCTGTGATCAGCTGCTTCTCCTGCTCCTCCACCTCAGGGTCAGGCTTAGTTCGAAGATGGTCAGGCACAACCTCATGGCTGAACACTGGCACACGCCCCTCTGTCTGCCGCTGCAATAGTTGGACAAGCCACACTCAGAGCCTCCTCCTCCAGCCCAGCACTCAGACAGCTCAAGACCAGAGCACAGGCCACGGTGCTGGAACAAGGCTAGTAGCATGCTGTGGGGAAACCTTGGTCTGGGGAGCGTGAGGAAGTTTCAACAATTTGTCTATGAATTCCTGCACTGTGCCTCTTTAGTCAGAGCAACCCACGGGGGTCTGCAGTGCAATCCCACCAACGTGGCCATGATCAGTTGAAATGTTTTCTTGCTCAAGCAGAGAATAAATGTTGCCAGTGCATGCCGGAGGTTCTGTAGCACACCCCATGTTGGTCAGATGACAAACAGTGCACATTTAGATGCAGATGTCTGACAGAAACAGCACAGCTACAGCAGAGGAAACCAGGAGCTTGCAAGGAGACCTCCCAGTTACACAGTATGACATTATCTCTTTCAGCCCCAACATCATGAAAATAATGTATTTATGGACAGGAACACCTCCTGTAAAGTGTATCCAGTGCAAGTGCTTGTAGGTGAAAGCCCCCCAGCAAAGCAGGTCCCAGGCAGAACTACTCATCACCTTTTCTTTCTCTACACTCAGATCTGAGGAATGCCAAGCACAAGGAATGGCAAGCTGGAGCAGATACACAAGCACTTTCTGATACTCCAGGGCCAACCACTCAGAGGGAAGTTTCTTACCATGATCTCCTCATCACGGTCTGGAGACAGCACTAGGGGTATGATAACCTGGTTTCGCAATAGTGGGGTCTTCTCATGCTTCAGCACTTTATTCAAGGTGTTCAGCTGCCCTGAGAGCAATGCAAAGCTGTCCAGAACTGAAGGCCTGGGAAAGCAAATAAAGAGGACAGAACATGGGAAAGGATGTCACAGATGGCCTGTATCTCTTCTTCACTCAAATGGCTGAGAAGTGAGGAAATAACACTATTACTCCTCAAATCAGTCTACTCCAGGCAGTAAGCAGTAAAACCGAGGGCTGAATGTGCAGGTGTGGACAAACCCCAGTCCCTGCTGCAAATAGCCCAGGGACAAGCAGTACCACTGGAAGTGGCAGTTGTTTGGGATCTCAGTCACATACACAGAAGCAACGCTCTCCTTATCACTGTCTCTCCCAGTGCAATTCTAGAGCAAGGCCTGAGAAACAGCCAGGAGAGACAATATTTATAGCTTGGCTATCCAGACTAAGCAATAATGAAGCAAAATAACTGATAATCTTGTCAAAGAGGTCCCCTTCAGCTTGCTCTCTCTGGGGGATTCATCACCTCTCCTGCCTTCTGCAACATTAACTATAAACGCTAACTGCCTATGAAGCTTTGCTGCAGTGGCAGACACTGTCTAAGATACTGTATAGTTTATTAAGCTGTAGCTATAACATCTTTAAGCTCCATCAGGAAGACAATGCCACCTTGCAAGTCTCTCAGACTGTCTGGTAAAAACATGCAGAACCAGCAAAACAAAAGAGCTCAGTTTATACCATAGCCAGAAAAGGCCAGAAAGGTCAAGAAATGCAGAAAGAACCATTGCTCATTTTATAGCGTATATGGGTCTCTAAGATACTTTGTCTGAGAAGCTTCCAGTCACTGCAGATGCAAGTCTAGTTCTCATAAAGTGTCTAGATTAAAAGGTGTTAGCATGACTCTATTACTATACAGCATGAAACCAATGGATTTCAACTGGTTTTCTGGTGGAAGGCGTGTAGTAGTTCCTGAAGCAGAAATGTGAAAAGCAAATTTAAACCTACTGACAACAGGCTAATGGCTTTTAATTATACTTTGTGGTCCTTTGAGCCGCGTCTGGAACGGCTTCAGCAGTGATCGACAGTGCCCCCAGCTCTGTGAGACACCTTACCATGTGAGTCGGTCATACTCGTTCTCCAGCTTGTAGATAAAACTGACCAAGGAGTTCTTCAGGTCGGCCACCTGACTGATGAGCGCCTCCAGGGTCAGCTCCAGCTGCTTCTCCTCTCTCTAAAAAAAGCCAAGACAAGGGATGAGGACAAAGCTTAACACCCTCCCAAGGTGTGGTGGATCCACACACATGCATCCATAGTCCAATCCCTCCTACAGAGCCTCCTTTTCAGGGGAAGCAAACAGAGACTCTGGAAATAAAAATCCTATGGTTTCACACTGACCCCTTCCCCTTGGGTCAGAACACTTAGGCAAGAGACTTGTGCCTGAGACAAACCCTTGGCTAGCTGTCCTCTTTAAGATCTAGATGAGTATAGTGAAGACATTATCACTTACATCTGCTTTTTACAACATCAGGCAAAGTCATCAAAGTTAGCTCGTGCCACCTTTACGAGCCATTTAAGCTAACCCAGCTCAAAGTAGATTAGCATTCCTTCAACCTTTTCTGACAGCAGATGTGGGCACAGCGATGTCTTCATCCAAAACAGCCCTTTGCAAAATCAGTATCAGGTCTATGGCCCAAAGACTCCAGTTTCTGCCCTTCACCTCATTCTTTACTTTCTTCCTGCCCAAGTGCCACTTCCAGCTGCTAAAGAAACTGGCAGCTCCTATTCTACTTGTGCCTTCCCAGCTGCAAGAGGCCCTGGCGTGACAGAGGCCGCACATACCGACACAGGCACACATCACCTCCTGCCTTTTGCTCTGGATTACGTTGTTTAAATAACCTTTTCCACTGACGTCCCCAGGTGAGGGAGGATGGTGACAGAGTGTCAGGACAGGGGTTCTGTGGCCAAAGACATCAAGGCATACACCTGACTCTTGCAAAAACTCTCTAGAATCTTATCTATTCTAATTTATTCATACTACCGTATTGCGCAAAATATAATTAAAGTCCTGGCCTTAATGAACTGCTCATGTAAGTCGAGAGCTGTACAATAATAATCCATAAGGAGGGTGGGACAAAGCAATCAAATAATAGAAAGGGAATGCTGATTGGGAAAGCAGATAGAGTGACTCAGGCTGTTGGCATGCTTGCTATTGGGTTTGTTGTTGTTCTGTTTAAATACACTGCACCAGCGTGAGCTTCACTGGAGAGAGGCATCTTCCATGCTCACGAGAACACAAAATTATTCTATTTTATTTATAGTCTGACAAGGCTATAAAGGCTTTTTTTAGTAACCCCTGATCAGACTTCACTTTACTTAAGCACCCTAGAAGAAATGGCTGAGTCAACTCTGGTTTTGATCCCCAGTCCATGGAGCGGATTCACGGAGCGCATTGCTGAGTGGTCCACCTCGCGATACAAACACTCTCCTCCATCTTGTGATGGGAGTACACAGTTCCTGTGCAATTAAGAAATGAGTCTACAACTGTTTGTGTGCACTGTGTTTGTGCAAGAAGATTAACTGATGCCTGTATTACAAGTTGGGCTGGTAGCCAGTGTCTTACTGCAGGGGTGGCAGGCATACGCACCCGTGACAATTCACCTGGCCCATTGCCTGTGCTTATCCAAGAAGCCCTGAAGAGGATGAATGAAATCCTATTGCACAGGCATTGCTCTTGCGGCAGCAGCATACTCCAAGCCTCTTTCTTTCGTAGTCTCTCTCCAAAGCCGTTAGGAGCTGGAAGCAGATGTAAGCACTGCAAAGCATGCATGCAATAAGACTGACCGGAGTTTCCAAGGAATGCTGTGCCTCTTGCAGGCATATGCTATATTCCAGCAGTGCTTTAAGGAGTTTGTTAGCAATAGTAAATTGCCCCGAGGTAGTAAAGATAGGGCTTATGGGAGGGGTTGCTGAAGGACATCCTGATACGGAGCAACTGAGAGGTAAAGGTGAAATTCAGAGTAGGTAAATGTAAAGCAATGCACGTGGCAAAACAAAGGGGGAAAAAAAAAACCAATCCTGACTTTCCATACACAATGACATTCTCTGAGCTGATAACGTTATCACTCAGAAACAAGATCTCGGGATTATCTGAGGGTAACCCGTGAAAACATCTGCCCAAGACTCAAGAAGCAGTCAAGGAAGTAAAAGCGATAACAGGATGTATTAGGAAAGCAACAGAAAACTAAGGATTGTTATGTCATCGTATAAATGCATGCCTCATTTGCATCTTGAATATTATATGTCACGCTTGTCCCTCCAACTGAAAAGGGATATAGTAGGAATATGTACAAATAAGGGCAACACTGATGATCAGGAATATTCATCAGTTCCATAGATGCAGAAGTTAGAAAAGAGACCAGTATGTGCAGGTGGCTGAAACGAGGAGAGACAATAAAGCAAACCCTACAGACGAGGACTTGCAGGACAATGCCTTTTCACTTTCTTTTCCGGTAGGACAACTGGAAGACTTGCATGAAGCCAGCAGGCAGCGGTTTCAAACAAACCAAAGGAGGTTGATCTCTACAGCCCGTTAACCTATCATTAACCTCTGCAACGCTTTTCCATCAGACATTACGGATGCTAAAAATTCACAGCGCTTCAAGAAGGAACTAGCTCCTTCTTCCATCAGTGAAAATTCATTCAAGGCTATTAAACACAAGGGATGTGCTTGCAATGGTTTATGCAGAATGACATCAGTAGCTTATTTTGCTCTCACAACTTCTTTTGGGCATCGGCTTCTTGGCTAGTGGCCAAGCCAGGCTGCTGGGCAGGTGGACCCAAAGGTTTGATGGCTCTTACCGAGGGCTGCAGCGAGGGCTGAGAGCGAGAGGCCCGCTCAGACAGCCGTACACACGCTCACCCCGCAGCCGTGCAGCGAGGGGAGGTCGCTGCGCAGGAAAGCACGGCACCAGCCGCTCGAGGCCGAGCTCCGTCTCCCCCCCAGGCTGCTGCAGCCCGGGGTGGGTCTGACCCCCGGCAGCGGCCGGGCCGAGGGCGGGCAGCCATCACCGCCGCAGCCCCCGCCAGGGCCGGGCCAAAGGCGGCAGCGGCACTGGCCGCTGCCTCAGGCCGAGCCCCGCGGAGCTCGGGGCGTCCGTGGCAGCGGACACCGAAACGCGGAGCCCGGCCCCGCAGGCCGCGCTGGCCTCCCGCCCGCGGCAAGGCCCCGCCAGCGGCCCGAGCGGGCCTGCAGCGCCTCCCCGCCCCGCCACCGGCCCGGGCCGCGGCCCGCTGCTCCCGGACGGGCCGCAGCCGCGCTCAGCTCAGCCCCGGCCCGGCCCCGGCGCCCCTCACCTGCATGGCGGCGCCGGCCCGTTGCCACGGGAGAGCGGCGCTTCCGGGTCAGGCCTGCGCCGCGGGGGCCGGGCGGGCGCCGGGGCGGGGGTCAGAGGGCGCGGGGCGGGGCCGCGCTGGACATGGCGGCCGCCGAGAGGCCCGACTCGGAGGTGGGAGCGGGCCGGGGGAGCCGGCGCCGGGCCGAGCTGAGCTGGGGAGGGGGGAATCGGGAGCCGGGGGCAGGAGCGAGGTGCGGGGTAGCCGCGGTGCGGGGGACAGGGCCGCGGTGGGGAGCGGCGGGGCTGGCCTGGCCTGGCCTGTGAGGGAAGGCGAGGGGTGCGGGGCCGAAGCGGCCTGGGGGCGGGGTGCCCGCCTGGGTGCCCGCCTGGGTGCCCTCCTCGGTGCCCTCCTCGGTGCCTTCCTGGGTGCCCGCCTCGGTGCCCTCCTTGGTGCCCGCCAAGCCCTGGGGTGACCTGGGCCGCTGTCCTCTCACCACAGGTGGAGGAGGCAGGGCATGTCTTCCTCCTGATGAAGAAAGACTATCGCATCTCCCGCAACGTGCGCCTCGCCTGGGTCCTCAGCCGACTCCATCAGGTCATCTGGGCTGTGCCCGAGCCGGAGCTGGTGAGTTGGTGCCCAGGGCTGGATGGTGTCACCACGGCCTGATGTAGCAAGCTGGCTCTGCGCCTCTCATGAGTAGCTGGACCCTGCAGATCTTAATCCAGTTCCCTTCTCTGATCGTTTCTCTGGCTTGGCTTGACATTCTCTCATGTATCATATACTTGTTCTTGTAGGTGAAGTCAGAAAATGAACTTGATGTTCTCAGCATCCTGCCTAACGGGTGGCAGCCAGACGAGCCCGTCCAGCCCAGGCCCTATCTCCTCGTGCCCTCTACGCGGGTCACCTTCCTGGCCCGCCAGTACCGATTTGTGATTGAACTTGATCTGAGCCCTTCCACGGGGATTGTGGTAAGGGCAGAAACTGCCTTTTGGGGTGTTCTGCATTAAAAGGCTTGACCTGCTTCTATTTGCTGAGAAGGCTTATTCCTCTCTGTGTTAGTCTTGACTTTTGCAGAAGCCTTGCTTTTCCCAGGAGGGCAGCATGTAGTGCTCCTAGCTAGGCAGCTTAATGGCAGATCCTGTTTCTCTGCTGAATGCTCAATGCATGACTTTTGTTTACGGGCAGCTGTCATTTTAATCCAGTTGCCATTGCAGAAGGATGTTTGCTGTTGGCTCTGTGTGGTGGGGCAACCAGCAATGAGACTGAAAGTCCTAGATGATGAAAAAGCTGTTCCCTTTCTCTGTTTCTGCAGGATGACTCAACAGGGGAGATAATTTTTGATGAAGTGTTTCATGCCCTTTCCCGATGCTTGGTGGGATTGTTAAGACCCTTTCGTATCCCTGGCTCAGACATTATCTACCAGCCAGAGATCTTTGTCACTATCCAGGCTTATTCCTCCATCATTGGCCTGCAGTCCCATCAGGTAAAGTTCAGCCTCTCCCTTGGCACGGCTTAGCGTGTGAGGAGCTCGCTGTATGGGCTTCCTGTGAACACAAAGGAAAGTGGGGACATGTGGTAACTGGGCTCTGCTATCTGTGATGCTGCAGACTTGTCTCATTAAAATGTGCAGCCTGGTGCGGTGGGGAAGTGTATGCGAGCAACTTCTCCTTTCTGGGCAGGAAGCGGAGGTTTCTCCTGGGGGAGCAGGGCCCAGCAGAGAACGCCGCCCACAGGCACGGTCTCAGAGTTGGGCCACAGGGAATATTTCCCTCATGTCAAATGTGTGCTTGTTGTTGTTGTTTTGTTTGGGTTTTTTTGTTGTTTTTTATTTATTTATTTTTGTTGACTAATTCTTTTTGGCCTGTTATAATTAGCTTGAAGCATTCAAGAAGAGCTGGTGTGCCCAAAAGCTTGTCTGCCTGCTCCATCTGTGTAGCAGTGGTTTATTAAAAAATAATTGCCTCTTCCTACAAACCTTGCTCTCTTTTTGCACTGGTATGAATATGTTTCTCCTTGCTGGAGAGAGCAGCTGGCCCCAGTATTGAGATTATCAGTGAGATTTTACTTGAGCCAGGGCAGGTCTGTTTAATAAATTGAAGTCTGTTTTATGGTGCCAGCGTGGTTTTTGAAGTTTATCCTCGATCCCTTCCATCTCACGGTATTTTCACATTATTTTCACGTTTCTGATGGTGTATTTCATCCCTTTGCTAATACAGGGAAAGTGGGTGGTAAGAGGAGGAGCCTGTTAGTCTATGCTTGCTCTGTCCCTCTCTCTCCCCAGCCCGCCTCTGCCCAAGCCTTCTGCGAGGCTGCAGCCTTTAATGGTCTGTCTAGTGCTTGAAGAGCATGGCCCTCGCTTTGGTCCATTCTTAGGTCTTACCAAAGTAAGCGTAGCAGGAATTTCTCCATTTGCCCATGATGTTTTGTGTGTCATCTTGTGCAGCTATCCTGCAGACACCATCATGCTTTGCCTCGGTATCTCCTCTATTTACACTAAATTGAGCACTCTGAAGTTGCTACGTTTTTCTTCTTTGAATCTCTCTAAAGACCCGTTTATTGTATGAGGCCAGGAACTGTAATCTCTGGGTACAACTGGATAAGCTTTATGTTCCTTTTATGGAGGAAAAGGAATATATGTGTATCACTCATCCAGGAAAGCCTGTCTATATTGTAATCATTTACTTTTCCTATGTCACTATGAGGTCTTGCCCATCTGTGGTTGAGGGAATGTGGATAACGTGCAGCGTCCCACCCGTCCATTGAGTTCTTTGTCTACGCGTTGTTTCTTTTTTGCCTCCTGGTTGTGGACAGCGATTGCCTGTACAATGATGGCATCTGTAAACACAAGTGTCATCCCTGTCAGCCTGGGGGGTTTCTGTGGTGGCAGGCTCACTCTATCATATCACTCAGCCTCTTTTGTAATGTCCAGTATAATTTTTTCTTTTCTTTATTCAATTTGCTGTTCCTTTATCCAGCCACTTACTGGAAGATAATTGGATCAGTCTATAGGTGAGTTAGGTTGGAACAAACAGGCCTTCCTTAGAAACATCAGACCAGAGTTAATGGCATCTAACAAGGATCCCACATCGCTTTCTCCTGACAACTGCTTATCCTGGAAGAAAGCAAATGAAGTAGAAATTTCTTACCCAAGAAGGAGATTTCCCACAGAGTGATGTGAGCATCTGCTGCGGAGTGCACTGCAAATGCCACAAGACACTGCTGCTCACAGGCAGTTGGCCCTGAGCAGGAATAGTGAGAAGAGGCCTGTGCTGTACCTGTACTTTGTCAGGGATGTGTCTGAACTTCACCGTGCAGAACTGTGTTCCTCTGTACCATTTTGGGGGCTGCTACTATAAAAGCTTAACTTGATGACTGTCCTTTGGCCAGGTGCTATTCCAGGGCTGTCAGCTGGATGAGTCGAAGCGAGAGGCCTTTCTGCACCAAGTTTACACACAGCTGTGTGCCTTTGAGAACAAAGTGGCAGAGATGCTCCAGCAACAGTACGAACCCAAACCGCAGGTAAGGAGGGCAGAGGTGGTTGGGGTCTCTTGGCTCCCTGGAGATCTGCACTCTGAGGCCCCTCCGGTGTGGGGTGGCAAGAGGAACAGCAGCATAGGTCTGGAGAAGGAACAGCTAAGGAGTTTGTAAGATAACTTTGTGGGATCCAGTAATGAGACTTGAACACTGAGGAAAGCAGAACCAATAAGTGTTTAGAAGGACTGTTGAGAATGGTTACCTTCTGCAAGATCATTGTGCAATAAAGCAGCCTGACTTCTTGTACATCATGGGACAAACTGCAGGATGTGCCTTCTCTCTGAAGAAGATGGTGGGAGAGGTGATTATGCCCCTATCATTAATCTATAAATAGCTGTGAATATGCCCTTGGGCCTTGTTACATTTCTTGAACGAAAATATTTCCTTGTTACCATGAAAACTGACCATGAAACTGAATAAACAGCCAGTGCAGTTTCTAATGCTCCTTGAAATCTGTGGCAGATACTGTTTAATAGCCACGGATATAGGTATCAGCAAGTTAATGATAGCACAATAAAATACAGCTTAGGATGAAATAAAAAGTGAGACTGTAGGGATTCAGACTGTCTATGGATTTCTCATCAAGATCATCTCTCCTGATCTTGGAAATGAAGAATGTGAAGATTACATTGTGATACTGCCATGTTCACACGGCAGTCACAATCATATCTGTGGGCACTCTCCTTGCAGTCACAGGCATTCTTGGCCTGGATGAGGTTATTTAGTCCTTATTTAGCATTAGTTATTAGAATTTGGGCAAAAAGGGAAAAAAAAAGTCTCAAAATCAGATGAGCAAGAGGCTACTGGTGATCTGTTGCAGCTGCATATCTGAAGTGCCTCAAATCTCATATTCTAGCTGAAATTTATATCTTTGAATGCTAAGACCGTCAGTCCTGGAACAGAAAGAAGATTGCAGGAAGTAAATACCTTTGCCGCTGTGTCCAACTGCTGTTTTTGCAGTGCTTTGTATGCATTCCTGCTTGCTGCATTATTTCTCTCAGGGTAAACTACCCTGTAACTTCTCCCATGCAAATGGGGGAAAGAGACGCGCTTTCAGGCCAGAGGGACTGGTGAGTCCTGCCACAGGCTGTGGGGTGGAGGTGGGAGGCCCCAGGGGAGGGGCAGGGACTGAAACTTTTTTACTTTTGAAGTTGCATTAGCTGTATCATTGTCAACAAGTGTCTGAATTTAAGGATGGCAAATTAAAGTGATGGATAGTCAGGTTTTTTGCTCACAGCCACAGACTGCTTCCATTTGTGCAGAACAGAAGTTTAGTTAGTTCTAATTTTCTTTTCCCAGCTCCAATCATCTGTAGCTTTGCAGGGGAGAGTCTCGCCCATTCTCTGTATTAGCAGTAAAAATGAAGCAATAGTTTATTACAGGGTTGAACTGCCAGAGCCTTCTGGAGATGAGGGGACTATGACTGCAGTAGGTTCCTCACCGGTATAATTATACAAATTTCAGGCTTTGCCTGGGGGATGTTTTTCATAGAAGATGCAGGAGAAGCCTACCTGCATTTGCTTATATCAGCACTGCATGACGAGTGCTGTTTGAACAGAGTTAAATGTATAGGCACTAGACTTTGGCCTTACGAGGCTCCTTACCCCCTCTGCTGCAGTGCTTCCTGAGTGAGACATAGCCGTCTCTACCTCTCCAGCGTTTCTGGGCTTTACTTGAGTAGATGCTGAATAGCTGCAGCTTCTGCTAAATGACAAAGGAAACAGAGATATCCACCATCTCTTTAATTGGAAGCTGCTTTGCTCTGCAGAGGAGCTTTAGTGACCCTAAAGTGTCTCGTCTTTCCCCTTCTGTGAGAAATCAGCTTATAATACAGCTCTGAGCATGTTGTCCCCTTCCTCCACACCCGAGCAGCCTTGCCCAGCTGTTCTAAGGGGCCCAAGTGACCAGGACTTTGAGAGCACCTGGAAATTAAAGCTAGAGGTGGAGTCTGCTGAAGTGTTCCAAGGCTGTGGTACCATGGGGCTGCTAGACTGATGGCTGTTTGTGAGAGTGAGAACTAGGGCTAGGCTGAAGTCTGCCCCATGGGGCTTTGTGTTTTGTTTTGGTTTTTTTACTTTTCCAGGTGGATTTGTCACCCCTGAGCCAAGAGAGCCCTGGTGATGTGCAGGAGTCTTCTGGGAGGAAGCCCAGCATGTCTGTTGTCACTGCCGATGTTGGCCTCGTCAGCATGGTCCGGCAGGGGATCCTAGCGCTGCAGCTGCTGCCCTCCAACTCCAGCGCAGGTTGGCCTTGTCCGCTGGGTTAAAGTTTGCCCAGTTGTTTGTGAAGGGTTGTATTCCTCCTGCCTTAGGCTGAGATTAATTTAATAAGGGCTGGTGTGTGGACCCTTCTGTTAGGGATGAAATTTCAAGAGCAGCTTTTGCTCTGCACTCTGTGGGAAAATTGTGGTGGTGGGAATGGGGAGAACAACACTGCACCACGTGCCATGTGTCAGCGTTAGGGAGTTTGTGAGGAAGCACAGCTGTGACTGTTGCTCAGGACAGCCCAGGGTGTGCAAAGCTGTGCTCTGCTTGAGTGCTTTGCTAGTTGGGAAGTTTGCCAGCTCCAGAACACCTTGGAAGCTCTAAACCAACCTCAGGATTTTCCTTTCTGCTTTTGCCCTGCCTGAATTTTATCTCGGTTGGATATACTGAGAGAGCAGTAGCTGGTTGAGATGGAAGATGCACTAAGATACTGCCTTGTCTACAGGTATAATAATAATTACAGATGGTGTGACTAGTGTCCCTGATGTGGCTGTGTGCGAGACTTTACTCAACCAGCTGCGCAGTGGCACAGTGGCCTGCTCCTTTGTACAGGTATGTCTGCTGTTAGCAGGGAGTGGGGGGGCTGCTGCCTGCCAGAGGGAGGAAGGTGGGTTGCTGTCGGTGGCGTTCACCTCCAGAGGGGAAGAGGGGACCTCTCTGCCTGTTTGAGGCCTTTACCGGTCCTCTGCCTTGTCCTCAGCACTGCTGTACTCTCTCAGGTATCTTCTTTATCCATCCCATAGGTGGGCGGTGTCTACTCATACGATTGCAGCTTTGGCCACGTTCCCAATGTGGAACTGATGAAATTCATCGCCATGGCCACTTTTGGTGCTTACCTCTCCACGTGCCCTGAGCTGGATCCCCTGAGCCTGGATCTGAATGTGTATCACAAGGCATTTCTGCTGTACTCCTTTCTTCGTACTGGGGAGTCCCTGAATCCAGAGTACTACTGTGGTGAGGATCGTGCATGTTCTCCTTCCAGCAGATGGATGTCTTACCGCACCTTTCTTTGGGGTGACTCCCCCAGGCTTGGTTATGCTGATAACCATATCAGGCTTGGTTATGCTGATAACCTCCGGGTCATGCCTCCTGTAGGCTCTGGGCACTATTGGGCCGTGCAGCCTCATCCGTGACTCCCTCCTGGTTCCAGGAATTGGGTGGATTGGGGAAAACTAGTGTCCCATTTTGCACCACTTCCCTTTCTGTGGACTTCACTCAGCAGACTGCAGTTAGGCCTGCTGTGTTGGAACTTGGGGGGGGTGAGAAGCTCTTGTCCGACCTTTCCTGCACACTGGCTAGCTCGCAGATGAGGACGTTCTGGAGAGCTTGTCATAATTGGGCTTGCAGATGGCAGTTTGGATTGAAAAACTATACCCCTGAGAACTGTCCCAAATGCCTCTCTTGCTTGTTCTGATTTTGTGAATGTTAGTGACTGAGAGTATGCCAGGAGAGATTAGTTACCAGTAAAACATGGAAACACCCTTTCATGCCCTGGCGATACGCTGGTGCCATCAGCGCTTTCTGTAACTTGACAGCAGAAGCTGCATACAGTGCAAGTTTGAAGAGAGCTGGCCTGGGACTTGGAAATGTTGAATCTTAAAAAGATCAGGTGTTAGTGGTTTAAACTCGAGGCTTCCACATCCTGATACCTTTTAGAAAGCACCTAGGAATTCAAGGTTTTCCAGGGAAAGGGGGAAAGCCCAAAAGCTTGCTGTGCAACTGTTGCAACAGCTGTGCAGTTTATGCCTTTCTAGGCTAAATGTGTAACTCCAACACGTGCCTTCTCACAAAGGCTGTCCCAGAAGAAGCAGGGCCTGCCACCCCACCCTGCCCCTCTCCCAGGCCTCTTGGCTGCACTAGTGGACCTGTTTGATGAGTTGCAGAATGAGGAGTGGGTATAAGTGGTGCCTGAGGGATGTACTGTTCTTCAGGCCAGCGAGTGTTCTGGCAGCTTTTGTAAAGCACTTTGGGAGGGCTGTTGCTGTAGGATGAGGAGCAGGGGAGTCACTCCCTCACAAACCCCATCTTTGCCGTTTACAGTGTCCCAGCACAGACTGTTCAATGAGCACCTGGTGTCTGCAAGCAGCAACCCTGCTCTGGCAATGAGGAGGAAGAAGCACGCTGAGAAGGAGGTGCATGCTGACCTCGTGAGCATTGTCTCAGTCCGACTGCGCGAGGGCTACAGCATCCGTGAGGTCAACATCACGAAAGGTGACTGTGCTGCGTTGGGGGCTGGAGGCTCGGATAGGACTCTGTTCTCAACTGTTTAGAGGCAAGTGCAGGGTCTGCCATCTCAGCAGAGTGGCTGGTATTGTGGAGGAAGGAGCCATTTTCTCCAAACTCTAAGTTTGTTTTCATGAATAATTGCCTGACACAGGACTGTCCAGTATTGTTGTGCAGTTGTGCACTTGCCAGGCTCATCCTCTGTGGCTATAAGTGCCTGGGGAGGGACAGACAGACCATGACCCTCTGTATCTTGGAAATGAGTCCCTACAATTGCAGGGAAACTCGTGACAGAACTTGGGGGTTTGCAGAATTTTCTGGGATTTCCTCTATATTTCTGCTTTTTTCATTCCTCTTTAGTCCTTTGCTAGATGCACTCCAAAATGCTAACACAAAGTTGAGCCCTTTGGTACAACAGATTGAATGCCTCCAAACTGCAGTCTTCCAAAGGAAGAAATTGGGGGAAACAAGGATATTGATAGGTGAAAATGCCAGATCAGTCAGGACCATGACCAATACTAGAAGAACATAAAACCTTCCAGTGGTCCTGTTCTCTCATATCACTGGTGAGAGATTATGGCACCTGGAGTCTGAGAACTAGCTGCTGACTAGGGACCTTCAGGGGTTTGAGTTTCCCAAGAAGTGCCAGTAAACCCTACCTAACTTTCCATCTCCAGCTGTGACTAATGGCAGTGCTTTAACTGAAGGGGAGATGAAAAAATCCAAATGCAAGTTATGAATTGCAAGCAAGAGAAGAAATTATTCTTGACCGTCACAATGACCAGCAGAAAGCCTGGAGGATGGGATTCTTAAAACACAGCGTAAACATGTACAACACATGGTGATCCAGTGTCTTCACTATTCTTTTTAGTACACAGAATATGTTTTATATCAGAAAATCTAAGTCTGGGATGTAACTCCAACATCATTCCAACTTGCCATATGATGTTTTCTATGAATTTACTGTGGTCTGCCTTAAAACCGTGTAAATATCTTATGCCACTGCTCTGCTTGGAAGATTGTCCCAGAGCTTCATTGGTCTTTCTCTAGCTTCCTTTCTAAACTCACTCAGATCAAATTAGACCTGTGTGACTTTATTATCCTTAATTAAGTTTATCCTCCTCCTCTGGTATTGCACAAACGTATTTAAGAACAATGCCTTTCTCCCTTGTAACCTTCCTTTTGGCAGGTTAAACAAGCCAATGTTTCAGCCTTCTTTTGTAAGGGCAGGCTTTCTGTTCTGTGTATTCATCTTAATAGCACTTTTTTTCCCCCCTCAGTTGTTCGCTTTTCGCAGTTTGGTCTCATATTTCTTGAAACAGTTGATAAAGAGTGTTGTAAATGTAGTTTTATCAGTGCCTTATTCAGTAACACTGATACTTCCCTACTTCTGAAGTAAAATACTATATCTGATAGACCAGGAATCACATGAGCTTTCTCCATGATTGCGTTACATTCTTAGCACAGAAATCCCTGCATCTTTCATGCGCCTTTGCTTCCAGCTGATGAGTCCTTAGGGGTGTGTTATTGGTTTTTGTTTGTTTGTTTAGTAGTCCCTAAATGTGCTGTTCTTCACATAATAGTACTCTTAAGTTCATCTGACTCAGTTCAGCTCACTGTTCTGCTGTGATGACTGGGAATTGCAGTTCTTGTGCCTTGATGCTTCTTAGAAACCGAATGGATCTAAACCAGCTTTTTTGGGAAGGTTGCTAACAGTCATATCAGGTGGGATAATTTCTAAAGTTGGTCTTCCAGGAATATCCCTAACTTCTTGTTTCAGGAGTTTTTATTAAAAGTAAGAATCTGTTAAGGTTTCCCATTGAGACAGCTCTTCTAATAATGTCTGCAGATTGCCTTCGCTAATCTCCTGTAGGTGTGGCATGAGATACTTCCCTTAAATCCAGGCAGATTAGGTCAATTGCACTCTGCTTGTCAAGGAATGTCTATGAAACAGTCTGACAAGTCAGTTTCTGTCCAAGCTGTGCTCAGTATTGTGTCTTTTATCCTTCTGTGCACCAGTTCACTTGCAGCTTGGACAGCACTGGAGAAAGAGCCTTTCTTTAATCTGGCAGCAATGGTGAAGTGCTCTTGGTGACTGTGAAATCCTATATAGAAATGCTGGAAGAGGTCGCAGGTGTGAATCATTCAAAAAGCAATCAGACAAGTTCACGTTGTATCTTTTTGCACAAAGGTGTAGCTACAACCTCTGGCTTGGGATATTGTAAAGCAGCAAATTCCTGGACTCTGGAGGAGAGTATCAGAAATATCACCACATGTTTACCATGCTCCCTGCACTTTCCTGTAGGTATCTTCCTGAGGCCTTTTAGCCCTTGGAATGCTAAATGGATTGGTCTTCGGTTTTTACAAGAGCAGAGAGCAGAAGAGCAGCTGCACTGGGTCAGAGTTGCCTTCTGTGGTGAAAAGCTATGGGTAGGTGCACAGGGAGGAGTAAGAATAGGGTAAACGTACATGATATCTCCTTTCTCCTTTCCTTTTTCCTTTCCTTTGAGCACTCTCTAGCTCATTGCAGCTCAGAGGCTCCCTGAGCCAGAAATACTTTCTGTGTATTTTGATGAAGTTTTTTTAGAAGTGATTTAAAAGCTAAACATCTGAGCTATCAAAAATACAGTGTGTATTTCTATGCCAGCCTTCATAATAATAGCAGATAATGTTACTCATACTTTGAAAAGGCTAAATGCTCTGGGGAGTTGCTGGCTATGATCAGAAAAATTGTTGAACTAACATCTTAAAGTATAATTTACAAAAGATCAAGACATTTAGACATTCAGCACTGCCTCTGCTAAGGAAAAGCACGTTTGGCTAATCAGGGCTCTCTGGGCCATTCTGTAGAGAAGTCTATAACAAAGAACAGTTAATTAACCTGGATTGCCAAAAGCTTTTGCCAAAACTTGGAAACTAAAGGCTGTTAAGGAGCCAGCTGGCTGTGAAGCAAGAGGAAAGAGTGCAGTTGTGGACTTTGACACTGTCGCTTTTCTGCTTCACTTTGCCAAAGGCAAAATAGAATAAATAGCTAGCTTTGTGCTCAGAGTTGCCTGGAGATGTTGTTTGTGATATTTATAAGTGCTCTGGTTACCCTCACTATTTGATTTTAGATACTTAGGCGTTTAGAAGGCTACTATGGTTAGTTAGGAATGCAGAAGCGCTTGCGAAAGGGGGAGGATTAGAAGGTATGGAAGGGGGAGAAGCTGTGTCTGAGAAGCCATGGGGCCATGGCGGGTAATGGAGCTCAGCTCTTCTCCTGTTTGTTTCTGGGACAATGTCAGAGGATTGCCCTCGGTAACAAAAAAAAATTCTTGCTGACCATTTTGTGTTGCTGTGTGTTGAGGAGAGCCTGGAGGACATTTTTCAAAACCTCATCTTCCTCTCTGAATCAGTCGAGCACCAAAAATGGCTGGGCATGAGCTGGCCAGTGAGAATGGCTGTTCTCAGTGTCAGGAATTGGGAAGACAAAGTGAGTTTTCTAAAAAACAGAGCTGGCCTTTATGAAAGAAATCAAAGCAGCAAAAACTTTTATTAGCTATAAAGTCAAGAACCAGAAATAGATTGCTTTGCAGTAAGAACAAGCTAAAGATTCACTAGGTGTGACTTCAAACTAAGCAAATATTTTGCCTGTGTTTTTAGCTTTGCTTGTGTTGGATCGTAGGAGTGAAGCCAGGATGACTAATGGAAACACAGGTGGAAGTAGAAAATATTTTCATTAATGATCTAGGCAAAAAATGTAGGAATTTACTTATCACGTTTGCTGTTGATGAAGTAGAAAGTCTTTGTTATGAGAACCAAAATGTTGTGCAGAAAGCAGTGGATGAGCACTAAAGCAATAAGAGTGAGGTGACAGTATGAAATAGAAAGAGACAAATTTATAAATTCTTGTTTAGCCTCTCTGATAAACTAGACAATCTTCATATGGAAACAACAGATGGTACAACCCTGGCAAATGCATTTATAGTAACGCAAAGCGCCCATTGTGGAAAATATTAGTGACCTTAAATAAAATCCTAGTAATCCCTCAGATGAAATACAGGTGAAATATAGTATATACCTTTAATCATCTTTGTTCAGGAAAGATGAATTCTTGAGGTGCAGGAAGGTCTGGGACTGTTAAGGGGAATGGCTATTCTGTCATAGGCTGATGACCATGACGTGGTTTAACCCGTTTAACAGCTGAAACTGGGTAAGGATTTCTTCCCCTAGTGCACACTACTTGTCAATGTTATGGAAATGAAGCTTCTCAGAATAAAAACAATTTAATCAAAAACACAACCAAGCATCAATTTGGCCATGTAGTCTGGAAGGTTTCTTCTAAATATTGACGGGGGAAGAGTACTCTGAGGGAGCCTCGCAGCAGGGACCATGGGAGCAAAAAGCAAGATGGCTTTAAAATGGAGTGTAATCAGCCCATGAAGGGGATGGCATGGTGTGCCGATGACAGCAGCAAATGCAGCTCTGTGGGAAACATAGGATCCAGGCTGATGACCTGTTCAGACGGTTTCCAGCACATCCAATCACTTATGTCACAAATGCTGCAAGTCCGGCAAACTATAGAGCAGGCTGGACATCAGAATAGATGATTGAGCAGTTGAAACAGCAGCGTGGCACTGTTAAAGAGTGTCATGTGTTTCCCTGGGTTGTTTCGGTACAAATACACATGCACAGTCAGCAGGAGCGTGACGGTTTTCTGCTCTTCTGGCTCAGTGAGGCTTGCTGTGAGATGTTTGTGTTAATCTTGCTAGAGATGCAATAGCCTGCTTAAAGAAGAAGGCAAAAATGTACAGTTTGAAGAATGGGCGAATATTCATTCTTAACTTCTTAACTTTGGGAGGAGAAGAGGGTAAACATGGTAAGAAGCTTTTGATGCTTGAAGTTCTAGATTGCATGAAATACTGTCTGTGCAAGAAGAACATGAAGTTTAATTCAAGAATTGGGCCTCACCTTCCAGGTTGTTTATGATTTGGGCCCATCATGTCCAAATGTCCATGTTTCTGCAATGGGATAGATTAACTCTGCAGAGTGCAGATGAGGAAAATTTATAGCTTACAGACCCTGCTCATCTGTGCAAAGCAACAGTTCTTTTGGAAACAAAGATGAGGCTGTGAAGAAGAGAGCCCATTGCAAAGGTCAGCACCTCCTCCGAGTTTCAGTTACCTTCTCTAGTGTAGATGCTACATGTACATTTAAAGAACTGTTCATCAAATGCTACTGTGTAAGCAAAACCTCCCTCTATTGGGGAGGAGAGAGAATGGCTTGAGCTAGAGCAAACAGTTGTTAGATTATTTTGTCCTTCCAGTAGCGATCAAACAGTCTCACAGTACTGGGGAGTCCCTGGTCAGAGATAAAGCTCAGATGTGTACCAAACAAGCACTTCAACTTACTCCTTTGCTCCCGTGCAGGTGGGTCTCAGCTAGAGGTGAAACTAGTGCTGCTTTGGAAGCATAACATGAGGATAGAGTACTTAGCTGTGACACCCTGGCCCCTGGACCCATCAAAGCGCAGCACATGGGTGGAGGTGACGATGGAAGGAAGCTATGACATCTTGCACGACATCAGTTGCACCATGAGGAAGCCTATCACCAGTCTGTACCGTACTACAGTCATCCGCCGCTTCTGGAACACCTTGCAGAGGTAAGCCGGACCATCCCCAGCAGTTCCCAGTGTCCGATGTAACCAAGAAATTCCTTCTTTGGCATGCTGGGGCATGGGTTATGCAGGTGACCATCCCAACCCAGGGTCCCAAAGGAATGTGCTCTGAGGAGGAGGCATGACTGGTGACAAGCTCGCCATCTAGCTGAGGAAAAGACTTGAACTGGCCTATCACCTAGTCTGTAAGATTGCTTCATGGTGAGGGTATTGCCTATCAGCCCCTGAGTCCTGATCCTGTGATGCAAGCCTTAACTCTGACTGCCATCCCATGGAGGTGGTGTGCAGCTGTGCTGCATGGTTGCACTAGGAGCAACACCTCACATCTCTAGGCCTGAAGAGCCTGTGGGTTATAACCATTTCCTGGCCAGGGTGACCGTTACTCCCCGCTATTTGGCAGATTCCTTTTCTAGCACTTCATTCCTAACCCTGATCCTTATATATTAAGGAACCCTGATCCTAATCCTTATATATTAGGCTGTTACACTTGAACTCCCTTAACATGCTCTTTGCAATCACACACTGAATGCCAGCATTGCTCTAGAAAGCTATGTTGGTGTAGAAGGGCTCCCAATACGTAGGGAGTGCTGTGTGTGCAGGCATTGGGCTGACGGGGGCAGCAAGGGGGAGAGCGTGGGGTTTTGTGGCTAACTGCCTCTTCTCTTTCAGCATCAACCAGACAGATCAGATGTTGGTTCATCTGCAGTCTTTTGACACAGTCCCAGAACACTTCACCATTCCTGAGAGCACCAAGAATGGGGTTCCCCTCTTCTATATCCCCCCAGGCTCCACCACTCCGGTATGTTCCCTCTCTCTCCCATTTAATGTGGGATACGTTGTCCCTTAATGGTTGGACTTGATGATCTTAAAGGTCTTTTCCGACCTAAGCGATTCTATGATTCCTGCCTATTCTGTCTTGCACCAGGGGATGCTGAGTCCCAACAGGCAATCAAGATCTTCTGTAACTCTTAGGCTTCACCTCTTGCTCTTTGACCCGCTCAGTAACAGAGTTCAGGTGCAGTGCAGTGTCTGTGAACATCCCATCCCATGCTTTTTCCCCTCTGAGACATCACCCTATGTCTTTATTGCTACACCTACACCTCTGAGCCTGACAGCAAGTCTCCTAAGTGTGCTGTGAAGCCTTCTCCTGTAGTGATGTGATGTGTGAGACTGATGGGGAGGCTGACACGCTTATTTTTGCCATGCTTTTTGGGTGGGTACCTCATATGTGTGGAGTTGCTGCTGGCAGTCTTGTGCCCTGGTGATGTAGCTCCGCACCGTCAGGTGAAGATATAGGATGTGCTCAATAGTTGTTTAATAAGTTCGTTGCTCTGAGCACTCGTGTGGAAGGTGCAGAGAGATACTTGTCATCTGCACAGCAGAAACTAAACAGAATATGAGCTAATAGTTTCCACTGCAAAATTCAAACTCATTGAAGCTCACTGAGCAGAAGTGCTAGCATATTATCTGTTCCCTGCTAGCCGTGTCCTTGGCATTGGTAGAAGATGACTAGCAGATGTCAAAGCTAGGGGAGCTTTAATTTAAGAGAACTATTGCTTTAATTTTATTGCTTAAGCCCTTCTTTAGGTTTGCCTAGTAAATTTTCACTATGTAGTGTTATGTATCCCACAGTATACCTGGAGCATCCCATCTTATGGCTAACCACAACTTTATTTCTGTGTCAGCAGTTGCTATAGTTGGTGGAATCACAGCGTTACCATACAAACATGTTAGAGTTGCTCAATGCCACCCATTGTTGGTACCCGATTTGCACGAGCACTCTCAGACAAGTTATCTCAGTGTTTAATTGCTCTGCTGACACAAGCCGTATATCCCCCTCTCAATCAGAAGGCACACCATTACATATGCCATCTTTTCTATGGCTGATTTACTTGATGCTAAGTAGTTAAATTCCTAATTAACTTGACATTTCAGGAACTAAATTTATTTTTGCTTACATTGTACTGCCTATTTCAATGTGAATGCACTTAATTATTCTGCTGAGAGGCAGTTACCAAAAGCCAGGGATGTGGCTAGCCTTCTAGGCCTACACAGCTCAGCTGCTAGAGAAATTCATACTCTCTCTGGGTGGGACCAGACAGTTACTTGCTGAATGTTGCCCTGTCATTTTCTCAGGTGCTATCCCTGCAGCACAGTGGGTCTGACTCAAGCCATTCCCAGTTTGCCTCCTACTGGAAGCCTATCCTTTCCATGGATGCCAACTTCTGGCAGAGGTGGCTGCACATGCATCGTATAGTCCTCCTTCTGGAGCATGACACGTATGTAACTGGCAGGGCTGAGCTCACGTGCACAGTGTGGGCCAGCCTGGGAAAGCAGGGCGTCCAGTTGCAGAGTTGCAGCTGTCTTGCATGTGCCTACGGCCAAGGGAAGGACCTTGCCAGTGGGACCTGGTGGATGGTGAAGGCTCATTTGTCTGAGAAGGACTGTGGGTTAGGAAGTCATCTTTGTGAAGAGAGGGGCTGTTCTCAGGAGCATAAATTGTTTCTCAAGTCTCTTTTGGGTTTGGATTTCCTGATTGCAGGGGGTGTGGACCATCCAGTTGGAGCTATCCCACATGGGTTTTTTTGCTGCTGGAAAACATCTTCCCCAAAAGCATTGTTTTCCTGAGGCTGGTCCTGGTTGCAGAGTTATGTGAATAATAGCCATATATTGCATGGAGCGAGACAGAAATGATACAGGGGTGTGCTCTCTGCAAGGTGGAGAGCAGGATCCCTGTGCGCTCAGGGAGTGTGGCTCTCACCAACAGGCACAGGTAGGGGAGGTGCTTGGGTGTTGGCTGCTGTGGAGGAATAAGGCTGACGTACCAGTCAGAGGATGAGTTGGAATGGATGTAGCAAATTCTCTCTGGGCTTTGGGGGAAGAAGAGAAACTGTGGTTCTAAAATGACTTTCTACCACACCCTGCAGGCCTGTGCCCAAGCACCTGCACACGCCAGGCAACAACGGGCGCTACAGCACCATCCAGTGCCGCATCTCTCACTCGGCACTCACCTCCTTGCTGCGGGACTGGAGCAGCTTCGTGCTGGTGGAGGGCTACTCCTACGTCAAACTGATACATGGGTGAGTGGCTCTGAAGCAGTCCCATGGGGGGAATCGGGCATATGGCCAGACCAAAGATCCAGTTAGACCAGTATGCTGTGATAGGCCAAAAGCAGATGTCTAGAGGAGAGGATAAGAGCAAGACAAGCGGGTGTGAAACCCTGCGTACGCTGAACTGGTGCCACTGCGTTCCGGGCACAGCCCAGAGGGAAAGGGAAGCCAGCTGGGGGGGTTCTGCACGCTAGAACTGACGTGTGTTGCTGCCAAGTTGTGTGGGCTGTTGAGCTCTGCGGAGCAGGCCTCCACGTGGTCTGACATGACAGAGCAGCAAGATCCGTGCGATTTCAGCCCTGTCTTAATCCCTTCTCCATAGCTCTGAGGATCCCACACCTTCCTCGTTTTATGTGGTGCGGATCATCTCCAAAGCTCCCTGCATGGTTCTCCGGCTGGGGTTCCCCATTGGCACACCTGCACAGGCCAGGAACAAGGTGAGAGCTGGCTGGCTGCTTCCTGGGGTAGAAGCAAGAGCAAGAAGTTCTGGATGTGGAAGTGGTGGGTAGATCACAGGCGACACTGTGGGCAGGTGTCCTCTAATAACTAACTACTATGTTAAGGCTTAGATGGGTGTGAATTTACTGTAACAGAAAGGGACAGTTTGGACAAAGCTTTCTGTGTTAAGTCTATGAAAGATCTAAACCCAAAGACTCGAAGATCAATAGAATAGCTGGTCACGTGAATGTTTTTCCCACTGCTTAATTCAACTGTGGAGCTTGAAATGACTCAAAGGTTATCTAGTCTATCCTTGTGGCCAAAGCAAAATCAATACTGTCTGTCAGGAACAGGAGATACTTGTCTGACTCATCTGTAAAGACCTCTGTGATGGACGTACTACATGTTCCGTAGGCTATCTGCTTCAGTAGGTGGTGAATTGCGTATGTATATTGTATCATGTGGGCAAGGAGGAGTTAAAGTGCGAACAATGCCCTGCATGAGCAGTACAGAGAGAGAAAAAAATGTAATACCGAGAGAATGTTTTAAAGAGATACAAGTCTGCTAGATAGACTTTTAATAACCTCTTTGTATCAAAAGAAATGAGCTCCCCTAGTCAGACGCAGGAGGTGGGGTTACTGCGTGGACTGTTTCTCCAGCTCTAATCGCTGAGACAAGTCTAAGTGTTCCTAGGTAAAACAGTAATTATGAGAAAGATGTCCTGCTACTAAGCTGTGTGAACCTTTTGTTGTAAACAAGAGGTTTATCGTTAAACGATCTTTTGTCATCATGAAAGAAATCTTTGGTTTGTCTCACTTAGCTTTAGTGTTAGATTAGTCTGAGGAGAAGCTGACAAGGATGGGAAGGACCATCTCTTTCTGAGATAATGAACACAAATAACACTAAATGCTCTGGCACTCTGGAGGATCTGCCCTTTCATGTCTTTAGGGGATCCAGGCTTTGGGCACTGGTTGCTGGGCCAACGCGTGGGCTGCTAATGCCAAGTGACAGGTTTTATGAAGGAGTTCCCTCTGGCAGGTGTGAGTTAATAGCTGTCTCATGAAGAAGGTATGAGACAGACACTGTACCCTGCAGCTCCTGGGCAAGCTCCAGATCATTGCAGCAGGAGCTGTATGTAGATCATAAATTGTATCATGCACAATCCTTTTTTTTTTTTTTTTTTGCCTGCCACAAGGCTGATTAGCAACCCAGTGTGGAGGATGGCAGTAGAACTTAGCCCGCCTTGTTTAAGGGGAAGGGTTTTTTGTGTTGAGCTATTCAAACTTCCAGTGTTTAAAGGAAGGAAAACACCTGGTGCAGTCTGACTTTCAGAAGGCTTTTGGTGAGACTCCATATAGGGCACAACTGTAGAACTGGAGTAGGAATGGGGTGTCATAAAACAGAGACTGTCTTAGGGAACCGGGCAAGGAAATTTAAAAAGTGCTCTGTTCTCATCAAAGCAGAAGCTGTTTGTGGTTTTCCCACTGTTTTTACTAGTCAAAGGGTAGGGAACTCATCTGCAGATAGGTAGCAGGTAGTGAGCTGGGAAAATCTGCAGGTGGCACAAAGCTATTTGGTTTTCTCTGCCCTTTCAACCTATGTGCTTTGTGGACACCTATGCAGCATGATGGTGGCTGGAAGCCAGTATTGATAACTGCAGAATAGTGCACCTTGAATTTAGGAGCTTAAACATCATCAGCAATTCTTCTGTATTATCAGTATGAAACCACGAAGGGGACCCAAGTGGCATCATAGTGCAGAAGAGAGCTCTGCTTAACGTTTGCGTTTGGGGACACTCCTTTCCATGATAAAGACGTAATAGTGATGGGGAAAGCTGCTGAAATAATTAGTGTTGAGGAGGGAGATGGAGAGCTGCTGTTCTCCTGTTTCCCTACAATGGTAATGGAAATTAAAACGAGTTGAACAAAGATCACGAAAAGAAACCTAACCATGGAAATTTCAAAGAAAACACTGGGGCATTGTGGGGATCAGATGCTGGTGTGGGTAGAACCATATTCAGAGCTGCTAAAAGCTAATAAGAGTAATCAGGAAGTCATTTTGAAAGTATCTTGGAAAAAATTAACCTAAAAAATAACTTAAGCTCTTGAAGCCTTTTACCATAAAGGTTTGACGCATGAACATGATAGTGGGGGAACACATCAGCTGTGGGAACAGTCTGGCTCTGTCTTATATGTACTAGTTTACATTTACTGTAGGCTGGTGAGGAGAGGAGGAGGGGAGGAATGAGGGTGGGTACTCAGACTGCTGCTGTGGAGGAGCTGGCATACAATTAATTTGTCTTTCATCAGAGTTACAGAAGGCCATTTCTTCAGCCTTGAAATTGTCTTTGGCTTTTTTTGGACCTTTCTTTTGGTTTTAAAAATATTTGTAGTTGTTAAAATGTAGACCTGAGAGCCTTGTGTCTTCTTGGTCTTGATCTTGCTAGTGCTTCAGAAGTAAAATGACGTTTAACTCCTGCTCATCTGTATATTCAAGGAGTGTTCTATTCCTTTTAGTCAGGCTCTTGTTCTGGAAGCTTATTTTGAGTAGCTTGTGTCTCCAGACAAAAGTGGTCACATTTACCTTTTGCTTTTGCCATGACAGATAGTGGAGGAGTTACGGGACCGAATCTTGCAGCTGCGCTTTCCCCACAGGGTCCAGAGCAAGGAGGCAACTCCAAAAGCAAAGAGGAAAATGTTTGGCAGTAGTTCTCCCTCCAAGTCTCCACCTGTGGCTGGGGCCCAGTCAGCCCTGTCAGACAGACCCTGCCTCGTTGTGCTGCACAAACCATTGGAGAAGCTACTCATCAGGTAGTGATGGAGATCCAGGCCATCAACACAGCCTCCTTGCTCTGGGAAGTGGGAGAGAGGGGGGTCTGTGGATGGTGCTGCCCATTGCAGGATGAGAGTGCTGTGAAGCTGGTGCTTGTTGGGGTGGGTTTGGGTTGCGTGGCTGGGAATGGCAGCTGTAGTCTATGAGGGTTGTGACTTGCAGCAGGGGGCCTTGCTGGACAGGCAGATTTGTTACTCCTAACTAATATAATGCAGAAGTAAATTTAGTTATTGCTGTCTGAGCAGGGTCCTGTGCTGGGCTAGCCATGTTCTGCTGTTGGAGGGCTCTGTCCTGGGCCCAGCAAGCGGGCTATGAATCCAGACAGCTCTGGCCCTGAGCAGAGCATTCTTTCCACTTCAGCAAGCCACACTTCCACCCTCTCCTAGGTATGAGAAGCTGCCTTCGGACTATCGAGCCCCCTTCATTCTCAACCTGGAGCATCCCCCGGTGTCTGGCCCTCTCACTATGGTGGCCAATCGTACTGCCTCTTCCACCCTGGCCTCGCTGTCCCGCTACTTCTATCACCAGCGTTGGATCTGGAGTGTCCAGTCAGGGCTGGCACCGGCTGTGCCCATCACTGCTGTAGCCCAGCTCCTTTCCACACTCACAGAGTAAGTTGCACACCTGAATGGGGGGTGCTTTCTCCAGCTAGTCCTGGGGATGTAGAGGAAGCAGTGTGGATCTGAGGCCTTATTATAGGTAACAGTTGAAGCTACTGTGCAGAGGGTTTTGGTCCTGTACACAGCTTCTAGAGCTACTTGCGCCAGTGCTTTACCCAGTTCTGCAGCTGCAGTTGAGGAAAAGGAGAGTCCTGGAAAACATACAAAAGGGCAAGAGGTGTTGCTGTGCCTGGAGTATGCCGGTCTTCACACAGGCTGTCCTGTGCAAAGTGTCACATCTCCCCATTCTCTGTGTGTAGCTCCCTGTCTTGAGAAGGAAGGTGTTGTGGGGTGAAGGGTACAGTCATTCTTGTATTTAAGGCTTGCAGTATGGGTAGAGAAGTCCTCCATGTCTGACTGCCTCTCTGTTGCCAGGGTTCGTCTGTCAGAGGGTTTCCACTTTGCATCCAGTGGGGATGGAATTATCAACATGGTGCTGGAGCTGCCCATACAGGTGAGCCTGGGTTCTGCAGTGTGGACTCAGTCCTTCATTGCTTCTTCTGAGCTGGATTCACCTTCCTGTGATGGGATTTCCCATCCGCTTCTAGCACACACTCTTGACATGTACAGGGAGACCTGCCTCTTCCCCTGAAGTAAAGCAGCTTGTGGGTTGGGCATTCTCCTGTCTTCATCTGCAGTTAGAGGGCTGCTTTGCTGGTAGGGACACGTTGTGCTGGAGGAGTTCTTGGGGCTGGGAGAGGCTCCCTCTCTCCACTGCTACTAGTGGAGCTGGATGGTGGGGCTGTGTTGTGTAGGGGGGCACTGGGTAGGTGTGGGCGGTCGCTGCTGGCCAGGCTCATGCAGTGTCTCCCCTCCAGATCGACGGCTCAAGTGAGAGCAGCAGCAGCAGGGAGAAGCACACCTGTGTCGTCCAATACATCCTCTTCCCACCCCACTCCACCTCCACCAAGGACAGGTGAGGCTGTTGCCCTGCTTCCAGGGAAGGCTGGCAGCAGAGTCACGGCTCCAGACTTGCCCTTGGCGGGCAGTGTGGGAAGGAGGGAGTCCTCCATCATCTAGTACAGACAACTAGCTGTCATTAATTGATCACCAGTTAGCTGGGGCTTTGCCTGCAAACCTAGGGTTTGTGTGGCTGCTCTCACAGGTCTGAGAGGAGCTGCAGTGGGGTGCTGGCTCTGTGCCATCTCTCAGGACTTGCCTTATGTCTTTCCTCCAGCTTTTCCACCGATGATGACAATGATACGGAGGTAGAGGCCATTGAGGTGGACACAGAACTGAACCTGGTCACTGAGTGCTGGGTAGAGCCACAGAGCGGCCATGTCCACAGTACTGCTGAGAACTGGAAGCACCTCCATGGCTTGCCCTACCAGAAAATACCTAAAGCGGTGAGTCAATGAAGGGGTAGGGCATGGGCTCTTTTGTGGAGGGAGAAGGGTTTATTGCAAGTGCACTGTGACACTGCAGGTGAATTATTGAGGGCCAGAAGAGATGGGAATTCTGTTAACAAAAGAGCATGAGATTTCTAAAAGAGGAACTGGGCTACTGGACAGAAAAAGTTTCTGGATTGCAAGGCAGTGGATGCAATGCTGCTCTGGGATAGGTAGGAAAATACAAATTACTATGTCAAGAGCCATTGCATTGGAGGGGAGCACACTGACCAGAGCAGGCGTTGCAGGCAGTACTGCCAATGCACCTCCTGAACAAGGCAAAAAGAGGCTAAAGGGCTGGTGGAGAAGGAGAGAGCAATGAGTGAGAATAGGGCAAGTCAGGGGACAGGATTATGGGTGTTTCCTCTCCTTGCTTTTAGACTATTTTCCCCTGCATTTTGGGGTAATAATTCTGCTGCATGCAGCTGAGCCTTGACTGCTTATTGCAGCTCTATCCCCGGGACCTTGCGTGTATTGCCACCATGCTGACCTTTGAGTACATCAGCCAGTTGTGCCAGAACAAGGAGTGGGTCTGCCCTCCTTCAGACACCAAAGCTACTGAAGGTGAGTCCGGCCTATATGTCCTAGCAGGTTTGATGGAGCAAGAGGCAGCTAGGCCCTGAATGTCTCAGGGCCTGTTAGAAGTTTCTGGAAGGTGGAACAGGTATTTCGACAACGACTTTCTAGACTTTGATGGCTGTGGGTCACTTTATTGCACTTATGCTAAGTTGCCAGAGAAATGGCTTCATCCTGGGAAGGCCAGAAAGCATTGAGGCTTTCTGCCCAGGCTGGAGAGGTGATTAGGTGACCCTGCTTGAGCAGGGGGGTTGGACCAGATAACCTCCTTTCTGACCTCAACCATTTTGTAATTCTGTGAGTGGGGCTGACTTCTGGAGCAGATGGAAGATGAGGTCACCTATACAGTGACGGGCAGGGTATACCTGGGCAGATGGTTGTACAGAAGTTGTAAATGATGTGAAGGAAGAGCTCCTCTGTTCTCAGTTATGACACAGTTTCCAGAACAGTTTGTGGGATGCTTGCTTTCTGGTGGTCCTGTTCATCTCTGGACCCTCTGTGAATGCTCCATTAGCCCATAAAGGTAGGGAAGGGGACCTTAGGAGGTCTGGTCTGTCCTCTTCCTTCAGAATAGGATTGTTTATCTGATCTGACATGATTAACACAGTTCATTGAGAACTCCAGGAGCATGTGGGGGGTTCACCCTTGTCAGGCAATCTGTTCCAGAACCTCACTATTTTTGCTTTCTTGTCACTAGTTCACCCCATCCTAGATCTTTTGTTTGCTTGCCTTGCAGCGAATAACACAGCAGATATTAGGTGGGTTTGAGAGAGCCAGGATCATCCCAAAGACTGAGGGCAGGACCTGAGGGAACCCTATTGGATCGTATTACTGGCCCTGTGGGAGCAGGAGAGGGCCAGGGAAGCTCAGGGCCTGGAGGGCAGAGACTCCTTCCTGAGGAAGAGGACAGGAAACATCTGCAGGGATGTGCAGAGCCTGCCAGATGGGATATTTCTCCCAAGAGCAGGGGGATCCTTGTCCCTGACTATGCCGGTAATTCAGGCTGCCTCTGGCTCCCAGTGTGGTCATTGCTCTCCAGCAGTGTTGCCTGTGACACTGATGTTCAGTTTTTGTCCCCTGGCAGCTCTGGGCCCGAGCTGTGTAAGGCCTCATGGTGGCTCACGGTCCCTCCTTGTATGAAGGCAGCAATAAGCCCAGGGGCCTCTTACAGCGAGGTGCCTCTCTGTAGGTACCTCACAACCTGCTGCAGCCTCCGGCAGGCTTTGCCCTTTCCCCACATTCATTCTTTGTATCTCTCTGCCCTCCTAAGCAGAGGGAATTGGGGCAGTGTTGCTGTGTACCTTCACTTGTGCTACCTGCACTGCGTTGAGGGCTGGCACCATGCATGCGGAGGTGGCCTGGGAGGCAGGGCTGTGTGGTGCCCACAGGCATGTTACGTTCCCAATTCTTGTTACAGATCCAGACATGGGAGCTGGTTTTCGAGTGCATGAGATCCCATTCCAGTTCAACCTCATGAAGCTGTTGCCCAGGTGCCAGCAGGTTGAAATGTTCTTCCTAATGCTGACAAAAGGTAGGTGCCTCTTCGCCACCTGCCTCCTCTTGTCCTCCCTCCATGGCTATGGGCACCCTGCTCTGTGCGCTTGTCTCCCTGGGCAGCAGGCATGTGACATGCCTCTTTCAGGAGCTCAGTGCTGTTCTTCCCATCTCTGCAGCCCCAGGCTGTCCGGGTATATTGCTCTCTTTCTTGGGATGATAGTTTTGGAAGAGTTGCTTTTGAAAACATTAAACCTAGACTGTTGCTCTTTGGTGGTGGTTTCTTGTCTTTAGCACCAAACATCTCCAGAACAGTTAACAGAAGCAGAGTGAGTCAGTGCAGGGTAGCTAATGATGCTGGAACTCCAGGGCTTCCTCAGCACCCTCCAAGTCAGCCTTGCAGAGGTGCTGGGGGAAACTCCTGGCTGTGTGGAAGTGTCACTTTGCAAAGGGCTGTCTCCTGGGGGCCTGGGCAGGTGGTGGCTGTGGAGATGCTGTCTCTGAAGCTGCCATGGTTCTGTTTTGGAGCAGAGAATGAGGAGGTGACCAAGGACTCTTCGTTTGTGCCCAATGAAATGCTACTAAACCTCTTCCATGGCTGCCTGCAGCATGACCTCAGTGACCGGGAGATCCCCATGGCTGACGCTGATCATGTGGCTTTCATGGAGCAGGTTCTGCAACGGGACCGTGATGGCCATCAACCTCCCTTCACACTGCCTGTGATCAGAGGTAAGGGCTAGGAGCATGGCAGCAGTGACACTGGGAGCTGGGGTGTTTCAGAAGCCTTGCTTTCAAGTCTCTTCCTCAGCTGGTGTTTCTCAGGTTGGTTTCTCTGTGCTCCATTTCAGAAGAAACCCTGAAAGCCTCTGGGACCCTGGAGCAGCAGGATGCTTCTGCATCCTATCATCTTGTTGGCAGCAATGGCACCAGGGATATGACTGGCTCCACAAGTACTCTGCAGGTACTGCTACACTGCTGTCCTCCTGAGCTCCCTCTGAAGGCAAGGCAGCAGCTGTTGAAGAGCAGGAGAGTTAGTAGAAGGGCTGAGAACAGATTGAAAGGCTGGTGTTTTCCCCATGCTTGGCAGCAGTTTAAGCTGTAGCCTGTGGCTGAAGTCAAGCAGGGATCTGGGAGGTGTGTGGATAGTTGCACTCACCACGGGCCTAGCCTGTTACAGCAGCACTGATGCTGTGCCACGGATTGCTCAGAAACCATGGGCAATCGCTGCCTGGAGGTCAGAACCGGCCCCAGCAAAGCTAGCTAAGCATCTCCTGACTGTGTGCTGTGTTTCCTGGAGCCAGGCTGCTCTGAGAATGGTGCAGGGGGTGGCCAGGGTGATTTGAGCGCTGTGCCGACCAGCAGTCATGGAGGAGCTTGCTCTGTGTGGTTGCTACCTGCCTTAAGGTAGGCCTGTGCCATGTGCTATGAGCTTATCCAGCTTCTGCTCTTTCATCAGAGCCTCGGCAACACAGAGCTGCCTGAGGATGACGTGACCCTGAGTGACACGACGGGGCCCTTTCCTCCACAATGGCGATGTTATGCCAAGCTGGTCAACCCACAGCACGTGTTCCTGACCTTCCTGCCAGCCACCTTCTCAGGTGAGGCCGCCTGTTGTGGGGAGCAAGAGGAGGTAGCAGTCCCAAGTGCCTCCTCAGGAAAACAGCAAAAGCAGAATCAGCTCTGGTAGGATGGAGAGAAAGTTGAACAGTGGAGTCTAGACCCAGTCTTTTTGCACCATATGGCCAGGAATAGAGTAGTGCAAAGTGCTGAATGCCTTGCTCTTCTCTCCTTGGACATGGTGCTGCACCCATAGTGTTTTCAGGCAGGGGACATGGCTTCAAGTCATTTGCTGGCTGCAACCATTGGACCGTTTTCCCAGTAGGGTTGTTAATGAATGGAGTAAGGAGACTGCTAATGGGATGGTCTGGGAGAGTCCCCACTTCTGGGCATTGGCACTGGCCTGGCTTCCACTGAGCCGCTGGTGAAGGCTGCTAGGCTCAGCTGGAAGTACTCTGTGGAGCTGTTCCCACACACGAAGAGGTAGCAGGGACATCTGCCCTCTTGGGAATGTAGATGGAGGGGTTAAACTGGGCAGAGGGTGATTTTGTTTTGTTTTCTTCCAGATGTACAGAAGCTGATGGCTTGTGGGTTGGACAAACCAAAAGATGAGAGTAGATCTGGAGAGGATACCCCGGGACCTGTCTGTGCAGAGCGAGTCAGGGCTGAGGCTGAAGAAGAGGATGCTGCAGTGCCATTACCTACCCTCAGCATAACACCAGCCCACGGTACCGCCCTCAGGACAGCACCTTGCTTATGTATTAGTATTAGTATCCTTGCTACTCCTGAGCACGCTGTTGGGCAGATTGAGATAGAAGGAATAACAGGCTGCTACAGCCTGTCAGCTCCTGCTTGGCAGTCAGCAGAGTCAGAGTCAGGACAAGGTGCGCAGTGAAGCCTCAGCCAGCTTTCATGATGTTCCTGGCGGGGTGAGGGAGTGTAATGTGAACTGAGTGCCCATGGCCCAAGGCTGGCTCCCTGTGGGCAAGGAGATTGCAGATAGATAGAAGCTACTAGGAATGGCAGTACTGGGCTGCAGTGGAAAGTCAGTGACTCTCGTGTCGTGATCCAGACTGGCACTACCAGCAGCACATTGTCTTAGAGATAAGTTCTTGAGGTATATGGGATTTGATTGCACAGCCCCTGCTGCAGTCAGCCAGGCCTGCAATGAGGATGGAGGGTTGTGCTGCTGCAGAAGGTGGTGATGGTGGTGATGAACAGTCATGGCTGCCCAAGAAGGGCATCAGTGTGGCCAAAGCACTGGGCTGAGTGGTTGGGTGCTGGGTGAGGAGAATGGCCCCTGAGGTTGGAGTGGTGAGAAGCTTGTAAAATCGATACCTACCTGTGGGTGCTGCTGTGAGGGATTGTGACCTCTCAGATCAGGAACGAAGAGCCCATCAAAGGCCTTTATCTCAGAATTGTTTCTTTTGCAGAGGTGAGCCGTGACCCTGGAGAACCGGGTGGCCCCGCGCGGAGAGATGTACATATCTCCTTCTGTCGCCAGAACTCGCAATCTGAGCTAGGGGAATGCCGCCGATTTCGCTGCCCCATTTACATCTACAGCTGCTCTTTGGAGCTGTTGCGAGAGCAGCTTGTCAGCCCACGGGCACACCGTTCCCCTCGGGACATCTTTTTCAGGTAATACCAACCATACTTGATTCCTAGACAGGAAACAGAGGATCTTCCTTGACAAGAGGCTGGCTCTAGCCCTGCCTTATTCTCTTGGCTTGGCCTCTCTGCCTTATAGCAGCCACGGCCTGTGCATGCCCTAGGGCCCTGCTTTACTGGCGCCAGAGCCGTTTATAGTCTAAAACATGCTTCATTGGCGCTGAAGGTTGCGGCTTCTCTTTTCCAGGTCCCAATCTCTGGAACGTCCTCCTACTGCTGCTTGGCTAGACCACAAGCATAAGGAGTTGGTGAGTTACTGCACGCTGCTGCAGGAGCATTCCCACCAGTGCTATGTGAAAGGTGAGGAGCGGCGTGATGGGAGCTGAGACAGGGTTGGGGTTGGGGCTGGACCCTGGATCTTCTTTTAAGAAAGCAACGTCTCATTTTTCTTGTGATCTTACACTAAGCAAAGGGAGGAGCTGTGGGACTGATCTCCTACCAGGAGGGATTTAAAGATGCCTCTGTGCATTCCCTATGGGCCTTGCATAGGCTGTTCCTGGACCTGTGCAGGAGGGGTCCCTTCTTTGACTTTTTCCTCTCACCTTCAGGGTGGCAGATCCCTAGGCCACTCTGGCATGACACAAGCCCAGGCTAACGTGTAGCATTAGTCATCCTGGCTGAGTCTTGTCTCCCAGCACCTGTGCTGACTGCAACTCTGTGTTGGGATTTGGTGAAAATCTGTATGTGCCTATTGCCTGGCTCCCGTGGCCTTGCATCCTTGCCGTGCGGTGCTCAAGCACTGTGTTTGATCTGTAGGGCTGTTCAAGAGCCTTCAGCAGTCACACAGCATCAGCTCCCAAGACCTACTTACAGCCATGGACTACTGTGAGGAGCTGCTCCAAGAGATTGATATCACCAACTTCCTGCTGACGGTGTGCAGCCATGTCCGCTCATTCCGAGAGAGCCACCAACATTTCCGTACGCACTCCAAGACAGCCAGCTTCCAAGTGGGCAGCATAGAGCAAGAAGAGGAGCAGAGCTCTAGGGAACGAGGTGTCTTGGTCTCTGAATCAAGGTAGTGGCCCAGCTTGGTCTTGCTTCTGTTCTTAGCATTGGGCCAGGACAGATCTTTCTTCAAGCATCTTCTGTTGCCTGCTAGAAGGAATGTTGTAGGGTAGGGTCTAACAGAGCCACATGTAAGAACAGATATTTCCAGTGGGATGCCCACCTGGTATGGTGTCCACCAGGACCTTCTCTTTTTTATAATCTCTGGTGACATCCATCTTTTTGCTTTCTCTTGTAATCTTAGCTCATTACTGTCCCATCTGGCCTGAGCTGGAGGGCAGTTTGTCTGCAAGTAACTCTCAGACTTGTTTCTGGAGAAATTACGCGTCTCCTGCTGCTTGACTCATTTCAATTTGTTGTTGATTCTGGTGAAAATGACAGGTTTGTTGTCTTTTTGTCATGAATAAAATGTCATTCTTTTTTTAATTAAAACTCTGGAAAAAAATTCACAAGATAAATATCAAGGCAGAATTGGAATATGCTTGATGCTTAACTTCTGTCCTGCTATTCCTTAGGGTATTTCTGAGATTTGTATTGCCTCTGGAAACTTAGGGAGGGGAAAAAGTACTCTACTGTGCCTTAGTGTCTGTTGAAGAAACACCCTCTTTAGGTCCTTTGTCCTCTGTTTGCACTTGACTATCCTCAGTTCCTTTATGTGAATTCACTAGTATTTGTTGGGAATTCACAATCCTATTTCTTCTTATACTGTAAGTCATCGATATGAGGCTGTGGTTTTGAAGAACGCTCAGTGTTTGGAAAGTCAGATGAGTTCTTCAAGTGCCACTTTCCCAGAGAAAAACTGTGGGAACTGTTTTTTGTTTGTAAAATATTACGAATCATCTATGCCAATGTAGATTTCATAAACATTACTGAAGGACGTGCAGCTTGTGACACATTGCACCCAGATCTGCCATCTGTATTACTAATTGGAATACCTGAGGAGTACTTTGGCCAAATGGCATCCCACTCCCCAGATTGCTTTTTCTGAGTTTTAAGAACTGATTCTGTTATGGAGCTGCTGAGTGAGCATGGGCCTGAGCTTTGCACTCTGCTCTGTGCTGTCAAGACACTAGTGGTGCTGGCACGGTGGTATTTGCTATGAGGTGCCCTGGACTGGGTGTTGGTAATTCAGATTGCTCCAGGCCTGTCCCTGTACTCAGCCACGTGTCTCTCTTTCCCAGGGAGGGTGTGTAGCGTGGTGGAGAGTACCTTGCCACGGGATCAGCGTGGTTAAACTGCCTCTGGCCTGGCTTCAGACAGCCTGAGCGCTTATCTGGGTTAGTGGGTGGCAGGAAGGTTTCTGGGGCTCTAGGGGTGGGGGCTGTGTAAGTCACATCGTGTTTACACAGGTGAGGTGTGGGGAGCTGTGAGGTGGGATGCTTGCAGGGTAGATGATACATAACAATTATTCCCGTTTCTCGATTTGCCTGTCTGACCTGTCCACAATCCTGTCAGTGCGGAAATGGAGGACTACAGCGAGCAGGACTCCCATAACATTGCTAGCCCCACAGAGGAGCCAAAGAGTATGGGCACCAGCTGCTGTTCAGAGTTTCCCCTCTCGCTGTTGGAAATTGGACAGCCCTGCCAGGCGCACCCTGACCTGCATAAAATTATCCAGGTGAGGAACATGGGAGCTCGGCTTGGCTTCTGCAGGAGGGTAGAGTGGAATGTCTGCTTCATGTTTGGGATTTGTCTTTTAGGAAAAATTCCTGGAAATTGGAAGTTTACATTTCAAGCCGGTGCCATCAAATCCTCACTATTTCTTCTATTGCCCACCATCAGCCAAGAAAGAGGTAGGCATGGTGCTGCCCTGGCAGGAACCTAGTCCTTGTGGAGGAAAGTAGCTTTGCTTGGTGTCAGATCTGGATTCGGGGCTGGCAGACCCATGGGTAGACTGAGCCCCTGGGGGGCCCATCAACAGCCTGCTTTGCTGCCTGGCCTGGTTCTACTATCTGCCCTTCCTCTCTCCATCTCAGGAGGAGGCATCTCGAGATCAGGCAGACAGGAAAGGCAGTGAGGACATGGAGGGATCAGAGGCAGAAACAGCAGCTGAAGAAGGTAACATTTGCTTGCTCTGTCCTGGAGAAGAAAGTGTCTATAGTTTCACTGTGGTGATGCCTTTCAGAGCTTGACTGTGTCTGGTGGGGTCTCTGGGAACGTGGGCCTGGTTTGCTAACAGGGAACCTGTGTCAACAGGAACTGTATCTGGGTGCTGCATTGCCACAGAGAGCGACCCAGAGCTGGAGGTGGAGTACCGTGAGAAGCTGGAGCACGAGTTCCCAGATACAGATTCCCTCTCGGACTCCAACACAGTGAACCAGGATGATGACTCCTTCAGTGTGCTGGGAGGGGACTCGCTCAATGAACAGGAGTTCCTGGAGCAGGAGATGCCCCCGCTCTTTGTACACCTCACCTGCTCAGTGAAGCTGCGTAGCCAGCACAGCTCCATGCCTGTGCAGTCCCTGCCGACTTGTCTAGGTAAGAGCAAGCCTTGCTGTGAGCTTAAAGGGCAGCAGGGCTTCTGTGAGGTCCCTGCTGGGTGAGCAGCCCCTGGAACAAACATGCTGTGTCCTAAACAGCAGTCCCTCTGGACCAGCCCTCCCTGTATGGAGCCCCCAGGGTCTCCCAGCATCAGACAAGGGCTTTTTCACCAGGTCTCCCACTTGCTGTAGGATTGGTCATGGAAGGATGAAATGATCATGGAGGATGGTGGCCTTCTTGAGCCTGTCCAGGCGTGCGGGAGAGCCACCTCTTGTAGTCTCTGTACTTGTCACCAGGCTGTGTATGTGTGTAAGTAGAGCTGTTTGTTGCTTGATTCTCTTTGTGATCTCTCCTCAGGCGAAGTTCTGGGCTGCCTGGAAAGCTGCCAGGACTTGAACACCATTGACTTGGGGGACCTCTGTGTGACCCTGGACATCTTTGTGCTGACATTGCCCCTGGAGATAGAAGTAGTGAACGCAGACATTCTCCACAATAGGTAGGTGGAAAGAGGCCCAGTCACTCACCCACCCTCTGCCTGCCCTTCCCAGCCAGCCAGTCTTAGCTCCTCTCCATGTGCTGAGACTTGGGATTCTCCTCACAGAGCCTCTCACAGCCCTAAGAAAACTAAGATTTTTCCAAGATGGGCTCACCTTCTCTAGAGGTCACTTCTCCCTCTCTGGAGCCTGTCTGTTTATTCTCTCTGGCTCAAAAGCTGATGCTCAGCCTTCTCTCTCTCCTGTGGCAGATGCACCTCGGAGAGCAGCGTGTCCTTCACACGCTCTCCAGGGCAGCCATCCTCTTTCCGTTCAGATGAGGATATCATGCACAACTTGGAACGGCTCCCGTCCACAGGAGATGAGAGGTATGGCACTGCAGATGTAGCAAGCCCCTCATGGGCCTCTTTTGCTGCCTAAGAGCTGCACTGTAGTGGCTGCATGAATGAGAATGACTGGTTGATTCTTCTTCTCTCTCCTAGGCACCCTGCACTTTCCAACCTCCCTGGAGTGCACAGGCAGGCTATTGAAGCTACTATGAATGAGGTAAGCCAGCCTTGCCTACTTCTTGCTTCCAGCTGGCGTAATGTGACCACAGCGCACAACTGCTGTGCCACACTTCCTAGCCTGGTCCAAGCTACAACCTCTGTCAACTGAAGTGACTTTCAGGCCTTGCTGGTATCACACAGGCCATTGGCCTTGTGCTCCCCAAAAGTGTGGGATTATCCTGATAAAATTATTAACTGCAGTTGGAGTGGGACAGTCAGACCTCTCTTCCAAAGACCTTTTCTTAGGTACATTCAGAAGGAGATGAGGGGATGTAGGCGATGAGAGGGGCTGCCCTCATCCTGTTGGGACTTGCATCAGAATTGGGGCAGCTGTGCAAATGCTGGTCACCTAGGTCTCACTCTGTGTCCTTGCTCTGCTCAGATTCGCTGGCTCCTCGATGATGAGATTGTGTCTGCGCTGCGCCACTCGCAGGTCATCAGCACCTCCATCCTGCACCGAGTAGCCACCCACATCTATAACTCCAAGGGGCGTCCCAGCTGCCACAGTGAGGTGGTGCTGCTCCAGTTTGTCTTTGGACCTGAGCACTCTCTGGAGAAGTTCAAGGAGGTAAAGAGAAAGCCCTGAGGCAGCGTCATAACACTTAGCTAGCGGGATGCTTATTCTTCCCTGTGTTGCAGGAGTTCAGAAGAATGGCTCTGCCAGGCTACATACTCAATGCAGAAGGCAGTGACTACCACTACATCTCCATCAGCCGCCTGCACTCCAGGCGGGCAGCTCCAAACCCTTCAGGGACACCTTGCTTGCAGCAGCCAGCTGGAGGGGGCACCAGGACAGCCCTGGGCCAGGTGGGCCAGGAGGGGAGCAGTGAAGCAGAGGCAGAGGGCTCCGAGCTACACCATGCAAGCTGTGTCCTCCCAGAAGAAGCCCAGGGTCTTTGGGGGTGGCCAGAGAGTGAGACACGCATTGTGCCAGACATAGGAAACCCCATACGTGGAGGCAGCCACAGACAGGATGAGGTGAGAGACACTGAGGTGGTCTATTGGTGGGGAAGTGTGGGACACTCTGGTAATAGAAGGTAGAAGGATGCAGGAGTATGATCAGATATTTTTTGGTGCCAGGTTTTCTGGTAATTTTTGCAACCTTCGCTTGTGTGCAGGTCCCAGGAGAAGCGCTGAGCCTTGAGCAGAGCAGAGCACCTGGCCATGACTCCCTGGAGGAGGCAGCTCTAGAGACAACCATACAGTCACTGCCATCCTCGTCCTCTGAAAAGGGCAACAGCGAGAAATCACCATTGGTGACACCATCTGCAGCAAGCCTGGCTGACTCTGTAACACAAGGCAGGGAAGGTAGGAGCTGTGAATGTGGGCAGGATGTACCTCAGCGTCAGGAACTTTTAAGGGAAGAGCCCCGTTTTGGCTGTAGCATACGAAGCATGACTGCTATTCCTGTTCTAGTCCTTAAACACCAGAATTGGTGGTGTTGCACTGTTGGTCTCTTCCTTGCCAGGATGCTGGCAATTCACTGCTTAACAGTACCCAAGGTACTAGGCTGCGCTGCCACCCTGATAATCCCTAATGACATGAAGTCGTTGTGACTCCAGTAATGGCTGTGACACCCCCATTCCCCAGCACTGCCTCCCCATGGCCAGCGCTGCCTGGTTGTCCTGTGGTGTAATGTTTCTCCAGCAGATGGGTCATGTGAAAGGATTTAGCCAGTGCTCTCATGATCAAACCCCTCTTCTCTTTGCAGGCTCCAGCAAGCAGCGTCCCAGCCGCGTGCAGAGCCTCGTGTCGAGCCAGGGCAGCATGGACTCCGACCACCTGGGTGAGTCTGCCGGGGCAGGGGTGACCAACAGCGTGCAGGCAGACACTGACAGTGACATGATAGTGTGGGGGCATGGGGGACGGTGTGCCTGGGCTGGGGTGACGCCCGAGCCCTGAGGGACAGGGCTTGTGAATGGCTCTGATCTCCTAGAGCCTTCTGTGCCCGGGGAGCAGGCTGGCTTGCCAGGCAGCCTGGGACTGAAGCCAGGTTACGTTGCAGGTTATGATGGGGGAAGCAGTGACTCGGAGTATGAGGAGGCGCTAATGAGCGACCAGGAACCCAGGTGTCCCCTCATGCCAGATTTCTGGCTCATCATAAAAATCCAGCAGGACCGAGTGGAGGTCTATTACCACACACGGTAAGGAGGGTCCCGCTGTCTGGCCACGGCTTCTCTGTACCAGGACCTTATTGCCACTCCCTCATCTCTGGATGGGATCTCCTTCCTGCCCCATGTGGGTGGGGAGCTGCAGGACTAGACTGGTGCTCCATAAGAGGAAAGCAGCCACCTTTCTGCACTGTGTTCCTGCTCCCAGCACCCAGGGACAGGCACTGTTCAGGTGCTCTGCTGACCCCTCTTTCCCCTTCCCTGTAAAGCAGCCTGAGTGTGGAGAAAGCAGCATCAGCAGAGACAGAAGAGGAGCAGCCAGGGGAGTGCCAGAGTCTCAACCAGGTGGTGGTGAAGAAGATCAGTGAAATCTGCAGAGTTGTCAATCAGGTAACAAATCTGCAGAGGGCAGGGCCAGAGCTGCAAGTCATGAGATGGCTTAGATGAGAAGGGACCTCTGGAGGTTGTCTGGTCTGGGCCCAGCTCAGAGGAGGGCCAGGAGAGCCAGTTCAGCTGGTGGAGTCTCAGCTTGAGGGTCAAAGGAAAAGGGACTCGGACTGGCCCTAAGCCCTTCTCCATGCTGTCTTCTGTGGGCTGTGCAAGCAACAGAACCAATCTTTTCTCATCCTTTGCAGCGCTTGCTGCTGCAGGACCTGCATGACAGCCACATATGCAACTCATTACTGGTGGCAGAAAGCGAGGAAGACATCTGGAAGAGTGAAACACCCTATACTTCGTACAGGCAGCGTGTCATGCCCACAGATGGTATGCATATGCTGTTGGCCCTGCCTCAGTGGCGGTGCCACTGCCTGCCCATGGGTGACTAAAAAGGTAGTGGCTTCCACACTGGCCCCAGCTATATCCTATGTTCTTTGTAGATTACTCTGTAGAGGAGAGCTACCAGCCCCGGGATTACCTGGCTGCCACCATGCAGTTCATGCCAGGGCACTTTGCTTGTGATGTTGTGTGGAGCACACTCATCCATGTGCATTCACGCCTCAAGATGGGCCCCAACATGGGAGTCTCACGAGGTGCGTACAGCCCAGGTTCCCCCTCATTTTGCGTGTCAAGAGTCTGGCTTCTGGCTGGATTGGCACACTGGAGGAGGATGTGTGGGATAGCTAACATCCCACGTTGCCCACAGCTATCCAGGCGCTTCGCTCGGTGCTCAACGCCTTCTCTGTGGTGAACAGGAAGAATATGTTTGTCTACCAGGAACGTGCCACTAAATCTGTTTTCTACCTCCGGTAAGAAGCCAGCATGACTTGTTGGCCTGACCCTGCCCTGCTACATGCATTGCAGCAGACTGAGAGCTCCTTGGGGCAGAAAGTGTCTGCCCAGCCTCAGGGACCCTGCTCTGACCCAAGCAGCAAATATCTGATTTTTGATGAGTCAGAGTCCCATCAAGCCAGACCCCTCCTGCCCTCCCTGTGCTAAGCCTTTACATTGGAGGAAGAAGGGTGATTTTTTGAGGGAGCCAGAGAGCGATTTTTCCACAAGATCCATATCATAAGGACTAATCCCTAGAAAGTGCACAGGGATCTTCTGTGGAGGTATGATGCTGTCGTCCTTGGAAGTGGAGGCTGATATGTCTTTCTCCTGTTTCAGGTTGACTGAAACCACCTACAGTGGGAAGGTGTGGGAAGCAGAGAGCATCCTTAGTCCAGCCTCTCGCTCGCTGGCACTGGCACGTAGCCAGGAGCCCATTTACACTGAGGATCTAATGGTGAGTCTGCTGCTCTCTGGGAGTGGATGTTGGTGCTCTTGGTCACAGGAGAGGAGGGAACTCAGTAGTTCCAGCAACCTGGATTTTATGTAGGATAAAACTTACGTTATAGATGTGTGGAGTGGGGCAGCAGTGGGTGGGTTCTGCCTGACCTTGCTGATGGCCCGAGACAGTGATGGATCTAGAATTCTCATGGAAACTGTTTCCGTGTGGCTGTTTTTGCTTCTCCAGGGTTCTCGTTCCTCTCTGGACACAGCCTCATGCCGTAGTGTGGACTCTACCCGCCCTGTGGGACAGGTAGACAGGCACATCCAGCTGATGGTCCATGGTGTTGCCCCAGCAGGTAAGTGTTAACAGCACCCGGCAGCAGATGGACTGTGCTGATGCAAAGCAGAGGAATAGAGCTCCACTCCCTGCCCTCCTTGCTTGAAGAGCAGAGGAGGTATCTCCCTCCTGAGCAAGCTGCTTTTTCTTAGCCCAGAGCTGTTCTCCATTCTGTCTGGGTGGGAATGTGAGGAAAGGATCCACGGGCCACAATGAAACCTCCTGCAGACCGGGTGGCTTATGCCAACTTTCCCTCTGCAGGAGTGCATTTGTCTTTGCCTGCTGTACCAGCAGTCTTTTGTGGTCATGAATGGGTAGAAAAAGATGCCTGAAGAAATGGGTGGTGGGGAAAGCAATGTTCCCTGTGGGAAGTGACTGTGAGGGTGGTACATCCTGAACAAGCTGGGGGGGGGTGGCTGTGGTCATTCATACTGGATGGGGTGAAAAAGCTGCTTGTACCTCTGCTTACTTGTCAGGGCCTGAGATCACAGATGAGCTGGTGAAAGTGCTGCGCAGACGCCTGGATGAGGCCACCCTGGATATCATCACTGTGATGCTGGTGCGGAACTGCAAGCTGACCCCAGCGGATGTGGAGGTACCTCACTGGATATCTGCTCTGCTCATCCCAGAGCCCGTAACACTTTCCTGCTTTTTGACCTGTCTCAGCCTCTCCTGCCCCAGGGCAGGGAAGGCCAAGGCAGCTTGCTGCATCCCATTCCCTGCTCCAGTGCTTGCTCAGGCTAGTGTTCACCAAGGTATATACTGTGTGGGCACCAGGGTAAGTGGGAGATCCCCTTTGCTGGGAGTTGCAGCATGGCAGGGCCTCCCTGTGAATACCCCTGGAACATCTGCCCGCCCCTGTCTCAGAGTGCTGTCTATGGACCTGGGTTCTGCCCACCACACTCTTCCTTCACATAGCCAGCTGGCATAATTTGGATCAGTATCAGAGCCCCAGGGCATCCTGCTAGTCTCAGCTGAGTTTTAAAGTCCTCTCTCTGCAGTTTATCCAGCCCCCTGGGACGCCACCCACAGAGGTCCTGCAGTTCGCACTGCCACCCTCCGCCCTGCCTTGGCTGCATGCGGTGGCCTACTATCTGCGCCAGAACCTGCTCATCTTCCTGCACACCCCAAAGTACACGGACAGCAACGTGGAGCACCACTTCAAGGTGAGGAGGGCTGTCAGCTGGGACAGCAGTCTGCCCAGCTTCTACCTGCTGCTGGGGGCATTTGTTGGGGCAGCTCAGTCATTATGTTCCCAGCTCTGCCATGTAGTGTCAGAGAGGAACAGACACTGAATACTGAAGCCTGGAGGAGTTTCACGGGACTATGAGCAGTTCCTGTTTGGCCCCGTAGAAACTTGGACAGGCCTTGCTTTGATATAAGTGGTCACTTGCTGTGCAGAAAGCAGCAGCCACAAAGCTCATGCCCACAATCTTCTCCCAGGAGCATGGGAGAAGACCCCCTTGCAAAGCTGAGCTTGGCTTCTTGCATGGCTCTCAGATGTAAGGACTGAAACACCAGGGTTAATAAAAGTCTGGGAGCAGCTACCCACCTCCTCACCACAGCTGGAGCAAGGATAGAAGGTGAGGCCAGACGTGTAGTGCCGTATAACCCTGCACAGAGATGTAGGAGGGTCCTTCTGCCCAACAGTGGCCAAGGCTGTGCTGGCAAGTGTTTTAAGTAGGTCTGGATTGCTTGCTACAGATCTGGGGATGAGCTCTGCACACACGTGGACCTCTGCTTCCAGTTAAGGCAAGTTCTCTAGTCTCTGTCACCGTTCTTCCTTGCTCTCCTTAGCACTACTTCAACCACAGTGGGAGCGTCCCTGACCAAGATCTCTATCTGTACAACAAGCCAGGTGGCCAAGGCACTGGTGGCAAAGGTACTGTGATCAACTCATTTCTGAAACAGGGTATGGGGCTGTGTGTTGGAGAGCTTTTTCCCACGTTGGAGGGCTCTTGAGTGACTGAGGAGGGCCAGTGTCAGGGCAGCGTGTTCCTCCAGTGGCTGGGAGGTGGGCAGGGTGTGTGCTTGGGGGACTGCATGCCCTTGCATGTGTGGTGGAGTGAGCCAAGGCCTCCCACAGAGCAACTTGCTAAGCTTGGCCTGTTGCTGTAGGAAGCAGCTCTAGGTTGCAGTAGCTGAGGGGGCAAGACACAGCGAGACCTCAGTAAGCGTGGGGCACAGAGGCTCAGTGGGGCTGGAGTGGGGACCAGGGACAATTGTTGCTGGAGCCTTGCCGCGAAGGGGTAGCTGAATGCTGCGTGTAACTGAGCATGGGCTGTGGGGGCAATATCCTTGCTCTTTTCTCTGGACTGCTGGAGGAGGGATTGGATAGGGCCCATCCTGCAGCAGGCTGTCATGTCATGTTTTGTCCAGGCCATGTGGTCTGTCACCTGGCCGTCGTGTGTCTCATGTCCCTAGTTGCACCGTCTGAATGTTCTTCTGTTATGTAGGTACCATGTCGGACCTTGTGCAGCACCTCTTTCCACTCTCCCACTTCCAAGGTAGCACCTGCGGCTCCAAGTATTACTCCAGTTCCCTTTCCCGTGCAGCTCCCTGGCCCCTCTGGTCCCTGCTGTTCTTGTTTTCCTCGTGCTGTGGCTTCAGCTCTGACTCCTCTGTGTGTTTGTGTATGTGTGTCCATTTAGCTGAGCCTCCTCTTTCTTGCTGGCTGGATAAATGAGCAAACAGAACCTGCTGCCCTGAGATGGCAGCTCTGCAGTCCCCAGCTGCTGAGGGTCCATGTGCTGCCCTGTCAGCTTGCAAGCAGTGAACTCCAAAAATCCTTCACCCTTTTTCCCCCACAGGTCCAAACAGGCATCTCCTCCCTGAGGAAGACAGGTCGTGATGTTTCAGCTGTGGTTTCATGCTCCAGGGTTTAGCGTCATCACTCTCCCAGTGGCTGTGTCCTGGGGTGAGGGGTTCCCTTGCATACCAAGGGGCTAGAGTGGCTGGGCACCGCTAGACGTGTACTTTGTATTTCAGTGAGCCTGAGTCGGAGGGGACTCAGAGTCCTCCACAGATGGGAGGTAACAGCTCCCTAGCACCCCACCTCTCCACAGGATGTGATGGATGAGTATGTAGCCAAAATCCAGTGCACCAGACCATAAGGTCCTTGGCAGCTCTTGCTAACTTACCTCTTCCCATAGCCCCAGAGCTCAGGTCTTGAGTTTCTTACCTGTTTCTTACCTGTGATTTAGTGGTTGCATTTCAGCTTCTCTGTGTTCCTGTAACAAGACTGGAAGCCTTGTTCCCTGCAATGGGGAGGCTAGCCTTTCTGCTGGTGGGGCAGGGCAGCCATCATCTCCGCCCCGAGGGACTGAGCCAGCTGCAGGGTGTTGAGTGCTTGGCACTTGCTTGGCAAACCAGCTCTGTCTCCGGGAGCATGTCCAAATGAGGAGTCTGCTCCTGCGGCTGCTGACCTGGCCTGCTTGAAAGCACTGCTGTGGGTGCTCCCTCTCTAGAGCACCTGTCCCAGCACAAGGAGGGCGTTGTGCTTGGTTGTTTTCCTGTCCTCACCTGAGACAGACTGAAGCAGAGCGGAGCTACAGGAATGGATATGATAGGGAAACCTGCCAGAGAGGGGAAGGCTGAAGGGGCTCAGTGTGGGAGTTTATTCAGGAGAAGAGGAGAATAACTACATCTTAGTCTGCAATTAGCCACATGAACATCCATTGTCATTCTGGTGGGCCCAGGGCTGACTGTCAAGCCAGACAGATCAGGAGTTTGTCCCCTTTACTGTTTAAAGAGAGAAAGTCTGCTTGGGAGGGCTCATACTCACTGTCACGTGGGGCAGATTTGCTGTTCTGGGTGAAGTCCTGGTCCCCTCTACCTTTGACATTTAGGAAATTACGAACTTCTCCATTGTTTGCTGGATAAAGGGTTGTTCCTGTGCCTGTCTGGGGAAAAGAGATGTCAGAGCCTGCTGCAGAGCACCTCTGAGATAAGGCAGCTCCTGCATTTCCCTTCAGGTGGAGGGGTGCTCATAGGTGTAGAGTTCCCTTTCCTCAGTGTGAGTGCAAGTGAGCTGCCCTCTGACTTGAATGGCCACCTCTCTCCTTTGGGAGCAGCTCTCTCCATCCCAGTGCCCTCTCCCTTGCATCTGGCACATGGAGGAAAGGTTGCTGCAGAGCTTACGCTTCATTAGGAATGATGGAAACCAGGTGGTTGTGCTGCTGATTAGGCCTGGGCACAGTCTGCTGGGGCTGGATTTGTCTCAGCACAGGGAGGGCACCCATCCTTTATGTGGTGCTGTGGATTCAGCTGGGTGCAGTTTGGTTGCTCTGTGGCAGCAGAGTCTGGTGTCACTCCCATCCTTGCTGGGATGGAGACGGACAGGGTATGGGCTCAGCAATGCTGTGGGGCTGAGGTGGTTTGCATCAGGACACATCACCCTTTGGCAGCGTTGGGGCAGCTTTGCCATCTAGTGACCTGAGTGTTGGCTTAGTCGGTCAAGGGGCTTTGAAAGGGGGTGGGAGCATCTAGGGTTACAGCATGGGGCTCAGACCTCACAACTGCATGCCTGCTGCTGCTTCCCCGGTGCCCTGGCCAGCGAGCTGAGCCATGGGGAGCAATGTCCTGTTTCCACTCTGGTCTGTAGCAGGGCTTCTCCTTCTGTGTGGCCCAGGCCACGCAGCACATGGGCTGTGGAGCAAGCACCATGCTGCTGCTCTGCATCTCTGAACTGTCCTGTTGTGCATGCATAGGGCTCAGCGTAGAGAGGTTACAGGCAGGGCCTAAATTTTGCTCTGCAGCAACTCCAGGCTAATACTACGTGTCAACCTGCTTTGTCCCCAGCCTTGCTGGTAGGAGTGTGTGGAGAAGGCCTCAAGATCAGATCTTGTACAGTGGGGAGGGGGTCATGAGTGCAATCTGCAACAAGGTGTCATGTATACAACCTTCCCCTGCAGGGACTCGAGGTCCTTCATAGCCTGGGAAGGGCTGCTGGATGGTATCTGGGCTCTGTACTCTGTCCCTTAAGAGGATAGGGATGGTGAGTCCCATCCTGGATCTCTCTGCATAAAGGCCCTCCTGGGGCAAATGGAGACACTTTCCCGTTGCATATGGGGCTGGACAACCCAGGAAGCTCCTGCAGGACAAGGCAAAAGCTGCTGTGATGCTGCAGGAGATTGATTCTTGGGGCTATGGGGTCACCTTGTGCCAAACACCATGCTTCTCACCCTGGCTCCCCACAGGCACAGCTAGCCTCTGCTCCCCTGGCTGCGTCCCCTCCTGTGGGCCCTGCCTGCCATGTGGCACTGTGCAACCCAAGTGGTGACACAACGGTCCCAGGTGTGGGGTGGCAAGCTGTAGGCAGGGCTTGTAGGGGTGCACCCAGTGCTGGGCTGATGGAGGCTGTGTTGGGCTCTCCCCCACAGGAATCGCATGCATTGCACTGACTTTCGTGGATGAGCACGGCAGCCCCACCTTGCTGCCCCACGGGGAGAGGCCTGACCCTCTGAAGCTGCCTTCCTCCTCGCCCATTGTTGGCTTGCTGCAGGACGCCGACTTCGAAAGCCTCACTGCAGTCAGCAGGCACCAGCCAGAGGCTGGCACCCTGCATTCAGGTAGGGAGTGAAACAGGCCACAAACTGGCAATTCCCTGCTGCCTCCACATCCCCTGGGCCACCCAAGAGGGCTGGTGAACGTGGAGGTGCAGAGCCATGTAGGACTGCCCTTTCCTTGCAGAGCCCCGCGTGCTGGTGCACCTGGATATCTGGGAGAAGGGCAACATCAGCCTGCTGCAGCTGTCGGAGAAGCTGCGCGGGGCCCTGCGCCATGCTCTCTGCGATGCCGTCATGGAGTTCCTTGTGCTGCCGGCCCCGCTCTGTGTGGAAGCTGCCTGCCCCCTGGGTGCTGCGGACCTGGAGGAGCTGAGCTCTGCGGGTGAGAGCCCCGCTGGGACGGCCACCCCAAGCCCCCAGCCAGCCTTGCTCCTCCTGCCTGGCCTGCGGGAGCTTGGCTGTGCTGGGGGAACTGGGGCTGAGGGGGCTGGGAGGGAGGAAGCCGCTCTCCCCTCTGCAAGCTGCGCTGTGTGATGTCTCAGGGAAGAAGCTTTATAGAAATTAGGGTTGGAAGAGATATTTAAAGGCCTGTCTGCTCCCCAAAACTGAATCTACCTTGCTGGGTGTTGCTGAGGGCTCTCTCCCTTCTCTCCAGCCAGGCTCTGGCCAGCCACAGTGGAGTACACAGGGGCACCAGCAGTGTTGCAGTGGAAGGCTCTGAGGGTCTGATTTGCTCTGTCTCCACAGGAGGCCTAAGGAGGACCATGTCAGAGACCAAGGGCTTGGCCCTGGCCACTGGTGGGGCTGGCAGGAGCTGTCCTCCGCCCTTGCACTTCACCTCTGCCCCTTCATCCAGCTCTGGGGAGCCAGTGACACCCACGAGCAAGCTGGGACGCCGCAGCTTCTGGGACATGCTGGTAATGTTGTTGAGGGACCAGTGGGGAGCAGGGCCTGTAAGTCATGGTGTGCCAGGCCAGGAGGAACGGAGAGGAGGGATCTGGCTGGGGTCTGGAGGCCGGGCTGGTAGTGTGGACTTTGAGATCAGGGTGCTGGCTGGGCTGTGCATGTGCACAGCCTTAACTCACCCCCTTCTCCCTAGAGCAAGGCAGAGTCCTCGGAGCTGGGCAGCCCCAAGACTACTGATGACATTGTGCTGGAGAGACCAGAAGAAGCTCGCACAAGGCGGCGGCACAAGACTGAGAGTGTCAAGCAGCATCTGAGCCAGGATCGGGCCACAGCCACAGCTGAGCTGGAACAGGCACAGAGGCAAGCACAGCCTGCAGGCCAGGCAGTTGGGGTGTTGTTGCCCTCCATCTGCTGTACAGTGCTCCACAGCCTGACATCCTGCTGGCTCTGCCTGCATCTTAACCCTCTGGACCACATCCCCTTTCCTTGCAGTTTCTCCCTTACACAGCCAGTTAGGGGAGCTGCCTTCCACACACAAAGCCTTGATCCTTATTGCTGGAGTACTTCTGGGAGCAGTGCTGGTTCTCCCTGCCAGAGATCCCTTCCCTGCATTGTGGGCCCCTGCACAACATCTGACACCCCTATGGCTACTGACCCAGAGAGACCAAGCTTAAGGGCTGTAACAACCCAAAAAGGGGGCTCTGTTCTGAAGCTGGGTGGGGAGAGACCGTTGCACCTTTGTGCCTTCATTGCTGTTGACTTTGATCTGGTATGACTGTGCTTCCTTTTCCTCTTCCCAGGCGCCGAGCCTGCCAGTTGGAAGAAGGGGATGTAGGTACCATGCACCCACTCTTCAATCAAACCTGCCAGCAGTGGATGGCATTCATGAACCACCTGGGTATGTATCTCAGGTCCCAGCTCCTCCAGATGGGCTAGGGATGGGCCTTTCTTCCCGGAGCTCCAAGGACAAGTCCTTATATGGCATCAAGCCCTCCACCTTCATCCCTTGCTGATCTCTACCTAGTTACGCACCCTGTCTCTCCCCAGACCTCACCAGAGTCCCATTGGTCTCAGAGCCAGCATCAGCATTACAAAGCTGTGGCAGGAGTCTGGGCATGTATCTCTGTGCACCTGAACAAACCTGCTAAAGCCTGTGATTGCATCTGCCATGCTCCAAGTTCAGGGCTTGCGGTAGTGAAGGAGCTCCCAGGTGTGGCAGGGAGGGAGGATCTGAGCCTCTGCAACGTGCTCTGGGGCTGTGAAGCTGCATGGGAGACCCCCATTCTTGCAGGAAGGGAGAGGAGGAGGATGCCCTTCATATGGTGGGATTTGGGTTTGTGTGGCTGCCCTGTTGCTGCTATCTGGATATCTCTCACTTCAGTGTTTGTACATCCTCCCACACCTCCTCCTGGCAAGGTAGAGCTGTCCTTCTCCTCTGATGAGGAGTATGCCAGGGAACAAGGAATAAGTGGAGGGAATACAGTGCCATGCTCAGGACATGCAGGGAGTTTGGTCCAGGTCCCACTTCAGGCCAGAGCCTGAAACCAGGGGTTATTTCACCCTTCGCCTTCTCCTCCACATAAGGTCCTTGTTCTCCAGCTCTGCCTGCCTCAGTCCCTGGCAAGGCAGGAACCTGGCCTGCTCTGGGCTGCCTTAGCCCTCTCCACTGCCCAGGTGGGCAGGGCTTGGCTCTGGGGCAGCTTGGTGCCTTGTCCTACAGTACTTCTTCCATGCAGGGTGCCCATCGGTGCAGCAGTGCTCAGTGGAGATTGTGTCCCGTTTCCTCCTGTCCTCCATCCTGGTGGAAGTGGTGAGCCTGGTCACTACCCTGGCGAGTGACACCACTGTCAAGGTGTTTGAGCAGATCTGGTGAGTTATGTGGTTTGTAGGGAGCTGTTTGGCACCAGCAAATGCCGATCAGCTGTGCCAGCCTCTACTCCCATGGCTCTACTTGTCAGCCACCTCTGGTGCTCTTCTCTGCAGCTGCCATCAGGGCACTGCCTTCCTGCCCTATAAGCCTGGCCAGAGCACCAGCCCTCGCCCTGCAGCCGTCAGACACTTCATCCTGCTGGGTCGCAACTTCCAGCAGTGGCGTTGCAGCACAGAACAGGGTGAGTGCCCGGCCAGGACTGTGTGCTGAGGGCTCTTGGGTGGGAGATGTATGAGCAGGTTCCCCTCTTGGCTGGGACAGACTGCTTGTGCCCGAAGGTGGGCAGTGGGTTGTCTGTTTTCAGCTCCTGTGACCTTATTCTCAAATTTGCTTATAACTGCTTATTTCAAGATGAGATGAGCTGTACTGTGGCACAACATCCTGTCGTGCCACCTTAATGGCACATGGGAGGTAAGAGTGGGATAAACTGGTCTGAGAGTCATAACTCTGGCTTCTTCCAGCTCACAAAGGGCTCCAGCGCTTCGAGGCTATGGAATTCAGCTCAGCAGAGAGAGGCTCTGACCCAAGCCTTGTCGGACGAGACTTGGCACCTCGGCAAAGGTTCCTCTTCATGGAGATCATCGACAAAAAGGTAGCAATGATGCCTGTGTGATGTCTCCTGAAAGCCAAGCTGTTCCCAACTGGCCCAGGGTTAGAAAGAGGAGAGGAAGAGTGCCTCTGCAGGCCACCAACCTTCCCTAGGCAGGAGCCCTCCAAAGCAGGTGTGCAGGATGTCTCTGCTCGTGCTGCAAGCAGAGTCAGGGATTCCCTGCAGCACTGTGGGGAGTGCTGGGGGGGCAGCAGCCCTTGCTGTCTCTGACTTCAGCTGCCCCACTATGGACTATAATTGCCCTTTCCTTCCCCACAACAAGGTCCACATCAGGCTGGGCACTTGTGCTGCCAGTGCAAGTACCACCACCACTGCTGTGGGTGTTAACAGGGGGGCTGTGAATGACCTGTTGCCACTCTCCCTGTCCCAGCCTTGCCATTTGAAACTGGCTGGAGCTGCAGCAAGTACCACCCAGAGCACCTGGGGCAGCCTCTGTCACTGTGCAGGCCCTCTCTGAGCCGGTCTCTCAGCCTTCCTCCCCCTCTTCTCTCTCCAGCTGACGCTTTACACCTACAACTGGTCCCCAGACCTGGGATCCAACCTGAACTGCTCGCTTACTCGCCTGCTGCAGTGGCAGAATGCCCGGTCCCACATTGTGCACTGCCTGCTCAGCCAGAAGCTGGGACTCTTCCACCACCACTGCTTCATGGACACACCGTGGCATGAGGACAGCAAGCAGGTAGGGCACCCTGCTGGGCAGGGCAGTCCTTTTCTCTTCAGGAGGGGCCTTGGCAGCTTGAGGGTCTGATGATGGCAGCAGACACTTCTGTGCTTTTCTGTGCCGGTTGGCAAGGCATCCCCAGGTGCTCACGTGTCCGACTGTGGCCATGTCCAGGCAGGCTGTTGCTGCCTGCTCTTGGAGACAACCAGAAGTGGAAAGGGAAACAGGTTCTGCTGTTGGCAGCACTTATCTGTGGCTAGATTATTTAGGGTGGAGGAGGCTGGGGAATGGGCTTCCCACTGCACATTGGGGCCAATGCCTGCTCTCCTCAGCATTGGTGATGGAGGAGGCCAACAGATGCCTGCAGATGGCCAAAACTGGGTTTACACTGTTCTTGTGGATTCTTTTTCCAAGGCTGGCAGTAAGGAGGCTTTCATGGCTGTGTCTGCTTGCTTAGGAGCCAAATCCTTTCCTGAACTCCACTTTGGAGGTGGATGCGCTGATCCGGAGCTCCAGCCCCCCACCTAGCAAGGAACAAGGCCGGCTGAGCAGCTCTGCCCGCAGCCTACCGTCTCTGCACTTCCATCCCGATGTGGTGCCCTTTGATGAAGCTCTGCGGGATGTTACCACCATCAAGCGCATACCCCATGGGTCTGAGTTGGGACCTTTTGACCCTGTGTCTCGGCATGGGGCCCAGTTCCTGGAAATCAAGAGCATGGAGAGGAAAGGTAAAGCAAGGGGCTTGATGGCACAGGAGCCTGCCTAATCATCTCACTCCTGGAAAAGGAGCTCAGAAAGAGCAGAACAAGAGTTCTGGCAGAGGGGACAGTTTTCATCTGCTCCTGCCAGGGTGCTGTGAGGGGATGGGTTATGGCCTGAGTAGGGTGGGAGTGAAGGGGAGTGGCAATACTTGGGGCTGTGGCTTGATACTCTTGTGGCTGCTCTTTTCCCTCCAGAACTGGAGAAGCAGATGAAGATTGAGAATCTCTTTGTTACCTGGCAGCAGAGATCAGCACAGTCCAACATGCCTATCAGTGTGAGTGCAGCCCGGGTGGGTGGGTGGCAGGCTGGGCCTTCTTGCAGCGCACTGGGAGCACCAGCTTGGCTGCAGCCAAGGGGAGCACTGGAGCTCAGAGCAGGGTGTATGTCGGGGATGGTGTTTGGCAGTGGAGCAGCGCTCTCTGCTTGAACTTCTGGGGTTGCTGGGCTCTAGCACCAGACTTGGGAATGGGGCTTTGCTGTCTAGCACTGGAAAGGCTGTAAAGCAGGGGGTTCCCTCTAGAGTTTGATCCCCATTGAGCAGCAGCGCAGTGTTGCAGACAGCTTGTTCCCAGGCTTGACGAGGGATGTGTGCTGTAACCGTGTTCCTTTTGTGCTGTGCAGCTGGCAGACCTGGAGACTCTGAAGCAGTCCTCACGCCTAGTTCATTACTGTGCTACCCCATTGCTGTTTGACCCAGCCTTCCGGCAGCAGATCCAGACTGACCAGCAGGGCAAGGTAGAGGGAAAGGTGAGTGTCAGCAAGCACCAGTGGGATTGGGCTTTGTGCATTGGGCCAAAAGATGGCTTTGCAGTCTTTTCCCAAGACAGGGCTGCTCTGAGCTCAGTCCTGCATTACAGGATGAATTTACACCCCATAAGATGGAGACCGAGAAAATCTTTGGGTCCTCGAAGCCTTTCTCCTGCAGCCACATCACCCCTGGGGAAGACTGACTTCCATTTTTCTATGCAGGGAATTCAGGGCTGAGTCTAGCAAAGCGCTCAGAGAGTGCTGTCTGGTACTGATCTGCAAAACTTCACTTTATGCATTCAGCAGCCAGACCTGGTAAACCTTGCCTGCACCCATCAGATAGCTAGAACAATTGAAAGCAAACCAGCTGAATCCTGAGCAGGTTGCAACCTGACAGACTCTAACCGGTGTAGATCCCGCACTGGCTGTTCACGGTCTGTATGTGTGTCAGAAGGGAAGAACAGGCTGTTGTAATTTATCTAAATGTCAAAAGGATTCTGACAGGGTCTTTAAACAGAGATTGCTACAGAAATTGAGCACTCACAAGAGAAAGGAAAAGTATCATCACAGAATGAAAACCTCACTTTGTTTTTGGAACAGAGCAAAATGAAAATTGGTTATTCAATTTGAAGAGCCTGGTAGCAGGGGTTTCAAGGTTGTGTATTGGGTTCTGTATCTCCAGATCATCTATTGCAGCACATATGAGATGCCAGGCTTTGCAATGCTGTGTGGCTGTTCAGATTGATCAGAACAGAAAAAGACTGCAAGGAACTTGAGAGGGACCTGAGTAGCCTGTGAAATGAGAGGTATTGTGGGAGCTGGGACCTGGTTCCCAGTAAAACAGAGCACAATGTGGAGATAAATTTGAGCTCTTCCTGTATTGTACACTAACTGCAGAGCCTGTACAGAGCAGACAGCTCAGTGGATTTCTTCAATTTGTGAACAGTTGCATACAAAAGGCAAACTGTTTAGAGTACATCAGGAAGGGGTGTTAGTATTATGGATAATATTCCAATGCATTTCTAAAATACTAGTGTATTAATGTCTTCATCTGGACAGTGAGTGTGAGACCAAGCATCTTGTGGCAAAGGCACTGAACTAGAGAGACTCGGAGATGATCAGAGAGTAGCCGGAGAGACCCCAGGTAAAGAGACTGCTCCTGGGATAGGTGAATGAAAGGGCAGATAGAAATATGTAAAAGAGCCACAGGCTTGAAGTAGAGAGATCAAAAAAAGAAACCTCAGTTTCTCACAGCGCAAAGACAAGAAGTATTCAAGACACCAAAAGGTGAACTGAAAATGGATAAAAGGAAACACTATTCCTATTCAGTACTACTGAACTACTAGTAAATCCTGAGAAGTCACCAGGATTCATAAGGGGATTGGACTCTTACCATGGCAGTAAAAGCTGAAGCTCTGTTGAGCCTTGTGTGAACCAGTTGTGAGCCACTAAAACTTTGTGGAAGCCGTTCTGTGGGGGGAGGTGTGAATTATCCCCTATTGCCAGGGCACCTTTTCCTGCAGTCTACTGAAGTGCTGTTAGGTCAGTCCATGGCTGGGTAAAATTTGGATCTTGTGTTTCAGCACACGCACTAGGAGAGTGTTTGAGGAACCAGCTGTTAGTGCTGTCTGGCAGAGGGAGATCTGCCCTCCGCTCAAGCAGAGCAGCTGGTATTGTCCCAGCAAGTGTCACCGGCTGGGGCCAGATGCAGCACATCTCCTTAGGAAATTATTTTCTCTTCCAGAAGCGCCACCGCTCAAATGACTCTACAGCTTCAGGGAGGGACCGCAGCCATAGCTGTGACTCAGCAGAAGCACTGCCCTGCAAGGTGAAGGAGGAGCCCTGGCTGCAGGAGATGTGCAATGCCTTCTTGCAGCAATACATCCAATACCTGCAGAGCATGGGCTTCATTCTGGTCCAGGTGCGGCCACCTTCACCCACCACTCGCAGGTCAGTGATGTTCTGGGAATCCTGTTGCTGGAGAAGGGCCAACACACTGAGCTATGCCCTGGTTTGACACAACAGGAGACGTTGGCTCCCTTGCTCAAGGCTCTCTCTGCTGTCATTTCCAGTAGCACAAGCCGGATCCGAGCTCTGGCAGCAATGGGTGTGGAGGGAAGAGGGTCCTTTTCCTACACGAAGCCAAAAGCAGAGGGGAGTCCAAAGGTGAGTCCATGTCTGTTAGAGATGGAACTGGGATGGAAGTCAAGCTGTGGAGTGGGGCAGTTCTGGTTGGCTTTTGAATTGGTTTCAGACAGAAAGAATGTGAGAGGGCAGAGAAAGCACCAAAGCAAAAAAAAAAAAAGTCTTGTCTAGACCAGCACCATCTTTGGGATGTTGGGTCAGATGAGCCCTCCTTGCCTTCCTGCATGTCTTCCTGCAGCCCCTTCCTGGGACTGGGTGGAACTAGGGCAAATCTGAAAAGGACAGCAACAACTTGGAGGGGGCTCAGAAGAGGAACAGGGTGACCTGAGGCCAGGACAGCTGCCTTTGGGTGTGATTCTGGAGGTTTACCTGTCAGAGAAGCCTCAGCATCTATGGTGAAGGGCAGTTCTGGGGCAGAAGGATCTTTAGTGAATGCTGAAGTTGAAGAAATCAGAGAAGATAAACCTAGAACAGCTCCACTGCGAGAGCCGGCTGAGGCTCTTCCTTTCTAAAGAAGTGGCAACTAGGGAGGGACAGGACAGAGCTCTACCAAATTGCAGCTAGCCTGGAAAGGGATTGACTCCTTGCTGTCTTATTAGATACAACACCTAGACACCATCAAATGGAAGTATTGGGAGCCAGTTTCAAAGCAAAAGGGAGTGTTTGTGCAGCAGTAACAGTGGTCTTTATCAAAAGGTTTTGTGAACACTAAGAGCTTATGTGGGTTTTGTGAACACAAGAGCTTACAAGAGAGAATAGGTAAGTACCTGGAAGAGGAATCTGTCTGAGTTGCTGGATAGGCAGAAACCATCTGTGGCTCATGAAATCACCCAGGGATGATGGGAGCACATAGTATTTGCTCACCCTTTTCTGAGGCTTTCCTGGCACCTGCCTTTGGCTGATGTTGGTACAGGATTGTGGGCAAGACAACACCTTGCAGTTAAAATGAGAAGAGAGCAATCCACTCAAACAACTTAACAGGGGGCAAGTGAATTTGCTGGCAGCAAAGCTCTGAGTCCAGAGTGGATGCCTCTGATTGATAGCTGCTGCATCAGGCAGATGCAATGGTCTGGGAGTGCTCAGCAGGGAGAGGTGGGAGCGAGGTTTTGTGGGCAGCATCTCCCCTCAGCTCACAGTGTCCTCAGACTCTAGAGACACCCTGTCCTGAGTAAGCATGAGGCGAAGGGAGCAGTGTGCCTAGTGTGCTCTCTTGAAGGCTGTTTATTAGGTTTGTTGGAATTCTTTTCACAGTCAGCTTTGGCATGTCTGCTCCCCTCCCTCCAGTGAGGATGCTCAGTTGATGAGGCTCCTCTATTTCCACCTCTGCCACAGAGCCTTGTGGCAGCCTTGCACTCTGGTGCGCGGGCCACTCTCCTGCGCCAGAGAGCCTCTCCAGCTTTGTCCTTCTCTTCCCAGAGCACAAGTCCTGCTGTTGCCACCTATCATCTACAGAGAGCTCTTCCTGGTGGGATTGTGCTGATGGAGCTGGCCTTCCAGGTAAGAAAGAGCAAGCAACAAAGTATGATCTCTGGGGGTTTGGGGACAGTCTTCAGAGGTGACAAAGTGAGTGATGAGGAGTGCAGCAGGGACATATGATTCTTCCTTTCTTGTCCTGCCTCTTCCATGGTCCTGCAGGACTGTGGATCATCTAGGGATTGTTTTGCAGGGCTCAGAGGAGTAAGAGTTGCCTGCAGGGGGGCTAATAAAAAATGCAAGGGCTCAGCACCAGGTAGGGTGCTCTGTGTTCAGCCATGTGTTGACTGGGCTGGCTTGGTTCAGACAGGAGGGGAGATAAAACATGGAGCAAGAGTGTCTGGGACTCAGCCCAGAGAGTGAAGCAAGGGAACTGTTCTCCTTCCCTGGAGAGGCTGAAGGCCTGTGCTGTGCTTATGTGCTCTCTCCTCCAGGGCTATTACTTCTGTGTGAAGCAGTACGCGCTGGAGTGCTCACGGATCCCCATGGGCCAGTCTGTGAACTCCCAGGTAATGGCTTTGCAGGCACGGCCAGTGCTGCTCAGGGTCAGGGGCTGCTTCGGGAGAGGTAGTGATCACTGGGACAGAGTCGGCATTTCAGGTGCAGCAAATTCTGGAGAGCTCTGCTCCGTCCTGGAAAAGCAGAACGACGCAGAGCCTTTTGCAGGCATATGCCCTCCATGGCCTGCTGCTTGCGCAGATCTGGAATGCAGTGAAAGGGGGTGGGAGGTTTGTCAAGAGGATGACTCTTGTCCTAGCTTGGGGAGCAAGATAGAACAGGCTGGGGAGGAACAGGAGCAGTTCTGGCAGAGATGACTGCTCCAAGGAAAGTCAGTGCATGGAAAGCCAGAAGCTCTCTGCTTCCCTTGGAACTTAAGGGAGGCGGAATGGGAACAGGGATCTGTGAACATGGATGGCTGCCCTTTGCCGGAGGAGACCACTTTCTGCACCGTGAGACCTGGTTCTTGATACCTCTGTGCCTTGCTCTACAGCACCATGGGGTTGCCTGCTCCCTTCTCTTTTGGTGTGTCAGGGTGTCTCCTGCCTGTCTCCAGGGCACTGGGGTGGCTGTCTAAAGGCTGGCCAGACCCAGCCTATCTGAGGCAGGAGGCATGCATGACCATACTGTCCTTTCCAAGGTGGCTCTGTAGCAAGGCTGCATCTTATATATGCTAAGAGTGGCTCTCCTAAGCTTAAAGCTTGCCAGGGCCTCACCTGAGGGTTTGCTGAGCCTCTCCTGTGAAGCCCACACGTGCATAGGGCAGGGTTACCAGGCTGCAGCTGGCATTGCAGGGAACGTCTGGGCTCTCTCTGGATGACTTGAAAAAAAGACTTTGCCTGGTTTTGCAGTGGGAGGGGATGGTCCTGGGAGCAGTGGGCGAGAGGTGGGGGGCTTGCTGCAGGGGCCTGGCCAGCCTTCCCACACGCTGGGACTAGCCCACAATTTCCCCAGATGGGACAGTTGGGCTCCTCTGCCCCTTCTCTCCCCTTGTCCCACCCTGGGCCTGTGCCGGACAGACTGGATGCAGGAACAGGGTTGGGCAGTGCCTTGTCCCTCTTCCCACTGGCTGTGCATCTCTCTCCATCAGGGCACTTTTACAGCCAGAGCTCGCAGCAAGAGCTGCATGGGACCCAGCTCCGTCTCTGAGTCTGCGGTACGTCCTCTCCTCCCACTGCCATGCTGGGCACAGCAGCACCTGCCAGTGCAGGGCTGAACCTCCCACTGGCTGTGCTTCCACCCTTCCTGCCCCAGTGCCCGGCTGCGGGAGCTGCCGCTTGCCTCCTGTGCCAGCGCCTTCCGTAGCAGTACACGCCACAGTGGGCAGCACAGCTTGGGAGGAGGATGGGGTGGGCCCCAAGTGCTGGCATGGGAGCAGTGCCTTGTGTTTCTTGCTCTTCACCCTGCCTTTCCTGGGGCAGAGCTATAGCTCCTCTCTGGGCTCGTCCTGGCTGTGCGGGTTGCCCTCTGGCTCATGGCAGCAGCAATGCGGGTAGTGTAGAGAGCGAGGGCAGCCTCTTCTCATGCCAATGCCTCCTGCCTGCTGGTTTTCCCTGCTTGCCCCTTCTTAAACCAAGGGATTATGGTGTGGGTCAACTGCCCAAAGGTGTCAGAGAGCCAAAAGACATTAGAACTGTGGGCTCCTGGCACGAAGGCAAGGCTGAGGCCTTCACCAACGCTGTTCCCTGGCACAGTAGCAGCAGTTGTGGTGGGGGCAGGGCCAGGGGTGTGTGTGAAGACTGGTGCTGCCCCGGTGCAGGACTGGCACGCTGGGCAGAGGGGATGGCCGTGTGCCGGAGGGGCCCTCCCTTTGGGCACAGCTGTCACACACCAGCCACCACTGGATTTGGCTTCCCAGCAGCCAGCCGGGGTCCCTGTTAGTTACTGAGCACAGGGCATTAGCAGCTCTGCTGTTGCCCATCCCTGGGTCCAACCACTCCCCACAGACGCCTGTGTTGCCCCCTCCTCTCAGGGGACATGGAGAGAGTCAGTCTTTGCCTGGAGATGCAGGATTTGCTGGGGCCCCAGCCCTGGCATGTCCTGTACCTGCTCAGGGACTAGACAGTGCAGTGCAGCACTCAGCTGAAAGGAGGCTATATCCTCCTTCACAGCCACATGGTGTTCAGCTCAAGGCAGGGGATGAACCTCATGACAAAAGGGAGGCAGTGCCGATCAGTCTGTGCTGCTATTGGAGACCAGGAGCGGGGTCAAGTGTGGAAGGAGCCACCAAGCTGGATCCCTTGGGGCCAGGCCTGCTATTTGCAACGTGCACACAGCTGCTCAGCTGCATCCTGCTCTGGTGTCGGGGCAGGGGTGGCTGCACTGGCTCTGCCATGCCTTGCTGTCAGCAGGGCTTTGCAGAAGGGTGTGAGGTGCCTGATAACATTCCTGCCTTGACTCCCTGTGCCTCCGCAGCTCTCTATGCTCTTCACGGAGGAGTGTGACAAGGTGCGGGACCTCATGCACGTGCATTCATTCAGCTACGACTTCCACTTGCGTATAGTCCACCAGTATCTGCTGGGTTCCCACATGACACTCCGCCAGGGCTACCATCTCACCAGCTTCCTGGAGGATTTCATTGCCCACCACCCCGACATCCCCAAATTTGGCCGCAACCACGTTTTCCAAGGTGTGTAGCTCAACATGTGATCAGTCTGGGGTTGATCGCCAGCCCGTAATTTGGCAAAAGGTTTTCAAGTGCTTTACAAATAAACCTGACCTTTGGAGTATCCAGGGACATGACAGGAAGAGGGTGACATGAGGGGCCCAGCTCCAGGGGAACTCCTTGCTGCCCTGTTGTGGAAGGGGGGTGGGTTGCTCTAGAGCTCTGTCTCCCAGAGTAGTTTGTAGGACACTGCTCTGCCCAGGTAAGAGGCACTGAGCGTCTCCTGTGATAGCAACGTGTCTTCTTCCACTAGGCATGCTGGCTCTGCCCACCAACATGATCACTGCGCACCAGCTGTACAACTACATTGCTGACCACGCCAACACCTACCACATGAAACCCCTACGCATGGCCCGGCCGGCCACGGGCAGTGACAACAAGAAGGGGACACCGGGCACAGAGCAGAATGAATATGCACTGGTCTCTATTTGGAACAGGTGAGTGCATCTGCTGCAAGTTTTTGGTGCTGCTGGAGATTGGTGGGCACCCCAAAGTCCTGGGGACACTGCCCCAAGGTGCCAGCAAAGCTGACCGTTCTACATGGTGCCAGACAGCAGTTCTGCCCAGCTTTTCCGAGATGGCCCACAGAGGTGCTGTGCATGTGTGCACATGCATTTGACATTTCCCATAGCACTTCTGAGGAGTCCTGCTGCGTCGAATTCCCCATGCCCAATAGTTCTCTTGTGACCAAGAGCTCTGGGGGAACAAAGTGAGATCTCCTTCATACTGATGTGCTTTTGCTCCCAGCTCGGGCTCTTACAAGGACTCTGAAGGTCTGCGTCATCATGATGACTTCGATGTGTCCCTCCTGGTGTGTCACAGTGCAGCACCATTTGAGGAGCAGAGTGAGGCAGAGAGACGCATGCTCCGGTGAGCACTGGGGGCCCCGAGACTTGACACCAAAGCTTCCTCTCTGGGGAGGAGGGCTCTGGGAGGGACTGGCTCTGTCTGGGACATCACAGGCAGGCTTGGTGCTGTCTGGGGAGGATCCTCGCAGGGAACTGGGCAGTGCGGTATCTGTCCTTGTCTGGGCAGAGAAGCACCCTTACTGGCAGGGACAGAGAGGCCCATGATTCATTTGCAGACCAGCTGAGAAGGGAGCAACCCTTCCCCAGGTCACAATTGCCTCCTTGCTCTCAGCTTGCGTTTCTACGTCATCATGACTAGCCAGCGGGAGCTCTTCCCCCGGCTCACAGCCGATATGCGACGCTTCAAGAAGCTGCCGCGCTTGCAGCGGGAAGTGCTGGAGCCTGTGGTGGGCCGGGCGGCGTGGGAGGCAGCAGAGCCAGAGACGAGCCTGGGGCGGCAGCAGCCGGCAGAGCGGGAGCTGTGGCAGGACGTGGAGGACAGCAGCGAGTTCTACGCGGGGGGCACACAAGTCAAACTGGGGCCTGGGCTCTTCTACACCTCACCACTCTTCCCCTTGCTGGCCTCCGAGGTGGCCTCAGCCCAGAAGCAGCTCAGCAGCATGGTGCAGCTAGCCAAGTGCCACTGCCGTAGGGACAACCTCTGGAAGCGCCTCTTCCTCCTGGAGCCTCTGGCTTCTGACAAGCTGAAGCTGGGCAAGCTCTCACTGGTGGAGCTGGAGGAGCTGCTGGATGCCGTGCATGGGAAATCCATTGCTGATGTCGACCCCCAGCTGGTGAGCAGCAGGGACGGAGTCATGGTGCACAGCAGCCGCTGTTCTGCTCTGGGGAGGGAGTGGGGTGCCGGGTGAAGGGCCTGCAGGGCACGTCTCTTCCTGCTTGGTGGGAAGATAGAGGCAGGAACATAGCTCCTAGCTGGCAGAGGAAGGGGGAGGCTGCATAGACATGTCTGTGGAGAGTGGATAGCTCTGGGTCACTCGGTGTTCCTCAGTGGGCTGTGATGGATCCATCTGATTTGGGGTCTGAAGGCTGGTGCAGCATTGTGGCTGCTGCTGCCATGGCTAGAGGGAGACTGAAATCAGCCCTTTTCCATGCCCACAGGGATGCTTCCTCACCATGACAGTCTCCTGGTACCAGAGCCTCATCAAAGTGCTGTTGAGCCGCTTCCCCCAGAGCTGTCGGCACTTCCACAATGCTGAAACCGGCACCCAGTATCTGGTAGGTCCCGGCCCGTCACCCACCTGCAACCTCTCTCCCCTGTCCAGGGCCCCTACTTGTTATGGCCTCTCGCAGCATGAGCCTGGCGTGTGCTGTCAGGATAATGTGGGCACTGTCACGATGTTGCTCTCCACTCTGCTACTGGTGCAGCATGAGGTGTGTGCTCCTGTGGTACGGCAGTGTCTGTTTGTCTGCCCCCAGGCAGGCAGGACACTCTTCACACCCAGAGCCTCATGCCCCATGGTTTGGCAGCGCCACCTGTGAGCCAGGCAGACTTGCACCTTCACGGCTCTATCATGCCACTCATCCTGCACATCAGCACGTCCCTGGGTGGGTGTTGTTCGTATCCCTGTCCTGGGGTTTGTGCTGTCTCCTTTACAATGTGTGCTGTGGCTCTCTTGACAGGTTGTGCTCAATCAGAAGTTCACGGATTGCTTCGTTCTTGTGTTTCTCGATTCCCATTCAGGAAAGACGGTAAGAACTTGGGAACGTAAGAGCAGCTATATTGGCTCAGGCTGGGAGTCTGTCTAGCCTGTGTGCTGGAGCTTTTGTCGTGGCCAGGTCCATCCTCTTCATGCCAGTGGTAGCTCGGAGCTGAAACGGCTCTTCACTGTGCGGGTACGCGCTTCCTCCCCGGTGCCCTAGATTCACCTCCACATCTGAAGGTGGAATTTTTGCTAACTCCGTGTTGCTGCATTAGGCAAGCTGAGCTCTCAAGCCTGCCTTCCCTTCTCCAATGGTTTCATTGTCATTCAGAGCCCTTTAGAGCCCTGGTCAGCCTTTGTAAATACAGCTGTCTGGGACTGCACCCAGTATTCCTGAGGAGTCTCAGCAGAGCCTTCTGTGATTGCACTAAGGCTTTTCTGTCCCTGCCTGGTCCTTTTGGTACAAAAGGTGGTACTTGCCTTTTCATGGTCATGTCTCACTGGTCATAGTGTCATCTTGTGGTCATTGATATGATACACCCAGACTCTCCATCACCTCTCCCAAGACTCCCATCTTACAACAGAAATCCTTCGTGTTCCTCACCTTGTATTTTGCACTTAACATTCATCCCATTCCTGTGGCTTCTCAAAAGTCTCTAGGGCTTTTTTTGCATCGTCCCAATCCTCTTTTGTATTAGTGCCTCAAATTTTATCAGCATGCTCCTCATCTTTGTGCCAGACTCATTAAAGTACTAGGCAACATGAATCCCAAAACCTGTCCTGGAGGAACTCCATTTGTAACCTCTCTCCACCCTGCTATTTCCTCTTTTCAGCACTACCATCTTCACCTTATAATTTTTGCGTTAATTCCTATCTTTCCAGCTTACCTAAATTTCCCATGTGGCACTACATCAAATCCTTCCTGAAGCTCAGATAAGATATACCATGATTCCTTTGTCTAGAAATATTACCTTATCAAAGAGAACTCTAGCGTTAGCACATCACTTGGGTAACACTGAGCTGCATTTTCCTCATGGTTCTTTCTCTCCAAGCTTGCTCTAAAGCCTTGCACGCTGCTGGAGTTATGCTCACAAATCACTTTCTCTTCCCTCTTAAATGATGGTGGTGCATTTGCAGTTTTGCAGTTACACAGCTGCTCTCATGGCTTTATGAGTTTCTTAGGGGACCCTGGCGACTAGATGTGCTGCGTTTCAGCTCTGGAGAACACCCAGTCCCTGTGTCTTGCCTCCATGATGCTGATCTCAGTGCACTGAGTTGCTCACATTTTTCTTCTGCTTCAGCTCCTGCAACCTTCTCTTCTGAACCCTGTTCTCTGCCCTTGCCCTGCCTTGTCAGTACAGTCACTAATGAGAATGGAGCAGCCAGCATTTATTTTCAGGATTGCAGTTATTACATTTAATCTCCTCCCCTTCCCCATTTGTTGTACTCCTACTCTTTGCCTTAGAAGAAGAGATTTCCCTCTAATTTCCCTGGAAGCCCCTATTACTGTGGAGGCAGTAGGATCCCTTCCTCTTCTGAGGCTGCTGCTAGGGTGGGTATAACTGCAGATGCATGGGGGCTGGGACGGAGGGAGTAGGCAAGTCCTTGCACCTAATTTCCACCAGAAAAATTGGGAGGAGGCTCAAACATGCTCTGTCACAGGAGGAGGCACTAGCTTAGTGCTGTTGGCATTTTGGGACTTCTCCCAGTATCTGCCTGACACGGCCAAGCAAGCACCCACACATCTGGGCTAGGGACTGCACAATGCGTGTCTGAATCCTGCCCCTTGACCTGCTCTTCCTTCTCAGCAGAGCCTCACCGTGGTTTTCCGGGAGCCGTTCCCAGTGCAGCCCCAGAACAGCGAGAGCCCTCTGCCACAGCTTGTGTCCACGTACCACCACCTGGAGTCAGTTATCAACACTGCCTGCTTCAACCTCTGGACAGGCCTGCTCTAGCACTGGCACCCACACCGTGGAGCGATACACGTACTGGACCTCTCGGCGTGGCTGTGCCATGGGTGACAAAGGGGAAGAACAGGCCTCTGGGGGGGACCTGTGCTCCGGCACCACAGGCAGCGCGGCTAGCGGCACGCAGGGGTACTGAAATGAGGAGCTTGGGGATGTGCGAGGGCAGCCTGCCTCCTCTTCTTGGGCTTCAGCCCCAGCTGTAACCTCCATCAGTCGCTGGCTGGCTGGTGTGGCCCTCGGCACACTGTTTTCGGTGGGTTTGATACTGAATGACCTTGAACCGAACTGCAAGGGCAGGAGCTTGGCTGCTGTGGCTTGGCTGAAGCGGAGCAGCTCTCAGGGACATGGCTTTGGCATCTGCAGGCGAGTTCTGCCTGCCAGGAAGGCATGGAGGAGCACACGCAGCACGTCTTCTGCACAGGGCAGCACCGCACAGCGCTCTGGCTTTAGGCGGAAAGACTCCTGGACTTCAGGGCTCTGGGCAGTGAGGGTGCCTACTTCTGGCCCTTTCCTTTCATCAGGAGAGCACCGAATGGGACAGGAAGGGTGAACTGGACCAGGGGAAGGTTTTATGGAGATGTATATTAAAGCCATTGATATATCTGTGAAATAAACTGAACCAGATCCCCACTCACATGCCATAGGCTAGGATCTGGAAAGCCTGCCCTAGGGGATGCAACCGTGGCTGCGGGGCTGGCTGGGTTTCCACTGGAGTCTCATACTTGCTCTGGAGCAGGAGCAGCAGGGCTGTCAGCCCCAAGCGTCCGTGGGCAGGCAGCCCCCAGCCTGTTACCCTGGTTCGGGCAGCCTGCGAGGGGGCTGCTCGTTTCGCTTTCCCCACCTGCAGCAGGGCGAGTGCTGGGCACTGGCAGCAGCCTCAAGAACTGCAGGATGCGGAAGCCCAGAGCCCTCTTCCCGCAACTCTGGGCACCAGCTGGAGCTGGACTGGGAAAACTCATGCCCTTCCCAAGACGTGAATGCTCCTTTTGGCAGGGGGGACTGGGAACCTCTCCCTGGACACCCCTGCAGACTGGAGGTGAAGGTGCTCCTGTGTACCTCAAGTCACTTACAGTGGTGCCCATGGCACCCCCAAATATGACATGCTGAAGATGGTGCTTGAGTAGATGAGGGTCCAAACTGCTTGGGCTGGCCTAGCAGGGCCTGGGGAAGGGCAATAGGACATAGATGCTCCTAACTTTGCCCCAAGTCATAGAGAAGACAGACATGCTCCTCTGCTAAGCCATTGCTTTGACTTTTATTCCAGTGTTTTCCTTCTTTTACTTTGCGGCCTTGCTGGTCCCACCATGCTGCAGGCCTCGGCTCTCCCAGTACGAGCGCAGCCAGCCCAGACCTTCCAGAGTGTCTCCTGCAGTGATGGACACGGTCTCCTGCTGGCACCCCCAGGCAAGCTGGAGCAGCCCCTCTTCTGGGCAGGGCTCTCAGCCCCTGGTAGGGACGCCGATGCCCGCTGCCTGCCACCCCCAGAACGTGCCTGCCTTTGCACAGTCCCCAGGCAACTGGTCCATGCTGGGACCTGCCAGTGGGGCTGGGATCACCCACAGCCCATAGGCCCGCTCACCTTTCGGAGCGTACTCGCACCCCACATAGCCAGTGTAGCCGAGGGACTCCAGGAGCTCGAAGATGTAGGGGAAGTTCACCTCCCCAGGGCTATCAGGCTCGTGCCGCCCTGGCACCTGTGCAATCTGGATATGACCTAAGGAGGGAACGGGAGATGCTCTGCCCAAGGCAGCCCTGCCTGCAGCCTTCTCTAGGACAAGGTGGCCCAAGAGCAGACCCTTGCCCCCAGCCAGCCACAACAGAGCGTGGGGCAGTAGGGCCCCATCTCAAAGCCACTCCTGCCCCGTGGCCACAGAGGAGCGGTTTGGGCGCAGGGCGTTACCGATGAGTGGGAAGTATGTCTCCAGGTTGCGTGACAAATTCCCATCCATGATCTGGCAGTGAAAGATGTCCTGTGGGAGAGAGAGGAGCCGGATGGTGCAGCTGTTCAGCAGTGAGTGGTTGAGGATGGCTGTGCTATGGCCCCTGTCCCTCCCCACATCCCCAGGAGGGGACAGGAAGCCCACAGCCCCTGGGACTCCCCTGTAGGCCTGTGGAAGGTTCCCTGGTGGAGGGTGGACCCCGGAGATCTTCAATGCTGACTCACCAGCTGCAGCTTCAGGTTGGGCCGTCCCACCTTCTCCAGGATGGCAGCAGCTAAGGGTGCAAGAAATGAGAGACCATCACCCCCAGGCTGGAAGCTTCATGTTGAAGCCCTGAGCCTCCCGTTCATCAGCTGTGCTCCCTCAGCATCTCCCCGCAGTTGAGGCACCCTCCTGCTTTTCAGACCTTGGGGATCCTTCTCTTCCCTTGAAGGAGACTGTGGGGAGAGATATCTGCCTTACCTTGGTGCGGGGTGTTCAGAAAGTAGCGAGGGTCAGTGATGCGGCTGTTAATAGGCTCCACCAGTCCTATCATGTCTTCCTGTAACACAGTAATGTCACCCCGTGGAGCATCCCGTCACCTCTGCAGCAGGGAGTGCTCCCTCCCTGTGCCAGGCTGCCAGGGGATTCTCCATCCTCGGTACCCTAAGAGCAGCACCCACAGAGCAGGACCCGTTCCCCACTTACCTGGGCCAGGAGGTCAGCAGCGTATCTGAGATTCTCAATGAAGGTGGTTTCCATCTCGCCTGCCACTGCTGCCCGGTCCGCGCCCAGGGGAACCCGCCCAGCCATCAGGTGGATCCTGCATGCACAGAGGGATCAGCCACAGGCAGCAGCTCCAGTCTCTGAGCAGCTGGTCGGATCTAATACACCTTCCTCTGCCGATGGAAAATGGGGCCAGGCTGGGGAAGCGGACACAGAAGGGGGTAAGAGGAGCCATCTCCTGTGCAGGAGCCAGGACAGACACCAGCAAGCTGGCAGGAGACAAACCTGCACCATCCCGCCTCAGTACGCAGAGGGACGCCTTTGAACCTTTTGCCTGACAAATCGCAGACTTTGATTCTTCCTTCTTTTGCCAGCTGCCTCTGGCTCTTCCACCCCAAGGCTGGAGCTTTCTTGGGGTCTCGCTCCTGGGGCTGCCCCCAGGGCAGCAGGACGGGCAGCAGGCGTGCTGCCTCTGCCAGGGGCAGGCCCCATGCCTTGCCTCTTGCCGCTTGCTGGCTTAGTGCAGGGAGGGGATGGTGGCCAGTGCTGGGCTACGCCAGGCTGCGTGCAGAGCTCAACGGCCAGGCAAGAGCAAGGCTCTTCAGCGCCCGTTTGGGGAAGGCGTACTGGGGAAACAAAACCTCTTCTATCTGCCCGTTACCAGAGAGCGCAAATGGGTCTGGGCAACCCCCGGCCTGCCTGGCCCATGCCCTCCGCAGGGCTTTGGACTGCGTTTCTACGGGAAGGAATGATGCAACGTAAACGGCGTAAAAGGGCCGCGTTGTGCCAGGCCACCCGCATCTCGTACAGCGCCTCTGCTGTGCTGTGATCAGCGGGGCCCTCAATAAAGCAACTGGTGCGGTGTCCCGGGGGAACGGACCGGTGTAGCTGGGGAGGAGACAGGGGGGGCTATCACGGGGACTGTTGTGCGGCGGGGCAGACGAGAGCCGCCACAGGGAACGGCAGGGCTGGACGAGCGCCTGCCGGCTGCGGGGCCGCTCCCAGCGAGCGCAGCCAGGCCGCGGCCCCGCAGGCAGGGGCCGACAGCGCGGCCGAGCAGGGCGGCGCTGCCCCGGAGAGGCTCCGTGCCCCGGCGGGACGGAGGCACGGCGGCGCAGAGGGTCGGAGGAGCCGGGGCGGGGGGGCTGCGGAGGGCGGCCTTGGCCGGGGGGAGCCGAGGGGCGGCGGGAGCGGGGTCCCGCCTCGCACCTACCTGGGGCAGCCCACCGCCCGGGCGTACTGCGCCGCCGCCGCCAGGCCCTGGCGGAAGGCAGCCTGGCGCCCGGGCACGGCCGCCAGCCCCATCTCGCCCGCCTCCTGGTCCCCTAGGAGAGAGCGGCGGGGTCAGCGGCACCGGGGCACCCCCGCGAACCCCCGCCCGCCCACGCAGCCCGGGGGAGGCGGCGGTACCGGGAGGGGTGTTGAGGAGGACGATTCGCACCCCCGCCCGCTCCGCCGCGGCCCGCAGCGCCTGGGCCGGGCACCCCGCCGGCCAGGCCGCCTCCGCCGCCCCGAACCCGGCGGCCGCCGCCGCCTCCAGCCGCGCCGGCAGCGCCGGGAGCTGCGGGAAGAGCCAGGAGAGGTTGGCGGAGAAGCGGAGCGACATGGCGGGCGGGGGGCGGGGCCAGAGGCCGTGGGGGTGGGGCCTGCGGGGTGGGGGCGGGGCTATGCGGAGCAGGGGCGGGGCCACCGGCGGGGACGGGCAGCGCGGGCCCCGCGTCCCGCGCGGGCAGCGGCGGCTGCGGGCGGCGGGGGCTCACCCGTGGGCGATGGGGGGCCCGGGTGCGAGCGAGCCCCCGGCAGCCGGGGCAGCTCCCGGCTCCGACGCCCCCAGCGCCCTGCCCCGGGGGCGACGGCTGCGGCGCACACCCGCGGCCGCGCCGGTGCGTGGGGCCGCCGGGCCCGTGTGGGTCAGCGGCCCCGCAGGCAGGGGCGGCCCCTGCCGCCTGTGACACAGGTGGGGTTGCTGTCTTCATCACGGGGGCCGCGGGACGGGGGCGTGCGGGGGAAGGCTGGTTTTGCCAGGTGCTGGCCTGACACACACAGAGCCGTGTTAATTGGTTTCCTGGGGAGCTTGTCTCTAACAGTGCCTCATTATGCAAGAAACGCTTTCTCTTTTGTCCCACGCTCTGCATATTTTACCATAAAATGTTCATCTCCGCTTCTGCAGAGCTGTGGGGCTGGTGATGGACATCGCAGTGGCCGGGCTCCCGCACAGGGGCTCTGGTGTGCGGGAGTCCGACCTCTGCGGTGTCCGTCCCCAGCCCCGCGTCCCCAGTCCCTGCTCCCGGTGCTCTCTGCACCCCCAGGCACAGCTCGCAGGCTGCACGGGGGGGGGGTGCGTGTCCTGTCCAGCCCACGGCATTTCGCAGCCCCTTGTGCTGAGCCTGTTTCTGGGGGCTCTCGCCTGCCTGCCCGCGCCTGGGGAGCCCTGCATGCTCCGGCTCCTCCGTGACCACGGCAGAAGCCCTCCGCAGCCCCAGCCCCATGGCCCACTGCAAGCCCCAGCGATTCGCAGCAGTTTGGGAGACCCCAGCGGCAGCGCCGCCTCGGTGGAGGCCAGCCACAGCGAGAAGTTTTTGGTGGGAGGTCAGGGCAGCACCAGCAAAGGGTAAAGCGATGGCGAAGCTATCCGTTAAAGACTCTCAACTCAATTAAGGCTATTGATTAATCCATTAGAAGAAGCTGGACTCAACTTCTCAGTAATAATCCAAATTGTCCCCAGTGATGGACAGCTGTGTGGGGTGGCGTCCGTGTCCCCAGCACGTGTGTCCCCAGCGCGCATGTCCCCAGCACACATCCCTGCGCGTGTCCCCGGCGCGTGTCCCCGGCACATATCCCCGGCACACGGACTGCCCCCCGCCCGCAGCCGCCGCGCCAGGGAAGCGCTGCACCTTCCACACGTCCTTCTACAGCCTTGCCCTGCGGTGCACTGGGGTCGTTCTTCCCCTTCGGTCAGACCCAGGAGGTGCCTGAGCGCGCTGGGCTCAGCACCGGCGGGCCGGTGAGTGGCAGAGCCGCACGGGCACGGCGAGCCCCGGAACGAGGGGTGGCACCTGCCTGGCCCGGGGTGCAGGCTCGCCGGGTCCTTGTGCCGTGGGGCTGGAAAGGTGCCCACCTCAGCCATGCACTGCTCCGGCCCCGGCAGTCTTGGCCGCATCCGCGGCTGGAGGCCGGGCCCTTTGCTGGGGGGCAGTGAATAAACACAGCTGAGCCCAGCATGTGGGTGACCTGGGCAGCGGGACGGGAATTCGGGGAGCCCTCGCAGCACATCTGCCCTGCCGATGGCAAGTGAAGCTGCTGGGCTCCATGCTAAAGCATTAATGGTGTCTTTATATCTCTGGTAATATATCGCATTGATTTTCTCTTGTTATAACTGCGGTTCCTGCATTGCAGGCTGGTGTTTTGTCACTTTACCTTGACAGGACACAGTGGATTTACTCCCTGCCGTGCCACTTGTGGCTCTGGAGCTGTGTGCCACGCCAGCGCTGGGGCCTGCACCCAGCACCCGCTGTTTGGGGGGCTAGCACGAGCACGGGGTCAGACCGGCCCCGTGTCCCCCCCGGGGGGGCAGGGAGGGGGCCCAGCGGGGCGCTGGCATGGGAGGGCGGCTGGGTGCTGAGCACCCCTGCCGCCGCACGGGTGTTTTATTGGCCCAAAGAAAAGGCAGCTCCTGCACATTTTATTAGTGAGCTGACATTTCGGCGCAGACCCAGCTCTGGCCTCTGTGATGGCTGGGGTGGGGAGGCGGCAGGTGGCCCCCCCTCCCTGGCACGGTGCCTTGGGGTGCCCCGTGGTGCCAGTAGTGGCAGCCGAGCCGGCCCCCCCAGAGCCCACTGCAGTGGGGGGCACCAGTCTTCCCAGTACCCCATAAATCCCCCAGCTCGTTGTGCTGTGGGGAAGGTTTTATCTCTCTCCCACTTTATGAAACATGTTTTAATTTAAATTGTCATTTCTGTATTTTAACTACCTGTCCCTGGGCTCCCGGGCGGCTCAGCTGGCACCCTGGGGGCCGGGAGGGCCGAGGTGCTGCGGGCTGGGATGGCTGGGTGGCACCGTCCCACTGGGGCACGTCACCCCCGTCCCTCCTGGGCACCCCCAGACCTCTCCCGCTCCCCCTGCGCCCCGCGGCTGTGCGAGGCGATCCAGGGCTGGGGCTGGGAGAGGGCACCCTCGGCATCCCTTCCTCCCTGGGCTTTCTTTTTTGCTGTAAAGCGCCCCAATATTTTCCAACCAAGTTTGGTTTTTGGCTTTTATAGGTGAGTAAATTCTAGCCTTTTCATGTGTAGAAAACGGCTGGGAAAAATAATTCGCACATAACCCTGCATCTCGTGGAGGCAGCTGCAAGAGCTTTGCTTGTATTAAATCTCATGATTTTTCACCAAAGACAGTCTTTCCCAAACCCATCCCCTCTGGGTGCGAAGGGACCAAGAGATGAAAAGCCGCTCCAGCAGGACCCAGCCCCAACCCAGCCCCCTCCCTGCCTGTGTCCCCGAGGCCAGTGTGCCCCTGCGATGGCCGTGCCCCCTGCCCCGTCACCCCCAGCCCCTGCCGGGGCATCCCTCCCAGCTCCCTGCTCCTCCGGCTGTGCTGGGGCAGGCTTTGCTGAGCGATGCAACCTGGCCGGCTGCACGGGTATCCCCAGCTCTCCTCCCTGCCCAGAATCCCACCAGAATTTCTTGGATCTCTCTTGGTTTCATGGCTCTGGGCACTGCTGGGGGTTTGGCTCAGGGACCCGGCACTGAAGGGACGCGCCAGCCCCGGTGCCTGCTGGGGACTCCTTGGTGAGATCCATCGCTCCACAAGGTCCTTCTCCACTTACCACGGTCCGTGCATACTGTGCAGAGATAATTTGTTAATTAGCTGCTTTCTGCTGCTGAGCCGCCTGCTTTACCGCCATCAAAGGCTGCTGTGCCCTACGCAGCCACCTTTGCTGCTCAGCCTGTTTCCCCCTCCTGAAAAGAAGGACCTGCCTGGGTTGCCAATGGGTAATGATGGGGTGCAGCAGGACTGTGCCATACCTGGGGCTTATCCTGGTCCTGTGGGGTCCTCCCCTCCCTGTGGGAGCCTCCTTCTCCTCCTCCTTCTCTTCTTCTTCATCTTCCTCCTGCTCCTCTCCCTCCATCCCCTCCATCCCTCATCCCCTCCACCTCTCCATCCCCTCCATCTCTCCGTCCCCTCCATTCCTCCAGTCCCAGTCCCAGACTGGTGGAAGATGCAGGGAAAGGAGCCAGCCCCTTCCAGAGCTGCGCCGAAGATTTCTGCAGGATGCCTTAAGCATGTTGCCCCTCTCAGGCCTCCCTTTCTAACGGCCTCCAAAAATACTTGGCTAAAAGAAAATCTATACATCATATTACAGGAAACAAATGCTCAACCTTTGCCAGTTTATGGCTATTCTTCATCAGGGAGGATCGAACTGGGTGGGAACATGATCTAAATCCCATCGGAGCCAAGAGGAGGAGGCGAGGACCGAGCACCCCCAGGTCCCCGCGGCTCCTGGCACAGGTGAGCTCTCCGTCAGCCGGCCGGGACTTTCTTGCTATTCCAAGATTTCAGACAATTAATGAGGCGGCCAAATTCTCCTTCCAGCTCTTGGAGGAGGCCGGGGCGGGCGGTGCCTGGGCCCGCTGAGCTGGCAGATGTTGTTTAACATTCCTGGCAGTAATTAATAGATGGCTTCATCACTCTTGTATGATTCAAATATGTCGTCCCGCTTTTCTCCAAATACAGAGCAGAAATATTTGTTAAATGTGGCTGGCGTTTTTGCATGATCATTAGCGCTCGAGCAGCTCCAGCGGTAGCAGGATTTATCGCCTTGCCAGGATTTCTTTTGGCCTTACGATGCTGTCGCCATCCTTCTCTCCACTGCCGTCCCCTCCTGGCAGGAGCCTCCCTTTATCACTTTCCCTCTGATTTATGTCCTGCCAGTTGCAACCTCTCCTTTGTACCACGGTTATGGATTCCTCCCTTTTCCATTCATTACACTGCAGCAGGACGGGCTTCAGCTGTACCGGCCCCCTGACCAGGGGCGCCCGGTGAAATTCAGCCTGGCAAGGCTCTGCGGGGATCGCTCCCACCACCCGGTGCCCGCAGCGGGAGGCAGGGGAGGGCTCCCTCCAGGATGCTTCAGCCCACAGCGCCCGGGTGGGCTGGCAAGGCCACCCCGAGCAGCGGCGCGTGTGGGGACGCAACCCGGGCTGGGCTGGGCACGGTCACAGCAAGCGGTGGCCCGGGGAGCAGGGGCAGAGCTGGCTTGCGGGAGGTGGCAGCCCATTAGCCAGCATCGCTGGTGCTCTGGGGAATCACTGCAGAGGCAAATTAATAGGAGCTTCCCAGCTCATCCTCACTCACAAAAAAAGCAAGCAGGGTCCCCCCGAGAGCACCCCGCTCATGGTGTGACACAGCACAGTGTCAGCCCCTGCACCCAGAGCGGGGACGTGGTAGGGACGCAGGGAATGGGCACTCGAGAGGGCCCTGATGGCCACACTGATGGGGAGAGAGAGGCCCGGGGAGGGAAGGGGATGCTCCCACTGCCACCTGCCCAGCTGAGCCTGGGCTGTGGAGGTGCCTGAGGTCTGGGCTTAGCCCTCCCCTGGCTGGGGACAGGGCAGCAGGGGCCCGTGCAGCCTGGCACCCCCAGGGCACAGCCTGGCCCTGGCTCCCATCCCCTCTGGCAGCCCTGCAGGGCTCAGGGACCATCCCCAGCTCTGCTGGCCCTGGCACGCTCCAGCCCCGTGCCCCATGCCGTGGGGTGCAAGAGCAGGCCCGCATGGCACCCCTCCCCAGCACGGCCCTCTGCAGCCCGGTCACCATGTTAAGCCATCTCTTAATTAATCAAGCTGATTGTAATGTGTTTTTAGGGCATTAAAATTCAATTGTGGAATTCTCCACTGGCTGGGCTCACAATGAATACAGAAGTTTGCCTAATTAGAGCTGACACGCAGCCGGCGGGAGAACCAGACAAACGGCCCCGCCAGGGCTGCCCGCCTCGTGTCCCCTCGCCCGGCCCCCAGCGTCCCCATCCTTGCCGCTGCGGGGATGCGGTGGGGACCAGCGCCTGCCACGGGCACCCAGCCCCTGTTGTGGGCACAGGGAGGGCAGTGCTGCCTGGCCACGGTGTCCCTGGGGACATCCCCAGCCATGTGCCCATGCCAACCCCCTGGACAGGCACCAGCCAAGAGCAGCGGAGATGTTTCCTTATCGGCAGCATCAGGTCTTCACTGTCATTACCACAGCAATTATCATCTCATTTGGAGTCTTTAGCTGCCATAATCTGTCTCTTGCACTGATTTATTCTGCAGGCCTCTTCCCCAGCTGTGCGGGAGGGAAGGAGCTATCAATAAGGAGGCAACGAGCTCCATCTTCCGTGGAAGCCTCTCCCTGGCCAGAGCGGAGCAGAGGTGCCCTGTGGCCGGAGCGCGTGGCTGGGACCAAACTGAAACCTGCCACCTCCCAGCACCGGTTCGGAGCTGGTTCCTCCAAACCTGACTCGTGTTTACTGTTTCAGCTGCTGTTGGCACCAGCACACACAGGGCTGAACTGGCTGGGCATGCAGGCAGGCTGGGAAGCAGAGGAAGGTGTTCACCCTCTGGGGATGGACACAGGGATGCTGAAGTTGCAACCTCCGTGTCTTTCTCCTGTCTCCAGACCAGGCTGTTGCTTGGAGTTGGTTTTTCTCTCCATTTGCTTCAATCAGTACCTCCTGTGACTCCACCAGCTACCAAGACCTTCGTTGAGACTTTCCTCACTTGCGTTTGCCAACTGGCGCTCGCTGCTCCCAGCGTTCCCATTTCCCTGGGCTATGGGCAGCTCTCGCCTCCTCTTTCACCTCTCCTCACAACTGGGATGTCTGGGGCTTTTCCAGACAGCAGTTTGGTGGCAACCCCAGGGACAGTGCCAGCTGCCTGGCAGGGGTCCCCAGGTACCATGAGCTGCCCTAGAGGAGAGGCAGAATGATGGGACGGGGACAATGGGACAGTGCCAGGTGACTGCCAGCCCCGAGCAGGCTCATGCCATGGCCAGAGCTGCCCTGGGGCTGCTGCACATGGTCACAGCAGCTCTGCAGGCTGAGGCATCGCTCCTGCCTGGCTCTGTCACACGAGAGGCCATGGCTGTGCCAGCAACGCCCTACTCTGTCCCTGCCAGGAGGGAGCCATGATGGGGCAGGCTGGGGCCATGCTGTGGGGCTCGGAGCTGGCACATCCCCTGGGAAGGGCCCAGTGGTGACAGAGGTGACGCAGCGGGAGGCCACCTGCTCACACCAGCTGCTCCTGGCTATCCAGTCCTCCCCAGGCATCGCTGCCTTTAGTATCACCCCGGGGCAGGAGGAGGGGGTCCCTTGGCTGCCATGAGTGGCCAGTCCAGCTCCCCCCATGCACAGGGGGACCCCAGGCACAGGTGCTGGTGGCACAGAGCAGGAGGCCATCCCTGCAGGAGGGACCCCCTCTGTGCCCCATGGCCTCGTTGACACCCTTGAGCAAGACAAACCCAGCGCCGCAGCAGCCCCAGTGCCCATCCTTGCTCCCACCCGCATCCCCATGCTGTGTTGGGATGCCTGGGGCAGGTGTGGGGTCAGCAGGGCAAGGGGAAGCCACCAGGTCTGGGCACAGGGCTAGCCACCGGCCGAGCCCCCACGCAGGGCACAGCGGAGCCAGGCAGGCAGGGTGGCAGCGGTGCCACCAGTCCTCGCAGCTCCATCCCAGTCCAGCAACATGGCTCCCATCCCACCCCTGCACCAGAGCTCAACCTGCCTAATGGAATCCATTTATATGCAAAATCCCTAGAAAAAAGCAGTAATTAATGAAGTCCCTTTCATTACCATTATGCAAATGCGATTAATTTCAGCTGTTATGAATATGCAAATATTACAATTATGATCTAATTGCCAATGTGTGTAGGGGAGAGGGCAGAATATCAAGTCTCAGCCCAGGCCCCAGGAGCTTTGAGGTGTGGAGCCGCGCTGGGACGGTTCAGGCAGGAGGGGGGAGCCTGGCGGGGGGGAAATGCCCAGCCTGGGGGGCTTTGCCTGCTCCTGTGGGCTCAGCAGGAGTGTGTGCACGGGGCCAAATGGCAGGGACATGCCTTGGCCAACGCCTGCCATGGGTCCTGCATGGGCCCCCTCTACCTGCCCCCCAGTGCTCTGGGGCAGGCTCCCCGCTGCACCATGACCCCCAACCCCTGTGCCGGGCAAGTCTGCACCAGGGCTGGGGCTGAAGGGGTCCCCCAAAAACACCATCTGTCCTTCCACAGCCCAGTTCAGCCTTATAAGACATTCATCCCTGGGCTGCACAGAGGAGGAGGAGGAGGGTTACCAGGCAACTCTGTGCTGCATCGCTGGAGGGCAAGGAGGCAAATGGCAGCGGGAGGTAGAGACCTGCCCTGACCCTGCTCCTTCCCGTGGCCCAGGCAATGGTGGCCCTGTGCCCATGGGGTGCCACTGCTGTTAGCAAACCCCAGCTGTGTGTCACCAAGCCCCACGGCAATCTCAGCATGGGGCCACCGTCACCCTTGCCATGAGGGGGTCCTGTCCTCTGAGCTAGCCCTTCACCCACTGTTTTGTGGGGGCGTCCAGCATCCCTCACTGCCGAGGATGCTCTCGGCTCGTGGTGGGGCTGGGGGGGACAGGCAGAGTGAGCTGCAGCAGGCAGGTTGGGCTCTGGGGATGTCCTACGTGGGGATGTCCTGCGTGGGACCATGGGGATGCCCTTCGTGGGGCCATGGGGATGCTCTGTATGGGGTATGGGGGTGCCCTGTGTGAGACCAGGGGGATGCCCTTCATGGGGTCACAGGGATGCTCTGTTTCGGGCTACGGAGATGCTCTGCGTGGGGCCAGGATGCCGGGCTGTGCAGTCGGCAGCCAGCAGGCTGTGCTCCTGCACCCCACAGCACACAGATGTCACGCCAGGAAAGGCCAGCAGCAGGCCACGGCCCTCCCGGTGCCCGCTCCGGAGCCGGCGGGGCCCGCGGCCGGGCGGGCCGGGCGGGCTGCCCCGCGGAGGATGCTCTCTCGCCCGCACCACTGCGCTGAGCCCTCACGCTCGGGCGAGCAGCCCCTGCTCGGCCTGGCGGCAGCCGAGGCTGTGCACAGGGCAGCGCGGCAGCTGGTCCCAGCTGTGCCCGCAGCTGGCAAAAGCACCTTCCCCGGGGGCAGAGCAGCCCCACATCTGCCCCAGCGCCTCCCAACCCTGTCCTGCCTTCCCTGCCAGGGCGACAGCCCCTGCCCAGCCCTCGCAATGGTCCCCTGTACCCCCAGAGGGCAAAATAGGGGTTCCTGCCTGGCCCCGGGTGCAGGCTGCTGGCTGCTGGCGGTGCCCCGTGCAGGGGTTTTGTTGTGCCGCAGAGGAGGGGTGCATTGGCTGGCCGGGGAGACCCTCTTGCCTTGGGTCCCTCTGTCCCAACAGCCCCCATCCTGCCACCCCCAGCCCCCCACTCCCGGCCCTGGGGCTTCTGCCCTCGCCGTGCACGGGGAGCCCAGGCTGCCACCCCAGGGGAGGAGTGGAGAGCGGGGGGCTGTAAGGACACTGCCACCCCCTGGGGACCCTGGTGCCTTCTCCCCACAGCCCCAGCAGCCCCATCTCTGCAGCCCAGCGGGGCTGACGGCCCTGCTCTGGGGCTGGGAAGGCTTTTCCTTGCCCATCACCATGACCCTCTTCTGCATGGTGGCAGGGACCGGCTGGAATACACATCTACCCCCTGCCCCCGTGCCCCCAATGTGGGGATGGAGTGGGACCCCCCCCATCACTCACACTAATTTGAGTATCGTGTGCTTTAATGGAGGACTTCTTGCACTCAGGGAGGAGGAACCGAGCAAGGCAGCAGGCAGCGGCATGCCTGCACCTGGCAGCGCAGCCTGGCAGCCCCAAGCCCCCAAATCCCCTGGCCCCTTCCCGTTGGGCTTAGCTAGAAGGAGGAGGAGGAGAAGGAGGAGGAGGAGGAGGTGGAGAGGCTTCTCAGAGCTAGTGGAGAAGCTTCTCAAAGCTGCTGCTCGGTTTCCAAGGCAATGAGACGTAATGGCTGTTCATCCCGGCGGGGTCATCCCTCTGCGCTGGAGCCCCGGAGGAAGGGGCTGGGGAGAAGCCGCAGACCACCCCGCAGACCTGCCGGGCACCCGCAGCCTCATCCCTGCCGGGGCCAGTCCTGCTCGGTGCAGGTCAGCACAGGCCACGCACCGCTCGGGGACGCAGGGAGTTTTGCACAAGCTGTTCCCTGTCAGTCGCCATCAGTGCTGGAGATAGAGCGGGATGTTCAATTCCCCGGCACAGCTGCCGCCGTGTCCTGCAGATGCCGGTGGGGTGCCAGGCCCAGGGTGACCCCCAAGGGTTGCAAACCAAGAAAAACACCAAGGCACGGCGTTTCTCCCCCATCTCTCCAGGGCGGTGTGGGCACCCATGAGTGCTGCCACCACTGTGTCCAGCGGCCCTGTGGTGACTCGCAGCGGGTGCTGGGTGCTCCATCCCCCTGGGTATGACAAAGGCACACAGCCCCGGCTCCGCTCCCTGCACCGCCCCCTGTGTTTTCCCAACTAATTGAATTCAGAGAGATTTCTTCCCAGCAGTGCCAATCGATGAACCCCGTGTTATCAGCCCCCCCGGCCCTCAGGATGGATATGGGCACGGGAAAAAATTGAATTTGCAGCCATTTTCATTGGGATTTAATTGGGCAGTCTCACCTCGTTGCCTTAATCCTGGGCGCTGACGTGCACAGCCGAGCCAGCAGCTCCCCTTATTTATCACTTTTCAAATATTTGCCTCTTTGCAGTTGTGGGAAATCGATGCTCCTGCCTATGGCATGCCGGGAGCGACCTGGCCGGGCGGCCAGGCGGCTGGGGATCCATCAGCCGCTGCCATCGCTATCGACAGGGCGATTGGGGTTTAAGAGGCACTTTGATAGCAGAACCGGCACACATTAAGTGCTCGTCATCAGGGGATGATCATGACTTATTACCGCTAATTCTCCCTGCACAGCGGCAGGGCTGCAGGGCTCTTCCTCGCTAATCGCCGCGCAGCTCCATGCCGAGGCGCCAGCGCGAGGCTCCCGCTCCCCAGGGACAGGGTGCTGTGTCACCCCCTGCGCTCCCGGCTTAGCCCTTGGTGCCTTTGGGGGTCCTTGTCCCCAGGGTACGGGGTGTTACTGGAGGGCCAGGGGCTTTCTCTGCCCCCTCACCGCACGCCCAGCCTGGGGGAGGTTGAGTCCTTGCCAGGCTCCTGCCAGCCCAGCTGGGCCGGCAGAGGGGCTGCAAACCTGCGGTTGCAGCCACAGCCGTGGGTGCCTGCAGAGGGGCCAGACGCCCATGCTGTCCCTCTCACCCCTCGCTGGGCATCCCCAGGCCCCAGTGCTGGCTCCAGCCCCCCTGTCTCGCACCATCACCCCCCTCAAGCCATCAGCATCCTGGTCCCTGGGGGTCTCAGCTGGATGGAAGACAGGACCAGCACCTGTGAGAATGGCAGCACTGTCAGGGTGACCCTGTACAGCTGCCATGCCAGCCCAGGGCCAGGGGATGGCTGGGCTACACGGCGTCCATCTCTCCTGCAGGCTGGGGTGTGGGCGACCTGTCTTCCTGAGCTCGTTCCAGGTGGCTCTCGGTGCCGGTGGTCATGGTCGTGCCGGCTTGGCTCTGGCCCCATGTTCACCTCCCCGAGTCCCTCCTCCCCAGGATGCTCCAGGATCCCAGTGCAAACCGGGGCAGCCTCCAGCCCTGGCGGCCCCGTTCCCCGGCAAAGCTACAGTGGGGCAGCCACTGAGCCCTTCGCCGACGTGGGCTCTCGCTGTGAAACCAGCCGGATTAGTGTCATCCAGCCCTGTCGCTTGGAAGGCGTCCAGTAATGAGCAGCCAGAGAGAGAGAGAGATCCTCGGTGGCAGCAAACAGACGCTTCTGTCGCTGTGCAGTGGCTCTGGCACACATGGGCTGCCAGCTCGGCGCTGGGAGCAGGACCGTGGAGGCACTCCCCAACAGCCCTGTGCAAGGGATGGGAGTAGCGGGTGACCCCATCCTGTCCCCTCCGCAGGGGGAAGGGGGTCCCAGCCTCCCTGCAGTGGCACCGGGGCAGGTGGGGAATGCTCCCGGGTTGCACAGAGGTCCTCCAGCCACAGTGCAAAGGACAAAGGTCTTGGCAGCTGGGCACCAGAGCCTCACTGGCATGGGGTGGGCACACTCAGGAGGAAGGGCACGTGGAGCTGGGAACGACCCTGTGCCCGGCTGCTGCGACCTCGCTGGCACCCATCCACCCTTGCACACAACTGGGCTCTGTCTCCAGCCCAGCTTGAGCTCGTGCCCTGGGCAGTCCCGTCTTGGGGCCGTGCCAGGGCTGGCTGCTCTGGCAGTGAGGACCCTGCTTATAATTTTCAGCCTAAATTTATTCATGGCCAGTTCAAACCCATCATCCCTGTGCCAATGCTGCGCTCCAGCCCGGCAGTGCTGCGCCCTCCCAGGTGCTCATCCTTGCAGCATGCTTGGAGAGAGAAAGCCCACCCCTCCAACTCCCAGGGGACATGGGTCTCCGTGGGGACTTCCTCAGATGGACAGCAGGATTCGTGCTAGAGGGGCTGAGCCCAGCTCCCCTCCCCAGCCCCTTGCCCTGTGCCCCAGCCAAGTTGTGTCCCCTGCTGCCTGCCCTGGGGTTGGACGTGTCCCTTCCCTGTCCCCAGAGCTATCCCAGGGAGACATGCTTCGCCCGCTTCTCCCCATTGCCGTGGCAATGGGTGCTCACTGCCCTCCACCCCACAGGGTAGCCCTTAACAAGGGGCCTAACAAAATAAAGAGGTCAAACCAGCCCTAATGGTGCTGGTGACATGCTGCTGACCCCCAGCTCATATGGCCTCGGTGCCGCTGCCACCAGTGACCCCAACAGAGTTCCCCAGGGCTGTGCCACGCGTCCCAGTGCGAGGAGCAGATACCGCCCTGGGATGCTCCAGAAAGGGCGCAGGGACCAGGTCCCCTCACTGCCACCGCCATGTGGGAACCCCTTTCTGGACATGAAAGGTTCAGCAGAGGCTGAGCCGGGGTCTGGGGCTTTGCAGGATGGGAATTGGTTTCCTTGTTAAGCGCTGGGTTTGGTTTTTTTAGCAGCCTGTTTATGGGAACGGAACCGCCCCAGCGTGAATTATTCATGGCCCCTCGCAAGCTCATTCTCAAAATATCAATTTCTCCCAGTCACGCCAAGCAGCACTTAAGCCTAAAAGCCTTGTTAAAATGAACCGTTGGCCCAGTAAGCGAGAGAGGGGACGGGAGCAGCTGGGAGCGGGGCTCTGCAGGGGGGTCCTGCCCTCAGCCCCTGCCCCCACCTTGCAGGTCCTGGAGCAGTGGGGCAGCACACGGTGGGAATTGCAGGAGGGGACCTGATGTGGGGTGGAGGGTGGGCATGGGGATGGCGGGCACCACCCCGGAGGGGAACAAGGGAAGGTCATTGCAGTGCCCAGGGATGCTCCCTCCGGCTCTCCCCTGAGCGAGCTGCTTCCCAAGCAGCGGGGAACACGCGGGTCTCCCCGCTCCGGGCATCACGGCAGCATTTACGGAGCCACATGAGGAATTAATCAGGTGGAGGAGCAGGGATGAGCGCAGACATTAGCAGGGCGAGCTGCCGGAGTGGGTGGGAGGGAGGGAGCCACTGCAGCACAAACCAAACCGGCTGCGGCCGCAGATGGCACAGTGATGCTCCCCTCCTTTGGGGCTGCAGCCAGGACACCAGGATCCCCCCCCGGCAGAGCGAGGACATCTCCGGCTGCCGGGAGCAGGGGCTCAAAGGGCACCAAGCAGCACCCCAGCTGGGGCACCACACCAGCACCCACACCAGGGCCACCCTTGGCACCTGCCAAGGACACCCGGCATGAAGCAGGTGCGGTGCCATGACCCCGACCCTGCCCTGGCGCGGGCAGCCCCCAAGCTGCAGCAGGGACCCTGCAGGCAACAGCTAGGCAGGAGCAGCACTGCTGGTAATTACTAATTAAAATGCAGATGCTCCCCAAACTGCAACTTTAGTTTCTCTAGCAACTGCTAAATCAAAAGCAACGAGGCAGGGAAACACCAAGTCATGCAGCAGGTGCCGCCGTGACGGTGCCAGTGTCAGTATAGGCAGTGAAGGCCACACGTGGCATTTCCAGCCTCGCTGCTGGCGACGCAGCCAGTGGGTGCCCCACGCCGGGCAGGGGGCTGAACCAAGGCAACACGCTGCCTTCCCCCTGCTTCACCCCGGCCTGCAGCCCCCAGCGCAGTTCCCTGCAGCCCCTGGGCAGGAGGGGCTCAGCCCCTGGCAAGGCTAGATTTTCTCCTTTTCTCTGCCCCCTCTGCCCCCCCCTCCTTCCTCACCCCCCAGTTAACCCCACCGGGCCAGCACAGCGTGCCTTTGCCCTGCGTTCACAGTGCTGTCAGGCAAGCGGAGGGCAGCGTCCAGCCCGTGGCCAGACTGGGCATCCCCAAGCAGCAATGGGGGCTATTTTCCCCCAGGACCATCCTCTCCTGGCTCTGAGAGCAACTGCTCACAGGAAGGCAAAAAACCCGAACAAATAGAAAACTCAGAAGTTAACATGACCTGCCCACAGAGCTGCGTTAAAATGGGTTTTAGGAAGGAGGATACCCCATTTCTCCTTAAACTTCCACCTAAACACCTCCCTGGTGTCACTGCTTTCACTGTGGCTCGCGCTGCTGCGCTCACCCCAGCACCTCGGGCTGTGATGCTGCAGCAAACCATCTTCTTCCTTGTTATTATTTCACAAGTCTTCCTCATGCCAGCAAAGTTTTTGCATCCTCACATTGCCTGTTGGTGCAAACAGTAAATAGTTTTGGTCTTCAGGGCCTCTCCTGGGCAAGGCCTTTCCCTGATGGCTCTCCATTAGCAAGGCTGTTTAGGGAATCTGTCCATGAGCAGGTTTTTAATCCATCTACTGTGCCCTCTTAATTCCTCATAAAACAAGTTTTTAATCAAAATGTCATGTGGCAATAAGTGAAATGCTGGAGAGAAATCAGTGGTGTTATGCTGGTGCTGCTGCCCATACCTGCCAGGCTCTGCTCCTGCTCAAAGAGGCAGCAGGGCTGATGTACAGGGCTGATGTGGGATACATAGCGGTTCCCCTCCTGGCTCTTTGACATGACCCCAGATGAACCCTCTGCTGTTTTGCTGAGCTCAGCATCTCCCCACTTGGTCTTTGCTTTTTGCACCGCTCCTTTTTCTTTGCCATCCCAGTCCAAGGGGTCAGTGGCTCTGCCTCCAACACACGGTTCAGGCCAGGCTCCAGGCTTTGGGCGTGGCTCCATCTTTCCATCATTTGTCCAAATTAGTGGATGGAGGACTCATCAGCAAGACCGCTCGGCAATGGGGTGGGTTACCTGCTCCCAGGGACCTGCTCCTGCTGCACCCATGCAGCTCCTGCCGCATCCCCTCCCGCTGCAGGGCTGCGGGTCGCCTGCCCCGCCGGCATTGTCAGCCCCAAAGTGGGTGTCAGTGGGGCTGCCCGGTACCCAGGTGCCCTGGGTGGGAGGATGTCAGCGTGTGACAGTGTGATCATTTCCATGGCAACAGTGTGTGACAGCGCAAGCACCGGTGGCTCCACGGTGTTGGTGCTGGCGACTGGAGCTAGGGTCGCCCGTCAGTATGTTTCTCCTGGAGGGAACCAGCACAGCGTGGGCACTCGCTGCCGATGGCGGGATGCGAGGGGCTGCCACGAACCCAAGCTCCACCTGAGCAAACTCGCAGCCGGTCCCTGACCACTGCTCTGCGAGACTGGGGCAGAGCTGTGCCCATGGTCGGCTCGGCAGAGTCAGTGCGGGGAGCTGGGGACCCCCTCACCCAGGTCCCCTTGCCCCGCAGTGAGGGCAGAAGCCACTCAGGAGCATGACAATGCAGTGAGTGCTGCAGCTCCTCTGCCAGCATGAGCCCCCGGCCCTGGCAGGCACAGGGGAAAGCGGCATCCCCCTGTGCCCTGTGCCCTTCCCCACTGACATGCAGATACCGAGCACATCATCCCCGCCCCGAGCAGAGCCAGGAGGAGCCCATCCTGAGCCCTGGCTCATGGGAGCCCGGCACCCCCCGCCCCCCTGTGCAGGCGATGCCGCAGCCTGCGCTGCGCCCAGAGGGAGCACCCATGGGTCAGGGGCTGGCGCCGAGCGTGGCGGGGGCTGCTTGGCCGGCTGGAGACATGGTGGGGGGAACGGAGGGAGGGCAGGCGACCAGCACGTGAGTGCTCAGGCTTGCTCCTGTCCCCAGCACGCCTGTTGCTCGGAGAGAGCTGCCAGGGAGAATGGAGTGGGCACTTAATCTCCCCCTATAAGTTTAATTAATGGGCTGCAGCGCTCATTCTGTGCTGCTGCCTTAATTGGTACAAGCTGCAAACGCTGTGGAGCCTGGAAAAAAACATTTGGAAATGAAAAATATATTAAGCAGGAAACAGATCAATGGCTCTTAATGAAGCTGATTCGGGGCTGCCTGCCATCGAGGGGCCGGGGCCTGGGAGACACGGCCGCTTCCCAGGCTCCACCGCCCCGGTGCGGGCTGGGGTGAGCTGGGTGCCCACATCCTCCTTAGCGCCAACAAGCAGCTCTCGAACAGGAGCAGTGGCCCCATTCCTGCCTGCAGGAGAGTGGTCTGGGGCTGTACCCCCTCTGTGCGGGGCTGTGGGGCTCTTCCCCTGCATTTTTGGGGGCAGCCTGAGCTCTCCTTGCACAGCTGGAAGAGCCCCACGCAAGCACAGCTGGAAGATCCAGCTCTGCACAGCTGGAGCCCCCTCCCACACCTGCACAGCTGGAGAGGCACCCCCAGGCACAGCTGAAAAACCACCCCTGCACATCTGCAGCCCCTGGCACAGCTGGAAGGGCCACCCAGGGCACAGCTGGAAGGATGACCCAGGCACAGCTGGAAGGGTGACCTCAGCACAGCTGGCCCATGTGGCCAAGAGCACCTCCAGCCCCATGGGGCCAGAGTGGGGTGGCCGAGGGCTGCGGGCAGCGCTGGCCATGTTTGACGGTGGTGGTTTAATGTGAGTTTCTCCCTTTACATGGGGCACGGAGCGGCCAGGGCTGATTTGCATGAGGGGGTTGGGGGGGCTGCGCTGAGGGCTGTAATTGCCTTGGCTGTGCACAGAACATTAGCTGTGCTTCCCAGATATTTACACAGGGGAAAACAAAGCCATAACTCACCAAATAAATAATCTCCCAGGCACGGTGCTCAGGGAACGGGTGCCTCCCCACACTCGCACAGCCACCCCAGCACAGAGCATCCTCTGCCATCCCCCAAGGGCTGGCAGCACCCCCCAAGCCATGCACTGAGGGGCAGAGAGGGTTTCCAGCAAGCTGGGGGGGGGATCATGGGTGCTGGGGTGCAGCGGTGCAATCCTCCCCACTGGGGACAGAGGGGCGAGAGACCAGGGACTGAGTGTAGCAGACGTCCCAGCTCCTGTGCAGAGTGGGGCAGCCCCCACCCCCCCAAATCAATGGGGCCAGGGGAGCCCTGCAGGTGTCCCACATGCCAATGCACAACCCAAGAGCACCTATTGCCCGGGGCTCAGGCCCGTGAGACCTATAAATCGCCTTGAGCCCCACATGGGAGCAGGATGCTGCGTGGGAAACGGGGACCTCGGCACTGGCCTGTTTCACACAATACATTTCATTTAATATTTGGCATTTCGCTTTGTCTACTTGACAGCCAGCTAACAAATTAGCACGGCATGGTATCAATAGCTCCAGACTGCGTAGATTAAAATCTGTTTAACTTATAAATCCCAAGAATAAAATAGCGAATGAGGGTTACGCGGCCAGGAGGGCTGGGACTCTGCTGGGTCTTCAGCACAGCTGGGAGCAGAGCAAGCCACGTTCAGGTGACATCCAAGCAGGCTCAGCTACCAGGTGACCAAGCGGGAGGACCCTGTGGCTCCCAATGCCAGCAGAAGCAAGGAGGACCCCAGCACAGCCCGGTCCAGCTGTGACCAGGGAGCGTGCGGTGATGAGCAGCCCCTCTGCACCCCTCGGCTGCCTGGCTCGCTCAGTGATGGGCCGGGGTCTGCAGGGACCACTTCGATTTCCTGCTGCTAAATCCCAGCCCCACTAATGTGATTGCTAACGGCATGCAGCCCCTAATGGGGAAAGCACACTGCAGCCTGCCTGCCTGCCTGGGACAAATTGCAAATCTCATTACGAGGCTGCATCCAGATTTTTAACGTGGTAATAGCTCCCCAGCTCAATTACACCTTTGGTTCAGTCCCCTGATGGTCCCCAAGAAAGGTCTTAAGCAGCTGCACTCTGCCATGCTCCCGGGACGAGGGCAGAGGCAGGGGGACAGGGGTTGTTTATGGGAACCCCTATACGATGTCCTGGGGCCCCCAGAGCTGCCCTTCGGTGGCAGTGGCCGCACATGGTCCCCAGTGATGCCCAGCGAGGGACAAGCGTGTGCCAGCCACGCTGCCCCACAGATGACGCCCTGCCCCATGGGTCTGGCTCCCCATGCTAATCCCAGGGCTGGGCAGCAGCAGATGAAACCCAGCCCCAGATTTGTTTCTCTCCCACCACGCAGGGGCACTCAGCCCCTGCTGGGCTCAAGCGCAGCCATGCTATTCCCAGTTGGCCACGCACGGCTGCTCCTCATGGCATCTAGTTAGAAAAAGAGAGAAAAAAAAACTGGATAAATAATTTAAAACATGAAATCCTTTGCACCTCTTTAGTGCTTTGCACTTTCAAAGCCCGGTGTGCCCATTAACTAATGAACCACATCAAACATGCTCTTGCCTCACATCTCGCTAGCCTCTGTCTGTAGCAGCCTCTCCTGACTCGCTGTCCCTGCTGTCTCCAACTCTTCCCAGGCCCCCTGCCACGTCACCACCAACCCTTTCCAGACCTGGGGCTCTGTGGTGGCAGCCCTGGCCGGGACAGGCAGCCCCAGTGCAGCACCGGGGTGCCTGCGGGCTCCCTGTGACTCCCCACTGCCGTGGGCTGTGCCCCTCGCTGCTCCCATTGTCGCTGGGATTACTGGTGAGCGCTGTAGTGGAGAAACGGTGAGACTGTCACATTTTGGCTGTCATTACGCATTCATCACTCGGTATCTTTTGCAAGCTTTTGAACGTGTTACAGAGTTAAGACCATGTAAGTACAGGGATCATTTTCCTTCTCCCACCTCCGAAACGCAGCCACCCCGCAGCAGGGTGTAATAGCTGTTTAGCGACACGCAGGGATGTTACTCAGCAGGGGGAGAGGGATCCCACGTCCCCGAAAAGTGACGGATGTGTAAGTGCAAATTACCCATATTGAGCATTTCACTGCTTCTGCTCTTGCAAAAGCGGTGGGCAGGTGCGCGAGGGGCGCGCTCAGCCCCCCCCGTGGGTGCACATTGCTCTCGGCTCCACCACCCCTCCGCAGCTCTCCCGGCTTGGGAGCCACCTCTGCTCCCAAGGGACGTGCAGCCGTGTCAGCAGCCAGCCCTGGTCCTGCTGTCACAGCCCCGCACGGGGGATGCTCGGGGGTCCCCAGCCCTGCTGCGGGCAGAGCGGCCAGAGCAGGCAGGGTTGGTGTTTATGGGCAGCTCCCTGGGCACGGGCCCACTGCCTGCAGGGTGTCAGGAGAAGTGGGGTTTAGTCCAAACAAAGAGGTGTTTTCAGAGGGCTGAAATTAATAACACAAACCTTAATTTAAAATTATATTAGGCTATCAATTACTCCCCGAGCGTCCGAGAGCTCTGCTGGCAACATCAAATTGCCAGCTGTGATAAATGGTTTTATTGGAATTTCATAAGGTCTGAATTATTTGCAGATACGAAATTTTCATAGATTAATTAAAATTTTGTAACGAGCTGGAGCGGTTTGCGGCAGTCCCCCTCACTGCTGGCCCAGGGCAGGGTTGGGGCTCTCCTGAAGCATGTCCCCAGGGTGTCCTCAGGGACAGCCATGGCAGGGATGGCCCTGCCGGTACCATGGGAGCATTGCGAGGAAAAATCCTTTGTGTTTGGCAAATTGGCGGAGCTGGTTATCAAAACCTGAGTGGCTGGAAGATTGCAGTGTGCTCGGCTTGAGCCAGCACAGCTTCTGCACAGGAGCATCCAGCCTCATTTGTTATATTAGAGTTCTTCTAATACTTCAGTAAAGAGTGGGTAGAGGAAAAACCACTCGACATAGTTTATTCAGATTTTCAAAAGGCCTTTCGACGAGATCCAGCACAGGAGGTTACTATAGAAATTAAGTTGTCGTGGAGCGAGAGGCAAAGTATTGCCGTGGAACAAAGGCTCACCGAGAGAGAGAAAGCAGAGGAGGAATAAACGGGCAGTTGTCATCCCAGCACAGGGCAGCCGCGGGGGCTTGCAGGCTCCGCCATGGCCCCACATCGCTTAACATATTTGTGGAGTGACTGGTGAGAAGGAGCAGCAATTTGGGAGACAAGATTTTAGAGGTATATCAGGGTCCGAGAGCCTGTCAGATGTGGCAGGCGTGGTGCTGGTGTGCAGGTCATGGCAGAGCCACGGGGCCACGCTGCAGTGAGCATCCCTCGGGGGCTGCTCATGGGTGACCACAGCCTTGCGCCTCTGCAGACCGCCACGGCGCTTCTTGGCTAACGAGCTGTGAGCGCAATGGGGGGACACAGCCCACAGGTGGTGGGGTGAGGGGGGCAGCGGGGGCTGCGGAGGAGGGGAGCAGGGGCAGGGCTGCCAGGTGGCTGGGCAGACCACCCATCCACTGTCCCCGCTTCTCAGCCTATGCCGTGCTGCTGTGGTTATCCAGGCAGGGATGTGGCTCGGGGCAGCGCCAGCCCTGCTGAGCTCTGCCCCCTGCCCCGGGGCTCCTGTGCAGGGCATTGCCCCACGGGGTGGGTGACAGCCCCACTCCCTCAGTGGCAGTGCCAGCAGAAGTGCTGTGGGCACGGCAAGCCCCTGCTGCCCTTGCAGGCAGGTTGTGGCAAAGCCTGGTGCCATGGCCAATGCTTTTGGGGTGTAGATGGGCTCTCCCACGCCACCCGTGCTTCATCGTGTCCTCACATGGCGTTTTGGCATAGAGGTCTTGTACGGGGCTGCCGATGGGCACAGCGGTGCCTGCGGGGCAGAGCTCTCCCTGGCGGGGGCACTCCTGGGGGGCTCCTGCAGGCAGCACCAGGGCAGGGAGCTCGCAGGCAGCCCACGCACAGGCACAGGCAGGACCGTGTGGAGCCAGAGCCGCGCTCATGTGTCTCCCAGGGCTACAGCACACGGTGCCGCGCAGCACGGCCCCAGCGAGCCTTTGTTCTCCTCTGGGCTCCGGGAGTTTCCCGCAGCCGCCTCTGACTCCGCATGCCAGGGAAGTTCCCTCCTTCATCTGGCAGTGCTGCCCAACCCAGCTGGCTGCTTTGCTGCCATTATGCCCGGCAAGAGCCCTGCTGGCGCGGCCGCAGCTCCCTCCCTCCCACTAACAGGCAATTACCAGCCGCGACGAGAGACGGACGTGATTACTGCATGGTTGGCTGCTTCCCCCTGCACCGGAGCCCAGCCATGGGGAACAGCCCCAGCCCTGCCCCGGCTGCCCCCTACACATGGTCCATGGTCCCACAGCTGCTCCTCTGGTGGAAGCTTGGGGGGCCAGTGGGGTGGGAGCCTGTGGGGTGCAGGTGGCGAGTGCATCTGGAGGCATGGCATGGGCCCCGGGGAGCCAAGCAATGAGCTCACGCAGCTCCTGCATGGGTCCGGCACGCACTGTGTTGCCGGCCCAGCTGTGCCGGTACCTGGGGGATGCCATGATCATGGGCAGTAGCAACCAACTTCTCGCGGCTCCCAGGCTGCAAACAGGGCATGCTCCCAGGACTAGTAATTTCCAGTGCTGTGCCCACAGAACTCCTGCTGGCACTGCCACTGTGGGAGTGCGTGTGTCACCCACCCTGTGGGAGATGGCCTAGGAGCCCCAGGATGGGGGGCAGAGCCCAGCAGGGCTGGCACTGCCCCAAACCACATCCCTGAAAATTACTGGCTGAGGCTCAGCTTAGCGAGCAGGAGGGCTGGCGATGTCATGCTGCCATGCAGTGCTGTCCCATCCCTGGAGTCACCCTCTGCCGTGCCAGTGCACCAGGCGGAATCGGCTTGGCACCCGGAGGTGCTGCCTGTGCCCACCTCTGGAGCAGAGCCACAGGCCCCCAGGCTCAGGGCACAGCTCCATCTGCCCGCTGCATGGCAGCGAGGGGGACGCACCCGGGGATGCCATGACCCCCTGCTCCTCTGTGGGGTTGCACATGTCTCCCAGCTGCAAGAAGCAAAGGGGGATTTGCTCCCTGCCAGGAAAAGCCAAGCAAGAAAGACCGCGAGGGGTGACTCCGAGTCCCTGGATCCTGGCTGGAGAGGTGCGGAAAGCTGGGGTGTGCGCTGGGGAGCGCCACGCAGACATAAGGTTGATTGGGCTTTGGCCCGTGGCTGCCCCATCCAACGTCCCTGTCCCCGCAGGCGTCCCCAGCCACCAAGGAGGGTGTGGGGCCAGCACTGGCGCCCAGCTCCCTGCTCCCGCCACGGAGAACCTGTTCAGCAGGAAAGAGGCCCCATGGGTGCCTGTGCACAGATAAGGGCGGGAATGTAAACACCCTCCCGGCTCCGGCATCCCAGCTATCTGAAGTAGCAAGTGCCTCCAGAGCAAATTCCTCCTCCTCCACCTCCCGTGTCAACTGGGAGGCCCTCCTGCCCTGATCTGCCGGGACACAGCCGGCCATCGCTGTCCTGCAGCCCCCCATTTTTATTCTCTCTGCATGTGTGTTTGCCTCCTTCCCCTCTGCCCCCACCCAGCTCCCCAGGAGCCTCCTGGGGCACCCCACATTGTCACCCCATCCCACCAGGAGCCTCAGCGGAGGGTGGTGGTGATCCCCCCCTCCCACTCCGGCAGCCTCAGCCTCCTGCTCAGACTGGTTTTGCCAGATGAAAAGTCTCCACCGTGCAACCCTGCCAGCGGTCAAGGGGCATTTCTCACTGATTTTGGCATTTCTCACTGATTTTGGCAGCTGGAGCACAGCCATGCTGGGGTGGGAGAGGCCTTGGAAGAGGCTTGGGGTGTTGCAGGGCACCCCAGTATGGGGCACCCAGCATCACTGCCTGGTGCTTCAGCTGGTGTCAGAGGGTAAAACTCCCTTTCCCGCTCTGAAATCAGTAAAGGCAGCTCCCATTGGCCCCCTTCTGCCTTTCATGGGCTGGGGGGGGACACCCGCCCAGCCATGGACTCGGTGTCCCACCCGTCCCCCTCGGCACCTGCTACAGCTGCCCATGCTGCTGCCTTGTGCTCATGACCAGGTGCCGCTGCATGGCGGGGATCTGCTCTGCTGTGCTGGCAGCAGGCTGGAAACCAGCAAGACCAGGAGGAGCAAAATGCACCCGGGGACATTGCCTGGCAGAGCCCTGGGAGGAGCAGAGGAGAGGGCACCTGAGGGGACGTGGGGCCATGGCAGCACAGGGGGCGCGATGCAAGCCAGGAGGGTTTGTACCATGGCATCCCAAAATGCTGCATCTGCAGTGAGGGTCTCCACCAGGGAACCTGTTGATATAGCAACCCTGCGCGGAGGGAGCATCTGCCCTGCTCGCCTCTGCATCCCCTCCATGTCCCCTCTGCACCCGGTGTCCCCCAGTGTCCTCAGCCAGCATGGTCCCCGGGTCCACAGCTGGGCTGGGAAATGGATGATGGCGGGGGTTGAAATGCAGCAGGATGAAGCAATATGCCACACATGGCAGAAAAATAACCCCAGTGTTCATGCATGACACAGGGCTTTCAATTGCTGTTTGGGTAAGGGACCTCAGCATCCCTGTGGGCTCCTCTCTGAAGCACCAGCAATGCTCAGAAAGGCGAAAAGAGGGATGGACAGATGCTGGAAAGAAAACAGAAAACACTTTGGCGGCATGTGCCGGTGCAGCAGAGCCACAGCCTGAGCAGTACAGCCAGTGGCCACCCCGGCTCAGCGACGGACCAAGCACCGTCCAGGTGGGGTGACGAGCTGTGGCCAAGTTTTTAGTTGAGAAGAAATTCAGTAGCCTGGGAGTCTTCATCAGTATTCACCGTGTCTCTCAAAACAAGGAGAGTACCTGAATTAGATGATTTGGCAGGTTTAAAATCAAGGAAATATTTTCTCAGGACATACAGTTAAACTGTGGAGCCCATGGCTGCCGTGTCTGGTGGGGGCCGAGGGGGATCACTCCCCACCTGCCTTGTTTTTGCCTTTTTTCTGTGTGTCTGTGGGGTTTGCGAGAGCGGACAGCCCTGGCAGCACCCACCAGCTTCACCAGAGGGGTCGGGAGGTGCAGGCACAGGGGGGCAGCCCAGTGGCACCACCAGCTCTCAGGGCTTGCTTTGAAAAAGGTCTGCTTGCACTCGCCTGGGAATCGCTGGTGGCGGCAGACTCCAGCTCTTTAAAATGAACGGTGCTTAAAATTAATCCTCTTCGCTGATGACTCAAGTTTGATGGATGAGCAGCATTTCTCTGCATTTCCAAACAAATTTTTGGTGGCAGCTCTTCTGCCGGCCTCCTCGACCTCACCCCAGGTGCCTGCACCAGACATGGTGACGGCCGAACCACCCTCGGGGACACACGGGGCACCGGGCTGTGACCCCGGGGAGAGGTGAGCACAGACAGCAAGCCAGGAATTGCTATGAGGTGTAATTAAACCAGACAAGGAGCAATTCCTCACTGCACAGAGCTGCAGTGCACTGCTTTAGAGTGTGGTCAGATCCATCTCAAGAGCGGCTGAGCCTTTAATCCCACCTGCTAATCCCCTACCTGAACCTTTCCCTTCATCTTCCAGGGACTTTGGTGCCTCATCACCACAGGGTGGTCTCTTCAGAGGGACCTCCTGAAGTTTGGTGCCTCCAGCAGTCCCTTATCTAAGGGCCAGAGCCGGCGCTGACGCTGCTGCAGAGGTTTCTCTCCGGCACGGGGGACAGGGCTGCAATCCTGAGCCCCAGGACAGCCCCAGCCTTCTCAGTGATGCTCAAGCTTCTGCTTTGCGATGCTCTGGGGTGCGATGGCTTTCCCTCCCCATGGACTTGTTTCCTGCCTCGACGCGACCTGCTGTGCTCAGTCTTGCTCCCAACCACGGGCATGTTTTAACAGCTTGGGAGCACTCGAGGAGCCGCACAGATGCATCCCCCAGGTGTGCAGTCGGTGCTGATGCTGCACGTCACAGCCCGGGCGCAGGGATCACCGGCTCGTGCTGGAGGGTTTCTCCTAGGTGGCAAAATGCATTTGGATGAAAGGCAGGATGGCTCCTTGCCAGCAACCCCAGCAGTATGGTTGGTTTTTCCCAGAATACCTCTGCCCTCCTGCTGGCACCAGGGCATCTGCAGAGGAGGTGGCTCACCCCAAGAGCTGTCCCGGGGCTAAGGAAAGGGAAGCTGTGGCTGGTGCCCCTGTGCAGAGCCTCTGCCTGGGGACAGGACGCGGGGTGGGGTGTGCGGGCAGCAGGGGCTCCGGCACAGCCCACGGGAGGGGATGGGACCACAGAGATGACCTTCAGGAGCAGTGGCAGTCAGCCGCCAGCCCTGCTGTGGGAGGCCAAGCAAGGAGGCCATTAGGAGTGTCAGATGTCTGCAATGCCATTACACGTGATGCCTGTCTCCACACCTGGTTAATTATTAATGGGGTCTGTGTTGCTGCTGAGGGGGACACAGCCAGGCTAACCTGGCACCATCGCTCTGTGCAGTGACGGCTGCCAGAAGTGAATCTCCCACCGGAGCACGGCCTTTCCCGCAGCAGCCCCCGCTGCCTGTGGCACAGCAGTGAGGCAGCCCTTGGAGCAGGGAATCCCGCATCCCACGGAGGAGCTGTGCCACCAGCCAGGGACAAACACACTTTCACAATAACGCCTCTCTTTTCTCCCCTGCAGACTTTGTGCCTTTTTTCTCTTCTCCTTCTCTCCTCCTGGCTTTGCCATATGCAATAAGGAGTAAATAAAGAACACTGATGTAAAAAAAAAAAAAGGATCAAGGGAAAGGCTGGGAATCCTTTCCCTGGGATCTCACTCACACCAGCCCTGGGGCTCAGGGGCTCCCTGCACGTGTGGTTTGCAGGGCCACAGGGCTGCCTGCTCTGCGCTCTTGATGCTGCAGCCAGGAGGGACCTGAGGCAGCCGGGAAAGCACCAGCGAGCCCAGCTGGTGTGACAGCACAGCCCGGGGATGCCCTGCAAGGCCGTGATAGGGACTTGAGCAAGGCAGTTACCTGGACAGGCACAAGAGGTGACTCCCACTCCAAGAAACACGTTCAAAGCATTGCTTGGGTGTTTTGCAGTATTTTCCCCAACAAGTCTCATGCAAGCCTCAGTTTGGCTTCATCTGCTTTTTAAGTGGCTGGGGGAAAAGAAAAAAAGATTTCTGAATTTCGATAAAAGCCCCCTTATCTCAGCCTCCTCCATCAAGGCTGCTCCCCATTACCATTTACATGGTAATGGCGTCTTTGGCCCAGGGTTAAATGGAGAATTTGCACTGGTGCCTGGCTGCTGGCTTGCCCCTGGGGCGGGGGCTGGGGGTCTGCCCCAGCTCCCTGCCCCTGGCAAAGGCACAGCAGGGAACTATGCTGGTTAGTGTGGGGGAAGGCATGGGGAGAGCCCTGGGCAATGGGGTGTGGGGTGCCCCAAGGCCACCCAGCACACCGGTGTGCGTGGGGCACATGGATGGCACGTGCCTCCCCGCGGGACCGCTCGAGCTTGGCACTCAGCGCTGCTTCTTCCCTGCTCTTGCCAGATGGTGACTGGTGCAGAAAGGCAGAAATGTTTAGTAGATATTTCTGTTCTGTATTTGGAATGAAGCAGGAGGATATATTCATCTCCAGATGATACTGTGGATGGAATAGAAATCCTGCCATCTGTAACAATGGGGGATGTGAGGCATGATCTCCTCGAATTCAGCATTTGCAGATCATCCAGACAGCTGATGCTCAAGAGTCTAGAAGGAACTAGCTCAAGCCAATGCTACAGATCTTAGAAAAATGGGCAAATTCCAAAAGATTGGAGAAATGTCAATGTAGTTGCAGTGTTTAGAAAAATTTAAAGGCACAGCCCATAGACCTGCACATCAACCGGTCTGTTTATGGGTTTTTGTGGGGTCTTTTTTTGGACGGATTTATAGGTCTCGTTGACAATGGCAAGGGTACCAATATAGCAAACTTGGATTTCCTCAAAGCATTTTGCTTATTACTAAATGACATTTGGATTAAAAAGCCCATGCTATAGAAGGAATTATCAGGGCACACACTATACGGACTAAAATCTGTCTCAGACAGATCTCACCGTGTGGTGGTTACTGGGGAGACTTCAGAGGATGGAGGCATCCTTAGCAGGGTCCCTTGGGGAATCTGTTCCTGTTGCAATGCTATGTATGTTTTTATCCAGCGATCAACCTGATCATAAAAAAGCTGTGATGGTGAAGTCTGCAAGTGATGCAGTGACTGGTAGGGATGTTAATAACAAGCAGGCCACGTTGCTGTGCTAGTATCTTCTAAATTGCCTGGTGAAATGGCCATAATGCAACTAAATAGCAGGTATGAGGCTCTGGATGTGGAAAGCCAGTCCATGGATGACGTGGATGACAGTCCATCTGCACCAGAGATGTCACCAAGGTCAGAAAGGCCTAGCCCCTGTATCACGACCACCTCCACAAGGAAGGAAAGAAGGGTTATAGTTGTAGGTGACTCCCTTCTGAAGGGGACAGAGGGCCCAATATGCCGGGCAAACCCTCCTCAAAGGGAAGTCTGCTGCCTCCCTGGGGCCCAGGTTAAGGACATCACCAGGAAACTTCCCAGCCTGGTATGGCCCTCCGACTACTACCTGTTATTGATCTTCCATGTAGGTGGAGAGGAAGCTGCAACCCATACTCCAAAAGCTATCAAGAGAGACTTCAGGGCCTTGGGATGGTTGGTAAGGGAATTGGGAACACAGATTATTTTTTCCTCCATCCTTCCAGTTGCAGGCAGGAACATTGAAAGGAACAGACGGATCCAGTCCATTAATACATGGCTCCGTGACTGGTGTCAACATCATAATTTTGGGTTTTTCAATAAAAAAAAAAGGCACCAGGCTTGCTGGCATCTGACAGGGTTCACCTTTCCCAAAGGGGGAAGAGGGTCTTTGCTCAGGAGCTTGTGGGGCTCATTGACAGGGCTTTGAACTAGAGTTGAAGGGGGAGGGGGTCGACACCAGGTTCGCCTGTGACAAGGGGTGGGATGGCACGCCGTGGTTAGAGGGACAGGGTACAAGTGGGGGATGGGATGCTAGCCGGGGCCCTCAGCCTGTTGATCTGAGGTGTGCTGGAGACACTGCAGCGCAGCTGAAGTCTTACGGGAATGAGCGGGGCGCTCTTGAGGTAAAAGGAGCCAACAGGGCAATACCAGAGAAATTCCTCAAGGGAACCAAGGGGTGTTCCTCCAAGAAGGTGACACAGCTGACAGCCCAGCTGAAGTGCCTCTGCACCAACGCACGCAGCAGGGGCAACAAACAGGAGGAGCTGGAAGCCACCGTGCTGCTTGAAAGCTACGACCTAGTTGCTATTACTGAAACTTGGTGGGACAAATCCCATGACTGGAGTTCAGCTATCAAAGGCTACAGGCTGTTCAGAAGGGACAGGCGAGGTAGGAGGGGCGGAGGCGTTGCCCTCTATGTCAAGAAATAGATAAAGTGTGAAGAAGTGTCCCTGAAGAACAGCCATGAGCAGGTTGAAAGTTTATGGGTAAGAATTAGAGACTGAGGCAACAAAGGGAACCTTGTGGTTGGGGTCTACTACAGGCCACCTGATCAAGGGGAGCCTATTGACAAAGCCTTTTTTCTTCAACTACAGGAAGCTTCATGCTCACAGGCTCTTGTCCTGATGGGGGATTTCAACCACCCTGAGATCTGCTGGGAAAGTAGCACAGCAGGTGGTAGGCAATCCAGGAGACCCCTGGAGTGCATAAATGACAATTTCCTAAGCCAGGTAATAGACAGCCCTACCAGAGGGGATGCAGTACTGGATCTGGTGGTTACCGATGTAAGCGAGCTCATTGGTGATGTCAGGATCGGAAGCAGCCTTGGCTGCAGTGATCACTGGTAGAGTTCACAGTCTGGAGAGGTAAGGGTCAGGTGAAGAGTATAGTCAGGACCCTGAATTTTAGGAAAGCAAAATTCCAGCTCTTCAAGGAGTTATTCAACAGCATTCCCTGGGAAATGGCCCTCAGGGACAAGGGAGCAGAACAGAGCTGGCAGGTCTTCAAGGATGCTTTCCATAGTGCACAAGAGCTCTCGATCCCCAGGTGCAGGAAATCAGGCAAGGAAGGGAAGAGGCCGGCATGGCTGAGCCATGACCTGGGGGTCAAACTAAAGGCCAAGAAGAGATTGCACAGGCAGTGGAAGAAGGGACCGGTATCTTGGGAAGAGTACAGGGACGCTTCCCGGTTGTGTAAGGATGGGATCAGGAAGACCAAGGCTCGGCTGGAGCTGAACCTGGCAAGGGATGCGAAGAATAATAAGAAGGGCTTCTACAGGTACGTTAACCAGAAAAGAAAGGTTAAAGAAAGCATACCCCCTCCGATGAGCAGTAGTGGCGAGCTGATAACAACAGACGAGGAGAAGGCTGAGGTACTCAACAACTTTTTTGCCTCAGTCTTTGCTGGAAATCCCTCTCCTCACATCTCCCAAGTCAATGGACCATTTGATGGTGATCAGGAGGACAGAGGTCCGCCCACTGTAAGAGAAGATCAGGTTTGTGACCACCTGAGGAACCTGAACATATATAAGTCTATGGGTCCCGATGAGATGCATCCCAGAGTCCTGAGGGAATTGGCTGATGTAGTTGCTAAGCCACTCACCATGATACTTGAAAAGTCATGGCAGTCAGGCAAAGTCCCTGGGGACTGGAAAAAGGGAAATATTGCTGTCATTTTTAAAAAGGGTAAAAAGGAGGACCCTGGGAACTACTGACCTGTCAGCCTCACCTCTGTGCCTGGGAAGATCATGGAACAGATCCTCCTGGAATCTATGCTAAGGCACATGGAGGACAGGGAGGTGATTCGGGACAGCCAGCACGGCTTCACCAAGGGCAAGTCCTGCCTGACCAACCTAGTGGCCTTCTATGATGGAGTAACTACATCAGTGGGTGAGGGAAGAGCTACGGACGTCATCTATCTGGACTTCTGTAAGGCCTTTGACACGGTCCCCCACAATATCCTCCTCTCTAAATTGGAAGGATACGGATTTGATGGGCGGACTGTTCGGTGGATAAGGAATTGGCTGGATGGTCGCATCCAGAGGGTAGTGGTGAATGGCTCGATGTCCAGATGGAGAACAGTGATGAGTGGTGTCCCTCAGGGGTCCGTACTGGGGCCAGTGCTGTTCAATATCTTCATCAATGACATAGACAGCGGGATCGAGTGCACCCTCAGCAAGTTTGCAGATGACACCAAGCTGAGTGGTGCAGTCGACATGCCTGAGGGACGGGATGCCATCCAGAGGAATCTGGACAGGCTGGAGAGGTGGGCCTGTGTGAACCTCATGAGGTTCAACAAGGACAAGTACAGGCTGGGGGATGAAGGGATTGTGTGCAGCCCTGCCAAGAAGGACTTGGGGGTACTGATAGACGAAAAGCTGGACATGAGCCGGCAGTGTGCTCTTGCAGCCCAGAAGGCCAACCATATCCTGGGCTGCATCAAAAGAAGCATGGCCAGCAGGTCGAGGGAGGAGATTCTGCCCCTCTACTCTGCTCTGGTGAGACCCCACCTGGAGTACTGCCTCCAGCTCTGGGGTCCTCAGTACAAGAAGGACATGGACCTGTTGGAGAGGGTCCAGAGAAGGGCCACAAAAATGATCAGAGGGATGGAGCACCTCTCTTACGAGGAAGGGCTGAAAGAGCTGGGGCTGTTCAGCCTGGAGAACAGAAGGCTGAGGGGTGACCTTATTGCAGCCTTTCAGTGCTTAAAGAGGGCTTATAAGAAAGATGGGGACAGACTTTTCAGCAGGGCCAATAGTGATAGGACAAGGCCTAATGGTTTTAAACTAAAAGAGGGTAGATTCAGACTAGATATAAGGAAGAAATTTGTTACAATGAGGGTAGTGAAACACTGGAACAGGTTGCCCAGAGAGGTGGTAGATGCCTCATCCTTGGAAACATTCAAGGACAGGCTGCATGGGGCTCTGAGCAACCTGATCGAGTTGTAGATGTCCCTGCCAATTGCAGGGGGGATGGACTAGATGGCCTTTAAAGGTCCCTTCCATCCCAAAGCATTCTGTGATTCTATGATTCTAAATACATTTTAATACGGCCACATGCAAGGGAAGGCATCTGGGAACAAAGACCACAGCCTTTATCTCCAGGACGGGACTTGGAAAGCTGCGACTCCGAAGAAGGCTTAGGAATGATTGCGGGTAACTGCCTCTACATGAGCTCTCATTTCAACAGCACGCTAAAAGCAGCTAACACCTTCCTTGAATATATAATGGGAGAATATCAAACAAAATTAGGGGAGCAATCTCGCATCTGTTCATGTTACTGTTGAAATGATTACTATGGATGTTATTTCCAACTTGGGTGTCCAGAATTAAAAAAGACACAAAAGTTCTGCAAAGGAAAGCCATACGTACTGGCCAGGCATCAGAAAACAAGCTCTGGTATGAGACTGGAAGCGTACAATTTAACAAAGTCATTAGGGAATTTTATTAGTTTTCCCATGGGAAAACTGCGTATTTCACAAAGGAAAGAATATGTGATGATGATATTTATTTTGGGGAAGGCAAAACACAGAACCTCATGTTGTGAAAGAAACTATGCATAAATCCTTCAATATCATAAGTATTTGGAATAAAGACAATAACTGTTACTGCTGAGCTTGCTGGAGAGGACTGAGATGCCCCAGCCTCGGCGAGAAGAGTTCCTGACAGTTCAGCAGTCTGCGTCTTGCAGAGGAGCAACAAGATCTGAAGGCTGAAGCAGAAGTTAGAAAAATTCAGCCTGGAAAGAAGATACAAGATCCTAGCAGGAGGGCAGGAGATGCTGGAAGAGCTGACTAGAAGGCAGCAGATTTACCAATTTCACAACAAATTTGTCTATGTGAGATAGGTAAATCCAGATTCTGGGGAGGCTCCGTAGCCTTGTTGTGCACAACCTCTTCTGCACCCAGGGGTGCTTCAGCCACCCCAGGGACACGAGGACTGCCCGTGCTGGCCTCGAGATGTTCATGGCCTGCATGCCACAGGGGACAGGAGGTGGCTCAGGACTGATTTTGTTTCCCTCTCTCCCTCCTTTCCCAGGATGGAAAGCCCGAGTCAGCAGGGCCAGGCAGCTGCTCAGCGCATCGGGGTGGGACACCCTGTGGTGGTGGTCTGGGATGCCAATTCCTTGCCGGTGGCTCTGCTCCGTGTCCTCCAGGCTACATCCTGACAGTGCTGAGAAAACGCAGCAGTGTCGCCCAACACCAGGTACCCTTCTTGTGCTAAGCCAAGCCCGAAGCCCGTAGCAGCACACCTTATGCATGCCCCTACCCAAGCACCTCTCCAAGCACCCTGCTCCTCTCTGGAAGGTGCAAGTGACTCATTTGGTGAAAAAATGCTGCAGATCAAAAGCGATGTTGTTTTTTTTTTTTTTTTCTTTTAATAGGAAAATGTATCTGTTTTGTTGAAATCAAAAAGTTTGGAAGTTTGGTGTGTTATTTCCCCTGCCTCTTCTCCCATCTCTTCCCGTTAGTTGTTCCTGCTCCGGAGCGGAGCAGAAGGATGGTGGGTGGGGACTGCCTTATGACTTTTCCCTTTCTAGCTGGAACAGGGCCAAACTTCCTCAACTTTGGAAAAGTGACAAGAGGAAAAAAGAAGCACTAATTCTGGTGATCTGGAATGGCAGAATAAGAAAAATAGGGGTTTGAGGTTTGGGGTATTTTTCGAAGTAGCAAAAGAGGGGAGGGAAAGGAAAATCCATGAAGAAGCAGGTGGAGAGAATGTGGATGGACAAAAACGAGGAGGGGTGTGCAGAGAGGCTCAGATTTTGGAAACTGAAACAAATTAAGGAAAAGCTTTCATTGGAACCAAGCAAAACGGAAACAAGATTGAGATTTTTCATTAAGTTGCTTTTCCATTTGTCTCTGTTTGGGCAACAGCTAGAGCCTGGTGAGGGGGGTGCACAGCAGCATCGCTTTGGGAAGCAAGCTCATCTCCTTTGCTAGAGAAATCTCCTGTAGAGCCCCTGCACCAGGCAGGCCTCAGCGAGAAGAGGGTCTGAGGGATCCGGTCGAGGTGTCTCACTGCGTTAGGGCTCTGCGTGAGGGTTTCTGAGTCTGCACAGGCAGGAAAATGAGTCTGTGATGAGAACAGGCAACTTAGAGGGAGAATTAGAGAGGGAATAAGCAAAATATGTCAGAGCTGTCTCTGCGTTGAGGCTGGAAAGCAAGGGAATAGGCAGGAGGAATAACAGGTTCTCATGCATGAAGATGGTTGTGATTTAGCTGGCATTGCAGAGGCCTGGTGGGAGGGTATGTGACTGAAATACCGGTGGGGAACCGCTCGAAGGCACAGTGGTGGTGGGGACCACGGAGAGGAGCGCTGGACTGCCAGCCCCCCCGAAGCAGGCGTGCCGGAGAGGGGGAATTAGTAAAATCCCGGAGATGGCAGCAAAGGCAGCTGCCACCATTGCAGCCGTGGAGCCCTTTTACACCAGGACAGAGCTTTGGTGCCGATGACAGGGTGCATGGGAGGCTCCACTGTTGTTTAGAAGAAAAGCTCATTTTTATTCATAATTAATTGCAATGCAGATCAGCGGATGCACATGTGACGGGCTTAAACCTTAAAGCTCAAACATAGGATTGTTGAAAACTTAGTGACTCATTAATAACAGGCAGGCTTGTATGGAGAAGATCATTAAGTAAATGAGTTACAGAGGGCTGTGAGAAACTGCCATAACCTGAACCTCAGCCAGAGGCTTTTGGGGTGAAATTCAGCCTGGGCAGTGGGTCTGCTGACAGCCTGTACGTGGCTTTCACCTAAAGATGGGGGGATGAAAAGGCTGGCAGGCGCCAGCCAGGCTCTAAATCCCTCTCTGCAGAATAAACAGCTATTTACGCTGCATTGTTTCCAAAACACAAAGCTAAAAAAAAGTGAAGAAAAGAAAGGAGGAATAAGACATTTTCTGTCAGGTGGGAGTCCCTGTTTGCTAAGTTTTCTTGAAAACACAAGGCAAAAATCATTTCATATTTAGTCAAATATGCCACAAATGAAGCAGAAAATAATTCTCTCTGGTAGTGGCAGAGTCGTGCCAGGGTGCCTTCTGGCAGAGAGGGCAGAGCACAGACTGCACATGCGGTGAATGTCAGCAGAGGGGCAAATACGCTCAAGCAAGTGGTGAAACTTTTGAGGGCAAAAATTGAGAACTGGGTGTGCAGCCACCAGAAACTGGCAATATTGCCAAGCACTAAATCCCCATACCTCAATCCACCCAAAATATCACATATTTGGTTGCCTTCCAGCTTCTGAGAAGGCAGTTGCATCATGTTTTAATGCCCTTCTCCAAAACCTTGTGGGATAAAAGCTTATTCTTCCCCTCCCCAAAAAAGTGAGTTTGTCTGAAAAGATGGGCTTATAGAAGTATCCTTGAAACCGGAGCCCTGCGTAGCACTGTGCTGAGCCAGCCCTGCCCAAGTTGCGGGTGCAGGCACGGGGTGATGGGTGCAGGGTGATGGGCATGGGGCAATGGGCAGGGGGGCGAGGGGCTGCAGAGGGGAGCCGGCGCTGCCTCCTGCGCTGCGGGGTGAGGCATCAGACACCTCACCTGGGACTGGAGAAAGGCACAAACCACTTCAGACATCACCATTTGAAAGCAATACAGGGTACCATAGTTAAGGGAATTAATCAGGAGCCTATAGCAAAGACTGCTTAGCATTTAGGATATAAAAAAGAATAATAACACACAACACTGTTCATCTTTAAACAAGCACCAGGTAATACATTTCCAACAATTCTATCCAGATGCACCACTTGAGAACCTCTCCTAATTGTGAAATTAGAAATATTTTTGCTGTAAATGCCACAGGATGACATATACGGAGATATTCACCCTGTGCCACTCCACGCTCTTTGCAACAGTCGAGTCCCACTTTAGTTTAAAGGTTGGTGCACAGAATGTCATTTACATTAAAAAAAAATTTCAGCTGCAAAGTAGAAGAAACATTTGCTATAATAGGCTTAACCCGGGAGGATTCTCAGATATCTGGTTGGGCTGAGGCTGTCTGGAAAGGGAATACCACATTAAACTCCAAAGATCAGTTACTTCAATGATCTCTCCGCAACAGAAAAAAAAAAAATCCCACTTTTAAGGGGTAAAGCAAAAATGTAACATAATATAGAAAATCTGGGGGTTATTGAAAGGATAAGAAATTTCAGATGGAGCTAATTCTGTATCTGTCATTGAAAAGCCAGCTTAAGGAGGGAGATGCTTTGGTTTACATTATTTAAATGCAGCTGCAACACATGAACACTGTTCTGTGAAACCGCTGTATGACAGGCAGATTCCCAGCAAAAGGGAGAAAAATCACTGTGAAATGAAGGGCATTTGCTTCAGCAAATAAACTGTGAAGAGACAAGCTTAAATCTAACTTCAACAAGATCTTTAATATGCTATTTGGATGTTGTAAGGGTATGAGAATGCCCTTTGATATTAGTCCTGCTCCTGAGATATTTCACACAGTAATTGCCTACATCTTTAAGGCACAATGTATTGAAGCTATGGTGACTGCTATTTTAAATTGGGTGATGGCTCTAAAAAAGCAGAACTGAAGAGCCAGGCAAGAACCGCAGAGAGTGGAGAAGACACTTCAGAATGAACTTTAAAAGGTCAAAATTTGGTCTAGTGGAATTACCTGTACTGGCTCTGAGCTGAGCTACAATGGCTTTGTTGCCAATTTAGATAAAATAGAAGCAATAATTAGAATGTCTAGCCTCTAGGATATAAAGCGGATCTACGGAGATTTATGAAAACAATATACTATTTGGCAATATCTATTCCTAAATCTATGGCCAGTATATCCTCAGGAGAGAAGTGCCACAGTCTGAAATTGCCTGGCGTTAGGCAGGCAGAGAAGCAAGCGCTGGAAAGGCTAAAGCCATGGTGACAGAGACCCTTTAAGCACACCCTGGGATTGCTGCCCGATGCTTGCCTGCTCTTTGCAGGCCCTGCCTGAAGGCAGCAGGCAGCAAACCCGGGGTGAGCCGTCCGTGGGCTTGTCTTGCGAAAGCCAAGCAGGCGTTTGGCACTGGAGTGGATTATCATCTGAGCCTTCGTGGGGGCTTTCTCGTGTGCCCGCCAGACAGCTGTGGCGTGCTCTACGTTTCCCTACGGGTCTGGACGAAAGCAGGGCAGCGAGCTCCGTGGCAGACTCCTGGTCCCCCAAAACCTGTGCTACCTGGGATGTCAGCCTGCACTAGCAGTGCTAAGCACGGCTAAACACAAAACCACCGAGAGTCTGGCACAGAAGGAGGAGGCTTTGCAGAGCCTGTCTTGCACAAGCCCTGTCCTGCCAGTTCCACCGCAGCAAAAAGGCTTAAAATAGGCTGCAGACTATCCTTCTTTCCTTAGGAAACCCTGCAATTGCTTAAATCCAAGGCAGCACTGCCAAGTGTCCTGGGGCAAGAGCCCTGGTCCAGTTCTGTGGGAGTGTGAGATACTCAGACCGGTCTCTTCCCTTTGGTCTCTGTAACCACGGTAATATACAACTGCTGTTGTAAGCATCTAAATTTGGGCTATGAAATGCCATAAGTAAGTATGCCATACATAGGGGTTCACTTAAAAGACTCAGCTTCATGAGGTGCTAAGCACCAAGTCTTTCCCACAGCAAAACACATATGCAAGTGTGTTAAACAGCTTCGGAGTCCTGACATACTGGATGTGTGTATGTGTCAGATGCTCGGCTGTGTTTATGTCCCGCTGCTCAGCATCTTGCAGAATCATGCCCATGGTGATCTAAAGGAAATAGTTAATAACATCAAGCTCCAGGTTGAATATCCTTTCCTAGTGACATGCAAGTGCTCCTGTAGAAGAGTGAAGCCATCCAGAGTTTTCACTATCACTTTGGTGGTCAGTGGTAGCAAATGGAGGTGGCGAGCCCCACACCTCTCAAAGGCAGGGGGACATCACGAGTGCTCGGCAATGACTTACATGTTTTCCAGGTCCTCCCTGGAGATGCTGCTGCACCTTCATCAATCCACTCACTAGACAGAGCCAGGGGGTTGGTGCCAGGTCCTTTGTCCTGTCCCCATTTAGTTGTAAGCAGCTGACGGATGGTTCTGTCACCCATGGGCAATGACAGCCAGGAGTACATCATGCAGGGAGAATTGTGGTGTGAGTGGTTGGGCAGTGAGCGTAGCGATTCAAAGATAATCCACGGGTATAAAATGGCAGGCAAGAAATGCATAGCTAGGAAAGCATAAAAAACAGCATCAAAATTACAGGAGAGAGTCAGGAAACAAGAAATAAGAAAACAGTCCATAAACATGGGCAGAGCCATGACCTACTCATTTAATCTATCAAAAATATGAACGCACCAGATCCACATGAAGGTGAGCAAGTGCCAAAACGATGTACACCTGTACCAATATATGCTTGAACTGTATATTTTAAACATCCTCCATGTGGACAGCTTCACTCTAGTCACACTGCAGTGTTTGTGCATTAATATTTTTATTTAAAAATAGGAACAGAAGGGCAGAGGAATTAGGGGATAAATCCAAGTCCTCCAGCAACTGAAGGCTGAGTTGGGCTGACTCCAGGGCTGTTTGGTTTGAAGAGAACTGCTCTCACTTACCTTCAGTAATGATAATGAAGAAATTGGGGATTCTTCTGCAGGAAGCAGAGGATTTATGAGAGAGCAGCTGGAGAGGCCAAGAGCAAAGGATAAACACAGAGATGGTAAAAGAGTATCTGACAAAACTCAACCTACATATTGTAAATCTGCAGGTCCAGACACAATGCGCCTGAGAATTTTAAAAGAAATCTCTGAAGACAATCTTGAAAAATAATCTTCCCTTCATTGTGGGAGTTATCTGGGCCCTGGGAAAGGCCGAATGTGCATCCCATTATAAAAAAAAGGTTGAGAAGATGAGGCAGGAATCTGCCGCCCACCTGCCCACAGCTCCCTGGCAGAAGGGTTTCAAACTGGGCTTTTTTTCTCATCTGTCTGTCTCCTCCTTTTCTGCTTTTCCTTGTTACAGCCTTACCCAGCCTACAGCCTCTGCCCAGAGCTTCACAAAACCACGGGGAGCTCAGAGGCAAGGCAGCCTGCCTTGCCTGCATCCACAGCCCTGTTTCAGTCCTTACGTCAGGAGTGGGCATGTTTGCACTCCACCTTGCTTTTGCACATGGAGCCTTTTTTTCCAAAATCCAAAAGGAACTAGATGTCAGTGGGGAGGGAAAGCTAACTCTACATCTTATTTTCAAACTCCAGCATCTCAAATAACCCACAGCCTTTTTAAGTGCAATCCCTGGAAAATAAGAATTTCAATAACCTCCATTCTCAGATAACCAGCTGAGCTGCCGTGCATCTCTCTCCCTTGCCAGGAAGCAGATGCGTTGCCCTCCTCCTCAGCTCTTTCTTGTTTTGGGAAAGGACTAAGATGTGAGAGAGCTGGTGTGATTTGGGGAGCAGAAGCTGGGGGAATCAGTGGTATGAAATTTCTTGAGGATGGGGATACTCCCCTTCACCCAGCTCCTCCCTGTACACAGCTGATGCCGGGGTGAATCACAGAGAGCTTGCGAGCCGAGCGCACAAAGATGTGGTAATGAGGCAGCCGACGTGGGATGCACCTTGAGCCTTACAAGCAGCTCGTGGGTTTGGGACCTCTGCAGTAATCAGAGCTGCTTTGCAATCAGCTGCTGCAAGGCACCCGACCGCATGCTCTCTTCAACCCAGAGGGACATTCAGCAGGTGTGGAGGTGGGACCGCACTGCCTCTAACCAACTCCGTCCCTATGTGTTACAAATAATTTTCTTCCCTTTTTGAACAGATTGTCCTCATTACGCAGCCTGCTCCTCCAGCTCCTGTGCGGCCGGTCCTCTCAGAGTCATTCTTATAGTGCTGTAACTAAGTTTTCTTAAAAACTGAATGAAAATTCTATAGATTTAAAGAATTTGGTGTGGGCTAGAAATTGGTTGATGAGTCACAGACTCAGATAGTAACCATAAAAATGAAACTTGAAAATTGGGAACAATTTTAGTGACGTTACCACAGGAGACAGGACCGGCACTTGCATTTAAAGTTTCATTAAACAGAGAATGAGGTAACACTGTTCATACCAGCGTCAGCAGTGGGCACTGAGCACAGCCTGGGATGCATCCAAAGCAGCCTGGAAATGTTACAGCCATGGGCTGAATGCAACAAGACAAGACCCAGCACTGACAAACAGCAGTCCGGAACCTCGGAGAGAAAGAGGAATAGCTCAGGTAGCTGGAAAGCAGTGAGATCAAGGCTAATAGGTGAAAGCCAAGCTACTACTGTATAATCTTGCAGTTTAACAGCCCTGAACAGAGCTGACACCATTCAGTGTGGAGGCCTGGGAAGAGTGCTGTATGGCAGCTGCCGTGAGAGTGCCTGCTCCAGCATCACCCCTCGGCAATGCCGGCAACGCTGCCAGCATGGTCCCTCACCCTGTTCTTTTGTCCCCACCACTTCTGAGCACCTGCCAGCTGTGCACCAGCTCCGGGGATGGACCCCTCTTGTACCAGGCTCTTCTCTCCTGCTTCCCGATGGGGAGAAGGATGCTAGCAGCAGAGGTGCGGGCAGCACGTCGTAGTGCGTGTCCGCTTGCCTGAATGCAAGCTGTTCTGTGTTTAAAATATGAAAAATGTCCCTTCATTTTGAGATATATAGGTAAGTAATAGGAAGGATGCCAGGATTAAAGCACATGGTTATGAAAGACTGAAGGAACGAACGTTTTATAAATTAGCAGTGTGAAGAGTCAGAGGGGATGCGGTCTTGCTCTGTAAATACCTCCAAGGTAACAGCATAAATGAAGGAAGGGAATTAATTCACGGTCTCAGAAGATGTCAGGACAAGGAGCCTGAAGTTAAAGAGGAAAAGCTGAGGCTGGATGTAAGATGCTCTCAGCAGTGAACATACCTGGGCAGGGCACTTGGCTCCCCACGGCACGCGAGGCTTGAGCAATGCAGCAGGCAGGACGGCGGTGAGAAGCAGCCCACAAGCCTGCTCCTCACATGCTGTTAATTGCTGGCAGATAAAAGTCGGAAAAAAGTTTGAAGCTCTGGCTCACCAACAGAATAACACCCAGCAGAGCAGCGACACGCTGTGAGCTGGAGGGTTTGTGTGTTTGCTGTGGTGAGAAGCTCTGCTGGTGGCCCTGGAGCGGGGACTGTCTGCTGCCCCATCCCAAGGCAGCAGTGGTGCAGGGCTCCATGCTCCCACTGGGACATGCAAGTTGGGTTAGTGTCTCACTTGCAGAGTGGCCTCTCCTCAGGGAGCTGCCAGGGTAGACGCTGGCCACATAGGGAACCTCACCACTCCGTCTGGGGCAGAAGGCAGGAGGGAGACTTCAACAAGACCTGCCAGTCATTGCCACCCATCCCCATGGCCGTGTCAGAGCAGCTCCTTGGAGGGTTGGGTCCTACTACCACTTCCATAAATCCAGAGCATATTCTGGCTAGGACATAGGTGAGGACAAATCCAGTATCCAGTGCTGCCACACAGTGGTGAAGAGGCATTTCAGAAGGTAACATCTCCAAAACCACCCCATGGAGGACTTTTGGTTGGAGCCTGAGACAACCCTAGGTTGACCTCAGGGGACACCTGGGCAGGCACTGGCAAGAGCTCGCAGGCACAGACCCAATTCAAAGCTCTTTGGTGACCAACCTGTCTCTTCCTGGTGGACATGATTCCCTCAAGGTGCTCCCAAAGGCGTGCTTTCCTTTCCACCATTGGTGTTGGGGATGTGTCCCTCATTGTAGTAATATCACCGTGGGGAACATTTTGTTATTATTAATTTAAGTTTCTTCCATTTGATTTCAGCCCAGATTTCCTGATAATATCCTCTCACATCATCCAAACCATAGAACCTCCCACGTTGGGCTCCATAGACTTCACAAACTCACAGCTCAACAGTTTGTCCTCCTTTGGCCATGACCCTGAAAAGTGACACTCTACCAACACAACATATTCATACAGTAGGTTTTTAAATGTTGGTGCTCAAATATGCAGAAAGGTACCAAGGGGGACTCCCAAGATATCCAGGTGCCCAACTCACACCTCCTTGCAAGGTTCAGAGCCCTCCAGCAGGAACCCTGACCCTGCAGAGATTTCCCTTAAAAACGTGATCTCTTGACAAGGCAGAATATATTCATCTTTGAAATGCTGAACAGGGATGAAACACAGGACTCCATTTCCCCATGGTCTGAATGACTCCCCCAAAAATACTTGTGTCTTTCCAGGGTGTAGCTCACTGACTGTGGTAGCTCCTGCCAGTATTGCTGAGGTTCATGACCCTGTTGTATTATTTATCTTTCTTCAGTGGTGCTTACAACACCCCCAGCTTTGGGATGATCTGCATGCACACAGTGTGCTATTAATACTCCATTGCAGATCATTACTGTAGAAGTTAATTAATACCCTGCCTAAGTATTAGCCCTGTGGCAATCTGCTGGAAACTTCATACAATCAACGGGCTGTAGTTTACTGTTGCTCGTCGTTCACCCCGCTGACATCCCACTTCCCCCATTTCACCACTCTCAATTAACTTCTTAGGTATGACAATAGCTGAGATTTAGGTGAGCCAATCATCCAGTGGCTCTGAAATTTGATCAAAAGGAATAATTATATAAAGGGAAATAATAAAGCTTTATATAATATGTATTAATAAATTAAGCTTTATATAATGTAGCTATGCAGATATTATTATACATAATAATAAAGAGGTCACACCATGGCCAAGCACAGAGGCAATGGGATCTCCTGGCCAGCACTTGGGTGCTCTATTTCTACACCTGAGTTTCACCAGCTCTTTTGGCCCCCAACCATGCTGGCAGCTCATCTGCAAGTGATTCCCTGCCAAGACCCACGAGTCCTTCTCAGAGTCACTGCTTCCAAAGTCCTCATTCCCTATTTGTAGCCCTCCTTCTTTGTTTTTAGATAAATGAGTTTACTATTGCTCATACTGGAAGAGATATTGTTTGCCTGTTCCTGTGTTATATACCGCAGTCTGGCTTGCTTAGTAAATGACTCTTTGCTGTTCATCACCTGTGACGCCTGGAATGGTAGCTGTGGGGTAACAGCCGCCGCTCCTGGCAGGCAGCGCGATGGTTCATGCCAGTTGGAGGGACCTTCTTCCCCAAAGCAGGAAACTGGCAACATGAGTGCTCGCTTTCCTCCTTCACCACCCACTTACCCAAAGGAAGCTGGCAAACACCATTTGCTGGGTTCCCTTGCTCCGTCGTGGGCACACAGGTTTCTCGAGACATCTTTGAAGGAGTCTGGAAGCAGAAGGTGAGTAGTGAGATGACACAGCCTGAAGATGATACGAGATTATTCAGGTTCCTGAAATGAAGCTAAACACAACTAAAGCTGATTGCAAAGAGTGGAGGGTAATCTCATAATATTGAATCAGTGAGTTTTAACATGAAATTCAGTATTTGTAGCTGCAAAATAATACACAGGGGAAAAAAGTAACCTTAACTCTACAGATAAAATCTGTCTCTGAATGAGCTGTTAGTACTATGAAAGGGGTTGTGGAGTCGCTGCAGAAGGCTTCCTGAAAACAACACCTCACATTCAGCACTGGTCTAAAAAGTAAATCTAAGATTAGGAATTATTCAGGAAAGAGTGGAGAACAAAACAGATGAAATCACTGTCGCTCTCTAAATCCACCTTACAGCCATGTCTTGAATACTGTACTCAGTACTGATTCCTTCTTTTTTCTTCATCTTCCTTCCCTCCCTACTTTAGGATCATGCCAGTGTATTGGAAGAGGTACAGAAGCCTATGCTATCAACATAGTCACCAGATATTTGGAAAAGAAAGATGTTGAACAGTGAAGTGACAAAATTTGTCGACAGTAGTTATTCAAGGTTAAAGGACAAGAATTTACTGTGTAAGAGATTAGAAGGATCTTACAATTCAGAATGACTGGACAATAAAATGTCATTGAAATCAATGTAGATATCTGCAAAGTGCTGTAATGAGAATACATAAATCTAATTTCAAGTACATGTTTGTCTGTGAGTTGTCTGTTACCACACACAGAAAAGATTTCGAGGTTATCAGGGAGAAATGCCTGGAAATGTCATCCCAGTGTTCAGCAGAGATCAGAAAAGCAAGTAGAATAATTGAGGAAGGAATACAGACCAAAGCAGCAAACAGCATCAGGTCAGTATAAAACCCATGCACCGTGGGTGCTGGGTGCAGATCTGGTTCCCCACCTGGAAAAGCAGAGAGCAAAGCTGGAAAAGAGGGGAGCAGAGTACCAAGGGCAGTTCAAATCCACAAGCACACAGGGATACAGGAATGGCTGAACAGATGAGGACTCCTAACCTGAACTGACAGAACTGTGCTGGATGTTTATAAAATCCTGAACAGTCTGGAAAACCTGAACGGGGATTTACTGTCCAATGCCCTTTAAATACAAGAAGTTGGGGGCCTGAGCAAAGCTCAGATGGCAGTTCAACACCAACTGGAGGAGACACCCCTTCAGAAGAGAAGCAAACAAGCTGAGGAACTTTGCTGCCAGAGGATGCCGAGCATGATGAAGGATCACAGCATTCAAGAAGCAATCAAGCAGATTAATGAAAGAAATTTTTATCATAGTCCATAGACCAGGAAGGCACCTGCTGTTGTCCTCTGCTTGGTCTCCATGTGATCCCCCATAACCTTCTTGGGGCCTGTGAGAGCAGCAAGTCGTGGAACAATGCCTGCACAAGGAAAGATTAGTATTATACATCCCACAGAAGACAAGCTGAGGAGGTGCCATAGAAGTCTATAAAATCAGAAATGATATAGAGAAAGTGATCCAAGATGAACCACTCACTCTTTCTCACTACACAGGAACTGGCAAGCTCCCAGTTGAAATAGGTCACAGGTGTAAAACCAACAAAAGGAAGTGCTTTTCTGCACGAGATATATATATATATATATAAATACATATATATAAAATTGTGGAATTCATTGCCACAAGATACTGCAGAGTATAAATGGGCTTAGAATGGGATTAGACAAATTCATGAAGGATAGGCACATTTGTGGCTATGAAACACAATCCTGTGGTTGCAAATTTTCTTTTAGAAGCTGAAAAGTGCCGATGTGTTGCAGGTCTAGCTAATTCCTCCCTGGCCCAAGTGACTGAATACACGTTCTTAGGTTTCTATACACTGTATAACATTCTGCATACGTATTATAAAAAGTATTAAGTGTAAGCTTATGGTTTCTGGTATATTCTTAGCCTTTGATGGAGAATGCAAATGCTATTTTAGGGCACACTGTGAAAAGGCACTATGCCAAGACAAACCTTCGGTGCAGACTGTCTTCTTTCATCTAGTATGAGGGCTTTCCGCATTCCAGTATTTCCACAATTTTTGTGCCATCAACAAACTAATGATTAACAATTTATATTTTCTTTTTTCTCCATTGCTAAAAGTTTCAAAATGTGCATGGCCAGGAACTGATTGCTTCAGGCTTTTTAGTCGCATCTCCTCCTGTGAGCATTCCTCATTTACCATTGCACTGCCAAACCTGTGTCAAAACTGTCGAGCAGCCACCCTCCGATTTATTTAATCTTTAGCATGTTTACTTGCATGTTTCTAATCAATTAAGGAGAATGTTTGGCATTAGGCAATTAGAAGTCTAGCTGTAGATGGTATTAATAGACTATTACTTTTTTTAATTGAACTTGTCAGCTCTTCAAAAATATATCAATTTAGCTTGGTATTTTCCATAAATTCAATCGGGATGAGTTATATTCGCCAGTTTTAATTCTTCACCAGCATGCTGTATCAGTCATTTCATTCTTTTGCTGTGGCTAGTTGTCAGGATGAAGGGCCTACAACTGTGTATTTTCTTAAATACTCAAACAATATTAGTTCTTTAACAGATCCCTGAACTTTTCTTAGTTCCAAAACTTCTTGAAAACCAACAGTAATCATCTGGACAGCTTCCTGGCTAGCTCCTACAAAATTCTCAGATGCAAATTATCTAAGCTACTGATTTAAAAATGGTGCTACGCATTGCGTTCCATGATCAACGAGAGTTAATTATGTCTCACCATCATTTAACATGACAATGTCATCTATCTTTCCCTTTGAAGACAGAGGATGATGATTTATAAAAAATTGTGCTTTCATAATTTCATCATTTCTAGTAATAGACCAATATTACCGTTAGGATTGTTTTCATTCCAAATACACTTACCAAAAAAAAAGGTTTTAAAAATTAATTATGTTAGGCATAGCTTTCTAGTTTCATCCTGACTGATTCTCCTTTTAAAAAATGATGAAGATTAGTCAGGAATTCAGGTTCTTCTATGCTGATTCTTAAATTTGTCTGGCTTGTGATTATTGTCCAGCAATGAAAAATACTGCTCAATTCAAACTGAAATGATAATTTGAAATAAATATGAAATGGAAGAAAGGATGCAAATGAGTCAGTACCGGCGAGAGCTTTCTCCCACTTCTGGCCATGGCTCTGATTTTCAATTCCTCTCTGAAATTCTCCCTACCTTATTAAAAATTTGTATATATAGTTTAGTAAATTCATCCATTAGTTCTGGAAATTGGTTTGGGGAAGGGTGAATTTAGTCGTAGGGAGGCCACGCAGAAGGGATACAGCACACATCGAAGTGTTTCCACACAGGAACTAAGCAGTGGGATGGAGGCAGATGGCCACGGCTAGGAGATGCTGGAGGAGGTGGAGATGGACCACAGCTCTCTAAGAAGGTGGGAGCCAGGCACCGGCCACCCATCCCCAACATCCCGAACGTGCAGTGCCACCCTTCATGCTGTGGCAAGGGAAGATGGCTATTATGACCGAAATACATCTTACATCTCAGTCACCCCTTTTAAGTTGTTCATAATTGCCTTACCCAAATTCTGCTGGATCTCGAATCCTAGCTCAGATGACATTTTTAAGCCTTTCAGCAAATCTGTCCTGCCATTTTGCATTTTGCCTGGGCATTAAAAAAACACAGACATGTCATACGGCTTTCCATCGTAAATTTTGCAGAAGCATAACAAATTGTATTAGAAGGAAATAGCTCAGTCAGTTTAAATTAAGAAGTTCTGTTTTCCCTAATACTGATGACCTAAAGATTTTAAAATTTCAGGTAACTTAAGTATTCAAGAAATTTAGTCTATTAGCCTCTATATAATATTAATGATAGATTTGGTTTTCGTTTCAGTTAAGTTAGTACGTTAAATCATATTGATGTTCATCATTCTGAAGATGGTCTCAGAAATACTCTCTATGAAATTAGTAGAAATTTTGCTATTGACTTCAATGGGCCCAAGGTTTTACCTCTAGCAATTAGCAGTCATTCTACTGTATAACATGGCTCCCCAAAGGTCTGCAGAGCTCAGCGTAATTATAACAGATTGTGTAATCAGGCTGGCAGGACATGCAATCAGCAAGGAGAACCATGTATCCCCTTTTGTTTTATTAATTTTAAAATAAGATATTTCCCAAAAGGAAGGGTAAATATAAATTAATACATTTTCATTATAAATGTCTAAAAGCTAATGATTAGGATGAGTTACAGAAAAAGATTCAACAAAACATCATGTTTGAAAATATTTACATGTTCTATTCCATCTCTAACAAGGGGGAAGATGATGTGTAGTTAAGGTTGCCAGGCCATTCTTTAATATGACTGGAGTATGCTCTCTGAAAAGAGGGAAAAAAGAGAGAGGGCGTGTGAGGGAGAGACAGAGACAGAGGCCGAGAGCCCTGTGAGTATCGGATGGAGTCAGCCTTAAATGAGAACTTTAGCTTTGCGAGTACATTAGACAACCACATTACTTAGACATTGCCAAGGTCGCAGAGCCCCAGACTCATTTCCCTTCCCCCTTACGACTGTTTGCAAACTTCTTAGGATTCTTAATGTATGTTTGCCTGATTCCCAAATGCTCCAATGCTCTTAGTTTAAACCAAACACACAACCCTCCGCTCCCGGTGTTTCTCTAACTCCAGCAGCCACAGGCGACCCTGTTACAGCACCGCCGGCTGCCCGGGCGAGCCCCCCCAGCAACCCCCCAGCAGCCTGTGCGTGCAAAGGCAGCGGGTGCCGCCTGGCCCTTCCCGGGGCCAGGAGGTACAATGCCCATGCTCAACGCCCAGCACAAACCTGATTTTCATGGAACAACCCCAGCAGGCTGAAATAGCTGTGCATTTGCTGGAATTCAGAAGCAACTCCCCCAAAAAAAAAAACAAACCCATGTGCACGCGCACCAGGGGGTGGCAAGAAGAGGCTTGGGGAGGGAAGGGAAGCAGATGGGACATTTAATTCAGGGAACAAACTAATTTAAATCTTTCAAGGAGTTTGTTATTATTTCCAGAGTGTTAAGAATGCATTTTTTTCCCTGCATATAAAATGCAACGTCCCTGCTCAGAAAAGCTACAAGAAAAAAACCCAACAATCTAGACCGAAGATAAAAAGAAGTCCAGAATGTTTTGATGATATCCTTTAAGAATACTATTTTTTATGTATTTCACAGATTTATATAAATAATCATAAATGTGCAGTTGGTGTAGGTCTCTTGGGTAAAGGCAAAAGCAGGCAGATTTATAAAATGGGTTTACGTGCCAGGGTGATTGTAATGGCTCCTTCTGTCAGGTAAACACATAATTAGGATGTTTTCAAATAAATTTATTATGCACATGATTGAAGCCAATCCAGACTGCAGTATAAATATTATGCTTTTTTTTAAAGTTGAATAATTACATATCTACCCATGGAGCTTCTCGCCTGATAGGCATCTATTTATGCAACACCACACTGTGGCTTTTCCACAGGTGCTGTAGCAGATACTTGCTGAACATGCAGCCCAGCTGATTTTCAAACTGCAATATCTCAGCTTTCTCTCAAAATACCAATTCTGCCTCAACCCCTTTTTGCCTAATTGCTTCTTAGATTTATTGTTTAATTAAAACCCTTCTCAGCTTATACAAACAACAAATCCCACTAATGTGTGTTTTTTCCACATACAAATTATTTTCCGGGGGGTTATGTATCTTCAGCTTGGGAAAGGATTCCGTCCCTCTTGCCTGGGCTGTCATTGCCAAGCGCAGCCTCGTGGTCAAAGCTGTAAGTTGAAGTTTATGATGGCAGCATGACAAAGCTGTATCTATAGAGTCAAAGTGGCAATACTAAATGCCATTTGAAAGACTGATGCAGTCTTTAAGCCGATGCAGTAAAAACTCTTCTTTACTTTATAGCATTTTCATACGGAGTCTCACAGCACGCCTGGTCATGCACTAGGGAAACATAAATAAGATGCGAGTGATGAGTTGGATGAGGAGGCACCCCAAGAAGACTCTGAGGGACATCACCTCTGTGGCTTGCCTTTCCTCAAAGCCTTCCTCTCCTGGCAAGGTCCCGTGGGGACACGTGGGAAGGGACAGCCTGGGGACACACCGCAGCACTGCCCACGCACTCTGCAGCATCGTCTGAACTCCTCACTAATAAACTGATGTTTTAGACATCTACTCCCAGCCTGGACATCTACCTCCCGGCTTCAGAGCTGAGGTTTGACCTCCAACCCCTCTTTGCCTCGCTTGGACAATACGGAAACCTCTGCTAAAATCCCTGCACCTGGAGAAAGTTCTAGGCAGACACTCAAGTTTCAGCAGCACGACTCTGCCCCTTAGAAAAAAGTGGTATTCAGATATACGCTTGCATTTGGATGTTTTTATAGAAGGACCGCTGAAAAAATGGAAAGCTTTTCTGCAAGGAGCATATGCTGCAGTTCCTGGAACAAGAGCCCAGCTCTTGCGAGGATTCTGGCTGTCTCCAGCCTTTCAATATTAAAGGGCTCTCTAGCAGATTAGAGCAGCATAATAAAAGCTAATAAAGATGAAACTGGACAAATTCAGACTGGAAATTAAGATGCCCATTTTTAACAGCAATAAAGAGATTCCAAAGGGATACGATAGATTGCCCAAAACCAGAGCCTGCCGAAGGCACAGCAGCGTTGCCAGCAGGCTGAGCAGGCTCACAGGTGGGACAGAGGATGGCTGGGAGAGGGCAGCTGGGCTTAGGGAAACTCCCCGCTGGAGCGGGAGGCTGGAGCGGGCAGTGGGATGCGGGGGATGCTATGAGCAGCAGGCTGGAGGCATAATGCAGCCACCTGGAGGGAGGTTTCTGGGGGCAGAGCTGCCAACTTCTGTATCCCTGTGATCTTCTGCTATTTTCTTCTCCATCATCAGCTCATGTCCCTTGGGTAAGGGACCTTACTGCAGCCCAGCCTCTCCCAAGTGCTGTAGGTGACCCCTTTTTCCCTACAGCCTCTGTGCTCACCATCAGGTAGCTCCCTTCTCCCTCCTGTTCCCTTCCACCGTCTGTCGGTGCCTTCAGCCTGCTGCAGAGGGGAAGGCTCAGGCTCTGCATCCTGCTGGGGAATTGGGATAGAGACGGGGATAGGAAACAGGAGGAGAACAGGGTGTTTGTTGCCAGGGTTGGGATGGGGGGATTGCCACTGTTGCTACTGTGAGGGGCTGCCTCCCTGCTCAGAGACAGGAAAACTGAAGGGTGGAGATGAATCGCTCTCTGGCACCGAGGTTCTCTCTCCTTTTCTCTCTCTGATGCAACGTCTAAAAAGATGAAGTATATCCCCGATTCACCCCAGTGCTGGCTATGCTGTACCATGCCCCAACGGTAATGCAAAACAGGTACCTGAATTTACAGCTGCTTTACACGGCCAGCGCAGAACGTAGCAACCAAAGCATGCAGCACTTTCTGTCCTACGGCTGGAAGCATTGATATATGTTTTAACCTGAGGAAACCTTTTAAATTCAAAGTAGGTGCAAAGCAATACCCTTTACATTAGGCTGTAATTTTACATATAATTTAGGCCAGCATAAACTATCACTGCTGCAGAAAGAAATGTCAGTTGTCCAACAGCAAAAGCATAAAGGATCCCAGCCGTGGAAAGCAGCCCTGCCTTCCCACCACCACGGCTCTTCAGCCCAGCCCTTGCACACCTTCACCTTGTGCTGGTGCCAGCCTGTGCAAGGCTGCAAGGGAAAATGCATTGAGATTAAAACTTGCCTTTTTTTACTAGATTAGTTTTAATCCAGAACTGTCCCCTGATTTGATTCACGTTGCAGCCGCTTCTGTTAATGCAATGGAAAATGTGGTATCAGGTAGGAATAAGGTGATGTGGATGCTTCTTTTGGTGGCGGCACCAGCTTTTTCTGTTTTATTACATCTCTCCTTATTAAATCACTTGTTTTATTACACCTTTCCTCCTGAACTCAGTTGTTTCTTTTCTTTTCCACTCAGAACCGGCTGGAGGATAGGGTGAGCAGAAACTGAGTCCATCATTTAAACCAAATATGAATCTGATGATCACACTATTTTCTTTCAATGTCTTTTCTACAGTGGAGTTCTTACTGTAATTAAAAATACAAAGTACAAATGAGAGAAAAAAAAAAAAAACACCTTCAAGAAGCTAGCTTCCTGCTGATATCCCATGGAATGAAAAGTAGAAAAAAAATATATAGGATTATAATTTTCTTGGGTTTGTGAATTTTGGGGGGGTACTTTGAACAGCATCAACAAAGATTTTGGGGAACCAGGAACACAGAACTGTTCAGGCCAGCCCAGCCCAGCCCAGCCATCCGTGTAGCCCCATGTCCTGCCATGACCAGCAGCATTTGATGCAGAGGAAAGTGTAAAAAGTGATGGGGCATGCGTGGACTGCTCTGTTCTCAGCACGTTCCCAGCTTGACCTCTCATAGTGAAAGGCTGACTTGGACCCAAAAACAGAAGACAGAATACTGCTGGATGGTTTTAGTCATTAAATGACAACACCAAATATTCTTGGTATCAGAGGAATGTAGTGCAGAGATAACATAAAAATTGTGAAAATCTTCAACATGTCAGCAGAGAACATTGAAGGGATGAAAGAATGAAGATTGTCGGTGACACCTCCAGCCTCTCGGTCACAGGAAAATCTCACAAACTGAAACTTTACCCAAACAAAACAAAGACTCCAGCACAGCAGGCACAGCCCTCCTTCTTGGGAGAGAATGGGGAGAGAGAACAAATCACCCAAGCCTGACATGAGTCACATCACTTCATGCATGACTGAAAGGTGCTCAGATACTACAGCCATGAGCCCAGGCCAAGAACTTATATAAAGAAAATTTGGCAAGTGATGTGCTAAAGCGGTTAAAAAGACTTGCAGGTGGGAAAATGTGGGGTAGAGAAATAAAAGCGAGGGTGAGTTCAGTGCCTCTGTTTTGAAGTTTGACTTGGAGCAAGGAGAGCTTGGAGATATGGAGAAGATGGCCAGTCCGCAGGGCAGCCACTCAGCCCTGCAAGTGCTCAGCCAGAGAGTGCTTTGTGGGCTTTGTGTGTGTGTGTGTTCCTCCGTATGTATGTACATGTGTGCATACATATGTGTGTGCATGTGTGTGCAGCAGGGAACAGGGGTGGAGAGAGAAGAAAGACATAGACAAACCCAGAGAGCTGCCGGGACAAGAGCCAGCAGAAGGAAAAGGCAGGCAAGGCTTGGTTTAGAGGCAGGCTGAGGAGGAAGCCTTGCAGCTCTCCGTAGGGCCTGCGGTGCAGGCAAGAGACAGCCAGGAATGCCCAGCCCACCCATTTCATTTGCTGAACATGCCTAACCCTTCAGTTTTGGAGAAATGCCATCCTAAGGTGCTTTTAAAAACAAAACCAAACACCACTCTATAATATTTGCAGAGTGACTATTGGAGCCAACTCTCCCACACTTTGAACAGCACTGCAGAAACCCTTTATTCCCAAAATTGAACAAAGTCTCTACCGTCTTTATAGCCTGTTCCTCACCCACTTTATTGCTTTTACTTAAACTGGCAGACAGTCGTCTTCAAAGTTGGGACACATTTTTCAGGAACAGGTTTCCACATACATTGCTCTGAACATCTTAATGGGAACAGCATTTAGAAAAGACACTGGTATTATCACCACGAAAGCAATTGTTATGCTGACGGGCTGCACCTTTCTGCTAGAATCATGATGGAAAGGTTAGTTAAATTTAAATAAAATTTATTCCCTGAAATTCTGACCATCTTTAATAGGAAAACCTATAACCTCCTTGATGCACGAAACAGCCCTTGCAGCTGATGCCTGAAGCCTGCACCTGTTATTCCAACAGAGGTGACCTCTGAAACAAGAAAGCCATTCTATACAAACACTGAGCTAAGTGACTTTCCCCATGTCTCCTCAGATAACACCCAAATATCTTTTCTTGTCAAAATCTTGCACTTGTCCCATACTATACACAGTAAATCATGACAACCGGTGACTTATTTGAAGGCTGGAGCCCAAAGCAAGAGGTGCTGGTGCTGAAAGAAGTTTAACCAGTCATCAGCCTCTAAAATATTAAGCCATAAAATACAAATCTATTTTCACAAAAGCGGTTTTAAATGACCTGTCGAGACAGCTGGTTCCTGCTGGGTTTTTTTGTGTTTTTTTTTTTTTTGGGGGGGGGGGGGGGGTGGCAGAAGGAATGAGTTAAAGAAACTCATTAGAGGATTGCTTCAGTTTACTTCTATAATACATGCACATCCTGCAATAGGGTAGCAAAATTCTGGGAAGCATTTAAAGTCCTGTTCAAGATGATGAGATTAAGCATCATATATCCCTCATTCTGGCTTCTTCCCGGGTGCGAATCCTGCCCTGTGAGCGCTGCGAGGATTAGTCCCACCGACCGGAGGAGGACCGCTGCTCCAGGCTCATACCCACCACCGCAGATATTCATCACAGCACAGTCACGCTTTACAGCGCTGCCACCTTCCCCAGCACCGTGGCATTCCCGTGCTGCTCACACGGACCCGCCACTGCAACCTGGTCTCTGCGCAGAGCTCGGATGCCGAGCTTCACACTGAGAAAATTCACTGTGGGCTGTAAGAGGAATAAGTACAATTCAGCCATGAAATTCTACTTCTGCCAAGTTCACGGCTGCCTGTCGCACTCCAGGCCGGCTCTGGTGCCTGTCATACTTCAACCAGGAGATCCCAGCTTTCACATACATAGCTGGGCAGGCCCCAAACCCCTCCTCTGTGCCATTCCTGTAGAAGACCGGAGTGCCCCAATTCTTCTGCCTCATTTCTTTGCAGACCTCAGCTGCAGAGCAGAGCTATAGTAACCCTGCTGTGCCTGAGGGCTCCTGTGATCCTTCTGAGGCCACTCTTGCCGTTCGCACACAAAAGGCTGAGATTATCTGATGTGAGGGCAATACTTTATTCCCATCACCTTTTCAGGAATACAGCTCTCAAACACTGAGGTAAGAATATAGGACTCCCCATTTATTGCACCTTGAAAATTTCAGATCCGATTTTCTAAGTTAAAAAGAAAATTTGATAAACAGCAGTCGTGTCAGTTCCTTTGGGTATATAAATGTCAGTCCAATATATTTGTCCTGTTTGCCTGTCATGTGTTGCAGCAGAGCCGCGGTCAGGATGATCCTTCTCCCAGTTACATTTACTGTCTCTGCTCTGAATTGCCTTTTTATCTTAGGTGGCTGTTGTCAGAGGGTGCTGCTGCGTGCAGAACCGAGGGCAGAACCCGTGCTGCGGTCAGAGCTGAAGTCGATGATACCGTCAAAGAAAAGCACTAGCGTTGCAGTCTTACCAAATATTAAAAGCTGGTAAGAGGTGGAGTTCTTTGAAGGAGGAGCAGCTGTTTGGGCAGAATCTTTTTTGGTGCTGGGGAAGGGTATTTTGGGTTACCTGCTTTGCTTTAATGTGAAACATTTGGCATTACTTCATCTGCTACTTGGTTGCGAGCTGAAAATTTGAGGTGGATTTTTATTGCAGAAAGAGGGTGTGGAAAAGTTTAGTCAGCACAAAAGTTTAACCTCACTAACAAAGTCTATAAATTTGCTGCAAGGATAAGGCAATGCCACTCCCTTTCCCGTCTCAATGCTTATAAGGACAAGCATTTAATCAAAACCCACTCTTGTACACATGAGCTGTGTTAGTGGCATTCCTCATCTCCTACTTCCAACACAACCTGAAGTTTTAAAACAGAATTGCTTTTAAGGTCTCTGAACATAGTCTTCAGTATTTTCTTAACTGTTTCATGGCTTCTTTTAAAATGCTTTCAACATGTTCTGAAAACTAAATATAAAAGGAAACAGGACTAAAAATGAATTTGGAAAAAAAAAAAAAAGGATTGGGCTGAAATTTTGTTTCCAGAAGCTCCTGCTTTCACTGGTGTGAAAGCGAGAAGGGGAGCTCTCAGCCCCCAGACGGATTTTCTGACAAGGTTGAAATCAACCGAGAGCTTTGATCCAATATCAGGAATCACTTCTCAACAGTTGTCAGGAAAAAAAATGCTTCTTCCCCAGAGCAAGTACAGAAGCCTGGTCACTTTGCAAACTTGGGCCAGGCTGATATTGCTGCTGCTGCCTGACGTGGATCTGAGTGCAAATCCATCCCTTCCTTCCTAGGTTGGCATGATCTGAAAGCTTGTGCTTTGAAATTTCCGCCCCGGCTTGCCGTGCTCTGAAAGCTCATGCTTTGCATTTCCACAGGGCTATAAAAGCCCGTGGGCACCGACCGGGCTTTCAAAACCGTTTGAGCCGACCTGGCCTCTGGCACATGGCACTCGGGTTGGCAGCTGATCTCATTTTGCTGCTCTGCCACCGGCTCCTGTGCGACATTAGCTAAGTCAATTAGCTTCTGCGTGCATCTGGTTTTCATCTCTAAAAGGGGGACAGTAGTAATTTCCTACCTGTGAGGATAAATATATCAGCTTAGGAAGTGCTCAAATGCTAGTGTGATTAGTGCTCCTCTACATCTCTTTGACAGCCTGTATTTTGCAGCCTGAAAGCCTGTGGTCTGCTAAACCGTAAAGGATCGGAGCTGAAGACCACCAGAGCAACTCTTGGACTGGCTGAGCACAGATGTCACTGCAATGAAAGCCAGAAAAACACGGTTTCTCAGGGACCTGACAAGAAATGCAGGAGAGGCAAACTCTGGCAGGAAACACAGAAGGGAGCCGAGACCACTCCAGCAGCAAGCTCACTGTATTTTGTGTATAGTTTGCTTTAACTTATATGTATGTGATGCATTTTAGTCTTTCCATTACCATTCATTTAGGGTTAGAGAAGGACAGTGAGCCGGCATCTCTGGGGCTTGAACACATGGAGACCATGCTGCAAAGGATAATTACTCATCTGTAAGTCTGCTTTTCTGAACAAGTGATTGCGTTTTGGGAAGAGTCTTCCATGGGATAGCTGCCATTAGTACTCCAGATTTTGGCCCTTAGCAGAAGCAGGAGGTCATTTCAGTTTCAGTCTCAGTGACCAGCATTCCCAGGGCCTTCCTCTATCACATTTTATTCAGTCAGGAGCAGAAAACTTTTCCCATTTAATAACGCCCAAAATATATTTACATACCAGGAACAAATTGTCGGGTGGTGCTTTTTTTTGCTTTGTTTGTTGGTTTTTTTTTTTTTCCCAGTGAACTTACCTTTCTAGTTTACTATGAGGAGAAGGAGGTAAATGAACTATGAGAATTATTAATCATGTTTATGTACTTTGTAGGACCTCTAAGGCATCAATCAAGAGGGGAGCTTCACTGTGCTAAGCACTATGCAAACCCGCAGTAAGAGAGAGCACGTATCCTGACCAAATCTGGTCAGGCAGCCGAGACGAATGATGCAGAAAGGGAAAGACGCTTTTACCTACTTTACAGAAGGGTACCCAAGGAACAGAAAACTTATGGGCCTTGGCCAGGAAACAGAAGTAAATACCACTTTAGCATTGTGACTGTGCTTTTATTACAACACCAGCTTTTATTTTTTCAATCAAGTACAAGCTGTAGCAAAGCAAAATTAAGGGTAAGATGTTATCCTCAGCTTAAAGATTCCCCAGTCCAGACAACCTAGTGCTGCGGATGAGGAAGCATCAGGGCTGTCTCTCCAAGGCTGCAGTTCCTTCAACTGGAGAAGAACAGAAATGGGCAACATGGATTGTTTTTTTATTATTATTTGGATCAAAACAGAGTATTCTAATAATGCTGTCTTACAAAGGAAATGAAAGAATCTTGGGGGTAATATTGAAAAAATGGTGGGCAGTCAGAGTCATGGCCATATGGTCCTCAAGCTGTGCTGTCAAGCAGATCTACAGATGGAGATGTATTATCTTACATGAGCACCAAGTTGAGCATTGCACTAGGCACTTGTGATTCAGACCAGGAGACCTGACAATACAATTGACAATTTCTATTAAATCAGGTGAGAAAAAGTCATCAGCAAGAATACTCCCTCAAAAACAAAAAAATCAGTTGGAGAAAGGACAAGCTTCCAACAGGCTCTGCAGCTTACAGATTCAATCCAGAGCATTTAGCAAGTTTAGCAACACATGAAATGAGAAGGGAAGTTGTTCTGACAAGTCTTAAAAAATTCAGAATCCCGGTCTTTTGATTTTATACCAATTTATTATATTAAAGGCAAACAAAACTCATCCCACAGTATCTATACGCTAGCTGGCTATCAAGTGGCAAACATGACAAGAATATGGGTGTGTACATTTGCTCTGAAGAGCTGGATCAAAGGGAAGGAAGAGCTACCAGGAGCAGTGACCTCCAAGCCAGGTGCTGCAAATACAGACGAAGACTTTGCCTTCCAAAAAGCTTACTGCGTGGAACGGCTGGGCAGGCTGGAGCCATGCAAGCTACTGAGATGAAACAAAAGGGTGCTATATATAAACTGGTGGATCAAACTCAGGGCTTTAGGACTCTTGTACACCTCCTCCCAGAATACAGCTCTGGTGACAACATGCCAGTGTACCCTGTACTAAGCAAACTGCTGAGGTGGCTGCCTTTGCTTTGAGGAACAGTGCCCCATGACTACGGAGTCCTCAGACAGGTAACGGGGTGACAAACGGGCCACCCTGTATTCAGCAACACACAAGGCACCAGTACCTATTGAGCTCATACTATTCATAGCCTTCCAAGTTTTTACGTCATGAAGGCATAGAGTGCATGGGGGAATAATACAGAGTTTTGGGTGGTAGCTGTACGTGAAAACTTCGTTTCGTGATTCAGATGATTAATGGCTTACACCCATGGGACAATCATTTACCTGCAAGTCTTGGCTAGAAGCTCCAGGGCACCAAAAGTTTATGAGGCAGCTCTGTGTCAGTCACATGAATCCAGATTTGTGAAGGTATTTAGTAACCTGCACCTTTAGGTGTCTAAAAGTATCTTAAAAATCTGTCCTGTAGACTGGCCCAACGTTTCAGTGTTGGGTTAAGAACTCAAAAGTTTTTAAGCATTTGACAAGATTAGCAAAAGAGCACTAAGCCACAAATCTTCCATTTTTCAGGCAAACTTCAAAAACCTTTCACTTCCACATAAAAGGAACAGGGGTCAGGTTGATGTGACCCACCTTAGACTTGCCAACATGGCTGCTGCGTGCGCCGGGGGAACAGCTCTGGCGGCTCTGTCAATCCCTGCTCTGGAGCAGGGATCTCCCGGCCTCCCCGTGGTCTTGCGCTCCAGAGCATCCTGAAGCAGATCCAAATTTTAACACGGAGAGTGGAGCCCATGGGCACTTTGGCAGTGCTGCATGGCACTCGGCCAGCACCACTTACTCCAAGCTCCGTGGCCTCACTGTGTAATGCACAGAAGGGCTGTTTTGCAGCAACATTTGGATATTGAGTAGGAAGGAAAATATCCCCAGAACCAAAGGCTTTCAGCGCCATAGCTGCCTGCCGTGTGTCAGGGGTGCAAGACTGGCTTCAGGTGCTCAGTTTAGGGCAGAGGCGAGAGACACGCGAGGGACTGGGCATAGCATTCAGGAACGTGAAGCCCAGAGCTCCTCAAGAGTGTTTGAGGCAACCACGCTGGGGCAGAGGAATAACCTCTGCGAACTATTTGGCTCTTTCTTAACCACCACCTTGGCTGAACAGAGATGAGAGGACAACGGCAAAGGATCCTCAAAGGAACACAGTTACCACGCACGAGGAGAAATCCTGGAGACCATAGAGGGGAAAAGAATTAACCTGGGGTGGGACATGCCAGAGCGACCCCAGCACAGCTCTCGGAGGAGAACAGCAGCGGGGCGAAACCGCCGAGCGCGGTGATGCCGCCCGCGCTGACACAACCCCAGCGCCCAGGAAGGGCTGGGCAACCAGCCAAAGAGCACCAACGCCGTCGGTGCGGCTGACCGACCGACCGAGCCCTTCCACCACCTGAAAAGGCCGCAGATTATCCCCCTCAGTTTCGCTTCTTGGTCCAGGGCACCGGACGGAGAAGAAGAAAGGGCGGGAGCAACGAGGCAGCTGAAGCAGCAGCGCGCTCGCCGACTGCATGGGCCGAAACAACTCCCGACAGCCACGACGCGGGCAAACCGATCAGAAACCGCAACAGGTCTCGGCGCGGCGCTCCCCCGCCGCCGCCACGGACGGGGAGACGCCGCGGGTGGGTGGGGAGGGCTCCGGTCTGTCTCCCGACGGGCGCTGCTCGCACCTACCGCTTCCACCTCGGGCCTGACCGACCCCCGGCCGGCACGGCCAGCCGGGCTTACGAGCGGAGGCACCGGGCGCGGGCAAGGGGCGCCCCTCCGAGGCACGGCGGGGCCCCGGCCCCCTCCCGCGGGCCCGCGGGCGGCGGCGGGGCGGCGCGGGGCCCCCCGGCTGCCGGGCCGGGTCCTTCCGGCGGCGGCGCCGCGCCAGCGCCCGCCCCGGGCCGCGGCCGCGCCCTTCCCCGCCCCGCCGGGCCGCCCCCCGCCCGCCCCCGCCCACACCTGGCCGGGGCGGGCCCTGCCCGCCGGCTGCGGGCCGACTCGGCGAGCGGGGCGGGCGGCAGCGCAGGCCGCGGCGGAGCGGAGCGGAGCGGGGCTCGGCCGGGAGCAGCGCCGGTGCCTCGCCGCGGGGCCGAGCGCGGCAGCCGGGGCCCAGCCCAGCCCAGGTGAGCCCGCGGGCGGCAGGTGGCGGCGCGGCGGCGGCGGGGCGGGCTGGGCTGGCGGCGGGGCGGGCGCGGCGCGCGGCCCCGGCGGGGGCGGGCTGGCGGCGGCGCGCGCGGAGCGCGGTCCCGCGCGGCGGCGGCGGCGGCGGTCGAGGCTGAGGCTGAGGGAGCGGAGCGGAGCGGAGCCGCCGGGCGGTCGGCGGGGAGCGGAGCGGGTTCTGGCGCGGCGCCCGGAGGCAGCATGCGGGCGGCGGAGCCCCGGAGCCGCGGTGAGTGGCTCGGTTCGCGGCGCCTTCCCTCTCAGCCCCGCTCCCGGCGCGGCGGGATCGTCTCCCGGGGAGCCGCCAAACTCCGCCGCCTGTTGAGCCCCGCGGATCGGCGCCCCCGAGCGCCGGCCCCGCTGCCCGCCTCGGTCCCGCCGCCGCCCCGGGTGCCCGCCGCGCGGTACCGGTCCCCCCCCCCCCCCCCACCCCGCCGGGGCCGGCACCCGGTTGCCCGGCGGCCGCCGGTTGCGCCCCGCGGGGCCTCCCCGGGTCGGCGGGGAGCAGCCAGGCACCTGCCGGCGCCGCGCCGCGCTGCCGGGGACGCGGCGGGGGCGCGGGGCTCGCCGCCGCGGCGTGACCTTCCCGGCGGGCTGCGGCGCTCGGGGCAGCCCCGGCGGGCGGCCCTCCGGCGGCGGGGGGGGGGGGGGGGGGGGCGCGGGTGTCCGTGTCCCGCGGGGCGCAGCGCCGAGCGCCGCGGGGCGTCCCGGGCGCGGTGCCTCCGCCGTGCGGGGAGGCGCGGGGCGATCGGCGACGGCCCGGAGCGTTTCCCGGCGGCTGGCGCTGGCCGTGCCGCGGCGGGAGGAGGGAGCGCGCTGCAGCGGGGCGCGGGCCGGGCGGCGGGGGGCGGCAGATCGCGTCTCCCCCCCCCCCCCCCCCCGGCTCAGTGGGGCGAGCCGCCGCCTGGGAGAGCGCGGGGCTGCCGGGCGGCGGCGTCTTGGGTGGCGAGAACAAAGGGCCCCCGGCGGGAGCGGGCCCGGAGCTCCGCCGCTGCGCCCCGGGTGCCAGCTCCCAAAACCGGGGCGGGTTGAGGGGTGGGGAGGGTGGTCACCCCCTTTTCCCCCGCCCGTTCTCCTGGGCGAGCGCGGCTGCAAGCCTCCCCGGGGCCAGCTCCTGCCCCGGGGCCAGCTCCTGCCCCGCAGCCGCCCCCGCAACCTGTTGGGCCGCCCGCCCGCCTGCTGGGGAGCCCCGGGGGTGCCCGGGGGGGCGGGCGGTTCTCCCCCGCGGGACGCCCGGGGTGCCGGGCCGGCGCCGAGGGGCGCTGGGGTGGGCGCCGGCAGCCGGCGGCGAGCGGAAGCCGAGGCTGAAGGCGAATGCTGCAGGCGGGTGTGTTTGCCTTCCCGGGGGCTTCGGCACCCAGAAACTGTTCTAAGACGCAACTTCAAGCAGTTCAAATACCTGGCGTAAATTAAATTTAATGAAAGAAAGTATTTCCGCGCTGTTAGACAGAGATCTGTTCCCGCAGACGTCTTGTGTGGAAAAGATGTGCTCTGTTTCCAGGAGACTGACTGGGGCAGCTGTTTTAAAGCGTTTTGGAGTTTTGTATTTATTTCCGATGTAACCAAATGAAGCTGTATTGTCAGTATCAAATAAAATGTTCTCTTGTCAAGTGTAGAATTGAGCTATAAAAAGTGATTTAGTCTGAAGATAACCGGATAATCAAAGCTTCAAATGTAAGTTACATTGAATATTTGCTGGTTTAGAGATCTCTGAAGGCGGCTAACTTGAGCAGGGACGGTGAGCAAACAGAGTTTCCTTATGCCGCGTGTATAACCACCTTTGTTCGTTTTTCAAGGTAAATGTTAGAGAAATGACAAATTTAATTTGAGATTACTAAGGTCCTGTGCTGCAGATGACTTCTCTGCGTGTCTGGTTACGGGGTGATTGTTCCAAGCCTGCCAGTGTGGCTTCGAAAACAGCTTTTTAAATAAAGTCCATTGCACTTCTTACGATAATGCAGGAAATGCGTGGCTCACGAGAACAGTTTTATGGAGGGAGCAAGTGTACTTTAATCCTGATTTTATTATTTCTGCTATGGTGGTTTGCTGTGGGGCTGAGGACGTAGGAGTAATAGATATCCGTACGCTGAAGCGCACGATCAGCAGTCTGAACTTTGTAAGCAAGAAGTAAAATTTGCATGGCAAAACGGCCAGTTTGTGATCTGGATGTGTGGTGGGTGACAGTGTTGGATTATTTAACTTCTCAGTTTCTGGCTTTAACCCACCATCTTAACGTGTGAGTTCCTTAGCCTACGTCACTGGCATGCGTCCTGGTCGTTGAAATAGGATGCAGCATGACCATACATGTGAAGGGGTTAAAACAGCTCATGGCCAAAGAGTTAATGTATCACTTCAGCTCAAGAATTTTTTTATAATTCGGCTTAGTTACAAATATTACCATCTGCCCTCTTCTTTGCATGTGTGTGTCCATAAATACATCTTGGACAAATACTGGTTGGGGCTGTTAGCAAAATAGTAGAAGCCACAGATAACATTTTATTCTCATGCATGTTGCCAGTAAAAATGTCAGTTTCTGGAAAAATCAAAGTAGAAGCCATCCTACATTGTGTCTGCATTTGGGAGGTATGTAGGTATTTTTAATTTTTTTTTTTTTTTTTTTTTTTAAATTAAGTCCTGCTTTTAGGAATGTGAGATAACTGTCATTGGCAAAAGCAGAGAAGACAGTCAAAGCTTGTGATTATAAGGAGAAGGATCTAAGCTTGTGGGTAACGGAGAAGAAATGTTTTCCTCTTTGTGTCCACATAATGCAAGGCTGTGGGAAGATATGCTTAATGAGGATGATTATTGCTGTGGCTTTCCATAAATCCACTTGTAATGGAGGCTTTGTACAGTTACTTCTGAATCTGTACATTTAAAAACTGCAAATAGCGATAATGGAGTTGGCTAATAGCAGACTGTCAAGTAAGTGCAATCCTTGTGATAACGTTCAGCCATAGATCTCCATTTAAGTATTACTTTTAAGCAGAAAATGTTTCTTGTAGGTCATAGTATATGCAATTTGGAGGAAAAAACCTACAGTTGTTGCTGCCTGTTCTTGCATCTTAACCAGCTAACTTTAATTGTGCAAAGGGTACTTTTTCTCTCCAGCTTTTTATCAGATAGCAGGGGATCTACAATTCAGTAGATGCATTTGATTTGAATTTAGATAGTAGAAAGGGATAATAGTAATAACCAGCTTGAAAAAGCTGGCTGAAGAGGTCTACCGAAGCAGTGAATGTGCGGCTGTGTGCAAATTAAAGTAGGGACTTGCACTTTTTGAAGAGTTGTAAACTCCCCCATAAAGCACTGGAGTGAGCTGAATACCACTAGGTGAGAGTGTGAGCTGATCTTGTTAGTAGTATTAACCAGGACAAACCTTTCTGTTTCGGTGTTTTTTTTTTTTCAGTGCCTCTTAGAAGCCAGGGTTGAGAGTTAAATTACTCAGGTCTGTTACGCAACTTAAAAATAAAAGATGAAGGTAAGACAGTAGGGAAAATTTTTAATGTGTTATCTCACCCCAGTACAGAAGGATGTAAAATCACCTATTATTTTCAAGTAAAGCACTCGTAATAGCTACTGGATGTTTTATATAGTGTTTTGAATGAATGCAGTTTTAACTTATGTAGCTAAGAAACAGCTTTGGAAGAAATCTGACACATGAGTTGCTTATGTTTATGTTTGGAAGAATTCATTGAGAAATGTTTGTGATGCTCACCATCATTGCTTAATCTCCTTTAAAAGCAATGCCTTGACTTTCACCTTTCATACAGTTTGTGAGGGCTCTTTACGTGGATTTACTTTTGCTCAAAATCTGGCCATAAAAGTAAGCTTTGTTTCTACAGATCGTAGTGCAGTTCAAATCCAAAATGTATGCTTCCTTTCCAGTAAAAACTTATAATTACATGGGGTGGTAGCTAACTGGAAAGTATTGCAAAACATATGTAAGAATACTGTCGTACAAACTCTAAAGCTGACGAATGACTCACTGCGCCAGTGCTATATCAAATTCTATCTATACACAAGGTTTAAATGACAAGTTTACTTTAGGCGGGGAATATGCAATTTTCTTGTACTCTTTCTTCATCTAATGTCAAGTGAGCTTAATGAAATGGTACATGTGGGCATACAGGAGGCACCAGTTGTAGAGCTTTAATGAGCAAAGGGAACAAGCACTGCTTGGCTCTATTTGTGAAGATGATAGAGACGTAACTACTCTGTATATTGAAAACCAAGTCCATGGTACTGATGCATGTCTTGAGACATTTGTTTCTTTTAATGTACCTCCTCATGATTTGTTTATGTGCATTTACTAACATTTGTTCTGTTTTCTATAGGAGAGGGTACTTGTTTTTTAGCAGTATACATATTTATCTTTACATATTTGTATTAGTTGAGTTTCTGACTGGCATTTCAGAATTTTGGCAATATTTTTGTGAATATAAAATTCAGGTCACTGCCAAAATGAAAACAGGATGATGTTCAGCATGGGAAAGGGGCCAATGATTGTAGGTTAAAGAGGAAAAGACTGCTTTCCACTGCAACAACACAGGTTTTATTCGTGCCTGTGACTTTGTGACTGTGATTTATTATCAGAAGCTTCATAGAGCTTTGGAGATACCCCCCCCTCCCCCCCCCCCCCAAAACCCAGGATGTGTAAACAGGCAGAGACATCCTGGAGCTGGGAAGCTGGTGTGAGCTGGGAGGAGGGAGAGGGAAGACGGTGGAGTGGCGGTATCAGGGTCTTGTGCTGTTACGTTGTGTGTCTCACCTGTATGCCTGTGGATGCTGGGGTGCCTGGCGAAACACCCATGGGGAAGCCTAGCCTGCAAAGCTAAGGAACCCAGTATCCACTCAACCCTGGGTGGAAGACTTTAAACTCTTCACAACCTTGTCTTTTAATTTCTAATTTAGCCGTAATTCATTCTGCCACAAAGCCTATCCCTCTCCTCTTTGTTACTCATTGTCTTTCTTGTCTGTGGGGGACACGTAGTGCACGTCCTTGGTCTTTGCTTTGCGTTGTTCAGGAGAGCTGTAGTGACCAGTGCCTGCAAGTGTTTTTAGTGTCTGTAGGAAAGTCCAAGTCTCCTTGGGCAGTGAAGAGAGTCTAAGGAAGGGAAGCTGGAGCACTTCCTATTTAATGTCAGTGTGCACACAGTGTGTATACGCCTGTCCCTTACTGGAAGAAAAAGGATGAAACAGGCCTTGCTCCTTCAAGGACTCTATCTGAGAACTTTTCTAAAGACCAAAAATACAGAGAGAAGTTAGGATTTTTGGAGCAGAGGATGGAAGCAATGTATATAAAAAGCCTGGTTGAGAGCAAAATTGACAAAAGCATCTCCTGATACCTGGGCTCAGTACTCAAAGGAAGTAGCTCTGTTTGGATGCTTTCATTAAGTGCAATCCACAGTGTAGCTGAAATACAGAAATACAGCAATATCATTAATCTGGGAAGGGATAGGGTGGTCCCACTCTTATTCCTGTCCTTCAGCAGGCACAGAAGCTTCCAGTTTACAACCTGCCCAGAAGACATTTATTTCTTGGCACAAAACTTCAGCTGCAGCTGGCAAGTGGGTAAGTACGTTCTTCCAGCCTTACTGAGAAGGAGAGGAATTATTTAGGTTGGCACAAGAAGTTTATAGTTCAGAGTTGTCAGATGAAATTGAACAGAGAAAAAATGTGAAGGCTGGGCATGTGGCATTGCTCTTTCAAAAGCAGTGCTGGAAATCCCGTAATCTCTTGAAACCAAATAAAACATGCATGTGCTTGACCGTGGCGAGGAATTATCTACTGGCTTCCTTATTTTCTTTTTTTTTTTTTTTTTTTTCTGCAGGTGTAGTGTTTGACACTGAATTGCATGTGTGTATACAAAGGATAACATCTGTTCCATTTTATGAGATCCACATAGCGCGGTTGCTTTTTTATCCCTCCAGTGTATGGATTCTTCTCTCATGTGTCATCCTCGCTGCTGAAGGCAGCCGGGCACTTGAGCTTTGTAATATCTCTTCGTTCTTCAGGAGCAGGAAGTTATTCATGGGATGGTACTTGATTCTTCAGTTAGATTTCCTCCCAAAATTAGGTCTTACAGTGTTTTGGAAAAGCCATTACTTTGCTAGAGGGTTTTGTAAGTAGGGATGGAAGAGGGATGATTGTGTGGCTCTTTTTCTGGAGGAGTTTTGGTAATTGTTATATCAACGTTAGGTTTTCTGCACCAACCTAGATGTATTTTGATAGGATTGTTCATTGGGAAGGTAAATTAGATCTGAGAAGTATGAAAAAGGCTAGTCTAATGTTTGGATTTTAGGGTATATATTTAAAAATGTATATATTTTTTTTAACCTGGCAGATATTGTGCTTCTGATCTTTTATCTTGAAGGAGAACCATAGAAGTGGTAAAGAGGATCCTTTTGGACACAGTGTGTTAAGAATGTGTTGAGGAGTCATGTACTTGGAAGACATGAGATGGGGGGAGAAAGGAGAAAATAGTGACCCCGTTTTTGGATGGAGTTGTTGCCTTTTTGTAAAGTACTGTTTTCGTCAAATACAAAGGAGTTATGTTTGTTTATATCTTAAGTAACATTTGTTTAGTTGTTGCAGAATCAATAATAATTCCTTTATCTTAAGGAAAACCCTGTAGTTTATGAATGTACCGTACATTGTATTTTAACTGCTTGTAATACAGAATTTGCAAGATTACACAAATTGATTAGAAGATGCACGCAAAACCCAATAATACATTTTCCATGTCAAAGTTCAGTGAAATATAGAATCATAGAATCTTTTAGGTTGGAAAAGACCTTTAAGATCATAGAGTCCAACCGTTAACCTAGCATTGCCAAGTCCACCGCTAAACCATGTCCCTAAACACCACATCTACCCATCTTTTAAACACCTCTGGGGATGGGGACTCAATCACTTCCTTAGGCAGCCTGTTCCAATGCTTGACAACCCTTTTGGTGAAGAAATTTTTCCTAATACCCAATCTAAAGCTCCCCTGGCACAGCTTGAGGCCGTTTCCTCTCGTCCTATCACTTGTTACTTGGGAGAAGAGACCGACCCCCACCTCGCTGCAACCTCCTTTCAGGTAGTTGTACAGAGCAATAAGGTCGCCCCTCAGCTTCCTCTTCTCCAAACTAAACAACCCCAGCTCCCTCAGCCTCTCCTCATACGACTTGTGCTCTAGACCCTTCACCAGCTTCATTGCCCTTCTTTGGACACGCCCCAGCACCTCCGTGTCCTTCTTATAGTGAGGGGCCCAAAGCTGAACGCAGGATTCGAGGTGCGGCCTCACTAGTGCCAGGTACAGGGGGACGATTGCTTCCCTGGTCCTGCTGGCCACGCTATTTCTGATAGAAGCCAGGATGCCATTGGCTTTCTGGCCACCTGGGCACATTGCTGGCTGATACTCAGCTGGCTGTTGACCAACACCCCCAGGTCCTTTTACGCCAGACAGCTCTCCAGCCACTCCTCCCCAAGCCTGTAGCCTTGCATGGGGTTGTTGTGACCCAAGTGCAGGACCCGGCACTGAGCCTTGTTGAACCTCATACGATTGGCCTTGGCCCATTGATCCAGCCTGTCCAGGTCCCTCTGTAGGGCCTTCCTACCCTCCAGCAGATCAACACTTCCACCCAACTTGTGTTATAATATATATTTCATAACTTATGTGATGAAACATAATTACCATAAACAATGAAAATTAGCCTCTTAAACCTATGAACTAGAAGGCATAGAAATAATTTTGTAATATATATTCTCATTGGTTTTGTTGAGACTGTTCTTGGGCACCACCAAAATTCCTTTATGTTCTCCTGTAATCTAATCTCTGTGTTATTATGTGGTAAAAAAACGTACTCGTAAACTTGTAGTTCACCTGAGGAAGAAGCGTGCATTGTTGAACATGAATTTTAGATATTGACTGTCTCCTCAGTATAGCCTTGTTCATGGGTAGCTTCCAATTAATAAAGTGCAGATTTGAAGAATTACACCTAGGGAGACAAGTGTTTCAGCAGATTGTAGAGTTACTGCCTTAATTCTGCCTCTTGACACGAAGGTAGAATTATAAACTTTTGTAAGAAAGTTTGTCTCCTTCAATATACTTGTGAAATGGAAGCCTGCTGCTAACAGAGTTGCAGCTCTTGTTGGTCTGACTTTTCTCTGGATTCTGCTACATCTTTGGAGTCTGTAAAACCACCCTTTTTGCTTTGGGTGTAGTGTTAAGGCAGAGTACCTGTTTGAGGTCTTTTGGGTCAAAAAAAAGGCATTTTAGAACAGCCCTTCCATTAACCTAATTTCCTGAGGTCTCTCCCATTGCAGCGGGTTCATTTTGGCACAGGTCAGTAGGTGTTGCATCCTACTTCTTCAGGCAGGTCAAGACAAGCAGAGCTCATGGAAGCCTGTAGCATGGCCATGATTTTAGCTGCTTTTTTTGGGTTGATGCAAAGCGTAGCTTTCTGTTATTTGTAGCTGGATTTTTGGATGAGACTGAAGCCAGTGTGGGCTCTCACTGCCCCTGTGTTTGAGTGGGCAGGTATCGTCCTTTGCACAGAGATGCTGATCTCCTGACAGCGAGCACTGCACTTTGTTTTTCTTTCTTTGCTTCTGACTTCCCTGGCTATCTGGGTCTGCAGCTGAGGCTGTGATGGCAAGGGACGCCACTCACCTGCGCGCAGGAGAAACGCACAGAGGTGTAACGCCTGTGCCTTAGTGATAAAACTTCAGCAGCTCTATAGGAGCAAACTGTTGCTTCCGATAATTGTGCTTGGCTCCTACTATGTTTCTTACCTGAAGCTTTTTCTTTGTAAAGAACGTAATAATAAAGTGTGCTGTTATACGTGGCAGCAGGCTGTCGTGCTCTTCTAGTGATTCCCCACCCTGGTGTCAGAAAGCTGGCCATCTTTTAAGGACGTTTTTTATCTGAAGAGTGATCAAAGGCTTCTTCACTGGCCAAAACCATCATGAGCAAATGTTTGTCTTAAAATAACTTGCACAGAATTACTGGGATCAGCAACTTGACTGCAGTGATGAAAAAAGTCTTTAATACACTAGAAATTGTGAATTGTATTTTGTTTGCTTAGATCATTAGGTGTTCAGGGCAGGCACCATGAATTGTACAGTGTTAAAGAATACATTTTACAGCAGCTATGTTGCTGGAAAGCATTTGTAAATGTGAGTTTGAATTAGAGATGTATTTTTTTTCCTTATTAAACTTTGAAGAGTTATGCTTCGAAGACCAGTGAATTTTTGATGCTCTTAAACGTTGTCTACAAGGAGCAGGTGAGGGATCTCCTGACCTTCTGTTTTTTTTTTTTTTTTTGTTTTTGTTTTTCCTTCCCCCCCTCTCCTTTGAGCTGATACTTCTATTGTATGTTGGTTTTGAATGTTACGAGAAATGCAGACATTCTGGTTTTGGTGTTTAGGTGATAGGGTTGGTTGACACAACTGTGTAGGTTATAAATGGAGGATGAGCTCTCAGATATTGGCTTTCTTCGTATCTGAAGTGAATTAACAGCGTCTTGGATTCTTGTTGCACAGTGTAATTAAAATAAACACTATAATGCTAATCATTTATGTATTTTTGCCTGTGGGTGAAGTTTTAAATTAGAAGTAGCTATACTTCGGTGGAAGTGGATTTTTTTATTATTATTATAATGTTGCCTGTTTCCAGTCTGGTAATATTTCTGTGAGAGTGCATAAAAAATATTGCTAGGCAGATTTGTTTTTGTTTTTTATTACCTAATTGTATATTCTAGTAACAATGTAATTATTGCTTTTAACAAAAACTGCCTGACTTGAGTGTTTAATTCCATCAGACTCAAGCAGTCACTGATGAGGTGATAAATGATAGGTTATATGTAGAAGTGGATTTGCAATTATTTGCTGCTTTGGGGGAAAAAAAAAAAATTGATGTTTTGTTTCTGTCCAATGACTAATGTTGAAAATCAAAGCGGCGCACCAGATGTTTTTTCTAATGACTGTGGTTCAAGGTCTCTCTTGTATGGAGGAGGGTTTCGACTGAGTTCGTCTCTTGGCTTTGAAGTTTCTCTCGCTTGTTAATGCAGCACTCCTCTAAATTTTCTGCTCCGGACTTCTCTGTGTATGGGTTTTATGGAAGCGCTCCTCTCCCAGCCCCTCGTGTGTCTCACAGCTCCCTGTTCATCAAGAGGCGGAGGGGCGATGGCATTTTTACAGTGCAGGCTGAGCACTTCCATTCACTTGTGTTTATTTCATAGAATTAAAACAAGAATAAGTGTTTCGCTTTATTTGTTGATGTCTGATTAGGAATTAGTGGAAGAAACTGAATTGCTGGTGTGATTAATGGTAGGTTTTGTTTCTGATGTATGAAAGGACTCATTGTCTGAGGCTTTTCCTCCATCGCGCTCTGCCTAATCCTGAAATCACGCTAACGACGGCAGCGCTTGAGGCTCCTCGTCTTGCTTTCCTGCAAACTTAATCATACAGCTGGAAAAATTTCCTCTTCGAAGGGACAGCTGCTTCTTGTGCCGAATCTGCTGTCACATCGTAGGGGCCTTGCTAGTAAGGTGGGCATTAGGTTGGGGGGATCCAGGGGGGAAAGGGTGGTTAATCTGAATTCTGCAAACTGATCTAATTTATGCTACATTTGGTTTTCAAATCTGGGCCTGGTGGTTTTATTAACAGTGTCTATCGCGTACCTCTTTGCAGCCGTGGCTGAAGGAGGTGAGCTGCCTCATTCTAACTTTTAATTCCTCCTAGATTTTTGTTAGATGAACTTTCTGCAATTGCTGATGTAGTACTTTGGCAGGGAGGAACTTTAAAATTGCTCAGTGTATGTTTTCAAAAGTGATTTTATAAGTTTGAGATTTGTAGAAATGAAGACATTTCTAAAGTACATAGCAAGAAATTACAGCAGACGTGACTGTTCCTCTTTCAGAAAAACCCTGGAAGAAACACAATACCCCACCCCATGAACACTAGCCTTTCTTTTCCTCTGAATCAGGTTGTCATTCCAAGGTCTCGGAGTGATTTAAAAATATAAAATAAACTCCCCTGAGGAATCTATTAAAAATTATTTGGTTCACTGAACATGCAGTGCATGTTCAGTCTTGGAATCCATTACATGCCTGTAGAAAGACTTTAAAAATCCTCTCTGACAAAGTTGATCTGAGTTGTGTCCCTTTGCCCAGGTGGGCATGAGGGAATTTCACTGCTTTTTTTTTTTTTTCTTCCCCCCAAAACAGAAGTGTGTGGAATTAATATTGATTTTTATTATAGCTGTCTGCTAGTGCCACTGTATACAGGGGTCGTATGTCAACACTGCTTTTGTAGTGGCAGCTTTCCCTGTTCCTTTAGTTGAAGCCTGTAGCTGTGGACCTCTGGAAATAATTGGAAAATGCTAGGTTTTTTTCCTTTGAATTCAATTTGTAAAGCTTTATTACCTAGAATTAAATTCTTATCAGGTTGAAATGGTGCATAAATTCTTGTTGAATGGAGACAAATGCTATTAGAAATCAGTGAAACTAAGCTATATTTTAATCCTAGATTTATTTTCATTTCCATTGTTGTACACTGAAAACACTTTGCATCTACTTTGTCCATCCGTATTGGTGTTTTCTTGTTCTGATAATTTTTCATGCTTAAGTTTGAGAGGGACAATGTGTGTTAGATTCCCACTCATAGTGTGTTTGTGTGCTGTGGTGTGGGTTATATTTCCAGGTACCTGGTGTAGGTGTTGTCAGTTCCCATCAGTGCATGCTGCCTTTGTGTGCTGAAGACAGTTGTCATGTTATTTGGCAAAAATATTTCTTTTGGAAGAACTTTCCCATGTTTTCAGCTCACGATGGAGAACTGTGACGTCTACTTTGTTGGTTTTTTTATATGCAAATATTCATAGTTGCTCAGAGCTTGGTAGTTTTTCAGAGCCTAAAGTCAGGTAAGGACTTAAAGAAAACACAAATAACAGGCAATCCCTCCGGATATGCAAGTTTATTTGATTAACCCACCTGACCTGCAGCATTGGAGAGCGGTTAAATATTTGGACAGTCAGCAGTCACATTAGTCATGTTTCATTAGGTGATGGCCTCCTCCATTTGGAGTTTACTCTGCTGCTGCTGTTGCCAAGTCTTGTGTGATCTTGAAAGCGAGCTGTGCGTGGGGGGCATGGTGGGTGCTTTTGGGGGTGTTGCTGAGCCGGGCTCCCGGGAGGATCTGGGGATGCATGTTGCTGCAACAACATCATCTGCAGCGGGTAGGGGATTGGAGACAAGGGAGAAAATCGTTAATTGCGATTGTCAACACTGTAAAGGTTAGCTGGTAGATAAAGTTACTAACCTAAGCAGAAATAACAACGCTGCCCTGAGAAGTGTAAAAGACTTGTCAAAACCTAATCTAATCTCCTGCATTAACTGTACATTGCAATAATGAATAAATGAAATTCCAGCAAGCTGAGATAGTCCGATTTTAATAACTTCTCAAAAAATCAAAATGAAGTATTGTGCTGGAAGAGGCATATCACGGTTATCCAAATTTCTTTCTATAGAATCATTTTTAATTATATGTGAACGTATGCTAATGGTTTAAAAACTCATTTGTCTCCTTGTCAGCAGCTTGACCAGTATTTTAATACAAGAGACATGGTTTCATCTTGAACCGGTCTTGTTTTTCAATGGGTGTTGCAGCCAGCTGGAAAATTGTTTGACTTTTTAACTGCTGTGGTTTTGATGCGGTGTCTACTGTAAGAAAGTAAAATTTATGTAAAACCAGTGACGCTTTCAATTGTCGTATTTCCATTTTGATTTAAGGGGAGGGGAGGAGGTGTTTATGCTGAAAGCACTCAGTCTTGCCCTTTTTCTGAAGATCGATGGTAACTTTCCATGTTACGACTAGGTAAAATTCCTGTCCTCGCCAAAATCTGAGGAAAGTAAGGAGGAAATAACTGCTGCAATTGTAACTTAGTGCATTTCTGGATGCATTGCTGAAGCTGTTCTGGTGGAAATATGGCTAGTAAGTTTTATGGGAGGAAGAAGCTAGCACAAAAAAAAAACCCCTCTTGGGATTTAAATGTGGTTTTAAAAATGCTGATAGTACCTTTTTGTCTATTCTGGCAAGAAAAGAGCATGATTATAATATGTTTTCATCATACAGGTTTTGTGAGTGACTAGATGGGATTCAGCTCTGAATTCCTGACTTTGGAGTGTCCAAATTGTGCATAATTAACTTAAAAGTCAGTTTTTGGAGACTCAAATGTTTCACAGGAAAATTAATGAGAAATTTAGTGTAATGTACTACTCTTTTTTCCGAATGCTTTTCTCCCCTGAAATTACCAAGTTATAAATATTTTAAATTGAAAATGGTTCTTAAAGTTTGATTCTGAAATGAGCTATGAACAAGTATTCTCCTGTATTTGTGGTCTCAAAGTGAAAAATGTTTTGATTAATAGAGCCACTACATTAGTTTTTATGGTAGTTTGCTGTGACACAACTGTAGTTTCTAGGTGTGCTTAAAAGGTTTAAGTTTGGCAGACTTTCTGCTGTATCTTTTCACCTAATTGCTTTACGGGTTTGCATATAATCTTGTTAATTAAATTGTTTTTGCATGATTGCTAAAGCATCTCTGAATAGCTAAAAAGTGCTTTTTAAGGACCAAAGGGTTCGTGGTTCGGTATCAGTTCTGCTGTCGGTGGTGGTGGTGGTAGGTGCTGCTGTTAGAGGAGGGCAGCGTGGTGTTGCTGTGCACCCGCCTCGGGAAACGCAGTTGCCTGAGCCATCGGAAGGGAAAACAAAATAGTTTGGCTTGGTGTGAAATAACTTGCACTGCTCAGTTTTGCAGTGCTGTCTTTTGTGTGCATCTATGTGAGGAGCAAGTGTGTTTGCAGAGTGGCTTTCTCCGTTAATGCATTCTCGCTGTGGTCGGGGTGCAGAGCTGCTGGAGGGGATGACACGGGGTGTTCATCAGGTTGTCATGCTGCCCGCTGATGCTGTGAGACCTTCTCAGAAGAGTTGTCTTGCTGTAACCAGTGTGAGTAAGTGGAAATGAATGACTTCAGAGGAGGTTTAAGGCAAAGGCAAGAGTCACCGCGAAGCTAACTCGAGGAGACTAACCCAGCCCAGCAGCCCTGGGCTCAGTTTTCCGAGCACTGGCTGTGATCTTGGCTGTGCATGGGTGAGCTACAGGAGCTACTGATGAGCTACAGAAATCCTGGGTGGATGCGTGGCCTCTCGCTTTGTTCAACAGTGGATTTTTTTTTTTTTCTTTCTCGAGGAGGGATGGAGAAGACGCCGAGAGTTCCCAGCTACAACGCTTTTCAGATCCTTATTTGAAAGTGTTTTAAACAAGGGACATCAGAAGCTGAGATACAAAGCAACCTTTTGAAGTTAAAAGTGGGTCTGCGTGAAAATGAACTGCTTGTCTGTGAAAAGAGTCAAGTGTGAAAGGATAGGAGGGTTTCACTAAATGAATTTGATAGTCTGAGTAAGTGTGGCGAGGCAGAGAGGAGAATCTGGAAAGGTCAGGACTGAGCATATGACTCTAGACAAGGCAGTGGAAAGACATGAAAGGGATTGAGTGGAAATGCCTCGGTTTACATTTTTTTTTTACTTAGAAGTGATTTATTTATTTTGGTGAAGGTGGTCATAAAAAGGGAACTTTAGAAGCTTGCCGTGGAGAGGTGGGGAATCTGACTCCTTTGGGACCTTGTACCTTTTTCATTCGACTTTTGTGTGGTTTCAAATAGCTGAAAGATCAAAGCCCAGAGGAACTCCTTGTTACGTGTGCTGTCCCGTTCGTAGGACTGCTCTGTGCTATGTGCTCTCTGCAGTTCAGTGCTTCAGCAGATTTTGTCCCAAGTACAGGATTTCTTACTATTGCTGCCTCGTTTTCAGTGATCCACATAACTTGCAGATTTTCACTTAAATAATTTGTGATGCGTTTTCTAGGTCCCTGATACTGCTTAAAAGGGTAATGTAGAGTGTGTAATACCTGCATTCGGTGTAGAAAAACGTGAGGTGATTTGCATTGGTAGCAGGAAACCATCTGAACTTTTAGTACAAAGTGATGGACTGCAGGTCGACTGTCACCACTCAGGGTGGGATCTTGAGACTGATGGTAGTTCCATCAAACCATCAGCTCTGTGCTTAGCAGTGATCAAAGAAAGCATATCATATCTTATGAAATGCTCAGAGAAGAGTAAAGAATAAGATACTCTGTATCATGCATTATTATGCCATGTCTAAATCCATGGTTTGTCCATACATTAGATACTGTTTCATCTCCCCTTCCTTTCATCTCAAGAAGAATACAGAGCAGCTAGAAGTGTGGAGAAACGCAACACGGGTCGTTAGAGATCTGGAATGGCTTCCATGTGACAAATGGCTGGGAAAGGGGTGGTTAGAGAAGGATGCGACAGAGGTCTGTGAAATCACGAGTGGCTTGAAGAGGGTTTGGCTATTTCATCTGCCAGTTTAAGAGCAAGGGAAAGTCAACTAAACTTTGTAGGAGCCAGGTTCAGACCCCGGCAGGAGGAAGTGGTTCTTCACGTAGGGGTGGTAAACCTGTGGAACTGCTGGAAAAGGCTTTCTGGGGACTGCTCGGTGGACAAATGACGCAAGTCTAAGGCAATCCTTACCAGTGAAAGTATTGAAGGCTACAAAGGTCCTTGGGGGAAGTGCAGATTCTGCAAGTTCCTATTCTTGCAGTTCTCTAGCCCTGTGCTTACAGGCTGTGTTGGAGACAGGGTATTAGGCTAGCAGGACCTGTGGTGTGACCCAGCGCATCCAGTTTTACATCTGTGTCCTGTGCTTTGCCATGAACTCCATGAACTTTGTGTCCCCAGTTTGCTTAACATAGGGCAAGCCCTCTGCAGTAAAGCCTTTTCTGTGGAACTTATTTTCCTGAGCAAGAGTGATGAATAGAGCAGCTGGCAAAAGCTGAAAGCAAGAAGGGGAAGTCGCTGCTTTCCCATTCCTGTTCCCAGTTGCTGTGGCTTACCTTATGCTGTTTTGGTGTTGGGCCATTTCACTGAAGCAGCAGAAGAATAACTTTGGGGGGAAGGGGAGAGCTGAATAGCTTTTGCCGGTGAGTGGATTAAAGCAGTTCATAGGTGCTGCGAATGTCCAAGGGGATGGGACTGCATAGCCTGAGAGAAGGGAGCGAGGCATTCTCCTTTTTACTACTAGCAAGTGTGAGATAACTCAGATGTCTCAGGGCACAGCCCACCCATCTCCCAGTGGTACGGTCTTCCCTGGCTTACACTGACTTGGGTGATTGTTAAAGCAACTTGTGGAAGGCTCCAGCTCAGTAATACGAAAGAAAACTATCATTCTGTGCAATCTTCACAGTTTTTAGTGAGCTTAAGAAGATCACAAATGCTGCTCAAGTAGGGCTTGATGCCAGCATTGGGGAAATGGCAGCAGTGCCCAAACAGGCATGAGCAGTCCCCTTTGCAGCGGTGGTAACCTCCCTTGCAAAACCAGGCTGCTACTGCTGTAAGTGTGGAGCTGCCTCCCACAGCGTGGTAGAGACCGTGACTCTCCTTGCCATCAGAAATACCTAACCAGCATCGTTACCTGCCCTGGTAACCTTGGGGCGCTCTGGAGAGAGGAGGGCCACCTAAGTGTGCAAGTGGGCAGAAGTTATTTACTCACTTCTGCATTGAGAGAAGGATTAGGAAGTGTTTTCCAAAAATGACTTGAGAAAGGGAAGGTGGTGGGAATTAGAGCTGGAGCAGTTTCTTCCTTGGCTTCTGTGGGTGATAGTGTGGAGATGGTGCTTGCCCAGGGAGCAGTGAAAGCCAATTCTTCTGCTTCTGTGGAAGTGAATTGTTTTCTGTTCTGTTAGAATGAGTGCTTTTGTGTACAAAATGCAGATCAAGGTCTTAACACATTATTGGTGTGTGCAAAAGAGCAATGTTTGCAAATGTGCCTGTTTGTGTTAAAAAACAGACGGATCGTGCCTTATGCCTCCTCCTTTTGACACCAGACCCCCCAAAGGCTGTGAGACGTGTCGATCTTCAGGGCTTTTTATTTTTATTGGATCAGAAGCAAAAAAAGGCCACTGTACAAAATGAAAAGGAGATCTGCTTTTAGTTGAAGGGAGTTACCTTTTGAATGTCATCGACATCTATGAGCAATAACAGTGGAGGATAAAGATTTCTGTTTGAATTCTTCGAAGAGAACTAACACACAAGATTGATAGAAAAATGTGTTTACTTTTAAAAAATATAATACAATATTAATAACTTCCAACTATTCTGCAAATATCTTCATCTTTCTAGGCAGATCTTTCTACCTTACCTATTTCAAAAGAGATTTGCTCTACTGCTTCTATCTAGTGCTACATGTCAAAATAATTTTCTTCATGGACAGGCCAGCTAAATGTCATGTAGACTTTTTTCCATTATCGTTTTAGTACAGGCAGGTCAGTAGCACTTTATACAGGACTAGAAAATTTCCCTGCCTTTGCAAGGCTGTGTAAATAGGCATATCTGTGGCCTACTTTTCAACACTTCTGTGGTGTTTTAGATTCTCACAAACTTAGAATTTTTTTTTTTTTCCCAGAAAGCTTTACAATTCATTTGTAAAACAGTGCTAATTTAGTGTGTCTAACTAGCTGAAGATCATTAATAGCTTCTCTATTCAGTACTGTTATGCAGTAAAGCTCCTTCTGGAGTGATGTTATTAAATAATTCGCTAATTTTCCTCAACTTCTTTTTCTGGTGGCCTAGCTTTTAAAATCTTCAATAAAATGTTGTTTGAAATCCTAATCTTATTTCTTCTTTAAAGATTTAATTCCATTAGTGCGTAGTTTATGGAGGAAAATGTTCTGTTATGTGAGAAACATTCGTAACTTTTATGATGGATTTTGAAAACGTCAGTATGAATGTAAGCAAGACTGGTGATAGAAGATGATTGTAGAAAAAGCACATTTTGTTTAGCTCTTGGCATGTATGTGTTAGGATTCTGGATATTAAGGTAGGTAAAACAGGCTACATAAATGGAAATTTGTTTAGAGTGGTGGAAAATAAAAACATTCTCTTGATGCACATTTTTAAATTATTTTGGTCATACAAAAGCTTTGCAAAATTTAAACTATTCAATGAAGGGAGACGGTCATACTGTGACTTTGACAACTGTTTATTTTAAGGAGAGATTGCTCCCTAAACTTCTCCCACAGCCACCCTGTCAGGAGTTACTTTTTGCAGGGGATATGGCCTGGAGTCATGGTGCGCTCAGGCATCAGTCACGGGTCCTCAACTTAATTTTTACCTGGGATTTGCACTGGCTCATTTCTTCATCTAGGGAACTGGTTTGTGCTGAGTGATTTGCAATACAGTCATTTCTTCCACATAGCCCGATAGCCGCCTTTGTTTTACTCCTTGGTGCATGGCCAGAAATAACAATTAAATCCAAACCTTTACCTGCGTTTTATTGAGGGCAGATTTGAACAGATTTCTGACGAGATCTTTGTTCTTTCAGGATCATTGTGGTGTTTTGGATGTTTTCCAGACATGTTTAACGGTCTTCAGTCCCTTTTCTCCTGGGGTGCATGGAAGAAGCTGGCATTTCCTTGAGCTTGGTGACGGTTTGCCCGGCGGTGGTTATCAGCCTGCCAGGACTCTGTGTGTGAGTCTGTGCTTGTCCCGTTGTCCCCAGCTCCTGCTGGATATGGTTAAAGGTGTTTTCCCCCGTTCATGCTGGTGAGGCATGACTTTGGTCACGCTGTGTCTCTATGAAGCGTTGTGCTCAGGGTTACGCCACGGAGACTATGGCCTCAAGCAGCAAACTCCTTACCTGGGAGCCCGGGAGAGGTCTGCACCTGGAGGAGAGTCAGTATTTTCTCCAGATTAGGAATTGTCCCAAGCCTCTCTCTCCTCAAAGCCAGGATTGAGTTTTGTTGGAACAGACCGATGAACTTGTTTTCCTTTGTGCACCTTGTGCTTCAGAGCAGAAGCTGCTCAGTGTACCCGAGACGTCAGGAGGGCTTTGCTTGGCTGGGCAACCAGACCCCGTGGGTGAACCTCAAGGTTGGTTGTCTTGGTGGCGTAGAGCCCCAGTGCAGTGATACCCGGCAGCTCTCCCAGTGGACAACAGCACGTGCTTAGGGGCTGTGTTGGGAAGCAGCAACCCAAGTGATGTGGTTGGGAGGGCATTCTCCACCTGTGCTTCATGCAGGGGTGTTTCTCATGATGCTGAAGAGCAGCTAGTGAGAGCTCTGCTTGCCCCATCCTGGGCATGGAGCTGCTGGCAGAGCACCTTGGCATGAGGATGCGCTTGGCAGGGCTGTGCTGAATCTTTATTCCCCTGAAATACATGACTTCTGGGGCCCTTCGAGTTGTGCGTGCATGTCTTACTGCTTGCACACACGTGCAGCTCAAGTGAGCGTTTTCACTTCTGCTTAAATGTGGGAACAGAGGTTACTTGCCTGTGAGTGGAGTCCTTGAAGATGTGCAGGCCACATGTGTTCATTTGTCCTCCTGGGCTTGCTGGGGGGACCAGAGTTGGAAGGTGTACTCCAGTCCCAGCCCCTCACACCATGCCTTTGTGCGCATGTGTGCAGAATGAGCGCTGGTAAATCTAAGGAGGTCTCTCCTCCGGAGTGCTTTGTGGTTGCCCAGCCTGTGAGCGTAATTGTGGCCTACGCACCTGGTGCCTTGGGTTGGTAGTTATGTTCTCGTTCACCGGTTCTCTGTCACGTTTGCTCCTTTCCCTGGTCCGTGGAGTTGCAGCTGCAGTGCTTGCACACAGGGTTTCATGGCTGCCCCTTTCCACCTGTACTGCTCATTCCAAAGACTATTTGTAGTTGCTAATGATTTGCTGCAAAGACTGCTGCGGGAACTGAAACATTGCCCGATTGTATATTTCTTTATTTTAGCCTGGAAAACAGCATTTGACTCATTCACAGCATGATGCAAAATATTTATAGTACTTGAAATACTTGCAAATACATGTTGCAAGCAACAGTATAAGCAATGTCTTAAGCCACGTGGAGCGGTTTAATCTGTCTGAAACTGCTCCCTGGGTAAGTTTTTGATCTTATCAATACAGAAGACTGACTCAGGGTAATTCAATCAATGTTACTAATTTTTAAAGTAATAAAAATATCATTTGATATGCTTCCAAATTGGCCAAAATACTTCTGTCGAAACAGAAGTTCAGATCTCAAACTCCAGTAATGCTCTGTAAGTAAATAATAAAATGCTATTTGAATTTTATTTAGGAGCTTTACATAAGGAATTGAGAGATGCCAGGAAAGGTGGACAGTGATCATCTGTGGCTGGGAAGATTTCACATGAGGGGAAGCTGAACTGTTTTGCATCAAAAAAAGGAAAACCAGAAGGGGCACAAGAAGTCTAGAACGTAATAAATTATTTAGGGAATCTGGGTCAGGAGACTGTTCTTGTGTTGTGAGATAGAAAGGAAATCTGAAGCACTTTGAAATCGGTCGGTTCAAGATGAGTGAAACAAAAATCCTTTTTATGGTGTGTGCAGGAAGACCATAGCAGGTGTTTGTATGGGAGGTCAGTTTTTAAAGTTCAGAAGAGGGTTAAATATTTTTACAGGTATTGGAGATATTTATATGGGTATTGGGATTTGCAAAAACATTTAAAGAAGAAACAGATGCCATACTTCAGTTGTTGTTTGTTTGGTTTTTGTTTGTTTTTTTTTTTGAGCAATCCCTAACTGTTAAAAAGACTAGGACGAAGCTTAAACTGAACTAGGCAGTGTTTTCTCTATTGGAGAAAACATCTTGCATCTTCCCCCAAGCCCCGCAGTGTCTCTAACAGGTTGGTGGTGGCTGGGTGGGCTTTGAGGCTGATCCTGCCTTGCTTGTAGCATCCTCTGAGGCTGGACATCTCGTGAACCTCTGCGAGATCAGCAAAGTGCACTTCATAGACTACTACGCAAGTAAAAATTAGTTAGAGGACATAGCCTTCCTGTGGGAAACTGGCAGATTGTGTTGACTATTTGATAGGCTTTTTATCTGCAGGTATAACTGTAATGGATTTTAATATTTAGATTAATATTGATATCTGGTGTCATTTCTGCTGAGTTGGTGCAGAGATGCCCACTGACTGCTGTGGACATTAGGTCAGGTCCCTTAAAGTCAACCCTATATCCTGTGTTAACTACTGTATTAAAAGGTCTATCTACCCTTACTTGATAGTTTTATACTGTTGAATGAAAATATTTTAAATGGTAAGCAAAACTCTTGTATATTGTTAATCCAGGAGGGATTACCCAATTACCATGATCCCAAAAGTCTGTCCAAAAGTCTTGCTCGCCAGCAGTATTTTTAGCAGTCTTTGTCTCTAAAGCGGGTCACATAGGTTCTTTTTAGCTACAACTTACTACTAAAATCTGCTTTGTTTTGGGAACACTTCATTCATTTCTGGGGCGATTGCTGAAGGTCATCTCGGAGGAAGAAACTGTTTTTAAACCTTGAGGTTTAACCTTGGGAAGTGTGATGGTGAAAACTCAATGTGCCAGGCAGAGCTGAGGTTGCAGTCACCCTGACAAAAACTGTCGGAGCAAGTGATGATTGAACAGGACAGGAGGAAACAGAGGACTTGAAATTTGTGTGGTTGATACATTGTTATGTCCATCTTGAAAACTCATGTGTCAGATAATTAGTGTCCTTGGTCCACCAATGACAAAATGGAGTCGTACAGATTTACCTTACCTGCAGCTATTATTAAAAAGTTAGGAAGAAAAAATAGATACATATATTAAAAAAAATTATTATTTTTCTGATAGCAGGACAGCAAATTGGTTTTTAAGCGGGTACGTCGGTAGGGGAAAATACATATTTCTTTAAAATCTTTGGTCTAATCCACAGTTCAAAATAATATATTTAGAACTAGTGCCTAAACTAATTCTCAGTGGAAACTGGACTATTGCTGGCAAAGTTGCCACCCGTATGTCGTTCCTCTTCTCCCTCTTGTGCAGAAGTAACCTGGAAACAGTCTTGTATTTGAGAAAATCGCCAGCCATGAGATCACTCATGGATTGCGGCACCGTTTGTGCCAAACCGACAGCACAACCTCTGTTATGTTGCAATAGGAGTGTTTGATAAACATCACTTGGGGAAGTTATTTAAAAGTTGTGGTATTAGTGAGTTCTAAAATCTCAGTGTCTAAATACGCTTGCAATGCTGTTCTCTGAATAATGCATGCTCATGAAATGATCCGTACTGTGGGGAGACAGGCTGGCTGTACACGGGCTGGCTAGTCAAGCACCGTGGAAAGGAATGGGAAAACAAAGCAGACACAGCAGCTCAGATAGTCTGGCTTTCAGTTACGCTCTACATTTTTCCTTTAAAAAAACTTGACTGAACTTGGTATGCTACAGCCATGAAAGAAAACCAGAGCTCTGGCCCTACAAAGTTTACGCCTAACTAGACAAAGTCCTGTGACGTGCCCGATACTAAACGCCAGGGTAGTATTCTGTTTTGAGCAGTTCTTTGGCATTCATTTTTATTGATATGTAACGGTGTTTGAGCTGTGCAGGGGAAAATGTGGGTTTTGCATGGAGAGGATGGATCCTGGACACTGTAGGAGGGGAAGGTTTTGTGCTCGCTTGGTTTTTCAGCCTCCGTCCCAGTGATGAGTGAACTTCAAAGCCAGCCACCCGCTGGGAGGTGCAGTACCACTAAGCTTGTGTTTCTCTGCCTTGCTTTTGTTAAAGAAAGCTAGAAATACGTGCCACGTTAAGATACAAGTTAATTAAAAAGTCTGAAAAATAATCACAAATTTTGGCATGTATGGTATTTCTTGCCTTTGTTTACTGCTCGCATGTTCTGCAAACAAGAGGAGGTTTACTTTCCTCTTTCTCGATACATTTCTGTTATGAAAACTGTGCTCGGAAGAAAAGAAATATTTACCTAATCATTTGCTGAGAAATTCATGACCTTCAGCCAACTTGAGAGCTACCCAGACTCATTGTTCGGTCCCGATGTAGAGTTGCTTTGCACTATTTATATTCCTGCCTTGCCGGGTCCGTGCAGAGGTGTTCGCAGAACAAGCCCGCGGTATTTCCTGCGGGAGATGCTTCAGCACATCTTCAGCTTTCTGCTACTAATCTCATTTGTGGGAGTGAACTCTTCTTAAATGGTCATTTAAGTCTCTCTCGTGGGTCTGGTTGTAATATTGGGGCTTTAGAAAGGCTGTTACAAGGAAGCTTTCAAACACTTATCCCTATTTTCCTTTCTTTTTAAATGTGTCCACCTACTGCCACATACTAGTCTCAATTAAGACCTGTCTCTTCCCAGTGGCATTTGCATCCATTTTAATACTGCAGACTTCTGTGATTATTTTTTCTATATTGCTTGCTACCCAAAGTGGGCATGTTTAGCTGTTGCTTCGCTCTTGCTTGATGTGGCATTTTTTTTTTTGCATGTGCAGCCAAGGTTTCATTAATCTTTCTTTCTACCAGATCACACTGCAAACCTTGTAAGAATTTCTTGGCTCCTCAGTTTGTCACTCCCACTGAATATTTCTTTCAGATTATTTTCCTGTTGGATGTCTTCGCTGCACTTTCCCAAGGAGAACCTTATTTTTAATTGCCTGCTTCTCAACTTTCTCTGTCCTCACTGGGGCTTGCAACTCCTAAATTTAGTATCATCCACAGATTTCAAGAACACACGTTTTACTCCTGTTCTGCATCATTAACGAAGATTTTTTTTTTTTTTTTTTAAAGTAAGAGAATATATAAGAAAATTTCCTGCATCCATGAGAGACACTTTCAAAGATTTGGTACATGATTTTAATCTTCTTTTGTTTGTTTGTTTGGGTTTTTTTTGTACAGTGTTCCATCCGCATCAAAACTGCTTTCTTAAATAATTTTGAAACTGTGTAATTTGATACAGTCAAATAGTTTACTGACATCCAGGTGTATTTTATCTACAGTGTGCTTGCTATCAACAAACTACAGTGCTCTAAAAAAGTGATATGCTGCATCATATTTTGCACATATTTTATAAACCCCATTTCTCATTTTGGTTGAAAGAAGGTAATCATCTTCCAGGAGTCTTAGGGGCTGGTTTCTCCTATCTTAATAAAACTGTTCTTTTAGGAGAAGTAAAATTTGCTTGCTTGTATGATAACCTTTTTTTGTGTGTTTTCCTCTGTGAAGTTGAGGTCTAAATATGCCGTTCATCTATAGATGTTCCATGTCGTTAAGGGAATTAGTGGCTGTATCTACTAAGCTTGTTTGCTAATTTGTCTTCACTGGCTCAACTCCTTGGAATAAATGATATTATGGAGTGGTTCTGATATGTATGTCTACATTTCCTAAGGCTTTTACTTGTAATTATTAATGCCCATTTGTAATGGCTATCAATTCGTACTTCACTGAGGTAATACAGATAAAAGCGTGGAACTGCAGTAGTGGGTATTGCTAGGAGTGCTTGCTGAGAATAGCTGTCCATCATAATTTTGATTTCTCTGTGTTTGAGTGCATATGTTTCTCACTGTAGATGTCTGAAATTTTGAGTTTCTTTGTGGTGCTGTTCATACTTGCTGCAGCTAAGTATTTGTGTGTGGGTATATATGTGTCTGTGTGTGTGTGTATATATATATTAAAAAATGTTTTATAATTCATAGTTACATTCTAATTGTTCAGCCTTTCCTTTATTTTCCCTTTTAGATTTTTAAAAGGTGGTCAGTGTAGCAAGCTACTTGAGTTTTTAATTCCTCCTCCTTCATCATTTATTAATGGTCCAGCCTATCCTTGTAATGGCCACAAAGCATTAGCTCATTTGGCTTTTATGCTGTGCTTATCTTTCCCTGCAGGCTGTAACTGGCTGTGTAATTCTTGTTAGGGTGTCTTCCTCCTCCTCCTCCTCTCCAGTACAGAGGCTTATTGAGGCGCAAATCTTGGTGTAGTCTAGCTGGAGCCCACATTGATCACTTCTAGGTTCTTGCATCCTTGCCTTTGAGAAGGCCTGGGCTTACTAAACTTCTGGGTTATTTCGTAGATCGTACGAGGTTGTTCCACACTCTTAATCCTTTCTTCTACCTGACCTTATTCTGCTTTTAATGCCACACGGCTTTTGTTCCTGAAATGAAACTCCAGGACTCGGATGGACACCTTGAATGGTAGTTCCCAGTTCACCTGTGTGTCAAATCCATATAATTATTTGGCACCAAAACTTGCATCACCGGTAACTTGTTCCTGTTGGTAGGAAGCCAATTCAGGACACTTTCCCTTCTTGGGAGATCTCTTGTAGGTCTATTAAGTGCCATGCTTTGTGGGCTGTTGCTGCCTAATTTTTGTGTGTGTTTATGTGTCAATCAACAAGAAGCCAGTCTAACTGAAACCCTTCTGAGCGTGGTGTCTGTGCTCTGAGCAAGCTGGTGTTTGGTCCAGGAACATTTTGTTGTCTCCACCACCCAGTTTCTGTCCTCAATTCTTTCCTTAAACATACCAAATGTCTTCTGAGTATACAACTTTTATCCCTCTGTAGTTAGGTAAAACTGCTTCAGCCTTTGTCTTTTGTAGCTCACATTTCGTTTGATAGTTAAGTGACGTAGTCTCTCTTATTCGTAATATATTTCATTGCAATTCTCATTTGTATCATCTCTACTGCTTCTGCTGCTTTCTGGGTTACTACCTCTTATTGGATACATGTGTTAGATTTTTTTTTTTTTTTTTCCTGCTTGTGTTTTTCCAGGTTGAAACTGATATTTTTTTTTTTTTTCATACTTTCCTGCCATAATATATAATCTCATAGTCTCTGATGGTAGCTTTCCATTTTGTAGACTCTCTCAGAAAATGTAATTGCAAGGGTTATTCCCATCTTTATATTAAATAAGATACTTAATACAGCCAGACAAAGTTCTAATCCCTGTGGCAATGTACTGAACGTATTTGTCGGTATGTAGCATAGCTAACTATTTTAGTCCTTCAGCCATTCTTCAAACCACATCATGGGCTTGGTAGTTACAGTCATGCTTCTTTGGAGCTATGTTTTCGGGAGTTTTTCTCCCTGTCTTTGTGCTTACTTGTTTCAAGACTAGGAGTACTTTTAGGTGGTGATCTCCACTTCTGCATCAAAATGAACATAAAGGTTCAAAATTTTTGTGCTGTGTGGTTTCTTGTGTGGAGTTTAAAGTGCAGAGCTTTGTAGCTGAAAGTTAAAAACTTTTCTTTCTTTGGCCTGAAGTACAGCCCCCAGGGGCTTTCTGGCTGACCTCACATGCTAAAAATGATCGTCAGCGTTGTGCTGTTTGTTGTGCTGTTCGTAGTTACCCTCTTTTGGCATTTTTTTTTTTTCCTTTAAGAAAAAACGACACCCAGTTATGAAAATACCGAAGTGACAAAAGAAAGGGTTGTGACAAATAGGAGAAGGCTGTCTTGCCTCTCCTGCAGGAGGATGCACTAGTTGCACTGGCACTGACCTGCTTGTGCCCTGGGGAAGCTTGGAAGCTGAACTCTGCTCTTTCAAGAGTCGGTGAAAATTAGCACGTTTTTGTTAAGCTAGGAAAAAATGGTGTTTTTCAGTTAAATTAAATGGACTTCAGATTACTTTTTAACTGCATGGAAAACTATGCCTTGCTTTAAGGTCTGAAAATTTAGTATTAATTTTTTTCCCACGCATTGTATTTTTGCTTCCAGTACTTAAAAAAAAATAATCAAATTGCTGAACTTGGGAAGGTGTTTGTTTACCACCTAGATGTAGAGTTAGTAGAAATGTTAAATCAGCTGTAGCTCACTCTACATCTGCAGACAAAACAGTATTGCCCTCGTTTATTTAGAAAATTCCATTCGTGGCCTCATTCATACACTGTTAAGCAACTGAAAGATTTATTTTTCTCATACAAGATGGAAAGTTCATTTTCTACTATATATGAATAAAAACTTCTTGAAAGATGATGAGACTGTTTTGATGTATGTTAGATAGATCTTTAGTTTAAACCTAACGGATTTAAAATACAAAAATATATTCAGATAAACCTTTCAAAGTGTTCACGTGAAATGGAAAAGACTCTTCTAAGAGTCACAGTTGCATACTTTTGAGCTCAGTTTCCATCCAAATTCAACTGGAACAAGTCAAAAGAAAAAAATGTAGTTAGTAAACAAGAAAGGGAAATTACGCTTGGTGTCAGATCTAAAACTAAAAAAGTGTGTGCGCATATACACATGCATGCATGTACATACACAGGAACAGATAATACAATTTATGTGGATACTTTAACCATATAACTACTTTTTTGAAAGTGTGAAGTGTAGATTTAGAAGCAAATCAATGCTCCCTGGTATTAAGCCATCAATAAGACATAGCATTTCTTTAGGAAAATAGCTGGAAAGCACAAAAGCAGACACAAATTAAAACTGGGGATTTAAATCATGGTAGGGAAATCAGTTCTGTTTGTCACCTTTTTAAAAACCCAGTCATATATATATATATATATATATATATATATATACACATACATACACACTATTGAAGTAAATGGTGTAAAGCATTGGTAATTTTTTTTGTAGGTGTTTGGTGTGGAAAGTCTGGTCAAAAGGTGAAGAATGGATCTGGTGCGATGCCTGAAATTAGGATAATGTTTTGTGGCTTATCATTAAAAGCGTGTTCTCCATCATTTGTGTCTTAGATAATCTTTGCATTTCAGCAGTCATATGGTAAGGATTTACCTCATGAAAAAATTCAGCCAGTTTACAGTAGGCAGCTTCTATACCGATAGAAAGCCCAGGGAGGAGGGGTGATTTAGGCATGGCAGAAAACTTTGTTATGAAACCTAGTTGGTAGGGGAGATTTCAGTATGGAAGAAAACTTTACATGACCTGCAAACATTTAGCTCTCTGCTTGAATGTAGATGCATATAATGTATGCAGGACCATGCCACGTAGTTATTTTGGAGAGAAGCTCCAAGTGTTGATTCCCTTATGTTTACTGCGGGGGTTGTGCGGTGGATGCTATCTGGAAAGCTCGCAAAAGGACATTATTTGGAAATCTTGCCTTGGTTTTAATTAACCAGAGCTATTGCCTGAACTACAGCTGTTGTTTAGCTGCATCGAGGAGGGCTTTCTTGCAGTCATCGGTCCGTATTGTCAAGTTGTGCAGAAACCGAAGCTTCAGCCCGCTGGGTTGTGCACCAGGGATCGTGGAGCAGCTGCAGAAGTGTTGATGAAGAACCAGCACTGCGGGCAACGCGGCCAGTGGCCCAGCCGTGCACACTGCTGAGTGCCTGCAAAACTTGTGGTGGTTGTGTGTTACCAGGTGCTAGACATCCAGCTAACGCACGCACTGACATGCAGCTAACACGCATGTTACTGAACAGGAGACTTGAAAGCTGAGTGACGCTGAGCTGCAACCAGGTCAGCAAATCCCAGGGTTTGAGAACTGAGGGGCAACACAGGTGGCTTTAGGAAAATGGTATGGACACAGCAAACACTTTCTGTCCGGTTTAGAGAGCTCATCTCTCTAAAAATACTTCGTATGCTGATTTTTGTATGAATTTTTGTAGCGTAACCAGTTAGAACATGTGCCCACCAACGCTGTGAATGAACATCTTATACCTGAGAAGCTATGTAGTCATATTTAACATTTGTGATTTACATTGCCTAGGAATGTGGCACAATTTCTGGAGTTTGAAATGCTGTGGGTTTGTCTTATACTTGCTAATGCGCAGCTTGTGGTTTAAGTGTCCACCTTGCACCTGCAACCCACAGTGAAATGCTTCTTCCCTCCTCCCCTTCCTGGCCCCCACGTTGCATCTGTAAAAGAAAGAAAATGCTTGACAAAGGAAGGCATATTTCAATTGTACCTTAGTTTTGTGGTCTAGAATCTTCATCTGTTCTGTGACTGTAAAGATTTGGGGACAAGGAATTCTTGGGAGAGTAAATCTTCTGTTTTCTTTTTCTAAGCTGGGGAAAAAAAAAATAAATATATATTTTTGAGCATTTTCCAGTCCAGTAACTCAGAAGGATTAACTTTGCACTCTAATAAATAAAACAGCCAAGCAGATTTTGTCCAAATGTTTCTTCACCAGACTTAAATCCTAATCCTGGACTAAAATCTCATAGGCTTGTAGTAAAATTGTTCCAGACTAAAACTTGGCAAAGTAAAAAATCTCTGAAAGCAGGGTTCACAATGGAAATGCTGATGCAAGCATAACTGGAGCATTGCAAACGCGGCGCCATAAGAACAGCTTTGCATATTGCTCATGAATAGCTCAGAGGTAAAAGGATTAACACTTCTTAATACTACTTTGAATCTGCTAGACTTTTTGCTTGCTGGACTCAACACAGATATTCTGTAGTGTACGTAGGCTTCATATATTGGCCTTTTATTCTGATCCCTTCCCCCCCCCCCAGCTGAGAGTCCTTTATTGCTGCAAACAGAAGCCTTTGTTACCTCGAATTTCCTGCATCACCTATTGGGATCTGTGAGCAGACAGAAATTAATACCAGAAATAACAATTTGAGCTCAGTGTGTAGCTATTTAACTTGCAGAGTAAAGGAACTTTTACCTATTTTGTATTCAAAGAGGAGGAGGAATGGGGCTATCGGTGAAGGAGAGGAGGGGCTGGATCTCTTTTAAGATAGTGTGGATGTTCCAGTGAGGCTCTGGTACTGTGAGTAAAAAAGCCTCATTTTAAAAAAAAAAAAAAAAAAAAAAAAAAAAATATCCTGGAAATGAAATGCCTCTTATTTTCATGGTGTCACTGAATCTGTGCCTGCAGACGTTTGGGTTTCTGTTTGGTTATAGCTAAAGCATTCTGAAGTGAGCATGTGTTTGTGTACACTCTGTAAATGTTGATAGGTTTCTAGGCTTCTCCCTTGGAAGATTTTCATCGTATAAGACTTGCTGCTGCCACCTTAGCCCTTTTGTTTAGAAATGGTTACCTGTTCCTGTGAAAATGAGAGCAAAGAAAATCTTGAGGATCATCTTAACCAGTCCAGGGTTGTGTGAGTGTGTATGTGTATGTATGTAAGCACACACATGCACACATATACATAGATATATAAATATCCTATTCCTGTTGCCATAGTCACTCTCTCACTGGGCTTTATACCAGCAACTGTGCAGGGAGGTGTCAGCAAAACATGATGTATTTTAAATATAATCTGAAACACCATCCAGCAGCAAATCAGATGTTTATTAAAGGTCCCTTTCCTCTGCCAAGATTTCACTTCATTTGCTTTCTCACAAAAGGGAACAAACTTGAAATACTTCAGTGTTTAAGCAAATAATATTTTATAAAAAGGGTAATATGCATGATTAAAGATAAAATATAAGGGCTCTGGCTGGTGATTATTTACAACAGGCATGGCCCTCAGACAGCAATGGTAAGAAAAGTGAGTATATAGTAACTGTTAATCCACTTGACAACTGATAGCAATAGAAATTATGTTGGCAAGAAAATAGAGAGGTCTTGTACAAACATGACATTATTATTTTCTTTGATTTCTTTTTTCTTTGATTTTTTTATAAGACTAAGATAAGTGTGTATATAGATCAAAGTAATTTGAATTATATACCGAAAAAACCCGTAGTCATGATTGCTGTAATTCACCTCGTTGGTACACCTTGCTATTTCAGAACTTATGGTCTTGGTCATTTATTACTGGTGGGTGTCAGAGATTTTGATGTTGTTAATGCATTTGAGCGTGCTACGGTATGTGCTGCATGTGGTGCTGTATATGTAAAAACTGAGGGCATTGTGGTAGTCTCTAATTTCTTTAGCTTTGAAAATTACCAAATAAAAGAATAAGCAAGAAATGTGCATAGTTAAAATTCACAATGGAAAGGAAGATCCTTTAGGAAGATTTGAGTTGGTTTGGATGGTTATTAAAGTTGCTGGTTAATATTTTTAATATAACTTCTGAAGCAGCTTTTATCGAAAGATCTAGGTGCATATTACAGACTAGTTTAGACTCATAACATCCCTGTGGCGAGCTGGGCAAGTATTTTCAAGAAACCGATGTCCAGAGGTGCTTGCCATGTTTGCCTGTGCTAATTTGGAAAGCTGGGTCTTGTTTATGCTTGAAGTGAATGCAGATTAAGGTAGGGTGTAAGCACAGTAGTCGTTTCTGATTAATTAAATGTGCAGAAATTCTTTCTCTGGAACAAGAGTGTCTTGTTTCTGGTTAGCATATCCTCTTTGAAATGGCACTCATTACAGAAAACTGCCCACTCGTGGCTTTAATAAAGAGCTATTGTGTGGGCACGAAGGTCCTTATTACTGAAGCTGGGGAAACAGAACGTGGGGTTTCTTGCTCTTGGGTCCTTCATCCTGTCTGCTGGACCGGTTGGTCCAACGAGTGGTCAGACGGTCTCGGGGGATCAGTGGCTGCAAGCGACTGGAACGGAGGCTTACCAGCGTTTGGCAGACGGCGCATCCCGAGCCTGGGAGGTGTGGTGCCCCTCTGGTGCTTCTCAGTTGTTATGTGAGCAAACTCTTAACAAAAACTGAGGGACCTCGTTTTTCATTGGGTGGCGTCACATATTGCAAGGGAGAAAAGTCTGTGTTTTGTAGTTGCTGTAGTGAAACCCTACCGCAACTCTGCACTTTAACCTTTTTCTGAAAACCGAGGGGACTTCCCAGCTGCTTCTCCCTCCCTCAATAGTTTGGTGGGCTAGTGAGGTCTCCTAAAACTTGAGTTAATGTTGCTGTTTGTTAGGGAATTATTTTCCTTGTCTTTCTGACTGGTTGTTTAATGCAGCCAAAAGGCTTGTCTTGTTTCTGGGTGGAATTTCTCAGCCCTGAAACAGCCCCTTGTGATTGTCTTAAAAGATGTGCCATCATTGCTTTCACGTGAAGATGTTGCACAAGTCCTTGTCTGTCTAGGTGTCCACCCAGGTGCTTAGATACAGCAGCAATACAGGCTGTTATAAGAGACTTGCAGTTATTGAGAGATTTTTATTCTTAGTAAATGCCTGTGGAAGTAGGACAGTAAAAGCCCTGGTTCTTACACGTGGAAACAGGGAATCTGGTGGATTAAATAACTTGACATTGAGTTTTCAGCTGAGCTGAGAATGAAACCAAGGTCTCTTAAATCTCTGCCTGGTATTAGGTAAGTTAGCATCTTTCTTAATTATTAACCTAATACAATTTGCTGGTGTGGATACATCCATTTTGTATTTATTTTGCCTTATTTGGAAAAGATTTGACTTAAAATGTGGGGCATGGTGGATCTGCACAGAATTGAGTTGGTTTGAATGAGTATCTGTAGGTCCTCTCCTAAACATGCCTGCTACTATGTCTCCACTACCTGGATCAGGAGGACCTCCTCTCTATATGGTTGGTTGATCAGGTGTATGACATGTCTGTTTAAAAAAAAAAAAAAAAAAACCACACACAAAAAAACCCAAACAAAAACAAAAACAAAAAAAACAAACAAAAAAGCAAACAAAAAAAACCCAACCCACAAACAAAACCAGCCCAACCCAAAACTTCTTCCCTTTCTTTCAAGAGTTTTCTCTTGCCTTCAGTGTTGCTGGCAGGTCTGCTAATTTGAGTGTTGTGTCCATCTGAACTGTCCTGGGAGAGACTCATAAGAACCTCCATTGACACTTGAATTAAAGGAGCACCCCTCACAGTGGTGTCTCGGGGTGGGCTGAAGCGGGGTACCGTCGTCCCTGGCACAACTGGTGTTGGGATGCAACCCGAGACCATCACTGTGGCAGCAGGAAGAAAATAGAAATAAGAAAGGGAGAGCAATGAGATATTTGGATCTCCAAAGATAGGCAGATAAAATGCTTACAGATTAGTACCTTATAAATTAGTACTTCCCTGGTTTCCTGGACCCTGTGAGTGACAGCTCAAATCTGTCTCTGGCGCAAGAGCTGTAAGACTCGTGGACCTCAGGGAAAGAAATGCAAGATGAGTGGTTCCACAGGGTCCCACCACTCTTCTGGTCAAGTGTCTGATGTTGCCTAGAAGAAAGCAAGGATGTCAACAGCATGGACCCCGCTGGCTTGCTGCCCCTTGCTGCTGTGGGTTTGCCTTCCTTGGCATTTAGGACTACAGTGTGGCAGCACGGTGCTTCTGCCAGGCAAAAACAGCCCCTCTGCCCATCTCGTGAGCAGCATGAGAGCAGCACTGTATGTCAGCGACCACGGGTTGGACACGTTGGTCATAGATTTTGGTGATGTCAACTGCCATAGCAATTGACCTGAAATGTCTTACTTGAGTCTCCCAACTGTCTGTATAATGGGGAGAATAAAACTGATGTATTTTAATGTTAAAAATTTTAAGGAAGCATTCTGTAAAGTAATTCATAATTCATCAAGGATAAGTGAATGTCTTGCTTCTCTGTTCTGAAGTGGGCATTGCTTGTTCATGCTGTGGTCTGTTTGCTTGCAGTCTTTAGTACTTGTTTGATCACTTAAGCAGCGCATGAGAGCACCTTTACAATACAGGGAAAAGGGCCAGTTTGAGGAGCCCTTGTATAATGTAAAATATTATGACTAGAAGATACTACACAGCTCTTTGTCCTTACAAAAACCTGCAAAAATATTTCCAAGGGTGTCTACGCACCAGGATCAGTGGCAGCTTATGTGTGAGTGGAAATGACTTTTGCTTTGCTGATGTTCTGCTTGGAAGGCGCTGTGTCTCTCGGGCAGCGCTTGGCACGATGCTGGTGTCTCTGGTAAATCTGGGAGGTTTACAGCCTCGAGTGTGGAATGAGAATTAACGTTTTGAAAGCTTTGCATGATGTTTTTCCTGTGATTCCCGAACACAGCTGAGTATTTTACATGGCTTGCTGGAAACTTTTTTTTAAAGTAGTCTGGCTTTTTTTATTTAAGGAATAACCTGCCTCTGCTCCCCAGGCAAGTTAGGGTTCCTGGGTTTCCGTTTCGGTTTTGAGGCTGAAGCTGGGTTAAGACTTGTCTGTGTTGACCAGGGAGTGTTCTGGAATATCTCCTCGTGGTAACCGTCCGTATTGTGGGATAATTCGTGTGCTGGCAAAGTGGAGCCAGTAAAACCAACTCTCAGTGTGGAATTGCGTGTCTGCTGGAGGAGCAGTCCCAGTTGTTCTCCATGACACTTCTTGCAGCAAAAGCCTGTCCAGCAACCCTATAGATTGCTGAGGTGGAGGTACAGTTTTCTTCCTGCAGTCTTCATTGCTGTGGGCTACTCTCTCTAATTGAATTCTCTTTTCACTGCCACACACTGCTTAACAATATCTATAGGATGTGTTACTAATTGCATGTTTTCACTGTGGTAGTTAGCATAATTGAAAGCAAAAGTTTCCAATGTAATAGCGTACAGCTTCTCCTGTGTAATGTTTTTTCATGCTGACAGTACATTTTAAAGGGAGTGCAGTGAAGCCAGTTTGATAGTTGGGAGAAGCTGAAAGTCCAAGTGGTTAGGCATCTCTTGCTGTAATTTTGTGTTCGGGGAAGGCCTCAGGTACGAAGGAGGCAAATGTAAAGAATTAATTTTGGAGAGGCGAGATGCTAAAGGTGCTCTGGTAACATTGCTTTTCACAGTACAGGTACTCCGGTTTTATTTGGTCAATAGGAGATAATCAGGGCAACACATGACCATTAAAGAGTAAAACATCGTGGGCTCTGGGGTCTTCTGACACAAAAGCGAAGAAGCCCATTCAGAGCAATAGGGAAGGGCAGTCTGGATTGGAAAGGCTAAAATCATGATCTCCTGGGTTTTTTGATTATTTTTTTTTCTCCACATTAAATGAGTGTCTGTGTTTCAACAGATAGTTAGTTGGCGTTGGTTTAGAAATCAGTAAGGTCAGAGCTGTTCAGAGGATAGTTTTTGCTATCTTCCTCTGCCAAGTCTTAGTGAAAGAAAGCACAGTCTCTCCTTGTCTTTCATCCTGTGTTTGACTCTTTCAGAGGAAAGACTTGCTCAACCAACAGGGTACATCATACGGGTTACGGTTGCTGGGAGATGAGATTTGAGAGATATCTTGAGTGTGGCAAGAAATGTAGGTATAGTCTCATAGTGTTGTGACTGATAACAGAGAATCGGATAGTGACTGCTAAACTGAATAACAAGCAGGCTTAGCTGACTTCTTATGTGTTCAAAAAAGTTGAAGTGGAAGAGAAAGAAGATTGTTTGATCCATTCCTCTCCATTGCTCTTTGCATCCCTCTTTCTTCTGTAGAACTTCTATAGACTCCTTGGGGCCACGAGTCAGTCTGTGTCGGGGTGATAAGGAACTCCAGGGTAAAAATTATTCTGGGTTAGATTGAAGTTCAGGGAAAATGCTTTAGTATTTTTGTCTATAGTTGCCTGGTTGATTCTTGCTGGTCTTGCCCTTGCAGATTCAGATACCTGCTGTTTGGTTGATGCTTTGTCTAATCTCGGCTCTTACTTCCCACTTCATGGCTTGCCATCTCAGATTGGGTTTTTATATGCCATTAGTTCTCTCAAGAGGCTCTTAACTGTCTTGCCAGGCATGCTTTTGCTGGTGTGAAAGCAGCAGGACTTGAAAAGGTTCATGTGATGCTGCTGTTGAGAATTCAGCGTCTTTACCCTGCAGATGGATGTCAGGCTGCTCAGGAGGTGAGCCATCCCATGGCAATCCGTTTGCTCAAGTGTATATCTGTTGTCTTTGTGGGAAAATAGATATCCCCCCACAAGCCCTTACCATAAATGTTTATGCATGTGTGAAAGGTGCAGGTGCACGCATGGGTGGTAAGTGCTTTGATAAGCCTAGGCAGAGCCATTGCTGTTGTACTTGGCTGATGGTGACTTTGCTTCTCTAAAAGGACCTCGCTGTACTAATCTTCTTGCATTGTAGCACCTGTCACCTACCAGGTAGGTGTTAAATACTGCATTCAGAGGGGATTATCGCCAGCTCTTCTGCTCTGGCTATAGAAAAGGAGGACAAGAGAAATTTCAGCTGTTCTATAAGGGAAGAGTAAAGGGGAATCCACTAATATGGTTGTAAAGGTCAGGAACAGCACTTTGGGAATCCTTTGGGATGTATCATTAATCCCTACATTTGGGATTTCATATTTGAGATAGATTTTGATGTAGAACTTACAAGCTGGAGATGTGCTGTTCGATGTTATATCACTTGAATCGATGCAGGCTGTTCATCATTGCTATCTAAAAAGCCAGTGTGTTGACATATGACAGTGTTGTTATATCAACATGAATTGTTCTGACAGGCTGTGGGAGTTGTGTACTTTTTTTTTTAAAGTTATGTAGCTGTAGACTGGACCACTGGATGACATGGTTGAAATTCTGCTCTTACGTGTCCCTCACCTGATTGCTGTTGTTTCTGTGTGTACAGTAATTTCTTGAATTCTTTGAGAAGTTCATTTTGTGGAGCATAATAAAGCAACAACTTGAGTGTTAACAGAAGTCTGGAGTGTGTGGAAATTGCTGCTACTGTAATATATTTCAAAGCTATGCTTAAAAAAAATAAAACAACAAACAGCAGGAAACATCGATTGCTATCATGCATTTGTCCAGCCTGAGACAACTCTCCAGCAAGCTTTGCTTGATCTAAGACAGTTTATACAAACTGAATATTTTGTGGCTGTGTCATCTTATAGGCAGTACAAATTAAAAGTTACTTTCGGTGTTGCTCCAACATACAACTCGGCTGGTGATTTACTGGAGAGCAGCTAAAGTAAAAGGGCTAATTTGCCCAGAGCATCTTCTCTCCAACAGTATGGCCTGTGTTTATCCCTGAGAGTGGTCCTGGCTTCTGAAGTACTGTACCAGTAGACATATGTTGCCCATGCAGTGATGAGGAAAACAAGGATAATATATGCTGCAGGGTGTTTCCTATGCATCTGCCCAGTATTATTTTTACATGATATATTTATACACATGTTCTATCTTCCCAGTTTAGCTCTAATGCCCTCTAATTCTGGGTATGCAGTTGCAAAGAAAGCAAAAATCAATGTAGAGGGAAGAACAAGGACCTTTAAAGCTTTGCGGAATACAAGAAATTCCCAAATCTTCAAGTCTTTTGCATGTTTAAATGAATTAGTGCTCCCTATAAAAGTGTTCCTGCTGATAAGTAGAAAATAAAACTCTGGCTTGAGAACTGTAGCAGAATACAAGGAGACTCAAGCTGTCTGATTGTAGGCTTTAAATATCTAGAATGATTCATCCTGCTTTTTTGTTGTCCAAACCTGTAGTTAAAAATTACTGTATACTTTAAGTAAATTGAAGAAGGGTTACCGCAGAAATGTGAGAATAAACTTGAATGACGAAACATTGAATTATGCTCAATTCCTCCTTTATAAGACTGCTCTTACAGTCCACGAATAATTACTAGTGACCTGCAGTGCTATCCAGAAGGGGTTTGTAGTTTTCAGTTGAGTTGTCCCTGAGGATTTAGCAGCTGCCTATGTAAGAAGAGTGGGTGATACGGGCAAATCATGAGAATTGGCACAATGTGGCTTGGACGGCTACTTATTAGATGAAGATTGGAGCGCACAAGACAGTCTAAATAGACTGCTGATAAATTAGGATGTACCTACTAAGTAAACTGCAAAGAGAAATGACAGTATAACAAGTCTAGGCACTTGTATCTCGGTTCTTCTTAAGCGGTGATTAGCGATGAGCTTAGCCTTTTTCTGTCATCTTCCTCAACATACGGCTTTTGCTGTCCTTCAGCCTTTGCTTGCTGAAAGTCGAGAACAGATGGGAGAAACAATAGCCCTTTGTGTCTGACTGAGGAAAGATAAGAGAATTAGGTCTCAAACCTGAAAGTAATCTGGTCATACTGCTGCATCATCTGGTACGTAGCTGTGGCATTTGCTCCGGTACCAAAAGCCCAAGCACCTTTGGTCAGCATGGACAAATGCCAGGGATGGGCCAGTTTCTGTGCAGCTGAGAGTAGCACTTTCCTCTACTTGAACTGCCTGGAAGGGGTGAAATTCAGAAGAGCCCCCTTCTTCCCTCTCCCATGCTGTCGTGATTACAGGCAAGATGGGAACTCACAGGTATTATGGAAGATGTCCTCTTAGATGGAGCTACTCGAACAACGTGACCTCTCCTGATCTCCGAAAAGCTTGAGAAGGGGAAAAGAGACAAGAGGAACTGCAGGGTTAGTTGTGTTTTGGTCTATGAAGGAAAGCGTAACTGCCAAGGAGGGAGGGGATTATGCAGGTTTATCTGTATGGTGTAAGAGGACGAGAAAAGCTGTGCTCCAGCATGGTGCTTGTACATGTGGTGAGCACAGAGTGGACCCTTCATGGACTCATTTTTGTAAAAAGTGTAAAAGTAATTTCCCCCGTTTCCGCTTCATAACTTAAGAAAGAATTGAGCTTGGGGATCAGTTGTGGCTCTTAGGTGGGACAACTAACTAGTTTTCATTCACTACCCTGTATACCTCAATGATGATCTCTCAGCCACAGGTTTAAGTGTTTTGGTAGGTCTGGGTGCTCCATGGGGAAGAGGCAGTTTCTCTCTACTTCCCCAAGAAGGGGATGTTAAAGAGCTCTCCATCTCGTGTTTGGTGTCTTGGCTTTCTCCTATCTTCCTTCCAAACTAGAGAGTTTGTATTTTGCTGTCCCTTATATGAAATCCATATACGTAAGTGTTGCTGTGCTAGTAAGCAAAAACTATTTTGAGCCGTCTTCTGTCTTTCTGGGGATGAGGCAACTGGAGCGAGGGAACTTTGATAAACTGTGGTTTATCAGGCAGCATTGCTCCTGTCTTTGCACCGCATTCAGCATGAGCAGATGTCTGGGGAGCTGCTTTGACCTTGCTTCTGGGTGGCTTATAAATAGGGAACAGGAAGAAATTATTTCTTCATTTGTCATTGTAAGGGAGACATTAAACAGGGAGTCTACAGTTCCTGAGAAATCCAGTGATGGGTGGACAATAAAAGCAAAAACAGTGAGGGGAGAAGAGATTAGGAATTGGGAACATTACTCAGGTAAGGGTTTTGGATCGGAGCAGCAAAATGTCTGAACCTGGCATATTTTTTAATAAAATAAATCTGTTTATGATGACAGTATGACTACGGAAGAAAAATCCTTAGGTTTCAGTGGAGTGATCCATGAGTCAGAAATTGCTGGCACTTGGAGAAGCACTCTCTCTGCTCAGCTCCTACCCTGCTCTCCTGTTTTTTTTTCTCTCTTTAAGTGACCATGCTGTGGATTGAGAGACAAATGTGAGGAGCCCTCAGTTCAGTTCTTAAACAGGGTGCCTATCGATGTTACGTTTCAGCTGTCCTGGTGAACATTAACTCGTCTCCTGCTTTCTGAGTTTGCAGACTCAGCCAAGACACAAAGAATTGAATAACCCTTGAAGAATGGACTCCTTTGTTGCCCACCGAGGCATAGCTGTGGCATTGTTTTCACCACAGGCAGGACAGTGAGTAATAGCGTTGCAGCTGCTTCACTGAGCTCTGTGCTGGAAGATGCCTTAGTCTCCTTGGACTTTTCTTTGCAAAATCATTCACGTGTGGAAAAAGATGAAATACATTTGTAAGCAAGAGTGCATTATTTTTTTGTAAATGTAAGAAAACTGAGAGTTGTACTGTGGAAAAAAAATAAACACTCTGACTTCACTCTGTAGAAATTTGAAGGTATGTGGCAAGGTGTTAGCACTAACTTTTTTCAAAATAAGTTTTCAGAATGTGGACACAGCTTTCTTCTCATCCTGTGTTCTGCATCTGGTATTACTAGTCTGGGCAGAACTTTATCTCCATTGATCAAGGAGACTGCCCTTGCCTAGGCGGCATTTAGCACTGCTCCATTCTCAAAGCCCAACAAGGAGTAGGCTGCTGATTGCATTGACTCAAAGCATTTACCTCGCAGCATTCCACTTTTATGTTTGATTTAGTAGCGCCAACTACCTTTAAAAATGTTTTTGCATTGCTCTCAACTCAGTCTGCCAAGAACTTTTGTCCAGTATAGTTTAAGCTACTTTTTAAGTGTAATTTAGAGATAATTATCTCACCAAGATTGTATCTATTGAGAGCAAGACTGTATTCATCAAGGACTCCTTTTAAAATATTCTCTCAAGTGGATTCTTCTCTCTTTTGCCAGACCAGTTTTATATGATGAAAGTGATAAGCCCTCAGTGTCTTTGCAGAATAGGCCACTGATCATCAGTGTGGTCAGCAGTGATCAAAAAAGAAAACAATTTTATGAATTACTACGCGATGACCAGCAAATAAAACGAAGGCATAATTGCATTGTTGTCTTAGTCTGTGGGGTGTCTTATGCCCTGAGTGATGGTCAGTTTTTAGTCTTCTGTCTAGGAAAGAACTTAATAGAACTTAAAATTCCAGAGAAACGCAGCAAGGATGACCAGCTGTCTTCTCAGATCTTAGCAGAGAACAACCTGGGGGCAAGGGAGATCTGTGTGAAACTTGATAAAGTCCTAACAGAGAGGAGAAAAGAGTGGGGACACTTGTTTTCTCTTCCTCACTTGAGTACTGAAGGTCACCATCAGGTTTAAGATTAAATGCGTCATCTTATGTGTAGCTTAAGCTGTGAAACTCATTGCTGCAGGATGTCTTCGGTGCTCAAAGTTTCAAGAAGTTCAAAATGTGACTGGACAGGCTCATGAGGAAAAAAATCCTGGAGTCACACAGAAACAAGTTCTGAATGGGAATTAATATGGGTCTGCCAGTTGCTCAATGATATAGTAAAAGGAATAATTACTGTAGGTTTTTTCCATGTTTTTTCTACCCAGACAGATTTGGGACCTTGCTTTTGAAGACAGTTTGCAGGTGTGCTCATGTTAGTAGAGCCACCTCATCTATCTAATGTAACATCCACAATGTTTTGTTTTTGTTTTGGTTTGGTGTTTGTGGTGGGTTTTTTTGTTTGTTTGTTTTTGTGTGTGTGAAATACCTTGAGTTACCAGGTACTAGCAAGGAGCTGTGTTTTCTTTTGTGTGCGACATAGGTGATGCCGTGCATTTTGACTGTTTTGGCAAACTTGATGCAGAGAAGAGATATGATGTGATGAGACACACAGTTTTAGACATTCTGGGCTCATGAAACAGCCTGTCCCAGCCATAATTTTAGATACAAAACTGGAGTCTAATATTAGAGAGTGCATACTACTTCTATTTCATAGACAAGGCTATTTTAAATTTTTCTACAAATGATTCTTTGGAAAGCAACCTTTCAGGTATAAATTATGTTCGTTTCTTTGTGCTTTTTTAAACAAGATTGTTCTACCTATCCTTGTCTTACTCTCCTTCAAAAAAGCCTAGTATGAAAGGAGACCAACAGAAGTGTACTTCTTTTGCTATCAGTTAAAAGTGAACTATCTTAACAAGACTTGAAGGCCACAATGTGAATACAAGTGTTTTTAATGTAAAGCATTTGACATCCATCAGTGTTGTCATATCACGCTACTATCACCACACTGGATTTGGAAGAGGAATGCTAGTAGTAATTTGCAGAGCATCATTTAATCATCTTTGTCAAGTAGCAGATTTATTATTGATTTCAGGCTCCTAGTTAGCTTAGAGAATTGTATCTTAATTTGCTTTGCCTTTCTTCTTCCCTAGAGGATCTAGTGCCATGCTGCAAATTTCATAAACCAGCTATGTTAAAAGAACATCAGGCTTGAAAATTCAAGCATTCAGTTCAAGCACTGAGAATTTAAGCATGAGTGTCATCAGTTTTATTCACTGACTGTGGCATGATTTTGTGAAAGAAATGGTACCTAGATGTGTAGTTAGGTCAGGAAATGTATCCAGAAGAAGCTGTACTATTCTAATTTTGGAATGTACTCTTTTTTTAATGTTTGCCTTTGAATTTTTCCTGTTTTGAATAGCTTTTGCATGTAATATAAGGAATAATGCTCTGTAGTTCTTGATTTACAGAGAAAGTAAGTTTGGAGGGAAAAGTAACAATTCCACTACAAGTAAGTATACTAAATCCTATGCAGATTGTCATCAGGGTTGAATCACAGCAGTTCACAGTTCACAGTGAACAAAGAGTAACTAATAGCAGTAGTAGATTTCTATCCTTGATCCATGTGCTTTAAGATGGGATGGTGGTGTTAGATGCCTTTTCTGATTTTTCTGTATATTGCAAACCAATATCTTTCATCTAGTCCAAGGCGTTAACTCTGATTTTTATTAATACATAATTTCCTAAAAGACATGTAGCTCAAGATGAAGGTGTAGAGAGGAGGAAATTCCTGCTCTGTTTGTTAATCTACCACTGAGAGCATTAGAAAGGCAAACCTTGGTTTTTTGCATTTTCAGCTGGACTAGCTTCAGCATCTAGTTGTGGTTTCTGCTTAAAGTTTTCTCCTATGTGGTCTGCTTGTACCTCTTGCTGCTTGGATATTGTAACCGAGTCACTTTTGCTGACTTTTTGATAAACAGAAACGTTGCTCTTCCTGGTGTTTCCCGATTTACTACAGCTGCATTTTAAGGTCTCTTAGCAAGTTTGTAAGCCACATAACATGTGTTCTCCTAGTATTTATTAATGTTAACTTTCTAATCAGAATATCAGGTGATAGTAAACCATGTCCCACTTCGGCCAGTGTGGTTCTCAGCTGTTTGCTGAGCAGCTGAGGGGTATTGAGATTCATCAGTCATGAATTTGTTTTTAGGGTGTTTGTTTACTTGGCTCTCACCACATTTTTCAGTTCTTTCCTGCTGTTATCCCCATCCTGTCTTCTGTTCTTCTTGTGATCCGTCAGCATCGTCTGCCCTTCCACCTGTGTTCAGCTCAGGTTGCCTTCTCCTCTGCCCTGCTCCTGGGTCCACCTGAAGCTGGTGACCTGGAGGACAGAAGTAACAGGGAGGGAGGCATCTTCATTCCTGGTGTCCACTGGGGTTTCTGAGAGGTGGGGGAAGAAATGGGGAAAGGATCTACTAGATCACAAGGCAATTCAGTTTGTTGTCTAGATGAAGTGTGCAGTCAGGCAGATGTATCACTGGGAGAAATGGAGTAATGGGTCTGTGGGATGTGGCTAGAGTCTTCTGCAGCTGTGTTGCCAGCCTCCAGCAAGGATTGAGCTAGTGCATGCTCTGTGCTTTGTGTGCCACCTGCTTCTTGAAGCCCGTACAGATGTGCTGGGTCAGTGTTCTGGTGAGTATCAGAGAAGCCACTTTGAGAGATGAAAACTTAAAGTAAAACAATCTCAACCTGGACCTTAGTTGTATGTCAGTGTGCAGACAACATAGAAACAGACTTATTAAAACAGGGGAATTGGCAATTAGCCATTTACATGATTCTGTGGGAGGTTTAATATTACAGTGTAGCTGTTGCTTGTTAAGGAATAACTTGCACTTAATAATAATAAGCTCTGACATGGCATGGAAAGTGGAGCTCAGTCTGGTCACAGCACTGACCTAAGAAATGGCGATGTTGAAGAATTCGACTGAGCTGTCCCATCTGAGTTGGCTTAAAGTTGACAAAGGCCACTTGCATTGTTTTATATCTGTTTAAGAGGCATTTTACTTTAATTGTGTAGTTTAGGTAGGCTGCATCGAATCAATAACTTTTACAAGTAGTAGACTATTTTTCTTCCAGAAGAAAAGGATATTTCTATAGATATAGATGGTCCTTATTACCGAATTGCAAAATCACTATTGTGGATAATTTCACTCAGTTTGTATGTTCAGTTTCCAAAGAGAGGATTTAATATTTGTGGGTGGGGTTTGTGTGTGTGTGGGGGGGGGTTTTTTTTTGGTTGGTTGGTTGGGTTTTTTGTTGGTTTTTGTTTGTTTGTTTTTCCCCCCCCTGGAAATACTTAACAATTCTGCAACTTGTTTCACAGCATCCTTTTCAACATTCACACCTGAAAGCTTTTTATTACAATGAGAAGACAGTTGTTTGCTCAGAAGCATAGTAAAATTTTCCAGTGGTGCAAATCTTGCTCTAAATCCTGTTTTATCAATAACTCAGTTTTCTCAGTAGGGCACCAGAAGTCATGGGAGAATCAACAGGCATTTGTGCTTAGTTTTCTTCAAACCACAGAGAAACTGTAGTTTCTGTAATAAAGTGGCATCCATTTTGTTGGAGAAAACAGCAAGCTTTTAAAATGGCATTTTATTCTCTTTTATAATCTTAGTTTAAATGGAAGTTGCATATGAGAGTGCCAAGCTTATGCAGATTTGCCTTTGCAACTTCTAGAACATGCTTTCTCAAGAGACCACAGAAAATTACAAGTATGCTATGCTGTCTCAATGTCTGCCTAAGGGGAGTTTTGCCCTCCAATAAATAAGAGTCTACAGATCATAAATCAGCATTTTATCGTCAGCCACCGGGTGACTCTCAAATGTCAAGAAAAGGTGCATGATAACTCCCAGATTTCTGTTGATGGCAGTAGCTGCCGTCATGTATTAAGCAGAATTTTGCAAGAGGCAAATGTCACCTTTCCTAAATCTTTCAAGTGTATCCTTTGTGCCTTTTTAATTGAGGGTCTATAAATCCATATCTAAAATTTGAACAAAAATCTTTGTTGAAACCAAGGAGAAGTGTTTAGAAGAGGAGGACAAGCTGGAGAAGTCTTGGCATTACTGGAGGAGGTGCCCAACTTGGACTGATGTCTAATGACAGCAGATGTTTCAGTGAGGAGCATGAAGAGATCAGCTGTTCTGCAGCGTAACCGTGATAGAGGAGTTATTTGAATGCATTTCACGTATTCATTTGTATGAGCCTTTGGAAGTGCCATAAACAAGTCTGTGTAACACCTTGGTAGTGATTTGTATTGTAGAAAGAACTGTTCTGAAAACAGTTTTAGAAACTGGAACTTCAGGGACTCTATTGCTGAGGTGAGAATCTTTTTGTCTTCATTTAAAACAAAACAACTCTTTTTAGTCTCCCTCTTCCCCCAAGCTTCCCCCTTCTTTCTCTTTTCCACTTCTGCCATTCACAGCATCATGTCACTAAATCATGAACTGACACAGAGAGAAGTAAGTTAATTGTGCATCGCTGGCTGATTAAATCCACTCTTCTGCATTTAGACTCTAGTGGATTTATGAAGATGAAGTAAAGGGGAAGAAATGACATGGCTACTGAGGGAAAAATGAGTATTAACGTCTTTTCAACAACAGTCTGATGAAATGTTGTATGTTTAAGCTACCTGGCTGTTCCAATTACTCATGAAACAGCATGGGTTGCATGTAATTTTGCTTGCTAGTGCTTGCTAAATGCTTCATAAGTGCTTTTAGATGACCCAGTTTTGGGATTGATAGAAGGAACCTGTAATTATTGAATGTAAAAGAAACACTCCGAAAGGGCTCAGCACAACTCCTGAATTAGGCTGCGTTGTCCAGGAAATGTGGGACTGGTGTTTTAAAATGTCAGATGCCTATTTACTTGTAGAAGTGAAAAAGTGATAGTATGTTGTTAATGAAGTAAATAAGTAGAGCAGATCAATAGGTGAATATTTAAGAGGCTCTTTAGATGATTATGCTGCAAAAAGTATGCAGGAGGAAGAAATACCAGGCTTCTGACAGCTAAATCAAGCATCGGTAATGCAGATAAGCTTGTCATCAAGATTCCTACCCACATGTGGGGAAAGAACCGGGACAAAATTGTTAAAGATTTTTTTCTATCTTCACCCTGAGCTTTTTTTTTTCCTCTAAATCATCAAATCTAACTTTGCTTAAATGTAACGAAATAGAGCAAATTAAAGAAATAAAAGTAATACTGGAAAGCTTCAGTCTGAATAGAATGTGCTTTGGAAAGCTTGAGCCTTCGACATCAGGGTTAGATCAGATATACTGCTCTGCAAATTCACTTGCTAGCTGTGAAGGGCTTTATTGCTCTTTTTGCATCTTAAGACTTAAACCTTAATATATGCAGTTTCTGTGGAAGTAGTGAGGAAGGAATTTTCAAAAGTGCAAAAATTTGCTCGGAACCTTATTTTTAGTGTGCCAAATCCCAATTACCATACACATTGCACATTTGGAGTACGTGAACAGTCTCATCCACTGCATCTTGCCTTATGAATACTTAATAACACTTAAGTGGATGACTTTTACAGATCCACGCTTTTTCTAGGAGTACTTTGTTTTGTAATGCAACTTCTATCAGTTAAAGTGGTTAAAAGTTCACTAGTGAAGATCACGAGTGCTAGCTAGCATACTGAAACCATTTACTCCTTGGACAGAGATGCAATAAAAAACTCAGCCCTTTCTCTGTAGTCTATATTTAGCCTACATCCCCCACCTTGGTGGAATGAGTTTTACTTATGTTACCTTGAATCTCTTACCCTTTTAGTCCAACACAGTGCATGGTGAGGTCAGCCTTGTGATGTGTGAGGGTTTCATTTTATGGTCACACTTGAGCAGGCAACAAATCATGGGTGAACTTTGGCTCCTCCAGGTTCTTATTAGCATCCTCAGTCCTAGCAGCGTTGCACCTCACAGCTGGAGTGGAGAGCGCTGTCGTGTTTCGTAATCTGCGGTGACTTCTAGGTGTAGTCTCCCAGTTCAGCTGGTCCTCCCGCGTGGTGAGACAGCGGATGAGGAAGTGGAGAAGGCAAAGAGGTAAAATAGATGGGTACTTCTGCAGGGGTGGCATTTATGCAGCTTGCTGTGATCCAGGACTCCGGCTTTCACACCAAACTCCTCAGCAGCCATGCTGCCCGCCAGGCAGCCGGGAAGGATGCACCAGCGCTGTGTGTCCTGGCTGAAGCCAAGGAGCTGCATAGGCAAAGGTAAAATAAAAGACTTAGTGTCTGGAGACACGAGTCGTTACCTCTCCTTCCCCTTAAGTAGATCCCTGGAGAGTTCACTCTTGTTAAGCCTGGAACATAATGTCTAGCATTTATTTTATGCTTTATGGTAGGATCCCCTCAAGGTAGAGACTGACTAGTCCTTCCTAGTTAAATAGAAGTTTTCCTTATCTCTTCAGGTGTTTCTGCAGTGCACAAAGTGAATCTTTTAAAACTTCAGCTTCCGCTACTTCTCTAATATTTTGATGCCAGTTGTGTTGCTGGTGTGTTTCCCTGTTCTTCTTGTGTGAAACATGTCTCTGCTGGAAGACAGTCTCTACTTTGTGGGTTGCAGACTTTCTTTCCTCGATGGTTTGAAGATTGTTTTCATGGAAGTAATTCCAAATATTTAATTTCTCAGTTTGTGGATGGATCAATTTATTTCAACTGTTGGGATTCTCATTAGTGGAATTTAACACAAGCTGTCACATAGCTTGGCTTGACTTTTCCACCACAGACCACAGTTACATGAGCTGAAATAACTTATTATTGAAATCATCTGTACTTAAGAGAAGCTTTCTGTCAAGTGGATTTGCAGAGAGCGGAGCACAATTACAGCCTGGGGAGCGGTGTAATGCAGAGCAGTTACTCCACTGGAGCAGGACGTATGGCGAGCCATCGGCTGAGTGTGCATCTCGAACTTGGTGGCTGTGATTGCCTATCTCCAGTGTGCGCTGTAAGACAGGGAGATGCTGCAGGCGGAAAGAGGTGGCGATGTTACTTGGAAGGGAGCTGATCTAAGAGTGCATTCCTTTAACGCTGTGCATTTCTGATACTTACTCTTAAAAAATGTGTTAAAAATCTGAAAGGATTTAAAAAAGGTACAGTATGACACAAGGTCTATAGAGCCTGCCTTGCCTGAGTTTCTGTACTCACTGTTGGTGGCTTATTTCCAAGAAGGTTCAGAGATGACTTAACTACCACCGGTGTGCGAGTGCCTGCATGAGTGGGGAATTTCTGGTGGAGAGCTATTTAATTTAGCAGCAGAATGAATGATAAGGTCAGTTGGAGCAAAAAGAAAAATAAGTTGGGAGCCATAAATACCCTTTCCTAAGGAAGGGATAGTTGCAATCAGAATGACTGAGCAAAGGTGATTGAATATAACTACTCTGTCTATGGACCACTGAAGATGGTGGCTTGCCCCAGCTGCTGGTAGAAGCTTCATGAGGAGGATCTATGCACAATGGTAAAAAGGACTCCCTGGCCATAGGGAGGCAAATGTAGGTTTGCTAAACGTAGAGGAGGTTTGCCATAGCCTGTTGGGCTTACTGCCCATGACATGTTCCATGTTTAGCATACTTTCTCTACCGCTGCCCTTTTTTTTTTTTTTTTTTTTTTTTTTTTTTTTTTAAATAAAACCCATGGTGATGTGTGCAGGAGATCCTGTCTGTATTGTGATTCTTGTTTACTCCAGTTACTTCTTGGCATCTCAGTCACTAGTTGTTTACATGCTTTTACTGGGAGCTGTAGTTCTGCCACTTGTTTAGCTCCTGGCACAGTTAATTAGCTGGTAGGCTTGGAAGGAGACGTGCTTCTGTGCTCTTTTTTAAGAGTTGAGAATAAACTTGTGAAAACTGGTTGTTTCTTGTGGTTTTTATATATGATGGAATGATGGGAAGGCAGGTGTAATAATACTGTGTATTGATTTTTCATTTAATCAATCCTGAAGGTAATTTTTCTGTAGCATTGTGTATTGTTTGTGGATGAATCTACTCACAAAAAGATGGCTAATGTTGTAATATGGCTACAAGAAGTTACTGTGAACCCCTAAATCTAGTGACGCGGTGTATCTGTGAGTTCAGCTATTCGGATTTTGTTGTAAACCTCTTAGATATGATACAGTGGAATCCTCTTAAACACAAATTCCATGTAGCAAGTGACAGAACATAATGAAAGCATAAACTGTTACACAAATAAAACTGTCAGATGCATAATGCTGCAGCTATAAACAGCTGTGGATTTCGGCATGTTCCGTGGAGTTTAGCGAGCTGGGTTAGGATGCACGTTTTTGGGGTCAGTTTTGACTATCACAGGAGGGCTTGAAACAGTATTGATACTTGCTAAAATAAAACTTCCTTGCTTGCAAAGGAAGCCCGTCTTGTCAATATCTTAAAATATCTGCACTGCTGACAAATTAGTAGTTATCTTTTATATAATCAATTGCAATTGAAAAACACTGTATGGATGTTAGGTGATGCAAATAGTAGGAGATACAACATGTCTTTGATACAGTGCAAAAGGATTTCTCAACGTGTGTGGAACAGCACTACTAAAGAATGCTTGAATTAAGGGTGAGGGTTTTTTGTTTACACTTTGCGTATTTTAAAATGTATGAGGAAGTACGTCAGCATTGTCAGAAGTCATTCAAAGCGACTTTCCCATCCGTCCTCCAGAGGAGTCTGCATTGTCACTGGTGGACTCGGTGACCAGCTGGGCTGCTGAAGGAGCGTGCCTGTCACAGGTCTACCCTGGGCTGTATAGCGGGGTAAGGAGGAGTAAAGGAGGTCCTGAATGCCTCTGTGCTCCCTGCTGTTGGTACTCAGAAGAAGGCAGTGTTGTTTTACCAAAACCCTTCCACAGCTGCAGATCTGGGCATCTGGGGAAGAGTTTTTGGTAAGATCCCACCGCTGACGTAGCTAAGTGATGTTTTCCTGCTGTGCTGATGTTTTCCTGCTTTGTGCTTGGCAAAAACATTTTGGAAAGGATCTTATTCATCATCATTAACCTTGCTCTGCACGGGGATGGATGATGGAGGCTTTAGCAAAAAAAGAAAGACAACATATCCTCTGTTAAACAAACAAACCAGCCCCACACCATCCCATCAGGCGGTGCTGGCGCCAGCTCTGGGATGCATGTTTAGAGCCGCCGGACGGGAGGACGGCAGCGCGTGGCTGCTGCTGACGGTGCTGGTGGGCACCTTGCAGGAGCGGCCGGGTTCGCTTTGCGGCAGTGCGGGGCTGCCCCTGGCGTTTGCTATGGTGTGAATAGATGTGTCAACACAACTCGAGCATTCTCCTCTTCACGTTGCCTGTCTCAGCTCAAACTTTTCCGTGATGCAGCTGTATAAATATCCGAGTCCTGCCTATGCAGCCAGTAACTGCAGATACTCCTTGTGTCTTCAGCCAGATAAAAAGCACATGCCTGCCAGCGCTGCTGCAGGTTGGTGACCCCTTCTCTGCTCAGCCTGTGCTGTAAAACAGAGCTACTAAAACAAGTGTAGGTTTCAGAGACACCTGAAATTTCCAGGTGGGACGCTCAGTATGTTATAATTGGATATTTATCCTTTGGATGCTGCAAATAAAACAAAGGTTTTCCTGCCCTGTGGTGCTTGTGGCCCACAGATATGCTGTATTAAGAGGAATACTGTAGCTTTTTTTAGTGGACCTAAAACAGATGAAACAATTTTTAAGTAGCCTGCATTATTTTAACAAGGTGATTTTTTTTTTCTCCCCAGGAGAATTGTTCCTATGTAAAAGTAAAGTAATTTGGATGACTTTTGAAGGCATGCAGCTCATGTTTTGCATAACGCTGAGTTTTCAGGTGACCTGCTTTGTGACCCAGTATCCCGTTCCTCTGGCAGATTTGTAAATGTTCATAGTACAAATTTGCAATGCAGGGCACGCTCTTCTTTGCTGCTGGAAGGATGTTTGCTGCCACCAGCACAGGACAGATGCCTGTCGCCCTTGCTGCATCGTTACCAGCAGGCAGTGCTGAGACCTCGGCGGCAGGAGACGGAACTGCTCAGCTTCCATTGAAGAAGCCAAGGCAAGAAGAGCAAGGGGAGGTTTTATGGTGATGGAAAAGCCTGGTTATGGGCTTAGTTCTGCTTAGTCACTGATGCACTGTGGACCCAAGATCCTAAAGAGGAGCTTTCTACAGATCTCCCAGAATACCACCAAAGGGGAGGTGCCGCAGTGGCGGTCCTGTCGGAGGAAGAGCTTTTAGGAAACATGGATATTCCCATTTTGTGTAATTTATGGAGAAGGCTTGTACTGTCCTGCTCAGCACAGGGGTGAGCATCTCTGCTGAAACCTCCAGCAGTGGAGTCATCCTTGAGCCGTGTCAGCTTCAGTTACAAAAATCAATCACTAGGACTTCATTAAACCAAACACTGTATTTTACAGTTTATAAAAGTTACTATTAGCAGTCATGAAGAAAGAGCTGTTTGTTTTTGTAGAGTATATTAAGTGTTACAGTGATTTTGACTTGAAAGTATCCAAAACCAGAATTTAAAGCAAATAAAATGGGCATGAGGGGACGTGTTTTGCTTGCATTCATAAAGATGGTACTTCAGGGATTTATATGAAATAGAAAACCTTCTGCAAGTTGCATGAAATGTAATAAATTGTGCCTGAAAACGCCCCCAGTTTGACTATAAAGGCCTTATCTCACCCATGTAAAATATTTATGTGTAAATGCATATTTTATATTTTTCCTTTACCATCCTTGGGTTGCTTTATGCTTTCATAAATGGCATCTCTGGTGTTTACTTGTAGTGGAGGCAGCAAAAAAACCTCATAGGTTTTATTTGATGTTATTACTTTGACGTTTATTTTGGGTATAAGGAGGAGCAAAAAGGCTGATTAGAGAGCGCTCGGGTGATAAAAGTAAAAGTGGAGAGCTGGAAATTTTTCTTGAAGATCTTTGTTTAATTGGAACTTATCCCTCAGACACATGAATCCAAAGTTTTTCGTGTTGTTTTACATGTCACTGTTCTTTGTCTGCCACTTCTACCTCACTTTTCTGCCCACCTGAATTTAGTCTAAGAGGATATGACTTACTGTATCTAGTTTTTAAGGACATTTGTCACTGATTCTGTGGTTAAAAGACCTAAAATGTTCTTGAGTTTTATAGTTGGGGAAAATATTGTCTGAACATACTAAGGTGATGGTGTCTTGGCATTTGGTAGTGATGTGGTTGCTGCGGGAGTATCTGCGTCCTGTTTTAACGTTCACGTTTCTAAAAACGTTCAGTATTTTGAGTGTTTTCAATAAAATCTTCAAGAATGATTCAAGTTTGGGAGACACTCCAGTGAGTGATTTAAAGCTCAAACTGTTTATTGAAGAGGTGAAAAGGTGACATTGCTGTTGCTTAGAAATACTTAAATAAGAGAAAGATATCAATTTAGGAAAAAAGGAAAGAAGAAAGCTACAGGAAAAGCCAAAATTGATAGTTGAAGCAAGACAATTTGCACAGAGAACATAGAAAACATGTTTACAGGAGGTAATTAGTGGTTGATGCAATTTTTTAAGGGACTTAGTAGATCAAAGATGCATTGGTTTTAGCAGCTTTTCAACTTAAAATTTGTAGTTGCCAATTTTATCACAGCATACTTTGGATTTCCTGAAGTTGAAAGGTTTATGAAAGGATCCCCTCCCCCCTTTCCTCTGTGTCCTCCCAGTGGTACGTCTGATTCAACCCTTCACTGTCCCACCTCGTTGCTTTGATCTGTTTTCAGTGGTATAGGCAAGGTAAAGGCTATAGATGCTGATGTTGGGGAGGTCTTGCCGCCAGCCCCTGCTTCTCTTGTGCTGGTACCAGCGTGTGCTGGGTGTGGTGGTGGTGCGTCAGTCCCGGTGCCTGACTAGCAGCTCTGCCAGTTTAGGGCTGGCAACAAAAATTAGAGGAACTTTTAGCTCTTGGCACTAGCTAAACGTGAGTGTTGTCGGCACTGGAATAAAAGAGGGACGAGTGCAATCAGAAGTGAGAAATGGGACAATGCTCTTTGGCGGTCATGCATTGGGTTGGTTCAGTTGTCCTGTGAGCTGCATCTGTATTTCCAGAGACCCAGAGCAGCCTGCCAAAGCAGAGGCAAGGAGGTTGCCGGCAGAAGGAGCGACCCAGACAGTCGTGCCTCCCAGCCAGTGGATTAATCCTGTGTTTTCAGCAGATTCTGTGAAATGGATAAATTTAAGACTGCTGTAATGCACTTTGCTTTCCGAATATCCCAGTGAAACGTTAGCCGAGTTTGTCATCTAGGGGGAAGGAGAGGGTGGGCAACTCCTACGACTCCTACACGGCATGCGATGTGGGACGTGCACGATTACACTCTTGTGGTATCTTATTCTTAACTGTTTTTTTCAGGCAAGGCATTGCTGAAAAGGAGAGGGTTTGGGGTTTTTTTTGCTTGCAGACCTGGTCTGTGTTTTGTTAGCTCTTTCTTGAAGAAACTATGAATTTCATAACCCTAAATCCACAAACTTTTGGGATCCTGCTGGCCATTTCTTGATCAATTGTCCTTTTGGGATGAAGGACTAATTTTTCAAGATGTTGCAAGAAGAAAAGTTAAGCACAAAGAAACTTGCAGCATGGCTATTCTACATTAAATGTGAAGGAATTGTGGTGTTCTGGTTAAGCTACTATTTCACTGGATGCTGGGACTGACTGATCCTACAGTGTAAGGGAGTATAAGGAGTTGAGCAAGGGTGAAGAGATCTGTTGCTGTAGGTCTCACTGTGCTGCCTGGGCTTGCTGAGCTAGTGAGCACTGTAAACTTGGTGCTTTCACTTCTTTGGAAGTGGGCCTTGTATATATTAAATAAAATATTAAGTTTCACCCCATTAGTATTAGTCTCTCCAAATAAATAGTTTAATAGCAGCTTGGGACTGGCTGTTGAGCCATGATAGCAGTGACCAGTGGAGAAGGGTAATTCTTACTTAGCTGAAATAAATCCGAGCATTGCAGGAGACCATTAAGCTAGTTAATTCTGATCTCAAAGTAAAACCTTTTTAAACTTCCAGTAACTGAGAATTATCTAATACTTCAAATTCTAAACCATAGGTTTCTTACTTTTTCCAGGAAGGGAAAAAACCCCAAACTTCTTTAACTTACCACAAGAGGAAAAACTTGTGCCCAGCCAGTCTGGATGGTCTGTTGGCTCTGAAGGAATCCAAATTCTTTATTGACATTCAGACTGCAAAATACAACAGATACCTAGAAAGTAGTTTATTTTCATATGCTGTTGCTAACGTAGCTGTTTGAATGCTGATTTACTCACCGCATGAGACCAGAATACAGATTTACACTATAGGATTCATGCCCTGTGTTTGAGATGGCTTTTTGTATCTGTGTAAATACTGTTTAGAAGAAGAGAACGAACTTCTGATTGTAAAAGTACCTTGAGCTTAGGAATGTTTTTGTAAAAGCCTAATTTTTATTTTTGCTATTTCTTAGGGTTGTGAAGCCCCACACATACTGTTGTGATACCTGTGGTATTATGGTAATGGAATTATTCTAAATTCATTTTAGCCATTTGTAAAGCAATTTTGTGAGTACCTGTAGAAGAGGATTGTGCTGACTTAGCTAAATTGGTCTCTGAATTGGTATGATTTACGTGAGCCATAGGTTGATGGACATGGCGGGGGGGGGGGGGGGTGGAACTGGATGAAAAGTGGGCACGTGGGAGCAGAGGCTCACTCCGGATCCATCGCTGGGGTGGTTGCATTGCTCCTCCGAAACAGCCGGCTGGTGGCAGCTGAGCTGGGTGCTGCCAGGCGCTCCAGCCTGCCGGCGTGATGCATCTTCTGGAGCTCGGGGCGTACTGATGCTCCGGGTACAGCCAGTCTTCCCACAAAGCCGATGCACGTGGAATAGTTCCTGCAAGAGACAAAAACGTCTGGATTGTGTATTTCTACATTTCATTGGAAAACAAAAGTCGCTGGAGTTTAGAGATCTCAGCTGGGGCGTCCATTGCTCCATGACTTCTGTGGATGTGGGTAATGGTGTAGTATGTACCTGCAACATTTTACTGTGAGAAAATCACTTTCTTGTTAAGGCTGCAGTGCCTGACTCTATGTGAGTGCAAGGGACTTCGAGCTGCACAGGGGCAATTTTGTGTTGTGAAAAGTTGATGGAAAAGAAGAGGTTAATGAAGCTTCTCAGCTCTCTTCAAAACAAAAGCTCTTTTTGCAGCCCTGGGTTTAGTTTTTAATTAGTTTGGATTATGGTTTGATTTAAAGCGGGTGAAGGGACGATGAGTTCATGTGATGTAGAGGTTTGAACCTTATACTGCTATTTCTACTTTTTTGGTTAATAATGTATCCTTTGCTAGAAGGATGACTGGTGGGTTAACAGGATTCCTTCCTGTGAAACTTTTTTTTTTTTTTAAGAAAAAACAGACTTTTTTGCAAACGTCATACAAAGTTAGAGTTGCCAGACAGCAGTCCAGAATAAAGAAGAGAGTGGTTTGTTTTGAAATCCACTTCTGTTTAGGAAAAAATAAGTTCTGTGCAATACCTAATTCAGTGGTGTTATATTTTTTTTTTCTTTCTTCCTCTAAGCTATAGAGGCAGCATAATTTTATATACTTCATACTGAAAATTCATTCAAATGCAGTCTGGATTTATTTATTTTTACTATCTCATCAGCAGAATATACTTTTTTACATGAATGTATTTTATAGATACATAAAAAAGCAGGTTAAAAAGAATGTTCCTGAGGAATTGTTTTATTTGTTAGCACAATATATATGCTTTTAATGCAATTTAGATTGTATCTAGCAAAAATTGAGCTTGAAATTCTGAAGCTGGTGCTTGTTCTTGTAAATAATGCACACTTTAAGTCAACACTTTGCATCATTATCTTGAGCAATGGTTTAGCCTTGATGTATTTCAAAACACATGTATTAGATAATGTGCTGTATACGTATATGGTTATTTATGGATATAAACGTTCTGATTAGATATTAATGTTAAAATAATATCAGAATGTTTGCTGAAGATGTCTTCCTTGTTCTGCCCTTTAAGCAAGGCACAGCGTTAATACCACGTATAAGAAATGATATGCAGGTACTAGAATTTGTCAACTTTTAGTGAATCAGATAAGCACTCTGTTTATGACTTGAAGCTCTTTTCCTTCAAAATGGCATATTAAATAATATGCAAGATAAATTTAAAAGGATATGTTTTCTAGCAAGCAGTTTATTGTAGTTTGATTGTTGAGAAGACCCCTTTTTTTTTTTTTTTAAATTTTTATTTAAAGGAAGCTGGTCTTGAAAATGTCTTAGCAGAGCAAATTACCTGATTGAAGAAAATGCATTTGATACTCTGTATTTCCGAAGTGGAGCTGTTTGTGCAGTCATTTAGAAAGACTGAGCTAGCGGCAGTGTCTGGAGAGCATGTCCTTTGTCTAAATGAAAAACCCACCCCGAGAAAGGATTTTTATTGGGATATTTTGGGAGAGAGCTCAGACATCTGTTCTATGATCTTTACTGTTATACCTTCAGCTGAGTGTTTCCTTCTCTGTCCTTCTTTGGTACACACGGGTGATGATCTGTGCCTTATTGCAAAAGGACTTCCCGCAGATGGAAGAAAGGGGTAGAAAAAACCTCTTGCCAGCTTCTTTTGCTAGCCATTATCTGTCTCAGTTGCATGGAGCTTATGTGTAAATGCAAATTTAGTAGTTGTTGTTTCTTGAATTATACTTGGTTGTTAGTCATTGCTGAGATTCGTAACGGTGACATTTTGATAAAAGTCACTGCGTGCAGATGTGTTCATCTACTTCCATATGAAGAAACTTGTGTTCTTTTAAGTACATTTAAAGGACCTTTCTTGATTCAAAATACCATTGTGCAAAAGGTTGCTGTGAAGCTAGTTATTTTGTTTTCTTAATGTAATTCCACTCAGAGCCTCAATTTCATTTCTTCTTATAGTTAAAACAACTGGGTTGCTGACTGATTACACCTGTAGTGCCATGGTACTGTAAGTCTCCTATACTGAAATTAAGATGAGAGTTTGTAGCGTTTATCAATAGGATCTTCGGTTGTCCCGGCAGGACATTGCATTTCTGCTGCTGAAAATCCTCAAGAGCTGGTATTCACTCTGCAGCTTACTCTGGTAGCCGCTATGCAAGAAACTCACCCTTTGCAGCGGTGTTTCGGATTCTGTCCATCAGCAGTTTCCAGATAGCTGCTTGGGGAAAGTAGGTACCTGGATGGCTAACTTATGGTCACCCACAAATACTGGAGCTTGCTGATTTGGAGGTAAAAGTCTTTGCAATGCAATTGGAACCTTGCCTTGTAATTTCATATATTGAGTGCTTGCATATGTTGGCTAAGCCTGCAGCGTACCTTTACTCATCTGACTTTCATAACCCCTTGTCCATGGTGAAGCTGTGTGGATATGCCGTCCCTTGAGGGATGGTGAGGTGTAATAGGACAGGGGTTGACGTACAAGCTAATTGATCCATGCTTTCCTCTTCTGCAGTTGCGCTGTGATGTTCAGGGTAGAGCAAAAACGTTTTTAACTTTCTGAACCAGGACTTGCCTTAATGATGTAGCACATACTTTAAAGCTTTTTAGCCAGGGAGCGTGCAAGTGTTTCAAGAACCACTGATGTTACTTTGCATGCGCAAAATATTTTGTGTAGGTGAAACCAAGGAAATGCAGCTCAGGCATCCGTCTTCTGAGGTTGTCCAAGCAGTACCCTCTTTCTCTAGGTGATAGTCTAGGTGGTATCTGCAAAGAATTTGACGTGAAAAGGAGCTAAATTTAGTTATAAACTTGCCAGGTGCTAAAATAAAAGCGATGATCTGACAGAAGTGTGTTGTTAATCTGGTATTTGGGGATTAATTATTCTTTTGAGTTCTGTATGTTCTAGCTGTTTGCTAGGTATACTGTGAGCTGAGCAAAGTGGGGCCAATCTGTTCACATCAAATATTTGTCTGCACTTGTCCTGTACCTTTATTTTGCATGTATGTAGGTGTTGACTGATAGTAAGGAAAACAGTGAGTAAACAGTTCAGTCAAAAAAGCTTATTTATAAGATTTTTAATATGCATCTAAGAAGGAACCTCTGGCATGAACTGGAATAATGAAGTTTACACAGGCACAGTTTCAATTACAATTTTGGATGAATGCTTATTGATGGTAGAAAGAGCCGCTTCTGCTAAAGTGCCAGTGCTGGTGCTGCTAAAGGACATGAGATGTGCTGCTGTTTCCACAGTGCAAAATAATCCGCTTCCTTGCTAGAAATCTGCTTTCACATTTTCCTTTTTTCTTTCCTGGAGCTTTGCACGTGAGGGAACAGGGGGAATTATCCTCAGCTGACAGTGTCTCCAGCTTACCTCTGCGTTGGCCGGTGAATCCTGCTGTCCTGTTGTCACCTGTATAGTTAGGAAGATGTATGAGACCCCAGCCTCCATGTAATACAGCTCTGGGCAGTGGTGGGTTTTCGCTCGAGTTGCTTTGCACACCAACACCAACATGTCAGATGCAGTTTACGCTGTTTGAATGAACATCAGCCCTCTAGCAGGAACTTTTAAAAACATTACTCAATAAAATTCAGTGCAGAGTTGAGATAGCGAAAATAATCCTCCATTTGCCTGTAGAACAGGTGTATGTTATATAAAACAGGATAGCACTGGGGATAGTTTTTGAGGCTTACGGTTGGGAGGGAAAGAAATTTGCATCGTAGAGCGTGTGCTGGATTTCATTGTCTTGGGCTAGAATTGAGCTGAAATTCCTGTGCGCGTTGTGGGGAGGGATCTGCTCTGGTCCGTGAGACTGCACTGCCAGTTTTGCAGCTCAAATACCAATTCCTGGTCCTCGCGCACCTTTTTGACTTCTGTAAGCTTTGAAGAAACACAGTTTGTAGAAGTGCAATTTCTCTTCAGTTCTCCTCGAGCTGACCCAGCCCCCTGGTTAATTTGCTGTGTGCTGTAACATTAAGCCTTGTAAAACTCAGTACGCTGAGCTCTAAACCTGCATTTGCTTTCAGCCCTAGAAGTCAAATCAATAATTTGAAGATCTGTAGCTCCTTGTCCAGAAGGAAATGCCATGCTGGTGCGACATGCCTCATGGGCTGGAGAGAGGAGCGCGGCTGGGCAGCCCCGTCTCGTCCCGGCATTTTATTCAGCTCACGTCACACCTCAGGAGAGGGTGGCTCTGCCGTAGCCTTTCTCTGCGGGGGAGAGGGTGGCAGGAGGAAGAGCGCTCTCTGGAAGAGACCTCTGTCTTGCTCCATCATAGGGAGATAACAAAACATGAATCTCAATGATGCATCCTTCTCTTGCAGAGTCTACTCTCTCAGACGCATCAGCCTTGCTGGTTACTGCTTCCCTGCCCAATGTCATGACCTGGTCTTCTGTAAGGTGGTTTTCCCCATAATTGCAGGGAACAATGTTGTGTTTTTCCTAATGGCGAGCGTTTGGCTGAAATCTTGGCCGACCCTTTTGATATGGATTGTTCGGCTTTGGCTGGGAGCATCTGGGCGGGGGGAGGAGGAAGGTTAAGGCTGTGTTTGGGGGCAGCTTGGAGCTGCGCAAGGCTCATGCAGGAAATTGATTACAGATTTAATTACACAGAGATACTAGGAAATGAAAAACTTGCCAGTGCCAGGGAGGGAGAGCTGCCTGCCGCGCAGGGCTCTCGTGGCCACAGTTTTCAGTGGCCACTCCTTCTGTATAAGAGCAGAGCCAGAGAGAGGTGGTTTCTTGCATTGGTCTGTATGTGCAGCGATGCGCATAGCAGAGCCTGCCTGTGAAGGGTGGCACACGGAGGGGTCTGAGGTTAATGGATGTTATGGATTTATGGATAGTTTTGGTTATACTGGCTGGTTTCTGAGTTCAAATCTCTTGCCATTAAAAAGGTACTCTCTTCCATTTAGCTTGAAACACGTGTACTGTGTGGCCAAACGTTAGGACAGCAGGTGACAATGCATCATCAGCTCATACACCATCAGTCAAAAAAGATAGTGCTTACATCATTAGATGTGAGATCATTGCAGAACAAAATTGATAGAGGAAATTAATTATGCAGCCTTTATATTAATCCAAATATCTCTGGCTGTGATGATGAGTCTACTAGCACACTTATAAAATTTTTAACTTATGATCTCTTACCTCATTGGAGAAAAAAGTTTTTTGGAGCGTTTTTAAATTCTGTTGCCTTGACCGCTGAGGTCTGATAGCATGCTGGGCTGACCATGAAGCTGCATTTTGGGAGGCTTGTGTTTTTGTCACTGTCAGTAGGTCGTTCATTAGTGTTGCTATGAGCCTCTCTCTTACTTGGGTGGTTGTTGATTTCTGGAGCCTTTTGATTTAAACTTAATGCAGAAAAGTGAAGAAATATTGAAGCATTTACCAGGAAAATGATTCCTATTTTTGACATAAAGTTATTTCCATTTGAACTTCCCACAAAATCAGAATGATGGTGAGAAGCACTGGAGCACATAGACAAGCTTTATGTGGTGACTGGGAGAGTCTGAGCTTCAGCATCTTCAGGTTGTGCAGCTTCAGCATCTTCAGCCTGGCTGACAAATGAGGTGGAGGTAATGTAGCGAGATGGAAGGCTGCAACAGAGCCTGTGTTTTGGTATCCTTAAGTTTCATTTCCATATGTCTAACCATTTTACTTTTTTTCTATGTAATAGAGCATTGTAGAGATGTGGAAACCTATCAGGTGCCCTGTGGTGGAAACTGTATTTAACAGTCTTCTGTAGTATGAAAGAGACTTGAGCACAGTTTAGAATTTTTCACAGCAAAGCAGATCACAGGAGCTGTTAAGTGCGTGAAGGAATGACACCTTTAGCAAGTGCCTGTAATGTATACACACTGTGCATGTAGGCAGAGGGGGGAAAAAAATTCCCCAATTTTACGATCGGCTTGTTTCTGCTGTGTTTTAAGAGGATATAGACGTAGCATTGTGTGAAAAATAACATACCTGTTTATTCATTTTGGAATTTCAGGTCTACTCTGAGAGGCAGACACATCTAATCTAAACGTGTTTGCAAAAGTCAGAAATGCAAAGGCACGTTTTCTTTAGGTGTGGAACATCACAGATTTATTTCATTGTTTACTCCTGTGTTGATAGACACTGCAAAAGCTCTAGACGTGGAGGTGAAGTAGTACTTCTTGTTCTGGGTCTCCGGGGTGTCCAGAATCAGACCTAATTTGATTAGAGGCACCGTTCTTTTTGAAGCGGTGACATCTGAAATCTGTAATTTACATACGCACACAGCTTTCATGCTGTTCAGAGACCCCAGACAAGGCTGTCCACCGTTTCCCAGTGTTTTAAAGCCTCTGGCAATAGCCATTAGGAAAAATGCATCACTAAAAGGCGTAACTGTGGGGAATGGATTATACAAAATGCCTCACTATGCCGGTACTCTGGAGAACTATTGATGGATACAGAAAACATGGACGTTTAGCTGGTGTTAGCAGATGTGTCTAAACGCTGTGCCAATAGAATGAGCTATTTAAGGAGAAAAGTTGCTGCTGTTTGTTATTTCAGGTGAATGCAAAAGCAAAGTGCCTTAGGATAGCTGTGACTGAGTGATGGTTTTGAGTATGCTGACATTGATGATGATGCTCTGTTTTGAGAGAGAATGTCCCTGATGTGACGCTGGGGGAGGCGGCTGAGCCGTGCATAGGGCTGCAGAGTCACCAATATTTATTAGTTCTGCCAGTTGATAGTTACTGAAGAGAAAAAAGAATAAAACCCGAGTGGTGCTGAGGGTCACAGCCTGTGCCTGGTGCTGCATGCAGGCATCCCAGTGGAACCCTGGGCGGCTGCAGGTGAGCCACCTCCCCTGCTGTGGGAGCAGGCAGCATCCTTCCAGCTTTGCTTTGCTACTTGGAAATGCTTAAAAAGAGCAGCACTGTGGCTGTAGCCCCGTCCTGGCATGTGCTGAGGAGCACTAGGCAGGCCAGGGGGACCACCTTGTTCGTTCCTTCCAGATGTGGCGACCAGAAGAGTGAGGACTTTTCTCCTGAAAAATTGCAATTTTCCATTGTTCAGCCAGCAAAGAAAGAAAAGCTCTTAAATCATTATATCTGCAAGGAGATGAAAATAAGGAAATCCACTCTCTTCCCTCCATGATCTTGGACTGGGACAAGAGGAGACCCCTGCATCAGATGCTAACATGCCCATTGAAAAAGTATGTATAAAACATAGTTTAAAAAGAAACCCAAAACTTGAGTTCAGTCCTAGTGTCTCCTGCAAAGTTTCTGGAACAGCTTCAGCTACACTCAGAAATACTTTTTTTTTTTTTTTTTTTTAATTGCATGGAGCATGCTGCGCTGTGAGCTTTGAGAGGGTCTGCCCTTCTTGGCCACCACTGGATCTGTCTCATTAAAATGGGGGGGGGGGGAAGCGTGGGAGACACCCGCAAGGACGTGTCGGGAGCAGTGCAAGGCGGAGGAGCTGGTGCTTGGATGCTCAGTGGTGCTGGCTGAGCCAGTGCAGCTTTGGGTCTTGGGCAGTGCCCGCCCCTGCAATGGGAATTGTGAGAAAGGGATGCATTTGGCTGCTATCGCTGTGTCAGAGTCTGCCCTTCACTCCAGCAGTATGAGGTCGTAATAATGAACGCAGGGAAAAGGCACTCAGAGTGAAAGTGACCTTGTGAACCTTAATTGCCGACTCATTTGCATCGGCTCTGATGCTCCCTGAAGGCTCTGTGGTCCGGTGGCTGTTAGTAGAGGCATCCTATGGGAGGGTCTTAACCTTTGTTTCCATAATTTGGGTATCAGGCTCTTGTATAACAAAATATTCCCCGTCATCTTTGCAGTTCTGAGTCTTTTTTCTTCCTTTTCCTCTTGGATTGGACTCGCTGCTCTGACACGCACCTCAATAGCAAATGTTATTCTGTCTGGGCACGCTCATTAGGAAAATGTTGATGGTGGAGTTAATAGGAAAAATATTCTGATGTTCTAGACTAAGTCAAGTAAATTGAGACTTCATTCTTTGTACCAGCCCACAGCATACTGTTACATCGCTGAATTTCTTAATTTGCATGTTTTATATGTATTTTTTTCTCATTATGTTCGTTTTTGTGAAAAGAAATACTATGGTATTGAAAGACAAAGTAAATTAAGTAAGCTCGGTACTAAAATGGTCGTCACAGAACATATCAATTGCGTGCACTAATGAGTATCCAAACCTTGGATGGTGCAGAAATAAATTGCTTGCTCTTTTTACTCATTTTTTTCTTTTACTGGAAAAGTGAAATTGGAGACTGTCTGCCTTCCTTCTTTACACCCTGCTTTCCTTAAATAAAACTCAAAGCAAGATGTGATTTCTTTTCCTATTCTGGTGGAGGCTTGGGTAGCCTTTTTTAGGCAGGTTTGCCAGGATCTATTTTCGGGGCGGATGTCCGCTGGACTCTTAGCAGAAGTCGAGACCTTGACAGATAGCAAAGCCGCTTGGAAGAGGTGGTGCTTGCAGGCAGCCGCTGTTCCTCTGCCAGCGTTTGCAGCTGATCAATTCATTACTCTGCTGAGTGCTTAAAGAGAATACCCTTGTGGCTGTTCAGTGTGGCTCCAAAACAAAAACATATTTTGCTCATTTAATAATTGAAAATACGTTATTATGTAAGGTTTCATTGGTACTTTATGGTGCTAGAAGAGCTATTGTTATTGGGCTTTAACCCCGTATTTAACTCCCTGCTCTTCTGCAGTGATTGAAGAAGTTGCTTAAAATCCAAGCAATTTTAATGACTCTGACCAACTTTTTTTTCTTTCCCCCTTTTTTTTTTTTTTTTTAAGAATCAATTATGAATCTTGGTCTAAATATGTTCTGTGCTCCCTCTACTGGCTTAGCGGCAAGGATTAACGCTTTGCTTGCCCTCCCCATAGGGAGCGGTGATGGACGTGTGCCCACAAAGTATGAACACAGGAGCAGGAGCTTCATTAAAATTGCAACAAGAGAGACCTTGGTGCATCAGAAAGGAAAAGGTGGTTTGGGCTAGGAAACCCATTTTGTATTCAGTGGTCGCATAAGGTTTTACTAACAGAGATAGAGCTATAATTTGAAAATAGTATGTCAGTAAAAAAGGTGGCATCTTTTAAAGGTAGTTAGCTTTTTCAAAAAATAAAATAGGAAGCGGGTGATATTGACAAGAAAATAACATTTTAGTAGTAGGCTTGGGGAAGCTCAAGTTTGTACCGGGCTAGAATCAAGCTCTTTACATACAATTAAAAGAGCAGAGGGAATTAAATGCATTTTAGGTATAATTTGATGCCTACAGTTTCTTTTTCCTTAGAAACCAATGAATATGTGTTAAATTTATCTTGGCATATGAAAAAGATGTAATGACTTGTGCTAACAAGATAAAGGAGAAGGCAGCACTTAATTTCCTAGGTAATACAGAAAATAAAAATGATTTGCATGCCTTCAGATGATTATGCACAACCTTGTTAAATGCCGTGCAATACAAACAAAGAACAAATGAGTTATCCAGATAGGCCACATTTCTGTGACTGCAGAATGCCTGTGGAGGGGCACGAAGCGCAGGACTCGTTCTCCACTGGCGCTCAGGTTTTTGATAATCGTTGCTGGCAAGGCAGCGCGTTGAGAAGCACAACAATGTCAGGAACATAAAACGGCGATGAAATGTCTGTGTGATATTTCATGGTTACACGGTGGTGCTTTGGTTAAGGATGTGCTTGTTCTCTGAATTTAAATTGTCTGAGTTGCTCTCCTCTGTATGTTTACTCCCCGATAGCTGCCTAAGGTACAACCCATTGGTGATGCTCACAGCCCTGCTGCTGTTTTCCTCTAGGGACTCTCCTAGTGACTTGACATTTTCTGCTGGTGTTTTACAGGCAAATTGTGCTCTTTGAGATTCCAGAGGGCATTTGGTTTTTCTGTAGACTACTGTAATGAGTAATGGCCCTAGTAGCAATAGCGGGTAGTGCTGCAAGTATTGACTGGCGCAGCACTGTAATGAGGCGTGGAGAGGAGCTTTGTGCCCAGCTCACTCCCTTCGAGTTGTCAGTCACTGCTACATCATGGTCGAAACGGTTTATTGGGTATGACTGCCAAATTTTACACAGGTGCCAGATTAATTTTGATATATTGTACTTGTAGCAGCAACTCTGGACAGTTTGCGATGTCTGATGGAAGACTGTCAATGGAAGTGTATAAGCAGTTGGCTAAGGTACCCACGGTGCTGTAAATAATTTCCTCTAGTATTTTCAAAACATCTCAACCAGGAAATACACTATACAGAATCAGGGAAGGGTTCCTTCTGTCAGATTGCCTTTTAGACAGGTAAGGGCTATTCGAAGTGTTGCTTTGCTGCTGTTCTTCAGCCCCTGGTGTGACAAGTCCACTCTGCTCTGGGTGAGATGGGTATTCAGATCTCCTGCTTCTTCTCTTCCTAGGGTCTTTGTCTCCCAAAAACCTCTTTACAGTCAAGCACTGCGATGCTGATGCTTTTTCTTTGGGAGGTTTGGAATTTGCCATCTTCAGCTTTCTTACATATTTCTGTGATGTACAAATGCCTCCCTCAAAGGCCCCACCTGGCAAACGGCCTCTTCTCCTCTTCCAAACCACCCTGCTCACGTTGCTTGCAGGAGACTGATGTGCAATAACGACGGCTCCGTCAGTGCAAAGCCTGGGGTGCTGCACGTACTGGGCAGCGGTGCGGACCTTCCCTAAGCTGGTGCTGGTTTGAGAAGCGTGACTGCAGGGCAGTGTTGTGGCTGCTGTGCTGCAGTCAGGTCACCACCGCGTGTTGGGTGCTGGAAAGAGTGCTGAACCTGGATTAAAGTGGAGTCATGCTATGAAGGCAAACATGGGTGAGTTAGTTGGAGGTAGAATAGTTCGGGTTGAAATACAAAAGAGTTAGCTTTGGTGGTGCCCGTTACCTCTAGTTTCTGGAAAGGTGTTCTCAGAGCAGCATGGGGACCCAGAGTCCTGGCACCCATCTCTAGTACTGGACTATTAACTTCCTTGCTTAAGAAGCAGTGTGGCAGGTAATTCCAATCCCTAATGTTGCTTCCTTTTTTTTAAATGCTCAGACTTCTGTTCTCTCATCTCTTGAAGTGAAGAAAAGCCTTTGAGCCCACTGTCTCTAGACTTACCAAGTGAGAGAACCTGGTTTCTCCGAAGAGCTGTATCTTGCTTGCTGCAACTGGTGCGTCACGATCAGCTTAACAGCTAGTTCAGACCTCTGGATATCGAGTCAGTCACACCGTTTCTTCTGCTGTTGCTGTTGTCTCGCCTGACATCCATGCGCAGTTGTGTTCCTTAATTATTCAGCTTTTGGTATGCTCCTAGAATACAGATGTGTTTTCTTGGCCTGAGTAATTGGGGGGTGGGGGAAGGCAACCCTAATTTTCCAGTGAGTATTAGCCATGTTCAAAAGCTGTTCTTTAAAAGCAGATTTGAAAAATGGTTTCTACTAACACAGTGTGGTATTTAAAGCTATCTCTACTGACCATACAAATCAAGTTAGTTATTTTACTAGCTTGCTTCTTGCCTACTTTTCCTTGATTTTATAGCAAGGCATATTGATGAATCTTGCTTTTCAATAACAGCCTTCCAAGAATTACACTATTACTAGAAACTGATCCAGCTTTGCTTTCTTATTTTGTAATCATATTCCAGTCCACAGTGGAAGTTTGTTTTATCTCATACCTTCCTGCTCTCCCTGGTGAGGTAGCCTTATGATAAATTCATTAATTTCCTCATATTTCACTGAAATGACTGACCAGTTTGGTTTTTCTTCCCTGTTTTGTTAAAACTTGCAAAGATTTCTAATAAGTTGAGGAAGCATTTTACAGAAACTGTGGTCATTTTATTTGTAGTTTAACTTTTGTACAGGGCTTTGTAACTTGGCAGTAAGTAGTTGTATTGGACAGGCTATTGGAAATACATGGGTGGAGCAATCTGGGGACAGGGTAACCTTACAGGTTTCTTCTGCCTCTAACTTCTGGGATTTTTTTAATCTTCCAGCAGCACCAAGAAAATTCAAGTAAAGCCAGAAAAAAAATATCATTTTCTGGAAGTAGTAATTTTTCATTTTTTATCACTGTAGCTTTATGGTTTGCTCTTAGGCAAAAGTAAGTGAAAGAATAGAGTGCTGATCATGTAATTCTCATGCAGCCTGTCTTTGGGACAATGCAACTACAAATCTCAGTATTAGTTGTAGGCTTTTTACAACTGAAGTGTATGGATTGGGTAGTATTCCTGTCTGTGTGTGAAGTATCTTTTTTTACTGTGGGCCCTGATCTCAGCTGGAGGTTTTGGTGGCATTTCCGTCCTAATAATCTCGACACTCTGGATCGATTGTTCAGCCTTCCTCTGGGAGAGTGTTTTGGGTGAAAGCAAAGGTGGTACTTGGGGTTAATCAACACGGGATATTTGCACAGTATTTGTAGGGCAATCTGACCTGTCCAGGTGTAGTAGATGGAAACTGAAATTTTTTATTTGCTGGGGTTCTGGGTATATCTAATAGTGCTTGTTTTCCCTTGAATGACTACAATTATTTTGTCGCGTCAATAGCAGTTATTATACGCAGCTAAAAGATTACGAAGCTTGTAAGAACAAAAAACTCAGCCTCTGTTGCCCTTACAGGGGCTGCCTTCATGTCAAGACAAGTTTTATGCAGGGATTAGGCATGAAATGTCATAAACGGCTGTTTTGCGGAGCAGCTCGGTGGAGAGGCCCTGAGAAGAGAATCACGTCTTGGTGCAGTCGGTTTGAGGTGGAAGTAGAGTAAAGCCACTGCGACAGCGGCTGTCGTCTACTCGATTTTAGAGCAATAAACTCTCCATCACTGTCATATTCAGCTTCTATAATGAGAATGACATGAAAATTATGAAGATAAGAATTCCTTCTCTGTTCTTTTTTCCTTTGAACAGCTGAAACAGCTGAAAGTTTAAAGTGGCCGCAGGATGCACGGTGACCACTTAAAGACAGTGGTGAAGAGCAGACTTATGCCACCAATGAAAAAAGAGGTTTTTTGCAAGGGGAAAAGCCAATATTGTCAAATCAGAGAAGATTACTAGAAGTAAAAAGACACTTCTCAAAAGGAGGAAGCTGTCATAAAACAAGGAAACTAGAAAAGGGCATGAATTCTGGAAAGTTGAATGTAAGAACAAAATAGGAAAGTCTGCTTCCAAGATTGAAGATCAGCTTATTAACGACTGTAAGTAAAAGGCACTAATAAAACCTTTTCTAAATAGATTGGCTTCTAGGTGTAAAAGGAGCATTTGAGAAAGATAGGAATGCAAATGTAGAAACTAAACTATTTCTTTGCCTGTGAGAGGATTGTAGGGTGTTGTGCACGTTGGAGCCTTTTTCTCCCAGAAGACTTTTCTGAGGAACTGTCTCATATTGAAGTGTCAGTGGAATAGGATTTATAATTAATTGGTGAAAGGAACTGTAACAAATCATCAGGACCAGATGGTATTAAATCAAGATTTCTAAAAGCATTTGAATGTGAACTTGATGAGCCGCTGACTCTGGTGTGTAACCTATTACTTAAGTCGGCCTTGATGCCGAAGAATAGAAGATTACAAATGTGATGCCACAATTTTTTAAATTTTTTTCCCTTTTATTTTTTTTTTTTTTTTCTTTTTTCCTTCAGAGCTTGATGAGTGTTGCAAGGAGCTGCAGACAGTGAATGTACAGGGCATATTGATAGAAACCGTCCTAAAGAATAGACTTAATGAAAACATGGGGAAGAGTCAATATTAGCTCTCAGAGAGGAAAGTTGTTTGAAGGAGCCCGCAAGTTTGTGGGTGTAGGCAAGCTGGCTGGCACGGCAGGAATAGCTTTCCAGGAAGGTTACAAGAAGGTCCCTCACTGAAAGCTCTTAATGTTTCAAAACTCCCAGGTTTAACAGGTTTCGCTCTTAACCGTTTCAAAACTCCTCTGCTTGACCAGTCATGGCTGAGCAGTAGGCTCTGTGCAGTTGAGAGGAATATGGAAACGGGGGTAAGAAAAAACATTATTTATGATTTCTTGTAATTTCGTGACTCCTATACTGCCACTGGGGTTCTGAGACAGGGGGTTTGAATCTGCTGGCAGGAGTACTTTAAAACTCGTTGCAGAGTGGTCAGATGTTCAGAGTGAACTAAAGGAGGATGGTTAGTGCCTGTTAAATCCCAAGTTTTACAGATCACCTGCAACTTGGAAAAATCACTCATCGACAGTTGTTAAAAACTGATACAGAGGGATTGTGTTTTGTGTGGTTTTTTGGTTTTTTGGTTTTTTTTTTTTTGTTTGTTTGTTTGTTTTTTGTTTTTTTTTGATACTACTACTGGTTTTACAGTTCACTTGCCGTAGGCCACTACCAGAGTAGGGGGCTTAGCTGGGCTTTCAGGTCTGGTGTGGCCACCAGATACTTTTGGCTAGTTCACGCTGGCAATAACTCAGTTATTACAGCAGCATTACAGAAGGGCATGGTGGGCTGTAGTTCTGTGGCATGCAGATATATAAATACCTATTTTCTTCTTAAGGGTGGAAAAGAGAACATATGGGTTCCCCTCTGGGTATTGTAGTCTAACTTCAGGTTCTACAGCGTTTGAGGTTATTTGAATAAAAATATTTAAAGGAAAGAATAGAAGCCATTCAGAACATGTGAGTCTTGTGCATTATGACAAGATAATGAACATTCAGCTTGTTCAAATTATTCTTTGTTTCTGCCACCTTCGTCATGTTGAAACTAAAAATGTTCAGAGGCTGCAGAGAGAAGAAACAAAGACGATATGCTTGAGATCAAGAATCCGGATTCCCAAGGTTACCTGTTTTCTTGATGTGAGGAAGGGAAAATGGGCTTGAGCTGCTTGTCCAAACCTGTTCTGATGTTCTGGTGATAGCTGTCTATTTAATGCTGTATTTTAGACATCTGATGTCCTGACTTCTCTCCCTTGCTTCCCATTATGGTTGAAATTTTGCTTTTGATAATCACTGTATTGGCCACATAGCAGTTCTGTTGGATGAGTGTGCTGTTCACGTTGCATAGCGGGGATGTTATGCGTATTGTTACTTCTATACTGGTGTGAAGAAGAGGGACCGCAAATGCTGGAGTGTTTATTACCGTTCAGCAGCACTTTCATTTGAGGTTTGTGATGGAATTTGCCAGCTCCTTCTGGACTGTTAGTATTTCTGGCAGTGTATATTTGCTTTTGTTACAAGAAAAACTCCAGGAAAGCAGTAGCATGTTTACAAAATGAAAAGTGTTTCATCATGGTGTCTGCAGCTTATAGAAGGCTTCGGGGACTGAATGCATGCAAGTCTGTGTATGAAGCAACCTTACCTTTAATGGTGTGTGTCAACCCAGGTCGTGTGGGTTTTTTTCTCCATTTTCTGCCTCCTGACCCCCCCTTTCCTGTTCTTTATAGGGCTGGCTCAGCCTGGGACGGTTGCTGGATTAAAAAAATGTTTGGGGGGGATATGTTGTTCAATAAATAACAATTAACGTAGATTATTAATTTTTTTTGTTTATATGCAGTGTAAGGACTTTACTAACTTTGTACTGGAAATGCATCGGTTTTGGACAGAGGATAATTATATGCATCTTTTGCTCATCTCAGATTGAGATACAAAAGACTTAATAGCTCAGTTTAAAGGGCTTGCTTTTCCTTTTCATCAGTGCCACTTCAAGTAGGGTTATTTCTGAAAGGGAGGAGAACTTGCACTACTTACAATTAGGAAAAGAGAAGTGGAAATAGTTTTTATATATATCTCTCTCTATGTATAGTGTGTGTCTATTGACATAATTTAGAATTAATAAAGTGATGTTTACATAGTCATCACTTCATTTCTGGAATTTGTGGCAAGAAAGATTCAGTTTTTTTCCTGCCTCAAAAAACCCTCAACCTAATAAAAATATAATGACGCTATTACCAACAGTAACAGATACACAGCACAGGATAATTTTAGCTAGCACTCGTTTCTTTAGAATATAGGATTGCTTGTTTCAGGGATCAGGAGCCTGTTTTTCCCACTGTACCCAAGTCTAATATTTTGCTGCCCACTTACGTGCCTTTTCCTCGATTTTTAAGTGTGGGGCACACTAGTGGCTTGCCAGCTGTGACTTTGGCCACTGCAGCAGGGTTTGTACACATGCAGGAGGCTATCTTCTCTGCTTAAGTGCGACTGTACAAACTAGATTTTAGTGCTTTATAAATCTTTAAAATCCATTTTAATTCCTGTTAGGAGTTGCGGAGGCTTGTAGGGGTTAAATTAACTCTTTGTTTTACTAGAGGGATGCTGTTCATTATCTTATTATCAGAAGCAAAAAAAATCAGAAGTGGTGAATTGTCAGGAATGCACATGTGCTAAGTACGCCATCTGGGCTGCCCTGGTGGTTCCCAGCTGTTGGTGTTTTAGTTTTCTTGTGCAAGGGAAGTATTTGGTTGCATTATCTAGAAGTCATCAAAGCAGTCTGAGTAAGGCAATGTGACTGTGAAGGTTAGTTCTCAAATCAGTTATCTGGTGGAGCATTTGCCTCTGGCATTAGGTTGATGTAAGAGAAGTCTCTCCATTGGACTTAAAAATTTGTTTCTAAATTAAAACCAAAATAATTTAGCCGTGAAGTAAAATGCGTCATTCCTTGTGCCCTCATCTTCATGTTATTGAAGTGCCTGTAGCGAAGCTCAGATTGAAAAACCTTGGTGAGATCTACTTCGGGAAGTAGATCTTTAAGTGAAGAAAAACATTTTGAGGGAGAGTTTATTAGTGAATTAAGAAATACTTCTGACCTTTCAGGTTTTCAGAAGGCGTTGGATGACACCAAAGGTCCTTTTTTTTTTTTCCTGTAAAGCAAAACAAATCCCTTCTTGCTGTTCATATAACCCTACTCTGTCTCTTCTTTTTCTGAACCTTCTTTTAAAATGAAACCAGTGTCTGAACAGTGGTTTCAGTGATATTTTATGAAGAGAATACATAGAGCCGTGTACTTGCTTGCCTGCTCTCTGGTTCCTTCACTAGTTGTCCTTCCTGGTTTACCAGTAGCAATTTTCTTTCACTCAGGTATGTGCTGAAGAATTTGTTTTTAAGGAGAAAAGCAACGCCAATATCACTTCAAATTTTTCCCTGCATTTTTTCCCCGGTGTGAATACACGTCACATCTAGTCCACTGCTATCGCAGGCAATTGCTTCAGTCCTCCTTGTGATCTGATCAAGTACCACTTCAAAAATAACCTTTTTTTTTTTTTTTTTTTTTTTTTTTTTTGTGGCCATTGAATGGGCAAACCATTCATATTAAAAAAATTTCCAGTTTCTAGCCTAAATTTGTTTACGGATCATTCGTCTGCAGGGTCTTGTTTTGAAGGAATTTTTTGTGAATATGAGGGACCAGGGCTGCCTGCGAGGCTGTACTGAGCCTCGCGTAATGCGAGCAGCAAAACTGCTTCTCTGGGACTTTTCTCAGAGGTATGCCACTTATCTGTCCTCCATCTAATGCACCAAATTTTTTCTTTCATAATCATTTTCTACCTGATTGTACCAGGTACAATCTTCTTGTTTTCTCCTTGAGTGTACAGTTTTGTATGTGGTACTAAGTATTTGGGTCTGTATTTGTTACCTGTCCTTAAAATTACCCTGTTCTTAGTCTATGACAGATGTCCTCCTCTACACTGACATGCAGCAAACTTGATTAGTGTTTTCCTTTTTTCTTCAAGTCACTTTCATTTATATATATATATATATACACACATGTACACATATGTATAATTAAAATATATCTCAGGGTAAACCCTTGGGAAAAAATCTTATTAGTAGCCACTAGAGCCTCATTTTTCTTGTTTGTATTTGACCTTTTGACTTTAGCCCCTTTCCTTATTTATTTTAGGATTCTTATATTGTTTTTTACTTTCTCCCACTAAATTGGTTATTTCCTACATAACATCGCAGTGTTGTTTTCTGATGGCTGGATAAATGAGACGTACTGCGTTATGTTTAGAGAAATATTGTGTTTTATTTGCGAAGCATACTGGGAAAATGTGGCATGAATTATTGCTGGTTAACCCAAGTTGTGTCTTATCCTGTTTTTTGCCTCTTTCCTTCAGGTCTCTAATTATCTGTCTTTTGAAATGTTTTAAAACATTTAATTACTCCTGAGATCAAATCAGCTAACATTTAGATAACAAAATTAGGTTTTCCCTTTTTTTAAAGACATTTGCATTTGCTATTCTATAATCCTCTGGTAGCAGTCTAGTTTGATATATTTGCTATCAGACCTGCAGTAATCACACATGATATGAATGTTTTGAAAGGCCTTTTCTGGGTTCCTGAGCTGCAGTGCATTGAGTATCATAGAACTGGGCTTTCTCCTTGGTTGCAGTAGTTCCCGTGTCCATCCTGACTGCCTTCAGCATCCTGCCTTCATCCCACCTTTCTCACTGCTGTTGCCCTCACTGAAGACTGAGGCAAGCTATCTGGGTAGTTTTGGATAATTTATCCATGCATTCAGCCACCCCATTTTCCTCCAGGTGTCTCACAGGGCATACTCAATTCCCTTAATGCAAAAGAAACTGAAACTTTGGTGATTGTAATTTTGTTCTTAGGCTGCTTATTCTTTACCCATCAGTCCTTTTTTTCCATTTCTTTTGAGCTCCTTGCTTGTTCCCCCCAGTCTTTGTGGAACAGCTCTATTTGCAGCGAGGTGTGGATCCCTTCTTTCAACAAGTTTTTCTCTGGTGATTAGGATCTGCATTCCAGCTAGCTTTTACAGCTTTGTGCTAGAGAAATGCCAAGTTTTACCTTAACAGAAGAGTCAGAGTAAATTTGCCTTTCGTGCATGTACATGTGCATACATGAGTACGTGTACAGAATCATGAGTGCTGCAGAAGACTAAAATAAAAACACTTTAGTCCAAATGTGCTACAAGTAAATAAAAATGACTTTGGGACAGAGGGCGTTTATAGCCAACCTAGTGTTGGTTAGTGTAGCTCGGCTGCTTGAAGTTACCTTTCTCATGGTTGTGCAAATGCTCAACTGGCAGAAGGACATCAGCTTCTTAAGAATATGAGCTGTAGGTTTAATTAGTTGGAAGCAATGAGCTTACATGACAGGAGCAGTTCTCAGGATGTTTCTTGGTAAGTTAATATACTGCAGATTTGAACCTTTGAAGCATGGCTCTACAGAAAGCCTCCAGTGAAAATGCATTCCTAATTGCCAACAGTGCTGGTTAACAGGTTGTCTAAGCAATTTAATGGCCCAACTTTGGAATAGCTTTAATATATTCTTGTCACCCCATGTGAATAAATTGATATACTGATTAAGATAAAGCTGCCTCATTATTCAAGTACTGATAGTAGCGTTTTTTTGTATGTTCTCTTTCTTCCTATTTTTATATCCTTTTGTACTGCTATGCATATTCATATTCATGGCCACTCAGTGGGAATAAAGGACCTCAAGAAGGTCTGCTTTTTCCTCGACCAGGGAAGTAAATATTTGGTAACTTCAGATGAGTGAGAGATAACAGGTTATTTTATTTTCATAAAGAATGAAGACTCCATAATTTAGGATTATTTTGAAGCAACACATACCTTGCCAGCAGGCTTTCGAGACAGTGGTGTAATCAGTAGTATTTGGCTGGGTTCCATATTACATATATTTTGCTCAGAAACTCGGGTTCAGTGTATTACAAATGATGTTTTTTGGAGGATGAGTGTTCAGTAATAAAAAAAAAATACCAGAACAGAGATTGCAATCAGTGCATAGTCTTTACAGCCGCAGGTCTTGATGGTTATTTAGTAAATTGTGGGGCTTTTTGTCTCCATCTGTGATGTTGCAGTGTCAAGGTTTGTTGTCACTGGTGGTGGTTTTCATTTGGTGGTGACCTTACTCGTCCTGGAGACAGAGGTTCTCCACTGCAGCGTCAGCCTTGGACAAGCTTTCAGCTTGGATTTATGGGTTTTGGTTCCCTCCATCCCCCGTCATGACATGTGGCAAATGCCATTACTAGTCCTTAAACAGAATCTGTTTTAAACGGGAAGGACAAATCAGTCACGGTGAAGCGTGGCTTTCAGGAAGATGAATGTGGTCATGGAAAATGACTTGAACTCGTGGTTTGTTTTTTGTTTGTTTATTTATTTATCGGGATCCAGTTACATGCTTCGTGTGTTACAAGTTATATTGCTGAATGTCTTATTGCACCGAATATATTGAAATTCAGTATTTATTGCTTAAGTTTTATTGAGGTGGTATCCAAAATGGAAGACCTCTTGTCCCAGTGTTCTCCTAATGCAGAAGAATCTCTAACTAGGCTTACAAAATGGTTGATGGTGATAAGAAATAAGTGAGTATCGCAAATTAAATCTGCAAATTTGATTTGCAGATTTAAATCTGCAAAGGAGGAATAAGACGAGTGGGCAAAGGGTCTTCATAGAAACCTGCGGTTCCTTAGATTGCTTTGGTAAAGAGACAAATAGCCTTTAGTTACAGCAACTAGGAACCTTGGTGAATGTAGTTCTTGTTAAAAATGCAGTGAAAGTGAGCGGTTAAAATTCCCCCTAGGCTAGATGGACCTTACCTGCCTTTAACTAAGGACCTTTGTGTTTTAGCAATATGGGGATAGCTGAACAAACCAAGAGGACTTCAAGGGGTTATATGAGTTCTTGCCACTTGATCACTTGCAACAATTCCTTTTTGGTTGTTCTAGAAAATGGCAAGAGTGTAGATGGCTTATTATTCCTCTGCCACAAATTGATAGTGTTTAAGATTATAAATTATATTACGTAGTACTAGTTAAGGTTCAGATTTGAAAGCACTGTAGCCACTTCTCAGAACTGCTTAAGTATTTACTCCTTAAAAGGGCTCCGATGGTAACTACTACTGTTTATCTTTATTTGCTCCCTGCTTAGAGGGATTTTTCAGTAGTTGGAGAACTAACTAACTGTACCTTCAAGTTGATGACTTCCCCCCTTCCCTTGATTGCTTGTTGTATTTCTTTGTTGCATCTTGTCTATATTAGATCATAACTTCTTCAAGATAGGAACTGTATGGCGGAGAATTCAGGATCATGGGGTATGATCTTGGTTTAGGACCTTCAGGCAATATTAAAATACAAATAACTATGCTTGAAAGATTTTTAACATATGATCTAAATTGTTACAGGGCAGCAGTTTACATTCTGTTCGAGCTTAGCGATATACAGTCAAGCTCAAACAAGTTGGAAGCTGACTGTCCTGAGTTTTAGTGCTTGCTCTGTGACTTATCTGCTTCTTGAGTCTTAACCAAGCTCTGTTATGAGAAAATGAAGCACAAACACGTATGCTAATACAACATTTATTTGGGGATTTTAGTTGCAGGAAAACCAGATAATTCCAGTATTTCCAGTGGCAGTTTTTGTGCTGTAGTACAGCTCTTCACAGTGTGATTTTTTTTTTTTTTATATGCAGAATATGCAGTAGTGCACATTCAGATGCTGTAAAAGCAGTAGATCTTTATTTAAAAAAAATGATTTCTTCATAAGGGTAAACTTAAAAATTGGACCACAACATTCCTTTTTATGCACATGTTAAAGCATAGTATTCAGCAGCACTATTGCATTCTGTTTCTCAGATGATCAGATAATGTAATTTTTAATAACTTGTCAACTACCAGTAATATGCAGCTGTGTGCAATTTGTATAGGATCCATGAAAGTCTTCAAAGTGGAAAAATGTACAATAAACTATCTGTGCAACATATGATGCATTATTTAACATCATAAAGTGTTGTAATGCTGAAAATTTACAGCTGTCTATAAGCCACGTTAATAGGATGGTAAGTTACCTTTGCAATGAATATGCCTTATGTGGGAGCCTCTCTGTGCAGCTGCAGCTGCCTGTGCCTCCTCGCTGTGAGCGGTGGGGATGCCAGGCTGAGCCTGCTGGTGAGCACCTGTGGAACTGAGACACATCAGGGTTTTTTGCACTTTAATTCATTTCTGTGTCCACTGGTGTCGTGGTGATTATGAGTACAATGAAAAAAAATCTAAACAGAATTGAACAACCTCTGCTGGTGCAGCCGGTTGCCCTTAGTCAAAAGTCCATTTCCTGCTGGTTGAAAGGTTGTCTTATCAGGAATTAAATTTTTCAGCTGAGGAAGCCATCTGACTGGAAATGGTACAGAAATAGGGGGTTAGGGTTAACTGAACTGTTGGGGGAAAAAAAGCATAAAAGCATTCTGTTGGCTTTCCTATGTGAGGAGGTGGGTCATCACTTGATTTGCACGGGAAGCATTTGGTGCGCTGAATGTTACTGAAGAAATCACTGTGTTTGACAAATTTTTATGTTGAGTAGGGTTGTGTGAAGTCATAAACAGGAGACCGATTAAGGGACATCTAAAGCTGAGGTTTTATGTGAAATTTAATTTAAAGTTCTGTAAAATGGACAGTGCTACTAAAACGCAATTCGTTCTTGCAAGACTAAGTGTATCTTTATGGTGAGCCTAATTGGTTTGGAGATAAGTTGCTGAGTTTTAATACTGAGGGAGAAGGTAGGGTTGTTATCAAATAAACCTGACAGAGCAGCAGTGAGTCCTGCTGGTGGTTCCTGGCTGTGGTGGAGCTTCGTTCACACCCGATGGCAGGGTTGGGGTGTTCTGGGGTGAGGGTCTGGGGCGGAGGTCTCCTGTGCCCGCTGGCCATTTATCAGAGGATAAAATTGAGCTGTGGGTTTTTTTGGTGGGTTCTTCATTTTTTGTTTTCTAGCATGATTAGAAACTTTGAGAACTGAGGGGCTTTTGGGGGTGGGGGTTGATTGTTTTGAAGATCAGCTTTTTACCTAGGGTTAATTTGGGGAGCCTGTGATAGCTGAGGGCAGGTGGTCCTCTCTGGCCTTGATATGCACCACCTGTGGTCTCAGGTGCACCTGGGAATGACTTGTTGGGTTAAAACTCTGTATTTTCTGTCCACCCTACTGGGGTTTTTCAATTTTTTTTTTTTTTTTTGATACCTCTTCCTTCTCCTGAAAGTCTGGGAATGGATGAAAGCAAGCTGGATGATAACGGGCAGCCATGAAACAAGGTAGTAAAGGTGTGATGTCTGAGTGGGGCTTGTACATTAGGGCAGATTCCCCCAAAATGAAGTGTGGGGGAGGAGGGATAGTTGGGGACAGGTTGCTGATTTTGGGAGAAGTCACCTTGGTCCTGGTGCCCAGCCAGGAGCCTGTGAGCGAAAACACTAAGGTTTGGGGGAGCGGGGAGTTACTCCCCACTTAGAAACTCCTCTGATGATCAGGCTTGTTTCTCTGATGCTTTTTAGACAGCCATCCCAGGATTAAATTTCCAAATGACTTGTATAAACTATCTTCAGGTCTTTTTAAGGATAGAATTACATAATAAAAGGTATCTTGACAGAATGTCATACCATGTTTATATATAATCTATATAATTTTCTACATGTGATTCACCCAGATTATGAATACAGCTGTAAAATTAACCAGGTAGATGGCTGAATAGTTTAGCATGAATTTCTGTATTGTCACAATTAAAAGGAAACAAATTTTGGGAAACTATGGCTCGTTAAGGCTTGATTTTTGTTTCAAATGCCAGAGCAATCCTGAATATTATTGGAACAGCAAGAAGTAATAGGGCCCTGGGAAATCTTAAATGTGAATATCAATGGCATGTTTCTGGGTGAAATCCTCTCAAAATGTGAGCTGTGTCTTGGTGCTATTCTGTAATTGCCCCTTTGTTGGCTATCAAAAAAAATTACTGGCAGTGTTCATGAGTAGTTCAAAGTGATCTGACAAAATCTACTGGGAGAAATCATGGGGCTGAGAGTATTACTTTGGCCTTGCACGGTGCCTAGTGTGGGCTCTTTCATTGATAACATTTGCTTTTTAATAAGTAATTCACTCTGGGAAATTATTTTTGCAGATTTCTGCAATTGGTGAGTGGAAGTCTGAAAATTAGGTGAAACTAATATAAAGATGTGAAATTGATGCTGAAACCTAATATCCAGAAAGGCTCTCTGTTAGCATAGAAGAAATAGAGTTAAAGCAAATGTGACTTTAAAATTGTCTAAAGGGGGCAAAAAATTCCGTGAGTTTCAGCAGCACCACTTGGATGCACTGTGAGAAGAAGGGTACGTCTTGTTCTTTGGTCTTCCTCAGACTTTGAAGACAAGTAATTTCTAAATAGTCTAGTCTCTGCTGAAGTAGACTACTCCCAGGTTATTTCCTAAAAGTATAGGGCAATTTGTATGATGTGAAATTGTTTATTTGCTACTCTTGTTGTTAAACTTCGCTTGTATTCAATAACTAGATCCATGTATGTGAACAAAAATACTCTCCCTAAAATACTGCCTTGCAATTTATTTTGAACTTGAATTTGCCTTTTAGGTAAAATACTGAGTTTTGTGAAAAACTTCTCATCAGTGTAAGCTTACTAAAAAAAAAAAAAAAATGTTGTTGAATACCACTGTGCTGTAGATCATGGGTTTTTTTGGTAATTATTAATATTATGAAATAACATTCTGAAGCAGTAGCACATTTTTTGAGTATTGTCTGCCTTTGTCTACATTGAATTTCTACACTGTTAGAGTGGTGGGCTGAAAGACCACAGAAATCCTGTTTTCTTCCTTGCATGTGCAGTTCCTTTGTGTTTATGCAGGATTTTGGAAAAGCTGTTCTAACAGCATCTGAAGTGCTGCTGGAGTCTGTTGCCCTAATGCAGTGTAAGGAGTTTACCTCAAAAGCAGCCTTTTGTTACAGAAGAAATTGGTGGCAGTGAAAAGGCATAAATATTGAGAAGATATTTTTCTGGCTAGGTACTGGGAGGAAGCCTTTTAAGCCTTTCTATTTACCTTCTGTGTTTTGAACCACACTATTCTGATTGTGGGAGTAAATAGCAGTGGGTGAATGGGAAGGCAGAACCTGGAATTACCCGCCTTCAGGTGAACACAGAGACTGGCGCCCACACGAATAAATTGGTGTGGCCACAGATTTGAGCGTACCCTTACAAAAAGTAAAAAAAGGGGAAGCTAGTGAATGCAGCATGGAATGAAGACTCGTTCACAGGTGTGTTGGCAGGAGTTGTTAAGAGATGTGATGCTTTGGCAGCCTGGTAGAGCGAGGACCAGTTGGCCCATGGAAGAGGCTACTCAGTGTGTCATCCTGCGTGGTGTCCGTGGAGGTTTTGGTGGGGGACGGGGACTTTTGCCAAAACATGTCAACATCTTCCATGGAATAAAAGCAGATGCTTTTGATAAACTGATAAATGAGATGTAAGGGTGGGACTATACAGCTAGAGCTTCAGTCTGTCCTGGAGCTTGTCCATCCCCTATTGCACCTGGGGTGTGGGAGTGTGCCCTCGTACGGGCACAGGGTGGAAGGGGCTACCTCATGCATTCAGCATTCGCTCTGATCAGTGCTTCTTTGTGCAAACACAATACAAATATTAAATTACTCTTTTTTGGTTGGTTTGTTTTGTTAAACGTTTCCCTTCACAATGCAGACAAATTGCTGTTGGCACAGCTATTGTCTTTGGTGGGGTTACTCTGGGGATGTATCCGACAGATCTCTATTGCAACACATGGAGGAAAATTCTGAGTGGTCTCCTCTTTCCAACAATGCAAAAGCTTTTCATTTGGTTTCATTGTATTTAATTAAAATAAATGCACCCAGAGGCTTGAGCAATTGCTGGATGTTTAAAAAATAGAAATAGGGAGATTAAACAATTGAAAAAACATTCTAATGCACAGACTTATTATAAAGATGTGTAAACTTATGTTAATAGGATGATAAAAATTCAGGGGAAAAACTGGCTTAAATATTTAAAAGTGTATCTTTGGATCCATTGCCCTTTAGATCCTGTGCCCTCTTTTGGCATTACTTAATCTTCATATTTGTATTTTAAAATATTTAGCTAATTGTATTTTAATAGTGCCTCGCTGAAAATTGAGTGGTATGACACAGGTCTTAATTTTTTTTCTGTATATGTGTCTGTTTAACTTGCGTTAAGAGTTCTGCCTGCCTGTTTGATGGAATATTACCGGTTTCATTTAACAGCTTTATTAGATTAGAGGGTGATGGTTATTTTCTTACTTTTAAAAAAAACTATTCATAAAAGACATGGTTGCTGTTCTGCATGGCTTTTATTTAATATTACAGGTTACACAAATTATCTAACAAAGGTGAGAAGAAAAGAAAAAGCCAAATCCGTAAACTTGTTTCTGGATGATTTGATTGCTTAATCTGTTTGCAAGCGAAAGCATCCTACCTCCCACTGCAGAGTCGCGGTCTTATGCGCCTTGGCCAGCACTGCAGGTGATGCTGGCCTCCTACCCTGCTAGTCATGCAGGCTGCAGTGGTCCTTCTTGATGAAGGATTTTATTTATTTTTTTTTTTTTGCTGTAGAAAACAAAGTGAATTCAGTTTCCACAGTCCTCCGTTGTCCTCTGGAAGTAGATAGGTGAGCGCTGCTAAGATGGAAGCAAGCGATTCTGGCGAGACGGTCCACAGGTTCTGTTGCCTGTTTGCCAGCCTCGCAGAGGGCTCTCAACCAACCCTCTTGCTTCTGGAGGGAGGATGATGGGCATTTTGGGAACTTTGAATGAAATGTTGGAGGTTTTCTCAGTGTAAATACTGTCAGCAGAGATCAGAACATTTCACCCTTTGGTGTCAGATGGTGGCATGCATCGAGATCTAAGTGGCATATCTACATATTTCAACAAAATATGTTGCCTCTCCCGCCTTCGCATTAACTTTTTAGTTTCATTGGCAGACAGATTGCATTTTATGTCCTTTCTCTGCACATTATGCCAGAAGGTTCCTTTGCAGAAAATAAATTTATAGTCACTAGCTGATAAAGGTCTTTCCGCAGCGGTCTTGCAGAAACATTTTCAGAGCCATCCTTCCCGTTGCGGTGGCATCGCTCGGCTGTCTCTCCGGCACTGGAGGTGACAGCCTACCTGCAGTATTTTCTGCTGTATCTTTCCGTGGTAATTTTCCAGACCATGTCAAGGAGAAACTGAAATTTGTAAATGGAGAATTCTTGGATAACTTGGTCCAAACTATTCTGCTGACTTCAACTATGAGGTCTCATAAAAATGCTTTTTTCAGATAGGAGCTGTCAGGTTTATTTGATTATGAGCAGCCTTTGTATGTGTACTCAAATTCATGCATGTGCACGTACATATTTGCTCTTCAAAACTGACATTCAAGCAAAGAACAAATCACTTGTGTTCATGACGCGCTTGGTGCGGTTTGACGCCAAGGAGTGCTTGAACTGTTCCATGGTTAGCGGTGCCATTGTATACCGAAGCAATCCCATGTTTTGATAACATTGCTTTTAGGTTTTGCAGAACCGTAACTGGTTTTATGTATGTAAGCTATTCAAGTTATTTAACAGTCTGTCAAATCTGCCATTTTATATGCTCCCTTCTTTTTATGAATAGAGGTAGGCAAATGAAATATAGCCTGGCAATCAGAAATTGTTCTTCACAAAAGGTTAGTAGGGAAAGTGGAGATGTGAAAGTACTTTTAAATAGCAGAGGTAGTCTTTGGCATGGTTAAAAAAAAAAAAAAAAAAAAAAAAAAGCAACACCTTTTTGTCTCACGTTCAGTTAAATTGAAAAAAAAAAATCTTTGGAAAGAATGTAAATTTAAAACTGCTTTTGTCTCCCCTATTGCAGCCTTCTGAACAGAATTTAAAAAAAAAAAAAAAAAGACCAACTGACTTGCTGTAGTTTGCTCAATTCCACCTCTTGATAGTTTGCGAGAACAAAACATTGTCTAATACCAAAGCAAGAATTTTGTCTATGCGTTTATTGTGTTAATGTGGTTAGAAAAAAGTGCTTTAAGATTTTGTTGAAGCTTATCCAGTAACAAGATGTATTGAGATGACTTGCATATCTTAATAGCAAATTTTTCATCTTGTTAATAAGGAGGAAATCTAAAGAATATTATCAAAATAGTCTGTCTGACATGCAGAAAATGTTAAACTTTATCACATTGCAACAAAAAGAAACTCATTTATGGCCACAAAAAAATGATTGTGCCTTGTGTTTGCCTGCTATAAATTTGATTTATTCCTGTAGTAATTACAGTCGCTGATTCGGTAAAAGTTGAAAACATTTTTTTTCCCCAAGCATAACAAGACTTCTGCATTCCCATTGCTATGGCATTGCAACACTTTGAACTTGCTTAGCAGACATGACAAAAGGTTTTAATTAAAATAGTAGTGAGATTAAAAAAAAAAAAAATCATTTGTTTGCACTAACTTTGTATGTTTCTCATAATTCTTTAATTCTTGTAATAAAGGAAAAATGCCATGACTGAGATAAGAGGTTGTTCTCCCTCCTTACTCCCCCTCATCAGTAAAAGATTGTGTCGGAGCTCTGGGATGTTTTGCTTAATCCCACTGCAGGCTCTGAAGTACCATTGAGATGTTACTTGTTGGTGCATGGATGAGTAGGGAGGTGCTTAGGAGGCTTCATTCACCAGCAGGAACGTGATCCTAGCATGGTTAGGGGGTACGCTGAAATCTATCGAAGTATCCCAGCCTTGCCACCTCCCAAGTAATTGTAAAATAACTAATTCTTGAGTTTTACCCCATCTGAATATTCTGAAATTAAAGACTATCAGCTGCAAAACCAATAGGGTAGCTCAAGGACCTTCAGGAATTTTTCTGCCAAATCCATGGTGAATTTGGGATGAGGCTAAAAATAGAGATGATTGTCAGAGTTCATTAAATCTTCCCACTCTCTTTTTGCTACTTTGTAATAAATATCTCATTCTCTGAAACATGATTTAAATAATGATGTAAATCAAGCAGAAACTTTGATGTAAATCAGTCACTTTGATCTTACTTTGTTACATTTCTCAAAGGAGAGGTTAATTATTAGTAGTTAGGTAATTGTTAGATTGCCTTGATTTGCTGCTAAGTACAGCTTTTACAGTAAGGTAACACCTTTTGTCAACATTATAAGCATACGTTATAATTGTCTAACTAGGCCAAATAAGCATTCAGGTACTTCATGCCCATATTTTTGGTAGTAAAATATTTGTTTAACATATATTGAGTGCTGAATATATAGTTGTATTGATGTCAAAATTTGAATTCAGTTAAAATGCATGAGACTATTAAATTGTTTACTATGTTTTTCTTAAATTTACTGGATACATAAATCAAAAGCAAACTTAATGCATTTTGCTTTTTGAATTGGTAAGGGAGTGCTTTCAAGGTTTAAAATAGTTATGGTATTAACTCTGGATAGTGACTGGAAAATGGTTTTGGCCCTGGAGGATTTTGTAGATGGTAGATCTCATCCTCTTGCACTTAATGTTTGTTTCTAGATTGGAAAATGAAAACATATCTTCATGCTATGTTATTTCTTAATTGATTTCTTATTTTGAGCAAATCAAGTCGTTGAATTGAATTAACTGAATAAACTGAAATTAGGAAAAAAGCTATTTCTACATCAGCCAAAAGGTCAATCACTAGAGTTGGTTTAGTGCATTACTTTCAGTTGCTTAGCCTGGTGATTTGCCTCTCTTGAAGGCATGAGAAGCAAATGTAGGTTTTTTTGAACGTATATTAAATTTGAATACTTTTGATACATAAATTCATTATAATGTTATGTGTATTTATAAATATATAAAATATGTTGTAATGCTTTAGAAACATAGACCTAATTTTTATTAAGTACCTTAAGACGTTATTTAAATATATGTTAAAAAGTAAACATTTATTTTGCTTCTCAAGGAAAAACCCTTAACAACGTGAAAAGACAAATTCATGTATCTGAGAGTTTCTTTTATTCAGTGTCAGTTGTGTAAGCACATTACAGGATTACAAGAAATTACAATTTCTTGTATTTATGATTCCAAGAAATAAGAACTCTGACTATGCAAAGTTGGTCATTGTGGTTACTGTACTATTTGGTACTGTTAATATACTTCTAAATATGTAGTGCTGATATAGCCTTTATAATTAATGTGGAAATCTCTGTTGTAATGTGTTGGTTTCATTTGGTGTCACACTCAGTTTTCTGTGAGTTTCAGAAGACACAAATATTTCAGTGCATGATGGTATAAAGGTGGAATTGTAGAGCAAAATGGATATGCAATGCATTTATTTTACTATTATCAATATATTCCATTTTTTGGTGCTTTATTCACATATATAAAATTGAAATACAGGCAGCTCTGAGACAGGATTTTGGCTTATTTTACTAAGCAAAAAATAGTGTTTGTATTGTAAATAACTTTTTAAAGTGCTCTTTATTTTAATACTTTCTGTTACAGCAGATCACTCACTGGGGATTATAAGTCATGATAATTCTCGTATGGGAGCAGGGAAGGCTGTTTCTTTGTTTAAAAATATGCTTGTCTAGATTTTGTGAATATATCCATCCACATTCAATATGCATCTATAATAGATGCTCTGTACTAATGGATGTGTGAAATACTAAGTGTGGTCATCTATTTTCACTTCAAACACATGTGTATTTTATTTTTAAGCTGCAGCTCACCTTTAGTCAGTTGGCAGGGATTGGATATTCCAGTCTGAATGATTATTGCAATTCCATCTCTAGTCTAGGATGGTAGTGTTGCTGCTGCTGAAAGGAAAACCTTTTAGGTTCATGCAGATTGATGCTATTTTGTTTCTAATTTTTTCTTACCCTTTTATAGGAGGGGGAAAGAAAAAAGTAGTATGTTTTGTAGAGGTGTTAAGAAATCTTGATTATATTTAGGATGAGGGTTTGCTGGTGGTAGTTGTTTACTGGTTTGGATGTTGCTGCTAATTCTCCAGTGTTAATGCATTCTTATGGGTCCTTGGGCTTTGTGTCAAAAGCCTTGTAGAGAGACAGATAAACATCAGCTCTTCATTGCAATGGAGGACACATTTCAGGCGACACTAATGTGAACTTGATCTAATAGTTCTTCTGAAATTTTTTTTCATGCTGTTTTATTGCTTTCTTGGATTTATGCTGTAGCAAGATGTTAATGCTAGCTACTTGAAGATTATCCTGTTGTGATAGAGCCTGATGCAACGAATTGCAATGGATTAAAAAGAAACAAACTTTTCCGTTGTATATTTTCTCATTAATTTTGTAACATTTGTTTCTCATAACATAAAAGTCTTTTTTCCATTACAGTCAGAATTTGCTGTCCTGTGGAGTAAGCTGTTGGGCAGCCAAAGAAGGCTGAGAGCCACTAATCCTCAAAGAACAACCCTAGTCCTGACTTCATGCTGTCTGTCATATCAGTGGCACTCTTGCAAATTCGTGTAGTAGTGTAGTTGTTTGGACGTTTTATTATCTCAGATTCACTTCTGTACCCCTGTGCTAGAGGTGTTCTGCTCTTCTGGTGTTGACAAAATACCAGTATAGTCGTCTCTTGTTCTAAAAAAACTTCAAAGTCCTCTAGAGTCCCTTAAAGTCAGTTCTGTACAGGAGTCTGCTTGATGTGGAGTTAAAATCTGGCAAAAGAGGAGGTGGGAAACCACTGAGCGGTGCTCAGAGCGCGCTCCTTTCTAGCTCATCCTGGACAACGCAGCAGTAACAGTCTTCTACTCCTTTTCTCTTTTCCAAGCTGACTGAGTATCAACACAGGTTTTTTTCGGACAACAGTGTTACCATGGCTTATACAACACAGAGAGCTGGAATTTTGAGAGCTTGTGTATAGAATGAAATGTTCCTCCTGGTTTACCCTTGGCAGACTTCAAGGTTGGGGTGGACATTGAGGGAATGGATGCTTTGGATGAAATGAGAGCGATTGCTTCAGCATCTTGTTCAGCGCCAGATATTCTACGTGCAAGAAAAGACACAGCAGGCTGATGTGTAGTAGTTAGTTTCTTCTTAAAAAGAATAACTCTAATCCTAATTCCTAATAATTAGCTACTCTTGATTCCCAAAACATGTGTCTTTATCCCTTTGATTACTCAGTAGCTAATGGTAATTTGTATGCCTGTCATCCTTGTCTCCTCATTCCTTAAACCTCTGTTAAGTTCTTGGAGACTCCATTCACATTATGCATTTGTTTAAAAGCTCAGTACATTTTGAGGGGGAGAGGAGGTGCTGTGTGGCAACCTGTATCAGAAGGGTGGTTCCTACTTTTCCTCCTGATTATTTTAGCACTGTGATGAGGAGAGTAAGTGGATGAGCCTTTGGGGGAGTGGGAGAAGGTGGGAATGGAGATGTCTAGTGACAATGAGTCTGTTCCAGGGAAATTGTTCATCTTGTTCCAAGCTGGAGCCTTGTTTTCCTTTGTGTCCTCTGTTTTGAGAGAAGAGCCAAGGAGAAGTACAGAGTCATGTAATAACTTAATAAAAGCTTCTAGGCAACTAGAAGGTTAATGTGGCCTATGTGTGCTTGACTGCTGAAAGTCCAGTCTGGTCTCTTCGGCAAAGTTTGACAGAGACTATTCCTGTTCAGTCACCGAGAGCATTGCTATAGTGCTGTGTGTACAGGAATAATACAAGAGCAGTGAGAAAATACATTGATACTGCATCAGCTGCATGAAGAGCTTCAGCTGCATCTTGTTTTATCAAGCTCGTGCCTGTACTGGCCTACCAGTCTGGCTGTGTCAGTACCGCTGAAATAGAGGAAAGCCTTTAATCTGGTACATCTCTAACAAGATGACGTAGCTGCTGCCCTTTGGTACTCAGCAAGAACTGTGGGCTGCTTATCGACGTGCACCTCTACCCCTGCAATGCAGATTTGCAATTGTTCCTGCTCCTTTGACGGTACTGGGAATAGGGGGCGAGACGTTCAGCTGTGCTTGGATAAAATGGTAGCATGTTAGTTGTATATATCTGAAAAAAATTTAGTCCCCCTCCCTCCAGCAGTGTAGACAAGATAAGTCTTTGACTTCAGCATTGTTTTTGCTGATCGATATAGAAAGCACTGTAGGAGTTACCTTGTTATATTAAAAATGTAGCAAGTAAAACACAGGCAGGGACCTTATGGGCATCAGAAGTAAAATTCCTAGTCAACCCTTGAGTTTCCCAAGGCAAAATATTATGCCTACTGAATAGCCCAGTTGGGTGCAAGGACACAATTTTGAACAGGTATCTTCAGTTTGCAGCTCTGGCTACTGGTGAACTCATATGAGAAGTTTTGATACACTTGACCTTATAGACATTTTGGGCATGAATTTTTCCCCTTGCCATAGGGTCTTCAAAGAAGATAAAGCGTATAAACAGTGTTCCTAGATTTCATACAGGTGGGAGTAGCGGAGGTGTCGTTTCTCCTTGGAAATCCTTCTAACTTGTTCATCAAAATTAGTCATACTTGGCGCGGTAGGTAAGAGAGATTGTTCAGCATTGGAGTGTCATAAGAAATGTTTTGGCTTATGGTGAGAGGTTTGTTTGCTTTGTGCCCAGAACTCACATTTCTGTGTTCAACCTGCTCCTGAGAACCTACTGCCAAAGTAAAAGATAATCGTTTACGAAACACTACGAAGAAACCAAACATTTATCAGGTCCTTTCCTTTTTTTTTTCCAGTAGAAAGCTGTGGAGGATTAGGCAAAGACGTGTTTATTTCAGTAGTCCTTGTTTGGCTAAAAAAATCTTGAGTGTTGCTGGTCTTTCGGATGGTGCCGATTGCTCGTCTGCCTTCCATCTCAAAGGGATCTGCAACTGGAAAGGTCACCAGCTCATCAGGACGCAGATACTTAGTGCATCTCTCTGGTTATACTGGATCTTAATCACTTAAGCCAAGCAAGTGCCAACTACTCCAGCTCTAGAAATACTCATATGACTCAATATGGTAAAGGGCCTGGCAAATATTTGCCCAGCGGTGCCAAAAGAAAGGACATGTTGTTTCTGCTGCGGTATCGTGTGCTTTTTAACTTCGTTAGTGTGCAGGGATGCTGCGTTAGATGGCTTGGAAACTCCAAGACTGTTAGTTGGCATTCTTGCTGCAGTAGGCAGGAACAGAGTTTCTTCTCGGCCACATGCCTGGGATTTTTCGAGTGTAGCCCTTTTGAGTACTTCTGAAGCACGTGGGATTCCTCTATACAATCATGGCTTGTTTCTCCATGGTCTAACTAGCCCTTCATTTGAATCATGCATTTTGTTGTCTTTTGTGTTTTGTAGACATTGAAGTCTGAAGTGATTGCTAAGCTGAGAGCTCCCCTGTGACCCAGAATTGCATTTTCCATAGAGATAAACTGGCACTTGAAATCAGCAAAGATGGATTTTTTTTTTTTTTTTTTAATTGTTCTGTCCTTCTGCCCAGTTTTACACTTTGGAGAAGCCATGATATTCTTTAAATACCCACAATGTTCTTGAATAAATTAATGTACGATTTGGAAAACAAACTCACTTTGTACTTTAGTATCAAAGCAAGAGAGTCCTCAGCACTAACTCTATCTGCATAGCTAAGACCAGTGTAGCTCAGACGTGTGCAAATCAAATGTTTCTTCATCTTCTTAAATGAGTTTTCTTACTGATTTGCAGAATATCAGCTTGGTTCTTTATTATACAATATACAATTTCTGCAAGCCAGATATTCACCAAAGGTAACATTAGACACTGAGCAAATAATTGTTTCCTGTCACACTGCATTAGTAACTGAGAAGAAAGCGTTTCCTAATTTGTATTTGTGCAGAACTAAATATAGCTCTAGTGGAGCTTAACTTCAGCTTTAGCCATTCAAGTCCCTAAGAAATTCAGCACCTTGTTTGTCAGTTACTGGGAAAATGACTGTAGACATTCATGTGTGCTTCTTGCCCTCCCACTTGTGAGTTTTACAATCTTAGGAACTTGAATGTGAGATTAACCAAACTCTCAGAAAATCCTGAGAGTCCTGGGTTATTGCTGTCTGCAGGGACTATTGCAGAGGTTTGGGTGTTTTTGTTAGTTTTTTTTTGTTTGTTTGTTTTTCTAGTAGGAGTTTTAGGATAGCAAGCCCTGGCTGCAACTCCCCCGTTCTATATTTAGCAAGGACAAGGTTAAATTGTCCTATAGGTATCTTTTCCAGCAAAAACTGCTCTGATTTTTCACCTTAAATCTGTTCTTCATTACTTGTACTACTCTGCAGCTGTTCTGTAGAGCTAATGGCATGATGCATAAGATCTTAAAAAAAACCTGTTAAGAAGTATTCAGATTGGACTGTACCAGTGAAATCATGCTGTGTACCTGGTAAGAAAAATCTGATGTTGTAGCAAGGTGTATTGAATAGATTGTGTCTCCTCCCTGGGAAGTGTACAAGCTGATGCCTGTGCCTTGGTATCAAGTCTCTCAGCTGTGGGGTAACAGCCTTCGTGCTGCACCTGCACTGAAAAGGCAGCACAACTTCCGAAGATGATGGAAATGCCAAATGCTGGGTTTTGGAGCTTGAGTCTTTCGGCTGGCATCTGTGAGGAGGATGCTTCAGGTTCATCTCTTCCAATGGGGCTAGCTGTGAGCCTGGGCTCATGGAGTTAGTCCCATTCCTTTTTTTGTTTGTATTTGAATTCACCAAGATAAGCTCATCCTCCCTAGTCATCTCTGCGTGACAGCGAGCAGGATGAGTTTCAGAGGTCTGAGGGATCTTATATCTAGGGTTCATAGAGAGACCAAGACAGTACTTAGTCATTCATCTGTGTCACTTCTTCAACCTTAAATGTGCTATCAACTTGCGCATTTTATCAGTGCTCTGCCCAACTTTCTCGTGTTATGGGTGATGTATATAATTAGGAAGAGGAGGGAACACGTTTGCCGTTGCTAGTGGGGAGGAGGAATCCTGTGTACCTGGCGGCTGTCTGCCTACACCTGTACCTCTTACCTTCAGAGAGAGCCTTTGAGCAAGTGATGTAAAGAAATCCAAAGAAAATTTCTTAGGTTTGTAACAGCTTTCCTCCTGGCAGACTGAGATTTATTTATACTGTAGGATGTGACAGGCAATTCCTGGTGCCTCAGCTCTGTCTAAAGCGTGAGTGATCGCTGGAAATTTGAGTGATTGCATTAGAAGCTTTCCTCCCTCCAGTGGGGAGATTGTTTGAGCTTGAACTCTCCCCTCATTGAGATCTTTGAAGTTTGGATCTTTAAAATCGTTCTCCTCTCCAAAGACCTACCAGTGCAGTTGTCATCCTTCCCATCTGAGACTGGCTGGACCAGGCTCCCTTCAGAGGCCATTAAAACTGCTCGTTTCATCCTCCAGAGAGGTCGACAGAGAAAGACGTAAGTAAGTAATTATTCCCTGCCTCTCCTCCCAGTAGCTGAGTGAGCTGTGGAAGTTGAAACATCATTAAATCTCTGAGCAGCACGGAGGGGCTGCAAGCCTCCACAGCCAGGGAGCCTCGTGGCATGCAGCGGAGGGGAGGGCTGAGTAACAGGTGGTATTTAGAAACTAATTAATATTTGTGAATAACAGTGCGCTATTGGTAAGAAAACAAATCAGTCTGTGTGTGAATATTTATGATGATGACTTTCAACACCGCTTGGATCGCGCAGTCCTTTTCCAGCTGCTGCATCTCCTCTTGTGTCACAACATTTCACACCGGGGTGAAAACCTTCTCTGCTGTGCGGAGCCGTGCTGTGGGGTGGCATCCCGCCGAGCAGCACAGTGGCATATACGTTTTTAGAAGAATATTCTCACCACTTCGGTATTAGTGGGCCACTAGGTCCCAGACATTTAAAGTATTCTTTGCTGGTGGAGTAAGCCATGCAATTTAGCTTGAGATTTCATCCCTTTAAGAGTCAAGCCATGCACAGAGATGCTATGTTTGAAGAGAAAGCAGGTGTTAAAGGTTGTTCTCCCTCTTAATGTTGTGTGCGAGTGTTTTACAGTAGATCAAACTTGCCTAATGTAATCTTCATCATGCTTTCATTTAAAATGCTCCCTGTGGTTTGTATTTGTGGAGCTGAAAGAGCAGAACCTACTTTGTAGCTTGGTGGGGCGGGGTGTTCGATTGAACATATGTTCACACTGTCATTTGGGAAAGATAATAGGTTTTTAACCTCTGTCAGTGTTAGACTGAGGTATTTATGGAGCTCTATTAAAGCTGTGCCTAGGCAGCTAACCTTGTGATACAGGTTTTTCACAATTTGCCATTTTCTTGTGATAAGTTGTGGCTTTTCTTGGCCTCTCGCAGAGCGTCTTGCTGTGTCAGCCAGCATGGGAGCTTACCAAGAAACGAGGAATTCCTTGCTGTTGTCAACGCTGCATGAAGTGCTTGTGGCTACTGGTATTGTCTGTTCAGTAAATACTGTCACGTAGATTGAAAAAGCAGCCTTGAAGAGTTTCAGAAAATATTCTTCTGGGCTTGACACATGGAAACTGGCAAAAACTGTGGTGGTAGCACTCATGCTTTTGGTTGCAGCGGTGTCCGGGTGCAGCTGTAGGTGCTGAGCTCTTGTTCCCAGGTGCTGCAGGGGGCTGTGCAGCGTTGCCCTTGCCGTGCCCGGTGGGGAGGCTCTCGGCAGCCTCTGCTGCTCTTGCTGGCCTTGAGTTTAACTTGGCGGAGGGGGGAAGCTGGGTGCGTTTTGGGAGTTGTTTGTCTTAAAGGGGGAAGGTGTAATTTAGTGTGCTAAATTCCTGCTGGTGCGGTCTCTCTTTAGTCACGTTAGGCTTCGAACAACCTAAATTAGCATGATGGAGACTGGGCGTGCTTCACAGAGAAAGTTATCTCCAGTGAACTGCCGTTACCACGTTCGTCACTGCTGATTAAATTTTTCTGTTAATGTTTAATCCTCAAGAGTAAATGCCTAATGTTTATATGCCCTCTCTCTGTATAAGCAGAACATCTGTTTTTATAAAGTTGGCTATGACATCCAAAAGTGAATCAGTGCACAATCTTAAATATACATGTCAGACAAACAGATGCAAAGAAATTCAGAGCGTAAGCGATCACTTCGGTGTGCATGGGTCCTGTTGTGGCAGGAGTTTCCAGGGGTCTTAAAAATTGCATGTTAAACAGTGCTTGGTATGACTGAGAGTATTTTGTAACCTCATCTTAAAATTCTTTGCTCTCTGCCTTAATATTTCCAGTGTAGAAAAGATTTTTTTTTTTTTTTAAATTTTTTTTCCTCCTTTCCTTTTCTAGCAGTAGTGTCACTATGGTGTAGTTGAGCATAGTTGACTTGAACTGCCCCCGAGTATGCAAATGCAAAATCTACTTATGCTTTTTGGGAGAAAGGAGTTTTTAGTGAAATACATGCATGTGTACCATGGACAACTGCAACTATGTGTTAGAACTATAGGAAATTCCATAGGATTTCCAAAGAATAAATTCAAAAGAAATGCATAAAAAGCAATATAACAGTTACCAGCAGAGACTGATATGTTTAAGGGAGGATATTAATTTGAATTGTTGGTTTACAGAAATTTCAAGCATTTTTATGCATTTAATAAAGGGTTGCCATTTAAGTAGCTTAAGCATCCTCTGCATACAAGGTGTCCTGGGATTTAACAAACCACTTAACTGCTGGATGGATTCCACTCAGATGGCATTGCCATTCTTGCAACAAAGACCAGCTGATGATGAGGGTGAAAAGAGCCTGTACCGAAATGGTCATTCTGTTAGTTGTGGGGGAAGGGAGAAACCAGATTTGTATCATCTGTCTTCTGTTCGTTTAGTACGTTAGTCTTGGTCATGGGCATCAAGGTGGATGTATGCGTGCCTAAAAGAGGGCTTTCCTCAAATCCCAGGGAGCCTGGTGGGAGGTACCAGGGTGCTTCTCTAAAATTCTGGCCTGAGGGATGGAGACTGACAGTGTGGGCAGCTGGAGGTGGGTATTGGTGACCTGACACTGATTGAGAGATGCTGGGGTAGAAAATTGGGACCCTGTACAAGAGGGGGAAAAAACTTAGGACGTGTTATAGACAACGGAGCTTGCAGGGACAGAAGGAGTGACAACCTGGTCAAAGTTATGAAAAACATAATGAGGAGCATTGTGCATAGATATTGGCAGGGTAAGACCTCCAGGTTTAAAACAGGAACACGCTCTGAATGACTGCAGCGAACACTGCTAGTGTGTGCCAGAAGTAAATATAGTAGAGTAAGCACTGCTACAGAGTCACTGAAGTCAACGCTGCATAACATAAAATTGCATAATATATTTGTTTGTCAAGGTTATTAGAGCACAATTTTAAATGGATCCGAGTCCTTGGAAAGGTGACTTTATTCTGGTTCCCTGGGCTGAGGTTTCCGATATGTCCCAGTCTGATCTGGTGGCAGACTGCCCGCAGAAGGCGTGAGCTTGCCGTTCCCCTCCTACCAGCTCCAGTGCTTGTCCGACTGGCTCACGAGCTGGTTCCAGTCACTGTGCCAGGAGGAAGGGAACTGCCCTCTCTCCCCAGAAATGAAAAAAAGTGAAGGGATTTTTGTTGGCCCGATCAGCTCAGGTTGTGAGGGGATGAGAGAGGGTCTCCCAGGGGTGCACGTGTGAGAGGGTGGGTGGAGGTATCCATAAGTGCGTGGGGCAGTGGGCGGGCAGGCTGTCTCAGCCCCATGTCCCACCTCAGAGCTGGAGCGAACCCGCGGCATTCCTCCCCTCTCCTGCCAAGGATGCGGTCGGCGCGCGATGCAGCAACCATCAGAGACCTGGATTTCAGGGCGCTGTCACACTCTCTGAAAGAGCGCTGAAACTGTTTACGAAATGAGTACTTTGCAAATGATAAAGACTAAATAACACATTCTGTGCGTTTGCATAATTTTGAATCACTTATCCTTCTGAGGGCTGTAGTCTTTTGGCTCACATTAAAGAACGCATAACGGTGTAATTGAGCTCAAGCCGTTGGTTGCCGAGCTGAGTTGACACTGAAGATGGGAGGTGTGTTTTTGGGGAGACCATGCGTGTTCCCTGTTATGTCCCTGGCACCATGGAGCGGTGTCCTGAGGGCTTAAAGCGCTGTGGGTAGGACAGGTTGGAGGCACGGGCAGGGCTGTGAAGGGTCGGGATATCTTTCAGAAAGAGCTTGAGACCCAGAGCAGTGGAAGTGGGACATATCTCCATGCAGGGTCATGACCATAAGAGGCACTGGGAGAAAGAAACTTTTGCTCTGAGCTGGGTAGGATGGAGGGGGTTCGCGGTGGAAATGCTGGAGGAGCACAGCTTTACTTTGCCGCAGTCACGAGGTGACAGTGAGCTGCAAGGATGGCGCTAGGCAGAAGGTGGTGAAGTGAGGTAGCGGAGGAAGTAGGTAATCTCAAGGATGGGGAGTCATCTGAGAGCAAACTCCAAGAACTTGTTTGGTTTGGGCGGTAAAAAGCCTTGACAGGGAGGTGGTGTGATTCATTTTTATCGTCAGGGAAATAAACTTCAGGGATAGGGAAAAGCTGTTTAAGCTGCTGGATCAATGTTGGCATGAAAACAAATGGATAAAAGCTGTTCAGGAATAAATGTTAGGCTGAAAATTAGAAGTTTTTCAACTATTGGAGGAACTCAGTTCTGCAGTAGGTATCAGCTATGGAGACCGAGGAAGAACACTGTCAGTATGTTGGGGTCCATTGCTGGGCTTCTTGGATGTGATACTTGTAATGGAGGGCCTGACCTCGTGATCTGTAAAGGAAACGCCTTTCCTATTTGCATCTGTATGTGGTGGTGGGTTATCATGACTGAGTCGTGTCCGAGTAGGAAAGAGGAAACTGTCCCTTGCTGTCAGTTTTAAAAGCGTCTGGATGGGAATATGTGCTGAACCTAACTGCTTCTTCCCCAGGATGGAGAATTTGTGTTGTTAAGTGAAGTTTTAACCTTTGCTTTACATTTAATCTGTGAATGACACTGCTGCTATGGTCACTTATGATACTTATTTTTATGTTTGTTTTTTTTTTTCCTAGGTATTTGTATGGCCTCTGTCACAGTGGTGTCCCAGTGTCTCCCAGGCATTTATGGATTTATTCTGAGAACGTTCCTGTGAGGTAGGGAAACGTTACCACCTTCGTTTTACAGACTGGGGACTGAGGCACAGGGAGATAAAGGTTGCAGGAGTCGTCTGTAGCATAGCCAGCAGTCAAATGCTGATTGCCAGTGACTTCTTTATTGTCCTAATCCCAAACCCAGCTACCTGTCTTCATCTTTTTTTTCTTCCCCCCCGCCCTGGTCTGAGTTTTAATAGAAACAATCTGCAAGGGGCTGGGAGGACCTGTGGAAAATATGATTAGGGTTACTGATGTCCTTTTTTTAACATTGTTACTTATGAGTTGAAATGCCTTTCTAAAAATATCAGCAGATCTGTTTATGTTAAATGATTAACATGTTTAGACTTTCAACAGATAAGCTGTCATGCTTTTTTGAGTCAGTAACCCCTTTATCCTACCTGTCTAGGCTTGTGGCTGTTGAATTCTTACCCTGCCTAAGCTAATGCCATCCCAATCACCTAAAGCAATGCCAAGAATTTCATCATCCATGCAAAAGATGTGATTCATGTCAAGACAGGTGTAAAGTTTCTCAAGCACATTTATGTATAATTACTGTTTAACTTTATTTTTCAAAGGTCTTTCCAAGCCAGCTAAAATGTTCAGCTTTGAGCTCCCAGATTCTCCCAGAAATTGGATTTCAGTGCCTGATTAGTGATGCTGATCCCTTTCCAAAGTATTGCAAAGTTCCTGACACGTATGCGCACTGAATTACAATTTACATCATGAAATCAAATATCATGAATAACACCTTGAAAAATTACTTTTTTTCCCGCTTTAAGTAAGGAATTTTTAAGATACATCTCCCTTGAGCCCTTCTTTCCCTTGAGTTTGGTATTTAAAGTGTGACTTTTACTGCTTAAGGAATTCTCTTAGAGCTATGGCAGCATTACAAATTATGAAGACACCAGCAGGCTCTCACAATTAAATATTTTTATTGTATATGAAAATAAGCAACATTATTAAATGATAACATTGCAAAGAAATATTTAATGCCATCTTTCTAATTTTACAATCTGTAAAATACACAAATTGGATTGCATTTATGCTCTTTATTAATGTATATTACGTGTCTTTATGTCCCCAAGAATGAAGCCCTAATGACTCATGAACTGTCTCAAAGTGTACTAAATAAGATTAAAGAGCTGGCCAGTGACCTTAACAGTCAATTAGGCTACGCATTACTCAGCCCAGTATTTGTGGAGTGCAGAAGGGAAGCGAAAACTCATTAGCTAAGATGCTGATGCTTCAAACAAACAAGATTTCTCTAAAACCAGGAACTGATCTTGTCGCTTAAGTGGAGATCGAAGCACTTACAGTAGGTACGTCTTTGTGTATGTGTGTTTGAAAGTACTGCTGGTGTGGTCCTGGGGAGAAAAGCCTCCTAGTGAGCTTTTGGGCTCAAAGCCTTTTGGAATAGATCCTGCCAGGCATGGACGGCGTTGGGTCGGGCGATGGCAGGTGTAGTAGGAGATGGTGCTCAGGTTTTGGGATGTGCCATCTGAGAGGTTATGCAAAGACAGCACGAATGGGAGGGCTAGTTTCAGAAAGCTCGTGTTTCACAGAAGCAGCAGGGCAGGGAAGAACGTCTTGGCATGGCATACTGCATGCTTGGTTTTCCTCAAAGGTGAGCCCAGGGTTGGCAAGATTGCGTTTGGATGCATGCAGGAGTATGAGCAGAAAGGCTCTGGGCTGCTGTGCCCACTGAAGAGCAGAGTTTGAAGACTGCATCCCCTTCTCCCGCAGCTCAGGGGAGGGCAGATGAGGGGGTGCTAAGTACTCGGAGGTACAGCCAGGTCAGGTCCCCTGTTCCCCGCCAGCTCCCACACTCCTTGCAGGCTCACCTGGCCCATGGAGTCATCAGCATGAAACCAGGCTGGCAATGGGCAGCAGGGCTGAGTGTATCCCAGTGATGGGTTAACTCGGTGAGATGCAAACCTGGACAGTATCTGAATTATGGGAGAGTCTCTGTCATCTTTAGAATGACATATCTTAAGTAATCATCTGCATGTAGTTTTATATTGTGTTTGGAAGCATCTTAGAGCAGTCCTGTTTTGCAGATGGCTGCCCCCCAGGAGGATGCTCCCAGGAGGAATCTCCCTGATCTAGGTCATAGTTTATCTGTAGGGTTTTCTTTTAAAATAATTTCCTTAATAAAGTCCATCTGATTTGGGGGGAGGGGGCAGGGAAACCTGAAAGAAAAGTGTGCTTTTGCTGTTCAGATGAATGGGAGAAGAAAGAAGAGGAAGCCTTTTCAATCATGTTAGGCTGAATCTAAAGCATCAAGGAATGATGTTACAGGAGAACCCCTGAAGATAAACTGTAACCTAGATTAGCAGAATACAGATTAAGTTTTCAGGAGTTTGGAGACTGCAGTGCATTCTGAAGCAGTCTTTTGACATTCATTTAAAGTAAAATTGTTGTGTGGTTGCTCTTTCAGGGATATACAAAAATACCTAAAGTTTTCACTTGAATGTTACAGTTCTGAAGTTAATAAATTTATTAAAGTGAAGACTGCTTGAAAAGATTAAAAAACCCAAACTCAGGATTTCTTTTCCATTTGAACTGGATGTTGCTAGGGAAATATTATATATCTATGTGATTATGGTTTGGGAGATTTTTATACATGCAACGTTACCACTGAAAGCTGGACACTGGAATCGCAGTTAAAACTGAGACTTCTGTACGATTAGTCTTCTTATTCTGACTTTGAAGTATAAAACAGTTGTCATCAGGTCACACTGTTGTCTTATAATTCTTTAAATATTATTATTTTTTAATTTTTTTGTATTTTGGAAAATGTGTTGTGATGCCATGTTCTAATTTAAGGGGTGTTTTGTGTTAATATATGTTATATATTTCTACAAAATGTTGGCACAAAGCTTATGTGATTCAGAGTGATTTGATTGTGTGTTAATGCCACATTGGCTGGAACATATTAATACTTAATGCAAAACAGTGAGTTACCCGTTACTTTTCACTGAAATATGGTGAGCAGTATTTTCTGGCTGTATTTAAATGACAGTCTCGAAAGAGCATTGGCCAAATTCGTTGGCATAGCTCGGCATTCTTTATGTATGGCTGTGTGTATATATATATATATATATATATGTCTCTTTTTTTTTTTTTTTTTTTTTTTTAACTTGAGCTTTTACAGGTCCTCTTATCTTACAAATGAGTGGAGTGCTTTAATATATTGGAGCCCAAAGGGCATGACTGCTGGCCATTTACCTGGTTTCACATGGTGTGTGTTGGAGAATGTGTGTGGAGAGGGAAGGGTGGGGTTTAAAGCTCCAAATTGGGATTAGTAAAATTCCCTTCTGCTTTGAAGGTGTCTGCTTTAGCTGTCTACGGGGATATATGTTTTCAAAAGTCTATTTATGAAAAAGAGCATCAGCAGAAGCTGGAGATGTTACAAGATTTAACCATATTTGCAAAATTGAACATGAGCTTTAGCCCTCTGGTCCTTTTCATTTCCTTTTCTATTATACAATCGGTATATTGGTAGGTGGCTTTTGTTTTGTCACTTTACCTGTTTAACTAATTCATCTGTCTGAGGGTTATGCAATAAAGGTAGACTCACCATAACTGGCAAGGTAACTTTGTCATCCCACGGAGTCAGCACTTGCTCACGCTCTGGCGCAATGGGCTTGAATAGCTGCCACGCCACGTGTATGTTTTCTAAACCCAAGACAAGTGCTAAACTCATAAAAAATACATGCTACAGAAGTTAATGTGCATAAGGAGTTTTGGTACCGACATCTCCTTTGAGGATACATTTAACTCTAATTAACTCGGTTTCGTTCTATCTGCTATCAGCATAGGCTTGGCTGAAACCAGCCAGTATTGGTTAGACGTCTGGTTTGAAGTAGAGCCCAACGGGATGGTGGATTAAAAACCGCGCAGTTGTGGCTGTGCCGGGGTTCCTGGTGCCTGTGCCAGCTCCCGGGGCTGTGCCAGGCACGAGCACCGGCTGTGCCATTTCTGGGGTCAGAGTGGCACACCGAGCGGATGCGCGTCCTGTCGTACTCTCAGGCAAAACTCTGGATTTCTGAAGAGGCCTGAAATAATGACGTTAGCTGAGCTGTGAACAATTGCGTGATACCAAACTCCTCTGACTAAAACAGCGTCTGAATTTTTCCACTAATAGAATCGGGGACAGGAGCAGAGAGTATCAGTGTTTCATTGGTCTGGCTTTTCTCTCTGTTCATACCTTCTTTCTCTTCATCGTTAACTCAAGGATGATTTCCAAGGATTCTTCTAATTATGATCTGTTTTTCAGGGGAGGCAGGCAGCATGACAGGGATTACTGATGGTTGTATTTATAGTAAGAACCAAGTACAAGCATACATGGATTGGAAACATTGGGTGGGCTTTTTTGGCCTGACAGTGTTGGAAATCAAGTTTTGTTGTTATGTCCAGTAAAGCAGGTTTCACTGAAAGCTGATTAGAGTATTTTGTGAGAGAAGGTTTTCACTGTATCACTTTGGAAAAAAAATGCTCACAGATCCATATTCAAGAGTAGACTGCTGTATTTTGTGTAACTGGAAGTATGTATGGATTTGTTGCATTTTCATCACAGCTAGCAAAAGAAAATGATTTTTTTGACTAGTACCAGGGTTTTAGTCTTGCAAAAGGATTTTTTAGGTAGAAACATCAGGTAAAATCAATGCTGGATTTAAACACTGGGGGGGGAGAGGGGGAACCACCACCCAGGAGTTTTTGAGCATTCATCATTTCCTGAAAATTGGACCTTTTAAACTGTTTTAGGTTGGGTACACTAGAAATTGAGGCATTCAGATCACTAACTGCTTTTGAGAATGACAGCCAGAATCTCCATTAACGTTGCATCTTCTGCCTAGGGGATCACAGAGCAAAGACTGATGTGTCTTTGAGGATGGAAATGGAGCAGTTTAAGAAGTTACTGTGCTTCAGCTGAGATGTGGTAACAGGACACAACCGTGTCTAGTACATTTTGCTGAAAAACAAAATAGAAATCACAGAGGATGATCTGAGGCTGGCTGTTTCGCTTTGCATAGAAGTAGACTAGCTATGCTCCTGTAATAAGTTGCTATGTCTCAGCTGTGAGGATGGTAATTTCCAGTTGATGAAAGGTAAATTATAGCTAGAACAGGTGGGTGCATTAAAGTCAATGTGCTTCAAGATACCTGTCTGTGTTCACAGAGGAGTGGGACTTGTTGTGCTGGTTTGGACCAGTGGTCAGTCTAATTTGGTACCCTGCTCCTGGCAATGATCAGTGCTAGATAACTGAGGCAATGTACAGGAAATCACTCATTTGGTTATCAAATGTTTTATCTGCTGGGGAAGTGTTGGCTTTTTTTAAGGTATCAAACCAAAACAGACTGGTTTAGTCACTGACAGAGTCCCTTCTAAAATGCAGTTAAATTTCTCTTTAAATCTTTCTTTGCAGACAAGGAGTTTATTAACATTTCTTAATGTTTTCCCTTCAGACATCTCAGCTGAGGGTTGGTCTAAGCCATATAGAGTCTTTCATCTGGCTTGGGTTTTGTGTTTTGTTTCGGTTTTGTGGGTTTTTGTTTTGTTTTGTTTAAATGTTCTTCTGCATCTCCAAAAAGCCAGAGTCATGGTAGATGAATAGTCTGGGGTTTCTTTTGCTAACATACCTAAAATACTAAATGGGTTTCATGTAGTTATTGTATTGCTTGAGTGTGTCTTCAGATTAATTAAAATTAATTTAAACAAGGTGATAGGAGTAAAGTGCAGAGTAGGAAAAGGATAGATCAGAAAAAGCAGATAAGATAGGTGTATTCAAATAGTCAGAGCCTGATGAAATTTGCCCTAGGGTACATTAGCAACTAGCCAAGCAACCTTTGAACCATTTACAATTATCTTTTAGAAATTGTGAAGAGCAAGAGAGGTCCTGGAGGACTGAAAAGGGCAAATGCAGTACCTGCCTGTGAAAAAGGGAGATCCAGGGAATTACAGACTAGTTAGTCTAACTGCAATGCTTAGAGAATTGGAACAAAACTTTTAATCAGTTTCTAGGAATCTGGAGGATAAGAAGATAAGGACTGGGGGAAGCAGTACCTGTGATGTTACCTTGACTTCAATAATGCTTGACATACCCTCTTATGGCATTTCTGTGGAATAGGGAAATATATGTTTTTAATTATATGGTAAACAAATAACTGTTTAAAGACCGTGTTTGAAGAGTAGTTACCTATAACTTGCTGTGAAAATCAGGAGAAGAAGGGGAGTGGCATGAGGAATTGTGTGAATACACCCCTGTTTGTCTTGGGCTGAGCTTTATTTGCTGTTCTCTTTACTGATGTGGACAAGGGAATACTTACTAAATCTGCAAGTAAGCCCAAACTGAGAGGGGCTCAAGCATTGTGAAGCATAGTTCAGAATTAAATGGCTATGGTAGATTGAAAATCATTTGGAAATCTGCAACATATAACTTAATGAGCTGAAATGAGGAAATACAAAATGGTGAGGACATGGCTCAGCTGCACAGCTGTGGAAGAGCGCTTTGGGACATGTGCTGGATCACCACCTATGCACAAGTTAACAGTTGCAGAGAGGACAACCTCCATCTGGAGTGTATTAAGAGGACTGTAATTAAAGGTAATGGTTCTGCTGTGGTCAGTGCTGCTCAGGCCCTAGACATGGAGCTATGTCTGGCTGCAAGGATGGTACATCAGGGAGCATGGGTTGGCCGAGGGCATCCCTGGATGTGGCTGGGGTCTGGAGGACAGATGAGATGTGGAGGTTGTTGAAGCTGGGTCCAATCAGCCTGTGGATGAGGAGACCAAGTGATCAGTTGCTGTCTTGACCACGGGATGGACAATGGGTCCTCCCAGTTTATGGCAAAGCTGTAACTTGGACCCCACTGGTGATCACAAGTATGAGAAAGACATCGACAAGTCGAGAAAGGTGCCAAAAACTGGAATGAATCAGGCAGAGGACTGCGTGGCTGGCTGGGGACTAGAGCAGGAGATGTGTGAGCAGGGGCCAAGGGAGCAGTGCTTCCCGAGCCCAGGGAAGGGAGGATCTGACCATGATCACCCACCCCGAGCGGGTGGCTGGGGTGACAGCAGCATCTGGCTCTTCTGAGGGGACCACGGGGAAGGGAAAAGAGGCAAAGTTCACAGGGTGCAGCAAGGGAAGTTCCAGAAGCTCAACTTCAGTGTGGAAGAGCACTGGAACAAGGGTGCAAAGAGCTTGTGGCACTTCCGTCTTCGGAGGTACTCAAAAATCAACTGGGCAAGGCTCTGGACAACATGGCCTGACTTCAGAGTTAGCCCTGCTTTGAGCAGGGTTTTGGACTAGGGACCTGCAGAGGTCCCTTCCCACCTGCTTTATTCTGAGGTTCAATAAACCACTTCCATCCTCCTTTTCTTCAGAGGATGAAATTTTTGAATGATAGGTCTCTCGGGTCAGTGGCAGTGCTCTTCCAGGTAATGTTAATCAACAGTTCAGAAGGGCCAGGTATTACTGAGATTGCTTCCCTTTGAGTAGTGTCTCTTAATAACATAAAAATGTTTGTTTTCTCAATCAGGCTTCAAGAGGAAACACGGTAATCAAATGTTTAAATTTCTTCAGTGCTTCAGCATTGTCTTTTGTTAGAAGCACCAGCATGTTTTCTAGGATACAGGTGTTTGAATTTATAGCCTTTAAGAAACCTTTGCATCAAGCACATGCATTGGATTGGGTGCTCGAAGGAGATTGTTGCCTTGTAATATAATAAGTGTACCTAATCAGAGAAGCTGATTATTTCCCATCACAATAAATAGAAAACACGTGATCAGTGATTTCAGCATATATTTCTTCTTAGTGTTTTGCAAAAGTAATAGCTATGAGCTTGTAATAGTGATATGCAATCTCTAACATGCAGTGGTTAAACATTAATATACATTGGTTGTGTTTAAAGATCAAGAGCAGCTCTTAGGTAATGAAACGTTAACTCTCTCTAAAGCTCCATCAAGTTTTGTAAGGTGACTTCTAGAAGGGGAGTGTGTTGCTGTTTGGAGTGGTGGTCTGTTGCACAAATCTTAGCAACAATTCAATGCAATTTTTTCTTGTGGGTTACAATATTGAGAAATTGACGCTAAGGTTTCTGTCAAGGTCTGGTTTAATCACTTAAAAACGTAGCCAGGCTGCTTGATAGGTGACCATGTAAAGCATTCCCAAAGACTGATGGTCTGTCTTGCTCATCTGTCCCCATTTCCTTAATCATGCTGATGGGTTTTTTTGTTTTGTTTGTTTTCGAACCGGTGCCATTAAGCTGACAAGGCCACTTTGTTCGGAGGTGTGGCAGTCGAGGGGTTATTTTCCATGATAGCTGTGACAGTCTGTAGGATCACGTAGTTATGGAGCTGCCCCATCCTCCCTGTTGGGACAGTCTCTCCTGGCACTTTCACAGTGGCATGGAGACTTGCGGCCGTATGTGTAATCTCGGTTAATTGTGTTAGATATTTATTCTCCTCGTTTAATGTTTGTTAAAGTCTTGTAAATGAAGTTGCTACAGTGTGAAATTTTATGGTGTCCAAGTTTGAAATGACCCCGCTTATCTTGTTGACTTTCTTCCAAGCTGTTTCTTGTGGTGGTTCTGCTTTGCCAGCCAGCATGCAGGAGTGGCGAGCGGGGCTTTCTCCTGAGTTTTACTTGATAGTCATTAACTCCAGATAGTAAACACCATTTTATGCTGTTGTAAAAGGTATCTTGTTCAAACAAAGTTCTGTTTCACGTGCAATGGAAAGTTTGGAAGTTTCATTTTATCTGTTTATCTCGGGAGCGTGAATTATTGGTGTTGCTGGAGTTAGAGACCCTAACTGATGAGATACACAAAGAAGAAGGGCTGATACAACGTATGCTACAGATGTTATGACAAGAACGTCATATTTTTTGCTGGATAGCGGAGTGACTGATTGGCTGTAGACATTCCTGACACTGCCTGACAGAAAGGGTTATTTTATCTGAAAACAGTGCAGTTACAGATGAGAGAGCTCCTGAAAAGCATCACTCACTTTTACTAGCGACATCCATCACTTCCTAATTATGGGTGCTTTCAGGTGGAGAAACAAGTTCTTTCCACTGCTCCTCCGGAGCTTTTCTTGTCACTGTGGCAGCAGTGTAGGGTTAAAGTCGGTCCTTTATCCAGGGGCAGAAGGACCCGTGGATTAAATTAATGCACATCGGTGTCTGTATGTGTTAGATGGGTATCACGCTGTTAAAGGAATGGCAATGGCCAGTGACTGTGGAGAATGAATAACTCTTTGTAGCTTAACCACCTACTTTGAAGCACAGAAGATCTGTTAAACTTTTTTGTTTGGAAGTTGGGAGTTTTCATTGTCCTTTGAAAACCTGAATCAGATCAGAGCAAGTCATGAGTCCAGTGAAGAGAGAAACCTGTGATACCTGTTCAGAAACAGGAGAGAGTCTCTGAATCTCAGTTTTCCAACACAAGCACTTATTTTTGGCGGCAGGAGCGTGGCTCCCCTGGACAGTCAAGGAGCTCTCGCCCCTCTGGATGTCCCTGGAGCTGCCTTGGCCGTGGCACTTTGTTCCCCAGCCCCTGCCGGCTGCTGGGTCCTGCTGCCTCCGAGCGCAGGAGAGGGCAGGGTCTTCCCGCACCTCCTGGTCCAGCAGAGCGGCTCCTGGCAGAGCTGCCTGCTTGCCACAGGGGCTGGGCTAGGGCTACCGCCAGGACAGAAAATCAAGTGGGATTTTTCCAAAATGCTGAATTGGCCTAACTTTTTCCACGCTGAATTTGTCGGTCCTGGTACCATACTTTACACGTTTTCAATAAGCCATATACATTTTTGGGAAAGCCATATACATTTTCGATGCAGTCCCTAGCACTGCCTACAGATCCGGTACCGATTGCAAACCCTCTGCTGCTTCCTGGCATCAGAGCAGACATAGGCATCTGCATCCATTACACAGTGGCCTAATTGATTGGAAATCGTCATATATGCAGGACCCCTTGGCATGGCTGGGTATCTTACACTCTGGTTTGCTTCAGCCCACCTTCTGTGTGGGGCTCAGATTTTCAGCTGGGCTCTTAAGAAATTTATTTTCCTTTGCGATGCTAAATAATTCTCTTCTCATAGTCTTACAGCAAGAGCAGGGCAGGAGATTTACTTTCTCTGTGTGCTACTGTTTACATACAGATAAAAATAACAGTTGGTTGAAATATTGTTTGTTTTTATGTATAGATGTGCTGTGTGCTCCACCCATGAGCATGCCCCTCTGCCTGGATTTCTTTGTATTTACTTTGTGCTGCTGGTTGATGAGACCGCAAGTACGGAGACACTGAGGATACCATGGCGATACGGTCAGCGTAGGTGCCTGTGTGCATGGTGTGGTCAGGGAGCAATAAATGAGCATTTTCAAAATTGTTGTTTAATTCCAGTGACTCTGCAGATGGCGAAGTATTTACAGTTCCTGACATTATCTGTGCTGCCCTGCGCTGCCTTTTCTCTTTGAAGAGTAGGTGCCTTGCAGCCCTTCCCTGACTACTGGTAATAGCAGTAATTAAACACACCTGGTAATGACAGCAGACCTAATGCACCTTCTGCTGCCGAGGACACTGATGTCCTGAGGTTGGGAGTGCCCGTTGCTGTCCATACGAGCCCTCAATTTAAATGCAGGCTTAAGGTTAAAACCACAGTCCATAGATAAGGTGGGAGTGAACAGCTCTGTTGCCCACGTACATCCCTGGCTTCCTCCTGGGAAGTGGAAGCAGGACACCCAATGTCCTGTTGAACTGAGTTGGTATTTTATTGTTTCACTTTTGTCCTTAATTTTGTACTGCTATAGCAGGGCCTCTTTGCAAGAAGACCCAAAGGTATCGTCTGTTACTTCAGATACAAAGAGGGAGTGCAAATGAGATGAAAGTAATTTAAAACAAAAAGCGTAGGCTTGGTGATGCTGCAGTCCCGAGACTTGCCAAAGCTTCAGTGGCCAAACACCCCAAGCACTGGTTGTGGATGAGCGTCGCCCATGGGTTGGCGCTTCAGAGTTCTGGAAACAGCTCTGGACATCTGGACACATTGAGTAAAAACCCCAAAGGCTATTGAAGTTCTAGAGAAAGAAGTGAATTGCGCTGATGGCTAAGTTTATCTTTTCCTGAAAGTATGAGTCAAAGTTTAATTTACTGGGGGGGGGGGGAAACACCACCCCCCACCCCCGAAATTCCCCGTGCTCACTTCTTTGAGGTCTGAAAGACTGAAATGGATCATTATCCATCAATTCCCCAAAGACTAATTCGTGGGGAAGGTGGTGCCAGAGCAGAGGCTTTTGCAGGGGAAGTGTGGGAGAGCCCATCTGTCAATATTGTTCTTGCTGCCTTTCCAATGCTTTTACAAATTGATAGTCTGGGAGATGTCTCTGCTGCAGGTAAAGCTGGTTTCAGGCCCTTGTGTGCTGATATTTTATTGAAGTGAGACATGAACGCTCCAGGGGAAAATGGCATTGTGAGATAAAGGGCTCTGATACATGCGTATAGCTGAAACGGCATCTTACAAAAAAAAGAGATAAAGCAGATGTTAATTGTAAAACTGTACTTCATGTACATTTTTCTCTTATTAAAGTTATTTAATCTAATTCAGTGTATCTGAACACATACGACTGCTGTGTTTATCCATCCTAAAAATGTTTCTTTGAAACAGTTTTGTGATTATGAAACACGTAGTTTTAATAGAAGAGAAGTAGATTTAGTAGTCTCTGATTAGAGAGAATATTTTCTTCCAAGATTAAGAGTCTGAAGTAACAGTTGATTTTATCATTTGTTTTGAAGGAGAGAATTGCAGGTACACATTTTCTTCAAGCATTAGATAAGCGGTCTGACTGGAATAGCAGTTTTAATCTGTTCTAATGATGTTTTTCCAATATGAAAGGGGCCAAGGGATGCATAAGTCTAAAGGTCTACTGGTAATTGTCGAAGTGATGGGAGTTGTTTACAGAACATACAGTGACTGGATGGTTGCCTCTCGCTAAGAGCATATATGCGACCTTTGTTCTTGGTTTAAAGTATAATTAAGGAATACGTGCCTCTGTGTATTTAAAAACAATAAAATAACACCATTTGCAGACTGTGAGGTATTTAGGATGGCAGATATGGATGAAGCATTTCGGCAAGTGCTGGTGTTAACTGTTTTGTTATTTACTGGTGTTGCGATGCCTTTCTCCAATGCAGCTATAATGACGTCAAATCAAATCTTTTATTAAGCGTTACTCATAATGAGTTGAGGTAATGGCTTGTTATCTTATCTATGTAGGCAAAACTCTCATCTTTTTCAGGTGATACCAAAGAAAAAAAACTAAGAAATCCTGGCCTGGCCTTCCTTTTGCCTACAGTGCGCATGCCAAAACTTTTGCAGACTTGTTACGGAGACATTAAATAGGCTTTGCTTTTTCTCTTGTACTGCTAGTAAGGCCATGTGCTTTCAACATGGATGCAGCTGTAGAAACCTCAGGGAAACTGTAGGCAATTGACTTCTGAAATCCTTCAAGACTGACTCTTAATTCTTTGTATTATTCCTTAATGCCTGATATTTCTGGGGCCGTCAGGGTTAATGCTGGTCACTTTGTGACAGACCATCTTTCTTCATCTGTTGGTTTGAAATGTTACAGGGGATGCTTTTGGCTGCTCTGGCATTGGATGCCGTGTGTCTGCAGCCCCCTTCTTATGGGTGGGAAGCGGAAGAAACGCGTGACACGTGGCAGCGGCAGGTTTAAAAGGAGCAGCTGGGAGCTGCTTGGAGGTTTTGAAAGTGAAAATCTTGTGTGCTTAGATGCCTTTCACAAAGCTGTGCTGTTAGTCTGGGATCCGAGGGAGAGAAGCGCTTTCGCTACACCCAGGGCAGACGTGAAAACTGGCAGCAGGGCACTGGGGTTGGTGGGTCCCCAGTGCTGCTGGTGCTCCCCGTCTTGCCTTGCCAGTCTCGTCTCTCTGCGCACCCAGCTTGCTGCTGAGCTCTGCCAGGAGGGACATTTTGCCCTCACCGTGCTGTGTCCCTTCATTCCTCTTTACTCCCTAGCAGTAGCATCACAGCTGTGCAGATGGGCTTGATGGAGAAGGGTATTCACCGCTGCTCTGGCACTGGGGTGGTCCAAGTGTGCTGGTGCTTAGACAGGGTGGGCACGCAGGAAAAATGGTGGTGAAACATCCCCATCCTCAGCCCTGGGCTTGCCAGCGCTGTGCTGGCTCTGCAACAGCTGAACCGTGGCAACCCGCAGTCTAGTTGAGACAGGGTTTCTTTGTCACAATTGAATTAATGTAAATACTTCTAATAATGTGTGTATGTGTATAAATACGTATTTATTTAGTAGCTGCAGTGTTTGAACCACAAACTGCGAAGGGAGTAATGTAACACCTTTTAAACAGAGGAGGCAAGCAAGGAAAATTTCTTAATTTAACTTCTTTTAGCTGATAAACAGCTGCCTTGGAGTACCGGAGGAAAAGGCCATCACTAAATAGGTGGAAAAGACCTGAAAACAAATACCCCCTCTCAGTCCTCTTATAGAAGAATATCAGCTGGAAAGAAACCTAAGCTCTTGTAAGAGGTTAACCAATAAAATTATGAGGAGTGGGTAATTTTTCACATTCCATACAGCCACGGTTAGCTGACAACATGAGAAAAAGCCTCTGGTATGTAAATGTCTCTTTTTTTTTTTTTTTTTTTTTTTTTTTTTTTTTTTTTCTTTCCATTGTGAGGAAGGAACTGAAGATCTACTGTCAGTATTGTGCACTAACTGTGGTGCAAGCCTTCCTTTCTTAGGGTTGGTAATAGATAGAAAATTGACAACTTCAAGCGAATTGACTAAAGAGGAAATATTGGGGGAGGTTAATTATATTTTTTCAACCCATTTGGAGACATGAAAATCTAGCCAGGGATCTTTCTCACCTCTTGTTACTGCCTAAGATTAATGCCCAGACCCTTTTAAAGGCCATTAGTACGAGGAACAGAAGTTAAAAGAAAACAAAGTCTCATTTTCAGTTGCTTTCCCAGTTATTCATTTTGGATTCAGCGCATGAACGACTTGTAGTTTGCCGTGGGGCTGAGTCGCAGGATCAAGGCTACAATGGAGGCATTGTGGTCACCTTTCGCTCCCCGCCACCCTGCGCAGTCGAGTTGAAATCCTGCTTTTTGGCATCCAAGCTGTTGCTTTGGTGACCAATTATGACTCCAGAAGTATACAATGTGGTCTTGCTGAATAGCTGAGAAAGTGTAAGGAAAAAGATAAATGTGTTCAAACACAGCTCTGTTTTGCAAGCCTTCAAGGTGATTCCGAACAGAGTTGTTGGCGCATTTGATATAACGTGGTATATCAGTGTAGTGTTAGGAATTCAAATGTCAGTGTTACAAATCCAGAAAACATAATTAAAGGTGATTTAACACTCAGAATGCTGTGCCCTTTACATATACATAATAATTACCTCTAATTTTTGGTAGTATGGCGTTCTCGGTTTCACTAAGCAGCACTGTTTCTCTGCAATTATTTGATTTTAGAAATAGTTATGTGTTAATCACTCAAACCTTTGTTTTCTAGAAACCTAAAATGCAATCTGTAATTCTGGGTTTAGTGGACGCATCTTGCGCTCCTTGGTCTTACTGATGGTCCTGAAAGTCTTCATGTGAACCCAACAAGGTTGCATAAAATATTTTTAGAATGAAGAGGGAGCTTTATGCCAGTGACATGGCAGGGGTGAAAGAATGAGAAAAATGGTAAATTCTGTAAACACTTGGAAGCAGTTCCTTCACAGGTAAAAGAAGAAAAGTTGCCAAATTAATGTTCAAATAGAAGAAAAATGTGTAGTTTCAGGGGAAAAAAAAATCACATGTGATGGTTGGGCAGAATTTTCTCTTTCTTTGGATGCTTTCAGCAGTGGTGTTTGCAGGGTTCCTTCTTTGCTTCCCATGGTGCTTAATCTCCTCTGCTTTGTGTGGTTGGTGAGGTCCTTGGGTCGGTGATGTCTTTGTGTTCAGACACCCCTGTCCACACCACTCGCACTCGCAAGTGACAACCGTAATGACGTAATGGCTGTCTCTCCTATAATGTGCTCATACCACAAGTTACTAATGCTCCTCCTGGGCTAATGAGTGTGTCCGTTCTCCACGCTGGGTAGGTTGCTTTGTTTGTCCTCCCCAAAGATTAGTGTTTATACTCTCTTGATAAAAGAAACAGCACTCCAAGCATGCGTTCAAAGTGAAAACTCTCGTAGAGCTGGCAGGCAGTACAATATCACTAATAGCAGCAGATACTTAAGTAGCCTATTTTCATAATCCCACAGGTAGTTGTTAAGAGCATTTTCTCCTACTGGGAGAATGTCTAACCCTCTGTTGAACTTCTTGTCAGCTATCACTATATTTATGACCTTAATGGAGTTTCCAGCAATCATACTAAGATACAGTAGGCCCTGCGTATATCCATATTTCAGTATTTTATGTTACACCTAGTAGCACCTCATGTTGGTGTAGATGAGAGATTTGGGTCACATCTGTACTGGTAACACAGACCTTTCCCATGCCCTCTTAAATGTTCCTGCCTTGGTGGTGGAGCTGTACTAAATTTAGACTAGTTTTGTAGTTGCATGTTGCTCCTTTAAATGAGACTGTCCTCTTGGGCTAGATGGCATCTGCTACTAAGTAGTACCTAGGGCAGAATTAGTAAATCAGCCATTTCAATGCATTTTCCCAAAATCTGGTGCGTGGAAGAGAATAGATTGACAAACTGGTAACTTCTTACTGGGGTTTATGGAAATTACTAAGTCAATTATATAGTGCAGGAAAGCTGTACAGTGCAGCTTGTTTTCTTTTCCTTGTATAGTTTTTAAATACATTGTGATGGTTTTGAACTGGGAATAGTGTTTTAAGAGGAGACACTTTGGTGCCGTTGCGAGCACAAATCACATGGTGCTGAAGAACCAGATTGTATAAAGAGCATTTCAGAAGCTGATAATAAAGACCGTGCTCATTGGTGATACGGGAATAACAAGTATGTTGCAAGTCAGATTACGATCTCATTATTTGAAAACAAAAGTTACCTGGGATACGTATTCTTATTTTGATCAATAAGCCAGTCTAGCGAAATCTCAAAGTTTTTGCCCAGGAAGGACAAAGCCTTCAGACTTAAACATCTGTTGCTGAAATATGAGCCTCTGATCCCTCTGTTTAATCACTTGGTAAAGGAAGAGAGAAAGAAAATATTTTCCATGTTACTTATTTTACCAAATATCCTTTTTCCACAGTTGCATCATTATTTTTTGCACATCAACCGGTAATTTGTAGGCTCAAAGAGGTGGGATGGGGGCCTTAATTATGGTGACTTTGTAACATTCTATTAAAGCTATATAAAAATAAGTATTTTGGTAGGGTACAGCCTTATTGCCTTGAACACCTGTTGTCCAGGAAGCATCACCTAAGGACTGGATGCAAAGCATGTGCCACCTCGTATTGCTCTGGTCAGAGTTTGCTGATGAACACTTTGCTCTGAACCTTTTCCCGGAATAAATGGGAAAATGTTTAAAGAAATTTCAAGAATATAATCTGCTCCCTGTGGGCTGTTCTCCATTGTTTTCCCCAGTTGTTAGGGAATTGCACGTCAGGCTCTGGAACAGGCTGCCCAGGGAAGGGGTTGAGCCTCCATCCCTGGAGATATTTAAAAGACGTATAGATATGGTCCTTAGCGATGTGGTTTAGTGGTGGACTTGGCAGTGCTAGGTTAACGGTTGGACTTGATGATCTTAAAGGTCTTTTCCAACCTAAACGATTCTATGATTTTATGATTCTGTCTTGCCTCTGCACTGCCATCAGCCGTGATTCCCCAGTCAAATGACAGGGCAGAGACAGTCTTTGGTCTGGCTGAGAAAGGAGGCAAATCCTCAAAGGCATCTTTTCAAAGTGGGGCTATCCTCATTAATAGATCTTTATCAGATGTAGCTGTGCTGCTTGAAGGAATTTAGTCCAGGTGAGCTGTAAATCCTGAAATCTGCAGTATCCTTATTCAGTAAATCTCTCATAAAAGGTGAGGAGGCGTGTGGCAGTGACTCTGATCCGAAAGAGGAGTAGAAAGTCCTGAGGGCTGTGTCGAAACACAACACTTACCAGAAGGTTCTCCGTCTGAAGAGCTGGCAAAGCCTGTAACCTCCTGGTAATTTTGATGAGGGAGGAGCACTGTTATGGCTGTGGAAGGGTGCTGGTGCTTTCCTTAGAGGTTGTTTTCTGCAGAGGACATAGGTTTCAGGAATTTTTTTCCTGATGTTATTGAAATATAACCATAGACCCTGGGTGGGAGATTGTTTTGCAGAAGAAAATCAATCAAAATACTGCCTTGAAATCTTTTTTTAGAGGTTAGTAGGTACTTTACAGTATGAAGTAATTGGGCTGCCATGTGTAGTTAGAATGTGTCTTCCAGAGACGGTCTGGGCTTCACCAGTCTCTGCCCATCTCCTCCTGCTTGCTCCAAACCTGCTTTGGCACTAGCAGCAGGGCAATAAATCAGGAGTCTGCTTCAGTTTAAAGAGAATTGTATTCTTTTCCCCCTTCTTGTTTACTTTTAACTCAGATTGGTTCCCTGATCCAATCCACTGCACAAAACTGTATTGACGCAGCCAGGGAGGTGACTGGACTTGGGCACCGTGACTGCTTAAGCCATCACTGTTGCTGAAAGATGTGCTTAGCAACTTACAGCCTTGGTTACAAGAGACAAATATATTATGTTATGCTAGAGACTACTGTGAAAACTCAGACTATGTACCCTGGGTAGCAGTGATTGCTGTTGATGTGCAAGAGTCCTCTACTTCTTTTAACAGAACCTGCTAATGGTTTAGAAAGGATTGAAGTAAAAATTAAAAGTTTTCCACTATCTTAAAGCACATGATTACACTCTCAAAGGTGTGAATACTGGTACTAACCTATTTTTCTTAAAAGTTTTGGGACTATGAAGTCAGGTCTTAAAAACAAAACAAAACACCTTGGGTTTTTTCCTGCTTTGTAGGTATTGGGCAGCTGGCTTTCAGTTGTGTTCTCAGTGACTTGCCAGTGATGTTATCACTTAAAGCTTTATGGATGAGCTCTAGATCTTTCTCCAAAATATTTAAAGTTTAAATGGGGATAACCTCAGAACAGATGGATATACTGGCTCTGCAGCGAAGACTTGCAACTGATAAAATTTTCAACTTGAAGAGGTCTTACAGTTCCTTTTTCCAGAAAACTCATTCACCGGTTGCTGGGTTTAGATCTTGTTGTTAGTATTATCCAAGGAGACAACCGGTCATTCCAGGAACAGTGCTTTAGTGTTTTGTGATGGACTGTGAAGAGTCTGTTGTTGTCCATTAAATCTCTTGGAGGACATCAACTTAATTTCTTCTAGAGGACTGGAAAATAATGGGAGGTAGTTAGATTTTTCAGCCCTGTAGTTTGAGGAATACTTTTCATTTCATTCTCGAAATTGGAGTGATGAATAATGCTGAAATCATGTTTGTCCATATTAAATGGAAGCTGCCTGATTGTGCCCTACTCTTGAAGAGGAAGTAGGGAGCATACTTTTTTAACTTCAAGAGCAGACCTATGCTGAATCTCAAATGACTAGACTCATACACATGAAAAGCACCTGGATATAGAAATAGCAGTCTTTTTATTCTGTAGCTTTCCTAGCAAAAGTAAACTTAGTCTCATAGCTACATTTTTATTAAAAATTTCAAGAAAGAAAAAACACTTTATCTTCATCAACTCCCTGTTCCCTCAGCACAGTCATGCTGTGCTTGATGCTCCTGATGGTGAGATTTATCATTAAAAGGTGATTTTTAAGTTGTTTATACGAGAGGTATCCTGCTGTACTCTGTAATACCACTTTGCTTTTACTTACCATCTCCTATTGAAAGATCTGAACTTGCATTGCAAAGTACCAGTCCTGACTCTTGTTTACAGATAGTGGAGCTCAGGAATGCAGAAGTGGAGCAGCATGTTCAGTATTAAGGCATGCCTTCAAAGAACAACAACAACAACAAAAAAATTAAAATCTTGTCTTATTTGGGGTTGGAGGGTTGAGACAGTGCCTAGCACAGAGGCATGAAGTCTGCCTCGCTTGGGAGGAGCCTGTGGAGCCAAGGGTATCGCCGCCATTACCCATCCGTTATCTTCGTCACAGTATCACTCCATCCCCCTGAAAAGTATGTTGGGCAATAGCGTTTGCAAGTCATTAGTGAAGTTATCATTAGTTTTCCTATTCGTTAAATGCAGGGGAAGACTGTTAGATATTTTAGGCCTACATTATTATAAGCTCATGTAATATCAACACAGTTGCATCAGCCAAGAGCTGGTAGGGGCATCAGCTGCAAATTCTGTATGCCGTGCAGGAATGCTGGCGCGCTTTGCAGGAGAGCACAGGGGGGGCTGCAGCCATCGCTCCCTGCCCTCAGACCTGGGGCTCTGCCACGCTCCCGGCGCCAGCACAGAGTGCGGAGGTGGGCTGTGCAGCCCCTTGCATTCAAGAGGGACAGCGGGATGCAGTTTCTATGGTTCAGTTAGACACCGAACTCTAATGTCCAGGCAGTGCTGGTGTTGTTGAAACAGCAGATTTTGTAGTAAGATAAAGGTACACAATTTTTTTGTTGTTGTTGCACAAAAGAGGCTGTAGCAATTCCATGTGAGACGTGTGGGAGGATGGGGGAGAATCAACATTTGCCAAAGAGAAAGGGATAAAATCTGGTGGAATAACAGAAACTTTCTGTCAAGCTTCGAGAAAGGCAATAAATAAAAAATGAAAACCCCCAAACCTGAAGAAATTGACGGGGAAAGAGGAGAGGAGAAAGGATGCCATGGCATCCTTTTATATCTAAAGTCAGTTCACCCAGATCAAAACTGTGCTCCTAGAGGCCACGTGAGTGTCTCTGAATAATGTGTCTCTAAATATTCTGATTATTAGAGTGCTCTTTTGTGTGTGTGTGTGTATGTGCATATAACAGGAATTTTCCAAAAGCCCTCGGTCACTGAGGCATGCAGGCTGCGCAGCGGCTTGGCAGTAAATGCTTTGGTAAGTCAGCGGGCGAGCACTGTACTGACATTCGAAAGTTTTTTCTTCTCTCTAAGCCCTGGATAAAAAAATTAAGTTGGTTGTGGGGCCCAGGCAGTGTAAAGGTGTCTACAAAGCATTATGTAAACTGTCTTTGCTTATAGCTTAGTTGGTTCATTTTTTGGTGCGTGTCAGAATACGTTTATTCTTGTAAGGCTACGTGACATCATCCGCTTAGCAGGGAGGTGTAAGACAGCAAAATAATGTACAAGGCTGGTTCCAGCTGTCTGAGAGGTAAGCATTTTGCTGAGCAGAAGTGGAACAAGACCAGCTTTAAGGGTGGTTGGTTTTTTGTGTTTTACTGGAGGAGCTGTTAAAAGTCTAAATTTTAGTTTTCCTGATGGCTATTTGAGCAAGGGTGTAGCTGAGAAGCGTGTGTGTGTGACCGGAGTATTCGTAAGAGAGCGGCTGCAGGAGCTCAGAGGGCTATTTAATTCTTCTCCTCTTCCATTAGCCGATGAAGCAAAACGAGTGGGAGGTCTGTGAAGCCAGATCAGTGTTGATAAGGGAAAGCACAGTTCCCAATGCAAGGATTTAAAAATGCTCTTTAATCTAGCAGCGAAAAGCAGACCAAGAAGGTGTGACTGGGTGCTGGAGCCAGCAGAATGCAAGCTGGAAGCCAAGCACAACTCTCTCAGAGTCTTGTGAAGAGGGCAGAGAGGGAGGTGAAGTAGTGTGTCCTGGTGTCTGTCCTGGGCATCAGTCTGGATTCCTCCCATACTGAATCCAGTTGTGCTTTAGTCAAACAGGCACTGGGCTCAGAATCACGGTAACTGGATGAAATGTAATGTCCCTGGGGTTGCAAGAGAGGCCGGGCTAATAATCCAACTTGTCTTCTGACCTGGGATACTGTAAATCTGAAATTGAGGGCTTGGCAACAAGTGCAGTTGCATTTGCCTGCGTGGATCACGGCACTGCTGCTCCAGGCTTCCCCGTTATAAAACAGGCAACTTGACAGCCCGAGCTTTTCATCTGTATCTGAGATAGAGAGAGTGATTGGGATGTGGATGTCTCTGGCGTTGTTGTTAGAAGAATAGTGTGATTTTTCTGAAGAGACAGTCATACAGTGCAGTGAAGATCTGGCTGGAGCGTGGCTCGACATGCAGTTTGTTTCCCTCTCCGAGGTATCTGTCTTTCTGCTTAGTATTCTGTGCACCGTGCTGAGACCTGGGTCTTGTTTAATCAGTTTGGTTCTGATTGCTTCCTTGTATCCATGGGTTGCATCTTGAATTCAGTGTTTTGCATTACAAATCTGCTCTCCAGAGATGGGCAGGATATATAGCTCCATCTGCCACATCCAGTTTTAGCCCTTTTTCACAGAGCCCTGTTAACAGGTGACATGCACAGCCCAACGAGATTCCAGCTAATTGTTGGTGTGTAATTAGGAAGATGAGTGCTGACCAGATCCTCTTCTGCAAAATGGAGGAACCGCTGCAGGCTGCAGAGAGATGGGGAATATTGGCCGGACCTCCTGGTGCAGCTCCTGTGCTTGCTTCGTCCCGGAGCCTGCCTTGGCTTTGAAGGGTGAGATAAGTCACGGGAGCGGGATTATTCTCCTCGCATGCCAGGCTCTGAATGCCACAGGAGACGTGGGGAAGTAGGTCTCTCACAGGAGTATCATTTGTTCTCTTTTGTTTTGTGACATTTGGATGACAGCATTTTTTGAAATGGTCATTTCTGCTGTTACTACTGTGAGAAAGAGGTTAGTCTAAAATCAGTATGTGAAAGTGCTAATAAATACAGTGTTTATGCACTGTCGGTAGATAGATGACCGTTCTGATTTCTTATCTCATTGTTCTGCTAGAGCTGAACCTCTGCTGTTACAGGGTTATAAGAGAGAACCTGTATATTTTTAGGCTTTTCTTAAGGTGGAAAAACTAGAATTCAGGTGGTTTGCAGCTTTCCTCCAAAGTGGTGGTATAAATTGTCATACTAAAACTAAAGGTTTAGTAGAATTTTAAGAAATGGAGGAACAAAATTAGTCCAGAAAATCTTTGCAGGATAATTTTTTGTATGTTTTTTTATAGAAGACTGGTAACTGGAGTAAGCTTCTGGTGTTTTCAAGATAGCAGTATTTACTCTTCGGAGTTTCATAGTTGTTTTCTTTGGGGTTGGGGGGGGTGGGGAGGGTGGGGTTTTTTGTGTGGTTTTTTTTGTTTGTTTTAAATCTGTTCTCACAAAATAGTGTCAGGGAGGCAGAGTGCTATCACTGCTTTTATAGTTGGGGAGTGTAAGGTGCAGGAGTGAAGGCACTTGGCAAGGCCACAGGAATCCTTGTGCACGGAGGCAGGGTTGGAGCTCCGGACCTGTCTTGCTGCTGGGAACGCAGCCCCTCTGCTCTCCTACCTCCGATGTAAAAGCAAAGCACAACGGTGGCGGTGGAGCTGTTCAAAAGACAATTACAATGCGTTGACTATAAAATACATGTATGGTATCATTTTTATAGAAATATATGTATACAAATGTAAAACATGCACAAATAACGTGTGAATATGTGTGCGCATCATGTTTAAAAGTCCTTTAGAAAGAAACTCTTAGCAGGTCTATATTGGAGACAAATAAAGAAGTGAGATCTGCTTGCTAAGTAAAATCTGGAGAGGCACAGCAGCTGAGACCGTGGCTGCAAATCACAGTGAGGAGGATGATGTCTAACGATCTCTTGCACTGGCCAGTCCCTGCTTTTAGGGAGCCTCTTCTGGGGTTTTTCAGCCCTGTGTGCTGTCTCATAGCACATACAAAATCTGGTCATCCAGTCTGGGAAAGCCCCAGGGAAGGAGATAGGGGATTGCATTTTGAATGCAGCGAGTAGGATTGTATCATCCACCTCTAAGTATGCATTTTCTTTTGTGTACTTGATGACTTGGACAGTTGAAACTAAAAGCTTCCCTTGAAACAATATATTGAGAGATTAAAGTTTTGAACAAGGGCTCTGGCAGGTAGTTCTGAAACACAAGTATAGTTTAAAGCTGTTCTGAAACAGCTGTAATGACAGTAACATCATATATTGCTGTCAGAGAAAAACACAATTTCTTCCTCTGTGGGGAGAGGGAAATAGCTGGTTAATAGCTAGAGACTTACTTCTCGAGATTTACCTTTTTAGATGAAGTGCTAAGGAAAAATGCATGGCTTTCTTATCAAGTATGTATTGTGAGCTGTATTTATGTTAGTTGCTTTGCTGCCAGGGTTAATGAGGTGACTGGAGGACAAGTAAATTTAACGTATTCATAGGTATTGGTATTAAAAATGAAGTCTGAAAAGGCTGGCTGGCTGGCAGCCAGTCTGGGGTCCCCCATTTCTCACTGTTCAGCTGGGAGATAAGGTGTGAAGAGGAGCATCTGTGAAAGATGGGAGGCGAGGCAGAAGTGTTTTAAAGTTGTGGCTTAGTATTTAATTTCCAAACAACACTAGGAGTGCTGGTGCCTGTTTGGTAGTTTATTAGGGAATGTCCTGCCTGTAAAGTTGTTGCAGCACAGGCAGCTGCGGTCTGTCAGGGTTGCACTTACTGCTCGTCTCCCACTGCTCATGGAAGCTGGTCCCTGACTTGACCCTGTATTTTTGCTGATCTTGAGTCGTGCATAACACTTTTCAGCAAAAATATAAATGTATTGTAAAATTGGATATGGATTCTTACATAGAAACCTGATGCAAAACATAGGTGGGGTGAATTTTGTTAGTATTAATGTTCATAAAAGTTCATTTTAGAGACTGTAAAGGATGAGAAGCACCCTGTAGCGGGTTTATGGTGTTTCATGAAAAAGGTGCCTGCCTCTCCACTTCTAGAAAGCATGATGTTAAAGTGTGCTGCTTTTAAATTATTACTAAGGCTATATTGCCACCCCCCTTGATTCTGAGGTGATGCATTGTGTTTTTAATGTATGTTTTTATTTTGATTCATTCTAGTTTTACAGCTATGGCCTAAAGTAATCATTCTGGATAAAGCAAATCTGTTTTGGTTACATCAACAAGGCATTTAATGTCCACGCAACTGCTAATCATTCTTCAATTTGTGCAATTAGAATAAAGCGCAGGTCATAAGTGGTGGAAATATGAGAGAGTCTGAAGCTGCTGTGCTGTTGTCTGCTCTTGGCTCATGTGCTACAGAGGTGATTTTAGTCTGCTCGTGAGCCGGGTGTGTTTACTTCAGCTTAATTAAGCACTGGCCCTCTCAGTGCTTCACCTCCTAGTGCAGTCAGTGATCTTGATTCATTGGCTGGTCTGGAAGAAGATACAGCCATGGCATAAAGGATGGGGTGTTTTTTCTTGCCGGTATGTACTCATCTCTGCTAAGTGCTTCCATTGATTACAGCAGCACTAACACAGCTGAAAACAACACGGTTGGTGGTTTCTAGGAATGCTTGCGCTACTGTTTACTGAGCCCTCCCCTTGTTGCTTGAGGACTTTATTTTGAAACAGAAGTGGAAATCTCAGGCAAACATGTGCAAATGCTTGTTGCGATTGGTGTTTGGAGGGGCTACCCGCTGGCTCCCCACGGTGATTTCGCAGCTGTACATACCGAGCATGCCTAGCAGGCAGGCTCTGGTTGCTGTTGGGGTGGACTGGAACCAGTCTGCAGAAGCAGAGCAGGTACTGGTGCAACTGGGGTGTCTGCGGTGGGTGTAGACTGTGCTGCACTAGTTGTATGCACGTCATGTCGTGTTATCCCGAACTTTTAAATGGCAGGTGAAAAGCTTCAGCTAATGCTCCTTTAATAATTAACTGAAGTGAACAGGCACATCTTAGAGCCATTTTCATTTTATATGGTATGATAGACTTTTGATTAATTACCCTAGCTTGTAGAGTTGTAAGAGATTATTGTCTTACTTAAGGGAAGGAAAGGCTGTACTTTTCTTGTCATTGACCAAATACTAATGCTGTAGTGTGTGCATCCTCACGGACACACAGCTCCTCTACCATGCAGCGTGCAAAATGTGAGCCTGTCTTGAATGTGTCTGTTTCTCTTGTTATGTATTTGGACTGGACACACCACTGCTGGAATAGAAACAAATTCTTCTTGCAAAGGTGTAGTAAACTAACTTGGAAGAGTTAGGCCCCTCCTTTCTTAACCATCTTGACTATCTCATGTTGTGCTAAATTGATATTACAAATTATATCCTTTCAACTGTCTTGCAATACACTTGGACACTGGGAAATGTGTGAGGAAACATAGCAAAGGGAGAGGAAATGCAGATGTCGGCAGTGATGTGTGGAACCTCTGGGGCTAGACCTACTGCCAGTCAAATGGCCCATGTCAGCTTTCTGAATATGCTCGTTGTCTGGATTAGGGCAGGGCGTGCTCTCAACGAGGTCTTAAATGCTGCAGTAAGACCCCTTGGTGCTGCAGCTGTTTAATCTAAATAACAAGTGTGTATTTTTATTGACTTTAGTGTGAAAATGAATGATACAGTGGCCTCTAGGGCACTCTTTTGATATAATTTTGTATATAAAAATGGCTTTTCTCTTCCCTCTTTTTTGGTGAGTGGGCAGAGTATAGACAGCCCTTTTCAAAATAACATTGAGCTGGGAGTGTTAGCAGTTTGATCTTGTGACACTCCATCCATCTCCTCTAGATACTATTTGTCTGAGATAACTTGGCACTGCTTGGCATCCTTTCATCTACAGCACACCTACGGCCATCCCTGAAATGCACCCATTCCTCTGAAAACACGTCAGAGTCAGAAGAAAGCTTAAAAGTGCATTTTAAATGGGTTCTTTGATTGTTTTGTAAATGGTGTCCTGCACAGGTAGGGTAAGAGAACCTGGCCTGTACAGGGCTGTTAAAAGCTTCTGGGGCAGGAGCAATATAGATGCTTTCAGCAGGGTTTGTATCAAGCACCTGAGAAGATCTTCTGGACCATGCTGGAGCTGGTCTGGTTCTGGCCACTGTTGTTTCTCGCCATTCTTCAGCTGTGTGAGTTGAGATGAAAGGGTTCGTTATCTGATGCTTTCTCCAGAAGTTAATAAACTTAAAGGACGTTTCTGATTCTCTCTGCCCCCCAGTATCAATTGCTGAGCATGGAATGGTTCAAAAGACTTTGTGTAGTTCGGTATTCAAAGCCACTTGAATAAACTTGGGGTTTAATAAACAATAGACGGATGAGATGGTTCGCTGTTTCTCCCTGCACATTTGCCTAAGGCTTTTAGCTGTCCAGAAAAATGACAAACAGAACCAGTTATTGGTGACAGGGGTTTTTTTAATATTTCATTTCAAGAAAGTTGCTACTAAGTTTTTTTTTCCTAGCTTCTGATATACTCTATTGGCAAAAAAAAAAGGCCAAAAAATTCTGTTTGAAAAAGAGCTTAAAAAGTCTGTGATGATAATCATGAATTTACAAAATCCCTCGAGATAGAAATCTTTCTATATTAATACTAATTGGAAATGTTTTAAAGGTAACATTTAATAATATTTTAGCACTGTCTCCTGTAGTAGGCTTTTGACCTTTTCATTGCCCCTGTGAGCCCAGGGTGTTAATCAGGGAAATTGCACATGAGACATGAGGAATGTGTGAGATAATTTACCAGATTCTGCAGGTCCTTTCTTGTGGACAAAATTGCCTAAAACTTGGACGTTTTTAACTTGTAGAGGAGCTCAAATTACAATAGTTGTACATGGTGTACGCCTGAACTCTCAGCTTGCTAACGTTTCAGAGATTGCTGACTGCTCTGAAAGCTTAGGAGGATATGGGTATATGCGTTTACAAACTCGGAGGGGTTAAGACGACTTGTAGTTAATCCAAAATACAAAAATGCTTCAGCAGCAGAATTGCTTCAAGCTCTTTTAAAAGTCCTTTCAAGTTAAGATGACATTGCTTTTGGTTTAATATAATGAATTCAGTAAAGCAAGAAGGCACTAGCTCTTCTGCTTGTTCCAACTCTCTGGTGAGGAAAGGGGGGCTTATAGGATTCTCGTTCAGCTAAATAAAGTATGACTTGCATGCAGTGTGATAAATTCAAGTAGAACACTTTCAAAGGTAAAGAGCCAAGCATCTGCAGCTTTTGTGCCTCCAGTAACTTGCAAGAAACTCTCTTGGACAGTTGATGGAAAAGGGTTTGGGGATGGTGGGCTTTCCCAGGGCAGTTGGTCTGTTTGAAAAGAAATAATCAACTTTGCCTCATTCATACAACTGGCTGTCAGTAGTTATTCTGTCTTGGTCTTAACAGTGGTCGCTGCCTACGAGTCTGCTGTGCCAGTAGTTTCGATTGGCCTTCCTGGTGCGTCCTCACTTCAGGCAGATCAGCTTTTCTTTTCCTATCCGCACAGTGAAGAAAGAAAATCCTGCTGGTTCCTCTGGCAGTGCTGGTGCTGCTGGTGCTGCTTGGCAGCGAAGGCTCTCGAGGAGGTCACAGGATGAGTGCTTGCAGGTTGGGTAACGGTGTTTGCTAGGCCCTTGAAAGGTTACCCTCCTCCCAGCTGCGTTACAGAGTTGGGCTTGATCTTGCAGCTGTTCATCCACCATAATGCCAAAACAGGACTTGGAGCACAGCACTGACATGTGCAGCCTTCCTGGGGAAGGCTGCCACGACAAGCATGTGGCAAGCATTGGTCAAACTTCTGATGGTCAGTGGTGAACTAATAAGTAAAAGAAACAGCAACTTTGCTGTGGAATTAAGGGACATGGTTTTCCATGTTTGCTGGTGGAGAAATGTGCAGAGGGATGTTTGTACCTTGTGAAGTCCCTACTGTCCATTTCAGCCCTTGCAGAGCTCTCCTGTTGCCTTTGCTCAGGAAGGGTTTCCATTTTCCAGAGAGGATCAGTTTGCTTCAGCTAGCAATGTAAGTCTTAACTGGTTTTTGACGAACACTGTCAAGGAGGATACGTACTTTTTATTTTATTTTGCATTTGTAAAAATTCCATCAGACAGTGCTGACTTCCTTAGGAGATGCCAGGTTGCAGGCACAGGACACTCCAGTTTGGATGAAGGCAGGTTGACTGGACTGCAAAGTTTTCTGAAGCCTGTAAGTCTTGGCTGAAGAGCAAGCCCAGAATACTTTTGCACAGAGATCTATACCACCGTGGCCCGTCTGGTGGGAGGCTTTAGTGCTTCTGTGAGTGGGACAGAAGTGTGACAAGAGTGGTGGGGAATCTGCAGCGCCTTAAGCAGCCCTTTACTGCTGGTGCCCTCGGTGTGATGTAGAAGGTTAATCTGTTGAGAATTATTTCTGCGAGTCTGGAGGACAGAACAAGCTTTATTATGAACAGCAGTGCTTGATGAGGAATAGCTATTCAAATTACTTCATGTATTCTTTTTAAAAGGGCTGTAAACAAATTGTTTCTCATAAACCACCTGCATGCATAAAACACATTTTCTATTGCCAGCATCTCCCAGAGTTGGATTGCTGATTTAGCCCTGACAGTGCCCTGGGTACTTTGTTCTTCTGCTTAAAAAGGTGATCATTGATACTTTTCCAAATGCTTCCATGTCTTTAATGTTAGTTCAAAATATCTAATGCGTTGCTCCTGCAGGCAGAGAGGATACCAGCTGCATCAGGCGAGTTCCTGTTCTGTCGCCTTCTCTCCTGCAGTCAGGAATGGCCCCTGTTCTTTCTGGGAGAGGTTTGAGATTCATTTTCAGTAGAAGATGGGGAAAAAGTGGTAAGGGGAAAAACAGAAGACAGATACATGAGTCTGTCACAAAGCCCTTTTCAGACACCTTCTCTTCCCTCTGAGAAGAGAAAATTACCTTGTACATTGCATATGATTTAGGCTGAATTTTTTTCCCCTCACATTTCAACTCCAAAGAACTCTTCTTTTAAAAGGATAAAATATAAAAATAAAATTTAAGCCCAACCTGTCAGCAAAGGGTAATGCATTCTGAAGCAAAGCCTCTGGGCTTTGAACCTTTGCCAGTTGACTCCTAAAATTCTGCTGGTGGGGTACTTCTCTGCTATAGCTACTTTTGAAACACTCAGTGGATACTTACCAGGTAGAAAGACTTCATGTACTAGCCAAGGGGTGGTAAGATTCTTCCAAGAAATTTCTGGGACAGCATCCCGGTCAGTGGGAAATGTCCCGGAATTTCTGACCTGAAATGTGTGACTCTGTCCGCAGGATCAGCCTTCCTTCTGCTAGTAGGTGTTGGGTAAATTTGAAGTGTTCCCCATGCCAAGATGAACTAATTTTTTTTTTCCAAACAGTAGGTGGGTTGCCTTTACTGCGGGGAGTTTTATGGCTTCTGCATGAAGAGGGACTCCATTGCTCTGTCCTCAACCCATCCTGCTTTGGGGTCTTTGCTACATGATGGGTGGGGGCATTTGCTTTTGCTGGAGCTGCTCCTACCTTCCCCACCAGTGACATAATGTTGGCACAAGTCACTTCAAATGAGCTTATACTGGTGATACGTATGCTATGACAAGAGCAGAGCTGGCCATTATCTGACAAGGATCCAGTGGTACGGCAAGTCCTGTTCTTGATGGGTGATATTCCCTACGGTTTCGAAAATATAATGCTCTGATGCAGAAATCGGGGAATGAGTGCATCCCAAAGATAGGCTGCCCTCCCTTCTGCAGGGTGCACACTAGCAGCTCCTTTTGCAGGACTGTCCTGACCTTGTTTATTTTGGACTTAGGCACCATAAAATAGCTTGTTAATTGCTGCTCATTTAGAATTATAATTAGGTGTTACCAGATGAGTTCTGTAATACTACAATTAAAATGTTATAAAATTTTTGTGGTTTTTAATACTTCATAAATTGGTTAAAATTTAATTCAAAGTACGGTGATTGCAAGCTCTCTGTGTATGTGCATAATTATTAAAACCCACAAGGATAAAGCCAAAGCAAAGATCTCTCATAAAGAATGTACCAGTAAAAACAACTGTGTCCTTTGCATTGTGTTTCTGGGGAAGGTTTGAGTGATGCAGAATCCGTGCACTGGCTGAAGGTCAAGCAACCAGGGCCATGAGCTCCAGCATCGGGTCTGTTCAATGGGGAAGGAAGGAAAGTCAGGGCTCTGGTTACTGTCCTGGGGTACGGAAAGAGAAAGAGTGCCTTTGAGAGCAAGATATAGCTGAAACCATTTGGGATTTGGTTATTGCCTCTGTGAAATGCAGGGTGCCTTGCACTAAGAAAAGCTCTTCAGCAAGTGGCAGCAGATGCCTTGGGCCTTAGAAAATCCATTATATTCTGGGTCATGTATTGCCAGATCAGGACTACCTTAGTCAATGTGATGCAGAGCGCTGTGCTAGTGCAAGCATAGTCTGGCGATTCAAATTGATTCAAGACATTTTGAGGGGATAACTTTGTCCTGCCTTCCCGTAGCCAGGCTAAAACATAGAACTGGCACAAACATGATGATGTGTGCTCTAGCTAATTTGGTAAAACCGCCCCTCTGCTCATGCCTGGCTCGGGTCCATTTTAACTAATGGGCTCGGCACAAGTCTAGAAGCAATGGACATGAGCTGTGGTCTCTGAGCAAACGAGCTTTCAGAGGGAACACCATCAAACCCACTTTGATGCATTAGTCTGCAGGTAAGAAAAAGCTTGGACATCTGGTGGCATTGCATATCCAAAAGTAAATGCTTAAAACTTGGAGCATGTTCCTCATGCGTCGCTAAGGGCCTCGGAGCCGTTGTTTATTGGCAGCTGAGGAGTTGCTCTGCACCGCTGTTAATTTGATATGTTTGGATTTGATGAACAAGGTGCTGCATCTTGTGTCGTTAGCCCCACACCAGCATCAGCCGTGTGGAGGAACAGGGGCTGTTCCTTTCCCTGGAGCTGTACTTAACCGGGTTCTGCTGAAGCTTTCCTTTGTTTTTCATCGAGCTACGTCATGTCTTTCCCCTTTAAGATCAATTCTGTTTTTCTGCTGGAAGCTTTTTGCCTTCAGGATTTTACATTCTGGCAACTAGCAAAATTAAAATAGCTTTCCTCCTAAGTACTGTAAAACGTACATTGAATCTGATTTCGATGGCACCAAGTATGCATTTCAACACACTAATGTACAAATGGATTGAAAAAACAACTAGCAGTAATTTTCTTTCCTTAGGTTTTACTGAATGGTATCCCAAGAAATTGCACATTATGTATTATCCTCTTTATGTTTTACTCAAGGTCATGTAAAGGTGGTGGCCTGGAAGGAAAGAGTGGATAATTTCAATAGTAAAGCTACAAAGTTGATGCAGATGGCATATGGGATGTCTTATTTTTCAAAGGTCTTTCCATCTGCTATTGGCAGGAGTCTCCATTATAAAAGGGCAGTTTTGTGTGAGGTACATAATTTTTTTTTTTAGGTGGATCTTTTATTATAATTCAGGTTTATCTTGACTGAGACCATTACCATGGGACCATTCCCCTGGTAAAGAGAACACATAGAAGTTGTAAGATCTAACTGAGATGCAGAGGAAATGCTCTCTTAAGTTTGGGGAAGAAGGAATTTTTAAGATTAAATTATAAAAATCAAAAGCAAGCTACTGTCTTGTGGAAGCAGAAGTGTTATGGTGGTGGTTTTTGTTTGATTTCCTTTGAATAGGTTACTTAAGGTTGAATTGCAAAACTATAAGCTTGTAGAGCCATAGGATGTCACAGAGGAGAACTATGCTGAAGGATGAAGAATAGCCCGTATCCGTATGTGCCGTGCTAAATGTAAGAACTGATCTCTCCTGCTGCCTCTTAAGTGTAGAAAGGCCAAAGCCATTGGAAGCAGCTACATAGCTGCCATGGACTGAATACCCTTGGCTAGCAAAGCATGCCTTTTCTAGTAACCAGAAAATTGCTGGATATCGAAAGCAAAAACCCACATGCATTTAGCATGGATTTTATGGTGGATGAGGGTCCATGGGAGGCACAGGATCACATAAGGTGCAAGGAGCAGCGAGAATTGTGCAGGGGTGGTGGTGTGCCCAACTTACCTGAGAGGTAATGTTGTTTACTTTTGCTGTATGTTTTGGATTTCTTTCTGAGGTTGGGAGAGGCAATCATTACAGGTTCATCAAAATGTGCAGAATATTTTTAGCCTCCCACCTTTTCTCATTTTTCTAATCCAAAGCAGATGAGGTTGCGCATCCTTTATAAGGTAGCAGGCAGCATGGATCCACAGCTACGTGGAGCCTTCCTATCTGCTGCCTCTTAAGTTTTCAGCACGTGTGTGGTCCACTCATGTGAGTTTACTTGCAGAATGTGTGCGTGAAAACGTGAGCATGGAAGCAGGCTTTGGCCTGTTTGATTCTGTGAAGTCCTGGGATTTGCTTTGTGGTGTGAAAGATTGAAGATGGCTGGTTGGTCCACAAAGCGTTGGATTTGCTGCAGCGTTGATGCAGCTGTTATCTGGGTCCCTTTAGCCAGGAAGTAACTAGGAAACCTACTGCTTTGATCTGCCAAACAAAGAAGACTTGTAAAATATATTAATTGATTTTCTTCCATCAAACTGTTTTGAACATACAGCCTCAGATCTGAGTGAGGCAACATCTGATGTGTAGATATTTTGTGTGTCTTACTGTACAGAATGTGATGCAAGAAATCAGAATTTAATTTTTAGCCTGAAGTGCTACTGAAGGAGAGAAATTGTATTTTTGGACTGAGTCAGAGTTAAGACTGACTTTGCCACCATTAATTCAGGATTTCTTAATTTACAGACCTTTGGTTTCTTCATCTTCAGTAAGCATTATATTACACCTAGGGCTTGATTTTTATTTACATAACTTTAATATGGCTTGGGAACTATGTAGTATATGCTACCTCAGAGGGTGTTTTCTTTTGCCAAAGCAAAGCAAGGAGGCCTTAGCAGAAGGAAAAAAAAAAAGGAATAATCATAAATTTAGCATCTTCTTATAATAAGCTTGATTGCATCTTGGTTTCTTTATAGGTTACAGAAACAGTTTTCATTTTTCATACAGAAGGCAACTGCATGAAACTTGTGCTTTCATAGTTCCTGCTTATTAGTTGCGAAGGGAATTTCTGGGTGCTGTCTTCCATGGTAACAGCCAAATGCCTCCAGAGCCAGAGGACTGCAGGATGCTGGGGGCGTTCTGCACAGAGAGAATTCAGTTTAATAAATGTAATAAGCCCATTTACCCTACTGGGTTATGTTAACTACCTGCATATAAACTGAGCACACATAACGTTTGGGCAAAGGTTAGAGAAGCAGTTTGTAGGAAGGGCTTGCTCCAGAGCATGCCAAAGCAGCAGCTATTCTTATTTTAGCCCTCAGTAACACACACAATAATGGGGTTCAAGCGATATCTGTGGTTGAGACAGTAATAACAACTATGATATAATTAACTTCAAAACCCTTTAGGAGAGAATAATTCCAAAATCTAGCGTTGAAAGTGTTCATAGTTTCACAAGATGGGAATTACAGAAAGTTTAATTAGACATATAAACCCTCCAGTAGGGCATAAGTTGCCTGCTAAGTGATGGCGTTAGGAAGAAACCAGCCCCGTGGCAGCCTGCTGCTGTCTTCTCCTGCACGGTCTTTGTGCTGGGTGACACGGGCTGCCTGGCGCTGGGATCTGGTCTGATGTTGTGGTGCTGCTCCCATACTGGTGGTGACCACGTGTAGAAAGGATGGCAACCAAGATGTGTTTGTGAACTTGCCACTTCACGGGTGCTCGGTGGACCTGCGGAGAAGGATTATCATCTCTGTTAGCGGGATGAAAGCAGTAAGCCCTTTTTACTCTATCGCTGCACGTGACGGTGGTTGTGAGACAGCGGATGGAAGTTTTGTCACCAGCATGTGCACGCGTTCCAGAGCCCGACTCAAAATATCTCCGGCACAAGTAGTTGCTCAGCATTATTTAATCACCCGTGTGTTTGTCAAGCTGCTGCTGAGTCAGGAAGGTTAAAGTTGTTTGCAGGATCCTCACATATATCTTCACCAGTGGCCGCGACTACGGTGCACGTAGTGCGTGAGTACGGTCGTTGAGCTCGGAGGGGCCAAGAAGAAGAAGATCAGATGTTGAGAACGATGCTAAACTTCAGAAATGACAACTTAAAAGAAAGTGAACAATTTACTTGAAGCATCCCTAAAATTAAAATGGGAGAAAGTAAGAGTAGAAAAGAAAAAGGGGCGGGGAGGAGGAAGTGAACCAGTTCCTTGATGTGGTTTGAAACCACCAGTGGAACATAAGAAAGCAAGCTGGGAAAAGCAGTTAAATTGGCAAGGCTGGGAATAATTCACACCAGCTAGATGCCAGGTTTGAGAAACTTTGAGATGAAAATTTGGAAACCCAACTCCCAGGTATTAGTAGAGTGTCTAAAATATAACGAGTATAAAAGGAAAATGGAAAGATCCAAGGTGGGCTTTGAAGAACTAACTACTCTACATAGAAGATAAATAATTTAGGCAGATCAGTGACATTGTCTTGTGTGAAAATTGGGCTTACTGGATGATAGGAGGTTAAAGACGGCAATTAAGGAAGAGAAGGGTACTGCTAAAAAGGGAAATTATTTCTTTGCATCACTTTAACTGCTAAAAACGATGTGGAAGACTTAGTAGTAGTATTGTGCCCAGTCTTTCTAAATATAAAAGATAAGCAAATTTCAGAAATTGAGGTCTTGGCAAAAGCGGCTTTGGAATAAGCTATTAATCTGAAAAGCATTACGTGAGCAGACCCCAATAGTATGCTATGTTACATAAAACATAACTGAACTTCCAGCAAAAGTAAGGGATTTTTTCATTAAAAAGAGACACTTTTTCAGAAGGAAGTTCTTTATATACGATGTACTTTGGTTGAAGCAAAAATCAGTGAGAAAATAACAAAATACCTGAAAGATCACGTTCTCGTAGGGTCTGACTTCATGGATTCTTCAACGGAAAACTGTTCTAGTGGTTGCTTGAAATGCCCAGGAAGCTGCCAGAGAATGGGCTTACATCCAGGAGGTCTCTGAAAAATCGCTACACTCGAGGCTGCTAACGAAGCTGAGTAGACACATGGAGAGAGCAAAGGGGTTCTTACAAATAAGAAACTGATTTAGTTTGAATTTGGATTGATTTAGGATTTAGTTTGATCTCAAGCCAGTAGACACCATGCAAAAATCCTTGAAGGGAAGGAACGACAGATTATCCTTCATCTGATTGATCATTTGCATTCTTGCTGTTTTGGTTAAAATTAGTTTTGGTGCTCATCAGATCTTATATCTGCTCTGCTTTGCCTGTTCTGTCAGTCTGAGAGATGCAGAACCAGCAGGTTTGGCATTGCTGGAGCCAGATGCAGAAACAGCAGAACCACAGCTGTACAGTAAGTAGCAGTCAGCTGCGGTGTGCTGTAAGTAGCAAGCCCAGAAGGACCGTGTTTCTCAGCTCTCCCTCTCCTTAGTTCAAAACCTTCAGTTCTACATGCCGGATGTGTGGAACTCGATGCCAAGCAGTTGGGGTTTAGAGGAGAGGACTTGGTACCTTGTGATTTTAATCTTTACACCATTTTCCGTTGTGCTGACCACAAGCCTGTAATGGCATGGTCATTTCTGTTAAGAATATTTTATCACGTGTGTAGTAATTTGTAGAAAAGGCACGGGAATTCTTCCTTTGTGGAAGTGGGTGACACATGAACACGTTCCTGCACATCAGCGGAGTTTGCTGATAGCTGAGGAATAGCTGAATTTCTTCTTAGTTTTTGTAGGATTTTCGACTGCCCTGGATGTTTAATCCATGCATCTGGCTGCACTGCTGGGCCTATTCTGTAAATGTAAAAGACCTCTGTTGAAAGGGCGGTATGCAATAGTTTACTTCTTTTAAGGGAGACTTTACAGCAGGCATTAAGAGCCTATACACTTGGCTAGGGTGATCTACAGATCTGTATTTAGTGCTCACTGTGAATGATGGCTGTGAATGAAGCTCAAGGCTGATCCATATTTTAAGTGGACGTTTTGACTTATCACCGTAGTTATTTAACGGGGCCCTTCATAATCCTTGTTCCAGTGGAAAAAATCCTCCTTTTTATCTAGGATTGTCTGCAGGCAATGACACCTTCAGAAATTAATATCTTCAGAAGCAAACGTAGCCAATAAGGCTGACAGGAGTATCCGGGCTGTGCTTGCATCCTGCTTAAAAGCTGCTTTTTCCCCTCTGCTCCTCTCCTTGGGTCAAGTTGTGATTGTGTGTTCAGGATCACAAAGATTTGTAGCCGGGCCAGTTTGTTGCTGAAGTCTTCACACTTGTTTTTTTTAAATCCTTTGCCAAAATGAGGAGAATCTTTTTGAAGTACTTCTGGCTTGTTCATGCTGTTGTATATATTTCCCCATACCAATCTGCCTCTGTTCAGGTGTCCGCCCGCCCTCTGCGCCCCCCCCCCCCCATGGGATAATATGGGATAATTTGGGGTGTTTCTTTTTGGTTTTTTTCCACACCATTTTTAATTTCCATCCAAACAGATGATGAAACATTTTCCTGCTGGGATCTGTTCTCTTCTGTGTGGTTTGTTTGGGGTTGGTTTTTTTTTCTTTCTTTTTTTCTTTTCTTTTTTGGAAGGTTTACTGAGAATATTCAACATACACTTTCTTTTGCTCTGTCTCATTCCATTACTCACAGTTATATGCCCGTGGCTAATTATACTCCTCCACTCCTTTCTTGGTGTTTGTATCCTCATGTACGTACAGATGGTTATCAAATCCCCATCTTGCTTAGCCAGTCTGTCTAGCGCTCACGACTTGACAGAGATTTTTATCCTTCCCGGTTCTTGAATTGTTTTGCTCATCCCTTCTCTCCAGATGGTTTGAGAGTCTTGAAACTGATGCTCTAGGCCTGCTCACACCTGGGTCCTGGAGGTGATACCTTTGCTCATGTAGCAGTCGCTTTAGCTTTTGGCCTTTTTTTACTGTATTGCAAGTTCATATGAAGTTCCTCCCTAAATCTATGCTAGTGTTGCCATCTTCATATATCTCCCCACTGAATTTAATATGTTCCCTGCATGTGGGAGTTTGGAGTGAAATGAGACTCATTTTGTCTTTTTTGGCCATATTGCTGTACTCCCCAAGTCTCTTTATATTATATTTCTCACAGAAAAGCACAAAGAAATCTATGCTAAAGGAATACTAATGTAGTGAAGTGAAACATTCAAAAGTCATTAACTTGTGTGTAACTGTGCTTCTACAACTTTTAATGTGTGCAATATGATGATCTTGAATTATAGGATGCCTCATGGTTTTCCTCTTCCTCCTTCAGAGCACAGATGAGGTGTTATACACAGAACGAAGCAGCTGAGCTGTAGCCAATTACTGTTCTCAGTTTTAATAGAAGAAATAGCTGCCTCATAGCTCTGTGTGGCATGTGTCCCCACCTTGCTCGGTCAGCTCTTGATTGCCATCATTTGTGTGACACCCCAAAGTATTGTGGTGATTGAGTCCCTCTGGAGCACTGGTTCCCCTTCAGGGTATTCGTCTAAAATACAAAGTTGTGGGTAGGTGTCCAGAAAGAAAATTGGGTTTCATTATGTGTTGCACGTGTGGTAGAGTTGGGAGAAGCTGATGCAGGTTTAGCCCCTTCTTCACTATCGTCTGGGTGGCATCAGGTTGGTATCTTCTGACCTGCATCCTTGGGCTCATGTTGAGAACGTTTAAGAAGTTTCCACCTTTTGAAAAGGAAACACAGTTGTTTCAGGTCCCCTTATGAAAAGATACTATTTTGTCTCCAGGTCAGATAAGGACATTCCTTATGCACTGGGCTTACCTTCCTGCCCTGTGAGTTTCTAGAGAGCCTCTTAACCATGTTTCACAGCAAATGCAGTGTTAGTAGTCAGACACGCAACTGAACCTGGCAGTTCTGTGGACGTACAGTGGTTCCTGGAAGAAACATTTTTGTGTTGCCTTGTTAGATACTTTGGGTTGCAAAGTAGCTTAAACTTAAGAAGCGCTTCTAGTGCAGTATTTTTGTCCCTGGTTTGGAAAGGGCGGGCTTACTTTTGGGATGCTTTTCTTCACCATGCTGTTAACGGCTAGTGACCGGCGTGACCCTTGCTTCAGTTCAGTTTAGCTTCTGGAAGAGTTCGTAGAGAACATGAGCTATTCAGTGCTGGTTTGAAATTCCTCTTGACTCTTTAAAGTTGACTGCTTTTTCTAATCTCTTTGCTGTCTCCTGTGGGACATACTCATTGCCAGAATTTCCTAGTACCATATGAGCTGTTGGTATTCTTGGCTCTGTTTTAAATGAGTCCAGCTTTTTCTGCTTGTCTGAAAGAATCAAACCATGTAGGTTTCAAAAATGTTCTCAAGACTGCCTCTTTCCCATCCACCTGCCCCACGGCAAAATCAGCTATATTTAAATGAAGTTTGCTATTTTTTTGTTGTGCTTTCCCGCTTTCTCATTTTCTGCCAAACTAGCACTCAGTAGTTCTAACATTGAGTTTGGAGCAGAGGCAGGAGTTCAGCTTGCTAAACTCAAAGCTGTTTTTTACGAAGCCATCTGGAGTGCTTAGCCTCAGCCCCCTTTTGGGTTACGTGGTCTAGAGTTTATAATATTGCCAGGACCAGATGCAGAAGTAGCAATGAGTATGTATGTGTGTTTTTGAAAAACCTTCTTCTATGCGTCTGGCCTCCCAAATGCAGTATTAGTTGTGAGAGGCTAGCCAAAGCAGTGAGAGTAAAGGAGGCCTTCAAATGAAGGGACTTGAGGTCATCTGGTGCACAGGAGATAATTCCGGACGCAAGAGAGAGCAGCCTGAAGAGGCATGAGGTTGTTGGGGCAAAAGAAACACTAAGAGTCTTAAGAGCATTAGTTGGTTCGTTGCTGCTGGACTTGATTTTACCAAAGCAATACTGACTCTGTATCTGTTTAGCTCGTTACGAAAATCTACTAACGTTATTTGGTTTATAGCTACTTTCTGTCTTAGGCGGCCTTTCTGCCCCAGGAAAGGGAACCTTTAGCCTTGGTTCAAGATGGCTGTTCAAAACTGTCAGAGTAACGCTGGCCTTCTAAGGGTTAACTGAGCTTCAGCTAACACCCTGTCACCTTGCTTTGAATATTGGGTTGTCTTGTTGGGGGAGAGCACCTCGCTTCTAAAAATGGGAGAGCTGAACCACTGGGAGAGGCTTTTTCATATTTTCAGTTTCAAAAGAGAATGACAGCTACTGAGATTTATAAAATTTTAAAACATTCCAATTTAAAGGGCTTTAAATATTCAATGCAGACAACTTTTCCATAGGCAGAGCAACCATGGAAAGAGGAAGCAGCAAAGTTTGATCCTGTTAAGGGCCAAAGGTGCTCTATTAACTTTGGAGGGACAGACAGCAGTCTTGCATAAGAAAATCTGGCTTTTCTACCAGATGGTAAATTATTATAGAGCACTAAACAGTTGCAAAAAGATCAAGTCTATAAAGCATCTGGTAGGGTAACTGACAATTCATCAGTTTTGCATGATGCACGTTGTATGTATCTCATGGGCTTGAGAGGAAAGTTATAAATCTGTCAAGCTTGAAACTGGAGAGAAGCTTGATCACATTTGCTGAAAGAAGAGAGAAATCGAGAGACAGACCTATTCTTTAGCTGAGGTTTTTGTGTTCCAGAGAGTTACTCCTGAATGAGGGCTGTGGAGGTGCCATTCACATGACTTCTGAGCAATCTGAACTCAAGATACACCATTAGATCAGGTGCTATTGTTGTTAATGGAAGTGAATGAAAGAGGAAAAGCTCTCTGAAAGCTATTCATCCCCAGTCTGGTCTGATACATACCTAAGATGTTTTCAGCACCACCTGTAAAACTTGTTCTCTGTCCTAATGTGAGAGAGTTTGACACACATCATTAGTTTTGACACAGTAATTTCAGCCCTTCGTAGTTTACTCCCCCCCACGAAGAAGAGCAGCCTCTTAAGATTCTGGCTGCTGTTGAGCCAGATATAATGCTCCTTAAAGTGTGCTTCAGTGGGTTTGCTTCTCTGGGCTGCACAAATTAGTACTGTACACGCAGAATTTGGAGACATAATCTTCGCTCTTAATCCAGGCACTTCTTCCTATTCCCATGTGGGCCATTGTGCTGGTTTTGGCTAGGATAGAGTTAATTTTCTTCATAATAGCTAGTATGGGGCTATGTTTTGGATTTGTGCTGCAAACAGTGTTGATAATACAGGGATCCCTTTTAATGACTTTTGCAGAGTCAAGGCCTTTTCTGCTTCTCACACCTCCCCACCAGCGAGGAGGCTGGGGGTGCCCAAGGAGTTGGGAGGGGACACAGCTGGGACAGCTGACCCCAACTGACCAAAGGGATATTCCACACCATATGGTGTCACACTCAGCATAGAAAGCTGGGGGAAGAAGAAGGAAGGGGAAGATGTTCGGAGTGATGGCATTTTGTCTTCCCAAGTAACCGTTACGGATGATGGAGCCCTGCTTTCCTGGGGATGGCTGAACACCTGCCTGCCGATGGGAAGCAGTGAATGAATTCCTTGCTTTGCTTTGCTTGCGTGCGTGGCTTTTGCTTTACTTATTAAACTGTCTTTATCTCAACTCACGAGTTTTCTCACTTTTACTCTTCTGATTCTCTCCCCCATCCCACCGGGGGGGAGTGAGCCAAGCGGCTGTGTGGGGCTTAGTTGCCGGCTGGGGTTAAACCACGACAGCCGTATCTGGAGAGCTGGCTAACACCAGGCAAACTGCTTGGGGACCGAATGGGGTTTGCCGTTGGAATAGAGCTTATGCAGCTATAAAGATAGAACTATCTGTCTCTTTCTCTGTGGTGTAAGACATGTTAATGGTCCTTTTAGTAATTCTTTGGCGAGAGATGAATGAGGATATGGAGGTTGGAGAGCAACAAAGAGAACTGAGTGTGCGGCTGGTATGAAGAGTCTCTTTTGCAGTATTCAAAATCTTGCTGCTGAGCTTACTTCGATTTATGCTTTCTCATTGAGATAACAAAAGCAGGATGAGATGATCAGTATTCTCTCTGCATCTAGGTTAGAACTAGGCTATTTTGTAAAGTATTTTCAGATGTCTTGGCTGTAGAAGGCAGTGCATAAATAAAGATTTCTCTGTGTTGTGTGATGATATAACGTGTGAAAAGATTTACTGTGCAAATACAGTAACAGAATGGAGAAGAATCATGATTTGCTGTTTGTTAGTACGATGTGATGTAAATATTTGCCTAGGTAGATTCTCTTGAGATTTCTTGTGGATTTCCCTCAGCACTGTCGCTGCTGGCATTCTTTGAGCACTATGTTTTAGTCAGAAGTAAACATGTTCATAACATGTGATCGTTACTTGCATCAAAAGCTCAGTGGTTCTCAAAAAAAGACAACACTTCCTCTTCCAAAACCCCAGCAAAATGCTTTTGTTAGAGCAGTCTTGAGCATGTTTTTGAAACGTCTGCCACACGAATGAGAGTGTTGGGTCGTGCCACGTACAGCCTGTGCACTTGCAGATGCTTTGCTTCAAGGATACTCACGGGGTCCACTCAGGCTGGCATCTGCCAGCATTGAGATTTTTTCACTGTTAATGCTGTGTCTCCAACTTTTGGTAACTCTTGCAGCTTAGTGAAGGAGAATCTCATCAACTTTTGGATGACTCTTGAGCTTGCGTGGAGATGCCCAGCACTGAAGGAGTGAGCCCCTGTCCCTGCTGAGCGTTGTCACTTTGAGGGAATGGGGCTTGTTAGCTCCTTTAAAGTCTGTCTTAACTGGCAGACCTTGGACTTTCAGGTGAAAGTAAAAAGAGTATATTCTCATGAAAAGATAAAGAAGGCAGACACACAGAAATTGCATTCTTTTTAAATACTTGCCTTTTTTTGTTGGGTTTCAAGGAATTTTCTGTTTTTCTGTTTTTCTGTATTTCTGTATCCAAGCAGATGCCCATGTTAAGCCAATTTCCAAGATAATTTGTTTTGTTTTGGAGAAGGAATATCCAGTCCTCACTCCTTTTAGACAGTCCTCCTCTCCATTTTTGGGAGGTTGAAGCTTAGGTGTTTGCTTTGGGTAAAGCTTCTCTTTATAGATACTTTTCTTAATAACCTTCTACTGTGACTCTGGTAGCCCTATGAACTGACAGATGATTCAGTTCAGCTTCTGTTTCTCCTGCTTGGACCCCATGAGGCTTGTGTGGTGTACAGCAGCCCAGCTGGATGGGCCAAGCTACACTTAATATATAGTTGACTGCAAACCACCCTACATACGCAATCAAGCATGTCTCGCTTGGGCAGATGGATGATGAAGAGTTACACAAGCTTAAGACCTATGTCTTGTATTGTAACGTGCAACTTCAGGACTATTTGTTGTGAATAAGAACAACTAAAGGATGTATTAAGAGGCCATAATAGAGACTGGACATGAAGATAAACTTGGAGATGGGTGTGCATTTATGCCTCGTGACCCTTAAAAGCAGCTTACTAGATTTGGGGACATCAATGTGGAGCTCTACTGCTCAAGCAGGAAAGATAGTTAAATTTAACTTTGAAAATATCTGTAACTATGTCTTTACAATGTAGTTTGGTATATCAGCAGTTAATATGTGTGTCATATTTGATCATTTTCCTTTTCTACCTCTCTTGGTTTGCAGGAGTGAGTCTGTGTCTGTAACACTGGATGTGCTGACCACTTGCCTCAGACTGAAGAGGACTTGCTCTACCTTGGAATATGGTGCCTAACTTCTGCGTCCCAGTACTCACTGTGACAGCAGCCATCCTCTGCTGCCTGATGCCGCCTTTAGCAGGAGCGGACAGTAAGTAACATTCAGTTTCGGAAAGCTTGAATACTTTGCAAAATTTCTTTCAACAAATATTAAACCTTCTAGATTTGTACTGGAAACACTGAGGTCTAAGGGATAACACCCCCCCACACACACACCCCATCCCCAGTCTCTTATTTTCCAATGTGCGCAATGCAGATAAACGGGACATATGTGAAGGGGCACAAGTAGAACTAAAAAGGCTGACAAAATTTATTCAAGCGCAGGAAGAGTTTCTGTAGTAGCTGCAAGATCAAAACCTGACAATTTGATTTCTAACATGTACAGATGAGTAAAGAAAATTGGAGGCGGAGGAAGAGAGAAGTATTGGGGTCACAGTAATCCCTGTTCCTTTATTTTCCTTGTTCTTTTACCAGCTCTCGTAATTTGTGTAGTACTGAGACATCTCTTCTGAGTCAGCGGGTGATTGAGAGCTGTTGGGGAAAGGGTGTGAGTTTTTACCTTCTGGTGTAACTCTCCTACACCTGTATTTCAGCAGAATTGGAGTCCAGTGTTTCCTTGTGGTCGTGCTTTAAGCTGTTGTGCCCATGCCTGTTGTCCTGATAGTCGTCTTACAGTGCTTCTGTGACTGGCTTTGATTAGCCCCATCCAGGCCAAGGAGAAAGCTGTGCACAAAATGCTGTTATGGACAGACAAGTAGAGAAACTTGGCTGATGATGGACTACTGAAAATACCTTAAAGTAGGAATTTCCCATTGAATGAGTTATGCAGAGTGCAGGAAAACTTGTGGGTTCTCTGCATAGTCTTGGTTTTCATAGTTCGTGTGTATTTGCTAGGCTATCCCCAAGTATTTGTGCAGCCCTCCTCCCCTCCTTTTTTTTTTTACCAGTAATCAGTTTTTCAGTGTCCAAACATTTGCACATTTGTTGCAGACTCTGGCAGTTGTGAATAACTCCATGCCTTTGAAAGCGCCCAGGGCTCCTGGGATGCTTGAGTTGGAGCAGAGGTGACCGCGATGCACCTCCTGAGCTGCCACCAACCATCTGCTTCTCACTCCGGCTTTAGTCACCAGGCTTATAATTAAGACATAATTTTGTGAAAGTTGAAGCAGATCTTGATACATGTTGGTAGGAGCCTGGCTGAGTGGGGAAAACAGACTGGGGGTCCTAAATGTCTTTGACTGAACAGGAAGGAGTAAATTTAGAGAAGGTGGAGAGAAGAGTGAAGGGGAGATGTGAAGAAAGATACAAATTCACTATTTTTGTTGTCACTAGGGATCACTTGCACAGGGAGCGGATTACTGTATAGTCTGTATGAATCTGAGCTGCCCAGTTAAGCTGGGGGCAGCAGCTGTTTCCTTCCTCAGCTTTCTTCCCTGGCTGCTGGTGCTGCTGGAAGATGCTTATTCAGATCATTTTATGTCTACACATCGTAGCCCATTTTGGAGTCTGGCACAGAGAAGTGTATGTTTAATGTTCTGAGGTGTATAAAAATTCCCCGAGGTTCACTATCTTTATCCTGGCCCCTGCAAAGGAGACAAGCATCACTCCGTCAGGTATGCAGAAGCTGGTGGGGCTTGCAATGTCCTAGGACAGTTCTTGGCCTGAGGATAACTTGCAGTAGGTATCATTTGCTAATTTTGTGGAGTACTTCCACATGTTTAAATTTAACAAAATTGGCTCTGTTTCACAGACCCAGATCCAAATATTGGTGTCTCAGATGTGGAATGCTTCTGTGTTGAGAAGCAAGCATATCTGTATGTGTGCCTTTTTCTCTGGCGCAGACTGACTCTGAATTACTTTTTCCTAATCTGGCAGGCAGATCTGGAGGACAGCGACCTTTTAACCACCACAGCCACCATGGATTAACCGAGGGTTTCCTAGGATGGAAGGTGTTGCTCTGTGTATTTTAGCAACGTATAGCTTGTTTATTATCTTACCCCACTGAATCTTGCCACCGACTCTCAGTGGCAGGGAGCTGTGTGAAAGAGCCTGCTCTGTGCCTCCACGGGGAGGGTGGGGGGAATCATCCCCAAACCCTGCATATTTCATGTCCTGCCATCAGTGGTGTAGATGGGCAAGATATGGTAGTGAATATGGCGTTGGGGAGTCCTGGTTCAGGACAGCAGTGAAGGGCAAGGGGGAGGTATGATAACATATGCACACTAGAGCTTATTGTAAAAGCCAGAGAGGGATGCTGTGAAAAGAGCACCCCATATGTACCATCTTCAGTTTTTCAGTCCCTTAAGCATCCTGTTGGCTCCAGTCAAAGACGGTTTATTTACAAGGAATCCTGATGTAATATGGCTGTTCCTGAGATTTTGCTGTGATTCTTCCTTTTCCCCATGGCAGCGCTGCTTGGAGGCAGTGGAGGGATGGGTAGGCTCTGTATCTGCAAAGCATTCCTACATTTCCCCAATTAAAAGCAACGTGATAATGGGAGCAAGGTTATCTCTGGAATTCCTGGAGTCAGTCCCCAAAATCACTTTTTACAGCAACAGTGAGGATTGAGGGCAGGGAAGGAGGGCTGGGGATGGGCTGTGCTTCATCCCTGGCAGCAGGCTGCCCCGGGGCTCGTGGGCTTGTGGCCGGGTGCTCAGGGAAGCACCCACAACCGGGGCTTCCCTACCTTCCCCGCCTGCGCTTTGGAGCTGCTGTTGTTGCAACACATTTCAGTGTCGCTGCCGTAGCTTCCTGACAATTAGGCAGCTGGCAGATAGCTAGACGTTAACGCCCGAGATAAAACAGATTGAATATGTATCGCCTAGCGGAATTAGCGCCGGGCGTGCGACGCGATGCCTCTCCTGGAATTGAGTTCACAGGAGCTGTGAATAATGTCAGCACTGAGGAATTGAAGGGGCATCCAAAGGTTAAACGTGTGGCAGTGTGTCAGAAAAAGAGGGGCTTGTGGGGTGCCTCCCTGCCAGCAGGACAGGAGCGGTGGTTTCCCAGCCACGCTAGTGGGGTGCTGGGAGGAGAAGGTGAGCGGGACGGGGCACATGCGCATGAACGGTGGATACAGAAGTGCTAATTTGGCAGAAAGCACTTTCAAATCCTCCCTGGCTTTTACAGACTGCAGTAAGAAATTATTAAATTTTCTCTGTGATCTGACTGTGTTTCTGTCAGGGTGACCCTAATTCCATTAGAGCAGCTCGGAGCTGATTCAGGATGGCTGTTGTACACTTTCTCCCTCAGCTTGCTTGTAGTTTTTTTATGCACTCTGTGCTTCCCTATCTGTCAGCTTTTGATTGTGCATGGGAAAAATGGCTTTGCAGATTTTATTTAATATTCAGTTCAATTGTCAGCTAAAAGATGCTCTTTTCCAGGTTTTGGAAAGATGTTATTTACTCTAATAAAATAAAAAACCAACAAAAAAATCCCCTCTCAAAACAAAATGCAGAGAAAACAGGAAAAAATCAATACTGTCATCAGAAATCATCAGCAATGTGTTTTGTTGTTGGCTTGGTTTTTTAAAAATTAGGCTTTGTTTTTGATGTCCTGGGCACAGCTTCCATTAGCCAAAGGAAGAGACTAGGCGACCCATCCAAAGTATTTCCTAAGCAAAATATGTCTTGGTTTGTCTTGCACAGAATTTCAAAGGGCTTAAGGAAGAAAACCACTTCAAATGTGACCTTGTAGAAGGAAAGAACTAAGGCAGTATTAGGCCAACTACCTGTGAAGTGATACGTGGTAAACAAACAATTTGCACTTTTTGATTTCCAAAGAGAGCGCAAACTTGGCTTCTGTTTGAGGGGGTGGAGGCAGCTTGCAGCAGTGAGCTGGGGCTGGTGAAGGCAAAGTCTCTGGTTCTCACCACCTCCTGTGAGCAAGGACCCTAAGGCTGAAGTGTCTCAAGGCTTGCCCTGCCCCTTGCCGCCTGAACATGAGCCAGCAGTGTGCTCAGGTGGCCAAGAAGGCCAATGGCATCCTGGCTTGTATCAGGAATAGTGTGGCCAGCAGGACCAGGGAGGTGATAGTGCCCCTGTACTCGGCACTGGTGAGGCTGCACCTTGAGTACTGTGTTCAGCTTTGGGCCCCTCACTACAAGAAGGACACTGAGGTGCTGGAGCGTGTCCAAAGAAGGGCAACGAAGCTGGTGAAGGGTCTAGAGCACAAGTCGTATGAGGAGCGGCTGAGGGAGCTGGGGTTGTTTAGCCTGGAGAAGAGGAAGCTGAGGGGCGACCTTATTGCTCTGTACAACTGCCTGAAAGGAGGTTGTAGCGAGGTGGGGGTCGGTCTCTTCTCCCAAGTAACAAGCGATAGGACGAGAGGAAACGGCCTCAAGCTGCGCCAGGGGAAGTTTAGGTTGGATATTAGGAAAAACTTCTTCACCGAAAGGGTAGTCAGGCACTGGCACAGGCTGCCCAGGGAAGTGATTGAGGCTCCATCCCTGGAGGTATTTAAAAGATGAGTAGATGTGGTGCTTGAGGACATGGTTTAGTGGTGGACTTGGCAGTGATAGGTTGACGGTTGGACTCAATGATCTTAAGGGTCTTTTCCAACCTTAATGATTCTATGGTTCTATGATTGCAAGAGATGGTTGCTTTTTATCAGAAAGGTATGCGTGTTGTACAGATATTTTTTTTTTCCATCAACAATGTTTCTTGGATGCTAATAGGGTTGAGGAGACACACTGAAGAAGAAAATAGGAAGGTGAGATGTTGATACTTGTGAAGGTCGGGAAATGGAAGAGTACTGATGGCCTTTCTAGACATGTGGCTCCAAGTGAACTCTGTTTTACCAGGGATTTTGCATTGTACCCCAAGTGCTGTCTGGCGGTTTTGGACAGAAGTGTGCTGGAGTGTTTGTTACAGCACTCGTTTCCCCTTGTGCCCCAGCTCTGCTGTCTGCCATTACTGTTTTGTGTTCCTGGGACCCAGGAGCAGCGTGGCAGGTTTTGACTCCCCGATTCAGCTCTGCCCTCTTTGCTTCATAACCTGAATGATGCCTCAACAACAGTTCAGCTCCAAATACAGCTGCTCTGGGCCACCCTGCAGGCCAGACTCGCTGTTGTGCCCTCCGCTTTGTGGAGCTGGGCAGAGGGTCCCGTCCCAAAAGCTGGACCTGAGGCTTCCCCACTGCTGCCTTGCATCCGTCTCTGCTTCCTGGTTCCTGTGTTTGCGTGCCTGTCCCCAAACACTGCACGTAGTCATTATGTGTAATTGGTACGATTGGATCCAGGTATTGCAGCACAGGTAAATACTAATTTTCTGCAATTCTACCTTGACTAGCTTGACCAATTCCATCTGTGAAAAGAACATGTAAAATATTGTTTAGGAAACCCCCTGTACCTGAGGCATTGGGGTTGCATCATTAAGGGACAGGTTGAAATATTAACCACAGTTATTGTGCAGCTGTTTTTTTGGTGTCCTTACTCATCATATATATATATTTAGGTGTAAATGGATTCTGCACTTTTCCTTAAAATATCTAAATGCTGCCTGCTTGTAACTGAGTGTTGCAGACATCAAGGTAGGAGGGATGCTGTGAGAACAAACACCATGTTGAGAGGAGACAACAGATCTTTTTCTGCATATATAGCCATGCTCCTTTTAGCTCCAGCACTTGCAGGAGTCATGTGAATTTGTTTGGGTAGCTACCTACAGCAGGTCACAGCATTGTCATTTGTCTTTTTTATTTATTCATAAAGCCAACATCACTCATCAATCAACATCAGCTGCTAGGTCAAAGGTCTGCTTAGCCCCAAATCCCTTGACCAGCAATGGTCAGTACTACAACCTATGGAGGATGTAAGAACAGCATAAATATATAGTGATCCCTTCCTGATGTTGTCTTCTTGCCTTCAGTGACCAGGGGCTCCTGAGCCCAGAGAAGTGGTGAAGTAACTTCAGATCGCTCTGGGTTTTGCTCTCGGTCAACTCTGAGCACGTTGTCAGTCACTCAGGGGTATCCTGGGGCCAGGGGTTTGCATGAAGACCACAGTGTAGGCTCAGAGTTTTGCCTCTACGCTGTGGCTCCTTGTTTAACCCACTTGCTGCTGCTCTGCAGGGCTAAGCAATCTCACTTGCCGTTTGCATCATTCAGACTCAGCTGCGTAGTCAGGGTTACTCTCTTGCCTTCACAAGGGAGTTCCTATGTTTAAGTGTCCACGTAAGTTATCCGGCACAGTGGCAAATGTTGAGGGGCTGATATATTTAATACACGTTCTTTGAGAGAGCGTGTGCTTATTCGCTTGGTGATATAGAAAAACAGTAAAACTACCTGCTTAAAATTTTATCTTCAGTGTAGATTCATAGATTTTAAGGCCAGAAATCAGATCAGTGTACTCTTCTACTCTGACCTGCATAGCACAGGCTGTATAATTTCAGCTAGTAATTTCTGCATCTACTTTTAACAGCTGTGGATGAGCCAGCACGTAGCTTTTAGGAGGCTATCAAATCACGATTTGAAGACTAAATGGTAGAGAATTTACCCGTCTCCTATGTGATCTGTAGAAATGGCAAGTAATCATTACTTCTACAAATCTGTATTTATTTCAAGCTTCGTTTATGCGTTTTTTGGGTTCAGACGCTGGATGTTGTAACCTGTGTCAGCTAGGCTGGAAACTCCTGCTATTTAATGCAATCTCCCTGAGAACCAAGTTAGAGTGTAGGAGTTAGACAAGCTGAAAGCTTGTCCTTTTTGTTGCAGAAAAACAGGTTGATCTTGATTTTTCTGATCAGAGATCATTTTTATAGTTCTTCGCTAATCTTCCAGACTTTTCCATGTGTTTTTTAATGTCAAGGGACCAGGACCAAGAAGAGGAGTGGCCACATCTTGCCACAGTACAACGGCGCTTTGGCCCTTTTGCCCATAGTATTGAGCTGGGAAGCACGGTCCTCCGCAATGACCTTTGAATCCCTTTCTGGGTCTCTGTTTCCCAGGATGCAAACTCCCATTTAATTAGTGTGACTTGGGTTTTTGCTCATGAATATCTACCCTTATGTGCATTAAAATGCATTTTGCTGGATCCCAGCTCATCCAGTCATCTGAGTAATTCTGTACAGGTCATCTTCCCTTGCTGTTATTAGCTGACTACCAATCTTGGTAAAGCTTACCCTTTACTTTCCAAATCTAGTTTCAAGTTAGTTTCATTTATTCCCTGATGTTAATCAGTTGTGACTATTTGCAGAGGCTGCTGTGAGCATTTTAAGGAGATATTTAAAATATCCTATAGTAGTGATGGTAACATTCTTTGCAGATGGAAAGGAGTGCCGGGAAACTGATAAAATAATGTTGTTTGTCGTCCTGCTGCTTGCTACTAGTAGAACTGACGTCAGATGGGGGAAAAGTATGAAGTCTGCTGGAGCTTTCAGTGTGTTAGCTGAGCAGTTGTAAAAAGCAATGAAGTGGTAATAGGGATGGGTTTTTTGTTTCTTTGATTATCTGTTCGTTATATTGGTGCTTCAGAATGATACTGTAATATAAGATGATAAAGCTCATTTTTGTGAACAACCAAGAGTATGAAATTTGTTTGCTCAAAATGTTAGTCAATTTTTTTTGATGGTGAACATGTTTGGTTTAAAAAGGGGGAAAAAGAAAAAGCATCTGTTCATGGGTGCTTTTTCTCTGGTAAGATGTCTGTCTTTATGTATCAGTAGCTGAAAAGCAGTGGTGTACTTTTAATTGAATGCTGTATTTAGCCCCTTGTGAGAATCAGTGCTTTGTCTATGCCAAAGACAAATCTCATTTATGTTGTTGGTGTGAAAACACCGTAGGGTGCTTACTGAAAGTTTTAAGTCATAGAAACGTCTTTTGCCTTGCACACTTTACTGACATATGATTACTGAATTAAACCAAAGCACAATTTATAGTGGACGATGGCTTTACATTTGTATACGAATTGTAGCCTGCAATGCTAGACCTTGCCCTGAATGTCAATTACGTTTGGGCTTTCTCTGGTGCATCGTAACATTAAGCCTTCACAATAAGGGGCACTCACATGGTATTAAAAAGAAATAAGGACAGAATATATTCAATTTCATGTAGTACAGGCTGGAATGAACTTGCAGTCCTGCTGTGCTTTTCAGATGGCCCTTCATTGCATGTATTGCTCATTATTTCTGTCTTTTTTCAGTAAATAACAATACAACTTGAGGAATGTATTTTGTAAAATTGGATTGAGACATGTAGATAGTACCTGGTCAAAACCTGAAGCAAATGGAAGTGCCACCATTAGCCAACAGAGGTTCATGGCATCAAGGGTGACTGTTCTGAGTTGGTGCTCTGGATAAAGTCAGCATGTCAAGAAGAGGTTTGACTTGGTTTGTCTCCGCTACGTGTGGTTATTCTACTTGAGTCAATACTTGGTTCTCTGGAAGTAGCCATGGTCTCACAGAAAGGACCATAATGGGTCCACTGTTGGCGCTGGTTAATACTGCGAATTCAAAAGGAAGATTGCACTCAGGGAATTCTTGCTTGCTTGCTTTTGCTGCTTTTCTTGTTTGGTTTTTTTTTGTTTGTGTTGTTGTTGTTGTTGTTATTATTATTATTATTATCATCATTATCATCATCATCATCATCATCTCTGTCTACATGTGATGACTTTGTTGGTTTGCCTCAAAGGTGAGCGATAAAAGCCCTTGCAAGTTAATTGCCACGTGGGGAGGAGAAGACAATGACTCTTGAGCCTCTGTACTTAGATATCAGAGTGCAGAACACCTACGTGTTTTCTTTGGATTTATTTTTAGCCGAATTCACTTCAACTGTTAGTACAACTGTTGTTGTGTTACTTCTGTTAAAGGTTGTTTTGAAAAAGGGGTTTTAAAGAGGCCAGGAAATATTCAACAGCTTTACTCATGTAGGTCTTTTGCCCCTGAAAAACTCGACTTGTAATAAGCATTTTGAGTCTTGGCATTAGCACAACAGTGCCTGGCAGGTAGGACTGTTCGTTTTCACCCACTTGTCAAAACCAGTTGGTGGCTTGTGCGGGTGGGAGACGTGAGCATGTTGCCAAGCTCTCGCTTTCGTTGTGGGGCCGTACACAAGGCAGAGATGGCGCTTCCTTGGTTTTCAAACTTGAAACTGAAGTTCCCCCTTTTGAGGTAAATGTGAGAGTTGCCATGCATTGGTTTCAGAAAGGATTTCGATCTTTGTAGTTGAAAAAAACACAGCTTGGAAGTGAGAAGGCTATAGGTATATTGTACTTACACAGTGTTTAATTTACAAGAGAGAACGTTCATTGGAAGAACTGAACGATCAGTGGTGAAAATCTTGTGAAATGCCAAAACCAGTTGAAATACTGGTATGATGAAGATGACTCTGTATTTTAATCTTATTTAGCATCAAACAGAAGCTTTCAGTAGTTTCAGGATGCAGCCTTAGAGAAGTGAACTTCTCGTGCATTCACCGCATTTGATTTATAGGGCATTTAGTAAATGGGGGGGTAGGCTAGTAGGGGGAATCAGCAAAATTTGAAGAGGAAAACAGAAAATACTTTCATATTCCCATGTAAAGGACTGGGATGCCTTGTCCTGGCACAGTGTTCTCATTCTTGGCATGCTGACTACAAAGAGTTTAATATGGCTCTTGGGAGGGTGATCAGGGTAGTCCAAGCCCTGGAAAGGCTCCCTTTGCTCCTGTTTGGTGTAACAGGTAATGGTCCTGGCTGTTGACTTGTCATTTATAAATGCTGTATATAGACATCCAGCATACTTTTTTATGCTCCATTACACACAGTTTAGCAGGGGTTACACAAAGTTCTTTAGTTATAACGTGTTGTTTTCAGCTTTTTATGAGTTTGTTTCATGGCTGAAATGTGCCCTGCTTGGTCTTCAGCCAAAGTTCAAGTTGGGGGGCTGTATTTTATGAGTTGGACGTTTGTTTTTTGGATCTTTCTGCAAAAATTGTCTTTGGATGCTCTTAAAAACAAAAAGAGTGGAAAAATACTTTTGTACCCTGTAAAACAAACTGTGGTATTATTCATAGGTCTCAAGTCTAACATGTCTGTGAAAGCATTTGATGTTACTACAGATGCGCTTCAGCGGTCAAGAGAAAATGGAACTTGATTTGTGGAAGGGAGTGACCCATAGAAAAATAAGCTGCTGAATAATGTAAAGGGGATTTCATGCTAAATCATTAAGTGCATGTGAGTAAAGGATGCTGTCTGAGCTTGTGCGTAACTAAATTGCCCGTATATTCATTCTGTGAGTGTAGCCAGAGCCGCTCTTGTCTCAGCCTTTCAAAGACCCAGAGGTGCACAGCAGAGGCGGTCCTCCAGATCCTACAGCGCATAGCCTGTAACGTGGGCAGAGAGAATTAATTCACATCGACACCGTGGAGTTTGTGTTCTAGTGCATTTGTCTATTTCTTGAGGCAATTGTGTAAATAGAGCTTTTCTTTGTTGAAGTTGCTTTGTGGTTGTACTGTAGGCCACAAGGGTTTGGACTTGTCTTTCTTGACAATGCCTGCTGAACCTTGATTCTGCCTTAGTAAATGCATAAAATATTTAACATATTTAACTGCCTAAGTTTGTTTTTTTTTTTCTCAAATGCTAAGATACGCCTCTCTTCCTATGGCTGCAGAGTTGTGTGCCTTTATTCTGGGAGCAGAGTATGATTTGGGGGTTTTTTACATATTAAGACAGAATCCCTGGGAGTATGTATTGTTCAGTCAGCATCTATGCACCGCTCAATGTCTTTTCAATTAGACACGCAGCCTTCTGTTACAGATAAAGCGTTTTTTTTCTGAGGCAAATGTAGCTAAAATTTCTGGCATTGTCTTTAATCTGTAGTATGTTGCGTCAGAACAGTTTCCTGTGTTAATTTTGAGGAATTTAAGAAACTCCACTTAACGTATAAAGAGTAATATCCAGTGTACCACATGGTGTTTTCTGGGTTTATGTCAAATTGCAGAAGAGACTATGAATTATTTTGTGTTATAATCACTGCTGGACTGCGTCAAACTCAAGGTCCATTTATCCCAGAATTGCCCCAGCATAAGCATCCAACGATGGCCAACAAATGCTACATGTTTTAGGAAGATGCAAAAAGAAAGATCCCATGCTCTTGCCTTTTCTTATCTCACCCAAATTAATTCCCGTTTACTATGTAAAATCAGAAATTGTTGTAAGAAGCTGGACTTTTATTATTGCTTCTGTAAAGCATTGTTAATTGCAACAACTCTAAATATTGTTACATCCACATGGGCAAAGGAGTAATGCCCAATGTAGATTTGTCAAGGTCAGATCAATCTAATTTCCTTTAATGACAGGATAACAGGCTTTGTGAATGGAGAAGCAGTAGATGTCATTTATCTTTAGTAAAGCTTTCAGTGCTCCCTCATGAGACTTTTTCTTGTGAAACATCTGCTCATAGGGTGGGTATTTGGCAGTTTGGTAGCATTCAGCATTTGCAGTAATGATCTCTCTGATAGAATAGAGAACATGCTTATTAAATTTGCAGGCAACAACAAGCTGGGAAGAGCTGCAAGCATGTTGGAGGACACCATTAGAATTCAAAATGATCTTTACAAATTGGAGAAACTGTCTGAAAGGATGCATGTCAATAAGGAGAAATGTGGATAGATGTTTGAAAATAGGAGTAATCAGCTACATAAATACAGAATGAGAGACAACTGCCTAGACGGCTGGTGTACAGAAAAGGTCTAGCAGTGCTAATGGATCAGAAACCATACAGGAGTCAACAATGTCGTGCTGTTCTGAGAGGGACAGACTTCACAGTGGTATGCAGAAATGAGGAGTACCATCTTGAAGACACGTTAGATAGTCTTTCTACCCTGCTCACATTGATAAGGCCTCCAATGAAATGACATCTCATTTTGAGCATCCCACTGCCAGAGTGGAAGGACCAATTGAGGAGAAGTCAGTCCTCCCCATCCAGTCATAGGAGAAGAAATAATGTGCTTAAACTGCAGCTGGGAAGTTCAGGTCAGGCACTAAACAACGCTTGCTGACATGAAGGATTGATGAGCACTGAATTGAATTTCCGGAGGAATTTCTGGAATCTCACATACAAACAGAAAGTGTTCTTAAACTGAATGTTTCTTTCTCTTCATTTATGAACCAGGAAGGTACGGGCTCCCAGTCTGTCTTCTCTAGGTCGCCTGATACTCTGATATTTTTATCCTGTCCTTTTTCATCCTTCTCTCAAGTGACAATCGCTCTCTTCCATCTGACTTTGTGTGAGAGTGTTTTCCAGGCCCTTAGCCCTCCTCAGTGCCCTTCTCTGACTTTCTAGCTCTCCTCAAAAGGAGCTGATGGGGAAAATACAGGGGAGACTATGCTGTTAACAAAAGGAGCCTTAAAAATATCCCCTATATGTAGTTTCCTCATGAACCCTCACAGGTTTGCTATCTTTTTGCCCGCATCTGTGCACTGACTAAAGGTCTTTCAGCTGCCTGTTACGATGTGTGGTTCATCTGCTGAAGCCATACGGTTAATTCAGCTCTGCAAATTGTAACAGGTAGTTCTGGGTTTGTTTGTTTTTTTTTTTTTCTCTCCGTATGTGTTATGTATTTATCTGTAGGTAGCTGTCTGCCCTGAGACTTTACCACACTATATGTATGTAGGGATGTCTGTGTCTGAACTTTCACGGTTGCAGGAGCTTTGCTGGCCAGGCAGCCGTTGCACCAAGGCAGGGAGTTTTGGTGCGTGTACGGTGGTTGCTGCTGTGATGCACAAAAGCCTGTCTCTGTCATAGCACCAAATACCTCTGCCGTTCTGCAGTGATTGTCAAATACTTCTAACGAAGCTGATGTGGTTGTGCCGGCCTGTATAACACAGCGCATACTGCAGCAGAGCAGGCTGGAGGGTCTCCCTGTCGGACCCCTCCGCGAGAGCCATGCTGCTTGCTGTCCAGAGCAGCACTGACCAGCAGCCCTTGCGGGGTGCATTGAAACGGCTTCTGGCTGCTAAAAGTGCTTTGGGGGACAATTGCAAAGGATGCCGTAGGTCTTATAAGACCTTCTGACTAAAATCTGTCTTAATTCCTATTTGTGTGTATGAAAGGGAAAATGTATTAAAAATGTGTGTTTGTGTAGAATGCTTTTAATGTCAATGGTAGGGGAAAGGCATATGTGTAAGGCTTTTTTCCTTCTCCTTCCAATAGTTATTCTTCCTATGAATAACTATGCATCAACCCATGGACTTCTGTCTGGTGAGTGGAGTCCCAAGACTATATGAGATGGGAGTGTCTCATGCTTCATGTTGAAAGATTATGGTTAATTCATTGCGTATTTGTTTTGGACAAGAAAAAGCTATTTGCCCACCTAAGCTTTTCCTTTCCTGGGTTTCATGTAAGAGCCATGTACTTCTTGGAAAGCTTTCTCAAAAACAGATCAGAGGAAATTTGTCTTTTTAATGAGTTGATTTAAATCAAGATGCAGGCCATTACATGAGTTCCTTAATTCTAGAAATTCTAGCCATTATGTTGGGCTGTTTTTTGCAGTCAGACTTTGGCTTCAAACTGCAATTATTTTTCACAAGACCAAGAATGAAGTCTGTTGCCTGTTATGAATAATAGAGTATGGTAATATCACAGCTATATATGCAAACTCTGCAGACTGGCAGCACAGCTGCTAAGCATTACGTTTTTAAAATATGTACAATCTTTTGTCAACAAAATTAAAACCAGGAACATTACATGGTTTGTTTCTGCATGAGGGTGTTTTGTAGGGAAATTTAATGATGAACAGTTCCACACTTTGACCTTTAAAAAAAAAATTTCTGAGGCTTTGCACCTTCTGGTGAATTGGGGAGATTCTCAAATTAAGACATGTGGAATCCTAATGGCTACGCTGACATTTCCTAGGCCTGGCTGGATACCTGGGCTTGATTAGTTTTCTCATGTACCTGCTCTGCCAAGCTGGAGAGGCTCACATAGTCTGCAGCTGAGCTCTCTTTAAAGCGATTGCACTGTAAACCTCCTTCCAATTAAAAGGTGATGCTGTTCTGGTAATGGAAAGTTGTTTTATTGTTCCTCTCCCCTGATATGCATGCGAGTGGAAGTGTCGTAGGGAAGTGTTATCACTGTTGTTTTTGTAGTTCGTTCTTATCTTCCATCAGTCTTCATATACAAAAAAGTGAGAAATGCAGCGTGCCCAGCTGTCTGAGGGCAAATGTGAATCAGCAAGATAAACCTTCAGAGGATGTAATGGGCCTGACTACAGATGATCCTTCAGCGCTTCACTGCCATCCTGTAGCCTGTATCGAGTGTTGAACCACAGGCAGCAGGAGAAAACGGGTGGAAATACAGCGAAGAACCCACAGCAGCCCGTCATTTTGGTGCTGAGAAGCGAATGATGCACGCTCAGGCCATCTTCTGCTCTCCTCCCGCTACCTACGGAGCAGGGAAATCAGAGGGAACAGCCCAGGAACGTGAGAAAGAAAGAAATGAGTAAATGTGAAGAATACAGTACATTTAATTTTTCTGTCCCTCGCCAGGAAAATGCTAGAACAGGCTTTGGAGTCCTGCTGCTTAAGAGAAGATGCAGATAAGCGCTCTCTCCAAATGCCCCAGTGGCTCCTCAGGTGTTCTGTGCTCCGTTTCTCTCGCCTGCAAAAAGAAACACCAACGTTACCAGATCACTGATTGTGTCTGTGCTGGCAGAGGGTCCCAGAACTGATTTATAGCACTTGTTCAGCTTTCAGCGAGCAGCAAATGCATTGCTTAATTATTCATGGCAGATGTATTATTGCAGGAAATTAAGACATCAAGGAAACAAGTAAAAACTATTACTGAATAGAGCTATAAACAAGGTAAGGTGGAAGGAGATGCAGCAGGACAGTGCTGAGATGTTAAAAAACCCTTGTGCTCAGGAACGTTTCACGCCTTCCAAAAATAATTGGTTAAATTTCCAAATCTTTAAGTGATCATTCATAGTACATAATTAAATATTCTATTAGCTAACAAGTTGGGTTTAATTGTTACATTTGTCATCTAAATTATCACATTTGTGAATGTGTGAAACCTTCCTATGGCTTCTTTCAGCATATCTGCTTACATAAAGACATGGTTCTCTTTACGTCTTCAACTTTCCTCCAAAGATTTGGCATTTAACTTGTGCAGGAAGGTTAGGGCAACCTTTGGCTTTCTGTATCAAAGAAACTGATTTTGGGTCCCTGGGCTACCGTTCTGCCTGGAGCAATGGTGTAGGGTGCTGCCGCAGAGAGCGGGACCCAAGTCTGAGCTGCTGGCGCTAGATTTCCCTTGTCTGAACCCACTCCGCAAACAGGCATGCGTGTGCCCAGCTCTTACAGAGGGTACTGTGGCTTTATTCAAAGATCTAGCCACGTGTGTTGGTGACCTCTGCCACGAACCTGTCTTTTAATCTGCGCCTAATACCCCATACTCATGCAGAGGCCAGAGCTGGTGGCTTTGAAGAGCATCAGCATCTTCTTGCTCGTCAGGCGGCACTAGGAGGAGGCGTCTGGTGTTTGACCGCTCTCCTCTGTGCGTGGAAGGAGCTTCTCATTTGTTGTTGCTCCAAGTTCCCACTAGCTTTAAACCTTGCAGATTTCATGACAGTTTTTCAAATGTGTAGTAACTGACCAAACCTTACTGAGAATGAAGTGGTTTAAAGAAAACCCTTTCAACTTCTCTTTTTAGAGTAGAATTATTAGCTTTATTAAAAAATTATAGGGAGCATCTCTAAGTTTGTGTGTAACCTCAGGCTTCCAAGAGTTTCCATTTCATTACTGTTCATAAGCTCATTATTTTGGTACATCTGTAGTAATTTTGGAGCCCTTTACTTTATACCTTCAATTATGTAGTTTGAAATGTAATGATATTAGAAGTCCTGTTATGGAGGACTTGGAGCAATTTTAAGGCGAGCAAACGGGTGATTCAGCACCGTATCACAAAGAGCGTGTCTACAGACAGGGTACTCGTAGAAATGTCTTTTCTGTGGTGCAGATACACAACATGGCAAAAATTCACAAATTGTCCTTATTCCTAGTCTTCCAAATTTAGTGACAAAATAGCCTCCTGTAGTTCCATTCCTGGGATGGGAGATGTTGGAGTCTGTTTGCGAACTTAGACTATTTTGTGTGCCAATATGGGAGATAGATAAAAGGAAAATATTCTTTAATTTGTCCTATAAACTTAATTTTCCTGATTCTTGCAAGCATGGTATATGCGGAGTGCATATATGAATATAACATACCATAGGAATTGGGCAAAAAAGAGATCTCGCAAGAATCTTGACACTAAATCGTAAGCATTGAGTAACATGTTCCTAATTGGGTTTTGTGAAAACTTGCTGTTCTGTACACGTGCATCTCAGGATCGCCCAAACAGAGCTTTGCTTGCAGACCTAATCAATTGGTTCTTGAGCCGTTTAGCTTTTTTAATTACTCTTGTCAAAGTGAAAATTATGTGAAAGGACTTGACTGTGCAATTAGCTGCTGAACATTTTCTGCAGCAATAGTGGGAAGACAATACCAAGTCCCAGAATAGCAGTAGATACAACCATAGGAACAAATCTGCTTCAGCGAAGAAAGAGATATTCTAGTAACTAATCTGAATGAAAGATAATTTATTTTTTAAATATGCATATATTCACAGATGCGAGCAGAAAAGGCTGTTTGTGTTAGAAGTGCCTGTCCCCAGCTGAATGCCAGGTTTAGTTATCACTTGCTGATTTCTCTCTGATTTGAGGGCCCTGCTCTTCATAAGCAGTGGCTGCTGCTCTGCCCGCAGCCAGGGCTGAGCATGTTACAAGAGGTGCCAACTCTGTGACCTCCGGGCTGCCAGGGTTGGTGTGCATGTGGCTAAATTTTAGGAAGAAAGGTTCATCTTTCCTGCGCTGCAGCCATGGGAGAGCGCACGGTGGGTTTCTTCTATGGGCTGCAAGAGCCTGGTTAGTGTTCATTCAATGATCTATAGATCATCTGCTCAGACAAATTATCTCTCTCAACAGCTTCACACTAAACTAATCTAGGCATTTAAAAAATAAATAAATGAGGCAGTGTCTATAAAGAGCTCCTGTCTAGTGAAGTGGAGCAGTTGGAGCCTGATTAATGTATCCCATTTACCAGCCTGCCTGTGTGTTCACCGCTCCCCTCCACCGAGCTCCGTCATCCAGGACAGCCCTCGTCGAACCACGCCGTGCACCGCCAGTGCCTCCAGCCGGGACCACAGGCCACAGCGGTGGGGAGGGGGCTTTCGCCTCTGCGGTCGGCCCGTGGCCACGGTGCAGAAGACGAAGCTCGTGCGGGATATCCGTGCCGCTGCTGGTGCATCGCGGGAGCTGCACCGCCCCTCTCTGCCGCGTCCAGGACCAACGTGCAGTGGCGCGTGTTGGGGGAAACATGATCTGATCCGTTTGGTGCCAGTGCCCCTCAGAGGTGTAACGCATTGGGTTTCACCAAGTTAAAACAGTATTTTTACAAATGCGATAAATACAGTTTAGATTTACTGACTGTTTTAAACCGCTGAGCTGATGGAAGGGACCTGTGCCGGTGGCATGCTGACTGAGCAAGCTAACTCTCTTTTCCTGAGAACAGCGTGGTGAGGGTGGCTGAACAAATCCTGGTACTCGTCCCCCTGTGTTTGGAAATCCTTAATAGATTTCGAAGGCTCAGAATTTTAATGCAGCTCTTTTCTGTATTGATAGAGGTCTTTGAAGTCACTTGAACATTTTACTAAGCGTACATGCCAGGTTTTAGGTTATTTGTAGCAGGGTGCTTGATGATTTCTGATCTTCATTAGGCTGTGTACCGGAAGGTCAGTCTGCACGCATACATGCATGCCTAAAATAATTTATTCTTCTGCCTTTTAGCGCCTGCTGCACCTGGATGTGATACTAGAAAAGGAAATTGCTTCTTTTGGATAGTGAATAATAGATAAAACTTCTCCCAAGACACAACATTTTTACAAGGACTCAAGTTCCAGGACCATACATGGGTGGGATTTTTTTTCCCCAGAAGATGACGGGGCCAGACCCAGCAGCACCAAGATGTCCGTTCCTTGTGGAGAGGTTTGAAAGCAGGTGAAAAGGCTCAGAAACCAGAGGAATACTTTTATTGGGTCTGAAGTAGTCAGCACATCAACTTCTGGCTTTGGATCCTAGCTAGAGGCAGCAAGATATTATGAGTATATAAAGTTATTTTTAATGATGTGTAATACATAGCCTGGGTATGTGTGAAGCTGGCTACAGTGAAATCAAGGAGACGAACACGTTTCAAGTTTAATTGTGGTTTTTGAGTGATTGGAGAGCTCTGAGCATGTGATAGCAGCTCTTTTTTGTGTATACTACCAGTTTCATTTGGTGCATGAGCCGGAAGGGCTTTGGGAATGAGTGGTCTGTGTGTGGGGAAGGACACTGGTGAATTGCCAGTTTTTTCTTGCCGAAGAAGCCGGAAGGAGTGTAATGAACGGGACATGGGACCCTGGGAGGGAGAAGTCTCCTGGTTAAAGCAGTTTTTGGTGTCCCAGAGGTTTGAATTCCAGAAGGCATGGAGATGCTCCTAATTGTGAAAGGGGGGTAAATCTATAGAGGGAGTATATTTTAAAGGAAAGTGATAAAACGTAACCTAAATGGAGAAGATGGTGCCACTCCAGTTACATCATGAGAGCATTTACTAAAGGGACAAAACCACGTAACTTTTCAGATTACAAAAAGTTCCAAATTGTCTCTAGTGTGTGCCGTCGGGTGAATATTAACGCTGAGGCGCGTGTTACAAGTCCCTTGGAAGAACAATGAAGAGCTGCTTTCTGTTCTGAGACTTGATAAAAAATATGGAGAGATCGAGACTGGGCTGTGAGCATCAAATTTTTAAGCTGCAAAAAGGGTGAATAGGAGGGAGAAGCTGTATCTGCCTGGGGAAATTTAAATAGCTTTTCTCAACATGTTTGCAGATGGATCACCTTACAGGTATGCGAGAAATGTTTGCGTTTTTGAGCTCCAAGAGGTGCTTGAGACATGCTGGTCTCCCGTCTTCACCTCCCTCCTCCCCCTTTGCTTCTTGTGATTTAACATTTTTTAAGTTCTTTGGGGAGTTATATTTTGTCCCTGCAATCATTTTTAAATTATAAATGATTTTTGTAAGCAAGTCCTCTTGACTGTGGATCGACAATCTCTGTAAATTATTTGGTAGGATACTTAATCTGAAGTTTCTTCATTGCTTATGACAAGATGTTTCTGCTTCTGTCATTGTTGATGATTCATAGCTCAAGTGAAGTGCTTTAGCACTTCAGAAAACACATAGCGCAGGCAGTCCTACTCATAAAGTCTTTCCATCCTTAAAAAATAAAAAAAGAGGAAAAAGGTCCCATGAGAGCTGTGGTGGACTGTGCTGGAATGGTGTGTGAGGCTTGCGTGCAGGACTGGCTCCGAAACGTGGAGGGGGAGGCAGGGGCCCTTCCTGGTACTGAATCAGAGGAGAAACTGAGATAACGCACGTTCTTAATTCCTTTATTTTCTCCTGAGCACGTGTATGAGGAGCCAGGGGAGTTTGCGAGTGTGCTCATGTTTGTGTGCATGCATGGGGACGGGGTGCTCGTTGCAATCCCATGTGATTTGGGGCGTTCTGCTTTAACAGCTGGGCTCATGGCACCGTGTTGCATGTTCTTGCCTCAGCCATGGGATATCTGGGTGGGTGATTAGAGAGAGGGAAGTGGAAAATGAAGAGGCCTTGCAGTGGTTAGAGGAAAAAACATGAAATGGAGTATTGAAGTACTGGCACCATCTGGATGTGGCTGATACTGTGATCGGTGTCTGTGTCGGAGCAAAAAGAGATCCCTATTAAAATTATGCAGACACAAACCTTTTAAGGGCAGGAGGAGGGAGTGGCTGGCTGCCTAAATTCCCGCTGTTTTGCCATTAGTGATGTTTTCCCTGTAAGAAGCTTCAATGAGGAAGCCTGACAGATGGCAACAAAGGGAGCAGTGCAAACAAGGGCACTCCCGCAAAATCAACATTGAGCTTTAACTGTTTCACTGAAGTGATTAAAAAACATGTAAGAATTTGGGCAGAACTACACAGGCATGTTACAGTGGTTAGGTGAAATTTCAGAAAAAAGCAGTGGCGGTTGTTTTTTCCCCCAGCCAAGCTGAATTCCAGGGATGCCACCGAGAGCAGCTGCATGCCCTGAATGCTGATGGGCAGCTGGTGCCGGTTGCGCTCCCCCACCAGCTTCCTCCACGTTTCAGGAAAATTCTCGTGTTCTTGTTTCGGGCATCGCATTATCGGAGTGCATTTGCAGCTGTACAAGTTCAGTGAAAAGGAACAAAATCATGAATGAGCTGGAAGAGTTTAAGGGGGGGGGGGGGGGGGAGATCTGGCTGGTTTGGGCAGGTGGTGTTTGAGGGCTCTGTAGTGGCAGCCAGTTGGGGGTAGAGCAAATTCACTCGTTTCAAGTAGTTATTCCAGGTTTTGGTCGGGTTTCAGCTCTTTGACGGCTCTTGGTCTCAGGGAAGGGTGGAGACTGGGGATTTGAAGGGTTTGTTGCTGGAAATGGATGAGGTAAACGTAAGTGGAGGAAATTTTAGATAAATTGAGAAGATCATGATGTGGGCTGTTTATAGACTTGCGTCTTTTAAATCTAAAGCAGTGTCGTAGCTGCTGTATGTTTGAAAGCACTTAAGGTTTGAGTGGACCATAAAAATGTGTGCAGATGTTCTTCCTTCTTGACTCTCAGCATTCAGGATATTCAAACCACTGCGGTGGCTTTCTTCAGAAATTGTTTTATGGGGATCTCCATGGTATTTTAAAGCCAAACCAAGACTGTCTCTCCAATATTTAACCTTCACTAGAGAGATATGTAAAAAACCACTCCAGTGTGTGTTTCTGCAAGTATAAATTACATCATTTACATTTTAAAGAGAAAGCCTTTTTAAGTCAAAAGCAAAAGGAGGTGGAGTGGAAAGGTGAGCTTCTGCACCTCCGCCTCATTACCTGATCTTTGAATGCTGGGTTTCTTACCCAGGCTTTGTGCTAGTGCTGTGGCAGGCATGAGTTCAAGCTGAATTTATGCTGTGCTTGACTGGTTTTTTTGTTTGGAAGTCACTGATGTACTAATGAATGCGAACTCAATTTAGACCCTCATAGGACCTTCTGTATTGCCTGTTGCGTGTTTGTCTGAAATGCTGACAGAGCAACGAATCTTTTCTTTTTTAATATTAAAGAACAATAACAGCTTATTTAACACTGGATAAGAAAGAGACTTCAGCAGCAATGCACTTCAGTGAAATAACAAAGATATTTCTGTGAGCTGCTCTACATCAAAGCTTATGGAGCAGGATTTCTCTGCCATGATGTGACCTCTGCAGTGCTTCAAAGTGCCAGCGCTTTGCCCATCAGCCAGCTCCATGTTTTTACTTTGACTAGTGGTGTTCTTGCTTAAACCACAGAAAAGGACTTTTATCTAAGCAATTTCTTGGGAAAACTTTTCTTTAAGTATACAGACTTTTGAAATCAAATGCCACAAATGTTTTTTTTTTTTCAGTTGCCATACGAGCATACTTGGCAGAAACAGAAGAAACTTGAGTATGAGAGAGCTTCTTAGGGAAGAAACTCTCCCTTTTGGTGGTTTCCGCAAAACTATATGCGTGTTCTTTCAGCGCTATTCATTTTTGCTCTTTTGTAGTTGTTGCATGTGAACTTGAGTGTTTTTGATGTATTGCTAATGTTTTAGCACTCTTACTCATTAAGGAGCTCTGCCTCATTTGTACGTGTGAGTTGTATTTCTGTGCATTGTGTCATGGAAAGGGAGGGTAATTTATAGTCTCTGTTAATAGGATGTGTGATCTGGATCAAAGTTCTCGTGAAACCTCCATAAACCCATAATAGCCAGCCCGTTATCAGTTAATGCTGGCCAGTATCAGTCGTTTTCCCTACAGGAAATGAAAATGTTCAAGCATTAGGCCAGGGGCCTAATCCGGTTTCCTTCCCGTTCCTTCCTTATCTCCCTATTTCAGTCGTGAAAATACTTTACACTGGAGACAGTTTGCATGCCATATAGGTTGGGTCTCAACTTAATACACAAACCTGTTTGTCTCGTGTGGATTTTTACACGTTGGTGACTTTCCAAAGAGGTTGGTTCAACCCATTAGCCTCAGAAGCTGTTCCATTTTTGGTTGGGATTCCCCATGCGGTGGACTGCATGGTGGGGTACCCCTCTCCGTGTGTCCTTGGGAACTTCTTCCCTTGTTGCCCTTTCCCCAGGCAGGGCTCCAGCCACGTGCCCATGGCGTATTACGACGCCTTGTCTCAAACACAGATGAAACCACTGGTAGCCCATCTATTTTTCTTCCTTGAAGAGAGTAAATCAAAACCAGGAATGGCAGTTCAAGTGGGCCTGTTTCGTACAGATCCATTTTCTTCTTGGAAAAGCCAAGAAGAACCTCTGAAAGCAGATGTAGCTCTGGTGACACTGCTCCAGCTGGGCATGTGGGGAGGTTTGGATTCTGCTTCCCACTCTGCTTTTGGCTCGCTGGGAGGAGGAAGGACTTGGCAAGGATGCTTAGCGTGGTGCAGACTTTATTTGTCCTTCCAGACATGGGAATTAAAATGCCTCAGTGTTTATGGAGGAAGGTAGTTACCACGGCTAGTTACAGTTAGTCTCCTTAGGCTGATTTGCTTATTTTTTTCATATGTTTTCAGCTATTGCTAATGAATTTAAGAAACAGATGAGTAATTTTTGCTTTAATTAAGACTAATCTTGCGATTTGAAGTAATATGTTATTTTTTGCTATGCCTTTTCTGTTTTAAAAGCTGATATGGAGAAAAAACAGCTCAATAGACCATTTAATGAAGGATAAAAATGATCAGGTCATTCATTCTCTGCTTGTATTGTTCGACCGTAACATAATATATATCCCATCATTATTCCCACCCCATCCATTAGCCATCACAGTTCAGAAATAAACAAATTCCCTGCTCCCTTCTCCATTAAATGTAATTTTATAAACTGCATTATAACAAAGCTAACTGAGCTATAAGTAGGGAAAAAGACCTTAGTTTTCAATGTAAATGGCATAAATCTGATTGTGCAGAGAGGATGTGTGGGAAGGTATTGTTGCTGTAAGGATATTAGATGAATAAATTAAAAAAAAATTAAATCAAAGAACTGTTTTAGAATTCAGTAGTTGCAATCAAGAAGTAGAAGTCTTTTGAGGGAAAATTGAAATGTTTCTCCTCCTAGAGGTGCACACTGAAAAACAAGAGCCAAAAATCACAGGTTGCGACCAGGGTGATACAATTGGCTATACAGGGAAACTTTTTGATGGTGAGAGTGGTGCCCAGTTGGAACAAGGGACAAGAGAGGTTTGGGGGTCTTCATTTGTGGAGATATTCAAAGCTCAGCAGGACAAGGTCCTGAGCTACCAGCTTTAAGCTTTAAACACTACTTTAAAGTTAGTGTTTCTCTGAGCAGGAGGTTAGAGTAGCTGACCTGCGCATGTCTCTTCCAATTTAAATTATTCAATCCTTTGTGCAATGGACTAAGACAGTTCACATAAGAAATCTGGGAAACAACTTTGTTGATGCTGTGAGCTCCTGTATGGCATCTATTGAGAGCACATTGCAGCAGGGTGAGAGGTGATGTGTTTCCCTGATACCTTGCTCACAGCTTCTGGAGACACGTGTGAAAACAGCAGGTGAGTTGGAAATGCAGAAATAAAGCTTTCTATCTACAAAAGTAGTACAGAATAGAACTACCTTAAATTTTACCTTGGTTTAGATGTTGTCTTCCTTTTTGGAGGAGGGATGGGAGAGATTATGCTCTCCTTTCTCAGCTTTTTGACCATATTTCCTTTTTATGGGAATGACGAAAGCTGATGCATAACATTATTCAGTACAGCATGTGGTATGCTGTAAATGAGTGTTGATCTCTCCTTTCTGGGCTTTGCATTATTTATAGATCAGCCTCTACATAATTGCATTTGAATACTAGTAACTAGTCATGTTTGCCTTAAAAATAGAAAATGCATATTTTAGACAATTTCTTTAGAACTGTTTTATCTTTTCCCTTTGGGTGTCCCTGTCGTTCTGAACTCTGCTAGACCCCAGCTCCTCCTCAGTCTGCATTCAAGTGATAGCCGCTTTCCAGAGTTAGCCTCCAGCACTGTTGGGATATCCACGTTCCTGAGCTGGCCTCAAACAATGTTATTTCTTGTCCCGCATCCCAAAACCGTTGTGAAATAATGGGCTGAGTGTTGAGCTCCTGGTGCCCCCTTGAGCATCCTTGTCTTTGATGATCCTGTGCCTTGTCCTGGCTGCTGGTGCCGGCTTTCGTGGTGATACCATTGGGCTGACCTTGCCTCTGATGGTGGAAGAGTCACCTGGCCCCAACTTATTTCTGCTCTCATTTGAGTCACCCTGAAATAAAGGTTGTCCTCTTTCCTGTTGAGCGGAAGGAGACGAGCTGATTCTCTCAGCACAGATGAGTGTTTGTAAGAATTCAATCTTGGAGAATCTTGGAGCAAATTTGGAAAAAAAAAAAAAATCTGATGTCGTAGTCAAAAGTTCAAGTGAGAGCTGTGGGGAAGGTTGAGGCTGCTGCAGAGTGTTTGCTAATTAGGAAGGGAGGGCAGCACTTTACCACAGAGTCGCTGGAGAGCTCTGGACCTGCTTCTATATATCCATAATGCCTGTTGATCTGAAGGGACGCTTCAAAGAGCATGCGCCTGTGCTTCTGCAACGGCGGTCTGCTGAGTTGGGGTGCCGCTTGTGTCCTCCTGACTGATCAGTTTTGTTTCTGTAATTGGCAGGCAGTGATGAATGCAGTCCTTGAGCAAGATGTTCTTGTTTTTCCCGTGTTTAAAAATGTCAAGTAGACACATTAAATAATGCCCTCGCCTTCCCTACTGTGCTTGCAAAAATAGCAGCCGGTGTATGGCGGGCAAGTCGGGTGGCTTCTTGTCTCCTTTCAGCAGCCCATTCCCTCTTAGGAAGCCATGGTAGGTTCTCTGCTAATTTTCTGCTAATATTATATATATGTAGAGAGAGAGAGAGAGTGGGTTTTTTCTGTTTTAAATACCTCCTCCCTACATCCACCCCCCAGCCCTGCACGTGTTGCCTGTGCTGGGAAGGGGCTGGCTGCGGAGACTCTCGGCATCAGCCTAAAGCTCAGGTGGCTGCAACGACTAGATGCAGGAGCTGATTATCATTTCAGGGGCAGAAGACAATCAACATTACACCTAATTATAAACGTGCTTGTTTAATCTCTTAACATTTCTCATTTGACCTGTGTCATGTCTGATCCTTCGAGCCCGTGTAAACGGTGTACAGGATTGCCGTGTCCCGTTCACTGTGCTTTGCTGCCGGAGTGTCTTGGCCGTGCATATCTGCTTCAGTCCTCTCCTTTTCAGATTGAGGTTAAATCCATTTAAGGTAAACAGATTAACACATTTTCCCATGTCTAACGTGAGAGCAGCGAGTCTGTCATTTCCCTAAAAGCATTGCATGCGACAGGTCCCAGATGCTGAGTTTTTCTGGGCAGCTGTGTTATTTGCTTGACTGGATGGGTTTTACAGCTGGTGTCCGGCTGTTCTTTGTTATGTTTATCTGCAGTCTCTGGGGCTAATCAGATTAGCAGATAGCGTAATCCTGCTAAATATCTGATTCCCTGCTGAGCCCCGGGGTGTCAGCTTTACTGGTCTCTGTGGTTTCTGCGGGGGGCTGTGCTTCGGGAGGTGGCGGAGGTCGCTCAGAGGCGGCAGCTGCGTCTCCCTGGTCCTGCACTGGAGTCCAGCGTAGGCTTGTTCTGGCAAATTCTGTTACGACTTTGTGCAACAAGTGCGTATGTGAAGATAAAGTCAGCTAAAAGGAATTAGCTTGGATGATTGGCCTGAAATTTTGTCCTTTCTAGAGGATCTGTCCTTGGTCCATGTTTTAAAGTTTTCTACTGCAGGTTCGTCGACTCAAGTTACTGTTGCTCGCTTGTGAGACAGAGGCTGTTGGGTTTCCAGAAATAGTGCTGGTGGCTTGGGCTGCTTGGAAATGGCAGCTGGACCCGTCACCGTGACTTCTCCAGCCTGGAGAGCCCTGGTGCGGGCTGCTCGCGTTGTGGAACATGGCTGTAAAGATGTTGAAGCGAGTAGGACTGGGACAAGTCTGCTGGTGGGTTGTGATGGAGCTCAGCTGTAAAGTGTGTTTGATGGGGAGAGGGGAAGCAGTGGAGATGGGAAATGAAGGGACTACAAAATCTGCTCCGCGATTGCAGAAATTGGGGGATTTGGCATGTTTATGACCTGTCTGTAACGTGCCATGTGCTGAAACTGAGCACAGCACATCTCAACCTGAAACAAATTATTTAGTGGCTGCAAGAAGAATCAGTATGGCAGAATTATACTTCTAAAGCACATCCAGCACATGCAATGAGTGTATATAGAATGTTATTCCTTCTGTATAAAATATCTTTGCTTTTTCTTTTTTGAAGGAGTGTTTCATTCTGTTAATATAGTCTAGAGCTCTACACAGGTTGAAACTCTTGAGTTTTTTTTAAAAAAAGGTTTGGCTACCAGAGTCCAAAGTTGCAAAAGCCCTGTTTGTACTGGTAAAGGGTTTTTATTGGAAAGTCTTGCTGAACACGTCCTGTACTAACTACTCCTGCCCTCTGTGTAAACCAAGACACATTTCTTGCCCCTTTGAACACGCAAACAAAGCTTCCTGGGAGAGCAGGGTTGCCTGCCTCCTACCCACCGGAGCAGCACAACAGGTGAAGCTGTCACTATTCTGTGTAATTGATCTCTCTTAACAGAGCCCCTGTTTGCTGCAGACTTGTCCAGGGTGGGAGAAAGCTCATCAAACTGTTGATAATCCATGGTAATGCATAAGTAAAATGCACTGGGGATTGCTGACTTTAGTAGTGTTGCTATTGAACAGACTCTACCTGCTTTCTTTTCCTCTTAAAATGATGCCAGCTTTCTTGTTGGTGGACATAATTTAAATAGTTTGTGGGCTTTCATGGCACCGTAGGGTTTGTTAGATTTATTCAGTTGTGTAAAGGTCCCGCTCAGGAACGTAAGCTGGCTCTCTCTAGCCCTTCCCTAAAGCCTCGGTGTTTTCTGAGGCGGAAGGAGGGTCCCTGCGCAGGCGCCAGGCTCTGCTCCTGTGGGTCCTGGGTACAGGCTTGTGCTGGCTCTGTTGGAGCTGCAGCAGCATCAGGCAAGATGCTGTCTGTGCTGACTCCTGCCAGCATTGAAGAAACCACCCAGTGTCTGTCACAAATGCAAGGACCTTTTTCTCCCCCCCCCCCCCCCCCGTAGCCTTAGGAGGGTCTGTATGGAGCTTAAACAGAGAATTGAACACTCAGAGATTAAACCTCAACATTTTTTACTATAACGAATGTAACAGAAAAAAGTAATGGAAGGCTCTGGCTAGGAAAGTGTGGGATTTATAGACTTCCTAATGCTGTCAAGGGTTTCTGCTCATGCTGCCTCCAGGACTGAAGCTTTTCTTTCCCATATTGATGAACTCCTTCATTGCACAACAGCAGTAGAAGAAAAATCAGCAAGCCCAGTGAGATCTCCTGAAGGATGACACAAGTTTCATACTCAGGATCTCTCCACATAAGGCACAAGCTCCACTTCATGATGCACATATCCTATATGTATTTATTTAAATACTTCAGCTAGTCCAACCTGCAGCTTCCATAGGAACCCCACTGCTGGGTGTTGCCTGTGTTTGCTCCTTTATCCCTCCACAGTGCCAAGGCTGATCTCCTCCACGCCACGCATCTCTGACCTAAGTGGTTGCCCTTTAACGTGAACTGCATTTCTGAGCATCTGTAATTCTAGGAGCAGATGGTCGTTGTTTATTAAAATGGATTCCAATACTGGTAATACTTTCCCAAACTAGCAGTATACGCTGCGGTCCTTTCCATACAACTTTGTTTAATGAGCTGGAGAGAAAGTTCAGTGTTGCGGAGGCAGCGGGGTGAAGAGGAGGGGGCTATCCCTGCGCGATGGGCCCTGATGAGCAGGGCTCAGTTGCCACTTCAGAGATCAGACTTGATCTGTTCCGGGCTCCTCTGAACCGAATTTTGCCTGTGCTTGTGGACACTTAGTTTTTTCATTGACAAGACTGTTGTTTAGGGAAACAAGTGCAGTGGTGCAATAACTTGCTTGCTTGTACATTGTAGTCACCAAGTGCTTTTACTGGACTTGTGTCCTGTCTGAGTCCAGCAGGGTTTTCCCTGCTTCAGCTCAGGCAATGGCAGGCAGACCTATAGATCAGGCACCAGAAGGGAGCTAGCATTTTAAAGCACTGTACTGTTTTTCTCTGTTGATCTGTCAGCTGTCATTAATATCTGAGGATGCAGTTTTTGCTGCTTTGGCAGGAAATTTGCTTTGACAAATGAAAATGTGGCTGCTGTTGCTCTTGACTAAGAGGTGTAAAAGTGCTGGATGTCCCAGTGCGTGGTTCCCAAGGGTAGAGGTGGTGAAGCAGGCGAAGATTCTCCGCAGCTCTGGGGTGTGATATAGGAATGAGTCTCCCTCTCTCTTCCCTCCCTCCCTGGAGTTCACTGGAGGGGCTTCAGTTGCTGCTTCGCTCTTTAACAGAGAAGCAGACTTGGTTTTTTTAACAGTTTCTGCCACAGAGGTATTGGTCAGAAGGAAAGTGCATCAGAGTAGGAATTGCTACTCTTCATTTCCATAAAACCCATAATGAGATAGAAACCATTGGAAACTAGATACTTTTTAAAAATAAAATACTAAGTTTTAGGTTCTTATTTTATGAAAGGATCCCTTTTGGGTGGATCTTAATGCTTGTATTGAGCCATATTTAAGCTATGCAGTTCATGAGAATTAACCTTTTCCAGGAAGGGATCACCCAAAAGCTGAACCCTGTTAAAATTAGGAATACAAATCCTCCTTTTTTTCTTTCAGTGTCAAAGAGGTGAGAATAATTTAAAAAAAAAAAAAAAAAAAAGGTTTTGTTTGTTTCCTGAGTATTTTTGGTCCAGAATTGATTAGAACATATCATGGCTTGAACATACTGCCATTCCAACAGCGTTAGCTAATGGGGAGTGGTGTGATTCCATCATCTGTAACATAAAAATATTGCTGACTTGCATCATGGAAAGCCCCACGCTGCGTTTGTGGGTGGCCTCATAAAAGTGCAGTGACAGCCTGAAACGAGGGGTCTGGAGAAGGACCGAGAATGAGGTTTCCTGACCTACGGCGGGCGCTCGGAGAGCGTTTTCCATTTCCTGCCTCTTGGATGATTTGACACAACTGTAGGGTTTATTTCATTCCTGACCCTCAGATCTCAGCTCAGTACTTTATCACCAGATCTTGCTGAGCCAAAATTTGCATTACACCCTCCTTACAGTCTCTGTATTACAACAGGGAGCGAGTTCATATAAAGCAGCCTCTTTTGACCTAGCAGAGAAAAGCCTAACAAGGACCAGAGGCTGGAGGAGCTGGCTAAAACACATCCTGTGTCAGAAGGGAGGTCAGACTGGATGACAGAGTGGACCATTCAGTCCTAAAAATCTATGAATATTAATATGCATCTATTATAGTATAGCGTACAGTGAGGTCATTGATTAATGCCATTTCTGCCCTAAGCTGTTGTCCTGTAAGGGGATTCTCCAAGTCTTCTGCTTCTGCTGCTGCTCTGGGGCACCTCGGCTGACTAGAGGTTAATTATCTGTTGTGTGGCTATTAAAACAAAAGACTTGCTCTTTTGAATTTATCACTTTTACATTCAGTTGAACTACTGTTTCTCTTGCAATATGAAATGGGAGCACCCAGCTCAATCTTTTCTCGGAGACAGTTCTCTAGAGTTCTGTCAACCCCATTGTCCAAGGGCAAAGTCACGGTTGATGCAGGTATGAGATTATTCTGCCTTAGAAATTCTCTTGCCTTTTTACAATACTGTATTTTTGTATTGTTCCATATCCATTTCTATGCACTTCCTAATGTGTAGTTTCCTTTTATGACTGTGCCTGCACTGAGCAGCTCACTGAAAACATCTACTTAGGTAGTTATGTCCAGTGCCTTCCCCGAGTGGTTACAGTTAATTTAGAATCCAGAAAAGTGTATGATTGGTTCAAATTATTCCCTACAAAATGCATTACCTTAAATTAGACAACGCTGACTTTCATCTGCCTTCGCTGACCATTTATGCGGGTTCGTTACCATGGATTCTTACATGGGGAAAAAAAAAAAAAAACCAACCCTATTTTGTTATATTTCTGATTTAGTTCCATCTTGGAGAACTGGCTATCCTCATGCTCGCCTCCTTTTCCTGATTGAATAATAAGCTCTAGTCTCAGGTCAGAACTTTGGGGTATTACCGTGTTGGTCTTATTGCTGTGCTAAAAATGATATAGATCCAGGTCATACTGGGAATTTCACCAAGTAGCAAACAGGCCCTGAGCAAGCCTCATCGAAATACTGCTCAGAGAAAATGGCTACTCTAACAAAATCACAAAAAGCAGATGCTGCCGTGCTTTTTGTGGAGGATTCGGAGGATTGTGAGCGGGGAGCCCTTAGGCACAAGCGGGAGGGAGTCGTGTCCTGGCAGCTGCAGATGACAAGTCTTTGCTGCTCACTGTCATGGGAAGCTGCCCTTGCTTCATCCAGGTCAAAGTACCTGAGCTCGGGGCAAACCCAAATCGATCCAGAGGCTGAGGTTATGTTGTAGCAGCCTTAAAAACAAGCAATAATGTGGGCAGCGTTGGTTCCTACGGACAGAGTTCACGTGTCAATGGCCACCACTATGGTTAAGAAGACTTAATCAAACAGTTTCTCTTTTCTCCATAGCAGCCTTCCTGGGCTTCACAAGTGCCACACAGAGCAGCAGCGTGAGAGGCCAGTGCCATTTTGTGTAGCACGCCACCCTGACTGGGTAGGAAATAACGCTGCTGGGGTGCCAAGGGAAGGAATCGCTAGGAGAGCCAAGTTGTTTATTTTTTCTGCTGCGCTCTGTTTTAAAACAGATTAGTTAAGAAAGCTGCTGTTGAGAAATTTCTTTCTTTCATAAAGCTTTTCGTGATTGTTTAACCAACAAATCAACCAAACAACAACAAAAAAGTTTGAGACGTGCAGTGCTGTGAATGTCTTTCAGACATGTAACATATACCTAAACAAATTTTGTCTGTGCCAAAATTTGATTCGAAATGTTTTGAAAGCAGGAGCTTTTTTCTTTTCGGTAGCTCTTCTGTTGAGCACAAGAGTATTAAAAAACAACAGTGGTGGTAAGCTTGTGGAAAATCCAGTTACTAGGCCTGAAAGGGTTAAGCTATTGCTGTTTTTAAGTCAAAATGATAGATACTTTAGAATTAAGATAATCGGTAAGTGAGTGGTCCAAAATATTACTGTTTTAAATGCTTATTTTTAAAATACAGGGAAGCCTTAATGTGATTCCTTGCATTAGAAGTTTTTTGCTTCCAGCCCAATAATCTCTTATGCTGCTCAGGAGTTTTACCTGCATAGTTTATAGATTTAGTAGTCTGATCCAGTGCTATGAATTCATAAACTGTTCCTATAATCTAGTATAAATCTGAGGCTGTTTCGCTGCAGTCTAAGTATACAGCAGGAGGCAGGCTGCCTGCAGATGTGCCCACATGCTCGATGCAGGACTGCCCTTTGCAAGGGGCATTGCCGAGCAGCTCGGGCAGCTCAGAGGCTCGCCTGGCTCCAGCCTGGGGCTCTGTCGTCTTCTGGAGCAGGTAAAATGTGTCTGCGTTAAAAGAACACTTGACAATATGAGGGCATCATTCGTCAATACCAAATATTTTCATCTCCATGGAGCAAACGGACGCAGGAGTACCTGGCAGCGCTGTAGCTGCAGGAGCCTTAGTGTGCTCGTCTTTAGCTGTCTTCCTGCAGGTACGTTACAGCCCAGAGGTTACAGTTGTGGCCATGGCTAAACTTTTCTGCAAAATTTGAAATAAAACTAGGGTTCTTGAACTTTGAAAAGGGATAGAAGACTTCTACTTGTAGCAAACAGCGGTGGAAAGGAATTCCGTCCCTCGTTTCTCTACTCAGACAGGATTGCTCTAAGCTGTTCACAGCAGATGTTTGTCTAGCCTGTTCTTAAAAACTTCTGGTGAGAGAAGAGCCCACCATTTCCTTAGCAAGCTGTTGCAGTGTTTAACTGTCAGTACATTTATGCCATGGAGTATGGTATAGGAGTTTACCCCAAACATCCTAACCTCAAACTCTCTTTCAGCAGTTTTGTGACTATGAATTCTCGTCCGTTCACATGACATGCAGAAAAAACATGTTCCTTTTCATCTTGCAGTTTCCTTCTAGGTCCATGAAGGCTGTTCTCATGTTCTTCCCTCCCTGCTGCCACTGCTCCTTCTTTCCTTCCTAAGCAAGATAAAGTTCATTTTGTCATTGTTGTTGCCTTGTTTTCCTCCTTTCTCATCCCACCTTTCCTGACTGCTTAGTCTCTCTGTGAAAGTCTCCCCTCCAGTAGTTTCATCTGCCATTCACATGAGCTGTCTCCCACGTAGCTGGAGAAGTTGTTGGGTATTTTGTTCTGCTTGTTTGCTTTCTCAGAGTAGCCAAGGTTTCCAACACTAAGCAGTGTTTGTGACAGTTCCTAGCAGTATTCCTGAAAACAGTGTGTACGCTTGCAGTCCAACGTGATGCAATTTACTGTTGGGGACATTAAATTCCATGCCATTTGAGAGGGCGTATTTCTTGACAGTTGCTCATTCCTCCTCCAGGAGCGTGCAGCAGGTGAGAAAGGCCCTTTTTTGTGCCATGTCCTAGGTGTTTAAGCACTAGAGTAAAAGGATTTGCCCAGCCTGAACCCATTCGTCAGCTCCCTCTCCAGCCAACTGGTTCTCAGCCTGAGCTCCCAGGCTCAGCTTCAAAGAGGCTAAACCTTAGCTGCTCTGCTAGCCTCGGTAACATTTCTCTGCACCTGAAAGATTTAATAACCCCTTCGCTTGCACCACAAAAAGCAGGTTGTCTTAGGGATCCAGGCAAGCAAGGTACATATGTCCTTCTCCAATGTGTAGGTTATTACCTCGAGATTGCAGATGGGCACTTCTGCTGTCTCTGCAAAGCCCCTTCCATTTTCCAAGGAGCAAGTAGTTAGCCATTGTGAGAGGACAGCAAATACCGATGTCTCTACAGCCTGATGGATGCCTCATCAAGGAGGACCCTTCCAGCAAATGATAGATTTCATTAATTCTGCCTCTTGTTACCATTTGGGGATCTCGGAACTATCAGGAGAAAATCAGAGTTGTGAGCACAGTGGATGGTTACACACTGACAATTTCTCTTGTCAGTGCTCAGATTTGAGTCCTTGCCAGTCTAATCATTATCTGCTGACTTGTACACAAACCTCCAGAAAGGTTTCATTGTTCCTGGTGCTCTGTGTTACACACAGTGCTAAGCTTTCCCCTTATGCCATGCAAAGTGTAATCACAGTGGCTTTATCAAGTCGATAAGTAGTAATAGTTCAGCCTCTTCAGGAAGAAGTTTAGAGCCCTGACCATTAAATGCAGTTTCTCTCAAGGCGGGGAGAAAAAATGGAACGATGTTTTGGTTTTATTGGTGCTGTTTCAATACCCGTGTCAGTGCATCCTCCTCCAGATGTTTCTCTAAAATCTCCCCCATGCTGAACTTAGCAGACCAGCAGCACTACTACTTGACAAACTGGCAAGAACAAGAACGTCACATGCCTTGTGTGTAAAGAGTGAGAAACCAATAACTGCTTCTCATTGCTCACCTGCTTTGTTGATAGCAAGAGATGAGATGGTAACAAATGTGGTTTTGAGCGTTTACTCCTCGGTGTCCATGAATTAGCTCTTGAACCTGCGTGTAAGTGGGAATTAGGAATGTCTGTAAGAGCTGGATACAATGGAAAGTGAAAGAGCACTTGAGGAATCAAGAAGAAAGATCTGTTTATATAAAATACATATAGAATATGTATTTCCCGTGGCATTAAGTTCTTGTGATGGTGCTAGAATCTAAATAGTTTAGTTTCTTATGGACAAAGTTAAAGTAATTCTGGGATTAGAGAAAAAGTCTGTCTGCTGTGATTGCTGCCAGTAGCAGAACCTGCTCTTTTCCTGCTTCCACGGTCGCATTCGGGGGACTGGGGAGTTGCTGAAGGCAGTTTCCTGAGAACCGAGGCTTGACAATAGTGGGCTCTACATGCTGCTGCTGCTCTTGTTATTCACTGCATGGCTACTGATAGTCTATGAACAGTCAAAAATAAATAGGAATATAGTAATGCAAAGAGTTAATGGAATCACCAGTCCGGGATAGTGGTCTCCTGCTCTCATTTTGCCATGTCGGAACTGATAAAGTTTGTTGCAGTCATCACTCTCTTTTCATTAACTGATACAGCCTTCTTTTGAGCATTTTATATCTCAGATGTCAAACGCTCTTTTTGCAGTGACAAAGGGCTGGTTTAGAATATCCAAAAAAGGCAAAATCTTTTGTTGGTGGCTCTAAAGTGTTCAGTTACTTCATTACTTAGTGGAAGTTGCAACTGGGATTCATTTGGTACACAGACTAACATAATAACGAAATGTAAATGGAGGTGATGTGTTGAAATGGAAGTGGGAAGTGTCTTTGAAAGTGTTTTAATGTTAGTACTGTGTGTAGCAGGAGCTCCATTGAACTGCTTTTCTTTTAGAGTGCCAGCATATGATGATTCAGAAACAGCAACGATACCCTCACATTTTGTGGTGCGCTTCATAAGCTCAATAGGCACAGCAGAAGAACTGTTCGTCTCGCAACCGATGGAGGGGGGGGAAGTAAATAGTGGAAACCTGATTTTAAAAAAATAATTGAAGATGGGCTGTCTAGCCAGGGGTGTGAGGAATATGACAAGCACTAGGTACCTGGGAATAACAGTGTTCAGGGGCTTGCCATTCCCTGTGCTAGTGTTGCAAGATTGGAAAACATTGGAAATAACTGGAAGTGAAGTTAATTTGGAAGGGCTGTGGCTGTTAGTCAAGTAATATTTCTGTGTAAGGGAGATAAACTTGCAGGTTGATATCCTGCACAGTTCATATGGTCTTGGAGGTATTGTAAGAAGTCATCTTTCATTAGCGATGGTCGTACTTTATGCTTACAGCAGATAGCCTGTAGATGCTTATGAACACAGAGCCACAAACTGAAAGACAGGAGAGGGAGACTGACTCGTAAATGCAGGCCGTCATGTTTAAGGCAGGTAGCAAAGAATACCACCTTCTACTAAGATGATGAGGAAAGGATTTGCAGCATCATGGACTGGTGTACGGGCATGCAATACGCTGGTACTGAGCTGGTGAGGGAGCTCCAGAGCACCAGATGTACCAGGAGGGGCTGGGGGAGCTGGGTTTGTTCAGCCTTAGGATGAGATGGCTTAAATGGGGACCTGACTGCTGTCTTCAGCTGCCCAATGGGAGGGTGTAGAGCAGGAGTAGTCAGGCTCTTCTGGCAGGTTTGTGGTGATAGGATGAGAGCCAACAGACATAAGCTGGAACACGGGAAATAGTGATAATATATATAATGATTTTTTTTTTTAAAAAAATTCCCCACCATGAAGATGATCAAACATTGTACCAGGGCCCCAGGGAGGTTGTAGGATGTTCATCCTTGGAAATACTCAAAGCTTGACTGGACAGGGACCCAGGCAACTTGATCTAGCTTCAGAGTTGGACCCAACTGCGAAGTTGGCCCTGCTTTAAGTGGGTGTTTGCAAAGGATGACCTCCAGAAGTCCCTTCCAACCTAAATTATTCTATGATTCATAAACTCTTGACACGCTTAAAACTGTGGCAGAGTGGATGGGTGTGCACAGAATGTATATGATGAAACATTGTCCATTTGTTTAATTTCTTTTGTTATTTAATCCACTGCATTTGATTGCGCTCCAATTTTTCTTTTATCTTTGAGACATGCGGTTGGAATGGAGCTCTGTGTTTGTTCAAGCCAGTCCCTGCTGCTGCAACACGCATTCAGCCATGTCCTGGAATCCCATTAATAAGTCTATTGATGTGGTGATTAGCCGTGTTTGAAAATAGTGGGTTTGTTTATTTAAACATGGGCTCTGATGCATGCGTACAGTCATAGTATCTGCCATCTTTAGTCATCCAGTTGCTCAATAGCTGTCATAATAGATAAAGAAGTTTAGCAGAGGTGAGATGCAGAGATAGAGGAAACTGTGTTGAAGTTCACTATTAATAATTGAAATAGAGGATCAGATGGTGTTAGGAACAGCTTTTCTTCTTGGAGGGTAGAGCAGCACTGCAACAGGCTGCTCAGCAAGGTGTACAGTTCTCCATCCTTGGAGCTTCCCACGGCTCAGCTAGACAACACCGCTGCTCAAATGATCTAGTGTTGCTGAGGGTCCCACTTCAAGCAGAAGGCTGGGCTGGAGACCTCTTGAGGTCCCTTCCCGACTACACTTTTGTGATTCAATGTTGTTTCCGTAAACAGTTGAAGAAAATTGTTCCCTTTTTCCTCCTTTCCTTACCTGTATTGTTGCAGAAGTGGCGCCAGCCTCCGTGAAGACAGTTACATCTGCTGCAGCTTTTATTTGTATCGCGTATTTTTCCGTCCTTTGCAGGTGTACTAGTCAGAAGACATCTGAAAAGGCTCACTTTCCTCAAGTAACTAGGACACGAATATCTTAGCAAGCTGTCGCTTGTTTAGGTCAGAGGAGATACAATCAAGCCTGTTGCAACGTTTGCTCTGGTTTTCAGCCTGGCCTGTAGCACTGGAAATCAGGGTTCAGTGTGTCGCGTTTGGCAAGCAGAGCACGTTCTGGACGCTCGGTGGCAGGTGGGAAGAGCTGAGCTGCTTTTGGAGCAATGGATATCTTGCCCTTTCAGAGAGCAGTTATCTCAGCTGCATGGTCTTGGCTGTTTGTCACCAATAATTAATGAAACACCATAAAAACAAAAACATTTGTCGTCTCCTCTTAAATTCTTAAAGTTAAAGAACTTGAAAATCGAACTGCAAGCATCAAGTGTTTACTTAGAATATACTGGATAAGAAGTTAATATGATTTTCTCTGATTTTATGTTGAAAGTTAATAGAAGGATAGAAAAAGCAAGTTCTAGGAAGTGAGTGACACTATTACTGCTTTGCTACAGCTTCCTGCACATAATGGCCCTTTTAAAACTCCTAATGCAGTGTTTTCCTTGTTTCTTTCATAAATGGAATGGGCTTCTCAGTGTAAAAAAAGGAAAAAAACAGCCAACCAAAAAAACCCACCCAACAAAAAAGAGGGTTTGCAGTATTTCTGAGTCATTTAGATACAGTCAGTTTCTTTAAATCGTGCCAAAATGGCAACAAACGTGGATTTTAAAGAAACTTCAGAATTCTGAAAAAGGAATTACAGAGCAGATGTCCCGAGCAGCTCAGGTCTGTTTCATGAATAAAATGATGAGCAAAGAATGGAGGAGAGAAGGGGTCTAAAAGAATATACATTTCTTCTTAATCCTGCCTATCAACTCCCAAATTCAGGCTTCTCTTCTCCGTGCAACTGCAAGCTCACACTTGGACAGCAATGAAGCACCAATGAAGTTGTTTCTGTCCTCCTCCCTTTCTGTAGCACATTTGACAACGTGTGACAGTCCTGCATTCAATTTAAGCTGTTTTAATTTTAGCAGTCAGCGTTCTGACTGTTCTGTTCAAGAATCATTATTCCAAGAAAGAAAAAAAGACCCTAAATCCCTGCATCCAAGAAGGAGATAAGAATCGGAAAGGCATCTCTGGAGTTTTTCTGGAGTTCCTAGGTCTGTGTTAGAGAGCTGCTGTCCTTCTGTGCTGGCTTTCCTAACCAGTTCAACAGCAGTGCCATCCAGAAGGGAGTCCATAAAGTGTGTGCTTGGTTGCAAGCCAGCCCATCAGTGCCTAATGGCATTATGTGCAGCGTGGATATACTCCGGAGCCGCTGTGGATGAATTACATACATGGATGCCTGTTAATACAGTAAGAACAACACTAATATTGTTCTATGTAATTTATTTCATGAAGTTCACTTATTCATAGGTGAAGCACCAAATTAGCAAAACAAAAGTGGCTGGTAATATTATTAATAATGATCACAGCAGTCTGAAAGATAAATCCCTGTCTGCTGCGGTGCCACTGCTGAATTTATAATACTTTGAATGGGGCTTTCTAATACTTGGAATTTTAAACACTGGCCTCTGAAATGTGATTTGATGCAACTCAATGAAAACACTTAATAGCTTTTAAGACGCAGTCACCTGGAATACGAGGCTGTATTTCCTTGTGGTGGAACGGTGTGTCACTTCTCTCCAGGATGTGGCAGTGTGATGGCTTCACAATGCCAAGACAGCTGGAAGTTTTAAATTAATGTGTGATTAACTTCCGTACTGTCATCATCCTTTCTCAAACCTTTAATTCATATGCCAGCTTTATCACCAGTAATAGTGGGAAAATGCTTGGCTGAAGGAAATGTGCATCTAAGATTATGACTGGTGTTGGGTGATTTCAGCACTTCGCAAATCGTGTTGTCAGCCTTGTTTTTACGGTTGAAGCACTAAGAATGTGGGCAGCTGCCGTTGGGCTGGTGGGCTTGTTCTCCCAGTTTACCGTTCATCTCCTACTTTTCTACCTTTATCTCACTTTAAATTATCTGAGGTTATATTATAACAACAGCTGAATTGCATGTTTTGTGTGACTCTACAGCGTGGTTCCTAATTTGCACAATAAACATGCCTTTGCGGCTTCTGGCTAGTTACAAATAAAATTCTGTTCTTTCCATAACCATGGTTAAACCATGGATCTGGACGTGCACTTAGGTATGAAAGTGCAAGCGGAGGTTTCCACGCAGCCTTGTTAACAAACACTTTCTGCACATGATCAACAGAACTGCAAGTTTTTTTGAAACTTGGAAATGGTATGTCATGAGGACATTGTAGATGTGATCGTACAATTTAAACTGAGACTGAACGGTTTAAATTATATAGAAGAATTAACAAAAGCTATATTCACCTGCATAACTTTTAAAAAAAAGGGGGGGGGGGGGGGAAGGTGATAAGATTATGAATTATATTCTCAAGATGCCCAAACCTAAATCCATGCTTTTTCTTCGTTTTCAATAAGATGGTGGTGATAATGGGACTAAGTATTATGGAGAGTATGAAGCAGAATTCAAAGAAACCTTGTAAGAATCAACATAATCAACATGCAGTATCTTTTTTTCCTTTTTTTTTTTTCTTTTTTTTTTCTTTTAAGAGGAGCTCTTTAGTCTGTGAAGTCTCATGGGGGATATATAAGACAGAAAACATTTTACTCCTATTAAGAAGGGGGTAAAAATGATCCGAGGTGTACATTGGGGGCAAGAGAGAAAAGGGACAGAGATGGAATGGAAGCCTTTTCAGCTAAAGGATCATGTTAGCATACAAACAAGTGGGTATAATTGACAACAAATAACTTTAAAAACCACAGTCTGTTTTCCAGCTGATGTTTCCGTGACCATCAATTTGGAACAGTTTTCCAGTACGAGCAGTGTGGCTGAAACTCAAACCTATGTTAAGACGGTGTACGATACATTTACAAAAGTGGTTGTGCAGTGCAGCCCTCGCGAGGCCGAGGGACAGGGCTCTGCTTCGGAGAGCCCCTTCCAGCCCTCTCTGCCTGTACGTTTTGGCTGTCCCGTGTCACGCTCGCTCTGACAGGCTCCGGTGCTCGGTTGCTGCTGCTGCTTAGTGATTCTGTTTCAAACTCCTCTTTGATAACGGTGGCAGGCAGCAACCCTTTTGATACCCTGTTGTTGGTGTAATTAATTCCAACTCAGCAAATGGGGAATCCCCCCTTTGATAAACATTTATTCTTGGAGAACACAAGCGGAGTTGGCAGGCACCTACCTTCAAGTCAGTCTTTAAAACATAACATGAAAATCAAAGATTGGTGATAGGCAGGGGATTATTCCTGCATGCTTAATTCTTAAGCAAGATCCATCTGCCTATATACAGGTATGCTATCCTCACCGTTAATAGAGCTGAGAAACTAATAAAATTCACTTGAGGCAGGCATAATTGGACAGGCTCTTTTGTCTCATTTTCTTGTTCTTTCTAGGCTGTTACGATTTAGCAATGTGCTGACTTGCAGTAGGTAAGGAAGGCTGCCGTTCTTTCAAGCTTCAGATTCACGTAGAGATTTGTGTTTCACCCTGGTGTACGTCCTTCACGAAATATACTGGGATGTCAGATCCCCGAGGTGGAAACAGTGCCTTCTTTCTCACACATGTAAAACCTGAGAAGCGCAGTTAGCTCGCACTGAGGTAGCTTGTCATCCTCTTTGCTGGTATGGATTTTACTTTAGCAAATCGAGTGTGAAGCCAGGAACCTTGGGACTCAGTCAACAGAGCAGGGATGGGTGAGGGAGACTTAGAGACGCAGCACTCTAAAAGACAAATCTGCTTTCTGTTATAAATATATCCTGTGTAGTCTCTACAAAGAGCTTAAAAGCAAGCTGAACCTTGCAGGTTTGACATCTGTGTGCATGGTGCATGTCCCTTAAGCTTGTAGCATGGGATAGTTTTCTCTAGCAGTGAGAATGAAAGTAAGTGATGGAGGCAAACACTAAGTAAGGCAAATCTCCGTAAGCAGCATACTTGCTTACTGCTCTCTCGTGGCACCTGCAGCCTTCCACACATTTGTGAGTCTCAGATTTGGGGATAAACATCTTCCCAGGCTGCAAAAGTCAGTGTGAGGGCTGGTATCACTTATCCTGGTGAATGTATGGCAAGGAGTCAACAGTGGAACAGCCGCTCACAATTCCTGGCTGCCCTCTGCGATCGTGTGAATCTTGCATGAAAGTGGGACTTGCTGCTGACGTGAGGAGAAATGTGGAAGAAGGTGCTGGAGGTCTGGGTGGAGGGACAATCCAGAACTATTCGTGAGTAGGTCATGGCTGAAATATAAAGAGCATACTTGAGTTAAGGTGCATGAGAAGATACAAAAAGAAAAATTACAGGAGCTACTGGATGCTTTTCATTGTTTATAGACGTTCCCAGTCTTTGTACTGAGCTCCTGCTTAATGCCAGCTGGGCAAACATTACTCTTCAGGCGCTATGCCAGCCCGTGTGGCTCATGACTCTGAGTGTGATCTGAGCAGTAAGGTCTTCACAGGGAAGGCAGCGGCGGAAGGGTACCCAGCCTGAAAGCCCGTGTCAGGGATGCCCGTTTCTTTGGTTTTGCTCATGTGCTGTAACTCCCTGCCACCCCTTTCTGTTGGATTTTGGTCTGCTCCTGTCCCACCAGGTACTGCAGGAGTTGATGTCGCAGTAAGGTCCGGGACCTGCAGCAGAGCTCCGTGGTGAGCAAGGAACATGTCCTGCTAAAACATTATACTTTTGGTGCTTTTAACTAGGAAAGTTTGTTTCTGGGTAGCAGGCAGTGTTTCTGGCTTTGTGAGGATAAAATACGCTGTCTCAAATACCACCTCCTTGGTGGAATATATGTGCTGCCTTGCCAAGACACCTACTGCAGTGGTGACGTTAACTGGTTTTCCCTTCTCCTGGAGACACAGATATTGTCAGAGGTACTGAAGAAAGAGATAATTCATGACATAGAAGAAACATCTCCTTTAGACAGATTCAGTCCCTTCCGAGCCGCCCGCAGCTGCACAGCCCATAGAGGAACTGTGGTGCTGGGTCTCCCAGCGGCCCCTGTGCACAAAGCACTCGCAGGGGCGGTGGCTCCCGGGTCCTGCAGGTCCTGTGCGCAGCCTTTCCTCTTCAGTGCATGCTCCAGCCCCTGCACAAGTCCCAGGCTAGCTCTGGAAATTCAAATTCAGTACCTCACGGTCCCAGTGTATCATGTTCTGGGCTTCAGGATAGACCTGGTGGCCACAGCAACTTTTCACAGCATGGCAAACAGTAACTTATCCACGTGGACCCCAGCTTTCTGCAGTTCTTGCAACTCTATGCATAATCAGGTGAAATCAAGTAAAAGTTGGTGCAGGTAAAAGGCCACAAAAAAATCAAATCTGGAACCGTTGCTGGTAGTTGGAGATTTAAGGAGTTTAGTCTGGAAACAGTTAAAGGCTGACCTGATCATCTACACAGAGAAAAGTTATTAAAGTGAAAAGAGCTTTTCATTATATCTGTTAAATTCATAACACAGCAAGGAATGGATGCTAGAAAAATTAAATCAAGAATGCAGCAGCCACGAAGGTGATTAATTTTGATGCCTTTCTAGAAGACTGAACCAGAAAGCTCTGGGTGGAGGAGGGGACTGGGCACCTCCTGGGATGAAGTGCCTGCCCTGCTTTATGCATGGAGCAGGGCTGGATTGCAGCAACTGTAAAACTGCAAACTCCTGGCATGTGTCAATCATTCTTTTTACTGTGGGGTTCAGGCACCCAATATTCATGTTGGATGGAGTCAGATGTTTTCCACATACATACAGAGCCATTTTGGGAAAACTCGGGGGCAGTTCATGGACAGGAGACAGCAGCTCCCGGAGCTTCCCCAGCTCCCCCACCGATTGCACCAAGGTCAGCGTGCAGCTGGGCAGCGCGGCCTCGCCCCTCCCTTTTGGTTCTTGTCTTTCTGCTGTGGAGGATTGGAATTGCTCAGCAGCCCTCTGCCAGCCCAGTCCTGCTGCCAGGCGGAGGTGGCAGCCCTGGCATTCAAACTCTGCTCAAATGGCTTTTGAGCTGTGCATGACTCTGCGCCATCATTTAGCCACTGCTAAAATACATTGTTATGGGGAAAAGATGCTGCCCGGCGTCTACCAGAAGCGTTGAACCTCTCCATCCAGGATTATCAAGGAGTCTAACTTGGAGGAAGCCTTTTGATGGGGAAATATTCCTCTTTATTGGGGAATTTCAAGTAAGATTGAGCAAAACCAAGTAACTTTTTTTATTCACTTGAGAGTATTTTGCTCAGGTGCCTAGCTACCTGCTGAAATTTTTTACACTCTGGTAAACATTTAAATGTGGAAATTATATTTCTTGGTTTTCTGCAGACTGTATAGTTGTGGTTTAACCCGGCAGGCAGCTAAACACCACACAGCTGTTCGCTCACTCCCCCCGGGTGGGATGGGGGAGAGAATCAGAAGAATAAAAGTGAGAAAACTTGTGAGTTGAGATAAAGACAGTTTAATAAGTAAAGCAAAAGCCACGCACACAAGCAAAGCAAAGCAAGGAATTCATTCACTGCTTCCCGTTGGCAGGCAGGTGTTGAGCCTGGAAAAGCAGGGCTCCATCATCCGTAACGGTTACTTGGGAAGACAAATGCCATCACTCCGAACATCTTCCCCTTCCTTCTTCTTCCCCCAGCTTCCTATGCTGAGCGTGACACCATATGGTGTGGAATATCCCTTTGGTCAGTTGGGGTCAGCTGTCCCAGCTGCATCCCCTCCCAACTCCTTGGGCACCCCCAGCCTCCTCGCTGGTGGGGTGGTGTGAGAAGCAGAAAAGGCCTTGACTCTGTGTAAGCACTGCTCAGCAGTAACTAAAAGGGATCCCTGTATTATCAACACTGTTTGCAGCACAAATCCAAAACATAGCCCCATACTAGCTATTATGAAGAAAATTAACTCTATCCTGGCCAAAACCAGCATACTGTACTACATGATAAAACAGTTGATACAAACAGGGAGAAAAAAAAAAAATCACTGGTGTAACAGAAATACCAGACTGCACTCGTTATCATTAAGCAGAAAATTTTCCTCCTCACTGGGTAGGCGAGCCAGAAATTTGGTTCATTACTAGGAGGAGGACAGAACAATGTACAGTGGCATTAAAATGAAATGCAGGTCCCTTCCTGAGAGCCTGGGATGCCTTTGCTTTAGTAACAGATATTCTGAAGAGGTCACTTACTCTGGCTCCCAGTTCTATTAAAACCATTGTACTATGCTCTCTGTTTACAAAATAAGGTTTATGCTCACTTTTAATTCTTAAAAGCAGAGGAAAAACCTGAGCTTGGCAAAGCCTTTTGAACTGCTGAATCAAGAACTAGCTGCTTGCAAAGAGGGATTAAAACCTTTTAATCCTTTTGTGTAAAAGAATATGGTGTTTAATGTGGTAGGCATGCTGGCAAAATTAATTTTCATGTTTTTTCAAGCACAAGATTTCAGTTCTGTCTTTGTTTCCTGGTCCTGCATATCTTACGGGTTCTTTACGCTATGCAATACACTTTATCAACTTTGAAGTTTTTAAGAAATTTGCAAATAAAAAAATGCAGATTTGGAAGGAAAAGTAAGTTTCTAGGAGCCGGCGCAGCTGTTACGTACTGCCTTAGGCGGCGTTGTGATGACTGATTTCAGAGCCCGGTAGCTGGCATTATTATTCTCTTGTCCGCTGTACGTATTCTGTGCAAGAGAGAGGAGGCCTGAATTCAGGTACTGAATTTTGTGTATGATTAAATGAATGTTCTATATGTACGCATTTGAAAGCCCTTAAGTGAATGTTGTGTAAATGGTGATAATTGGAGGCAGTCTTCTTGCAGTCCTTTCTCAAGCTAAATAAGGTCCAAGGCCAAAGGCCCAAATGTTTAATTGTATTAAACACAGAGGCTGAAAAATTTATTAACTCAGAAAGTGTGTATTACCAAGTTAATTGGAAGTGCCTTTAAGCTATTACCAGGTGGAAATTTGACTTCAGGTTTCAATTTTAAATTAAAGCAAAGCAGAAAACCGTTCTGTGAAGCTGCTGGAAGGTCTGCTTCTCTGCTCTCCTTCGTTTTTTTTCTGCTCTCTATAACAGTATAAATGCTGGAGAGTTAGAATCAAAAGATAAACTCATATATAGGGGTCTGGCTTTTCCTCAAGATATGTGGCAAGCTGCGTGCACAGGCTGCGGGTGCTCTAGGGAAACGTAAAAGCAGAGGAGGGGAAATGAAGACGACCTCAGGTTCTAGAAGGATGTTTTTCTGGCCTGTTTTTCTGCTTTGTTTTTAATTAGTATTCGTCAGTCGTATGCAGGACTGCTTTGTGCTTCTTGGCATATTTTTCTTTTTCTAGTTATGTGTTATTTGAGTTATTGGAAGCAATTGTAAGAGTGGTGTCATAGTAGAGAGGTTTGATTTATTTTCTGCTCCCTTTCCTGGCACACAAAAAACTTTAAAAAAACCTCATGGACAAGAGTCAATCACAGCACCGGGATTAGCCAGAGTTAGGGATTTTCTTACTAAGATGTAAAGCAGCTCACACTGCTAGCCAGCCTGGCACTTTGAGAAAGACACTGCAATTACAACAGCCTTGAGAAATAATGGAGAAAATTTGCCACCCTGTGTGCGAGATCTGTAGGAACCCTGCAGATACGATATGAAGAGAAACCACCTCCCCGTTGTGTTAAGGTCTAAGTTGCCTGCCTAAAACTCTCTCCACAAATAAATCAGCACCCAAAATGTTCAGCACCGCTGAGCGACTTGCACAGCATCCTTGTGTGATGGTTGCTGGAGACAATTCTGGTTCAGTATCATGTCAGCTAATTTTAGGCATTTAAACTCTTTCAGCAATTTCCATGATTCATAAAGAGACAGAATTAGAAATTTACTGAAGTGCAATACTATGATGACAGGCTGTTGCTGTAGTTTATTAATATCCAGTAATTGTAGCCTTAATACTTGAGTGAACTAACGGCTTTTAACCCGTATTTCTGTGGAATAAGCAGGTTTCTCCAAACATCAGCATTTAACAGTGGATGCCCAGTTTCTACTGGTGCAGGGTTGGTTTATGTATAACCATCCAGACGCTGACCAGAAGTACACAGGACACATGAGGTTTTAAAATGTTTCTTTAAGAAGAAATTTTAAAAATATTTGATTTTGCCTTAAATACTATTTAATGTTTTATATCAGATTTAGTAAGTATAAATCCTGTATTAGGAAAAGGGAAAAAAGGGCTTGAAAAAAGCCAGTCTGGACATGAAGATTCCCATCTGTGTGTCTGCAGAGACACTTCAGTCCCATCCAAGGCTTTGCCTTTATACTGGGCTTATGGTAAGGTAAGAGCCTTTAGAAATTGTAAGCAGCACCCATTTGCTGAGACGGTGAAGAAGCAGGAATCAAAGATTATAAGAGTTTCTGAGCTTAAGTCAGTGTAAATACTGATAAAATCATACATTTGGCTTAACATGTACCCTTGCATTCTCCTCAATGAAACTTTCTCCATATAAACAAAGCACAGTGGGTCTCGCCTGCTGAAATGAGCACCTTGCATCTTAGTTCACCGTATTTCCTGCTAGCGTTTAGGGAAAATCACAGCTTCTGCTGGATGACTGCTTTTATTATTTTTGTAATGTAATTTTTCTACTGAAAGTTACAGAGGTCATTGAACATCTTAAAAGATCTACTTCTTAGAGATTTGTATATTAATCATTCACTTTATTGGTTTCATTTTGTACAAGCTCAAAAGGTATCTGTGAGTAACTTTATAGAAGTCAGGAGATGAAGGTGAGGAGAAATGCAACTCGCTTTGGGATAATGTTTGTAGATTTGATTATCACGGACAACCACACTTGAAGCTAGAAAACTCAACCACTAAAATTGGATTGAAATAGCAGAATCATTTGTCCTAGCTGTTGGGAATCTCTTAAGCATTAAAATCTAATAACAATAAGATGATAAAACAAGAGAGAAGGATGTGCAGGTAACATTAGGTAACCTGTAATTCAGAGCGATCTGAGGAATACGTTGAATTTGGAATGCCGTTTTCGGTGAGTGGGATGCAGTTAAGTGTTTTAAAGTGGATGGAGAAAGGGTTATGATCCATTCACTGGATAAAAAGAAAATTGTGTATGTATCTGAGCATGCAACACCCCACCATATACGTATTTGCATTTATTTAATGAGTACCTTGCACCAAGCAATAAAGGACAAAAGTTTCATTTACAAAGTGCTGTCATCTTAGTGACATAAAACCAAAATAGGAGAAATAAGGAATGAATTAGCATTGTGATCACTGAGACCCACTGATGCCTTAGTAAGCTGTTGTTAAAGAAATGTTACTACAAGGCTCAAACAGGCTCTTCCTACTTGTAAATCACACAAGAATTAAAAGTGCAAGTTTGAAAAAATCTTATTTTGCCAAACAATATTCCTAATGATCACAAAGGGACAGGAACCACGTTTAAACAATGGTGGATATGTTGAAAGGAAAACATAAGGATATTGAACATAAGGATAGCTGGAGAGCCCACTGGCTTGCCTCCTGCCCTGCAGTAGATGCTTAGGAGGGAAATCATGGAGTAGGTCTCACCAGAGTATCCTTCTAGCAGGCATCCATCCATCCATCCATCCATGCACAGATACCAATCAGCCAAGATCGTAGAGGAAACAAGAGAAAGAGAAATACCCTTGCTGAATATGTAAGCATATATAATCTCTGTCTTCTAGACCACTTTATTTCCACTTCAAAGTCAGTCATGAACATGAGAAAGTCTGTGTCATTCTTGGTTTCTTCCCCGTGTTATAACAACTGAGCCACATGGTCCTTTTTCGTGTATTTGTCCTGACGGCAGCCATGTGAGAACAGCAGGCAAGTTTTACAGTGGAAGCTGAGGCACAGTTGTGCTTTGGTGTGTGTGAGAGGGAAGGTTAAAGGCAGGGAGTTAAACCTGAATTTCACAATTTCCAGACTCAAGAACTGTTCCCACCGTGATCTTTTCCTGCTTGTGTCAATGACTTCTTTTAATTCATTTAGCCCAGGTACCTAAATAAGGTTACCCATGTATGCCTATTGTATGTGCTTATCTAGTTCATCTCATATCACAACGGTAATTTTTTCCTTCACAAAGGAGACTACTTTCAATCCTAATTTAGCCCAAGTAATAAAAGCTTTCAGATAAAAATACAAGCTCCCCTTTCCTACAATGCTGGTCTTATTTTTGGCTGCCTTTCTATTTAGAACAGTGGCCACTTACAGCATGAGGACAGATATTTTTCTTTAAAATCTCTCACAGCAGGTGAGTGTTCACAGAACACTTAATTGCAGACATGTGTTTAATAATTCATTTTTCTCAAACCTATGTGCAACTCTGGAAAAATAGCATCCACAAGAACAGGAGGAGCAGTATGATTGCTAGTTTCTGAATTAAAATTTTTGGATGAAGTGTATTTGATGTGGGCGCTAAATACTGAAAAAGCATCAGGATTCAATTTAATTTTTGTATTTATTTTAAGAAACCATCTAATGATGGCTCTTTGAAATAAAACAAGTTAATATTTGTGTATATGAAGCATATTTATGTTGGCATATATTATGTTTCAGCCACTTGAAATTTTTTGGCTCTTAGAAAATGACAAGGAAGCATCTTTTATGTGACTGGTGTGTGCTTAATGTGTAGTAAAATACAATGATCTGTGCTAAATATACATGACCCAGCATCATTTTTTTAAGGCTCTGGTTGGTATTCAAGTCAGGTAATACAGGTCATATGTTACTCCTCAAAGGCCATGGTTCACATAAAAGGCACCTTGCCAGGTTAGAGGGAGGCTACACCTCTCTGTTCCTCGGCCTTGAAGGAGATCTGGCAAAAGAGACTTTTCTCCCTGGGAACGTCCTTTGGGTTCACTGAGAAGCTGCACAGCCTAAAACCAAATGTGATGGTGTGACTCTGAACTGCTCTGGTAAAGAAAGGAAACCTGAAAAAGAAAACTGAAATATTCCTACTCAGCTACAAATGTTTGGTAGGGCAAACTTTAAAATAGCTGCTGAGATGTTTTTCTGATTTATAACAATTGTTTCACAACAAGCAAATTGTCTAGAATAGCAAACAACAACAGTGGTTTTATATATAAAATATGGGTGAGAGATGCATCTTCGTGGCTGGCTGTCTCTCACGCCGAGTTGCCCTGCAGGAAGGCTGTGGCAGTGGCTCTCCAGCAGACCAGAGGTTCTGCCGTTGAGGGCTTCGGGTTCCCCTCCCAAAACCATCACATTTGCTTTTGCTGGGGAGGGCAGGCAACAGCCTTACTGATTAGTGCATACCTAACTTGTCTGCTCGTATTTCTCTCTCTGGCTTTCTGTACCCATGTTCCTGTGGACCTCTTAAAATGTAGTTCGAGGGAGCGTTTCTTTTGAAAGCATCGCACACCCTAGCTCAGCCCAGGACTCTGCATGAGTTTGCTGCTGTTTCCTAGCATGGTGAAGTAGATGCGCGTGTGCCTAAATCTCTGCTAGCATCTCTTCCACACCATGAGGCCCTCCTTGTGAGTCACTTTATAGGATTATCCAGGAATCTGTGCTTGCTCAGCAAGTGACTTTTTCAACACTATCAACTGTGAAAGGAAAGTCCTTTTCTTCTAAAATGTTTTGGGTTGGTTTTTTGTGGTGGTGGTTGGTTTTTTGTTGGGTTTTTTTTTTTTTTTTTTAAAGTTTCTCAATGGAGAGCATGTCTGAGCAAGTTGTTATTTTTCAGCCCCCAGCCAAATAAGATAAATCCTGTTTCTTTCTCTTGTAAGAAAATACTCTATTTTTCATGGTCTTCCTCCTCAGAACTGTGTTGTTCCCATAAGCTCTCTAGAATAATTTAGTTTTGAGCAAAGATGAAACAGGGAAAATTTCAGCCAAGAAGGTGAAAGTTTTCCCATTCTCCTGCCTGAAGCTTAGGAGCGAATAGAAATGATGATAGCAGTAATTTTCACTCCTGGAGTAGTGGGAACTTGGTTATAAAGCGAGGAGCAAGAATTACTTTAGAGGGTGAGGACTGAATGTGCTCCAGGGATCTGACACTGAGCAGAGAGGCCAGGGAAAGAGAGGCTGGAGTTGTTTGGTCTTGGAGTTATCAAATGACAAATACACCAGCCTGGAGTAGTTACTCCATGCAGTGGAGTAAGCGAAGGTGGGTGTGATGGGCACCCAGCCATCCAGCACCTCTCCCTCCTGTCACCCAAGACTTGCTCAGGAGGTTCTTGCTCAAGCTGATATTTCACAGATTTGTCTTTGGAATACGATCGCTCTTCTTTTTCTTGTTTAAACTTTCAATAAAAAAAATCTTCAGTTTTGCCTGGTCCTTAGGTCATCAGGAAAAAGACAGGATTTCACTGCAAAAGACACTTCAGTTCCTTGTATTTACTTGTAGTTTGTTTGAACAACAAACAGTTAAGTCCAAGCTTGGCATGTGCATAATCTTCTGTGGAGACTCTGGTCATTTTGAATTTAAGAGGAGAAAACGAGAAGGGCTACGTTACTGGTTAAATACTGTCTTTTCAGTACATCCTTATTTTTTTCTGGTTGTGTTTCTAGGGCTACACCAAGAGAGCAAATACTCAAAACAGGTTAAAAAAGACTGCTTGGACCATCACCTGGCCCTATCCCTAGTGGTTGTTACTACTGCCCTTTGGAAGTAACTAGTGATGTGTCTCATGGCAGCCTCCTCCAGGCAGTAGAGTTATAGAGATGTTGGTTGGAGGGGAGGTGTGGAGGTAGCCTAGTCCACTTAACATGCATTTTCCACGGACACCAAGATTTTCATGGATGATCTGTTGCACTTCTGTTAGCTCTCACTGAGATAAGTTTTGGTATTTGCTGTAACAGCTACCAATCAGTATAAAAATACCTATGCCCATGCCCGACTCTATTGTCCTGGGACCAGGACTCAGGATTTTAGGTTTGCCTAATTAGTACTTTTCCTTCCATTTCAAAACTTCAGGGCATTCAAATGTTTAAAATGGCTTTGTAGAAATACCCTTTCCCAGACTATGAGAATTTGGTTTATATACAAGCATACTTTTGTTACCAGTCTCGGTGGATTTAGATGGTTTCCAGAAATCAGTGTTGCTCAATTAAATGTGCAGAGGAAGAAGATTCATTACAAAATGTAAATTCAAGCTGAACAAGGCAGCAGGTTTTTTAGGTTTTACTGCCGGTGAACATTGTTTCCTTTTGTTCTGGTTTTTAATAGTATTGATTTTTTTAAAATGTACAAAAGTAAAGTAAGTCCTCAGTGTACGAGCTGGGGAGTAGGTGTACAGTGAGAGATATAATTGCATTTTATACTTCAAGGACAAAAGGTTTTGGATTCTGCTGTATTTGTCATTTGAAAAATTTACACTATTTTACTAAGATCACAGAGTAAATAACAGAAAATCAAAAGAACAAATCAACTGCCGAAATGCAAGACAAGACATAAGCTCAGCACACTGCATAGCAAAACAGTCAATCACACTGCAATCACTAGCAGCCTGAACAGTGAATTAACATTTCACTGGGATAGATGAGAGGTGAATAAACACAGATATATGTAAATACAAACTAAGTAGAAATAGACATGATTATAGATGAGTAAATATGTGAAATCAGCATCAGTTAAGCAAGCACACTTAATAATTGCTTGCTGTTCATGTCAGGACAATGTGCTAAAGACTGCAGACAGCAGCCATCATGTCTTAAAAGGCATTTTCTGGGTTTTGAGCTATTTTCTTTGCTCAGTCCTGGGGCTGCCTTCACCAAGGATGGCAAAATTCAGTAGACCTGTGTGTGATGAATTTCTGTGGTCAGATCTGTGATACTCCTTCACAGAAGCTCGTTGAGGACGGAGCATGTGTATCCACTCCTGCGTGGACAGTGCTGGTCTCAGTGGATTGTCTGCAAAGGCCCTTTGGAAATAAAGCCGAGCAAGCAGCAGTAGTAGAGGTTCAGGCCTGCGGCTTAGTGTCTCAGCCGTGACCTCCAGATCACCTGGGTTCAGGGTTGGCATGTCCGCTGGTGCCTATGGTCTATGTAGGTGGTTGGTGGGCTCCCTAGCACACAGCCACAGTCCATGTTGAGCATCTGACGCTGCAATTTTTGAAGGGGTCTGCTGTCCTGCTGCCTCAGGAGTGGCATGCCACCAGCCCCTGTCTGCTAAGCGTGCCCTCAGCTGGTGTTTGCTTCTCCATGTGGTGCCAGCTTGTCTGACCTTGTCCTTCACTCTGAAGCTGTGGTGGGTGGGCCTTGGCCAGCTGCCAGCTGCCCACCCGGCTGAGGGCTGCGGGGAAATACCTGCTCCACCATGGTGCCTTCAGGGGCTTCAGGGGACTCTGCTCAGGCGCCTGGAGTTCCTCCTCCTCCCCCTCTGACCTGAGTGCGCGCAGGGCTGTTTCTCACACTTTTTACCTCACTCCTCACAGCCGTGATGTATTTTGCCCTTTCTTAAACCTGGTGTCATGGCGATGCCCCTGTGGTGAGCGTGACTGTGTCCTGCTGTGGGGCCGTTGTGGAACTGGCTGTGGATGGGGCAGCCCTGACGTCTCCTCACAGAGACCTCCCCGCAGGTTCCCTCCGCCACCACCTCGACACCTACACCCCATACGGACAGCGGTGGTGTGCGTGTGAAGCGAGAAGCATCCTGGGCCCTCAGCAGTCTCCCTGGTCTGGTCCACACGCGTTGGAGTGGGGCAGAGCCTGGCCTCTGGGCTTTGTCAAAAGCAGCAATTGAAGTATAGCACTTGGTTGAGCTGCTGTGCCTGTTGAGTCACCCCGTGCCACGCTGTAGGGACAGTGGGGGTCTGTGTAAGCAGTTAGCTTGGGCTAAACCAGAAGGCGAATCTGGGATTAAAGAGGGTCTTGCAGTTTTAGCAAAGTCTTCATAGATTGCCATTTAAGGGAGAGGTTGCACTCCGCAGCTTCAGGTGGCAGGTGCCAGCTTGCAGCTGCCAAGGAAGAGGCGCCATCTTCCAGCGTCCCCCCGCCCCATCTGATCCTGCCCTGAGCCACTGTGCTCCCTACCCTGCTTGGAAAAGAAGAAGAAGAAGAAAAAGTGGCTTTCTGCCAGGTTAGGGGCCTGAATCTGCTCCACAGAGGCTCTGGTGACCCCGGAGCTGCTTGTAGGGGTTTGGGTGCTGGTGGCTGGAGGCAGGGAGGGGAGGTGAGGGGAACGAGGAGCAGAGCAAGGCCCCCTGCCCTCTTCAGTAGCTGCAAGAGGCCGGACGGCTCAGCTGTAACTTGAAACTGCAGCCTTAGTGTTCTACATGTTAGGAAAATGCATTTAAAGATTGTCTTCTTTTGGGGTTGCTGCATCTGTCTCCTTCCTAGATGGGGGAAAATCAGCCCTTCATTCATCAAATGCTTAGTGTTTAAACCACCTGGGCTTACAGATGTTGTCCCCCTCTCCCTCAAGGACATACTCGTGGATGTGTCCGGAGTGGGAAGATGCGGAACCACTGCCAGCTCCGCGGGGGACGTTGGCTCGGTGTCTCGGGGTTGAACAGGTTTCTTCTCTCACTCTTACTCCTTTCTACATCCCATCAGCGGTTTCTGCCCCGTTTGTGGGTCAGGCTCATCTTTGAGGTGGTTGATCAGAATTGTATTTGAAACATGGCCTTAGCGCGACCTGTGTGCTGAATGACATCGTGGGTGGACTCTGTTAACTCCCGCTGTGGAGTTACATGTTTTAGTGCTTTGTAAGGATATAAGATCATCAAACACTTCTCACTTGGACAAAGCGGTGTTTCAAAATGACCCTCAGATCACATATTGCAAAATTCTCTTGTACAGTGAGTGCAGAAGAAAAATATAAACGTTCAACCTGGATGCCTAGTTTTAGCCATCCAAGTCTGTCATGTAAATCTAGAAGACCCAACTGTATTTTCATGAAACTTATTGATTATTAAAATGTTACATGATTTTTTTTTTTTTTCTGAGTCTTTCAGGCCTGAATGTCACTTTGGTTCCTTTGCCAACTTTCACTATTAGTGATTGGTTTCTTACCAAGCATAGACAAGCCTGTTCAGGTTTCCAGATGCTTATAGACTGTAGGATTTTTATGTTGATCCATGTCTAAAATGAAATTAAAGGTTGTTATTTGTGTACTTAAAACTGTATCTGTTAATTCTGATGAATGCCTTAACAGCTTTCAGGAAAACTAATGTCAATGTATGGTACATTTTGTAGGTTTGGTGTGTCAGCTGTTCTCTAATTTCTAGTGCTATGACCGTGTTATAAACATGCAAAAATCCATTTATTAAAAAAACAAACCATAAAAATGGTTCCAAATTGTCATATACCTGAATGAAGGCCCAGGAGGCCGGGGGGAGCCCTCTATTGCCCTCATTTACAGGCAAGCCAGATGGACTTTATTCATTTCAGGAAAAAAAGGTACTCAAGCAGAAACTGTGCTTGTCATGTTGCAGTCTGCGCTGAATTTGTGTGGCTGAGGTGATTCAACCTGGATTTGTAGTAGGAGCACCAATTATCTTATAATTTAGATTAACATGACACATTCCTTGCTTATTTGATGTTGTGTTCTCATGGGGGTGATTTGGTTATTTTTCCAGGCAAGCCAACGTTTATGAAAGCTCCTGAAGATCAGATTGGGATTTCTGGAGGAGTAGCCTCTTTTGTGTGTCAGGCAACAGGAGAGCCCAAACCTCGTATCACATGGATGAAGAAGGGGAAGAAAGTCAGTTCTCAGCGGTTTGAGGTAATTACAAAAAAAGCAAAAATAAAAATTTGGTAATCAGTCTAATGCTTGCAGGTCTTAATTACACAATAATCATCATTGCAACCCGGTTATCTCTGCATCGCTACAATACAGAGTCTAGAGCTTTCGAGTAAAGTAAGTTTCGTAAAGTAAGTTTCCTTCCCTGCAGCAATGCAATCTGTAGACCAGGGCGTTGTCCTTTGAGCATGATGCTGGAAGCACACATGTAGGGCATCCTTCTTCAGATGGGAGACTGGGGCTTATACTGAATTGGATGGCAGATTAGAGTTGAATCTAGCAGTAATTTTCTGTTTTCATTGTGAAAATTGATAAGGCACCTCCTTGGCCTGCTATCCCCAGTGAAATTCAAAAGTGGGATGCCAAAACGCTATTGGCAGGCTTTCTAAGTGATGGCTACTGCCATCCCTCCCACAAATGCACTTGGAAGGGGAATGGCGAAGTCATTCTGAAGGGTGAACTGACTTCCCTGTGAAGTAAAGTCTGAGAGAAAGGAAGAGGGAAGAGCAGGTATCAGAAATTCTTTTGAAAAAGGGTCCAATTTGGTTTGTATTTGAAATATCAAATACATTTTCACTGACTTTCTCCACTTTTTTCTCCACTACCCACCCCTCCCACCCCCCCACCCCCCCTTTTTTTTTTTGAGTTGGGCTCCTTTCTCTCAAACTGCCCTTGGAAATGTGACCCCTCTACCATTCTGCTGCCTTTCCTCTAATCCCCTGTCTTTGATGTTTTTGCTTTTCTGACTGGAGCACAGGATGACTTTGCTGCCCAGAATGGATTGATTCAAGTCACCAATTTTAATCATGACTTTGTATGTGAGCAGAAAACCTTGATTACTTTAATCAATTTTAATCTTGTTTTACATTGTTATTTTTCCCTAATAAAGGTTAAGTTTTGTTGTATAGTGACCATTTAAACATTCTAATCTGAAAGTAGATATAACCTTTATAGTGAATTTGGTACTTACTGTGGCTGACGAGAGGTCTATGCCATATTATATACATTTATATGAGCAATTTCATAGCTTTATTTACATCAGTTTTGATACATAGTTGAGGCATTTTTATTGTGTTAGAAGATAATGAATAATATCTTTCTTCTTTTCCTAGATAACTATTAATTTAACCTTATTACTAAGCTACTCTTTATTTGGAGGAAAATTGGAATTCAGTTTAAATGAAAAAATTAATAAACAACTGATGTACACATGCTGAGTTACTACACAAAAGAGGTATCCATTGTTAGCAAATGAACAGCATTTCTGGTCAGTGTCTGTCAGGTCCTTAGTAGTTGTAGGTCTCTTCCTCTCACATAGAGTGTGTGTTCTACTACTAAAGGATAGTAAGGGCAGAAGAGCTTTTCTGCTGTTTCATCTCTTAGCTTTTTAGTCCTTATCACTGAAGCGAATTAATTTGTGCATCTGACTTTGTCTTGTTTTAAAATTTGGCAGTAGCCCTATCCTGTGTAAAGGTTATAGAAAGTTTAGCATTTTGTCACAGTTTCATATTTAATTTAAAATTGAGTATTCAAAAAAAATATAGTGATGCTCACATTTCTCTGTCCTGTCTGCTGCTACTTGACCCCAAATTAAGGGTTTTTGCATACTGTTTCTGTTACTTAGAACAGAAAAGCTATTCCTTGCAGCATGAGGAATAACAGATTTTCAGTGGTCTTGGTTACCTTTTGATTTCTTCCTATTTCTCCTGTCACTGCAGTCTTGTGGTGCATGTTATTTTTCTCCTTCCTGTTTTCGCTCATTTGGTCTTTATGCTGTGAGAAGCATTCCTAAACAGGGCTCTTGAAAATAGGGGAAAAGTTTTGCATGGAAGTAATGCAGGTCCTAGGCTGACGTCCATATGTCTGGGATGAAGTATAGCTTAGTCTCTTCATCTCCCCCTGCAGTTCCCAAATGACGGGAGGGCGGGCCTGGTGCCTCTCCCTCATGCTGTCACCATCTGCGGTAGAGTTAGTGTTTCCAACTTTTTTGTGCTCAGTAATAGGAGAAGGATGAGTTTGGCACTAACAGTGGCCTAAGGCTGTGCCTTGCCATTAAGGAATAGCTTATACTAACCCAGCTGCAAACTAACAAATACCTCTCTCTTCCCCGTAGAAGTTAGAGTAACGCATGTTACAGCTTAGCAGGATGGATGGAAAGGCAATGATTTATTAAGGACTTAATTTATTATGCTGGGGAAGGAATTGTAATTACATCGTTGTTGATTATGCCAGAGTTGCAAAGTAGCCGATGCTGAAGGACATTAAAAACCCTTACTTTCTGCTGCAGTTAGCAGAGGTACTCAAGGTTTTATTCTAGTTTTGTTGCTATTTTCCTGGTAATCCCACAGGAGTATATCATTCCGCTCTTCCATCAAGGTGAAAGTTGGCACTAAATTGCTATCAGTGTGATTAGTAAAACCATTAGTGCAAATATGTCTCAGATGTTTTAAATCATCAGATCCACATCTTTATTACCAGGTTGATAATTTGTCAACCTTAATTGATTCATAAAGAACCTCATTGGATCTTCATTTGTTCTGGCCTCCTCATAGGAAAAATATGTTCTTGACTCTGGAATTTTTGCATTTCTGGTCTTGGAATGCTTGACTAATTGCATGGTATTTTATAGCTTACAGAGCTTCTTTTGGTTTAGTTTTTAACCACTGGATTGTTTTGACTTTTCAGTTTTTGTTGCAGAAGATATCAGTAAAGAAGTGTTTTCTTTCCATTGTTAAAGGTTATTGAGTTTGATGATGGATCAGGATCAGTTCTGCGGATACAGCCCCTGCGTGTTCATCGAGATGAAGCTATCTATGAGTGCACAGCAACCAATAGTGTTGGGGAAATAAACACGAGTGCCAAATTAACAGTGTTAGAAGGTAAGTGGGAAGTTTTTTCATGCCTTTGGTGGCAGAAGACATGACTTTGGCAGCTTTGTGTTGGTGTGGTGCTTTTAAATGACATGGTGATATTCTAGCTTGGTTTGGAAAAACTGTGTTCTTCCTGTATCATTTGCTATAATTTCTCCTAGTGATAGAACCTAGTGTTTTTGAGACAATCATGAAAGGATGGCAGATTCTGAACTTTCTTTATTAGTTGTATTGTCTGATTGGGATGTGTCATTTCTAACTTGGAGGGCTAGCTAAAGAGACATTTGTATACTGTTCTCATCTGTTTGCTTTGATATAATACCCATCTTCAGGGTATCTAAGAATTGTATCTGACAGTCAGACACTTAATCTATGTTGCTGCACCTTCTGGATTAAATCGGCACAGTTCTTGAATAGATTTTCAGGTTACTCTTCAGCTTTTGAGCTTGATGTGGAATTTAGCTTGGTTTACTTTTCAGTATAGTCACAACTTGTTGTTCTGTTTCTCCTCTTAAAGAATAGATTTTGATCCTTGTCTGCTATATGAGCAGGTTTTACTTTGCTTGCTATGTTGTTTCTTCTAAATGGAATGTTTTGTGGAAGAATGGTGTATTAGATATAAAAAGGCTTGTGATCAGTTGATGATTTTTTTTAGATTAGATTGTCAGAATTATTGTCTGCTTTTCAGGAAATGTTTTTTTCCACACATCAATGTGTTGTAGTATTTGTTTGTATATAGGATTTTGTAAATGTACTGAGATGTTGTAAATCCAGGGCATTTGGCTGAATGGATTTTTTTTTTCCTTGCATTTACTAAGACAAGCAGGAAAAGGCTTAGGCAAATTGCTTAGTGTATATGGATTGATGTAGAAACTTCTGAGTAATGAAAAAACTCGAGTGGAAGGCATTTATTGTTGTATGATTTTGAACCAGCGGAGGCTGGTTATCCCAATGGTGAGTGTGCCAGCCATACATGACAAGTTACCTATTGTCCCCTGTTCTCCCATCCCCATTTATAGTGTAGAGGTAATCATATTTTCCTCTCTGCTCTGTGACAAAGAATACATTAAACAACTGTAATGTGCTCAGACACTGTGGTGATGGGAATCATAGAAATCATTCAATACTTGATGTGATTGTGTCTCTTGTTTCTGGAGGTGGGGCGTCTTAAAGGATCAGCTTGCTCTTCAGTAGTAGTGTTATTAAGAATAGAATAACAGGTGCTATAGACTTGAAAATTATTGGAGAAAAAAAAAAAAGCAGATCTTTTTTGTTACTTCTTGCCTTTGCAGCCGTGTCTGTGAGTGCATAAAGCTCAGTGGAGCTCTTTCAGCAGTTTACGTGCGGATCTGCATTTAAATGGTTCTTGCAACTGGATTTTAGTGATACTAGATACTTGAATACCCAACTGTTCCATGCACATTCCTGTTTCCTTTGGTTGCAGTTGCCTTTATGTATCTTAGATATGTATGCACATGCACACACACAGTAATAACTTACTTGCTCTGTGTTAAATGTTCAAAGGCCCACAGAGGCATGCATTGCATAAAGGAGCACAACAGTATTTCTCAGCTCTGTGGTGCTCCCGCTGATTTCCTGATGAGGTAAAACTTGCAGACCACCACATAAATAGGGAATGATAGGAAACACCAGAGACAGGAAAAGACATGCGTGCACACTGTTTAAGAACCACAGAAGCAAAAGTCACTACCAGTCAGGCACAGAGGCTGCTTTTCTGTTTGGAACCTTCCTTTAATTGCGAGTAATGCTAAGGTCAAAAACGATCTTCAGGCTGGCGGGCTGTGTTTTCCTTTCTAACTGAAGAGTATCGACCCCTTGCTGAGCACTCTCGTAATGGGCAAAATTAAGAAACATTTGCTGTATTACAGTTTGTATGTGCTTGTGCATATAGAGTTGTGAGCTTGATTACAGAGGATAAAGAGCTACATGTGCGTCTTATGTTGGCTTAACTGACAAAGAAGATGAGTTCTGTTATGATGTGTTTAAGAAAAAAAGGTTTATATTTCTCTTCTGAGATGTTCTATGGACAGCTCTGTATTTTTTTCAGTCCTGCTATTTTATTGTTCAGTGTTATCTGCCTTAGATTATGCTGTTTCTGCATTTTGGGAGTGTGAATTTTTATTATTATTAATATTCCTTTGTTTGCTTACATGTGGGCAAAGTGGATATTGCAACTCAGTGCCCTGGTTGTGGTTGTGTTTAGTCTCAATGGCCTCCAAAACATAGTGGTAAGTGCCCCACCTCTCTGTTACGCCATCGCTTTCCTAACATGAATTTTGTAGAGGTATTTGAAAATGACACATTTCATGTGGAACCCTCGATACTCTCAAGACTGTCAACTAGGATTGGATTTTCCCTCTGCTTCTGGGGTTAAAATAATTTCTGTAATTGCTCTCAGGTGGCAGTTTGAATGATGCAGACATTCTGCACTTCCTTTCAAGAATTTGACTAATGCAGTGGTCCCTGGTGCATGACAAAGCTCTATCATAGACGTCCTCATGGTTACATGCTGCTAAATACATAGCACATATTGATTTTTACATTAAAAAATCCTTTATAACAATAAGTTTTAATGCTTCTTCACAATTTGCTCTTTAGAACATAGGCCTTAACATTAAATCCAGAAGTCACAGTCAGGGTTTAGCAGGCTGTTATTAGATGTCTTTGTAGCTAACTAATCTGGAGCTTTATTTTATTTAGATTTCTGTGATGTTGTACAGATCAGAGGCAGATAATCCTTTCTAATTGCCGACTTATTCCATTCTGAATATTAAGATAGAAGCATGAGTCCAGTCTCCTGGAGGAATTGGGAATTCTCACATAAGTGAATCTCTTTTAACAGTTTGGTTCCCTACTACCCTTTCATTCTCTGCTCCCATGTCTCTCATTTTTCCTTTTGAACTGCGGATCCTGTTGTGACCAAACTACGTATACTTAGTGTAACTGGAAATTTTTTCTCCTGTTGATAGTAGGAGAAATAGACGTGCGCATACCTTCTCTTCTCATTTCTCCTGGGTAGCTGATAAGCTGAATTATGTATGAGTCATATTGAACATTTCTATCTTTTTTTCCAATTATGACCTGAAGCAGCACAGAAGTGCGTTCCTGCCTGCCTGGCAGAGGAGGAAAGCAGTGCAGGGAGGGGAGGGCTAGAATCAATAAGCTGACACACATTCCCAAGAAAAGCCTCAGGGACAGTTAGTGGCACTAACAAATTAATAAATATATTATTCAGTGGTAATGTTGAGAATTACAGAGCTTTTTAAAAAGGGAGATTATACGAAATGTGAGTAGGAACGATGCCAGCATGGAAGAACGTGGCAGTAGGCTGATTGCAGGCGTGTCTACATGGTGTCCTTCCAACAAGACTCCTTGTACATTCAGCATTGCGGCTGAATTAGGAAAGGTGACGATAACCATGTTTGTCTCATTGCGCGTACGCCGAAGCATACCTTCAGTCTGTGGTTTCCAGCAGTCTCCACCCAACAGGAAGATAGGGAAAAGCAGTGCAAGAAAAAGTCTTCAAGGGGCAGGGAGGAGTATAACAATTCTTTGGGAAAGGAAGGAGGCTTAAATAAAACGTATATTATCAGTCCCTTCTCCCAGGACTTTCCAACTTGGACATCTGGTTAGAGGTTTTGATTTTCAGAACTGGGAAGCTATTTAATTGTAACTCGTCCTTTAATGCTCTGCAGGCAGTTTTTTTTCCACTCCTCTGTAACCCAGAGCATACACTCATATCCAAGTGACACTGAATATATTCAGAGTTTCATTTCCCTTTGTTTTTAAGTAGGTTAAATGAAAATGAAAATACCATCTCCAGTTTCCATTTCCAGCACAGATCTATGCAAATGCCCTATGCCCCTATGCCAGACTCCTAATCATGCGGCATGTAGTTATCTGCCTGGAGAGCGCTGCCAGGCTCCACAGGAGAGCAGCTCCTGGTAAAGAGGACAGACGGCAGAGCCGGGAAAGGGTTGCTTGCGCGCTGGGTTTCAGTCTCAAGGTAACCTGGCAAGTTAAGTTTTACTGGCTGGCTTTGCGCTGTCAGAAGTCAGGGAAGTTTTGGTGTGTTTCAGTGGAGCCCTGGAAAGTTCCCGAGTGCAGCAGTTGTCCCCGGGGTGGGAAGCACCTCCACCTTATCGTAATTTGCTGTTTACTGAACCATGTCTTGAGCTTAATTTCTTTCACCATCTGCCAGCTGCATTCCAGTTCCTGGGGTTACCCTGTTTGAAATGCTGTAAATGATAAACATTTGACGGTTACAAATTATTTCTGCAGAGAGCTAGATCTCAGAAGGCCTGAAACAATATGCCCTTTTTGTAAACACTCTTCTAAAAGTGATTTTGTCATTGGAATAGTAAACAGAAGTTAGCTATGTTTAATCCTTGTTTATGTTTGGTTAGTTACAAAAGGATCAGTTGGATCATTGTACTTTGGCTCATGTTTGTCTTCATTGCTTTTGCATCTTTTTGCCAAGAAGAGTTTCTAGCAATGTGTTATAAAATTGAACCAATTATAGAAGGGAAATTGAATCCATTCGAATGTGCTCATTCTGATTGTGTAAATGAATTAAGGCTCCCCGTACCCTGCTGCTCCTGGGATTGGTAGTACTCTCTTCACATCTCTGGTCAGGAGAGGACAGGTCTTTCCTCTACATGTTTCATGTTCATTAACTGTTCCAACTTCATTTGGTCTCTCCCCGGGAAGAAAGAGTGCTGTGATGGCAGAGGTCCTACTCCTGTTCTTTGCTCTCTACACAAGCAATCCAAATAGTACTTTCTATGAGGAAGGCAGTTAATGGACCTCTGTAACTATTGCATTTCCAAGAGCTGCAGCACAGTGAATCTCCACGTGCTTCACTGCTTAGGGAAATGTCCTAAAATACAGTGATGCACAGAGAAATGAAGAAGCCTGAGTGTGTTTGCTTTGCATTAGATCATGGCATGTCCCATGCTTGTTAAAAAGGGAAACATTAAGCCAATTACTTATGGTGGCCTCATTGAGAATTTTAGGTTGTCACCTAGAGGAATGTAAATCCCAGCTCACGTAGACTTATGCTGTTAAGGTATAAACAGTGTTCACAAGGAAAGAGTGTATTGTGCTGCTCAACAGCAGGTTGCCTGGTATTGGTCTGGTAAGTCAATTTTCACCTGTCATCCTGCTAAGAACTCTAGTCATTTCTCAGGTACTGAACAATGGCTAGAAGAATCCTAAAAGTTCAAGGGAAAAGAGGTGGTCTCTTGGTCCCATAGCACACAGATGATTGAGCAGAATTGGCAATCTGTTTCAATTAGACCAAGAAAATGTACAGAGACTGTTTTACTTGTATCACCATTATGTCACATGGTGTGAATACCTAGGCTGCCGCAGTATCTGAAGAACTGTTTCAGCTATTTAATTTTTGGTATCTATAGGGCACCTGTCATCTCAATCCAGGTGTGAAACTCCTCTTTCCCTTTATTTTTACTTACTTTCAAAGACTGAATTCAATAAGAACATTAGTGTTACTCTTACAGTTTATTTTTTTATATTATTTAACAAGAAAGGCTTTCTTGGCTGTGACTGAGAGACAAAGAAGTAATTTTCTCAGGTGAAGAAAAGTTTTAAGTGGTGTTGGTTTCTCCTCCAAACAGGGGAGTCAGCAGATCTTTAGAACGTATCGGACCCAAATGCCATAATTTCCATTTCTTATCTCTGTTTAAATGATGAACTAATGGCACATAACAATATAATGTATCTGTGATAGCAAGTTCTATCAGAAGACTGCCATGCACTAAGGTTAAGATCCAGGTTCATTCCACAAGTTTATGAAGCAAGAAATACAACCTTTGAAAAGTTTTATATGAAATATCACATAGTTAATGCCAAGCTGAACCCTTTGGAGCTGTGCACTCCCATAAAACCTGGTGTCCGAAAAGGTACTGACCTCTTAATCTTGAGAACATTTTTCTTTTACAGCAAGTGACTGTTTCTGCATATTGCCTCTCAAATGAGGTCCTATGAGATTACACCTGTAACAGGATGGGATGTTGTCATGTTCTTATCAGTGAGCTAATGGCATCAATGATATTGCAACACCCAGAAGCAGCACCTGCAACTGAGGAAGGACTTCCCATATAAAAGCAAGTGAGCTTTAAGTGTCAAACAAACAAGAAGGAAGTATATTCTACAGAATTCTACAAAAGCTCTAACAGAGGGTTCGTAGCTAGAAGTTGTCAGCGTCCAGTTGTAGTAGTAAGAGTGCAGTTATATCCTGTAAAAGGACTTCTCAGAGCTCCTTGTCTCACAAAATTGATTTATTCCAAGTTTATTCAGCAGTTTATAAGCGCTGACGTTGGTACTGGAAATCATGTTCACTAAGAATTTTTGTCACCAGTAACAGTTGTCTCCTTTCTACTTGCTCCATTTCTCAAATCCCCCGTGAAGATATTCAGAAATGTGGATACTCATTCAGAGCCTTGTGGCAACCTACTGGTAACTTCTGTCTGTTATGAAAATTGCTAATTGAGCCCTGGGCATTATTTTTTCTCTTTTCCTGGGCTCAGGGTGTAGAGACAGGTTGCTTCTCACTCTATGGTGTCTTACAGCTTCCTGCGAGATTGTCACAGAAACTCTGTCAGGCTGTTCTACTGCTGCTCTGCTATCAAAATGTTCAGCCTATTCCAATAGGTAAATGAGGCACAAACAGATTAGTTTAACTCTCTGGCAGAGATGCGCTCACGCAGGCAGGTTCCTGTCTTGTTGGGGAGGCATCCCTGTGGGTTGCCGTCTCCCAGCTGAGACCAGGGATGGCCAGATGACTTCTTCTGCATCTCTGTTCCAGTTTGAAATCAGACAGGTTAGATTAAATCGTCTGTGGTTTAAACTAATCTGTTCTGACTCTCCATTGGAACAGATCATTGGTCCCAGCTGGGAGGCAGCAACCACCAGTGCTGCCTTTCATGTCGCTGCAGAAAGGCTGGCATTCCCATGTGCCCCGACCCCCGTGGCCACAACAATGTCTGAAAGCTTAGACAGGGCTGGGATTTTGATGGTGTTGGTAGGCAGTAAACCAGGGTGGAAACCTTGGCTCAGGCCTTGGCTAAAAAGAGTGGTAGTCTAAAAAGGGCGGGAGAGTGGAGCAATGAAGTGAAGGCTGCCAAGGAGATGTGTGTCCCATAAGCTTTTTGGACTAGATACTACGGAGGAAGAAAAGGCAAGAATAACATAGGTGTAATGTAACAGATTGTAAATCTTGAAGTAAATACATTTGTTGGGAAAATGCGGGTGTTTAGGTTGAGATGTGCACTAGCCGATGTCCTAACCTGTACCAGAAAGTGGCCAAGTAAGCCTCTCCCTGCAGTAAAATCCTCACGAGTTTCATAGATGATCTGCCAGTCGTCTTTTCAATTCTCATAGTCTTAGTGGTCCTATTCTGCACCCGTTCCTGTTTGATTTCAGGGACTTCTTTTTGAACATGCCCAACTAGAGATGTGCGCACAAGGAGCCTTGCAAGTGTCTTTTCAAAAGCACTGATGGATCCCTGAATTTTGGAGATACACCATCAGATGTATGCTAGGATCATAGTTGCTTTTTTCATTCAGTTGGTCACTGGCTCGCATAGCTTCTCTGTGTTTCTCTCATGCACCTGTGTTCGTCTTCTCTCCTCTTGTTTCCAAGCAATTTATGCCAGGCTTATAGCAAAAATTCTTAGTATTTCTTATGTTTGTTCCCATTATCCCTGTCACTTAAGGTGATTTGGCTCTTCTCGCTTGATTTTTTTGACTGTCCTCTTTATTTACAGCATCTCCACAACACTGTCAATTTAATACCCGCCTTTTGTGCAGAGGTTGTTAATGCATCTAGTCATTTCAAAACTGATATTTGAGGAACTTGTTGATAGAGACCATTGTTGCACTACTAATAAAAAAAATAATGAACACGAGTGTGGAGTTGATTAGGTGTCAGTGATCCCCGATTTGGCTCTTGGAATGTGTATCTGGTAATAACTAGGCTGAGGCTGGACCCGGTGACTCTTCGGATACTAAACTGAGTTTGGAGGACTGGCAGCCAGAAGAAAATACTTTTATTTAAAAAAAAAAAAAAAAAAAAAAAAAGGACAGGAAAACCCACAATTATAACTTAATCAGTTTCTTATTGTAAAAGGCACTTTAATGGGAATGTATTTAATTCATCTGGAACAGGCAAACAAGAAGTTCGTTCCTTTAGATAATTTCAGTAACTGTAAGCCTTGTCAGAATCAAAAATCATGTTTCTTGTCAGATTTAACATCTACTGGTGACCATCAGAAGCTAAAATAATAGATCTTTATCATCAGATGTTTCAAAAGACCTTTCTTATTGCTGGATCTCTTTCAAGATGCCTTGTTCTGAGAGCATCTGTAGCAACCTGTTATTGGCAGATGTGCTCTCTGTAGCTTCTATGTCAGTCCTGCTGCTGTCTCCTGCTGACTGATAAAGTTAGTTGCTGGTATGTATTTGTAGAGTCTTTGAAGTCTGTTAGGTTGTGGAATAGCCTTCTGAAAGAGTCAGTAGCTCATTGTTTGAACTATTGGAAATTAATGGGAAACGCTGCTTGATAATGCCATATGGATTATCTGCTTTGCTTCCAAGGAAAAAGGGAAGGGCAAGAAGAAGATGTCCTGAAAAGCCTTTCTGAGTCCTTAACTACTTTGGCAAAATTATCTTCTGTATCTGCTCATAACCGAGAGACTCTGCTCAACACTTAGTGACCTGTTGTCATTTACTGGTATGCCATGACTTACGCAGGCACTTAAGAAGACATAGCACCACAGTGATCTTCTGTAACTTCTTCTGCAGAAGTGGGAGAATATATCCACTTAATAGAACTGGAGAGTAAGTTCTTAAATGGAAAATGGAGCATGGAGAGAACAGGATGTGATAACCATGACCGTAGGGAACACAGTGCTTACAGCTACAGAAGCATAAATCTCTGCATGCAGGAAAGTTTCTATACAGTCGTCTTGCGCTTATGTTCTGTGCCTTATCTTCTTCCTCTCACTAAAAAAAAAAAAAATAAAATAATCACAGCCCCAATTAAATCACTCTTGGAGAAATCACTGTTTTAAAATGAAAGCCAGAAAAATGTGAAACTGGAATATCAATGCATGCTAATAAATCTGTAGCAGCAACAGCTGTTCAGAAGAGAGGATGCCCATGTAGGCAGTAGTATGCTTCATGTGTCACTTACCATACCCATGGAAGAAAACATTTCACAAATACTTTAACATCCTCTCCTGCAGAAAAAGGAAAATCACATAATTGCTACTGATGGGCCACCTCTTGGTCTTGGGTCTGAGTTGTTCACTGTACAAAACAAAGCTGACTTTGCATTAAAGACCTGTAATACTGATCATTCTGACAGCTGGTTTCTGTGCATCATGCTTATTCATAAGTCCCACATCTAGTTGTCCTTATGGATCTCTTGTTGATCTTGTATTGTTTTTATACAGTCTGGTGTCAGGAAGGCTGTACATTTGTGATGTTTATTAAAATGCAGTGTGCAGATAATGAGCAAAAGGAATAATTGGCCCTAACTTTGGATGCAAGGAAGTAATTTTTGTGACCTTTCATTGTTAATTTGTTACTTGAGCTGTTAGTGACTAAAATATGGTTGGTATAAAGATGATCTAAAATGCATGCATTCCATTTGCTGTCTTAGAAGCCCACAGAATCTTTATAAAAGTATTAATCTTGTAGTAGTAAAACCACACCTTCCCCATAGAGTTTTCTAACAGCTGTTTATTCTTGTGGATATTTCAGTTGGGTAATAAAGCAGTGACTCTTTCTGGCGCTCTCACCTGCTCAGATTCTTTCTGCCCAGAGCTCCAGAATAGCTCTTTCAAATCCTTTATCCTAAGGAGAACCAGCGGGTGTGAGGTATAATAAGATCTGTCTTTTCAAGATCATCTAGTGCCTTGATGAGGCAGGTTGGATGATGCCATGGGAAAACACTGCAACGTATTCATCTGTCGTGCTAATCCTGTGCTCTGTTCCTTCAATCCTTTTATCACAAGGGTCCAGCCTGGATGAAACCTTTCCAAGTTCTCGGTGTATGAGTTGGAGAAGTCTAAATAGCAATCGGAGCTATAGCTTTATCCAGCTGTAGTGTACGAATGTTGACTGTTGTGTTGCTGTTCCAGGCTGGGACTGGGGGGAATTTCCCTGCGATAAGAGTGCCTGTCGGCACAGAATACAGAATGCTTTAAATAAAACTAGCTCCACAAAATGCTACACGCACCAGAACCTTTTAGCTACTTGAGACCACTGGAAAGGTGCTGGAAACATTAACCTGCTGGAGACCTTAAAAATCCAAAGTCTTGCTTTTTGGTACTACAGCTCCAAAATGGTGCTTTGTTTACAAGCAAGGCAATACTGGAATTTATTTTTCTATATCTCTTTGATTTAGACAATGCCACAGTTGGTCCCACTGAGGAGAAAGTCCTTGGAGGGAGAACAGAAATCATAAACATGTTGATGAAAAATGCATGAACTGCACGCAGGGTGGTGGTAACAAAAGCTGTTGCAGGGGAAGGTAATGAATTGGAGAATGCATAGTCCAAGATGACAGGATATCCGGTATAAAGAAGGGCAGACAAAGAAGGTCAGGAGGAGGAACAGAATGAGCCTTTTAAAGTAAGCCTGCATCTCCTTCACTTTGAGTCCCAGCAGGGAAGAGTAGTGCATGCCAGCAGTGCTACAATTCGAGGAAGTGCCTTCCAGATGGAGCTCCATGGCAAAACGCGTGACAAACAAGCCAGGCAAAGCAGAGAGCTTGCTGTCCCTTGGAGCCTGTCTGGAAGGGAGATGAGCCCAGCTGAACCCCTGGCAAGTACCAGTCCACTGAAAGTCGACATATGGTAGAGATGAAAATGGTTCACCTGGTAGAGTGAAGAGGTCAGCAGGGAGTGCCCTTGCTCGCATGGACCATGCTCTGTAAGAAGACTGGGTGTTGTCTTCTGCCTCCTGCCAGGAGGTTAATTAGGACAGCTTTTTTTTCTGTAAGAATATCACTGACATGAAGCCCAGCTATAGATTATGCATGTAGATGTGTCATCAGCAAACCCAGCATTGGCTTGAATCAAGTTGTTGAATGGGTTGAGGCCAGGGGGAAACTCAGTGTGTGTTCTCTACAAATAAATGATTTGCTTGCTTGATTTGGATGTGAATTTGTCCCTTCAAAAAGTAGCACTGCGGAGAACCTTCACTGACACTTTGCCTGCAGGAATAACGTGGCCTCATGGAAAAAACAGCAGTTGTTTTGCCTAGAGGTGGTAGGCTTAATCAGAGTCCACCTGATTGGCATGTAGCACGCATCCTAACATTATAACTTCTGCCTGCCATGTGCTCATAGTCCTGAGGAAGAAATTGCTGATCAGATGAGTAGTATCTAGACTTGAATTTAGCAAACATGAATAAAATCTTTATCTTTTGCAGTAGGACTTTCAAAAGGGGGGAAAAAAAGAAAAGGATTCTGGAGGATTCGTGTTTTTACTAATTAGACACTAAAAATTGTAGAAGTGCTAAAAAAAAAAAATAATAAAATAAACCCTTAGCTCTTGCCCCGGGCATGAATTTACTCACTTTAGTTTGTTGTTCAGTTCGGTTCATTGATCTTGTCACAATTGATGATTCATTAAGTTGTGACTACTGTAGAAATTACAATGCACAGATGTAGCTGTACTGCACATCTGTGTGTTCCCAATGTGTTAATGATTTAAAAATGCACTTTCTGTCTGGCCATCCACTGTACTTCAAGTGCCAACTGACATTTTGTATTACTGAGCCATTTGTTGTGGTTGGCAGAGGGAAAGTCTTTTGGTTCTCCTTGTACTTTTTTTTGTTACTTTTATCCATATTTCAGATAGCTGAATTTGATTTTCCCAGCAACCTTGGCCTTGCAGAACGCGAGTTGTGATGTCTGTTTCTTTCTGCAGGCTGCCACCTTTACCAATGTCACGTGCTTTCTCCTGGTGTTTGCTTACAGCAGATGGGGTTATTTCCTGCATCGAGACATGAGGAACATGTCAGGCTCAAAAGCAGGATTTGCTGGTTTCCTGACTTGCTCAGGATTCTGAATTTTAATTTTTGAAGTTTGACTGAGGTGTCGTCAACTTGGTTCCTAGCTTAATGCTAACAACTCAGTTTATCTAAAGCTTCTCATCCTAGCAGGTCCCAGAAGACCTCAAAAACCTTCAGTGTATTGATTTACAGGCTGATTGGCACCAGCGATTCAACAACGTGTGGCAACACTGTAAAACAACTTAATTGTTAAACGTTCCTCTAGCCTTTTCCCTTAATTCAAACCACTATTCAGACTGGTCCGTATTAGAGACTTGTATTTGATCAAAGCAGAAATTGGAGGAGTTGTCTGTCTGATGGAGCATGGCTTTGCATTGATGAGGCAAGCTATGCCCACTGTTAAATCACAGTAAGGTTATGCCCGTGTTGTGTAGTTAATGCATTTCCTTGTGATTACGTTCTGTCTTGCGATACCACTTTCTAGCGCAGACAAACCCATAAGACTCCTCTTGCTTCAGGCCTTTCAGGGAGTACCCAGGGAGAGCAGACTGCATCTGTTCAAGCACATACCAGCCAACGAACCTGCCTCTATCCGTTTCCAATTTGATCATAGGCTCTGTGGCGAGAGGGTCCATGTCTAGCATCTTTCACTTGCATCTTCTTTGTTTCAGCCATACGCATATTTCTGAAAGCTAGACCAAAGGATATCTTTAAGAAGTTATATACTATATCATCAAAAAAAGTGCAAAGCAACTGTGAGTCCAGCACTAACGGGTCAGTTTATTCCAATAATTAAATATTTAATTCCAGGGTTGAAACTATATAGTCTCAACTTTAATCCAAGCCATTTGGCTCTTTCTGAGACTGTAAACCCTCTTTTCTGCCCTGTCTCTCTGAGATCCCTTTTTCCACATAAGCCTCTGTAAATTCTCTTCAACAGGCTGAACAGTTTGCGCTTGGTAAGCCCCTGTTGGGGGCTGTATGGCCTATTTTCTAGCTCCTGGCTTGCTTTTGTAGCTCATCTTGAAATTCTCCATGCTATTGCTGTGCTCTTCTGGAAATGCATGCATTGCAATTCGCACTGTATTTTACTGCCTTAAGAAACAGCCGCAATGATTCAAACCGAAGGTCAGTCTATCCCACTGTCCTTTCCAGGAGCCAGTGCTGGATGCCAGGGAAGTACGTAAGGACGGAGCATGCTTATAGCGATGATTCCTCCAAATACATGCTTCTCTAGCCTCTACTGATGTGTACCTCTGGCATTTTTGAGCTAGAGACAGTGATTTTAGTCAAACTAATGAAAGAAGAATCTAGTTATTCTTTGAACTTTAACTTCTAGTGTGCATAATATCTCATAGCAAGACATTTCCCAGCTTAACTGTCTGGTCTGTGAAAAAATACCTGTTAATTGCTAATATCATTTGATGCCCTGTAGTCTTTTTATTAGAAAGGGACTCTGGATTTAATAGCTCTTTATTGCACCCATCCTTGTTTGTGTCTTCCGTACTAAAAAGTGCTGGTCTATTTAGTTGTGATCTAATGTGTTGTTTGCAACAGCAAAATCATGCATCCTCATCCAGTAGAAACAGGGCCAGGCAGCACCCTGGAGTTGCTTTGCCTTTTCTGTCACAGTATTGCATGAATGTTGTGAGCCCTTTGAGTTGCCATCTTCCAGGGCTGTCTCCCATCTTGCAGGTTAAGCATATGTTTTTCCTTGTTCCTGTGGCAACCGAGAACACATCTGGAAAACTCTAGAGCCTCTGTTTGTCCAGGTGAGTCAGTGCCACAGGGTCAGACTAGATAAAAGATGAAACTTCAGGAGGGGTTTTGTGATGTGCACTAGGAGGGAACTGGCCTCAGTGACTCAGAAGGTTTTTTTTATTCAAATTCTTTGTGTTCAGATTACTTTATACTCTTCTGTATTCAGATATGATCTTTTGGATGTTGCCTCTTTAATTCTGCGCAGTTTGGAGCAGTAGCCGGTCTTCGTTATTTATAATCCTTCTAAGATCCTGTGTGTTTGTGAAGCAGGCCTGCAGCGGGATGTGCTTTGCAGTTTGCCTCAGTAGCTGTGATGAGGGGAAAAAGCTCTAAGGCCTTTTTATGCAACTGTGGGAGGCTGCGCCTGGGTCTTCCTTACATGAGTTTTGGCAGCAGAAGCATGCACGTCCCTCACCTCCAGACTTGACTAAGGACTTTTTCCCAGCAAAGGGAAATCGCAAAAGCTGTTGAGCACCAAAGCAATTTTGCACGCCCTACAATGGCACCTCGCTAAAATTCAGCCCTGCATCAGTGGATCTGCCCTAATATTCAGGCTCCCCAGTTCAAGATTTTGAGCTACTTGATGCAAGTGAAGGACAGTAAGTGACAGTAACCCATCGAGACTTGATTGAAGCTAACTTCCCATTATTTCTTAGAACATTTAGTCCTAAGAGAAGTGAGATGTTATTTGTCAGTTATGCAAGTCATAAGCAATGCTGGAGTAAATTGAGAAGCGAGTGGAGCTGAGCCAGACAGAGCTAGTCCTTTTGATCTTTTCTTGCTCTTTTATATACAGAAAGGCAAGAGACCTCAGGGGTGTCCTGTCTAGTCCTGTGCTGCCATACGGTCCCTTCATCTGACCAATGGCAAATACATAAAAGGTGTCCATAAAAAAAAAAAATCGGTGTGTTTAACGAAACGGTCTGAAACATAAGTTAAGTCACAAAACTTGACAGCTCATCTTCTCCACCTTCCTAACAACTGTGTCACTAATATTCATTGAAGCATAGAATTGAAATGCATTCTCTTATCACTTAACCTGTTCTTTTATGGTACACATTTTTTAAAAAAATTGCAGCACTGTTGTCCTTTAGATCAGTGCTGCTATTCTAAGCCTGGCAAGTGTTGTTTTTCTGTGGCTGAAAAATGAATCTGCAGAATCTGAATAGAACCTAGTGATTCATTACTTTATGCACTTTTCAGTTTATTGAGACATGAAGTGCCGGATTTTGTGGAAACTGGACCTCACTGCCAAATAACAAAGTTTGAACTTGTTCTCCTTGTGACATTAATTGCTAATTTACTGCTACTATGGAAGAGCAGGTAGAGTGGTGCAGGCACAAGATTCACTAGCAGAAATTACCCAGACTCCATAGTTACGCAGTTAACAATGACTCTGTTGCGTTACTGTTAGCCTGACCCTTTCAGCATTTTTTAAGTTATTCTGGCATTTCTTGTAGTAGGCCATTCTGTCTTCAAGACGCTCTTGACAGATGCTCATTAAAGATCGTGATCTTTAGAGATGAGGCTTTGTAGTTAAAAACAAGTTTCAATAGAGTTATGGCTAAGCCACAGGAAGTTTTGTTGGTGTTTCTCCCCATCGCCAGGGTGTCTCCCAAGCTATTTTTCAATCCCAGGCAGGAAGGGGAAGTTAACATATTGTTTCTAATTGAAATGCTACTGCCTTTCCACTGAGTACCATTTAAGAGAGTAAATATGCAGAAGTCCAAAGTTTATTTAAAATAGAAGTACAGCTCCTTAGGTTGATGGTGCCTATCTTCGGTCCACTGGTCAGCTACCTTAGATTATAACCTTCTACTCCAACAATAGAATTAATAGCAGCCTTTTGGTTATTAATATACCACAATATTTTTATAAAAGAAGTCTGCCTATGATCTGCTGATGCTTTTACAGGGAAGGGGAGCGTAGTGCTATTTTTCAGGACATGTTTGTATGTTGTCATGTCAGCTGCTCTGTGCAGCAGTGCAGGGTAGGTATTCCACTTGCTGCTTTCCCAACAGAGCTGTTGATTTTCATAAAGATATTTTGCAAGTGCCTTACCAGTCTGGCTTTATTAAGTAATATGTAGAGGGTTCCCTCTATGAGCTCTGAGGATTTTCCAAACCGAATAGTTTGGAAATTAAATTTGGCAAACACTAAATTCTGAACAAAGCAGGTGCAACAAACGTTTTTAATCTGTTGACTTTAGTTAGAGCTTCATTTCTCGGTGCTGAGTATTTCCACCAGTCAGAGCAGTGCTCCTTGCTCTAGCATCTAGAGTGATGCTACTTCTGTAACTGTACCCAAGGTGGCTCTTCTTCATGTAGGATTAACTCAATAGGTTTTTAACACCAGAAACATAATCTGTCTCCAATCCTGAGACTATGCTAAGTGGAAAAGTCCTGGATAAAAAAAAGTGAGTCTTGCGATGTCTTACTTGTGGTGAAGGTTGAGGTGGTTTCTTGGATGGCAGCAGAGGAGGAAGGTTCAACTCGCAGGGAGGGTACAGCAACCTCATGGGCCACTGTTGACTGCATCATTAGACTAACGAAGTCTCTGATTGCGGAGCCTTGTAGAAGACCCCATGAAACAGCATGCCATGCAAACACACCGTGCTACAGCGAGCTCTGCCTCAGGGATCTGAAAGTCCAGGTAGGAGACAGGACAGTAGATGGATACAGACAAACCTGTAACTATGGCACAAGATAACGCAGAGACAAAATGATCACCAGGACTATCACTGGTTACAGCATAATTGTTGCTTGACTCCTGAGGAGATCAGACTGGAAAAGAAGGATTTGGAGGTCTGTGTCTTGCTGAATGTGCTATGGAAGACCCTCTGCCTTAGCCTGGGGCACTGCATGGGAAAAAATGTGAAGGAGCTTCTGTGAAAGTATGATGTGTGGGTGATGAAGCATTGCTGGTGTCTGGAGAGAGTCAGCACCTCAGTAGAATGTTATATATCAGGGAGAAGGGTGAGTCTTTCAAACAGAAAAATAGTGCAGTCTGTTGTCTTAGAGAACACAGGGTAGTAGCTGGGCAGCCCTCACTTTATGGCCAGGCTTCAGCAATTTCATATTGCGTGTCTTCACAGCTCTGCCTGACGAGGGTATACTCTTATTCTGTTGTGCATTAGTGTAACCCAAAGAGCATTTCCAAGGAGCTTCTGAAATCTTTTTAAGATACCTGCTTTTGAGGCTCTACAACATTCAGAATGTTAAATGCTGAAAGAAGCTTAAAGGAACAAGGAGTTTTTTCATGTGAATATTCACTTTTTTTAATAAAATAAAGCAGCTACTACTGGAAGGGGGGAAAAAAAAAAAAGGCAGCACATTCTCAGGCAAATTACTGGCACAGATTCACTAGTTAAAAGTAGGGAAGATCCTGAAGTGTAATGGAGTGAATCACTTATGACCAGCTTTATGGTGGTGTAATCTGACATTTACTTTCAATGGTAAATACAGAAAATGATAGTGAAATGTTGAAAATGTGATGTGTCATAAAAGTTACAGCCTCCTCATCAAGTTTATTATGCTGTGGGAGATACAGGGTCTTGGTTACTTCCTGGAATAGTTAAGACGTTTGAAATTTAGATGCTGAAATGTAAACTAGTCCTTTGCTACCTGTAGGTTTGAGATGGTCAAATATCAGCATAATTATGCAGCCAAGCAGTTCTGCTCGAGTGCCCATTGCCCGCAATTGGCTGCGCATCAGTTGGTTGTGAGCTGCAGGTTTCCACGGAAACTGCATGTACCACTACCTGTGAATAATTGAGAATGGCAGCTGTAATGAGAGAATTTGGGGCAAATTGTGTAAATATTCGTAACTAGATTACAGTGGTAAAATATTTTCACTCTAGATGAAGATTTAACTTCCAGGCTTAAGGAGATTAAACTGAAGAGGTCCAGGAAAGAACCCATCCTTGTGAAATCCAGGGATGAGTGTTTTAAAACCCATTACAAATTCCCAGAATTTTAGAGCAGGGTTTGGGAAAGTTTTATTCCCTGTGCTGCCTCAAGGGTCTGCTATCCTTTGTATTTTTGTTCTTGGGGGCAGGTAATTGAAAGGCAAAAGCTCTGAATTTGTAACAGCTGTGTTGGCTGGGAAGTGGCTGCTCAGACCCCACTGCTTCGGGGCAGGTGCCTTGTTCTTGTCCTACTTGCAAAGATGTGTGAGGGTACACCAGAGATTTGGAATAAAATAACCAAGTAGCATCTGCCAAGTCTCCCCTGTTTTTCCTCTTCAGCTTATGTATTTATTTTTTAAAAAGTTAGATGCAGTAGCTTAATATTCAGAGCACTCTTGTGCTCTGCAGTGTCATCTGCATAAACCGAAGGAGAGATGCTACAAGCGAGCTCTTTCTATAAAGACAGCTTTGTGTGTGATAGAGAGGAAAAGGCAGCTGGATGTAACAGGATTCACTGTGATTGCTGCTCAGATACTGTAGATGTGTATTTATGTTGGGTTGAAGTGACCTGAAGAATTTCCATTGCCCATCTCTGGGCATACTGTCTCTTGCACTGAGCTTGCAGAAGAAATGTGTGCAGTCGTGCCAGCAGGAGATACGTGTGCTTTGTATTAGCCTAAGGTTAAAAAGAAACGGTGACTGTTTTGTGTGCTGCAGCTAATGAAAAGGTTTCAGCTAACACATCATAGTTAATTTTATACAAAATTAACTTGTCTTTGAAACTTGTTTTGTTTTATTTTTTGCCAGCAACAGTTTCTCACCGCTACTAAAGCAGTAGAGTATGTCTATTTTTATGTGAGCCCAGAGCAAGCCAGGCAGTTGGCATTACCTGGAAGAATGTCATCTTCATCTGGGAAGCTTAAAAAGACAGTGCTCGGCTCCCGGTTGTTCTCCTTGCCTCTCAAACCACAGAAAGACCTGGGAAGTAGGTGCTTGTGCAGTTTAGAGACAGAATGTTAATTGGTGTAACTGAGCTTTCCTCCTCGAAAGTAGTGAACTCTCAAAACTCTCAAATCATGAATGTTGCTAGGTTAATTGGATGGTTAAATTTAGCAAAGCCTCGACTGTGCCTCGCTGAATAAAACAGAGCTACCATTTATTATTTAAATGTCTGGTGTGACATGAGGCGGTAGCTCAGGGTGCGCTACCTTGCAAACCAGGCAATCTAGTAAACAGTTATTATTGACTTGAGAGATGGAGCTTGTCATGAATTACATCTGCGCTGATCCTGTCAGTTAATTTTGAGCCAGATAGCTGTAACCAACTTCCATTCCACTAGCAAATACCTGGGGGATATATGGGGCTATGTACTAGCAGTGCTTGGCTGAAGAGGAATTGGTTTTGTCTTACAGTCAGTGATCCACAGCATCCAGCAGCCTTATTAATTAAAACCAGAACATGTCACAAGACTCTGATCTGAGTATGTAAAAAGGAGGTACCTTAAACTTTGTATTTGCTTAAAAAAACCACACAACTCGCTGAAGAAATGCTCTGCTGATGACTGAAAGATTTAATAATAAAGAAGGTTTAAATGGGAGGAAATACTCTTGCTCAGGTTTCCCTCTGCACATGATGCCAGAGCCTTGTCAGAGTGAAATATGTAACACCGGCTGAATGGCTGAGCAGCTTCCATCTGCTTCAGGATCTCTCAAAGATAATCAAGAATGATGAAAATTGTTTCTTCATTTTTGACCTCTAACCAACCTGTTAGCCTTATGTCTATAAAACAAGGGATGTCTCCAGACTGGACATAAATTGTAATGCCAGTGTAGATCACAAGTCCTCTATCAATATTTGAACTGGAAAGAGCTTATATCAGTGTAGCAGCAGTTTATTGTATTCATGAGAAGAACTCCCTACCCTTAAGACTCATTAATTTGACAGAACCCTAATAGCAGCTTGCAAATCTTAGTGCCATTTCTTGGAGAAAGTGAGGTCCTTCAGGATATGCTGTCCCAAGACTAGAGGAACCATCAGCACGTTCATTGCCCATGCATGCCATCTTTCTGCAAAACAGGAGACTTACTATCTGCTACCACAAGAACTGGTTTCACATATGCAACAGCAATGTGGCACTGGCCCCATCCTCACTCATCTCTGTGCCTGCCAAACGCCCCCTCCCAACAATCTCTGTTTCTTCTGTGTAATACCAGGCATTTTAATGCCATTGTGAGTTTTCTGTAAGTCCTCTGGCTTTTTTTTTTCCATGTTGTTCTTTCAGCCACGTTCTGCCTGTGTACTGTCTCCTTGCTTGCACCTTCACTGCCTTGCAAATGGGCTTTCTGCATTCATCAGTTGGTCCTTATTCCTGGGTGCCCTCTCCCTTCCTTTCCCCTCTTGTGCTGTACTGATAGCACAACGCTGATGCTTAGCTGGCCATATAAAATGATACATTATCTCACACCCCTCCTTTCCCCAAGTTCTGTTTTTAATTTCTCTGCACGATCTGTGTGCTTTGGGCTGCAAGCACGTTGAGGAGGAGGAATGCTTCATGTTTAACTCCATAAAGCCCTGTACAAAGTGCTGGTAAGAGGTCTAACAGCACCGGCTGCTGCTCTGGAGTAGCACATCTGTGCAGAAATGCTTGCTCAGAGCAAAACAATGCTTGTACTAACTCTTACCTTTTCTCCAAGGATGAGTGTCATAGCTTTCTGGAGATTTATATCATCTCGCAGAAGTTTTGCTACCCTGTCAAGCAAATGCTGCTTTTCCACAGCTGTTTAGCACAGCCAAGGCAGCCTGTCTGTCCAGCGCTACCAAGCCCCTTGTGCTGGCTGAGTTCAGCAAGCAGGAGCATGGATGTTTACTTACATCTCCACCTAACTGTCAGTCCTTCCCGAATGTCATTCATGTGTCATTTTGGCTGCCACATACTGTGTCTCATTTGCTTACATTCCTTAAACTCTCACTGCAGTAACTCTCAAGGGATAATAAAAAAAAGATTGTTGGGTCTAAACATTGTTGGGAAAATGTTAAAGATTGGCAACCTACCGAGAGAGGCTGTTGGCTTAAGAAAGATTTAGAGGGCCTTAAATAGCAGAGGTCATATTGGCTGTGGAAGAGAAAAAAAAACATGAACTATGTCTGCAGTAGATGGAGAAGTCCCTGGAAAACTGAATATTTCAGCCCAGCAGTCATTGAACTACACATGAACCTGAAAAAGCTGAACTGGGATACACAAACATTGTCCTTTCCACAGCTAACACATTGATCTGGGCCTCTTTCTTAGTGTGGAATGAGAGGAGGGTGCATTGCTTTAGTTGCAGGCTCTGTCCTTTGCAGAAAGCCAGGCAGTCAGGACACAGTCCCCCACCCCAAAACATCCAATTTGCCCATTACAGACTTTTAAAGGCAAGATTTGAGACAACTGGCCATATCTTTGGAAGTCTTCCACTGCCATCCTGTGAGCCTTCAGGAGACTCCAGGGAGAGGTTGTTTAAAACTCAGTTTAAACTAGCTTGTTAATACAAAGGAAGATAAACACCTTCCCCCTCTGTAATGTTAAAAAGGCGGCTCAAATCTTTGAGGTACTGCACAGTGTTTTAGTGATTGAGAAAGGAAAGGATGGATGGGGCACAGGCTGGTACTAGGACTCACCTTTGTTGCTTCTTTTTTCTTATTTTGTGTGGGACAGAGATTCATTATGCTGTCGTTGCAGTTGGGTTTCAGAAGGAGCCCCTGTCCTGACGATGCCTTTGGTATGCCTTGGAGATCTCACTGTTGGAATGTTTTTTCTGGGAAACACGAGAATTGAGTGGTTCATTTGAAAGGCTTGTTTGCTTGGTGGTCTGTCTTTGGTAATTATTTGTGCTGACAACACAGCCGTTGGCTGAAGCAGCCTGCATGCCGCAGTCTGGGTTGTAGACTGCAGTGCCGCTGGACTCCTACCAAAGCGATGTTTGTTCACCTGTAGCAACAAAGTGAAATTGTGTTTATAATCCTTGCCATGTCCCCGCAGAGCCGTCTCATCCATGCACCTTTGGGGCTTACGTGAAGCGACGCCGTTGCTCCCTTCCCAGCACCAAGTAGGAAGGGAGGGGTTGTCCATTGCCTGACTGAACTTCTCTCCCTCCTTTGCATTGCATCCCACAGGAGCATCTTTCGTAACAGTCATGGTAGCTTCTGCTCCTTTGAAAAAGAGCAGGGTCTTGTGGGGCGCTGGCTGTGTTCTGGGGCACTAGGATAGTGCCCGTAACAAGACGATCAGCATGGATTTGCTGACTGATGGGGACAGAGACTGAGCATGCCTGTTACCATGCTCATCCTAATGGTGTTGTCCCTGTTAAGTGAAGCGCTGAGTGTTTCCCTGCCGTGTCCCTAGGATGTGTGCTAGTCCAGCCCGTAGGAGCTTGTGTTCTTTGATCTGCTGGAACACATCTGCTCAAAAGGATCAGCAGAAAACTCCCTTCTCAGCAGCTTACGGTTGTCATATACTGACACCTGTATTTTGGTATTTGCAAGCTAAGCCTGTGCACTTAAACAAATAAGCAAGCTCAGTTCTACAGGGGTAAAATTGTAGGATGAACCTGCTTTAATTAGAGCTGGTGAGACTCCTCAACACTCCTGCTGTTTGCTATCATAAACATCTTGCATATGTTTGCAGCACAGTGAAAAAGACAGACTTACGGGGCAGGTGCTTCTTTTAAAGCAACAAATCAACTTTCAGATAACTGAAAAAGCCACAGTTGCTTTCAGAACAGATAGAGGATACAGAAGAAAAAGGTGTTGCCAAACATCTGGTACATGGTCCACAAACCTCACGAGAGTGGGGAATACCTACAGTCGTGGGTCTCCTAGGCTGTTTGTCTCTGGAGTCCAGAGTGTTCCCTAGGGGATGCTTGGTAAGCAGCTGTTCTGGCAGGTTTCAAGGCAAACAGAGCTCAGAGCCTGGAATTTTCTTTCAGGATCAGCATAAACTTTTTCCGTTGATAAATCTAGGTACTTAATGTTTTTCAGATCCATTGATTCATAAATCAAACTGAGAAACTCTCACAGTACTAAATAAAGAATATTTAAAATAAAGAATGTGCTTTGGTATCACAGTATCGCAGTCTCCAAAGCAATGATCCCATACTGTACCAGCTCTCCACCTGGATTCAGTCTCCCCTGTCAGGGCCTGCAGCAGGAGCCGGTGATACCTGCCAGTCAGAACAACGAGCTTGGTTTTTTACCTCAGAACAAAACCAAGACACTATAACCTCTTTATTCCCTCCTTTTTCCCTTGGTCTGTATGTAAGCTCCATGGGCTACTTCTTGCTTCAGACATGTCAGCTTTTTTCCTAAATGAATCAACCTGCTTTACCTTCATTTTATTAGGTAGTAGGTTTCTTCAGTCTTATTTTCTATGCTTGTCACTTTTGTTAAGCCCCTTGGTTGCATGTTGCTCAATGTGAGTGGAGTCCTGCTCAGGCAAATATTCCCATTGATAGTAGTGAGCTATTCCTGTGCTCCTTCCTGAACTGACTTTGCTTTGCTTTCCTGAAATCCAGTACTGCTGCTCTGCTGCATTTGGAGATTATAAAAATCAGAAAGCTGTGATCTCTCATACAGGCCTTCTCTGGATTAATGCCTGTTTGAACTTGAAAAGATGTTTTAGAAAAGCATCCCATCTTAACTTGACAATTGTCAGCAACGTGCAGTCCTCCACAGTTCATGGTATATTGTTTCAGTTGTTAATTAACCTCTCTGTTAAAAGTTCTGCCTTTCAGCCTTTCTCTTTTATCTATTAAGATTCTCTAGACTCTTATCAAATTTCTGTTCCTGTGATGGCATTTAGTTACTTTGATCCAGTTACCTTCAGTCTTCTCTTTGATAAGGTGAACAGATTGAGACCCTGGAACCTCTCTCTAAAGCAGTGTGTTTCTCGTGCTTAAACCATTCCTACAGCTCTGGACAGATTCGGTGTTACCAATATCTTTCTAGGAAGAGTACCAAACGTGGAGGTAGTGCAGTCTGCCCACCCCTCGCCAATGTCTCCATGCAGCCCAGGGCTGTCTCCTATGGTTTTCTTTCTTACAGACCTGGTTGCAGCACCGTGCGCTGTGTTAAGGACGTAGCTCCCTTGCACAGAGAGGCTGTTCAGACACAAGGTCTGTAGGAAGAGATAACATTTTTATTAGACTAGATAACACAGATGGAAAAATGAATGAGAAGCCCTTCATCAAATAAGATCCTCCTCCACCCCCGCAAACTTAGCTTTCCTTGCATCTTTTGAGCTGCCTGGTTATATCAAGACTGGTGCCAAATACTTTGACCTTCATTTTCAGTCTTTATCCCATCCTTTCTCTGTAGGATTCTTCTGGCCTCACCTTTAGCCTGACAACGAGGCTCATCATGTCAGGGTTCTGCTTTATTTAAGGGATCACTATATTCCTTCTGCAGGATGGTGGTTCTCCCTGCCTTGAAAATTTTATAGTTGACATTTACCCCAAGCACTGCAAAAGTAGGCTCAAGGTCTCCTTTTAAAATGGGAACTAAGCATGCATAGCACAACCACACAAAAAAACCCTTATCTCTTAGTTGGTTTTTCATTACCTCCTGTGGCTCTAATCTGATTGCTTTGCATATATTAATGAAGAAGGAAATAAAATATTTGTAATAATAGGTGCATGGCATTCTGGGGTTTGTTTATTTATTTATTTATTTTTCCAAAAAGGCATGCTCCTCCAGTATTTATTCCTTTAGGTGGTCTTGGGATGCTGGTGGTGGCTCCTTAGTTGCTCTTGGGGCGATAATCGTGATGCAGTGAAATGACGTCATGAACTCCATTCCCTGCTGGCTATTCTTTTTCCAGGAATAACCAGTATTTGGGCTATGAGTATTGTTCAGTACTTTGTAGATGTACAGAAGAGAAGCCAGCTTGCACAGGTATTTCAGACCCATTCATCACAGAAACTGCTTTTGGAACAGAGGGCTGAAATGAAGGGCTACAGCCTAAACACCCCTCCACGACACCCTGGAGACTCACCTCTGACTTTGATACTGAAACATAAATACTTGAAAAATCTTGATATTGCTTACTTATTTACAGAAAAGGCAAGAAAAAAGCATGTGGTGTTCCAGCAGACACAATGAGAGAAGGATCCAGGCCTTCCATTTCTGGTCTCCTTCAGGAACACCAATATCTGTTTTTCAAATGGTTGAAGGGAAAGTCTAGATAATATGAAAAAGAAGATTTACTTCAGGGAAGAACAGATGCTTGCACTGAAAATGTGACTGGTTTTTACGTTATCCAGGGCTGTCAGTGGGTGTTGAATATTTATATACTGTAGGGAAAAGGTGATGAACTAGTTTGCTTCATACTAGCTTTTTCTGCAGGAGTGAAAAAGCCAAGAATTCTCAGATGAAGCTTCCTGTTAGTTGTTTTCAGTGCGTGAATAGCAGGGATCGCGTGGAAGAGTTTGTGGGTGATGAGAGAAAACTCCTTTGGGTTATCTAGCGAGAGGTTGGGGCAATTCTTACTTCTTAGCCTGTGCTTAGTTTGACAGTGAAAATAAATAAGAGGGACCTAGGAATGAGAGTTCTTCTATTTCTGAAAGGAAGCCTATGGAAGTATTTTATATCATATTTTCTTTATAGTCTATAGAAACTGACAGCCTCAGATTTTTAACCACTACACAGCTGTAAATGCCACAACATATTCAAAAGGCGTGATGATCATTGGGTCACTGATTGCCTATGGAGATGTGCCTATTTCAGCCACCTTGCTGCTGTCCTGGAAAATCAAAATATAGCTACCTCACACTTGAAATGTTGTTGAGTCCCCTGTCCCGTCTCTCTCTCAGTGATGATAAGCGTAGAGATATTGAAGTGAAAACATCCATGACTTCCTTCTTTAATAGGTGAGAGCCTGAGCAGATGGAATATTTTTACCAGGGGCCAGGTCAGGACAGTCTTTTCACAGTAGGTGTGTACTTGAACAGGTCTCTGTTGACATGATTTTATTTTCCCTTGGAGGCAGTGTCTCTGTGATGAGTGGGGTTGTCATAAGCTTTCCCTCCTTGGGAGGAAGGATGTGAGAATGTGCGTGCAGGCATGTCATCTCTTTCCAGAAGCTGCCTCTGCCATGGTGGTGCTGCTCACCTATCTATTTCTTTTGATTGCTACCTTGTTTTCTTGAAGACTTATCCATAAACGGTTTGCAGTTTCACAAGAAGGAGAGTGTAGTACGTTGTGGTGTTGGAAGATGTCATATCTTTAAATTCTTCCAGTGGTGCAGAAAAGAAACTGCTTGTGAGAAGCTGGTAATGGCAAGTGAAGTTCCTTCTAGAAATTAAACTACGTGACATGCTTGCATCTCTGCCAGTCCTGTCCCTGGCTGTTGCAGAGTTTGGGAGACTGACCGCAGTGCCGGAGCCAGGCAAGGTGAGGCCATGCGAAGCAATGCAGCGCTTGTCATGCTGGTTAGGTGTGGTGGTGTGGTTGGACACAAACAGCTCGAGTCTCCTGTGCATGACCAAAGGAGTGGAGTGGTCTGTGCCGAGCAAGACCTGGTGTGCCTCAGGAGGGTGCAGATGAGGGGTTTCTCTGCAGGAAGGTGGGAGATGGATATGGTCTGGGGGGGTTATGGATCCAGGTAGTATATGTACTGTCAGCCTAAGGGCTGACATAAGAGTGTGTGTTTGTTTTAGAAATATGCTAGGACACTTAATGAGGGTGGAAGTAAAGTTGCCTAAGTTTATTAACTTTTTGTTCATTTGCAAGCCTGAGTTGCTCTGAACTAGGTGTTCTGGAAAGGACGAAGTTGCCACCAGCCAGTCTACGTTAACTATATATTGACACAGCTTTATCACTGATCAACCTGGCGTTTTAAGCAGAAGGCTATTCCCAGGAGTTGTTATCATCAGTTCCTTGGCACAGGACTGATGGGCTCAGTGAGCTCTCGAGGCCTCTCCCAGCATTGCTGTATGGGTTAGGGAGGGCTTGGGAGGAAACTGATTTGATCTCAGAGTAAAAATGAAGGCTGCTGCATGTTTCACTCTCATATTCTCTGCTGCAGTGAAAGGGGGATTATGGCTGTGCTTTCAAATGTCTGAAAGTTGTTGACAGGGACAGCAAGAAATCTCAGATGCTATCTGTATTCCCAAATCTCAGTTGTTTTATTCAGTTCTAGCTACAATAAATTTCAAGGAGGAGAGGAAAAAATGGCATATGTATTCCCTCTATTCCATTTCAGTGTCTTTTAGGCATTTCACTGCCCTTCTTGGTCCTTTAAGCCATTAGCATTTTCAGGGCTCAGCTTTTGGAGGGCAGGGGGAGGAAGAGTTGCCCAGAAGCCCTGGTGCTATGTGCCTTTCACAGGCCCAGCCTCGGGGAGGCTTGTGTGCAGCTGTATTTCGTACTTCCCATAGCAGGAATGGAAGTTGGGTTTGCTCCCCTCCATTTCTGTGGGAGGCAGGAAGGGGGACTCAGCCTATATTATGGGGCAAGGAGGTCTGTCTCTCCCTGAGGACCGGGGATCCTGGGGGACCCAGCACCCTGGGGGAGATCAGCCATGCTCTGAGCTCTGGATCCCCAGATCAGGAGGTGGTGGGGCCTCGGGGAGTTGGAGGCGGTTGGAGTAGTGCATGCACATACGTGGGAGAGGGGCAGCTGGGACTGTGCTGAACTCTGCTGGTTTGTTTATGCTCAAATTCTGCCTTGATCAGCAACCAGATAGATGGAGGTGGGCATGTTCTCATCATGGACTTGAGAGTGTTGCTCCATTCGGGTTGGAAGAGGCAAAGGAGAAGACCACCTCTGAGCTACTTGCACGTGCCTGTGTGGTGCAATCCCTTTGGCACCAGGGATGCGTGGCCAACTGCTGCCCAGCTCTGGCAGGACCCAGCAGAGGAAAGCTGTGCTCCTGTGCCGCCCCAAGCTGCTTAGGTTTGCTGTACCGAGAGCCAGCCTGATTTTCCCGCTCACGGTTCTGAATAAATACCCCATGAGTGAAGGGGTGTTGGCTTCTTCGTAAGTGTTTGCCTGAAGGAGCAGTAGGTTCATGAAATAGGTGGGATGAACTCAGAGTAACGGGTGCTGTTTGAGGCGTAATAAGAGCTGGAATCACATTCCCTAGTCTTTGACAATCTCCCAGTACTTTTATGAAACCTTAACAAAAGCCGCTTTAGGAGCTTCTGCCTTGGGAATCCTTTGCCTGAAGGGCACCAGATTTGGACTCTAAATCTTAATCTTCATTTCATGAAGCACCTGCTCGTTTTTAGACTATCTGTGACTATTTTAGAGCACTCGGAGCTTACTTTTAAGCCAAGATCCTTCTATGAAAGATTTTTAACTCTGGCAGAAGCTGTACACAGTTGTAATATTTTTCCTTTGGGAAAGTTGGCACTGATCATTTATGTTCTGAGAAAAGACTGGTTTTCATTTTACAAAAGAAAGGGAATTAAACACCAGGTTAGGAAGACTGAGAATAAAGAATTCCCCTGCTTTTATTTGTACAGGCCACGTAACTTCCTTACACAGCCCCAGTGGCATGGAAACCCCATGGTGACCCTGTCATTGTGCAGCACAGAATGGAGATTAATCTGGAGAGCAGTAGGTAATGACATGAGTAGTTTTAGCTTTTTTTTATTGTGTTAGTGGTGAAGACATTAAGGGTTCGAAGTGAGAGGAATACACTTACTACTGTTTTGGGGAGTGTTTATCTGAAGAGTGAGTTTAAAACATCATTATACAAAAGTCTACAACCTCTTCTATTTGTATTTGTATTTTTGGTCAAAGACCATGACGTAGGAAATATTGTTTATCAGAAGGAACTGCAGGTGTTTAAGGCTGTGGTATTAACTCCAGGCATTAAGAGATGGCAAAGGACAGAAGAGGGGTTTTCCAGTACATTTTACTATTCTGCCTCCTTTTGCGTGCTTTTGTGTTCCTTAATCTCTTTGTACCTGGGTTTCCTACCTGTAAATGGGAGTGAAGATTCCTGCTAAATGTTCAGGTTTCCTGGTGAGACAATAAGAACAGACAAGTTAGGGCTGGTTATTACTGGCTAGCAGCAAGTTGGAGGCCATAATTTGCAAAGAAAAATGCTCACCTATTGTATTAGCTGTGCAGTTAAATTGGCCTCATAGGGCTTCCGAAGACAGAATTAAAAACGAGATCTCCGATACTGACAAACACACTCACACCTTTGGAGCAGACACTTCATGGACCTGCAGCAAAGTTTCTGGTGCTGTTTTAAGGCAAGGTTCGTGGCTACACAGTGAAGTACTCCAACGGGGAGCAGTTGCCTGTGCAAACAGACAGCACTCGCTAGAGATCTTGGTGACTGGGCAGGCTGAGGTTGGACTCCTGGCACAGTGAGGTGCCTTCTGGACAGGATCCCAAACTGCCACTCTCTGTGATGTACCTGCCAGAAAAATCTGTGTAAAGGTGTTTAACATCTTGATAACTTATTTTTTTTTAAATCCTGTCCTTTCGAGATCTAAATGTTATAAGAGCGAGGGTTGTGTTATTCCTGTGCTGGCATCTCCTGGGATGACTTCCACGTCATATGGACCAGCTTTGAAGCTGGTCTCTTTACTACTTGTTGTCTCTTACAGTGTTTCTGTTCTCCCTCAAGCATCTCGCACCAACCTCCTTTCTCTGCTCCACTTCCTTTCTAACTACGTGGTTCTGCATCCTCCCGATTCTCAAAACTACCTAAATATACACAGGGAGAAAGGATTTCCAGAAATCAAACTTGCTTAAGGTGTCTTTCACAAGCAGAAGCTGCAGGAGGGTAAGAGGAACAAAGCTGAGGCTCTTGCCAGCCTTGTGTGTGCTTGCTTTCCTCTGTCCCTGGCCCAAGAAAGTGGCTTTCCATTTGAACATAGACACAGCAACACTTCTGTTGCTGAGCTCTGATAATCGGACAAAGCAGGCTTTTGGCACAATGATCTCTCCTTGTTTTGGTCACTCAGTTGGCCTTTCTTTCAGGACCCATTGTGCTCTGTGGGTGAGGGTGAGATGCTGCTGCTTGCTCTGGATACTGTCCATCTTACGGTCCTCTCGATCCTGTCCAAGCCTGGCAGTAGTGTGAGTTGTGATGCGCAGTCTCGTCACTTCTATTTCGCAGGCGCTTCTGGCGAGACCAGCACCTGCTTTTCCTTAAAACAAGGCTGGGAGCAGCAAATGCCAGACCTACAGGAAATTGTTCCTGGATTGGAAACAAAAGCAGAGGAGAAGCCTGCCACAACAAGGCAGAAGAGTTATTTGAATTAAAGGCACCTGCTATCCCCAGCTGAGCGCTGGATACTAGTACACAGTGTCATTTGTTGGGCAGACCGGTACACGCTTCTGTTTTCAGGGGATTTGGCTTCTGCAGCTTTCTCCCTGCTGTCTTGAAGAGCCAGTTTGTAAGCTTAGAGCCCCGGGGGTGAGTAGGTAGGAGATGTTCTGGGGAGAAGGAGAAACTGGGAGTGTCACATGTGAGAAACAGGAATCCCACCTTTTCCAGGCCTCCCTGAATTTTTTTGTCATTGAGTAGATGGGACCAGGTGTGCTTTCTGCTCTTCACATCCATTCAGGGCTTTTATGCTGAGAGTCTGCTGCATTCTTTATGTCAGTGGCCTGTGGGAAAAACATGACAACCATGGTAAAAAGGAACTGGAGGAAGGAACTGGGATTTGTATTACCTTAAAGATAATAATATCCTCTCTCCTTTTTCATGTTGCCCTGCTTATCTAGGATGTTGGCTCATTCCCTCACAGGGCCTCTGAACAAAATGAATTGTGCATATGGCCCTGCATGTCTCATCCTGAACAGGCCTATGGTAGTAATGCCTGTCTGGGTGTTTGTTTGCATGGGTGCCCATCACTTTTCCTGTCTGCTTCTAACATGTGGACAAGAGATGGAAATGCAAAATGTATGCGCTGTGGCCAGGCTTCCCAACAGCATGCAGGGAGGCAGTGCACGTGGGGGACACGTGTGTGCACACTTGCCCCGCAGGTGGAGGACTCAAGTTCCTGCTCATCGGTTTGATCTTTGTCTTTGAAAGATGTCATTGGTGGAGTGTGATGTGGCTGAACAAAAATGAACTCTTATAAATTGGAGTGCTTATAAAAATTACACATTTATGGAAAAATGCTTCTGTGGCCTTCATTTTATATAGCCCCCTCTGCAGTTAAACAAGTTATTATTGAAGGATTATAAAAGCATTATGTTCACAGTATTCATGCTTCACATAAAACCAATAGTGTTTAACCTCTCCTGTAGTCCCAGGGAGACTGGACAATGAAAACCCGATGCACCCTCAGCTGGGAGAGTCAAGATAAGGCTTTACAGTAGAAGGTTAACCGGGCTGTTGGTGCATCCATGCGATGAGGGTTCTCTACTCTAACAGGACAGCCTGTGGATGGCAGCTTAGTTTATCTGGATCCCATAAGAGGACTTTTGCTGCCATACAGATCCTTTCCTGGGGGGAAGGTGTCAGGTCTGCCGTCCTGATTACTGGCTTCTTGTCACAGGAGGGGGGCCAGTGGAAACAGGTTAGACCTTTGGAGGTCACCTAGCCCAGCCCCCTGCTCAAACCAGGGCCAGCTTCAGTCAGTCTGTGACAAGAACTGCTGCAGACTGGGTGGTACATGCGGCCTCCCAGAGCACAGACGTCTGCCAGGAAGGGGTGATGCGAGTTCCCCTCTGGATGCTTAATGAATCTTCTGCCTTTTTGCAATTAAGTGCTCGTGTCTGCTCTATCCATGCAGACTCTAAAGAGATCTCGAGAGGTGACTCGGTTAAGGAGACAAATACTAAAGAAAGGAAGCCTGAGAGTGTAAGAATGGAATTTTTTTTTTAAAAATTATTAGGAAAAGAGTGCAGTAAGTTAGGATTTAGGCATTCTTCATATGTGTGAGGTGTAAAGCAGCTCCTTGCATTTCCAGGGCTGCAAGTGAAGAGTGTTTGTGCAGGTGCTGAGTACCTGGAGCATTTTGGTTTTCCCTCCCAAAGAAGGCATGCCTGCAAACCGCAAGGACAGACCTTCTGGCAAAGCTGGAAGGCCTGAGCCAGTTGGCCTGACTGCTCAGGGAAAACAAGCTGCAGGGTGCTTGTGTAAGAGTATAAGAAAAAGGATAACCCCCACTCATCCTCTGTTTCAAATGACTTTTTGAATTCAGTAGGTAAAAATGTTACGGAAACTCTGACCCTTGCCATGGTTGTATTTGGTGCTAATTAGGAATTTTTCCCTAATATTCATTGTGATTATATCCCCAGAGGCAATATCTGAAGCCTGAGCTTTAACTACTGAACATTGTTCCTTGGTATCTTTTTCTCATGCCTCCCACTCTGAGGAAGCTGCAGGTGGGCATGCTCTGATTTCAGAGAGATGGAGGAGCCAGTCCACCCTGTGGTTTCGTTGGAAAAGGTGGCATTGGTGCCTGCGCTATCTTCACCAGCTATTAGGAGCAGCTTCCGCTTTGAGAGAAGATTTCACGTGGCAGGCAAGAGTTGGTGGTTCCCTTTTGAGTTACCTTATGTTCAAATGTAAACAAATAATATCTAATTTCTTAAACTTTTCTGCTAATTGGTGATGCTGTAAGAACTAGCTTGGGAAGATAAGTCAGGACGGATTACCTTGATGCATACAGGATTGTAGGTGAAGCATTCCCATTTGAATCTTTTGCCTTTAAATGTGTTGCAAAATTCAGTAAATGTGCATTGCTTTGGGAATATGCACGAATATGATGCAAAGGAAGGAAAGGAGAATTCAAAGACAAATATTCAGTATGATGATAAATCAGAAGGCTGCATATTGTAATTAGGAGTAGCACTTCTAGATTTTTCATGGGGTGTTAATTTCTTCATAATCTGAAATAATTGAGTCAAATGATTCCCCACCCCCACCCCTTCCCTAGGGAGAATAGAAGGGACTGGCTAGTTTGGTCCCACCCGTCCTTTATTCTTCTGCAATCTATTTATAGCCTCTGCAGAGAGCAAGGAAGGAGGGAGGCCTTGGAGAAACACTGGGGCTTAGCCTTGTTTGTTTTACATTGGAAACCTTGCCTTTAACCCCTTCCTTGCTCAGCTGCACCACAAATATCTGAAATCTTTTATTTTGGGTGAATAAACGAGCGCATCTCTTGCTGTCTGTTCTATAAATAAAATATGCATGTTGTTAACTCTGCATTATTGCAGAGTAGCCGCCCTTCGATATTTATGAAACTGGCATCTGTTGTTGTGCGTTGGCCTCGTCCCCGTGCTGTGACAGCGTGCGCGTGTAGCACGCAGGCGAAGCGCCCATCGTCTCTGGAGGTGCTCTGTGGGCTCCGCGGTGGCAGTGGGTGAAAGGAAGAGCGAGCGCCGGCTGATACTTTCAGATTCACTGTGCTGAAGAGATAAATGGAATTGCCAGAGGGTTACTAATACGCTTTAAAAGAAGAAATATTCTCTTTCCCAAAAGGACGTGGAAAAAATTAGAGCAATTACATTTGTATCATGAACCTCTGCACCAAAGGGAACAGGGAAGGGGAGTGGGGAATGCAGTGGAAGGAACAGGACACAGAGTTCCCATTCTGTGCTCCAGACTAAATAGCTGGGCTTAAAACTGGGACAGGAGAAAATCTTTATCAGCATTTTTCTTAAATACGTTTGCTCATAAATGTAGGGATGAGCAGAGGCTGTTTTCCAGTATCACTGTGATATAGAATATGTTAAAGCTGCATATTCTGACATGATACGGTGCTGCTCCTGTGCAGCTTTATTTTTATTTTATATTTTATCTCTAGCACCCTGTTGGTAAAGCAGCACTTCTCAAAGTGGGAATGAAAGTAAAAGTGGCTTTTTTTCAGTTAATGCCAATTGATTTTTCCTTATTAAACTTAGTTCTCTCTGATGCAGCCTCTGCCACTGTGTAACTAGAGATGCCCTGCTTGCAAATGTCTGCGAAGTCAGTCTATTTTCCATCTGTAAGTAATGTTTTAGTGTTTAATGCAATTTATCTTCACTCAAATTGCAGAAGATGTCAACACTAAAACATTTGCTACAGACATCATAAACTCAAGACATTGGCAGGCACTGCTGAACAGAGCAGAAACAGTGGCAGTGAATACATATTTTTAAACCATCTGGTATGCAAGTGCTATTGGATCAAAAATTGACATGGTGTAAAAAACTCGCCACTGTTTGTCAGATGACCTTTCGGCAGTCAACAGAGAAGTCAGTACTGCATGTAAATGCACTTGAAATAGTACGTCCTGTCTCCGTTCATACTCCTGGGCCTTGTTCCCTCGCTTGCCAGATTTCAGAAACTAATAGGCTTATTTAGTAACGTTTAGAAGAAGCTCAGATAAACCAGCGCCTTGAGGGCTTCGCACACCACTCCGCTCTCTGAATACGCGCTTCCTTTCCTCTGTGGCCTGCCGGGAAGCCGAGCTGCCAGAGCCATGGGTGGGAAAGATCCCTTTTCTTTTTTCTCCCCTTCTCTGTTTTGATGTTTTGCTTTCTGTCCGGTTTTCCCTTTGTCAGAAGCGGCTTGCACAGGTGGTATATACACATGCATGTGCGCACACAAACACAAGTGCCGCTGTTTATTTTATCTTTGTGGTATATGTAGTGGGAAGAGGACTCATGGGGCTCTTCAGCTTTTGATGGAGAAACCCCTTGAAAACAAGTAGCCTGGTTATTGCCAGTCTTCGGCTAAGCGTACCGTATACTTCAGCAGGGACATCTCTGCAGACAGCTGTTCCTGAAATAAATGTTGCAAAGTCTCTAGAATTTTCCCCTTTCCTTCCCAGAGGATTTCTAGCTCATTTCTGACCATGCATCAGATGAGCGTGCGTTTACTGCTGCCTATAAGCAGCAGCCAACATGAGAAATGGTGAAATTTCTCAGCTAGCCCCTAAAGCGTGATCGAAAGTAGGGGCCATATGAGCTAACAGTCGGAAAGGCTGTGTGTGTGCAGTCTCCCTCAGTTACAGGTGTCTCAGAATGACCCCAGAGAAAAGTGGCAGGCAGCTCCTTAAAAAGCCAGCTACTACCAAAGCCCCATGCCAGGCCTGGCCACCCCCACACAGAGCAACCATGATTCTGCCTTTCATGGTTGAATTAGGCTTTAAAATACACTGTCTAGCAAAGATTACTTGGAACTCAAATCATGGTAAAAACAATAAAAGGAAAATGAAGGTACCCTCTTTCTGCAGTAGTGACAGGTTGTCCTACAGCATCTCCCTGTCTCAAAATGTATATAAAATGTCACATCCACAACAGGCTTTTGAGACAAACAGCCCATTACTGCACAGGTATATGAAGAAATCTTCAGCACCCCCACATTTCCCTTTGCTTCAGCTTTACAGCTTTACTTTTTTTTTTTTTTCTTTTTTTCCTTTGGAGAATGAGGTAATTTCCAGATTAATGCTGTCTCTTTGTGAACAGACTTAACTAGGTTGCTCTAGATCTCTTTGTCTTGGAGGATGAATAACACACAGGTGATAGCAATATGAGTCATTTACTCCCTTAAAAGCAGCTGATATTATGTTTTCATTAGGCAAAAAATTAAGAGGCTCAGTATGGATTATGCACCTGAGTTTTACAGTCTCTGCCCGGTAGGTTTACGCATACGGGAAAGACAGTCACACCTCCTGGAAGGTGAAGTTGCTCTGAATGAATTTACTGTCATCATTTGGAAAGCTCTTCTGTAGACAGATATTCCCTGCTGAAAAGGAGCATTACTCAATTGCAGACTCTGTCCTCTAGGAGGAGGAGCGGGGGGTGCCCAGGAGTCCTTGAGATTATGAATGGGATACGTTTAAATGAAACTTCTTCCAGAGCCCTTTGCATTGAGAGGACAGGGAGATGAGCAAATAGACCAAGGAGTGGACTTCTGTCCTGCACACACGCACTAGCAATTTCTGGATTTGCGTAAGTCTTTTGACAGAAATGCAGGCAAACTACATGTTATACCTCCTGGGGCTACTGAATAAAATGGGGAGGTGACACAGGGCGTGCTGAGGCATTCTTAGATATTGTTTTCCTCGTTCCCATAAGAAAGATACTGATATCACAGAGATCTCTAGTTCAGGCTTTAAATAAGCTAGACCCAAAGTACAATCCTATTTTTAGGTGACTTTAAAATATCCTGACGTGTTTACCAAGCTGGCTTCAAACCAGCTAAAACATGTGTAAACAGTTAATACAATATACTGCCAAGACAGAGAATTTCTGCTTTCTTACAGTGTAGGTTAGTAAGTACTTTTCTTCACCACACAAGCACTAAAAAGGAAGGAAGATTTAAATGTAAGCAACAGTGACACCTGACACAGTGTCAGTCTCCAAGCATCCTCTTGATGTATACTAGCACCACAGTACCTTCTCCAAAGTCACATTTTCTATTCAGGCACACATTGGGGAAAAAAAAAGAAAACAAAACCGCAATGCACAGC